>NC_139148.1:41470656-42670656 GCF_964270905.1 Leucopleurus acutus | reverse complement strand
ACATATGGAAGTGTATGTCCCAGGGGTGGGGGATTTGGAGTGATAAGGGAATCCTGAGGTAGGGTCTTTAGGGCATACAGGGGTCTGGGGGAAGGTCCAGGTTGTCCATGGTTGGACAGAAGTTAGCATGTCATGAGAAGGGGTTGTGTGGAGGTGGGAATGGGATCCTGAAGGGATTTCAGGAAGCCTGTGGGGAAGGAAGGTGTGAGAGAGCTCTGGAGTGGTAGAATAGGTTGGAGTAGAAGGACGTGGCGGGGGAGTTCCTGTGAGCGGTGGACCAACTGTAGCAGGTCTCAGGGCCAGGTCAGGGAGGTGCAGGAAGAGGTGGATGTTTGAGCCCCCTTTCCCCATTTATTGACAGGCAGACTTAGGTGCTGGGTCCAGGTGTAAAGATGAGAAGTGGGTAGGGGGTGGTTCCAGGCCATGTTGGGCACTGGGGCCAGGATTGGCTGAGGGTAGAGAGGAGATATCACTGGGATACCCCCTACCCCATTATCTCTTGATAAGCAGTCAGTCAGGGAGGGAGTAAGGAGGAGGTGGGGATGTCCAGGTCAGGGTAGGCCGAGAGAGCTGGAGTCAACCAAGTGTAAGAAGATGCGAATGTTCCTGTCCATGCTCTTTGGGGTCTTGGGAGCTTAGAGTGGAAACCCTAGGATTCTCCCCCTGATTTTGTCTTCTTTGCAGTCCTGCTGGGGTTAGGTAGCAGAGTGGGAGGAGGAAGAAGAAATCAGTTGGGGACAGGAGTTCTAGGACTCAGAGAACAGACCCCAGGACTCTTCCCAACCCTACCCCCATTTGTGTCCAGGGAAGCAATCCTGGACCATGACTCAGCAGCCACTTCGAGGAGTGACCAGTCTGCGTTTCAACCAAGATCAAAGTGAGAGAGGCTTGTGCCTGTGCCCTTTTGGGAGGGAGGGAGGGAGAGAATGGCCAGAGGTGGGTGTTAAACCCCTAGCTTCCCACCTGGACATCCTTTGAGGCAGCCCGGATTCCTCCCGTCCCCAGGCTGCTTTTGCTGCGCTATGGAGACAGGTGTGCGCATCTACAACGTGGAGCCATTGATGGAGAAGGGGCATCTGGGTGAGCTGTCGGTGGGGGAGGGGCAATGGGCAGAAGGGCTGGGCTGGGCATTGGCACCCACCCCTACTGACACCCTGGTCCTTGTCCAGACCATGAGCAGGTGGGCAGCATGGGCCTGGTGGAAATGCTGCACCGCTCCAACCTGCTGGCCCTGGTGGGCGGTGGTAGCAGCCCCAAGTTCTCAGAGATCTCAGGTAAGTGTCCTCATCCGGTCCCACCCTTGGCCCAGATTCCCTGGAATCCTGGCCTCCCGGAGGCTCTGGCAAATGAAGATGTTAGAGTAACTCAGAGTCACACAGTGAGGCCTACATCTTACAAGTCCTGGATCTTATCACTTGAGAAGCTTGGTGTTTTGTCTTCATTTAACAGACACTTGTTGAATGCCTCCTGTATGCCATGTCCTTACCTATGGAGCGCTTGCTGTGAGCCTGGTGCTGTTGTTACCACTTTACATGTATTAACTCATTTAATCCTCACATGACTCTGTGTGGTAGGAAGTATCATCATCCCCATTTTTGCAGATGAAGAAACTGAGGCCCAAAGAGGTTAAGTGATTTATCCAAGGTGACACAACTAATAGGTTTTAAAATCTCGGGGCTGTCTCCCTGGTGCCCTCTTGCTTTGAGTCTCAAGCACCATCTTATTTTAAGGGCTTTTGTTGATCCCACTGGGACATGGCAAAAGATGCCCTAGGATTCCTCACAGAAATCTTCTGAGGGGTATGAGCTGGGACCCTGGAGGCAGAAATAGTTACTGATGAGAAGTTACAGGCCTGGATGTGAGTCCCTGCTTGGTTGCTGATGGGTTGTGAGGTCCTTGGCTAGATAGAAAACCCCTTTGAGCCTCAGCTTCCTCATCTGTAAATGAGTATAACGGTTCTAGAACCTGTCTTCTCAGGAATCACATCTACAAGTGCTCATGCTGTGTGAGGTCATATTGCGTGTTAGCAAAAGGTTAAGCAAGTGGGTTGAGGTCCCATGGGGAGTAGGGGTAGGTCTTGTGTCACCAGGGCTGCCCCTCACCCTAAACCTTGGCCCCGACAACCCACCTGCCCAGCAGTGCTGATCTGGGACGATGCCCGGGAGGGCAAGGACTCCAAGGACAAGCTGGTGCTGGAGTTCACCTTCACCAAGCCAGTGCTGGCTGTGCGCATGCGCCATGACAAGTGAGCCTGAGGTGGGCTGGGGGTGGGGGAGGTCGGAGGTCCCCACAGCAGGCTAGAGGGTTAGTCCTGCATGGGCACCCTGCCCTCCCCTCACGACCATCCTGTGTTGTGTGATGCCCACAGAATCGTGATCGTGCTGAAGAACCGCATCTATGTGTACTCCTTCCCCGACAATCCCCGAAAGCTGTTTGAGTTTGACACCCGGGACAACCCCAAGGGTGAGAGGACCCAGAGATGCAGGTGTAGTGGCAGGAGGCAGTGGATGGGGCAGAGGGGCAGAAGAGAGATAGAAAGGGGCACACAACGAGTAACTGGGAAAGAGAGGCAGGGAGAGAGTCTTTGCATAGAGATGCTCCAATGGGCTGAGATGCCCGTACTCCCATTCTATCCATTTTCCCATCCTTAGCCAGTTCTTTCTCTCTACTCTCAGCCCCGCCTCACCCCTGGCTGCCTCAGATAGCAGAGCAGAAAGGCTCATTAAGGACATTAATGGGTATGCCAGGGATTCCTGGGCCTCCTGGGGCTGCCACAGCTGCATAGGGAGGCAGGGAATCTGCCTTGATGGTGGGGAGCACACCTGAGGACAAGCCCCCTGTGGGTTCTGTGGGTAGCATGTATCATGGAAGGTTGAAGTCCGGCCCTTATCCAGCTCTGTCCATCCTGAGACCCTGCCTGGCCCCAACGTCCTCTTTACCAGCCCCCCACCCCACCCTAGGGCTCTGTGACCTCTGCCCCAGCCTGGAGAAACAACTGCTAGTGTTCCCAGGACACAAGTGCGGGAGCCTGCAACTTGTGGTGAGCTGTCCAGTGGGCAGGGGTGGGTAGGTGGGCTGGCTCTCCCTGTGGACTCTTGGCAACTTACCTCCTTACCACCTACCCCAAGCCCAAACTGCTCCTTCTACCATAGGACCTGGCAAGCACAAAGCCCGGCACCTCATCTGCTCCGTTTACCATCAATGCACATCAGAGCGACGTGGCCTGCGTGTCTCTGAACCAGCCAGGCACGGTAGTGGCCTCGGCCTCTCAGAAGGGCACCCTTATTCGCCTTTTTGACACGCAGTCCAAGGAGAAGCTGGTGGAGCTGCGCCGAGGCACTGACCCCGCCACCCTCTACTGGTGAGCACAGGGTATGCCTGGTGGGCTCCTGACCTCACACCACATGACATGGGCATCATCGCTGGTCTGTCTTTCAGCATCAACTTCAGCCATGATTCTTCCTTCCTGTGTGCATCCAGTGATAAGGGCACAGTCCACATCTTTGCTCTCAAGGATACCCGCCTCAACCGCCGCTCTGCGTGAGTGCCTCCTGCCCCACCCTGCCTCACCCCCATCCCCCTGCCCATATATCACACCTGTGCTTAGCCAGTGTTGCCTGCAGGCTGGCTCGCGTGGGCAAGGTGGGGCCTATGATTGGGCAGTATGTGGACTCTCAGTGGAGCCTGGCGAGCTTCACCGTGCCTGCTGAGTCAGCCTGCATCTGTGCTTTTGGTCGCAACACTTCCAAGAATGTCAACTCTGTCATTGGTGAGTGGGAATAGCCCTTGACTGGGGGGTACTGCATGGGCGAAGGCCTACAAATTGGACCTGAAAGAATTTTAGGGCATGGGAGGCCTGAGGGAGCCAAACGGTTGGTTCACTTCCACCATCGCTAAGGGAGATGGCACGTGGCAAAGACCTGGAGATAGACCCTGAGCCACGGGACACCTGAGAGGACTGGAGTGTGTGGCTTTTGCAGCATCTAACCTTTTCCAATCCTCCCCCCTCCTCCAGCCATCTGTGTAGATGGGACCTTCCACAAATATGTCTTCACTCCCGATGGAAACTGCAACAGAGAGGCTTTCGATGTGTACCTTGACATCTGTGATGACGATGACTTTTAAGGACCCTGTGGGTTGTGCTAGGGACCTGCAGTGGCAGACTGCAAAGCCTGTGCGGGGGTGGGAGTGCTGTGGAAGCCACCAGCCAGCAAACATTAATGGAGCAGGTGCCCACTTTCCACTCTTAAGAGCAATGCCTAAACAGCTCAGTCGCCCCAAGCACTTCTTGATGACTGTGTGCCCGCAGAGCCAGGCCAGGGACTCAGAGAGACAGCGGCCCCCCTGGGGCCCCCAGCCTGGAGAAGACTGCTAGGGACCCAGAGTGGGTGCCCTAATCCAACCTGTGGGGATTTTTAAAAGACTTCCTAGAAAGAGACGATCTCTGATATGATGAATATGAATAAAAGGCCCTTAATAGTATTTATGCCTGGACCTCGGGAGTGGGGCCTGGAGGAGATGAGGCTGAAAAAGCCCTGCAGGAGTTTCCTGGAAAGGTGTGAACCTCTTGGACCCTGACAGGAAGGAAGTGGGATCCTGCTCGGGTCCTTCTGACAGTCTCTGCATGTCCTCTAATGTCTGGCCACTGTGTGCCAGAGACGCCAGCACCGCCCAGAACCGTCCCTGTGGCATCGCCGCCTGGGGGTGGACGGGAATGCCTCGCCCCGCGGCGGAGACTTAATTTCCCAGCGGCCCCTGCTACCTTACAGTTCCGGCGTGTTGTTGGTATTTTCGGTCACGTGTGCTGCTGCGCCTGCTCAGTCCACTAGGTCGTCAGGGTAGTGGTTGCAGGGCCCAGACTCCGTTTCCCGGTGTGCCCCACGGTGGCGCGGTGTAGAACGGGTGTTGTAGTCCGGCCGCTCCTCTGACTGGTCCAGCTACATCGACCGGCAGGATGTCGGAGGTGCGGCTGCCACCGCTACGCGCCCTGGACGACTTCGTTCTGGGGTCGGCGCGTCTGGCGGCCCCGGATCCACGCGACCCGCAGCGATGGTGCCACCGCGTCATCAACAACCTTCTCTACTATCAAACCAACTACCTTATCTGCTTCGGCCTCGGTCTCGCTCTGGCCGGGTGAGGGAGGGAGGGAGGGAGGGAGGCGCAGGTTGGCTGGGGGCGCCCGCTGGGCATGGAGGGTGGACCCGCAGGATTTTGAGGGGGCTGCAAGACCTTGAAGGGCGAATTCAGTAGAGTGTGAAACTGAAGGGGAAACTGGGAGATAGAAGGCCTGGAAGAGGAATCTGAAAGGATTGGCCTTTGCAAAGGGTGGGTTTAGGGGCAGGTTGGGATGGGGGGAGGCCGGCTGGAGTGGGTCCTGCGGGGGTAGGGGGAAGTGTGGACCTGAAGATTAGGAGGTCCCGAAAGTGGGACACGACTGTGCCTGAGGGGTGATGGGGCCAGATTAATATGGCCTTGGAGGACTTACGACAGGGACAGGACGTGGTCAAGTTGAAGGGTGGACTTGTGGAGGATCTGGGCTTGGAGAGGGGCCTGGCTATAATTAGAATGCTCCAGGAGCAGGTACCTGTTGGGGAACTTGAGTCTAGAGGGAGGACCTGGGGATGGAAGGCCTGAGACCAGGGAGGGATGGAGAACCTGGAAGAGGGACTTGGGCAGGACTGGAAATTAAGTGGCACTGAAAGCCTGGAAGGGGTTCTAGTAATGATGGAGGGAGGAATCTATAGGAAATGGGAATCTGGAGGGGGAATTTGAAGGGAAGTCTGGAAGGGACTCAGGGCCTGGGGAGAGGGAAATGTATGGAAACAGAAGGACTGGAAGAGGAATTTGCAACGGCCGGGCCTTTGCAAAGAGTGGGTTTTGGGGCACGTTGGGATGGGGGGGGCCGGCTGGAGTGGGTCCTGCAGGGGTAAGATCGGAAGGAAAGAGAAGGGAAAGGCTGTGAGCCCTGGGGCCTAGCGGAATGGGAGGGCCTGAAGCAGGAGATCTCAGGAAGATGGGACTGTAGGATTGACAAGAAATAAATGAGGGTCCACAGGGGAGCCCAGGGCTCCTGGGAGTTGGAATCCCTGAAGGGTGGACCTGTTGGAGACAGGGCTGACGGGAGTATTTGCCGGGCTGGAGGGTCCGGAGCGGGGGCGGGGTGTGGGGTGGGGGTGGGAACCAAAGCTCTTGGGGCACGGACTCTGGTGGACGGTGGTCTGGGAGGCAAGGGGGCCAGGCGGCCCTCTCCCCGCCTGCCCGGCTAGCTTAGTTCCATTGTCCCCGCAGGTACGTGCGCCCGCTGCACACCCTCCTAAGCGCGCTGGTAGTGGCGGTGGCCCTTGGCATGCTGGTGTGGGCGGCTGAGACTCGAACAGCCGTGCGCCGCTGCCGTCGCAGCCACCCAGCCGCCTGCCTGGCCGCAGTGCTTGCCGTCGGCCTCCTCGTTCTCTGGGCCGCGGGCGGCGCTTGCACCTTCCTGCTCAGCATCGCCGGGCCCGTGCTTCGTGAGTCTCCACTACCCTGAGATGGCCGGGAAGACGGCCACCGCTCGCAAACGGCGCCAGGCCCGCCCTACCCTGGTTCCTGGGCTGAGAGGGGGCTGGGACACCCGGCGGGCAAGGCCACACCTCCTTTACAAAGCGCCTTCCCTGGCTTTGCTCCCCTCCCTGGGAACGCCCCTCTTACAACCGCCCTTCTGGGCGTCACTGCTAGTATGAAGTGCCTTCCACCGGCCACGTCCCCATTACTGGGCACCCTCCCTGGCCACGCCCCTGTTGCGAAGCTCATTACTCCGCCACACTAGCAGGGTTCAGAGGCGTCCTGGCTACCGACCACGCCATTGGTCTGCCTGTGCTCCAGTTCCCTTCTCTGGGCCCCCATTAGCTAAAGGCTGATATCCCATCCCACTGACCCCGCTCCTCTCGGTATTGCCCACAGTGATCCTGGTGCACGCGTCACTGCGCCTGCGCAACCTCAAGAACAAGATTGAGAACCAGATCGAGAGCATTGGTCTCAAGCGGACGCCAATGGGGTTGCTGCTGGAGGCGCTGGGACAAGAACAGGAGGCTGGATCCTAGGGCCCTGGGATCTGTACCTAGGACATGGAGAATGCCATCCCCACCCTGGCCCAGACCCAGAGCCCTTTCCCAGTCCTTAAAATAGGAGCCCCTGCCCAGTTCAAAAAACAGGACAACTGCAACCCTTCCCCCAGGTCCCAAACTGGGATATTCCCTCATACCCAGCTCCCCAGTTTAGGAAACCAGAGTCTTCCCAGCCCTGAACTTGGGAACCAGAGACACCCACGTCCAGCCCAAAACTGGGGCTTAGAGACCAGAGCATCCGTGGCCAACCTCAAACTCTGGGCCCAGAGACACTCCCCCTCAACCCCAATCTGGGACCCACCTATCTCCCACGCTCAGCCCCAAAGCTGGGGACTGGGACCAAGGCATTCTCAGATCTTGAACCCTGGACCAAGGCTTTTCCAGACCCCACCCCAGCTTTGAACCCAGGATCCAAGTGTTCTCAGCCCCCATCTGGGTGGAGGATTCAGGTATCCTGACCCAGTTGAACCCTTGGTCCCAGGTGACCCCAACACTCACCAGTCCCACTTGCCTCCCTCCAGCTCTGCTTAGGGATTCTGCCACTCCCCAGCCCACCCCCCACAAAGTTCCACAGTGACAAGGACCAAGGGGTGGGATGGGGTGGGGTGGGGTGGGGGTAGCCCTGACCAGGAATGGGGCATATATATCAGTGTTGCTACAACAATAAAGGCTGTTGCATTGCTCAAGCCCATTTGGACCTCCTGGGTAAAGTCTGTGTGTTTCAATGGCCAGAAGTGACCTGCTTTTCAATTCTACCAGAGACTTTCTGACTGGGTCCCTGTCAAATATGTGGGCTGAAGGAGGAGCTCTCAGTTCCTTTCTTGAACCTATTACCTCTAGGGTGGCATTAACACACAAGGGAGTTAAGGGCACGGAGTGTTTGCTGCCCGCATTTGTATTACTAAGGGCTCTTGGCTAGGAATCTGAGCACGGACAGGCAAAGAAGTTGCCCCACATCACAAAGCAAGTAAAACCAAAGCAGATGACATTATCACAGGCTGTTTCCATGATGCTATATATTTTTTTCTTGTAAAAATACATTACCTAGTCTTAGCTAAAGATATGGGCCCCCAAGGCAAGGCAGACAGGGAAGCAATGCATGGGTTCAGTTTACACATTTATTATAGAAATCCCCTTCCAGTGTGGGTAGTGTCTTGGGCCCAGATCCATTAGTACAAAAAGAAAAGTTTAACACTAGGTAAAGGGGGTAAGGGAACCCCCAGCTCCAGAAAGCCACAGACAGGTATCATAGAAAACACAGCTTGTGTGGATTTGTTTAAAAAGTGGTGGATGGAAGGAAAGCCAAGGAAGGTGTGACATAACCCGTGGCGAGACGTCACTTGAGGATTTCATTGGCATCTACCAGACGCCAGGTTCCACCACCGCTACATCCCAGGACACAACACACCCAGTGGTTCTGCCCTTTGGTCCTCCTGCGGGGCCTCCTGATTGGGGATAGTCGGGGCAGAGGAGGCTGCCGCCAAAGGCTGGGTCGTCTCACTCTGTGGGCAGAGGCAGCGGGCACAGACAGGCAGACAGGGACTGGGGCGCCTTCAGGCACCCTGGGGGAGAGAAAATGAACACAAGCCCCCCACCCAGACTTCATTCCTTCCAAATGTGGGCAGAGACTTCATTCCTTCCAAATGTGGGCACCTCCCCAAGAAAAACTGCCCCAGTGGGGGGTGGCAGGGAGTTCTGTTCACACCAGAGTCTCCTGGCTGCCCCAAAGTGGGCCCTGAGACCCTATATGGTTTGTTTTGTGGAGGGGGCTTCTGAATGGAACAGGCTGGTCATGGGGACAGGAATGAACCCAACCAGGACGAGATCACAGTTTCCTTTTTTATAAAACGTCTAGTGTTGAGGGAAGACAGTGAATACCTAGATCACAACTGTAAACAGAAATGGAGGAAGGGGCTTGGAGTTCCCATTACATCATCCCCTCTCCTCTCTTTTAAGCTGGCGGAGGGCCCCCAGTCCCCAGCACAGTGTGAGAGGAGACACAGGGTGTCAGACACCTTCGTGGGCCCACGGGGAGCCAGGGGCCTTGGAAGATCACATTGGTGCCCCCCAGGACCGAGAGCAGCCACACCCCAGGGCTCAGCGAGGTCAGCTGTGTGCTCCCCAGACTGAAGTCATTCCCAGGCCAACAAGGGGCATATGAGAAGGGGTCAGACCAGTGTCCCCGGGGTCTGGGGGTCAGAATCGGAGGACTGCTCCCCCTCTAGCGTCAGGTCACTTAAACGAGCGCTCAGCTCCGGGGGGTACAGGAAGTCCGCGTAGTATCTTTAGAAGGGGTAGCAGGAATCCGGAGGACAGGGTGGGAAGACAGAGGAGAGAGGAAAAGACGGACAAGACACAGAAAGAGAGAGGAAAAGAGGCTCGTTAAAGAGGTGGAGGCAGGCACAGGACAGCACCTTTAGGCTCGCAAGCGTGGGGCGTGGTGAAAAGAGGAAGAAAAAGGCAAGGGGCACAGGACGTCCCTTCCTCCCAGCACCCTAGTTTCAAGGCTCATTTTCAGCTGACATGCACTGGTTGTTCAAATATTAAAATTCTTGTATTAGCTTGGTGAAGAACTGCTGCTACCAGGACCCAAGATACCCCTCCACCGAGACCCCACGGACTAATGCGAGTCAGGCAGGGCCCAGTGACCCCGGGCCAAGGCTGCACCTACTTCTCTCATGGTCCATGTCATTAGCTACCATGACTAGCTGGCTCCCTGGCCTGGACACCTTTGCCATCTGCCTCAAGAGACCCCTACCCATCAGTAAAAGCACCCCCCATACCTGCCGGAGACAGGGGGCGCCGTGAAACTCCTTGAGTGCGGGAGTGGCGCCTGGCTGGGGGCCCCATACAGCGCCTGGCCCACCTCATAGCAGCGGGCATGGAGGAAGGGCGGGTGCTGCGGGCCCATGTGGGGGATCCCAGGCCGGCGCTGGGGCCCTGTGGCCAGTCCCGAGTTCCGGATGTACCAGTCCCGCAGCCCCTCCAGGGCAAGGTTCTTGTGGCCGCTGCGCTCACCAGCTGGGGGGATACGGGCGGGTGGGGGCATCCACAGCAAAGGGTTGGGATGCACCTCTGGGCCCTCAGCAGCCTCCAGGGGCAGGCCACAGGGCTTGGTACGGGTGGCACGGCTGTGGGGGTCCTTGCTGCGGAGGAGGGGGCTGCTGCCGTCAGCTGCATACACAGGTGGTGGGCCTGGGAGCATGGTGAGGAGCCCATCCCGGCGAGAGAGGGGTCCTGGGACCTCAGCTGTGGGCAGCAGCTCCCCCCAGCCTGTCCCGCCGCCACCGCGGGGCAGGCCCCGGTCCAGGGAGTAGTCCAAGAGGAAGTCCCCACACACAGGCGGGAGCCGGGGGACCCCGCGGGAGGCAGGGGCGGCTGAGCTGGGCCGGGCAGCCCGGGGAGGGTCTGGGGGGCCAGCCGTGCGGGAGGAGAAGGCAGGAGTTGGTTGGGGGCGCTCATATAGCACCTCACTGCTCTTGCAGGCTGGGGGACCAGTGGCAGGGGGAACCAGAGGTGCAGGCGGGGAGCCAGCTCCCCCACTAGCTGCCCGGTCCACCAGCAGGGCCTCGGAGCTATTGCTGCGGCGGGTGCGAGCTGCGAAGAGGGAGGCACGGTCGGAGACAGGGTCCGCCCGGGGGAAGCCCATCTGGGAGTCCTGGCTGCCGGACCACTGGCGAGAATGGAGGCCTTCAGGTCTGGGGGCGCAGAGGTGGGGGTGATGGGAGAAGGGTCAGAAATATCAGGGAGATGGGATGAGTGCCCTCCCTATCCTGCCTCTCTCTGAGCCTTCACTTCCACACCTCCAAAATGGGCCCAGGATTAGCAGCTGTGTGTATAAAGGTGAAAGGTAGTGGCCTGTAAAGAGCAGCAGAGGTTCTGCCACGGACTGGGGAGCCGAGGGGTTAAAAATGTACGGGGGTGCCTGGGACTGTTAGCTCCGAGGGAGATGTAAGTGTGTGTAGGGCTCAAGAGGAAATACTAGCAGGGGAGGGCGGAGGGCTCTTCCTAACACATCTGACCCCTCATTCCCTGCTAAGGTGCTTCTCAGGGCTCCCCGCCTCCTCTAACATGAGGTCCTAAACCTTAGGCCAGGAATTCAAGACCCTTCCTGAATCCTCTGTCCCATCATGTGTATGAACCACCCAAAACTATCATCCCAATAGCCACTATTCATAGAATGCAAGTGTCACAAGAATAGGGACTTTGTTTTGTTCACAGCCCGGAAAAAGTAGGCACTTAGTAAGTACGTATTTGTTTAAGAAGTAGTAGAGTACCATGGTTAAAAGCATGGACTCTTGAGTCAAACTTGCCTGGGTTCAAATACCAGGTCTTCAGTTTACTAGCAAGTTACTTAACCTCTCTGTGTCTCAGTTTCGTCATCTCTAAAATGGGAATAATAATAGCACCTACCTCACAGGGATGTTGTGACAATTAAATGAGTTTGATACCAAGTAAAGCACTGATTCCTAGCAGATGGTAGGTACGTGGTACATGTTAACCAGAACTCATTTATGCCTACAGTATCTTCCACAGGCAGATATTATTATCCCCATTTCACAAATGAGGAGACAAAGATTCAGAGAAGGGAAATGACTTGCCCAAAATGCACAGAAAAGCTCATTCTCAAACTTTGGTGCTTCTGCCCCAGACCCCCACCCCCTTCTCCACCAAGACAACTCCTATTCACCTTTCAAAACCCAGCCTTTCTTTTCTTCTCTCTTTTTTTTTTTTTTGGTCAATTAAAAATTTTTTATTTATAATGTGATTATACACATATGGCATATTCCAAAAGATATTTTACCTATATTTCTTTATCATGCAATAGGGTGCATTATGAAAAAAAGTTCTGAAACAAAAATAAAATTCTTGCATTTTCATACAACCTACATAGAAGATCAGAATAAAACTGATAGATTCAAAGCCCAGTCTTTCATGTCCCACACCCTTTGATAATGCTCTCCCCAACACGCCCAGTTAGAACTACCGGTTCCCTCCTCTGGTCTTCAATCTCACCCTCAGAGTCCACTTACTTGCAGAGCTGGGGGCCAGCGCCCCGGGTGAGGACAGGGGTGGCAGGCACACTTCGCCCCTCAAAACTGGAGGCACTCCTGGGCAGCGAGCGTGTGGGGCTAGACAGAGACGAGCAGGCATAGGTGGGGGTCCAGGTTAGAGACTGTACCTAGCAGCGGGCCCTCCTGCCAGCCCAGGCTCAGCTCCCACTCCTGGCTCCTGGGGAAGGAGGGGAGGGGCTCACCCTCACCTGGTGGGGCTGGCCACGGAGTTCCGCCGGCTCTTCAGATCCCCATAAAGATCTGACGGAGGTGGTTTCCACGGGGTTCGCCGCTCAGGGCTGCCCCCAGATACTGCCCGCAGCTGGTCCCAGGCCTTCGGTGGTGAAGGGCGCTCAGCCAGAGGGAAGCAGCCACGGGGCTCCTCTGAGTGGAAGGGAGAAAGTGGGGGAGAATCCAATGGGAGGGTGCCTGAAGGGTTGTGGGCAAAGCAAAGGGCAGGGGCTAGGGAGGTAGGGAGGGGCAGAGGGCTAAGCAGGTAGGACAGGCTGAGGAAGAGCTAAGGGATGAGGCAGGAACCGGGGCTGATGGGGTGGGGTGGGGGGACTGAAGCAAAGAAAATGGGGGCTCCATTGGAGGATGGGTCATGGCTAAAGAGGAGCTGAAGAGGGAGGGTGGGGGCTAAGCATCAAAAAATGGGCGGATTTGGGAGACAGGGGTCCTCACCATTATCATGGCTGGCCCCAGACTCTGAGAGGGAGCTGCTCTCCGAGTGCAGGACTACGTCCTCTACAGGTAAGAAGGGGAGACCCCGGCCTATCAATGCAAGGTCTGGGCGCCATCCCCTTACACCACTGGGCCATCTCCTCCCCATCCCGTACACTTCCCAAGCATCCACCTTTACCTAAATCCAAGACCACCAGAGGCTTGGTCCCTCACTTTCCTGATGCCTACTCCCAATGGCCCCATCCTTGCCCAGGAGCCAGTTTACACAATTCGTCTTACTCGTAGGGCCCCTTAAGTTCTACCTACCTCCCACTTTTCACTGGCTGCTCACCCACTCCACCTCTACCATGTCCCTTAGCCAATGCCCATCTTCCCGCTTTCATCGGTGTGGTGACAGGGCCTGGCTCACCTTGGCTGAGCTGAGCGAGGCGCGTGCCCAGGCAGACTCCCTGGGCAACGATAACTGCCCCAGTGGACAGCGGCAGGGGCTGGGGCGGCGGGATCCCCGGGAGACCCAGGTGGGCCCGGACGTCCCCGAGCTGCTCCTCCAGCTCATGCAGCCTCCGCAAAGCATCTGCCTGGACCTGGCGCCGACGTCGGCGCTGCTCGGTGCTGAGCTCAGGGGCCAAGGCCAGGCGGCGGGCAGCTGCCGCAATCTGCTGCTGCACTGACACTTCGCGCTCCAGGGCCTCGAGCGCCAGCTCCTGCGGGGCCTACCCGAGAGGGTGGGACAGGACCAAATGTTGGAAAGGGAAATGGCCAAGCACCAGGACCAAGTGGTGGCAGAGCCCAGCTACGCTGGAGGCGGGGCCTGCCCCTCCTGGGGGTGGCCTATTCTCCCCCTGGGGGCAGGGCCTGTGTGGATTAGGGCTGGGCCTCTTCATCTTCCTGGGGGTGAGAGGCCTATCCTGACAGGGACCAGCATCCTCTCTCAGACCTGGAACCCACCTCCCTCAAGCTCCTTCCCTCCTCACCTTAGCCTCTCCTTCCCCTGGCTGCAACCTGCTCTCGGCTTCCTCCGGGCTCTTGTCCCACCCCCATGTTGCTCTGCACGCCCATCTGCTCACCTTGGCAGGGCACAAGGAGTGGTGTGCTGAATTGGGGTGCGGTGGAGGGTAGGCACGGGCTGCAGGCGGCCGCCGGCGGACCAACTGGGGCCGTTCACCAGGCTCCAGTGGGCACTCGGGGGGCAGCTGGCCAGTCAGCTCCTGGGCGGGGGCAGGGGTCAGAGACTACCAAGGGTTAGTTGGGGGGATGTGGCAAAGCAGTAACGACCCCCGAAGGTACAGAAGTCCTACTAGGAGCCCAGCCCTGCTCAGCACCCATGCCTGTTATTTCTCTTCCTCCTCCCAATTCTCCACCAGGTGGGCGTGCAGCAGAGACTCTCAGCCCCTCAGTGGCCCAAGTCCCTGGGGCAGTGGGCACGGGAGGCAGGGAGACCTGCTTTGGAATACAGAATTTCATAGTTTTTATAAAGGTGACACCATCTGTACACCGCATATTATATGACATTCCATTCAGGGCCTGGGCTGCATGCTCTGAACTGCATTATTATTTCTGGCAAACGGTGTGGACATTCACAGCAAGGGGGGTAAATCGAAACTATAAATCACCCCATGTCAGTTCAGGTCAGGTTTCACTGCCAAGTTTTGGAAATAACTTGTTTTGTTTTGTTTCTGAGGTTTTTTGGATTTCAAACTGTTGATAGGGGATGGTGGCAAAATATCATCATATTTTATTGATTCTCAGACATGCAAGCTGAGCTTTGGGGAATCTATACCTCGGACAAGTGGCTCAGCCATCACCACCGCAGTCTGCCTACCTCGTGCCTGCTCCTCACCCCCCACTGACACCCTTAGGGTACGGCCCTCACCGCCTCCTGGAGACACACTTTTCGTAGCTCCTGAAGTTTCAGGCTCAGGGCCTCCTGCAGGGTCCGCTGACGGTCGAGCAGCCCCCGCAGACGCTCTGACTTCACCTGGGGGGCAGCCTCTCCAAACAGGGCAGCTGGACACAGAGGGAGCAAAGATCGGGGGGCAATCAGGGCAGCCTGCGTCAGCTGTGGGGCCAGGGACCAACCCTTCCCCAGTGGGCAGGTGGTGACTCAGAGCAGGGGAGGAGGCAGCAGGAAGGGGAACCAGATACTAACCTGAGGCACTGAAGGTGGGAGAGCTGATCAGCTGACCTTTGACTTCCATCCTGGTGTTGTCAAGAGGCTGTGGCTGATGGCTGGACAAGGCCTAGCAGTGATGCACGAGAGCCACTGAGGAAGCACATCCGGTGTGCACCGCCAACTTCCCCCTCTACCCAGGTTCCCACACCCCAGCTGGGAATAAAGGGTACCCTGACCCCGCCCAACTGCTTGGCCTGCCCTCTCATAATCTGTGTCAATGTCAAGGCCCTGGTACCTTTGTTCCCTTCCCATTGAGTGGGAGCACAGCAAGTGGGGAGCTGGGCGGACTTACAATGCCTCCTCAGAGGCCCATGGGCCACAGTCAGGAGTCTTGCCTGGGAAGGGAGAATTAATGGTACAGATTCAACCAACTACAAGAACAGTAGGCATTTATTAAGCACCTGGATGCCTGGAACAGTTACGTTCTATGCCACATTTAATCTTCACAACCACCCTGTGATGGCCGTTCCGTGCTTATTATTACCCCCATTTTAGAGATGAGGAGAGTAAGACACAAAGTGATGAAATAACCTGCCCTTGGCTACAGATGCAGCCAGGCCCACCCCTCCGGTCCAACACTCCCCCTCACTAGAGGTGCTGAACCCCACCAATCCCTCATAAGCTCCCAGCCCATCAGGCCTCCAGGCCTTTGTGCAGGCTGCCACTGCTGTCCGGAGTGCACTTTTCACCTCTCGCCACTCCAGCCCCTGGTTCTCTCTTACATTCTGGGGCTTCAGTGTCACTTCCAGAGGTGGGTCCCCGCATTTTGTCCCCTCACAACTGCTGTCAAACAAGACTGTGCCTCCCTTGTATATTTAGGAGGACAGAAAATGTATCAGTATCTCTGGCACACTCAGAACACTTCTGTGCACACATCAAGTGCTCAATGAGAGTCTGCTGGGTGAATAAAAGAATGACTGTGGTCTGTGGGTCGCTACTTGTCCCAACTCTATCCCGCGGCCCTGGTGCGGCAGGGAGAGCATTCACTTGGCCTCAGGACCCCTCCAGCCCCTCCCCACACGCCAGCCTGTCCTGCACCCGGCACAGGGAAGTCAGCCTGCTGGGACTGGGAGTGGCAGAGCCCACAGCTGCAGATAACAAGCTGACTGCCTCCTGCCTCCTCTGCCCCCAGACACCCTGGCTGATCATGGAGCCGGCCTTGGCTGGCTGCCAGCCCTGCCCTCATCCCTTCCTCTGGAGTTTGCTCCCTCTGTCCCACAGCCTGCTCAGTCCCCAGCTGGGTAGCCAGGTGACATCACCTCCCACCACCTGGCCTGACCTCGGTGGCAGGCGATTGGGAGGACCTCATGAGGCCAGAGAGGTCCCATCCCCACCTGCCTCGCACTTTGTCATGACATGGTGGCCAGGTGTGAAGACCCAGGCAGCCACGGAGGGATGGGTTCAAGCCCCTTCCCCATCTATGCATTGGGGGTGTGGCCAAGCTGCTAATAGGGTGCCACCAGCTTATCAGCAGTCCTCCCACCCACCCCATGGGGTCTGTGCTCCTCCCACAAAGCAGGGGCTCCTTGTCCTCAACATCAGGGGCGGGGTCAGTCCCTAAAGCCTTTTTGCACATCCAGGCAGCAGCATGTGCTCTGCAGAGGTGCTCACATGCCCTCATCACCCCCCTCCAAGGTCTGACATTGGCGGCATGGCAGGCTTTCCTTGAGGTCCCAGCTTAGCCTCCTCTGCCCCTCAGCTCCTGGGGTTCCTTCTTCCCCAGCCCCCATTTGGGTTTGAGGAACTCTAAACCTTCCTCCACCTCAACAGGAACCTCAACTCCTCCCCAGTGGGCCCGTTCACCAGGATTGGTCCCACATCCCATACTGGGATGTCTCGAGCCTTCTTTCCCTGGGAGCTCGTGGCATCCTGTAAGTCCACATGGGGTACAGGCAGGAACACCGACTCCACCCTGTCAGCCTGACCTCGGGGACATAGCTAGGGCCTGAGTCATGGGGTCATCGGGCAGGGTCCACGCTCCACACCCCCAACATGCTCACACCCACTCCCAAGCCTCTGCCTCTGCTCACCTACCCTCTGCATATTGGCCTGGGGTCCTGGGACTGCCTGGTTCCCACCCAAAGATGGTGAGAAGGGGGAATCCCAGCAGTCCCCTCCCCAACACACCCCCACACCAGCCCCTGGGTCTCCCCACTGGTGACCCTGTGTCCCTGTCCCGTCCCAGGATGGGGTGCAGCAAGATAGCTGCAGAGGGCACCCCCCACACCCAGAGGCGGGCCCAGCAGGTTTTTCAGGTCTGCCCTTCTGACACCACAGCCGAGAAAGAAATTCCTGGCTGTAATGACTGTTTACAAGCAAGACACCTCACCTGGGTGGCACCCCAACACCTCAGTGGGACCCCCATTTCCACATCCCACCACCTTCGGAGCAAATACATCCCACCACCTTCGGAGCAAAAACTCCCAATGTCTGGGACTGTTCCCCACACCGCCCCAGAGGTCCTCCCCCACTGCCCTCACTCTAGGGGAACAGTGTGGAGGACCAGGCAGGTGCTGGGAAGTAGTTTCTCAACAGCCTAGTCTGGGCTTTCCTAGAGGGCTAGGCCCCAGGTTGAAGGAGGGCAGAGGCTACCCCTGCAGGGGAGGAAGGGGGAGAGGAAGTAGCAGGGAGTAGAGAAGGGGGACGCTCGCTTCTCTTCTCCCCCATCCCTTCCCCTCGTCCACTTCCGGCAAGGAATTAGCTTCATGCCAGGAAAGGAAATTGGACATTTTAGGCTTCGCCCCTCTAGCCAGGCCCTCCTTCCTCGCTGTGCCTCTCACATAGACCTGGCTCTCTCCCGCAGGGAACTTCAGCACACCCTGTGCCCTTCTCCCCCCACCCCTCGCCCCTGGGCCCATTGTTCCCAGGTGCTCACCAATGCCAGAGCAGAGAGGTGCTGTGGAGTGGTCTCAGGTACCTCAAAAAAAAAATAGTTGTATCGACCAGGCCCTGCTCCGGCTGGTAGTGGCAATAAGTGGGTGAGCGCAGTGGCGGATGCCTAGGCCGCCTCCCACTAGGCAATGGCCCAGCCTACCTGGCCAGGGACTGGGCCGGCCCATACCTTTTAACCCTTGCCTGCCTGACACCAGGGCTCCGGCCACCCTTAGGAGCTGTCTTGGAGCCAATTCCCCTCAGGGTGTACAGCACGGCCAAGAAGAGAGCCTGGACCTCCCCCCTCACCCCATATACCTAACAGAGGACTGAGGAAGAAGGGCTAAAGGTCGTGGGAGTGGCGACTGCCTCTGGTGCTGTCCAAGTACCCAGATCAGACCCTGCCCACCCTAGGGTACTACCTGGGAGCCAAGGGATGGAGGTCTGGGGAGTTGTAAGCACAGGAGAGGACTTGGGGTACCTCGGGTGTGCGTCTCTTGGCAGCACTCCACGTTCCTGACACCCCCTACCCTTTCCTCCCAGGGCAAGGCAGGGGTGGGAGAAGGTCTTAGGGCAATTCCCACCCTCACTGGGGTAATAGTTTCCTAAGTTGTGACAGACAAGGTCCACTTTTCTAAGGAGAGACCATGTCTCAAGACCCTACCACCTTCTGCAGCTTCAGAAGAAATCATCCTAGCAAATGGAAGAAACACACTGGTGGTTTAACCCCTCCTGACCCCTACAAACCTGGGAGGATGGCACAGACCCAGCTCCTCATAGCCAACTTGGAGAGATGAAATCTGGGGCTCGCAGAAGTGAAGAGGCCCGATTCTGATCACAGAGTCATGAGAGCAGGTGGAATCAGAACTCAGGGGGCTGGGTCCTGGGTTGCAAGTTGACAGAGGCAACTCCTGCACGGGAGGAGGAGTGGGAAACGGGGCTCATGCTTCTTCACATCCAGGCTGGGTCTCCCCAGTTCCTCCCCCGACCTCCTGGGGCATTTCTGGTCAGGAGTCAAGGAAATGGAGGGCTCTAAGTCTCTGCGATGTACTGTTTCCCCCACACCACCACCTGGGCTTTGGGCCTGCCCTGGCACACACCACACATCTTGAGCTCCATTTGGGACCATCTGCTCTGTGACCTCAGGGCCCAAGCCCAACCCAGGCCCCGACAGCAGCCCACGCCAAGATGTGATAGAGCAGAGTGAGGAAAGCTCCCTCTCCAATTGGCAGGCGGGCCAAGCCTGGAGAGGAACTTGCTCTGTATCAGCAATGCCCAGTGTACCCCAGTGTACGTGTTACTGAGGCTTCCCGCCACCCTGCCCACCTTTCTTTCTGGGTGTGAGATTTCCGGCACGGGACCCAAAGGCCCCTTTCATCACCTCCCTTCACTGCCTGGGGCTGATGGAGGCAGCAGCCACAAGGTGGGCAGCTGGGTGTTGGTGGGGAGTGTCCTCTCAGCCATGGCCTCTCCCACCTCTTATGGGACACCAAGGAGGCTGGGAAGGGGGATGTTTATAAAATCAGAGCTGAATTCCCTGGTGGTCCAGTGGTTAGAACTCTGCACTTCCACTGCAGGGGGCACGGGTTCGATCCCTGGTCGGGGGACTAAGATCCTACAAGCCATGTGGCACGGCCAAAAAAAAAATCAGAGCCGAGAGGGACAAGTGTATCTGGCCAGCAATGCAGATTGAGTCTCAAGGCTTAGATTTCTGCATTTGGAAACGGTGCTAACAGAGCCAATGGAGGCCAAAGTAACTTTGGAAGACATTTCAAAGTGCAAGAAAACTCATACCACATCATTAACAACTGTTAATAACTACAATAATAAACTCAGGCAGAGGTGGGCTGGGGCGAGAGTAAGGAGGGAAGAGCAGGTAACTGGGTCTCTTGGGCCAGGCAAGGCGGAGTCACCCACACACATCATTGCCCTGGTCCACAGCTTTTAACAGTCTGGAAGACAACCACCTCTAAGCCCCACCCCAGCGGGGACCTGAGCCTCCTGTGGCCTCCCATAGGGCTAGCAAGTGGTGGGTCTGAGATTCAACCCAGCTCTGCCACTTCCCGGCTGTGTGACTGCTTGGACAAGTCACTCAACTTCTCTGTGCCTCAATGTCTTCATCTGTAAAATAGAGGTGCTGACAGCAGTATAAAACTCACAGGGGGGTTGGGAGCATGACAGGAGCTAAGACATTCAAAGATTGCTTAGGACAGTGCCTGGCCCACGGTAAGTGCTCAATATGTATATGTAATATGTCATACATAATTACAAGTATTCCTTCCAGTCCGAACTCAGGAATCAAACACACACACACACACACACACACACACACACACACACACTTTGAGACACAGCTGGTATCCCTCAGCCTTGAAACCCTCCCCACTTGCCGCCCAGATATAGAACCCTCCTTACTTGCCAAACCAGACATATTTGAAACAGAGCTGTTTTCCCTCATTATCCAACCTCTCCCTCCTCAACATCAAAAATGCAGGAACCAAATATATTCAGAAAAATTGTCTGAACTTTCACTATCCAAATACAGGAACTGAATGGATTCGGATACATTTTTGAGATAGGACTGGTATCCCTCACTCTCTGAGCTTTCCTTACTCACCAGGCAAAATAGAGGAACCAAATACATTTATATAATGCGGTAGCCTTACTATCCCAACTCTTGCCACTGGAGCACAGGAAAATGAATAGATTTGAATACATTTCTGAGTTAGAGCCATTACCCCTCGTTATCTGAATTCTCCCTACATTTCTCACTCTGCAAAATGCAAAAACAAAATAACTTCAGATAACTTAATATCTTTCACTGTCTGAACTATCCAAACTCTCCCTCTCAGAACTTGTGTACCAAATATACTGGGACAGTGAGGGATGTGTGTGCTGTTATTAATAGGTTTGGATACCTGTTTTGGATAAATGAAACAGGTCTGATATTTCAATATTCAAACTCTCACTATTCTCTATGAGAAATACGGTAATAAAACATAATTGAATGACATGTTACTTCCTCACTATTCAAATTCTCCCTGTCTGTCCTCAAAATCAAGGTGATTCAGACAGTAAGAGAACTTCTTATTTTTCTTGTTGTTGTTATTGTCACTACTGGATGAGCCTGATTCTAACAGAGCCCCCCCAATAAACACAGACCTGCCCACAGAGGTAGGATGGACTCAGCATCAAGATTTGTACTGCTTACTGCTGACAGGAGGAGGATAAACTCCTGCCCCCATCCTACCCCTACCAAGCCCTGAAGCCTCTGGCCTAGGATGGACTTTTTTCCAGGCCAGGAAAGCAGGGATCACTGCACCTGGGATCAAGACCAGGAGACGGGGGTAACGTGATCTAGAAGACTCACACATACCCCTGAGTCCCCCACCCCTACATGGGGCAGCCCCCAACCTAGCAAGGCTGGAAACATGACCCAGACCTCAAAGACTCCCAGAGAGTCATTGAATAATTTAGGGTGTTCTTTCACACTTGGAGAGGGTAGGGGGCACAGGAAGAGTTCCATGCCCTCCTGGGGCAGGGAGAGAAATGCAAGCTCTGTGTGAGATCACTGGGTGGGGGAAATCACATGTGAAAACTCCCTCAGCCTCACGGGGCCCACAAGGCTGCTTGCTCTTGCTCATGCTAAAAGAAGCATTTGGGATGAATTTCAGAGATAATAGGTACAGTGGAACCTCCAAGTTCATGGCCAGGGTATAATGGAACCCCTGTCCTTCTGGGCTCAGAGGAGATGGAAAGTGGGTGTTACGAAGGAGGGAGATCTGAACAGCGTGGAGGGGCATGGGAAGGGGCAAAACAGGGGCCTGGGATTGGGGCAGAATGAAGACTCAGGACAGGAAGGGGTATAAGGGACAAAACAGAATCAGAGTTGTAGGATGGAGGTCAAAAGATAAGGCAGAGAAGAATCCAGGACACTGGCCAGGGGCTAGGATGGACAAAGGCCAGAGAAAAAGTAGGGGACAGTAGGGGACAAAAGAAGAGGGCAGGGATCAGGATCAGTATAAAACGGTAGTCAGAAGACATGATGGGGGACAGGCCAAGACAGCGGTTCAAGGAAGAGGATAGGGAAAAGAGCAGGTTCAGGGTGGAGGTAAGGAACAGGAAAAGACCACGACAGAATGAGAATAGGAATGAGGACAGTGATGGGCCAAGAGAAGACAAGGGAAAACAGCATAGGTTTGGGGGCAGGGACATGGCAGGAGGCAAGAGGGACAGTCTAAAGGTGGTGGGCCAGGATGGAGTTCAGGAGACAGGAGGGGGACCCGGGGAATAGTACTGGGTGGGGAGAAAGTACGTAAGTCAGAGGTCAGGAATTGGGACAGACCTGGATCAGACTGGGGTTAGGGGTACAGGACATGACTGGAAGGCGTTCAGGGACTGGACAAGAGAATAGGCAGGTCAAGCATCAGGACAGAAACTGGGGAGATCAAGACAAGGCACGATGAGCTTCAGAGATGGAACAGGGTCAGGCAAGGATCTGGGGTCAGGTCAAGGATGCTGAGAACATAACTGGATGGGGTTTGGGGTCAGGACTGGATTTAGAGGTACAAAACAGGGGTTGAGGATCACACCAGGCCAAAATATGGTTAGGTCAGGGGTCAGACCAGAGCTCCTGGGGCCAAGACTGGCCGGGGTTCGAGGTTAAAAAAAGATGTAGCCAGGTAAGGCAGGGGTCGAGGGGGAGACCACGGGGTCAGAGGTCGGGGGTGCACGAGCAGGTACATCGCAGGTCAGCGTTTCCAGGCCTTCACCCCGCCGTCTCCTCCCTTCCAACCCCAAGCGGGCGTTACTCACCGAGGGTCCTCGCCCCGCGGCGTAGGCGGGGTCGGTGCAGGTCTGAAAGAGTGGTGGGAGCGCCCCTCCCTCGCTGCCCCCAGCTCGTTCCCGGGCTCGTGCCTACTACCCTTCCGCGCCCTGCCTGTGGGCCGCGTTCGGCCGTGCGACTATTAACCCTGGGGGCCAGACGGGGGGCGCGGGGAGGGTGGGAGGGTAGCAGCCGCTCGGCCGAGGGCAGTGGACCCCGGCCCCCCACCTTCAACTCAGGTCTGTCTGCTCCCAGCGGCACCGCCACCTCCGCCGCTGAGCGCGAGCCTGGAGGGGCGGGGTGGGGGGGGGAGAGACAGGGGGCGGGGCGCGAGACCACAGCAGCGGCGGAGACCAAGTGCGCAGGCGCCAGTTCGGGTCTTCTTTTTTTGTGTTTTTTTTTTTTTTTTTTTTTTTTCCCTGCCCTGGGAGCGCCAAGAGCGAACCAGTTCGGAGCGCTTGCGCACACGCTTTCTCGAGGGCCGTGGAGCTGTCCCCTACCGAGGCCACGCCCCCTCAGTGATCAGACTAGCTCCCCTCACCCCAATTCACCCCGCAATAAGCACCCAAGAATTACCCACAGACTGCCTTCTATCAGCCACCACCACACTTCTAAATTCCCCCAACTACCCTCCGGTGCCCCAAATGCTCTCCAAACCACACTCCATCATCTCCCAAATTGTATCCCCAAACTATTGTCCATTGATCCCAAAGCAGTACCCCCAATCTGCCTTCCTTGGACACCCAAGCTGTACAAATAAGCTACCCCCAAGTTGTTCCCCAAAACCATCTACAATCAGCCCTGAAACTGTTAACCTCCGACGATCACTTCCAAATCACCCTCCCTCTACCCCCAATATGCACCCAAAACACCCTCCATGACCCTAAACCACTCTCCATGTACCGTCCTAACCATACTCTATTGATCCCCAAATGGCACTAAAGAGCCCTCAAC
The DNA here is from genome assembly GCF_964270905.1 of Leucopleurus acutus. Taxonomy (NCBI): domain Eukaryota; kingdom Metazoa; phylum Chordata; class Mammalia; order Artiodactyla; family Delphinidae; genus Leucopleurus; species Leucopleurus acutus. Next base: position 42,646,992 of record NC_139148.1, on the reverse strand, counting down.
ACCACCCCAAGCATTCTCAACTACCTTTGGAGTGGCCCCCACCTGCACGCCAGATCAATTCCAACAGTCACGTGATCTAACTCCAAACCATGGTCCATGAACTCCCACCACCACCACCACCACCAAACCTTCCACTGACCAACCCCACTCCTGGCAAAACTCCCATGTACTCCCAACTACTCAAGGTGGATCCCCCAGCCCCACTTCAAACTACCCTCCAACACCCTCTCCACCTCCAAACCACATTCCACTGATCCAAACTCCGACCCCGAAGTTGAGGGACCCTCCAACAGTCCTCAACAAACCTCCATAACCACTAACTTTCTGTAGTTACCCAACTGAACCTCCAAATCATACTCCAGTGACCCCAAATGTGTCCCTCAAGCCCTCCAATGACTCTTATCCACACCCTAATTCATTCTTCAGTGACTCTAATATATTACAAAGCATCCTCCAGAAATCTTTTTTTTTTGCAGTTATTACATTTTTCTTTATTGTGGTAAAATATCTATAACATAAAATTTACCGTTTTAACCATTTTTAAGTGTACAGTTCAGTGGCATTAAGTACATTCACATTGTTGTGACAATGATCTTTTCTTAAAACAACTTAATTGAGGTATAATTTGCGTATCATAAATGTCACTCACTTTAAGCATGCAATTCAATTCAATTATTTTAGTAAAGTTACCAAAGTGTGCAGCATCACCACAATCCAGTTTTAGAGCATTTTCATTATCCCTATAAGATCCCTCATGCCCAAATACCTTTTTTGTTGTTGTTGTTTTTTGTTTTTGGTTTTGGTTTGTTTGTTTGTTTTTGTTGTTCTTCTTGTTGTTTTTGGTGGTACGCGGGCCTCTCACTGTTGTGGCCTCTCCCGTTGCGGAGCACAGGCTCCGGACGCGCAGGCTCAGCGGCCATGGCTCACGGGCCCAGCCGCTCCGCGGCATGTGGGATCCTCCCGGACCGGGGCACGAACCCGCATCCCCTGCATCGGCAGGCAGACTCTCAACCACTGCGCCACCAGGGAAGCCCCCAAATACCTTTTTAAATTAATTAATTAATTAATTTGGTTGCATCGGGTCTTAGTTGCAGCGCCAAATACATTTAATCTCTGTTCCCCTTTCCTCAACATAATAAAGGCCATATATGACAAGCCCACAGCCAACATCATCCTCAATGGTGAAAAACTGAAAGCATTTCCACTAAGATCAGGAACAAAACAAGGTTGCCCACTCTCGCCACTGTTATCCAACATAGTTTTGGAAGTTTTAGCCACAGCAATCAGAGAAGAAAAGGAAATAAAAGGAATCCAAATCGGAAAAGAAGAAGTAAAGCTGTCACTGTTTGCAGATGACATGATACTCTACATAGAGAATCCTAAAGATGCTACCAGAAAACTACTAGAGCTAATCAATGAATTTGGTAAAGTAGCAGGATACAAAATTAATGCACAGAAATCTCTGGCATTCCTATACACTAAGGATGAAAAATCTGAAAGTGAAATCAAGAAAACACTCCCATTTACCATTGCAACAAAAAGAATAAAATATCTAGGAATAAACCTACCTAAGGAGACAAAAGACCTGTATGCAGAAAATTATGACACTGATGAAAGAAATTAAAGATGATACAAATAGATGGAGAGATATACCATGTTCTTGGATTGGGAGAATCAACATTGTGAAAATGACTCTACTACCCAAAGCAATCTACAGATTCAATGCAATCCCTATCAAACTACCACTGGCATTTTTCACAGAACTAGAACAAAAAATTTCACAATTTGTATGGAAACACAAAAGACCCCGAATAGCCAAAGCAATCTTGAGAATGAAAAAAGGAGCTGGAGGAATCAGGCTCCCTGACTTCAGACTATACTACAAAGCTACAGTAATCAAGACAGTATGGTACTGGCACAAAAACAGAAAGACAGATCAATGGAACAGGATAGAAAGCCCAGAGATAAACCCACGCACATATGGACACCTTATCTTTGATAAAGGAGGCAGGAATGTACAGTGGAGAAAGGACAGCCTCTTCAATAAGTGGTGCTAGGAAAACTGGACAGGTACATGTAAAAGTATGAGATCAGATCACTCCCTAACACCATACACAAAAATAAGCTCAAAATGGATTAAAGACCTAAATGTAAGGCCAGAAACTATCAAACTCTTAGAGGAAAACATAGGCAGAACACTCTATGACATAAATCACAGCAAGATCCTTTCTGACCCACCTCCTAGAGTAATGGAAATAAAAACAAAAATAAACAAATGGGACCTAATGAAACTTAAAAGCTTTTGCACAGCAAAGGAAACCATAAACAAGACCAAAAGACAACCCTCAGAATGGGAGAATATATTTGCAAATGAAGCAACTGACAAAGGATTCATCTCCAAAATTTACAAGCAGCTCATGCAGCTCAATAACAAAAAAACAAACAACCCAATCCAAAAATGGGCCGAAGACCTAAATAGACATTTCTCCAAAGAAGATATACAGACTGACAACAAACACATGAAAGAATGCTCAACATCATTAATCATTAGAGAAATGCAAATCAAAACTACAATGAGATATCACCTCACACCAGTCAGAATGGCCATCATCAAAAAATTTAGAAACAATAAACGCTGGAGAGGGTGTGGAGAAAAGGGAACACTCTTGCACTGCTGGTGGGAATGTGAATTGGTTCAGCCACTATGGAGAACAGTATGGAGGTTCCTTAAAAAACTACAAATAGAACTACCATATGACCCAGCAATCCCACTACTGGGCATATACCCTGAGAAAACCAAAATTCAAAAAGATGTACCAAAATATTCATTGCAGCTCTATTTACAATAGCCCGGAGATGGAAACAACCTAAGTACCCATCATCGGATGAATGGATAAAGAAGATGTGGCACATATATACAATGGAATATTACTCAGCCATAAAAAGAAACAAAATTGAGCTATTTGTAATGAGGTGGATAGACCTAGAGTCTGTCATACAGAGTGAAGTAAGTCAGAAAGAAAAAGACAAATACCATATGCTAACACATATATATGGAATTTAAGAAAAAAATGTCATGAAGAACCTAGGGGTAAGACGGGAATAAAGACGCAGACCTACTGGAGAACGGACTTGAGGATATGGAGAGGGGGAAGGGTGAGCTGTGACAGGGCGAGAGAGAGTCATGGACATATACACACTAACAAACGTAGTAAGGTAGATAGCTAGTGGGAAGCAGCCGCATGGCACAGGGATATTGGCTCGGTGCTTTGTGACAGCCTGGAGGGGTGGGATAGGGATGGTGGGAGGGAGGGAGACGCAAGAGGGAAGACATATGGGAACATATGTATATGTATAACTGATTCACTTCGTTATAAAGCAGAAACTAACACACCATTGTAAAGCAATTATACCCCAATAAAGATGTTAAAAAAAGAAAAAAAAATCTCTGTTCCCATTCCCACTCCCAGGCAACTGCTAATCTACTTTCTGTCTCTATAGATTTGCCTTTTAAATCCAATATGTGGATTTTTGGTGTTTGGCTTCTTTCACTTAGCATAATGTTTTTGAGGTTCAGTCATGTTGTAGCATGTATCAGCAGTTTGTTCCTTTTATTGCTGAGAATAGTATTCCAATGATCTTTCACTGCCCCCCAAATCACCCACTAATAGCTCCTCAACTATAACGCATAAAATCCCTCTGACATCCAGACATCAAAACAGGCCGCTAAACTGCATTCCAGACTGTACCCACCAACCTTCAACTATATCCCCAAACCACACTATTGTTCCTCAAACTTCCTCACTAAACTACCCAACCAGGTCCTCACCCTCATCCCCAAACCTTCCAACTGACCCTACTTTACCCTCAAACTGCCCTCTAAATCCCAAGAATATCCCCAAAGTGCCCTTTCAGTGATACCCAACTCTAACCCCAAGCTACTCTCCAACAATTACAAACCTCGCCCCCCCAATTTCCCTTCCGAGAGCCCCCAACTCTGCCTCTAAATACCCCTTAACTACCTTCCCTTGGTCCCACAGCTACAGCCCCAAACTATACCTCCAAACCACTCTTCAATGACAGCTATAGCTGTCTTAAATTACAGTTGGCCTCCATATCCATTGGTCCCACATCCAGGGATAGGGAGGACTAACTGTACTATGCTATTTTATATAAGGGACTTGCACATCCTTGGATTTTGGTATTCACACATGGGGGTGTCCTGGAACCAATCTCCCCATGGATTCTAAGGGACATGCAACTATATCCACAAAACATCTTCCAGTTTTCTCCAATTGTACCACCCAAACCACCCTTCAAGAACCATACCTCCAAACCACCCTCTGGTGACTTCCCCAACCCCACCTCAGTCTTCCCTTTGATGGCTCCAACTGTACCCAAACACTTTCAAATGCCCCAATTATACCCTCAAACTGCCCTCAATCACCTCCAAGCATACCCCTAAGTTCCTCCAGCAACCCCAAATCTACCCCTAAGCCATCTATATTAGCTTCCTGTGGCTGCTGTGATGAATTACCACAAATTTGGTGGTTTAAAACATAAGAAAAATTTTAAAACAACATAAGAAATTTATTCTCTCAGTTCTGGGGGCCAAAAGACCAAAATCAAGGTGTCAGCCAGGTCATGCTCCCTTCAGAGGCTCTAGGAGAGAATCTGCTTGTTGCCGCTTCCTCTTTTGGTGGCTATCAGCATTCTTTGGCTTGTGGCCACATCACTTCAATCTCTGCTTGATTGTCACATTGCCTTCTTTTCTGTCAAATCTGCCTCCGCCTCCCTCTTACGAGGACACTATGGTTACGATTAGAGTCACCTGGATAATCCAAGATAATCTCCCCATCTCAAAATTCTTACCTTAATCACATCTACAAACTGCAAAGTCCCTTTTCTTTTTCTTTTCTTCTCTTTCTTCCATCTAAGTTACATTCAAAGGTTCCAGGAATCAGGATGTGCATATCTTTGGTGGCGGCATCATTCAGCCTACAACAGTACACCATTTGGCCTCCAAAGATGCACATCCACTCTATGTGAAAAACACATGTACCTTAACCCAATACTCCCAAAATTTCAACCCATTACATCATCAACTCAAGTTCAAAATCTGACTTTAATATCATCAGCTCAGAAGTTTCAAATCTCATCATCTAAATAATCTAAATCAGGCATGAGTGAGCCTCTGGGTATGATCCACCCTGAGGCAAAATTACTCTCCAGGTCTGGACTTGTGGAACTAGAAAACAAGTTATCTGTTCCCAAAACACAGTGGTGGGACAGGCATATGATGAGAGTTATAGACATTCCTATTCCAAAAGGGAGAAAACGGAAGGAAAAAAAGTGTCACTGGTCCCAGGAAATGGTGAAATCCAGCAGGGCAAGTTTCATTCAGTTTCAAGGCCTGGGAATAATAAATCCTCTGTGGCTTGATGCTCTACCTCTGGGCTCAAGGCTGTGTCCTCAGAGTCATTCTTTCTTTCCCTTGAAGGGTAGCACATGTTTGCTGCTGAGTAGTTTTAGCCTGTATCCTTCCAGTAAAATTTTGGGAGTCCAAAATCCTTCCTTAATTTCATCCTATCTCTTTTTTTTTTTTCAAGCCAATCAGGCAGTGTTTCCATCAGTATAACATTCTGAAAAATCTTTTGGATCTCCCATGGAAGGCACAAGGATTCACATCATTAGACAAGAGGGTCCTCCTCAAATTTTTCATGGATAATCCCATCTCTATTCCTGACTTCTACTGAGATGGTTGAGAGGATCCATGAGTCACACACAAAATCTCTTTAGTACTAGCAAAAGGCTGTCCAGCCACACCCTTGGCTTTCTCTCCAGAGCATACTTTCCTGACAGTGAATCTCCTAAATTTTATGTCTTTTACAATCTGGACAGCCTGAGAATTTTCCAAATTATCAAATCCTGGCTCCATTTTGCTTAACAGTTCTTCCCTCAATTTATCTCTTTCCTTTCACATTTTACTATAAGCAGCAAGAAGAAACCAGGCAGTACCTCAACATTTTCGTTGGAAATCTCCTCAGCTAAATATTCAAGTCCATCACTTACAAGCTCTGCTTTCCACACAACTGTAGGACACAATTCAGCTAAGTTTTCTGCCTTATATAATAAGGATTTTCTTTTCTCCAGTTTCCAATAACATGTTCCTCATTTCCTTGAGCCCTGTTAACAGCAGCACCTGTAACATTAATATTTCTACCAATATTCTGTTTATGATGATATACGTATTCTCTGAGACAATGTATGCTTTCTCTACTGTGCTCCTCATTTCCTTCTGAGCCTTCACCAGCAGTGCTTTTAACATTCATATTTTTCCTAGCAGTCTATTCAAGGCAATCTAGGCTTTTTCTCTCATGTGCCTCAAAATTCTTCCAGCCTCTACCCACTATCCAATTCCAAAGCCACTTCAATTTTTTTAGGTATTTGTTGCAACACGTTATGGAATTAATTGTGTTCAACCCCCCCCCATTCATTTGTTGAAGCCCTAACCCCCCAAATGATTGTATTTGGAAATAGGGTTTTTAAGCAGATGATTAAGGTTGAATGGGGTCATAAGGGTGGAGCCCTTATCCAATAGGAATGGTGTCATTATGAGAAGAGGAAGAGACACCAGGAGTGCACATGCACAAAGGAAAGACCACGTGAGGACACAGCAAATATCAGTCATCTGCAAGTCAGGAAGACGGTTCTCATCAGAAATCAACTCAGATGGCACCTTGATCTTGGACTTCTAGCCTCCAGAACTGTGAGAAAATAAATTTCTGTTGTTTAATACTACAGTCTGTGGTATTCTGTTATGACAGCCCAAGCAGACTAAGACACAGCAGCATCACATATCCAGGTACCAAAATCTATATTAGTTTCCTGTGGCTGCTGTAACTAATTACCACAAATTTGGTGGATTAAAAATATAAGAAATCTATGGGACTTCCCTGGCGGTCCAGTGGTTAAGACTCCACACTTTCAATGCAGGGGGAGTGCATTTGATCCCTGGCCGGGGAACTAAGATCCCACATGCTGCGTGGCATGGCCAAAAATTAAAAAAAAAAAAGAAATCTACTCTTTCATGGTTCTGGGGGCCAGAAGTCCAAAATCAATTCCACTGCGCAAAATCAAGGAGTCAGCAGGGCCATATTCTCCCTGGAGGCTCTAGGGGAGAATCTGTTGCCTCTTCCAGCTTCTGGCGGCTGCTGGCATTCCTTGGCTTGTGGCCATATCACTACAATCTCTGCTTCTGTGGTCACAATGCCTTCTCCTTTATGGTTTGTCAAATCTGTCTCTCTTCTTTCTTCTTATAAGGGCTTACAATTAGGGGTTACAATTAGGTTCCATTCAGATAATCCAGGATAATCTCTCTATCTGAAAATCCTTAATTTAATCACATGTGTAAACCATTTTTTTTTTATGTATAAGGTAACATTTACAGGTTCCAGGGATTAGGACATGGATATCTTTTGGGGGGGGCATTAGGCTACCACACTATCCTATGACAGTTAACAGTTCTATTAACAACTCCTTAAACTACAAAAGACTACACAGTAACCTTCCATAGTCCCTCCAACTGCATCTCAAACCATCTTCCAACCCCCCAGAGAGTATTCCCAATTTACCCTCCAAAAGCTGCCACCTGCACTCTTAAACGGTCCTCTAACAGCCCCATTCCTCTTGAAGACGTGGTGGTCCTTTAGTTGTGTGCCAACTGTCCTGTAATAGACCCCAACCTCACCCCAAACCACCCTCAATCACCCCTCATATCTCTCTATAAACATCCCCAATTTCACCATCCAACTGCCCTCTCTTCTCCCTACATACCTCCCATTCACCCCGCTCCTCAGTTGCGTTGCAATGAAACCCCAGCTTCCAGAGAGAGACAGAGACAGAGACAGAGAGCACGCAGCAATGAAGACCCAATGCAGCCAAAAATAAATAAATAAAATAAATAAATAAATGGAAAAAAAGATGGCAGCTTCGGGCTTCCCTGGTGGCACCGTTGTTGAGAGTCTGCCTGCCGATGCAGGGGAGGCGGGTTCGTGCCCCGGTCAGGGAAGATCCCACATGCCGCGGAGCGGCTGGGCCCGTGAGCCATGGCCGCTGGGCTTGCGCGTCCGGAGCCTGTGCTCTGCAACGGGAGAGGCCACAACAGTGAGAGGCCGTGTACCACAAAAAAAAAGAGAAGAAGATGGCAGCCTCATTCAAACTAAGAAAAATACAAAAAAAATTTTTTTTTAAAAAGTGTGCCTGGGTTCCAATCCCAGGTTTTATAAACTGGTGTGACCTAGGGCAAGTGACTTAACTTTGCTGTACCTTGGTTTCCTAATCTGTAGGTTGGGAAAATAAATGGAACCCTCCTCAGAGGTCTGTTTTGAGGATTAAAATGAATGAATACAGATAAAATGCCAAGAATGACCGGTAAATGTTGCTTATTGTTACTTTTCTTTATAGCTTTCGCTTTTTGTATCCTGTTTAAGAAGGCCTACTTTTTTGCCAAAGACTTAAACATAGTCTCCAAACATATTTTGTTCTGATATATATATATATATATATATATATTTTTTTTTTTTTTTTTGCGGTACGCGGGCCTCTCACTGTTGTGGTCTCTCCCGTTGCGGAGCACAGGCTCTGGACGTGCAGGCTCAGCGGCGATGGCTCACGGGCCCAGCCGCTCCGCGGCATGTGAGATCTTCCCGGACTGGGGCACGAACCCGTGTCCCCTGCATCAGCAGGCAGACTCTCAACCACTGCGCCACCAGGGAAGCCCTGTTCTGATATTTTTTATAGGTTCTTTTTTAATGGTTAGGTCTTTAGCCAATCTGGAATTAATTTTTCTGAATTGAGTAAATTAGGGATCTAATCCCTCCCCCCAAAAGACAGTCATTTCTCCCCAAACTACTTTAGTAAATAGTTCATCTCTCTCCCAGTGACTTGAAATATCACTTTTGTCATTTATGAATTCCCACAATACCTAGGTCGATTTTTGGATTTTTTTTTTCTGTACCATTGATCTAGTTTTCTATTCCTACTCCCATATCATGATGTTTCTTTTTATGGTTGTATTTCCCCGTGCTTATTTTATTTTATTTTATTATTTTTGGCTGCTCAGCACACGGGATCTTAGTTCCCTGACCAGGGATCCACCCGCTCCCCCTGCAGTGGAAGCGCGGAGTCCTAACCACTGGACCTCCAGGGAAGTCCCACAATGTTTTAATAACTAGAGCTTTGTCAGATATTTTGAATCTGGTAAGATGACGCCCTCCTCTTTCTTTTTCTTTTATAAAATTAGATATTCTTGTGTATTTAAGGCACCGTAGGAATTTTAACATCAGGTCTACAAGTTTCATTTTGCAAATTTTATTGGTAATGTATTGTTTTTTTAAAGATTAATTTTGGGAAGAATTGTCTTTATTATGTGGGTAATGTTTGTGTGTGAGCGTGTGGGGATGTGCGTGTTTACCAAGCCAACTTGGGAAATAAGGGTGCCAATACAGGAAGGTGCAAGGCAAATGGGCGCTCAGCGAAGTTCCCAGTGGTCCAACTGATGGGCATGATCTCGGGATGTTGGGAGGGATAAAGGGAAGGTTGTAGGTCTGGGTATTTTGTGAGCTGACTGTGCATCTGAACGTATGGGTGGGACCCTCTGCTGTGTGCAAGCCGGCTTGCATGTATCTAGCACACAGAGGAGCTCAATAAATGTTAAATCAGTGCACAAATGAGTGAATCAATTTTTGGAGAGATTATTGTATGTCAAACAACCTGCACTATTCAAAAATAACCTCCAATCCTCATAACAACCCTGTCAAACAGGTATTATGACCCCCATTTGACAGACCAGTAAAGCTGAGGCTCAGAGAGGGTAAGTCCCTTGCCCATATTCAAACCTTGGTCTTTATAATTCCAGAAGTCAACCACAGAAGGGGCCAGATCTAATTTCCATCCTTCCACTCATTCATCCATCTGCCAAGGATTCACTAAGCACCTACAGTGCAGCGCAACGACCTAGTACAACAACCGCTCTAAATGACATAGAGTAGGCGGACCGCTTCCAGGAAAACCAGCTGGGCGGCTGGACTGTAGGTACCAAAAGGGTGGGGTTTCTGGCGCGCACCTTCCGGGAATGTAGCTGCCTAGGCCTCAAGGCTATGGCTTTGGCTGAGGAGGCACCGCTAGATCAAAGTTGGAGCGCGGTTTAGAGAGTGGATACTATGAATATTGGCCTATAGAGGGCGCGTTTCCGAAGCTAGAAGCGCGTCCTGGAGACCCTCCGCGCGCAGACAGGCCATCAGTACGCAGGCGCAGCGAACCCAAGGAGCGGCTTAATATCTTGCGGAGGGATAATTTGAGAAGAGGAGGCGTGGTTCAATCTAATTACCTCTCATTGATTTGCCTCTGTCTCTGAGGGCGTGGCCTCGGTGCCCCCTTCTCGGAATAAGGGCCTGCGGAATCTAGTTCTCTCTCGGCTTCGGAGGCGTAGCTTAGGGTGGGCCCTTGAGCCACCCCTCAACGATTGGCCGCCTCACCCAGAGGGCGTGGCCCAGCGAGCTGTCTATCCTCAGTGCGGTCACTTCCTGTGGAGTTTCCCCAGCCCAGGGAGGAGGGGGAAGAGGACGAGGGGGAGGAGGGCGGTCGTCCGGGGTTAGGTTGGGGGGGCGGTTTGGTCCGTTCTGGGCGGGGGATGACTCACAGCCCATCCCATCTCCCCGACGCCGCCCGCCCGCCCGCGCAGAGCTCGATCCATGGCTTAGCGGAGGAGGCGGTGGCGAGCGGGGGAGGGGGACTCTTATTTTGTTAGGGGGACCGGGCCGAGGCCCGACCGGCCTGGCAGGGCTCGCCCGGGGCCGGGCGTCATGTCTCATGCGGCCGAGCCAGCTCGGGACGGCGTAGAGGCCAGCGCGGAGGGCCCTCGAGCCGTGTTCGTGCTGTTGGAGGAGCGCAGGCCGGCCGACTCGGCCCAGCTGCTCAGGTGCGGGACCGCCTGGGACCGGTAGTGCTAACTGGGGTTCCCGGGGGCCTTATCTGGGGGCAGCGGGGGCCCAGGACTGTGATTGGAGGCCCCGGCCTAGTCTTGGAGGACGTCTGAGCGCCTGACTTGGGGGGGCACCTAAGGAATCTGGCGGTGGCTTGCTTGGACTGAGGCTTAAAGGAGTCGTGGAAGTGCAGTAAGGGAGGCCTAGTTCAGATTTGGCGGGGGCCCTTGACTCGGTCTCGAGGGGCTGATTCTGTTGTGTCCAAAAACTAGTCTAGGGTAGCTGAACTTCAGGGACTGAGACTCTGACTAGAGGCTGAATTTGGGGTCTTTGAGTCAGATATGAGGGGAATGAATTTGAGGGGGCACTCTGTAGGTGAGGCACTGATTTTTAAGGGACTTTTTCCCTCAGAGAAGACGTCCTGGGAGATAGAGGTGCTGTCTTGGGAGCTTGGTGACTCCCAGTGGCTGGTTGCTGGAGGCTGTGTTTGGGGATAAAATGACTCTGGAGGGATTTGGGGGTATCTCGGATATACTGCGTGGGACCAGCCTTGTGAGTGTGTGTGAGTGAACAAGAAAAGCAACATTCATCAAGACTTGATCAGAATAATCCCTTCGCCTGCCCACCCATCCAGCTGGGTAGTGGAAAAGCCCTCTTCCCACACCCCATAGGGGCTTGAATGGGAAACTAGTCAGACAGACAGGCAATGGAGATAGTGCTACCTCTTAGCCCAGAGAAGGCCTCAGACCTTATTTGGGAACCCAGAGGAGGGTCTTGTTCTTGTTGCCACCTGCCCTAGCCTCTCAGCCAGCTCTTTTCACCCCCTACACACACACAGACACAGAGGCTTTTTTTTTTTTTTAATCTCACCTTCCCAGTCTGTCTCTCAGGCCCTGGAGGCAATCTTGAATCTGACCCTAGAGCTGGAATGAGCACCAATTGCACCATCCCTGCCTGGGTGGGTCCTCTCTGACCTCTTAGCCTCACTTCCATCAGTGGGCCTGGAAGCCCCAGCCTTCTCTGTCCATACCCTGCTCATTTCAGTGCCCACCTCTTCCAACTTCTGTGCAATGGAAGTGTGAGCATGGGAGGGGGCTTCGCCTACTTTCTGCCTGGGATTGTGCTGAGCTCAGCGGCTCCCCAGCTTCCTCTTCCCGACTTCCTGGGGTGGTTTTAGGGCCCCGTCTGTGAGTGAGGAAAGGGAGGAAGACAGATTCTTGGGGAGGGGCAAGTCAACGACAATCTCAGGATTATAAATCTTTGACTAAGTTCAAGGATGCATATCTATCTGCCTGCATGTTAATGTCCCCTACACACTAGGGTCTTGCAGCCAGCATGGAGGGTTGAGCAAGAGCCTTTCAATATATGAATTTACCATCTCCTGATGCCTTTATAGCAACCTAGATCATCACAGTAGTGGCGATAGTTGAAAGGGACTGGTGTACATGGCTTCTTAGTTTGTGTGTCAGTGGGTGTTGGTATTGGAGGTGTGTTTGTGTTTTGATCTGTCGAAAAAACTGGAGAGTGCTGGGCAAACTCCTCTGACCAAGAAAAGAATGTTCCTATAAAGCAGATCATCCACCCAAATTCTCCCTCTTGTCAATCCAGATTGTTGGACTGAGGGGAGCCTTTGTTATTTGCATCTTGTTTTTGGATGCGTGTTCACATCCCACAAACTCTGGCTGGGGCAGGGTTGGTGGCCGGGAGCTCTTTTGGGAAGTAGTGGATCCTTCAGTAAAGTGAATCAGCTACCCCAGTTCTCTTTGTGATGCATTCAGTTTGTGTTACAATGGACTGTTCTGCCGAGGGAAGCCCCTACCGTGCAGTATGCCTGTGGACCTATGTGGTCTCACATTCAGCAGCCAGGAAAACAATGGGGGGTGTGGGGGCTGGGAGAACTCTGAATGCAAAGTCAGGAATCCCACAAAGTGAATTGTCATTCCTCAACTCTTCGTTTCTATTCTCCTGAAACCCAGGTTGTACACCCAGGTGATTGTTAGATCGAGGATCTGGGGTTCAAGCTTATTATTTTTAATCTTAAGGAACTATGGGTAACACGGAGCAAAAGAGAGTGGAGAGGGGAGAAGACATGGGAATTCATGGTGGTGGTTTCAGCAAAGTGGCTGAATGTGAGGGATACACTCTATTCTCCTCTCTCCTGGTGTATGCTTCTCTTCTCTTCTTTTCTCTTCTCTGTCTCTGTCTCTGTCTCTGTCTCTCTCAGGGGAATGACGTCTCCATACAATCACTGACCATCACCCTGCCTTCCCCCCACCCTCAGCCTGAACTCTTTGCTTCCGGAATCCGGGATTGTTGCTGACATCGAATTAGAAAACGTCCTTGATCCTGACAGCTTCTACGAGCTCAAAAGCCAGCCCCTATCGCTACGCTCAAGGTATGTCTCTTCTCTCTGACTCCCCTCCCAATTCCTCAGGCCCCTCCATCCCCTCTTGATGGGCAGAGGCCCTCAGTGCCAGCCCAACCCATTCTCTCACCAGCCTGAATTTTTCAGATAGTAAAATTAAGAGCCAGAAAGAGCATGTGGAAAGCAGGAGGCCAAGCTAGGATTCTAGTATCTCAGACAAAATCTCCCCTGCTTCCTCCCCCACCTGCACATCCATTCATAGATAAAAATTGCAGCGTGCCTGGAGTTCCCAGACACAGGGCGTGGCCTGCTCAAGCCCAGCCCCCAAGTAGGCGGAGCCGTTCCCATAACCCCTGGTCACCCCCCACCAACTCAACAAATTCACCCACTCCCAGCCCTTGAAGAACCCCTGCTGGTCTCTTCTTTCCCCCAAGCTTGAAAGTCTAAATGTGCTGAGTCATGGGCCTGGGCTCTAAGAGAGGGGAGGGGACCTGGAAGAGGGGCAGGAAGGGAGGATTGTGAAATCTCTGAGATTTTCAAGACTGACTAGCTCCTGGGACCAGAGGCCCAGGCAGGGGAGGAAGAAGGGCCTGCGGTTGCCCATATAGCCTGATGCCCACCCCCAGGAGCTCAGGGAGCAGCTCCAGCCCCAAATTGAGCTTAATGAGCCCTCTGTGTCTGTATCTACTCCCACAACCTCAATTCTGTTTCCTTCTGCTCTCCTGTAAATAGCTCGCAGAGCTGAACAATGGTATCTCCGCTTGATATATGAACAGGCCCAAATCCAGGCTTCACCATAAGGACTGCAGGCTAAAGTTCCCCCACCAGACTGTGACCCCTGAGGGTTGTGACCAGGTCTGGTTCCTTTATCTCCCCTCCACATTGTGGCTTCTGAAGGCAGAGAACAGGCCAGGTTCGAATGTCTGCTCCATCGCACTGTGACTCCTTAGGCTTGGGCCGAGACTTTTAGCTTACCTGTGGCCCCGTATTTCCCATTCCACAGCCTCCCAATATCACTGCAGGCCACACCAGCCACCCCAGCTACACTCTCTGCATCATCTTCTGCAGGGGGCTCCAGGACCCCTGCCATGTCGTCATCTTCTTCATCGCGGGTCTTGCTGCGGCAGCAGCTAATGCGGGCCCAGGCCCAGGAGCAGGAGAGGCGTGAGCGTCGGGAACAGGCTGCAGCCTCTCCCTTCCCTAGTCCTGCACCTGCCTCTCCTGCCATCTCTGTGGTCGGCGTCTCTGCTGGGGGCCACACATTGGGTCGTCCTCCCCCTGCTCAGGTGCCCAGGGAGGTGCTCAAGGTAAGGTGACATCCAGAGGCCCTGGGAGGGGCTCCTGGTGACTGAGGATTGGTCCTGGTGGCTTTGGGACGAGGTCCTAGGGGCTCTAAGGAAGGTCTCAGGTACTGTTAAAAGGGGGCTGTGCTAGTATCCCATTGTGTTTAGGGTTTCCAAGGCGTTCTTGTGGAGTTGTGAGGGGTTCTTGGGGGCCATAGGATGTCTTGATGGATCATGGAGGCTCATGAGTGCCCTGAGTGGGCCCTGGAGTCTGTGAAGTGGCTTTGTAGGAAGCACTTCACATACGGTTATGCATTAGGAATTCTTTGGTCATTGGAGTGTCTTGGGAAGCCATGTATAGTTCCCATGTCTGTTAGGTGGGGTCACCAGCTTTGCGGGGGGCCTCTTGGGGACTGTGACAGGGTGCTCCAGAAACTGTGAAGGATTCTGCCACCCATGGGTAGATCTTGAGGGCTGTGAAAGATCTCTGAGAAAGGGAGTTCGGGTCCTAGGGGAGACTTTAATCAGTATTTGGGGGTGGGAGAGGGTTCTCAGATTCTGGGCCTGGTTTGCCATCTTGAGCCTAGGAACAGATGACTTCTGAGGGGCAAGCTGGGGCTCAGAGTCACCCCTCTGAACCCTGTTCTACCTTGTTCCCTCCCATCCTGTCTCCCCCACATTCCACAGGTACAGACCCATCTGGAGAACCCGACGCGCTACCACCTGCAGCAGGCGCGCCGGCAGCAGGTGAAGCAGTACCTGTCCACCACACTTGGGCCCAAGCTGGCGTCCCAGGCCCTCACCCCACCACCGGGGGCTGCTAGTGCCCAGCCACTTCCCGCCCCTGAGGCTGCCCATGCTACTGGCCCCACTGGCAGTGCTCCCAACAGCCCCATGGCACTGCTTACCATCGGGTCTAGCTCAGAGAAGGAGGTGAGTGGCTGCAGACGACCCTCCCATGCTCCCCCTGCCACAGCTTCTTCTAAGGCTCTTCCATATTTCTTCTCCCAGATTGATGATGTCATCGATGAGATCATCAGCCTGGAGTCCAGTTACAATGATGAGATGCTCAGCTATCTGCCTGGAGGCACCACGGGGCTGCAGCTCCCCAGCACGGTGAGGCCCTGAGATGGGAGGTTGGTCTAAAAATTAGCGCATCTGTCTATCACTGAGGGATATCTTATATACACCCGGGCAGGCTAGCTGTGTACATAAGAGACTGTCACCTTGGATTGTACTGAGATAGAGATAGAGGCTGTATGTTGAGAATGGGGCACACCAGTGCCCTGGGGCCATGTTGCACTGCATGGAGAGGTGAACCTTGTAGATTTTGATATCTACACCGTGGGGACTT
The DNA here is from genome assembly GCF_964270905.1 of Leucopleurus acutus. Classification (NCBI taxonomy): domain Eukaryota; kingdom Metazoa; phylum Chordata; class Mammalia; order Artiodactyla; family Delphinidae; genus Leucopleurus; species Leucopleurus acutus. Next base: position 42,631,005 of record NC_139148.1, on the reverse strand, counting down.
CATGGAGCTATTAGGGCATACCGAAGCACTGAAGCTTCACTGTGGGAGGAACCAAGAGGTGGGACTCTTGTAGCATTTTGTTTGTTTGTTTTGAGTATAAGACAGGTTTCTTTTTATTAAGTTTTCCTAAACTTGTCTCATGTTTACTGAATGTTTTTCTTTGTGTAAGAACGTAACCTGGAGCTTTAACAAACCAATTTGGACAATGCAACCTGGATAAATGCTTGTCTGCACACAAGTCATCGATTACTATTCTCTGGCCTGGCCTCCATGTAAATCCAATTGGTCTTAAAGCCTATCTAAACAGAGAGCAAGCAGACCACATCATCTTATTTCTAGTTTAAACTTTAAACCTCAAATTCACCCCTATCCCAAGACCCACACCCTCCCCCACACACAAAAGAAACTTTTTAGAAGAAATGGCCATTAAGAACTGAGTCAGTTGCATAAGAATTGGCTTAATCCTGCAGCCAGCACTCCAAAGTAGCTCTTGGCTTCACAGCAGGCCAGCTGGAACTCTTGAAGCAGGACAGGTAGAGAATGGATAGAGGATGCTCTAAGAACAGGGCCAAGTCCTGGTGCTGCGAGGCTTCCACACATGCTTACACTCCAACATAAATACACTTCCACCTTCCTCCCCTAAGTGATGTTTCTCTATAGCACTTTAGAGCTTGTAACTCTCTAAATTTTTTAGTGCGGAGATGGACAGAATCTTATTCTAAACATGCAAGGTATAATCTTATTTCTAACAACACAGGCCAAAATTAACAGAGAAGCTCTCTGTTATACAGATTATCTTGTAGCGTTTTGAATGTACCAGGACATTCAGGTCATGAAGACACACGCAGACCATGAAGTGATTGGAACATAATATGCCAAAGGTGTCCAGATTTGATGTGGTTGGACCTTGAAGTGACTAGAACATACCACATCTCTTAAAGTGAACTGTGCCGAGAGGCTGGGTCCTTGTAAAGACTTGATAAAACTTTCTAGAGCAGGAGCTGCACCAATGAATTTTAACATTCTGGTTCTGAACATTCCAAGAGTCTCATAACTCGTTTTGGGACATACCAAGTGCCTATAGCTTTACTTCTTTCCAACTTATCAAGAGGATAGAAGCACATGTAAAAATGGTACCAATTTATCAGAATTTTTCATTGATTTGGGCACAGCTAGAGATTGGATGGATCCAGCAGTCTAGTGGGGGTTTCAGGAGATGAAAACTCATCAAGAGGTGGGACTGATTACTTATGGATTAGTTCATTGCCCTAGGATGTATCCAGGAGAGTGTGGAAGAGAAAAAAAAAAAAACTAGGCTGACATAAAAACAGTGCTTGTTGAGTAGTTGGACAAGAAATCCTGAGAGATCAGAATGTGCAAGAGGGTGCCAGATCAGAACTTCGGTGCATGGCAGCCGGAGACTATATGCAGCGCAGTCACAGCAGAAGACTGGAGATTGGGCTGGAACTCTCCAAAAGGCCAGATTTTGGGTGGAATGTTGCCATGACAATTTCCCAAGGTCTGAGAAGACTGGGTTGGAGTGTTCCAAGAATGCTGAGTTGGAATGTAGCTCTAGGAGGGGCTGAAATGTTGCATTGGAGCTGACAAAGACCTGAGAAGGGTGGTTTTCTAGCACTTCTCAGAGCCAATGCCGGGGTTTGGGAGAGGGGCTTCAGAAGTCACTGGGGGATTCGAGGGGCTGTGGGGACACGATGAGCAGGCCAGGCAGGCTCTAGTCCCCCAGCAAAGCAGGGTAGGTCCCCTTGACCCTGTCTTCCCTGTTGAGTGGCTGTGTGAAATTCCCTTGAAGGAGAAGGAAGGGTTTCCATGCTGGGCCAGCCAGTCCTTGCATGAGGGAGCCCATCTTTGGGGTGTGTGGAGGGTCAGGAACCTGGTCGAAGAAGGGGCCAAGCCTGGGGTCTGTTTCCAACCATCATTTTTCCGCTCTCCCTGCCTGCAGCTGCCTGTGTCAGGGAATCTGCTTGATGTGTACAGTAGTCAGGGCGTGGCCACGCCAGCCATCACTGTCAGCAACTCCTGTCCAGCTGAGCTGCCGAATATCAAACGGGAGATCTCTGGTAAGGGCTAGGGTCTTGGCCTCGTGCAATTATCATATACCCCAGGGTGAGCCCCATATCTACCAGGTCTGGGGGTCAGGCCTGATTCTAAGGGAAGAGGGTTTAAACAGACAGAAATGGGGGCTGTTTGCCATCTTTGTCCATATGGCCCGTGGTCCTGCTTTCACTCCACTCCCTCTCCTCTTGGGTTTAACAAGTGGCCTGTCACCATGGCTTCTTTAAAAATTGTAAAAATGGTGGCACTCCCCTTGCCTGCACCCACCAAAGCCTACCCCAGTGGCTGCACATGCTGCCCACCATCGTCTGTCATCTTTCCCAGGCCCAGAGGCCCTGACCACCTCCTGCACTCTCTTCCAGAGACAGAGGCCAAGGCCCTTTTGAAGGAACGGCAGAAGAAAGACAATCACAACCTGAGTGAGTGAGAGCGCGTGCTCCTGCCCACGTGCTGTGCAGCCCAGCCTCACTCTGCGCCCGGCCTTCCTTGGGGGCCTCTCCCTGCAGCAGCCTCCCAATTCCCCAGTTTCTCCTCTTCGCTTCTCAGCCTATTGACGACTCTTTCCCACTTTCTCTTTCTCTCCCCTGCCTTCAAAGTTGAACGTCGCAGGCGATTCAACATTAACGACAGGATCAAGGAGTTGGGCACCCTCATCCCCAAGTCCAGTGACCCGTGAGTCTGGGCCAGGAGCCCCAGGCCGGTGGAAGGTGGGGTGGGGGCCCCACTCCCTGAAAGTCATTCCCGGGTGGGCCCGCCCTAAGTGGGAACCACCCAGGCAGTCCTGCTCCTTTGCCCCTTTCTCACCCAGCTTTCCTCACCCTGAGCAGGGTGGAAGCCCCTCACCGTGTTCCCATCTAAAATTTTAGGTGCATGACATTACGGTCCATGACATTATGGTCCATGGTCCATGACATTATGGTCCACGTCATCTGCCCCCCTGTACGACATAGACAGTTTTCCGCTTATTTAGTACCTCCTTTATTTACTCAAAAAATGTATTGAGCTGCTTCTGCTTTGTGCCAGGTACCATGCTAGGCCCTGAGGATACCAGAGGGAACAAAATGCACAAAAATCCCTGACCTCATGGAACTGATGTTTTAGTGGGGGCAGACAGACAGCAAAGAAGATAAATATGTAAACTCCGGTGGTTATGATGAGTGTTGTGGAGAGGAATCAAGAACGGAGGGAAGATGGGATATTGGGGAGGGTCACAGTTTGGGGTGAGGAGGGTGGGGACAGGGCAGGCCTCAACTGATGAGGAACTACTTGAATAAAGAGCCTAAAGAGGTGAGGCAGGAACCATCTGGGTGTCTGAGAGAAGAGTGTTCAAGGTGGAGGGCAGAGCTGGGATGGAGGCCCTGAGGTGGGAATGATTTTCCATGTTCTAGGAGCATTGAGAAGCCAGTGTGGCTGCAGTGAGATGAATCAGATGGGCATGGGTAAGAGGAGCAGTATGGGATCAGGTCAGAGAGGGCTTTCTGGGTTCGGGGTGTGATGGGGCATCACTGGAAGGTTCCAGGCAGGTGGTTTTCATCCGAGCATTCTGTACCCTTGATGTCCCTCTGCCTCAAGTTGTAGGCATGTGGCGGGGTGCTCCATCTACCTGGTGCAATCGCCCCCTTCAGCTCCCGAGAGACTCCACGTGCAGCATTCCCTTCTTTCCTCCCCCTTGGGCCCCACAGGGAGATGCGCTGGAACAAGGGCACCATCCTGAAAGCCTCTGTGGATTACATCCGCAAGTTGCAGAAGGAGCAACAGCGCTCCAAAGACCTGGAGAGCCGGCAGCGATCCCTGGAGCAAGCCAACCGCAGCCTGCAGCTCCGAATTCAGGTCTGGAAGGAGAAGGCGGTGGCAGGGGTGAGGGGGGCTTCCTGGAGGCAGAGGCAGAGGGAGAACAGGCTAGGATTTCTCCTCCTGGCATATTTGGGGGATCCCCGGGCTTCCTGACTCACATGATGATGATGATGATGATAAGTAGTAATCATAACATTAGCAAGAATAATAATGAATATTGGTTAACGGACACAGTGTTTTATCTTGTGCCATGCACTATGACAAGAGCCTTATCTCCATTTACTAAGTTAATCCTCACAACAATCCTGTGAGACAGGGACCATTATTATACCCACTTTCTAGGTTGGGACTCTGAGGCTCAGAGACGGTAAGCAACTTGCCTGAAGTTACGCAACTAGTGAATGGCAGAGGCTGAATTCGAACCCAGGCAGCCTACCCTTTTAACTGTTATATCCTCTGCCTCTGAGGGACTCTGAACTCCATCTTATCCCACCCCCACCACCCACCCCGCTACGTTTTGCAGGAGCTAGAACTGCAGGCCCAGATCCATGGTCTGCCAGTGCCTCCCACCCCAGGGCTGCTCTCACTGGCCACAACTTCAGCCTCTGACAGTCTCAAGCCAGAGCAGCTGGATGTTGAAGAGGAGGGCAGGCCAGGCACAGCAACATTTCATGCAGCGGGGGGACCTGCCCAGAGTACTCCCCATCAGCAGCCCCCAGCGCCACCCTCAGATGCCCTTCTGGACCTGCACTTTCCCAGCGACCACCTGGGGGATCTGGGGGACCCCTTCCACCTGGGGCTGGAGGACATTCTGATGGAGGAGGAGGAGGGGGTGGTGGGGGGACTGTCAGGGGGCGCCCTGTCCCCACTGCGGGCTGCCTCCGATCCCCTGCTTTCTTCAGTATCCCCTGCAGTCTCCAAGGCCAGCAGTCGCCGCAGCAGCTTCAGCATGGAGGAGGAGTCCTGATCAGGCCTCACCCCTCCCCTGGGACTTCCCCACCCAGGAAAGGAGGACATGTCAGGATGAGGCCCCGCCTTTTCCCCCACCTTTTCATGAGATTGCCCTGCCCAGGTGTACTGGGGGAAGAGGAGACTGATGAGGCCCCACCCCTATAACCAGGCAAGGAGGAGGAGTCAGATGAGGCCCCACCCCTTCCCCACAGGACAGGCCAATGCAGGTATTTCAGACATGGAGAAGGTAGGGGCATCAGGGCCTGTCTCTTGCAGAACGCAGCCTCACCCCTGCCCCGTGGGACCTGCCCTTGCCCAGGTGAGGGAAGGAGACAGGATGAGGTCAGCCCCTGGCCCCTAGGGACTGTCCTAGCCATGTTTCCTGGGATAAAGAGTGTCAGGATACTGCTGCATTCCCTCTCTTGGAACCAACAGTCTAGTCTATCCTGGCAAGGAAGAGGAGTCAAAATGGAGGTCCCACCCTGGGGGTTTAAGCGCTGCCCCTTCCCCATGAACCCTGCCCTGCGCAGGCAAGGAACAGAAGTGAGGATGAGAGCCAACCCCTTTACCTGGGAACTCAGTCCTGGCCTTCTAGCAATGGAGGAGTCAGGCCCCGCCCTTTCCCTATAGGAACAGCCCGGCGCAGGTATTTCAGTGGAGGAGTCAGTAAGATCAGGCAACTTTGTGGAGATCACAGCCCTCGTCTCTTAGCAACATCCCATCCAATCATTCCACACTGCAGGGAGGAGTGGTACTTAAGCTCCCCCGCCTTAACCTGGGACCATTGTGACTTAACCTAGGAGGGCTCTAAGCCGACCTGGCCCTTGAAGAAGGGGGCAGATCTTGAAATCTTGTGGGTTGACATTCCAGACCTAGATCAGGAGTGAGTGAGAGTTAGACCCCCACACTTGGGCAGAGTTTTACCTCCTTCCTTGAAGGGTAGATTGGGGAGGTGATGGAGATAAGGGGGTACTGGGTCCATGTTCCCAGAACCAGCACCCCAGTACTCTTTTACAACATGTAGAGGAACAAGATAAAGGAAGGGGCCTTTCCAGGGAGTTCCCCAGCCCAGGAACAAGTAGAAGCCTGTCTCACCAAGGCAGAGGCTTAGGGGGAGGATTGCAAAAACATATATACACCCTCTTTATGAAATTTTTTTACTGACCCCCTACTCAGAAGCTAGGTCACCCCCAACCTCTGGCCTCCACCTAGTTCTCCATTTGGAGAAATCTTCCCCATTTCAGAGTTATCAAGAGACACTCCCTGCCCATCCCCATCCCTCCTACCCCATACACCCAAGGTTGTCAGCTTTGGATTGTTGGGGCCGAGCCCTGAGGAGGGTGTACTAAGGGGTCTGTAGGTTTGTGATTAAGATAATAAATGCTAGGCGTGTTTGATGCGCTTTTAACTTTGGCAAAGAGTCTCCTGTCCTTGCTTTTTGTCTGTGCAATGAGCATGGCTCATGAGGTTCTTGGAAGAAACAGATTTGAGTGGGTACAAGAATTTAGATAGAGGGGCTGGAGAAAACAGTGTACAAACAAAAGCAATCAGTCCTTAACTATCTGCTAGGCAGCCTCCTAACTGTTTTACCCAATTTATTATTCTAAGGAATATTCATCAAGAAAGTACTGATTCTTACTCCTATTTCACATTTGAAGAAACACGAATAGAACAGGGTTTAAGTAACTATCTGACGATATACAGCTGGTAAATGGATGAAGCGCTAAATGGTAAAGTTAGGTAAGTGAGGGCTCTGGTTTGAACAATGTCATTGAGGACAGACGGGCCAATGAAGATTTTCGTGCAAGTTCACTTTTTTTTTTTTTTTTTTTTTTTCGGTACGCGGGCCTCTCACTGTTGTGGCCTCTCCCGTTGCGGAGCACAGGCTCCAGACGCGCAGGCTCAACGGCCATGGCTCACGGGCCTAGCATGTGGGATCTTCCCGGACCGGGGCACGAACCCGTGTCCCCTGCATCCGCAGGCGGACTCTCAACCACTGCGCCACCAGGGAAGCCCGCAAGTTCACTTTTGAAGCTGATAAGGAAGTATATGAGGATATCTCCTGGCAGACAGTAGAGGTATTCCAGATGGTGGAAATGGCAAAGACAAAAACCGTAAAGGTAGAGGAACAAGCAAACAACTCGGTTTTGGAACAGGTGTTGACATTTGTGGGGAATTTAAATGGAAGTGAACAGACACAAGTATCTTAGGCTGGGGAAAAAATATTCCTGGAATCTCTCAACCAAACTGACTCCCAGGACAGGTATCAGGCCTGATCCTGTGTCACCCCCATCAGGCTGTGACCACCACACTTGCTGCCTGCCCCTTTCTAGCCTAACATACTGTGAGCCCTAGGGCCTGGTTGCTGAACCTCTACCACCAGACTGGTGGCTCCCTGATAGCTTTATTTTTTTTCTCCTCAAATTGGATATATTCTCTTTATTTTACAAAGATAACATGTAATACCCAGAAGTGTTTTTTTTTAACTTTGTATTCTGAAATAATTTTAGATTTACAGAAGTGTGGCAAAGACAGTAGAGAGTTCTCATACCTGTTATCCAGCTCCCCCTAATGTTAACAGCTTGAATAACCATGGCACATTTATTAAGGCTAAGAAAATCACATCGGCACAGTACTAGGAACTCCAGACTTTATTTGGATTTCACTGGTGTTTCCATGAATGTCTTTTTTCTGTTCTAGGATCCAAATAAGGATACTCTGTTTGTTATCTCTTTCTGTGTAACGAATTACCACAATCTTAGTGGCTAAAAAATCATGCATTCATTATCTCCCAATTTTTGCAGGTCAGGCAGCCAGGCTGGCTTAGCTGGCTCCTCTACTCCAGTGGCTCTCAAGAAGGTACAATCAGGGGAGGTGTGGACAGGACTGAGGACTCATCTGAAAGCCAGACTGGGGAAGAATCTGCTCCATACTTGCACTCACATGCAACTGTTTGGGGCAGTTCTCAGTTCTCTGCAGCCTGTTAAACAGAGGGCCTCAGTTCCTTGCTGGCTGTCAGCTGGAGGTGCACTCAGTCATTACCATGTGTGCCTTTCCTTCCATGAGGCAGCTCACAGCATATGTACTTTGCTTCATCAAAGTCAGCAATAGAAGAGTCTGCTAGCAAAACAGAAGTTACTATCTCTTGTAATCTAATCATGGAAGTGACATACCCTGACCATTGAGGCATTCTGTTGGTTAGAAGCAAGTTACTCACGGGAGAGGATTACACAAGATCATGAATAGCAGTAGGACCACTGGGGGGGGACATCTTAGAAGCTCCCTACCACATTGGGTTGAGCTGTCATATCTTCTTGGTCTCCTCGGACAGTTTCTGTCTGCCCATTGAGAAGGCCTAGACATTGTGCTATTCCAGAAGCAACAAGCACATCTAGTACCTACATCTTGGTTTCTAAATATGCCATTCTCCAATGAAAGGAACCAGGGCTCCTTGGAGAAATGGCTGACTTTAAGGCCGGGGGAGGGAAACACATGATGAGCCTGGAGCACTGTGTGGTACCAGAAAGTAAGGAAGAATCTAAACAAAAAAAGATGGGAGTGTGTCATAAAGATGCAGGAGCCAACCTGAAAGAACTCCCAATAACCAAATATGGAGCAATTTGAGTAACAAAAAAATGGTAGTGCTGTATTGTAGTCCAAAAACTAAATATCCATGATTCCATGCTTATATATATCAGTGATATAATTGGGTAAGTAAATAAATGCTGGAGATGGGACAACTCTTGCTTGCATTAGAATTCCAAATAATAAATATAGAAGGAATGAGATAAATAGAAAATTACCATTAGAATACCACAGTAATACTGGGGAGTGGATCCACAGCTAAACGCTAAATGTTAAAATTAGTGGGCAGAAGAGATAAACCCACGCACATATGATCACCTTATTTTTGATAAACGGGGCAAGAATATACAACGGAGAAAAGACAGCCTCTTCAATAAGTGGTGCTGGGAAAAGTGGACAGCTCCATGTGAAAGAATGAAATTAGAACACTCCCTAACACCATACACAAAAATAAACTCAAAATGGATTAAAGACCTAAGTGTAAGGCCAGACACTATAAACCTTTTAGAGGAAAACATATGCAGAACACTCTATGACATACATCACAGCAAGATCCTTTTTGACCCACCTCCTAGAGAAATGGGAATAAAAACAAAAATAAGCAAATGGGACCTAATGAAACTTAAAAGCTTTTGCACAGCAAAGGAAACCATAAACAAGACCAAAAGACAACCCTCAGAATGGGAGAAAATATTTGCAAATGAAGCAACTGACAAAGGATTAATCTCCAAAATTTATAAGTAGCTCATGCAGCTCAATATCCAAAAAACAACCCAATCCAAAAATGGGCAGCAGACCTAAATAGACATTTCTCCAAAGGAGATATACAGATGGCCAACAAACACATGAAAGGATGCTCAACATCACTAATCATTAGAGGAATGCAAATCAAAACTACAATGAGGTATCACCTCACACAAGTCAGAATGGCCATCATCAAAAAATCTAGAAACAATAAATGCTGGAGGGGGTGTGGAGAAAAGGGAACCCTCTTGCACTGTTGGTGGGAGTATAAATTGATACAGCCACTATGGAGAACAGTATGGAGGTTCCTTAGAAAACTAAAAATAGAACTACAATACGACTCAGCAATCCCACTACTGGGCCTATACCCTGAGAAGACCATAATTCAAAAAGTCATGTACCACAATGTTCATTGCAGCTCTATTTACAATAGGCAGGGCATGGAGGCAACCTAAGTGTCCATCGACAGATGAATGGATAAAGAAGATGTGGCACATATATACAATGGAATATTACTCAGCCATAAAAATAAACGAAATTGAGTTATTTGTAGTGAGGTGGATGGACCTACAGTCTGTCATACAGAGCGAAATAAGTCAGAAAGAGAAAGACAAATACCGTATGCTAACACATATATAAGGAATTTAAGAAAAAAAAATGTCATGAAGAACCTAGGGGTAAGACGGGAATAAAGACACAGACCTACTAGAGCATGGACTTGAGGATATGGGGAGGGGGAAGGGTAAGCTGTGACAAAGTGAGAGAGTGTCATGGACATGTATACACTACCAAATGTAAAACCGGTAGCTAGTGGGAAGCAGCCGCATAGCACAGGGAGATCAGCTCGGTGCTTTGTGACCACCTAGAGGGGTGGGATATGGAGGGCGGGAGGGAGACCAAGAGGGAGGAGATATGGGGATATATGTATGTATGTATATATATATATATGTATATATATATATATATATATATATATATGATTCACTTTGCTGTAAAGCAGAAACTAACACACCATTGTAAAGCAATTATACTCCAATAAAAATGTTAAAATAAAAATAAAGTTAGTGGGCAAAACTTTAAGGTGAGCACACAGTAAGCCTAGACTGTACTTTCTTTCTGCCTGGGTCAGTTTCAGGAGCCCCTTGGAGGGAAGTGGAGCCTAGGAAGAGAATGGCAATATAACTGAGCCGGATGGGAGAGATCAGATTTCGGGACTTCGGTCTAGCAGGCATGGTATTGGAGAAAAAAGAGCTTTGTAGAGGCAGACTTCCAGAAGTCACCAAAGGCATTGCTTTAGGTCTTTGGCCAAATACTAGGCTGTGCAGGCTTAGAATGAGACACTGCGAGGCCAAGCAGAGATCAGTCCTGGGCTAATGTGAACTGAATCGATGCTTGCACAATTCTGGGAGACACAGGGATTTTGACCAGCCTGAGTGCAGAATCTTCACCCAATACCCCACTGAGAAACAGACACTCCAGAAAGACCATGCCTTAAGAGTAGGCTACTTCAGCCCTAGAGTAAGGGTTACTGTAGATCTTCTCCAAAATATCCTAAAAACATGCTTCAAATGGATCAAGCTGAATTGTAACATAAAATGTGTATAGCTATAGCATACATAACCATAACACAAAGGACAGGATTTGGGAAATGAAACTATACTTTTGCAAGGTTTTTCCATCTCATATGAGATGGTAAAATATTAACTTTGAGTCAACTGGGATAAATTAAGGATGCATTTTGTAATCACCAGGGCAACTGCTAAAGAAAATAATGAAAACAGGTACAGATGAAAAGCCAATAGAAGAATAACAATGGAATATTAAAATATATTTGGTTAACTCAAAAGAAGATGGGAAAGGAGGAACAGAGGATCAGAAACCAGAAGGAACAAATAGAAAACATATTATAACCAGATAGAGCTTAATCTGACCATATCAATAATTCCATAATATGTAAATGGACTAAAAGCTCCCATTAAAGGCAAGGGTTTTTTAAAATTAATTAATTTATTCATTTTTGGCTGTGCTGTACAGCTTGTGGGATCTTAGTTCCCCAACCGAGGATTGAACCCGTGCCCTCAGCAGTGAAAGCACAGAGTACTAACCACTGGACTGCCAGGGAATTCCCTAAAGGCAAGAATTTTAAGGCCAGAAAAATAAAAAGCAGGACTTAACCAGAGCTAGGATTAGGGACAGGCAGGTGAGGCACTTGTCTTGAGTGCCAAATGTAAAAGGGTGCTTCCCTGGTGGCACAGTGGTCAAGAATCTGCCTGCCAATGCAGGGGACATGGGTTCGAGCCCTGGTCCAGGGAGATCCCACATGCCGCGGAGCAACTAAGCCCTTGCACCACAACTACTGAAGCCCACGTGCCTACAGCCCATGCTCTGCAGCAAGAGAAGCCACCACAGTGAGAAGCCCGCGGACTGCAACAAAGACCCAAAACAGCCAAAAATGAAATAAATAAAATAAATAAATTTATTTTAAAAAAGAAAAGAAATAAAATGTATGGCCAGCAATAGCACAAATATTGGGAAGGGAGAAATGGAAGTACACTGTTATAAGTTTCTTATACTATACATGAAATAGTACACTATCATTGGACAGCATATTGTAAAAAAAAAGTTAAAGATGAATAAATAATGAGTTAAAAATAAGTTAAACCCTAAAACCATTACTAAAGTAAGACAAAGAGTTATAACTAATAAATCAACATAGGAGCTAAAATGGTATTATAGAAAACACTCAATAAATCCATGAGAAGGCCAAGAAAGAGGAAACAAAGAACAGATAGGACAAATAGAAAGCAAATAGTAAGATGGTAGATTTAAACCCAACTATGTCAATAATCTAATAACAGAGATTCAAAATAAATGAAGCAGAAACTGATAGGATTGCAAGAAGAAGTAGACAAATCCATGAATAAAGTCAGAGATTTCAGCACTCCTCTCTCAATAAATGGTAGAACAATCAGTCAGAAAATCAGTAACGATGTAGGAGACTGAATCAGAACCAATTTGACCTGACTGATATTTATAGACGATTCCATCAGCAAATGCAGAATACACATTCTTTTCAGGTGTACATAGAATATTTACCAAGAAAGACCATATTCTGAGCCATAAAGCAAGTTTTAAGAAATTTAAAAGGATTCAAGTCATACTGTGTTCTCTGACCACGATGGATTTTAATAAAGTAGATCTACAAAGTCCCCAAATATTTGCAAACTAAATAATACATTTCTAAATAACCCATGGGTCAAAGAGGAAATCAAAAGGGAAATTATAAAGAGAATTTTAAGAAGAAATTATAAAATGAACTGAAAAAATGAAAACATATCGGAATTTATGTGATGCAGCTAAAGCAATACTTAAAGGAAAATTTATAGTACCAAAATGCTTATACTAAACAAGAAAGATCTAAAATCAAATACCCCAACTTCCACCTTAAGGAAAAAGAAAAATAAGAGAAAAATAAGCAAAAGAAACAAAATAATAAGGATGAGAGTGGAAATCAATGACATAGAAGACAGAAAAACAATAAAGAAAACTAATGAAACCAATATTACTGAGAAGATCAGTAAAATTGATAAACTTCTAACCAGATTGATCAGGATAGAAAGAGAGAAGATACAAATGATCAGTATCAGAAGTGAGAAAGGTGACATCATCACAGGTTCTACATATATTAAAAGGATAATAGGGAATACTTGTACACCAACATTCATAGCAGCATTATTCACAATAGCTGAAAGGTGGAAACAACCCAAGTGTCCATCAACAGATGAATGAATAAATAAAATGTGGTATATACATATAATGGATTATTATTCAGCCATAAAAATGAATGAAATTCTGACACATGCTGCAACATGGGTGAACCTTGAGGACACTCTGCTAAGCAAAATAAGCCAGACATAAAGGAACATATATTGTATGATTCCATTTTTATGAAGTATCTAGAATAGGCAAATTCCCAGAGACAGAAAGTAGAATAAAGGTTACTAGGGGTTGGGGGTTGGGGGAGAATGGGAAGTTCATGCTTAATAGGTACAGAGTTTCTGTTTGGGATGATGAAAAACTTCTGGAAATACACAATGGTGATGGTTACATAACACTGTGAATGTATTCGGTGCTACTGAATTGTACACTTAAAAATGGTTAAAATGGTAAATTCTGTTATGCATATTTTACCACAATTTAAAAAAGAGAATAATAGAATATTATGAGCATATTTATGACAATAATTCTGGCAACAAATTTCATGAAAGACACAAAATACCAATGCCTACTCAGGAAGAAACAGAAAACTTGAATAACCTTGTATCTATTAAAGAAATTGAATCTGTAATAAAACATCTTCCCACAAGGAAAAGTTCAGGCCCAGATGGCTTCCTTGGGGAATTCTACCAAATACTTGAGGAAGAAATAATATCAGTTCTACACAAACTCTCCCAGAAGATTTAAGAGGAGGGGATACTTCCCAACTCATTCTATGATACTAGCATTACACTGATACTAAACCAAAGAACATTGTATAAGAAAACCATATGGAACCATTCTTCACAAACAGAGATGCAAAAGTTTTAATCATTTTAGTAGATCTAATCCAATTGTATATACAAAAGATAATACATCAAAACAAAGTTGAATTTACCCCATGCAAGAAAAAACGTGATTATCTCAAAGATGCAGAAAAAGTATTTGACAAAATCCACCATCCATTCCTGGCTTAAAAAAAAGAAAGAAAGAAAGAAACAACAAAAAAGAAACTCTCAGAAAACTAGAAGTAAAAGGTAATATCTCCTCAACATGATGAAGAGCATTTATGAAAAAACTTACAGTAACATCAAACTTAATGGTGAAAGACTGAATGCCTTTCCCCCTAAGATCAGGAAAAAAGCAAGGATGTCTACTCTCAGCCCTTCAGTTCAACGTTGTACTGGAGGTTCTATCCAGTGCAATAAGGCAAGAAAGAAATAAAAGGCATGAAGATTGGCAAGAAAGAAATGAAGCTGTCTTTATTCGGAGATGACATGATCATCTGTGTAGAAAATCGTATGAAATCTACAAAAATCTACTAGAGCTAATAAGTGACTTTAGCAAGATTGCAGGATACAAGATCAATATACTACATTTAACTGTATTTCTAGATACTAGCAATGACCCATAGAAAATTGAAATTTTAAAATACCATTCATAATAGTGTCAAAAATATGAAAGTACACGCCCAAGACCTGTACGCACAGTACAGGTCTCAGCAGTACAAAACTTTGCTGAGAGAAGTTAAAGATCTAAATAAATGAAGAGATACACATGTTCCCAGATCAAAAGACTCAATATTATTAAGACATCAATTCTCCCAAGATTGATATATAGATTCAATACAATCCCAGCAAGGTTTTTTTCCTTTTTTCTCCCTTCCTTTCTTTCTTCCTTCCTTCCTTCTTTCCTTTCTTTCTCTCTCTCCCTCTCTTCCTTCCTTCCTTCCTTCCTTTCTTTCCTTCTTTCTTTCCTCTCTCTCTCTTCCTTCCTTCCTTCTTTCCTTCCTCCCTCCATCCCTTCTTTCCTTCCTTCCTTCCTTTCTTTCTTTCTAGACTTGACAAGTAGATTCTAAAATTCATATGGAAATGCAAAGGACCAAAACAACTTTGAAAACCAAGAACAAATTTGGAGGACTTGCACTTCCTGACGTCAAGGAAGTGCAAGTTCCTTGCAAGTGCAAGTTATAGCTTACTGTAAAGCTATAATAATTAGGATATTGTGGCATTGGTATCACGACAGCCAAATGGGGGGGAGGAATTGGATGAAGGTGGTCAAAAGGCACAAGCTTTCAGTTATAAGATAAATAAGTACTAAGATAAATAAGTACTAGGGATGTAACGTACAACATGATGACCATAGTTAACACTGCTGTGTGATATACTTGAAAATTGTTAAGAGAGTAGATTCTTTTTTTTTAACTTTTATTTATTTATTTTTGGCTGCATTGTGTCTTCACTGCTGCGCAGGGGCTTTCTCTAGTTGCGGCGAGCAGGGGCTACTCTTCATTGCAGTGTGCGGGCTTCTCATTGTGGTGGCTTCTCTTGTTGCGGAGCATGGGCTCTAGGCACGCGGGCTTCAGGAGTTGTAAAACGTGGGCTCAGTAGTTGTGACTCGCGGGCTCTAGAGCTCAGGTTCAGTAGTTGTGGTGCCCGGGCTTAGTTGCTCCGCGGCATGTGGGGTCTTCCTGGACCAGGGCTCGAACGCGTGTCCCCTGCATTGGCAGGCAGATTCTTAACCACTGTGCCCCCAGGGAAGTCCCAAAGAGAGTAGATTTTAAGTGTTCTCATCACAGGGAAAAAAATCATTTCTTTTGTATCTATATGAGACGTGGGTGTTAACTAAACTCCCTGTGGTAATCATTTCATGATGTATGTAAGTCAAATCATTAAGCTGTATACCTTAAACTTATACAGTGTTGTATGTCAATTATATCTCAATAAAACTGGGGGCGGGGGAGACAACCAAATATGTCAATGAAGGAGAATAGAAACTCCAGAAATAGACCCACACGGGCTTCCCAGGTGGCGCAGTGGTTGAGAGTCCGCCTGCCGATGCAGGGGACGCGGGTTCGTGCCCCGGTCTGGGAAGATCCCACATGCCGCGGAGCGGCTGGGCCTGTGAGCCATGGCCGCTGAGCCTGCGCGTCCGGAGCCTCTGCTCCGCAACGGGAGAGGCCACTGTTGTGGGAGGCCCGCGTACCGCAAAAAAAAAAACAAAACAAAACAGAAATAGACCCACACATATATGGTCAATTGACATAAGTGAGAGAGTGGCATGGACATATATACACTACCAAACGTAAAATAGATAGCTAGTGGGAAGCAGCTGCATCACACAGGGAGATCGGCTCGGTGCTTTGTGACCACCTGGAGGGGTGGGATAGGGAGGGTGGGAGGGAGGGAGACACAAGAGGGAAGAGATATGGGAACATATGTTTATGTATAACTGATTCACTTTGTTATAAAGCAGAAACTAACACACCACTGTAAAGCAATTATACTCCAATAAAGATGTTAAAAAATAAAATAATAATAATAATAAAATCCCATAGATCTTTACAGCACACACACACACAAATGCATCTTAATGTATGAAAAACTTTAAAAATCAACCAGGAGGTCAGGGAATCCCAGTATGGAATGGAGGCTGTGACAATATAATCTAACTTTATTCTAAACGCATGACATAATGTCGCTGAAGAGCATGGGGAGAAGGTATGCTGATCTAAGTAACTTTGGAAAATGGTATTTTGACTGGAAACTCCAAGGCTAAAGACAAAGGGAACCATAGAAAAGCACTTAACTCCACTTTGGTAAAGTTGTTTCCCACAGGAGTACAGGTTAACAATTCTGATATTGCTATACATATACACTGGGATCAAACAATTAAGTAAATGGGTGGTGGATGGCTGGAGCTGGGCTTCTCACTGTTGGAATGGAAGGCTACAGATGAGCAAGAAGGGGAGGCTAGAATGTACTACGTGGTACTGGAATATCAGTATGAATTTGTGTTGATCTTAAAATATATAGATGGGGGCTTCCCTAGTGGCACAGTGGTTAAGAATCTGACTGCCAATGCAAGGGACATGGGTCCGAGCCCTGGCCCAGGAAGATCCCACATGCCGCGGAGCAGCTAAGCCCATGTGCCACAACTAGTGAGCCTGTGTTCTAGAGCCTGCAGGCCACAACTACTGAGCCCACGTGCCACAACTACTGAAGTCTGCATGCCTAGAGCCTGTGCTCCGCGACAAGAGAAGCCACCGCAATGAGAAGCCCACGTGCCGCAACCAAGAGTAGCCCCTGCTCGCAGCAACTAGAGAAAGCCCGTGCGCAGCAATGAAGACCCAACCCAGCCAAAAATAAAAACAAACAAATACATAAATAAATTTATTAAAAATATATATAGAGAGAGATGAATAGATACAGAAATACTTATAGATATGTGTGTATACATGGGTTAGCATGCATACATCGATTTTCTAGCTCCTAGGATCATAAACATGGTCAAAAGACAACTGAAAAAGTGGGACAATATATATGCAACATATATTGCAATATAGTGTTAATATCTCCAATATACAAAGAACTCTTGAAAATTAAGGGGAAAAAAGTCCAAAAAGCCACTAGAAAAAATGGGCAAAAGATGTGGGCGATTCACAGATTAAAAAAGGATATTAAAATGGCCTTAACTTATATGAAAAGCGTAATTTCACTCATAAGTAGAGAAAAACAAATTAAAACTACACCAAGAGAATGGATAAACAAATTGTGGTATATCCACAGTCTGGAATTCTACTTATCAATAAAAAGGAAAAAATACTGGTACACACAACTTGGATGAATCTCAGAAGCATTATGCTGAGTGAAAGATGCCAGACACAAAAGAGTATATATTGTCTAATTCCATTTGTATGAAACCCTACAAAAACACATATAATCTACAGTGACAGAAAGCCAATCAGTGGTTGCCTAAGATGGAGTGGAGGGTTGGGATCGGTCAGTAAGGAACCTTTTGGGGGTAATGGAATTTTTCCATATATTTATTGTGGTGGTGGTTACATCTTTGTATGTGTTTGTCAAAACTCATTGAATTGTACCCTCAAAATAGGTAGAGGGGTATACAGATAGAGAATATATCTCAATAAAGTTCATACGTTGAAAAAGGAAAAAAAAAAAAGAGCCCTGGCTGAAACCATTTTCCCACAGCAGGCAGATCATTTGGTCTGATGAAAATGAGCGGGAAAAAAACTACAATGAGATACCATTTCTTTGTTCTGAGATTGGAGAAAATTTAAAAATACAACAACACAGGCTATTGGCTAGTCTGTGGGGAAACAGGCACTCAAACACGTCGATAGTGGGAATGAACTTGGAACAGCCCTTTTGGGAGGGAACTTGGGAGTATCAACTAAATCCAGATATTCACTTTTTGATGCAGCAATCCCAGTTCTATGAATTTACCCTGACGATACACCTCAGATAATAAAAAAATACCTATAGGTACAAGGTTATTCTTTTTGGCATTGTTTATAATTGCAAAATATTGTAAACCACCTACATGGGCAAACATAGAAGAGTGGCTAAATTATGATACATCTACAAAATGGGGTACTATGTACCTGAGACTGAGAGAGGGAGAAAGAAGATATTATCAAATGAAAAATGCAAAGTGTAAAAGAATAGTTATAGGATGCTACCCTTAATGTAGGATAAATAAGATAATATACATGTATGTGTCAGGGCAGAAAAAATTTTCCTCCTACTCTTCTAGGTTCTTTGCTGGTTTAATAATTAAATTGACATAAGACAGATTAAGAGGAGAAAAACTAATTTCGTATGTACAGGATACCCATAAAAATATGAGACCCAAAAGTAGTTAGGCAATTGAAGCTTATATGCCATCCTGAGCTAAGGAATGGAATAGGGGCTTCAAAGGGGTTTCAAATGGGAGGAGGGCAATTCACAGGATGATAAGAAGAGCAGATGTTTGGTAGTCAAATGTTTGCCCTGCCATGTGGGTAAGTCTTTCAGATAAAAAGTTATCTCTGATATAGCTCTCTTTCTGGGCCAGACCCCTATCTAAATTCTTCTAAGCAGTTAAAAGAGAGGTAAACGTTTTTCTTGAGTGTGCTGGGTCTTGATTGCTTTCAGCTTAAAATAAGCCACACGCCAAAGTGGAACATTTTGTAGACATTTCTTCAAAGAAGACATACAGATGGCCCACAGGTACATGAAAAGATGCTCAATATAGCTAATTATTAGAGAAATGCAAATCAAAGCGGCATGTTTTGGTGTGGCATTTCTGCTCCCCTTCATATGTGTTCATTTGTGCGAAAAGAAACAGAAAAGATAAACCAGAAATTAAATAGATTAGTTACCTCAACAAGGGGGTGGAGGGGAGGGCAAAATGGAATTCAAACGAAAACAAAGGAACCTAACAATATTTCAAATGAATCGTGCAGCCTCATGGGGGGTGGTGGGAAGAGGGAGAACTAACCCAAGTAATTTTTTTAATTAATTAATTATATTTATTTATTTTTGGCTGCGTTGGGTCTTCATTGCTGCGCACAGGCTTTCTCTAGTTGCGGCGAGCAGGGGCTACTCTTGGTTGCGGCACGTGGACTTCTCATTGCGGTGGCTTCTCTTGTCGCGGAGCACAGGCTCTAGGCACGCAGGCTTCAGTAGTTGTGGCACTCAGGTTCAGTAGTTGTGGCTCTCAGGGTCTAGAGCTCAGGCTCAGTAGTTGTGGCTCTCAGGGTCTAGAGCTCAGGCTCAGTAGTTGTGGCGCACGGGCTTAGTTGCTCCGTGGCATGTGGGATCTTCCCAGAGCAGGGGTCGAACCCATGTCCCCTGCATTGGCAGGCGGATTCTTAACCACTGCGACACCAGGGAAGTTCCCCCAAGTAATTTTTGAACACAGTATTTTGACTACCATCAGATTAAAAACAAAAAGGAACTGCATCAAATATTGAAGCTACAATAGGCTTGTTAAACACAGTATTTTGACTACAGACCACCAGGAACCTGAAGACAAAAGAAGCTGTAAAAAAGTATTGACCTGTAGTTGGTAGATTTGTTTTTCACAGTCTTGTGGGTTAGCAATTCTGGAGTTAATGTGTATTATATGATTACACAAATAAGTAAATTTATTGTGGATATTGGGAGCTAGGTTTCTTTCTGTTGGAGAAGGGACTTACAAATATGAAAAGTGAGGAAACTAGAATGAATCTTGTGTTGTTGTGTTGAAATGGAAGGTATTAGTAGTGTACTTATGTTTTTAAAGTATATATGCCTATAGCAAAATATATAAATATAGATGTGTGTTTACATGGATTAGACTATATACATGTATTTTCTAGCTCTGTACACTGAGAGGGCCTAGAAACAATTACACCCTAGTAGCAATGAATACTTTCTCAACTGGGGCTGAAAAGGAATAATGTTGAGTTTGGAGCATCTTGTAATGCCAGAAAGGAAGTGCATTAAAAAAAATGATGGGGGCATGTCAAAGGGACACAAAAGTCAACTTGAAGGAGCTTCCACTGGCCAAATCTGGGACAATTTGAGCGTCAAAGGAAATAATGATAGTGATTGATTATAATGTATTGAATAAAATAAGAACACGAGTCTGTACAGATATAAACACATAAATGGGGAAGAAGAGAAAGCTCTTCCTTACAGTAGAAGAGTAACTGACAAGTATCAAAGGAATGTTGGCGTTAGAAAATAATCGATGGATGCTGAAGCCAATGGTTCAAAATTTTTCTATTTAGAGACAGAGAGAGAGATAATGATAAAGCAAAGGTGGCAAAATGTGAACAATTGATGAATCTGGCAAAAGGGTACAGGGAATTTCCTTGTACCATTCTTGTTTTTCTGTACGTTTAAAATGGCATCAAAATTAAGTTTCTCCCCCCCCCACTCCCCGCCAAAAAATAAAGAAAATAGGGTGTATCCTAGTAGAGATATGTTGCTGCTAAACATGCTTTCTAATTTTTTTCTTTCCCACATAAAAACTACCGTTTGGGTGGCAGGGTTTGCAGAGGTGGCCAGTAAGCACAAGAGAGGCTTATAATGCATTTTAATACTTATTTGAATGTTCCCGGTGTTTCGTCATCCTACTTTTGTTTTTTAAATGCAGCTTTCCCGTTTGCGTCACTGCCATTCTTTCCTCACAGGTATTTTAAATTTATTGGTGGCTAGGCCCTTTATCTAACAACAGCATCACGTTAAGAAAATCAGCATCAAATCTTTAACAACAAAACAAAACAAACAAAAAAACGCCAACGGTTTCACCAGAGGCGGAATTCCCTTTTGGGGTCACCCGGAGGAGGGCGGGAACAAGACGTGCGAAAGCTTCCGCTTTCTTTTCTACGGTAAAGCCAGCCATTCTCCTTAAAGGAGTACCACAGAAGCGTGATTTTCGGTCGGCAAACGCATCCCTAGCGACGAGTCCACCCATGACACAGGGATGCCATAGTGTCGCATCACAATGAGTAGTCTATGAGAGCTCAAAAGCCAGAACAAATGACCTTGATTCTGGTAAAATATTACATTGCAATTCACCTAACCTGTCAGTTTCCTTCTCTTGTTTTCCAAAATGCTGAACTTCCGGAGTAGACTCCTCCCCCCTCTATTCCTGCCCAGTGGTTTGGTCCGACCTTAATACTACTGACAGGAGGGACAAACTGCGTCTGCGCAGAAAGCTCTTGGGGGGGTGGGGGGGGAGGAACATGGCGCAAGCTCTGTCTGAGGAGGAGTTTCAACGGATGCAGGTGCCGCTCGCCGGGGAAAAGACCACCGGGCTAGGCGACGGGAGGGCGGGGAAGAGAAAGATCGTCCCAGCGGCTTTGTGCAGGGGTTGGTTGGGATGGACCTTGAGCCTAAGGGGTTGGTCTGGAGAAGGGAAACTGAGGCTCCGAGTGGTGAGACTACTGGATTCCGAGATACAATTGGGTTCTGAGGGGATGGATTCTGTTAGCCTTGTGGGCGGAAGAGAGAGTCCTAGCGTGGGCGATACCTTACTCAGACTTGGAGGGGACGAGACCTTTGGGCCCGTGCGGGGGACACCTTGGGTGGGTGACGGTAATGCTGGGGTTTGAGGGAAGGAGATCCTGAGAGGGGGAAACCATTTTTGCCTGGAGAGGAAGGAAGCGGGTGTTGGGCTGTTTGCTTCGTGGTGGGGGGAGCCCTGGAGAGGGCAATACCATTATCGGTGGGAGGTGGACGTTTTTGTGGGAGATACCACTATGTCAGGGGACTGGGGAAAGACCCCACATGTCATTGTTCCTGGGAGGTGGAGCTCCTGTGCGAGGGGTGGTAGCGGATCCCAAGAGAGGGCAGTACCATTGGATGATTACGGGTGATCCCATTAGATGTGGGGTGAAGAAGGCCCTGAATGGGTAATACGATTAATCCTTGTTGGAGAGAGGACCAGAGGAGGTGAAAGAGTGATACCTTGGACTGCGTGGAGGGGAAATCACCAGTCTGTGGTGAGGTACCCTGACTGAGTTCTGTGACCACTTGATTCTTTTTGGGGGGACTCTGAGATGAATGAAAGGCCAGAGTGGGCCCTTGTTGAGAGAATTCCTTACTGGGGAAGGCCATTGGATTTTGTGTGGAGACTCTGAAAGGGGGAAACCCTGCGTAGGGTCCTGTGGGAGGACAGGAGGAACTCCGAGTGAGAGCAGGTAATCCATTCATCCTTGAATGAAGGAAACCAGTTGTCACTATGTGAGGGACCCTGAGGGTGGAAGACTGAGATAATTGGACCAAAAAAGGAGAAGGCCCCTGTAACTTGTGCAAAGTATTCCATGTGAGTAAGAGTAATCCAACTGGCCCACCCAAGGCCTTGTGGGGGAAAAACCCTGAAGGGTATAGCATCATTCCATTGGATTATGACTGGGGAGATCTTGAGGGGTATAGGGGATGCTTGAATGAGGAAGATTGATTCTATTGGTCATGAGTGAAGGGAAAACCATTGGGCTCTGACGGATAGACACTGTAAGTGGGTGCCAGGGGTGTTCCAACTGGATCAGGACTGGGGGAGACAGATCACTGGGTCTGGGAGAGGACAGGGGCAGGAAAGATTCTGTAGAGGCCAAGCCTTCTCACCTTTAGCAGACCACCCAGGGATGGAGGCTGGTGCCATGGGAGAGACGGAAAGGTCCTGGTGGGGTAAGGGATGGTGGTCTGGGAAGAATTGGCCTCAGCACCTACAGGGCTGGTAGGTAGGGATATGCTGTTTGGAATGGCCCATACTTCACTTTCCCTCAATTCTTGAAAGGGGTCTGGACATACTTTGAGAGCCTTGGGGGTGGGGACCCTGGGAAGCCCCCTTTTACTCAGTGAAATTGGTCATAATACCAGGCTCTCTTCCCTTGGGAAAGAGGGAGGAAGGCAATCCCCTGCCCCCTACTCTGGCCAAGAGGATAGACAACACCTCTGACAGAAGACAGAACAGTGTTTAGCGTGTGACGAGGCCAGTCCAGATGAAGAGGCAGACTTTATCCTTTGGGCATGGAACACACATGAGCAAGAGACTGACTGGGTCAGCACTCTGTCATGGCCTGAGGGCACAGTTGGATTGGAAGGGGAGAGATGGAGGCAGCAGGGAGACAGGTGAGGCTGACTGTGTTTATATAAATAGAACTGGAGAAGGTGGGACAGGCTGAGTGGCTGGACTCATTTGGAATGAAGCAGGCACGGGTCTTAGGAGTGACTAAAGAGGCGCATGGAGGGCAGCAGGGTCTGTAGGGCTCAGGGGATTGGTTCTCTCCTCATGAGGGTAGGGGGCACATTCCTGCCAAGTCATTTCCTTCCCTGCTTCCCCCTAAGGCTCAGCTCCTAGAACTCCGGACAAACAACTACCAGCTTTCAGATGAACTACGCAAGAATGGTGTTGGTGAGCCAAGAGGGTCTCATTAGATGGGGGTGGCTTTGGAGGACAGAGGCCAAGGGGAAAAAATCTCAGAGGCCTGGCAGGAGGACCTTTCAGCTCCTTACCGCTGACTGAGGCTGAGACTCCCTGCTTTCCCCACACCAGAACTTACCAGTCTTCGACAGAAGGTCGCCTACCTGGATAAGGAGTTCAACAAAGCTCAGAAGGTACCTCCTTCCACCTACTCACCCACCCATGTGTTCCCTGTAGCCATCTGACTCATTCATCTGTCCAGTGAGCACCTACAGTGAACCAGACCTAATGTTACATGCTGTCACTAGTCGCTCAAAAATTTCTCATGGAAGTCTCCTTTGTTTGGTAATTTTATCTAGGTCTGCTTAATTTATTAATTAATTTTCATTTACTCTTAATTCATTTTTAATTTCAATTATTCTCATTCACTGATTTCTAACTAAATAATCAAATCTATCAGTAAGTCTGCCTTGAACCTGCCTCCTGTCCCCCACTCATACTCCTGCCTTGTGCTCCTATTCCCCACCCCTGTCCTGGTCCTGTTGGTAAAGTGAGACTAAACCTACCTCTCAAATCCTTTGAAGATGAGATAGCATATAACCTATCATGGCCCCTCAAGGCATTCAAGGCCCTCCTTTGTCTCTTTCTTCACTGCTCTGTCCCCATGCATAGTAGAATGTTATACGCAGTATGTTCTCCATATATATTTGTTAGATGAAGGAACACAGAATGCAGAAAGTCTGGCAGTCAGAAAGCTAGGCTTCTCTTTGGTAGGGTACTGATTTCCCAACCTGGCAATGCCCTCAGCTGCCCAGCAGGGGAACAGCAGTTTCCACGGTGCATGGGAGGGATCCACATAGATGTGTTTGGACAGATGGAACAGTGACGCCGTAATTTCTGAGTCTGGAGATCCAGCCTATGAAGGGTTAAATACTAAGACCCATGAAAAGCCTCAAGAGCTTAGAGGAAAGGATGTAAGCAGGGTGCTCCTCATTCACCCACTCACTCCATCATTCCTGTGGGCTACAAATTGTGGTTAAAGACACCCCCATCCCTCACCCCCTGTTATCATTGTCCCCCCTTGACACTTGCCACAGTATCTCCATACCCTAGTGAGGGAGTCCATCTCTGGTCACCTTATCTCTCTTCTCACCTCCCTCACCTTTAGGCACTGAGCAAGAGCAAGAAAGCTCAGGTAAGGGGACCCCTGGCGGGTAAATGTGTCTGGGAGACTGTCTTAGAGGGGATACTTCTGTATGCTGGGATCTCCTGGTACTGGCCTTTCTTTCTCTGTGTGTGTGCTTGCATCTGTGACTACCTCCCTGCCATGTGTTTTTGTGTCTATCTTTGTTCTCCTGTTTTGTCTCTCACTCTGCACCTCTCTCTGTATGTCTTTCCTTCTCCCTTTCTTTCTCTGTGTCCTCCTCTCTGAGTCTCTCTTTGTCTCTGTCTTTCTGTTCCTCTCGGATTCTTGTTTCTCTCCCCAACCTTCTCTTTTTCTTTCCCCCACCTGTTCCTATCTCTGCCATCGTTTCTCTCTTTCCTTCTTTCCCTTTCTTCCTCTCTCTTGACTCCTTGTTTCTCTCTCCCCTGTTCCTCTCTCCCCGTTCCTCTCTCTCCTGTTCCTTTTTCTCTTCCTGATTCATTTCTTTCCCTGACCCCCTCTCTCTGTTCTCCCTCTGTTGATCTCTCTGTTCCTATCTCTCTGTCGTCCTACCTTTTCTTTTTTTCTCTCTCCCCCATCCCATCCCTCTCTCCTTCCCTATCTAACCCCCTTTCCCCATCTTTCTCTGCTTCCTTTCTTCCCTATTTCTATATACCCCTCTCTTTCCTCCCACTGTCTCCCCTCATCCCTTTCTCCTTCCACATCTTCCCTTCTCTCTACCCCATGTCTCTCCTCCCTCCTTATCTCCTCTTTTATCCCTCCTATGTCTGTCTGTCCCCCTGTATCTCCTGATTTCACCCATCTCATTCTCTGTACCCTATGTTCTCCCCCAATGTCATTTTCTCCCTCTCTCTGTTTCTTTGCCCTACTGCCCCATCCTTTCTACCCCTGTTGGAGACCTGGCCCACATCTGCCACTGCAGGAAGTCGAGGGGCTGCTGAGTGAAAATGAGATGCTGCAGGCAAAGCTGCACAGCCAGGAGGAGGACTTCCGTTTGCAGAACAGCACGCTTATGGCCGAGTTCAGCAAGGTGCTGGTGCCCTGGATAGTTGAGGGGGGTCCAAGGGGTAGGGGCCACCTGGGCTGAAGCCGGAGGGCAGCTGAGGGTGGTTGGACAGAGGCTGGCCCTGGGTCACTGTCCATGGTGCTGAAACAGGGCCTCGATCTCTGCTGGGGGGCAGTGATTTGACAGATGGGACCACCCACTGTGCTGGGATTAGAAGGCTGCAAGCCATGAGGTCAGCTGGTTCCTGACCAAGTCACTCCTTTCCTTTGAGCTTCAGGTCTCCTTGTGTATATTTTGGGGCTGATGCTGTGGAGCCCCAGGTTGTTGGGAGGTCTTAGGTAAAATTCTTATGCTTAGTATGGGATGGAAAGATGTTCGAGCTGCTTCCCTTTTCTAAGTTTTTCATGTGTTGTAAGGGAAAAAGTCTCACAGCAACAAAAAAGGTATTTCCAAGGCTCTACCTACCTGAGAATGTAGGGCTCAAAACCTTAAAAAAGAAAACAAACCAAAAACACAACCTTTGTGTAGGTACAATACCAGAGGCAATTTAGTAAGTAGTAGTTAAGAGCCAGAGGCCTAGATTAAACTCTTGGCTCTGCCTTTTACAAACTGTAACCTTGAGCAAGTCACTTAAGCTTCCTGTTTCTTGGTTCCCAAATATTTAAAATGGAAAAGATGATAATGACAGTACCTGCCTGGGAGGGCTTTTGTGAGGATTGAATGGGTTAATGTCTATAAACCACTTAGAACAGAGCCTTGCACATAGTATCAGCTATGTAGGTGTTAGCTACTGATAGTATCCTTTTATTAATTCATTTTCCCTCTAAAATATTTCTTGACTATTTAAAAGTTTTATATCCATCTGTGACCTTGCCCTGCCTCAGCCCTTACCACCTGTATTCCCACAGTCTCCTCGCTGGTCTCCTCACTTCTAGCTTCTTTTACCAGACCAAGCCATAACGGTTGTCCTGACCCGCAGGTCTTACCACATTGCTTCTTTAGACAACACCTCCCAGTGGGTCCTCATCCCCGAAATTTCAGAACCCCTGGTGCTCACATAACAGCTGACCTCATCGCCTCTCTTCTCACTGCTTCCTGCCTCTGGCCTCAGTGGTATCATGGTTCTTGCTGGGCGAGGCAGGGACAGTTATTCCTCTATAAACCCGGCTCGTGTTTCTCAGCACCTGCCCTGGGCTAGGCACTGAGCCAGGTATAAAACCTCCTTCGCACTACCCCTCCTCCTCCTGGAAGCTAGAAATGCTCACAGGGAGACCTGAGTTCCAGGCCCGCCCCCACCACTTATTTGCCAAGATATTTCAGCTCAATTGTTCCTTCAACAAATAGTTATTGAGCCCGCACTATGTGCTCAGTGTTCTGGAAATAGTTGTGAGCAGTACAAAATAGTCCTCCCTCTTGGGTAGCTTCTATTCTGGGGGTGGGATGGGGAAAAAGATGATAACATAGTAAACAAATAATAATAATAGCACTGATAGCTGACAGTTACATAGTGTTTACTGTGTGCCAGGTCCTGTTTGATGTGCTTTACATTATTCACTTATTTAATTCTCACAGCAAACCGATGAGATATCATTACTATCCCTATTCGACAGATGGGGAAAACTGAGCCCCGTAGAGATGAAGTAATTTGTGCCAAGGTGAAATGGCAGAGTAGAAATTCACATCCAAGCAGTCTGGCTTCCGAATCTATGCTTATGACCTACGTTACAAAATAAAATTTAATTGTGAATCACAATTTATGATCCAAACATTTTCAGAGATTTAAAAAACTAAGAACATGTTAGGTAAATTTAATTGCAATTCGTGCTAGGTAAGAAAGAAGCAAACAGAATGCTGTGCTAGAGAGTATTGGAATTTCTGTGTTGGGGGATACTACTTGAAAGGTAACATTTGAGCAGAGCACTGAAGGATGCAAAAAAGTCAGTCATGTGAAGAACTGGATGAAAGGAATGGTGTTCTGGGTAGAAAATATCCCAGGCAATAAAATAAAAATTCTCTGTGGGCCTCAGTCTTTTCATCTGAAAATGGGGACAAAGGATCTTGTCAGGTCTGCCGTGTGAACTGTGTTTTCTTCAGGAGTTGAGCAGGGGGCTGGCTTAGTTTTATTTGCGTTGTACTCCTCTCCACGGGCTCTCCAAGGGCTAATGAGAGGGAGCCATGGGCAGCACTAACCCTGGAAATGCTCTGAAAGCTGTCTGTGGTGCCTCGGCTCCCAGACGCAGACCCCTCCACAGAAGAAGGCTGGCAGTGGGGCTATCCATGATGCTGACATCTTGGACCAGCAACTTCCAGAGGAGCCTGCGGTCTTGGATTGCAACTGTGAGGTTGAAAGCGGGCAAGCAGAAAATTGTTCTCAGTATTCTCCATCTTCCATGTCTCTGTCACTTAACAGGTGTTTGAGTTTGAGGTTGTTTAACATCTGTGCCTCAGTGTCCTTATCTGTGAAGTGGGGATAATGAGTAATGAGAGCCTCTACATCACAGGGGCGTTATGGGAATTAAATGAATTGTAAAGTACATGGGCCAAATGCTATGTATATTTCAGCAAATGTTGTTCTGATTCTTTGCTCTTCTGCTACCTCACTTGTCCCCTGCTCAGCTCTGTAGCCAGATGGAACAGCTGGAGCGGGAGAACCAGCAACTGAAGGATGGGGCTGCCAGGGCAGGGGCTGCCCAAGCCGGGAGCCTTGTGGATGGGGAGCTGCTGAGACTGCAGGCAGAGAACACAGCCTTGCAGAAGAACGTGGCAGGTGCATGGAGACCCTCCTGGGGATGTGAGGACCTTGGGGCTTGAGTAAGGTGTTGTCTTCCCTGGGGGAAGAAAAAGGCTTCAGAATCAGGCTTGGCCCTGCCATGAACCAGTGTATGATTTTGGACAAGGCATTTCACCTCTCTGAGCCAAAGCTTTGTCATCTACGAAGTGCATGTAGTGATGTCTACCACCTGGAAAATTGTAGTAGAGATAAGAGGTGATATATTTCTGAGCTTAGTTCAGCACCTGGTACCTAGCAAATGTTACTGATAAGCAGATTGAACATCTGAAAGGAGGTGTTTGCTAAATGGAGAAAGTGAATGAAGGAGTGTTAGGAAGATTCTGAGCCCAAGTTGTCAGTGGGGTCTGGGATGAAAGCTGAAAGAAAGTTTGATAAAGTGTGGGAGTGAGTGTCCTGATGTGTGGACTTGTGGAGAGCAGCTGGGCTTGTGGGGTGGTGGGTGGTAGTTTGGTGATCAGGAAGGAGACTTCGTAGAATGTGGCTGGGGATTAGAGGTTATAGGAGGATTCGGCTGTAAATGGAGGATGGTGGGCATCACCTTGGAGGGCTGTGGGTGGGGCTTGGGGATGGGGGTGGGGCTTGGGAAATTATCTTGGGCTGATTTGATGGTAGACAGGATTTCCGTGGTTGGTGGGGCTTAAAAGATTTGTGAGAGGTGGGGGCGAACCTTTGTTTTGTAGGCTTATGGCCACTGAGGCAGGGTTTCTGCTACCTAAGGGGTTGAAGGCCAGTTCTCCTTCTATTTGAGGTGTGTCAGGGGTCTTCTGAGACAACCTCATCCATCATATGTCTCTGTTCTACCCACCAGCCCTGCAGGAGCGCTACGGGAAAGAGGCTGGGAGGTCCCCAGCTGCCAGTGAGGATCAAGGGGATCCCTTGGGGGGCCCAGCTTCCCCTGTCCTGGCCCCCATGCCATTGGCAGAAGTGGAGCTGAAATGGGAAATGGAGAAGGAGGAAAAGAGACTGCTCTGGGAGCAACTACAAGGCTTGGAGGTGAATCTGGGTCTGTTGGGGCTGGGGTGCCAGGAGGCAGGCAGATGCCCTAGCTCTGCCTGTGGTCCCACGGAGCTATCTGTGACATCACCATCTTGTGGGCTGATGGATTAGGAAGGCACAAGGGCAGGGAAAGGCACAGGCCTTACCTCCCTGCTTGCTGATAACAACTCCCTCCCTCATCCTTCCCAGCAGACCTTGAAGCAGGCTGAAACATCCAGGCTGCAGGAAGAACTTGCTAAGGTGGGGCTGCCGAGCTTTCCCTGGACTTTGCCCCACCCACTCCCCACCTGCCATGCTTCCCCTGGTAGGGTAGAGGAGCAGAGTATCTCTTCAAAGCCTCAGTTTTGTCATCTGTGAAATGGAGAGACTCTCATTTATGTCTCAGATTTGCTTTCAATATGAAATGGGCTAATGTGGTCCTTCTATGTCTTGTGCATGGCAGGCCCCATCCCATCCTTCTGGATCCTCCGATCTCTGCTTTTTCATTCATCTATCCATCCACCCATCCGTCCATCCATCCAAGCATTTATAGACTGCTGGCTCTTATCTTAGGAACTTGAGACCCAGTGGTGAGGCAGCCAATCATGATCCTGTTTTCCAGGCCTCCCAGCCTAGCTATTCTATGACATGGCCATCGGTCGATAGGTCGGAGGCATAAATGTTGGGCTTTGGAGCCTGAGGAGCTGGGTAGAGGTCATGTTTTTGCTGCCGACCAGCTGCGCAACCAAATTATTTAACCCTTCTGAGACTCAGTTTCCCATTTGTAAAGCCAGTGGTGCTCACTTCTCAGGACTGTTTTGAGGATTCCATGAGGTAACAAAAGTAAATTCCAGTTTCTATAAAGGACTTAGTAGGAAGTGTCTGTAAACATGAAGTAAATTTTTGTCTTTATTAATATTATTCTCATTCTTATCACTTGTCTGTACCCTCCTCCCCCACTCCAGCTTGCCGAGAAACTGAAAAAGAAACAAGAAAGGTAAATTTCTTTCTTCCAGAGCTGGGGGGAAGGGGTTTGCGGGGACTAAGGAGGGGATTGACTTGTGGAATGGACCCATATATGTCTGTCTTTCTGTGCCCAGTTTTTGCCGTCTGCAGACAGAAAAGGAGACGCTATTCAATGACAGCCGGTAACTACCAGGGTTGGGGATATTGGTGGACAATGGGGCAGTGCCCAGCAGGATTAACCGAAGATCACAGGGGCAGAGCTGGGAGACTGGGCCTCAGTCTGTGGTCAATGTGCCCCTCCCTCCCACCAATCACCCCCAGGAACAAGATTGAGGAGTTACAACAGCGGAAGGAAGCTGATCTCAAAGCCCAGTTGGCTCGAACTCAGAAGCTGCAGCAGGAACTTGAAGCTGCCAATCAGGTAAGGGGTTGGGTTCTGAGATCACTGGGATAGGGACAGGGCTGGGAGTCCGGGGAGCTCTGAGGTCTACGGAGGCGAGTTGGGGAGTCTGATATTTCCTGTGTTGGAAATATAGGGACTGGATGGGTCCTGGGCCCCCTAGGAGCTAGGAAAATGGGAACTAGGGAACCCCGAGAGCCCTAGGAGTTGGGCTAGGAATCTGCACGAATTAAAGATCTCAGCGGGGCTGAGGACTAGGGGCCTATGTGCCACAGGTTTGGATGAATCTGAAACTCCAGGGGATTAGAGACAGGAATCTGGAGAAATCTGTGGTCACTGGATTGGGACCAGGAGGTTGGAGTGAGTCTGAACTCCCTGGAGTGGAGGTTGGGTAACTTTGAGACCTATGGGGGCTGTGTGGATATAAGACTTTCAAGGGTAAGACAGTTGGGCCTGGAGTCTGAGTGCATTTGAGACCCTCAGAGCTTGGGGGCTGGTTTGGGTCTTAAGACACCTAGGAAGTTGGATCATGTGAGTTGGTGGTCCCTGGGGGCTGTGAATAAAAAACTGGTGAGTCTGAGACATCGAGCGACTGGAGCAAAAGTCTAGGTAGGTCTGAGGCTCCTAAGGGTTGGCGGCTGGGTGACTTTAAAGCCTCCAGCCTTCCCCTTAGAGTGAGTGAGTCTCAGGTCCCTTGGATTGGGGGCTATGATAGCTTGTGGGTCTAACTAAAGCCCCTAGGAGCTGGGGACAGAAGTCTGGGTAAAGCCAGGTGTGAAGATCCCCAGAGACTGGGGACAGGGGTGGCAGGTGTGGTATCAGTCTGAGACCTCACCAGGAGCTGGAAACTACACACTTCTATCAGTTTGAAATCTATAGGATCTGGGGTGGTGAGTTTGGGTGGGTCTGAGACTCTTGGGAACTAGAGACATGGGGGTTGCCTGTGTCTAAAACCCCTGGGGGTTGGGGTCAGGAATCTGGGTGAAGCTGTAGTCCCTGGGGGTTGAGTGTGTCTGAGAATCCTGGGGCCTCTGAGCTGGAATCTGGCTGAGTGTGAGACCATCTTTTTTTGTTTGTTTGTTTGTTTGTTTGTTTGTTTTTATTTTTTTTATTTTAAACATCTTTATTGGAGTATAATTGCTTTACAACGTTGTGAAGCTGAGACCATCTTATGGATGGGGGCTGAGTGAATTTGAAATCCCCAGGAGCCTAGGTGGTTTCTGAGGTGCTTAGAACTGGGATACAGGGGTGTGTGAGGCCCCTGGGGATAATGACCAAGAGTCTGGGTTAGCCTGAGACCTCTGATGGCTGGGTAGTCCAAGGCCCTCAAGTACTTAGACAGCATGCTGCCAGGTGGTCAGAGAGGGAGTCTGTGTGGTCATATGTACCCCAGGGGAGGCTGAGGTCTGGAATGGGCTCCCCTAACGTGGTCCCCACAGAGCTTGGCAGAGCTGAGAGATCAGCGGCAGGGGGAGCTCCTGGAGCATGCGGCAGCTCTGCGAGCCCTACAAGATCAGGTACATTGTACTGAGCGGGCTCAGGGAGGTGGGGGTGAGGGTGGGGGCAGCCTCAGTGGGTACTGTACAGGCAGGCAAGGCCCCAGGGTCCTGCTTCCCCTGGTCGTCGTTCTCGTGGGTGTGTGTATGTGTGTCCTTTCTTTCTTGGCTGCGGGTAGGTCCTGTCCTCCTGTTCTGGACCCACTCTCACTCGTTGTGGGGGTGGGGCCAGGTGTCCATCCAGAGTGCGGATGCGCAGGAACAAGTGGAAGGACTTTTGGCTGAGAACAATGCCTTGAGGACTAGCCTGGCTGCCCTGGAGCAGGTACAGGACACGTGGGAGCCTGCGCCGATCCCTCCGCAGCTCCCCGTCTCCCTCTGCTTTTGATCCACATTGGGGCAACGTCTTCTGGACCTCATGCTGTTCTCCTGCCTCTGTTTCTGTTCCATTCTCAGCTTCTCCTTTCTGTTGGCTTCCACCCCTCTTCTCTCTGGTCATCCATCCCTGCTTTTTTTTGCATTCTAGTTTCTCTCCAGTAAACTGCAAGAAGTGTACTAATCTTAAGTGTACACTCAGTGAATTATCCCTGTCTGTATATTTATCTGTCTCCATGTAGCCACCACCCAGATGAAGATATAGAGCATTTTCAGCACCCCAGAAGGTCCCTTTTACCCCTTCTCAATCAATACTTCCCCAGAAGTAACCACTCCTCTGACCTTTAGCAACATAGATTAGTTTTGCTTGCTTTTCAACTTCATGTAAATGGAATCAGACACCCAATCTATGTCTGGCTTCTTTCCTGAAGCGTTATATCTGTGAGGTTTATCCATATGTAGCACTGATCTGTTCTACTTTCTCTGTGTACTATTTCATTGTATGAATATACCACACTTACCAATCCCCTGTTGATCTCTTTCTCTCACTGCTTTTCTCTTTGAAATACTCTCTCTCTACTCCTGGCTCTCCTTTCACCTCTCTCCCTGTCTCCCTGGAACACCCCGTGACTGGCCCCTGGGGCCCCTTTCACTCCACTTTCCATCACCACCACTCTCTCCAGATCCAAACAGCAAAGACCCAAGAACTGAATACGCTCCGGGAACAGACTGCTGGGCTGACAGCTGAGTTGCAGCAGCGGCAGACTGAGTATGAGAACCTCATGGGACAGAAAGATGACCTCAACTCCCAGCTCCAGGTGACGCCTCTGGCTTTGACCTGTCTCCTCCTAGTTCCCTAGTCCTGGCTCAGTGGAGTTTCCCATGAGGTGCTGTGGGAAGACCATGGAGTCAGGTGGACCTGGGTTCCAGTGTGACTCCCGAACTTATTAGCACCTGTGTGTCCTAGACCAAGTCATTTCACTTGAGACTGAGCCTCTTCAGTTAGTTAGGATAGCCATTCTGATTCCACAATAGAAACCGGAATAATAGCAGGAGAATGAATGCTGGGGAGCAGCTAGCAGCCTCTGCCATGTTTCTCATCTAGAAATAGAACATCACCCACTTTACCAGGGTTAAGGGAGATGTTCTACCAGAAATATCCTGGGTGCGCAGCACCTCCTGGGGGCTGTTTATCAAACTCACCCTTTTTGTCCCCACATTAGGAGTCATTGCGAGCCAATAGTCGGCTGCTGGAACAACTTCAGGAGCTCGGGCAGGAGAAGGAGCAATTGACCCAGGAACTACAGGAGGCTCGTAAGGTGGGCAACACCACAGGGGGAGGCCCAGTTTGCAGGGGGCCAGGTGATGTGGGCAAGCCCACGGGAATGGGAGGGCACAGAAAGTGACCAGTTCCATGAGGACGGGTGAGTGACTTAGCCGTTCAGTCGGGATGGGGAGGAGGTGGACTTCGGCTTGTTCCTTGGGCCTTGTTTGGTGTGGGGGGAGGAGGTTGACTGACCTCCTCCTGCCCCCCTCTCCTGGGTGCCAGAGTGCTGAGAAGCGGAAGGCCATGCTGGATGAGCTAGCCATGGAGACGCTGCAGGAGAAGTCCCAGCACAAGGAGGAGCTGGGAGCAGTCCGACTACGGCACGAGAAGGAGGTGCTGGGGGTGCGCGCCCGCTACGAGCGTGAGCTCCGTGAGCTACATGAAGACAAGAAGCGGCAGGAGGAGGAGCTGCGCGGGCAGATCCGCGAGGAGAAGGTGGGTGGGCAGATGATAATGCCTCTCTGCGTCTAAAACCTGGGGAGCGTAGCCTTGATGATGGGCCAGGGGATGGCGTGAGTGAGGCGCCCGCTCCTCCACCTGGCCCTTGCTGCTCTGCCCTCTTGCAGGCCCGAACGCGGGAGCTGGAGACTCTCCAGCAGACAGTGGAAGAACTTCAAGCTCAGGTACACTCCATGGATGGAGCCAAGGGCTGGTTTGAACGGCGCTTGAAGGAGGCTGAGGTGAGTTGGTGCAGAGGCTGGTTGGGGGGTATGCATGTCAAAGCAGGGGACTGGAAGTGGTCAGGCCCTGGAACTTTCTGAGGCTCTGGACTTGGGCATCCCCACAGCGCCCCCTGGCTCAACAGCAGCCCTCTGGAGGGGATCAGGCCATGGCCATCAATCAGTAGGGCAGAATGTCAGATGTGCAAATTTGAAAAGGCACCTCTTCCTTCTGAAATTGTACTTCTGTCGGAAGATTATTATAATATAATAATTCTAATTTTGATGCAACCAGAACTTTTACTACCATTTTCTGGAAAACTCATAGTAATACATAAGAGGCAGTGTCACGTAGCAGTGAAGAGCACACATGCTGGAGCCAGTTGTTTGCCTGGGTTTGAATCCTGTCTGGGCTGCTTTCTAGCCCAGACAGGGCAAGTAAATAACTTGCCTTGGGCAAGTTATTTACTTCTCTGTGGCCCGTTTTCGACATCCGTAAAAAAAAGGGATAACAATAATACCGGCTGTCTAGGTGTTACGGGAGGGTTATATAAACTGAGTTAATATATATAAAATCCCTACAACATTCCTGGTGTGCAGTAAGCGCTACGTTATGTTTTATTAAGTAAAGTAAGATGTAAATGCAGATGTTGGGCTTCGATGTGAATGGCGCAGCCCTCAACGTGACACTCTGTTTCTTCTCTGCATACGCAGGGGCCCTGCTGCAATCCTTCACACCGCTCACTGGGTGTGATGTCCTCTGGGGGGTGTGACGTCCTCTGGGGGGGCCGTGGCCAGACCTGGGACTTGTCTTGTAGGAATCTCTGCAGCAGCAGCAGCAGGAACAAGAGGAAGCCCTCAAGCAGTGTCGGGAGCAGCACGCCGGCGAGCTGAAGGTGCCCATTGCATGATGGCATTCCTCTCTGGTGGGAGGACTGAGGTTTCCCAAGCTGCGGCCTGAGCTGCCCTCTGCTTTGCAGAGCAAGGAAGAGGAGCTGCAGGGTGTGCGGGATCAGCTCCAACAGGCCCAGGAGGAGCGGGACTGCCACCTGAAGACCATCAGCAGCCTGAAGCAGGTCACCCACTGGTCCCTCCTAGTCCCTCGACACATCCTGGGCCTCAGCATGCAGTAATGGGGCAGGGAGGGAGCACGCTGCATGCAGCCATTCTGGCACCCACCAGCTGTGCTTTCTCTATCCCACAGGAGGTGAAGGACACGGTGGATGGGCAGCGAATCCTGGAGAAGAAGGGCAGTGCTGCGGTACGATGGGGAAAGGTGTCCAAGCATGGCCCACTCCTGCCCTGCGGCCACCCCCACCTGTGGGCCCACCGGGCCTCAGCCCCTATCTTTCCCCCATTCCCCACAGCTCAAGGACCTCAAACGGCAGCTGCACCTGGAGCGGAAACGGGCGGATAAACTGCAGGAGCGGTTGCAGGACATCCTCACCAATAGCAAGAGCCGCTCAGGTGAGGGGCCCGGATGGCAGGGGAGGCTGAAGTGTGGGGAGGCAGAGCTTGGGTCTGAAGGCTGGGGCTGCTTCCTATACTTCACTCTGCAGGGCTCTCCTGTGTCTTCTGTCCCTCTTGCACTTTGTCTGTCTTTTACCCTTTCTCTGCATCTGTCCCACCTCTGTTTCTTTCTTTTTAATATATTTATTTATTTATTTATTTTTGGCTGTGTTGGGTCTTCGTTGCTGCACGTGGGCTTTCTCTAGTTGTGGCGAGCGGCGGCTACTCTTTGTTGCGGTCCACGGGCTTCTCATTGCAGTGGCTTCTCTTGTAGCGGAGCATGGGCTCTAGGCACACAGGCTTCAGTAGTTTTGGCATGTGGGCTCAGTAGTTGTGGTGCATGGGCTTAGTTGCCCCGCGGCCTGTGGGATCTTCCAGGACCAGGGCTCGAACTCGTGTCCCCTGCATTGGCAGGCGGATTCTTAACCACTGCGCCGCCAGGGAAGTCCCTCCTTCCTCTATCTCTCTCTGTGTTATCTCTCTGTGTGTCTCTCTCCCCTTTCTGCTGTGTCTCTTCTCTGTTTCTGTCTCTCTCTGCCTCCTCATGTCATCTCTGTATCTGCCTTCCTCTCCTGGCTTTCTCTTTCTAGTTCTCTCCTTTTCTCCTCCTGCCTTTTTCTTCTCCCTGTTCCTTTATCTCTGTCTCTCTTCTCTCTCGTCTGTGTCTCTGTTTGTCTCCCCACTATCCCTCATACACTCCCACACCTCACCCAGAGTCTCTAAGTCTCTTGTATCCATTCTCTCATTCTATAAATATGGACTGAGCCCTCTCGCTCACATCCAGGGTCCCTGGTAGGAGGCCCGCCCAAGTCTCAGTCCCCTAGGAGCTCCCTGTTGAGCTAGGGAGACAGACTTACAATCAGGCAGCAACACTACCGTGTGATCATTATGCAGCTAAAATCCATGTTATTTTTGCCACTTAAGGCAGAAGACACAACAGAAAAATTTGAGTTGCCTTGGACTTTTTTTTAGAAAGAAATGGCCTTTAAATATGTTTAAATAAATAAGATGCAGTGATGGCTCTGGTGCATCTCCCATATCACAAACGAGAGAAAACGTGCTCCCTGTCCCTCCACAGCCATCCTGCTCTTGCTGGAGATCCTTGGCTTGTGGTGTCAGCCCCCCTCCCTGACACCCAGAAGCAGCTGCAAGAACAGAGACACAAGCTTAGTGGCTGTGTTTCAAGTGACATGGCAAAAACGGGTGTATCTCTTACCAAATCAATGTCTCGCTGAGGCACTCAGTCTCCTGAAGTTACCTCTCTTTATAAGGGAGGACTTTTATTTCTGTTCTGTTACAGATTGGTGTACAGATCAACAAACAGATTCAAATTGTGTGCCATACATTCTATCCGTCCATTAGGTGAAATTCAGATTTAGGTGCATGGCTACAAGTCTGCCGCCATCTTTTCTCTCTCTGTCTCTGCTCTGACTAGTGTCCTTAGCCAGGGTCTCTGTTTGCCTCTATCATCAGCTCTGGCTTGCTGTCTCTCTGGGGTCTTCTCTCTGCACATAGGGGTGCCCCTCTGCCCTCTTCAGCTGTCTTTACCCTGAGTCTGAGTGCATTCACCACTTTATGCCCATGTGTGTCCACATCACCATCTTTCTCCCCATCTTCACCTTTGTTTCACTTCTGGTGTGTGTTTGCATAGAGAGGCAGCTCCTTTTTCGGTTTCTGCCTTTCCCTACCCTACTGTCGGCTTCCACTGTTACCCATGCCTGAGTGTCTCTTTGCCTCTCTCCACCTCTGTCAAATCTATTTCTGCCTCTTCTTGCCAGTCGGTGCCCTGGGACCCTGGGGGATTGGGGCTCAGATTTCTCTTCCCTCTCTGCCCAGGGCTCGAGGAGCTGGTTCTATCAGAGATGAATTCACCAAGCCGGACCCAGACTGGGGACAGCAGTAGCATCTCCTCCTTCAGCTACCGCGAGATCTTGCGGGAGAAGGAGAGCTCGACTGTTCCAGCCAGGGTAAGGGGCAGGGAAGAACCTACAGCCCCAGCTTCTACCCAAATTCTGGGCCCTCCTTTTTCCCTCCCCTGCAGCCATCTTCTACTCTGGGCCCAGCACACACATTTTCTTGTCAACTTTTCCTCAAGCTCACCAACTTGGATTCAGATTGCTAAATGGGGGATGGACAAATTATTCTCTCTGACCCTCTGTTTCATCATCTTTGGGCTAATTCCACCTTTCCTGGTGCTATAAAATATGTGGCTCATAGTAGGTGCATTATCCATGTGGGAGATCCTTTTTTCCAACTCATAATTATCACTTATTATTATTGTTGTCTGTGTCAGCTTCCTTGCCAGACACTTTTATTTGGAAATAACCTTTTTATCATTCTGTAAGTAGTATGTATGCATTGTAGAAAAGTTTAAAAAACACAAGCAAAGATTTTTTTAAAAAATCCAAAGAAATCACATCTTCACCATACAGAGATCACCACTATAAATCCTTAGTTCATACTGTTCTAGACCTCTCTCTCTCTTTTTTTTAAACCTAAATAAGACTACAAGTAACCTGTTGATCTCTACCCTCCCAATTTGGTAAATTTTCATCTTTTTGAATACTTTGACCTTAGTCAGATTTCTCTAGTTGGTCCCAAAATGTGCTTTATTGCTGGTTTTATGGAAACCAGCATTCAATTTCAGAGCACATTTGCTGCATCTGGTTGCTTTATGTGCCTTAAGTCTCTTGAATCTAGTGTGATCCATTTTTTTCATGACATCAACCTGTAGAAGAGACCAGCCCAGTTGACCTGAAGAAAATGTCCCACCTTTGGGATTTTCCTGCTGGCTTCCTAGTGGTATCATTCAGCTCATTTCTCTCTCCCCTAGTTTTCCTGTCAACTGGAAGTGAGAGCTCATTTGTTATAGGCTCTCTCTTCATGGTCTCAATAAGGCTATGGTGTGGTGGTTCCTGTCTCCCCCTTTAAAAGGCAAAGGGGGATCCAGAGTCTCTGAAGGTGCCGAGGCTTGTCTGCAGTTTGTCTGCAGCCCCAGTTGCAAAGCCCACCCTGGCTTGGTTCTCCTTCTCAGCCCCTGATCCTATCTGGGGTGTCGGCACTGAGCCTGGGCTGGCCTCTCTGCCTTCTTCCCCGCAGTCCTTATCCAGCAGCCCTCAGGCCCAGCCCCCGCGGCCAGCAGAGCTGTCAGATGAGGAAGTGGCTGAGCTCTTTCAGCGCCTGGCAGAGACGCAGCAGGAGAAGTGGATGCTGGAG
Source organism: Leucopleurus acutus (assembly GCF_964270905.1). NCBI lineage: Eukaryota > Metazoa > Chordata > Mammalia > Artiodactyla > Delphinidae > Leucopleurus > Leucopleurus acutus. Next base: position 42,591,519 of record NC_139148.1, on the reverse strand, counting down.
GAGAAGGTGCTGTCTGCCTGCTCGTCCGCTCTTGGCCTGCCCTTGGGGAGGAGGCCGGGGTGGCAGGAGTGGGGGATGGGGGTGGGGCAATATCTGGCCAGGCCCCTCCTCATGGGTGAACATGCACAGTTGAGGGCCTGAGGTGGGCTGGGCCACCTTGCAGGTGAAGCACCTGGAGGTGAGCAGTGCGTCCATGGCAGAGGACCTCTGCCGGAAGAGCGCCATCATCGAGACCTATGTCATGGACAGCCGGATTGGTCAGTGCCCCTCCCCAGCCCTCACCCCTCATCCAGCCCCTCACCTACCCCCTCCTTCCCCAGTGTCCAGAGCTGCGGCTTCTCTCCTCTCCTTACGGAACTCACCAAAGTTACTGCCGAGACCACAGGTGCTAGAGGGAAGAGCCAGGCAGGCCAGGACCTGTGTGTCTTGCTCTGTATTCCATCTCTTGTCTCGGCTCCTCCCTCCTGTCTGAGTCTCTGTCGTCTCTCCACTCTCCTTTCTCTAGTGTCTCTCCGTCATTCCCATTGTCCTTTCTCCTCCCTGTGTCTCTTCCTCTGCTTTCTCTCCCTTCTCTTCTTTCTGCCCCATCCCCCCTTCATCTTGTCTCACTGTTCCTACTGCCTGTCTGAATGGTTCCACCTCTGGAAATTTTCATTCTCTGGATGCATATCCCTTTTAGGGTCCTTCTCTCCGCTCTTCCTCCCCTTTCCTCCTTTCTCCTCTTCCTTCCTCCATCCCCCATTTTTATTTCTTTTGTTCCCTTCTTTCAGATCTTCTCCTCTCCCTGTTTTTTCCTCATTAATCAGAATAATACCAGTTGACGCTTGCTGAGAGCTGACTGTGTGCTCTGTGCTTTGCATACAGATATGTGTTTTTCCAGCTCCATGAGTTAGTTCCTAACCCCATTTCTCAGGGCCGCACAGCTAGTAAGTGAAGCCAGGTCTCACATGGCAAAGCCTCTGCTTCCTCCATTAGATGGCTTCTCCCCCCATTTTTCTCCCCCACTCTCTGTTTCCCTCTTTCCTGCTCTGTCTCTGTCTCTCCTTCGGCTCGACCGAGGGGGTGATTCTCAGCCTGGGCCCTTGCAGATGTGTCTGTGGCAGCAGGCCACACAGACCGTAGTGGGCTGGGCAGCGTCCTGAGAGACCTAGTGAAGCCAGGCGACGAGAACCTTCGGGAGATGAACAAGAAGTTACAGAACATGCTGGAGGAACAGCTCACCAAGAATATGCACTTGCACAAGGCAAGTGTGGCCTACCAGTCTACCCCTTTGTCTCTCCAGCCACATAGCCCCTGGGTCATCTGTCAGTCCTCTCTCCACACACCCCATTCACCAAGCACTCCTTCCCCCTCATCTTCCCATCCTCCAGTCAACCTACTCACTATCAGTTTAGTCTTTCACTCTTCCCTCTGTCCTTGCACCCACCCACTCATCCATTCATACACACATTCAGCCACTCTCCCATCAACCCACCTACTATTTGTCCATCTGCCCTGCTACCCGTCTAATCATCTGCCCATGCCTTTGCACCCATCTCCTTTTTTTTTTTTTTTTTAAATATTTGGCTGCACCGGGTCTTTGCGGCACGTGGGATCTTTAGTTGCAGCATGCGGGATCTAGTTCCCTGACCAGGGATCGAACCCAGGCCCCATGCATTGGGAGCGTGGAGTCTTAACCACTGGACCACCAGGGAAGTCCCCTGCACCCATTTCCTGATGCATCGCTCTGTCTTACCTACTCATCAGTCACCCCTTGTCTTACCTTTTACCCACCCACCCAGCGACCTGCTTGCCTACCTGTTGTCCTCCATCTGTCCTCTGAACAGTTCATTTTTCCACCTATTTGCCTACCATGGATCTCCCATGCATCCATCCACGTGTCCACTCACCCATCCTGCCACCCAAGTATTTCCCCATCTCTGGGGGAAGTCAGAAAGGATGCAAGTCCGGCCCCTGCCTCTGAGAAGCAAGCTCACCATTTAGAGACAAGAAGGTGGCAGGGGTAGGGCTCATGTCCTCCAGCCTCACCACACAGAGCAGATGATCCACTCCCATGTCCATATCCCTAGCTCCAGGCACTCCTCACCCCCTCACACACACCACACACACCTTTTCCGAGCCCAGCCCACTGCTGGGAGCTCTGGGAGCTGCTCCAAATACCTTCCTGTCTCAGGCTAGACATAGCTGGGCATTGATGGGATGAGAAGGATGACACCCAGGCTTGATGAGGGTGCCATCGCCTGCCACCTTCTCTGACTCCTGATGGCTCATTTGTTTCTTAGGACATGGAAGTTCTGTCCCAGGAAATTGTGCGGCTCAGCAAGGAGTGCGTGGGGTCCCCCGACCCAGACCTAGAGCCGGGAGAAGCCAGCTAAAGACCTGCAGGCTGCACCCACTCCCTCCCTTCCCCACCCGCCATTCCCTTGGGCTGTGGTGGGAAAATGGGGGCCAGCGCCAAAATCAGATAGGTTGGGAGACTGGACATTAAAGGGGTTGGAGGCCTGGTGGCTGGCGTTAGTGACCCTGTCTTAGGGCCGAGGCCCCTGGGGAGTGGGGAATCCTGAGGGGAGGGGCAGGGATTCTCCTCCTTCTTGGCCCTGGCTCCCAGGGGCCTTTGCCTTCATCTCTGCATGAGCTCTCCCTCCCAGAGACCAACTCTTTTTTAATTTTATTTTATTTTTTAATTTATGTCTGGAAGCCTGGCTACTCTGCATTTGGGATTGGGGATGCTGGGTGGGGCACGGTCCATGTTCAGCGTTCTAGCAACATGTGTGTGTGTGTGTAAAAGCTGTGCAGCCAAAATACCATCTGGCCAGACTGGCCCACCCACTGACTGTCTGCTCTGATTCTTTCCAACCATGAGGGATGTGCTGGGGGTGGGGAGGTTATACCATTGGAACTGGGAGGGTGGTCTCTGGCTGCAACTTTACTCTCCTTCCCTCACCCTCACCCAGCCTGTCTCCAGTCACTGTTGACCAGCCTCTCAAACTGAATGGAGCAGAAATATCTGCAGATATGTATGTGGGTGAATGTGTATGGGATGTGGGTGTGGATGAGTAGATAGATGGGAGGATGGATAAGTGGTTGGATGGACTGATTGATAAATAAGTAGAAGGTTGCATGGATTGGTGATGGATAGGTTGGGAAATAAATGGATGGATAGGTGACTGGATGAATAAATGGACAAATGGATTGCTAGGTGGATAGGTAGAGGATGGATAGGTGGGGGTATAAATGGATAGATGGATAGCTAGGGGAATGTGTGGATGGATGAGTGGGCAGATAGATGGATGAGCTAATGGGAAGAGTAAAGAGTAGGTGAATAAATGATAGAGCAATGGATAGATGGACAGATAGTTGGGTGGTGGGGGATCCATATGGGTAGGGGTAGATGGGGTGAATATACAAATGGATGAGTGAATAGGTAGGTGGATTAATGACTAAATGGACAGAGGGGTGGCTAGAGGGAAGGACAGAGTAATTGGCTGTGTGAGGGGGAGAATGGATGGATAAGTGGGTGGTGGGTGGGAGGAGGGATGGACAAATGGACAAATCAGGAGTGTGATGAGCAAATGGAGGATTACATGGATGGATAAGTCCATTGAAAGGCAAAAATTGGCCCTGCATTACTGCTCCCCCATCACCACACACCTTTAATTGTTAAAGGTAAGGCGTCCTCTGTGTGCCATGCCCCTTTCACATCACTCCATTTATTGCTCCCAAAGACACTATCAAGCTGGGGTAACTCTCCATCCGACAAAGAGAAAAACAATGCAAGTCACTTGCTCAAGGACATAAGTCAGTGGCACAGCTGGGGCTTGAACCCACCCATGCCTGAGACACTTGGTACCCAGTGCTCTTGCTACCCAGGAGCAGAGCCCTCTAGCGGAGGAGGCATGATTTGAGGCTCCTGGATGTGGACAGATGATGGAGACTGCACCTCAGAGTGGGGGCCTGCCTGGGGGAGAACCTGCTATGGAGGTGGGACCTGGCTTGTCCCCATCTGTACTCCCCTTACCGCCCCCCCCACGACGTTTCACATCCGCAAACAGGACAGTGCTCCAGTCCCACGGCAGCAATTTTGGTTAGAGCAGGACTCTAACCCCTCCAGCACCACTGGGGAGCAGCTTTGGGGGCCTGGCCTCCCCACCAGTTTTCCCCCACCCCCCCTTCTTCAGCCTAGGGTGCAGGGAGGGGACACAGCGCTGCATCATTCCCCGTGGCACTCCCCGCTCTGGGGCCATTAACAGACGCCTCCCCATCGATCGGATCTGCTAAGTGCTGCTGATTCAGACGGGTGGGGGTGGGGGCCCCTGGGGGCAGAGGGGGTAGGATCTGGGCAGGAAGAGGGGGGAGTCCAGGAAGGAGGTGGGGAGAATTGGCAAAGCTCCCTGCCACCCCCATTTTCCAGATGACGCGACTGAGGCCCAACCAGCTTTGTAGGAGGCGGAGTCTCCCCAGGGTCCCTCTCAGGCAGTCCTAGGGGAGGGGGCTCTGGGAGCCACGAGGCCCCTCCCTGCCTCTCCATCTCCCGGCAAGCTCAGAGGGGCGGGGAGAGAGAGCCAGAGGAGGTGGAGAACTTGGGCAGCTCTGCAGAGTGGGGCAGGAGCTCCGGTGTTTGGTACCCCCAGCCCCACCGCTGTTGCTGCTGCTGCAGCGGGGACACAGGTGAGGACGGCCCTATGGGGAGGGGGAGGGGACCACCAACAGTGCTGTCCTTGTCCTTCCCTGGTCCAGCCCCCAGGCCCTAGCCCATCCTGGGACAGTCCTACTGGACCTTGTCCTTCCAGAGCCTCCTTCCAGGGACCCAGCCCCCTCCTCCTGCCTGTGCTGCCTTCTCTCCCAGGCCTGGCTGTGGCTGCTTCTCCTCTTCCTCCTCACGTCCTGCTGCCGCTACTGCTTCTGCCGCTGCCCAGCACATACCACCAGCCCCTCGGGGTGTGGTTTCCCCAGACCAGCCCCCAACAGTGGGACGCAGCCTGATCCCGGCCCTCCTGGGCTCCTGTAAGGCCCAGGAGCCCCCCTCCCTGCAGACACACCCAACTCCCTTTCAACACCCCACCCTGCCCTCCAACCCATTTTGAGGGGGACCCCGTCTTCCTCTTATCTTAGTCTTTTTTGATTCTCTGGATGCTCTGGGGCTATGCCCAACTTCCTTCCAGTTGAGTCCCAGCCCTGAGGGGTTCTCCAGGTCCCTTCCCTACCCCCTGAACTCTTGAGAGGGTGGACCAGGCTTTCTCAGCCCCCCTGGATACCCTTCTCTACCAGACACCTCTCAGCCTCTGAAAAATAACCTGGCCCCATATCTAACCCTTTAGATACCCCACCCCCTTCTCCAGCCCCGCTAGGGGGCCCCACCTCTCCTTCCTTCCCCAGAACTCCTGTAGAGTGTGGACACCCCACCCCCAGGCTATTCTTGGCAGCTCTAGGCACTCCCAAGGCACCTCTCAGCCTCTTTACAAACTCCTGGCTCTGTAGCCACCCCTTAGATGCACCACCCCCTTTCCTAGATCCATGAAGGGGCTCCAACCCCCTTATCTTCTCCCCAGAAGTCTTGAGAGTTTGGACAACCCTCCTCACCTCTCTCAGTTCCTTCAGAATCCCCCTCCAGACACTCTCAGCCTCTTGCAAACACCTCTGGTTCCATTTCTACCCCTCCGGATGCCCCGATCCCCTCTCCAACCCCACTAAGCGGTTCCAGTCCCTTCTTCCTTCCCTCAGAACTCTTGAGAGTGTGGACAACTCCCCAGTGTTTCTTGCTTCATTCTAGACACCCCCAGATACCTCTCAGGCAGTGCTGACCCCTCTAGAATCATCTCAGTCTCTAAACACTCCCTCGGATCCTTTTTGGCACCTCTAGACGCTCCTCTTCTGCTCCTCTCCATGTCCCCTAGCCCCTTCTCACTCCCTCAAGACATCGCCCTGGTCCCTCTTAGACCCTCTACATGTCCCCCAAGCCCTTGCCCATCTCTCTAGGTCCTCCTCCCGGTTCCTCTTGGCCTCTCTAGACACCCCCAGTTTCCTTGTGCGAGTGGCCCAGGGCCTCTCCAAGCCTCCACCATCCTGGAGACAGCCACATTCTCCTAAAGGCCAACCCCTCCCCCACAAGTCTCCGTGGGCCTGGGGCGCGGCAGGATGGCAGCAGGCGTGGCCACATGGCTGCCTTTTGCACGGGCGGCCGCGGTGGGCTGGCTGCCCCTGGCCCAGCAGCCCCTGCCCCCCGCGCCGGGGGTGAAGGCAACTCGAGGGGATGAGGTTCTGGTGGTGAACGTGAGCGGACGGCGCTTTGAGACCTGGAAGAACACGCTCGACCGCTACCCAGACACTCTGCTGGGCAGTTCAGAAAAGGAATTCTTCTATGACGCCGACTCAGGCGAGTACTTCTTTGATCGCGACCCAGACATGTTCCGGCACGTGCTCAACTTCTACCGCACGGGCCGACTGCACTGCCCACGGCAGGAGTGCATCCAGGCCTTTGACGAAGAGCTGGCCTTCTATGGCCTGGTGCCTGAGCTCGTGGGCGACTGCTGCCTCGAAGAGTACCGGGACCGCAAGAAGGAGAACGCCGAGCGCCTGGCGGAGGACGAGGAGGCCGAGCAGGCCGGGGACGGCCCATCCCTGCCGGCTGGCAGCTCCCTGCGGCAGCAGCTCTGGCGGGCCTTCGAGAACCCACACACGAGCACCGCAGCCCTCGTTTTCTACTACGTTACCGGCTTTTTCATCGCTGTGTCGGTCATCGCCAACGTGGTTGAGACCATTCCGTGCCGCGGCCCTGCACGGCGGCCCCCGAGGGAGCAGCCCTGTGGCGAGCGCTTCCCGCTGGCCTTTTTCTGCATGGACACGGCCTGTGTACTCATATTCACAGGTGAATACCTTCTGCGGCTGTTCGCGGCCCCTAGCCGTTGCCGCTTCCTGCGGAGTGTAATGAGCCTCATCGACGTGGTGGCCATCCTGCCCTACTACATCGGGCTCCTCGTGCCCAAGAACGAAGATGTCTCGGGCGCCTTTGTCACCCTGCGGGTGTTCCGGGTGTTCCGTATCTTCAAGTTCTCCAGGCACTCACAGGGCTTGCGGATTCTGGGCTACACACTCAAGAGCTGTGCCTCTGAGCTGGGCTTTCTCCTCTTTTCCCTTACCATGGCCATCATCATCTTCGCCACTGTTATGTTTTATGCCGAGAAGGGCACAAACAAGACCAACTTTACTAGCATACCCGCGGCCTTCTGGTATACCATTGTCACCATGACCACACTTGGGTGAGTGCAGACCCTGTGTGGGGAGCTGCCCGATCAGTCAATTACACTCACCTTTTCTGTAAAATTAAAAAGGTTAGATAAATGATCTCTCTCTCTCTATTTGAACTTCAATTTGGTCATCTTTAAAAAGTGAGGGAGTTGGATTAATCTCCAAATCCCTCCCAGCTCTGACAATGCCTTAATTTTCAGGTCAGGAGACTTGGGTTCAACGATGGTCTTAGCTGCACTCTTTCTGTTGACCTTGTTTTCTCTGGGCTAGTTTTCCCCTCTGCAAAATGAGAAATGATGATCACTTCAACATCCAGAGGGGATTCAGTGACATCATGGTTATGAAAGTTATCTGAATGTTTCTGGTGCAGGATAAATAGATATTCGCTTTCTATCACCCCTTTTTCCATCTTGAGGACCCATGTCTCCCAACCCTTTAGATTCATCTGCTGTGTGGGGCACTACCTCTGTGGCTCCGTGATTCCTTGATGTTTCCCCAGAACAAGATATTTTCGGCATCATTTTTTTTTTTTACTGCCAGTCCTTGAGAGGAAATGGGATAAACACATCAAATGAAATCACCAAACTCATGTTGTTCTTAAAGACACTGTCTAGGGCAGATAACTGTGGTCCTTTTCTAAATTCCTATCACTGGGATTAGGTATGCAGTTGCTGCTCAGTATCTGTTGAACGGATACATTGGGATTACTCAGGACCTTAGTAGTAGAACAGAAAAATTGATTTGAGGTTTCTAAGAAGTAGAAATTAACTCTGGTTGGAGTTTCAGGATTGTATTGACAAATACTGAGCACTGAGAACAGGTTGGAACTGGGTATTTTGATGTCCTTTTATCCTATTCAGTCCTCACAACAACCCTGGGAGGATGTCTCATAGTTGAGGACACAGTCAGAGATGATACATCACAGAGCCAGAAATGGCCAAGTTGGAGAGACTTTTAAATGAGTCAAAGTAAAGAAATAAGGAAGAGGCATCCTGGGGGAGGGGGTGGGGGCAAAGGCCTAGAAGCTGAAGACTGCAGAGGCTGCATTTCTTTGGAGGGGATCTGATTGGTCCTGTGGTTAGAACAAGAGTATGCTGTGTGATTTTGAGCAAATCAGTTATGGAACCTTGCTGAGCTTCACTCCCCCCACCCCCAACCAAACAAGTTGGTAAGATTGGCTCTGCTCCATCTCCATGGGAGGGGGGGTGGTATGGAGGAAGGGAGGGAGGAGTTTCAAGGCTCCCCCCCTATTTTTTAATATGAGGACAGTTTCAAGGCTTCCCCTGGGGGAATAAGATGGGGTGCTACCTAGAGAAGGTAAGACAGACACAAGCAAAACCAACAGAGCACTGCTCCCAGGACTCAGAGCCCCTTAGCTGGTTTGTGGTGGTGGGACTCTCTCTCCGGGAGGCTATATTTACTGCCTCTGACTTCCTCCTTCCCCCCTATGCTTGGTATTAATAGATTTCCAGCTGACTCAGATGCCCGGTGCATGGCTTGGATGGGGGCAGCAGACAGTAGGGGCTGAGGGCCCATTTCTCATTTGACCCCCACTGGTGGCCAGAGAGGTCATTCCCCAATTTTTGCAGAGCAAGAAACTGAGACCAGAGAGTTTGAGTGCCTGGCCAGGGTCGCAGAGTGAGTCAAGTTGGATGGGATGCAGTGGGGGAATGAGGGGTGGGTGGGTATTTTTCTTGACCTTGGCTTACCTCCCCCGGCCCCAGCTACGGAGACATGGTGCCCAGCACCATTGCTGGCAAGATTTTCGGATCCATCTGTTCACTCAGTGGCGTCTTGGTCATTGCTCTGCCTGTGCCAGTCATTGTGTCCAACTTTAGCCGCATCTACCACCAGAACCAGCGTGCTGACAAGCGCCGAGCACAGCAGGTAACTGCGCCTTCCATCTGAGTACCTCCTATTCCCCACACCCCAAGCCAGTCTACTCTTATGTTTGCCTACCTGACCTTCTATCTCCTCCTCTCTCTGTAGAAGGTGCGCTTGGCAAGGATCCGGTTGGCAAAGAGTGGTACCACCAACGCCTTCCTGCAGTACAAGCAGAACGGGGGTCTTGAGGTGGAGAGGGGCCTGGATTGGGGTGGGAGGTGAGCAGTGACGGGAGGAGGAAGGTGCTGACCTCATCCCTCTGCTCTATCCACTCCAGGACAGCAGCAGTGGGGAAGAACAGGCGCTGTGTGTCAGGAACCGTTCTGCTTTTGAGCAGCAACATCACCACTTGCTGCATTGTCTAGAGAAGACAACGGTGAGGCCTAATGAGAGGTGGTGTGGCAGAATGAAGGGGGTCCCTTTGCCAGCAAGCCAGCTCCCTCCTGGGATGGGAGGCTCACTACTAATTGTGGAAATCACACAGGGCTTCCCGGAAGAGGCCCCAGTAGAGCTGAGCCTTGAAGGATGGGCAAGGGAAGGGAAGAGAGAGCGACTTACAGAAAGGAAGGAATGGCCTAAGCAAAAGCCTGGGGGTGAGGTCAGCTTCCTTGTGGTGCCCTGTGACCATGCCTCCCTTCTGCCCACAGTGCCATGAGTTCACGGATGAGCTAACCTTCAGTGAGGCCCTGGGCGCTGTCTCGCTGGGTGGCCGCACCAGCCGCAGCACTTCCGTGTCCTCCCAGCCAGTGGGGCCTGGCAGCCTGCTATCCTCTTGCTGCCCCCGCAGAGCCAAGCGCCGTGCCATCCGCCTTGCCAACTCCACTGCCTCGGTCAGCCATGGCAGCATGCAGGAGCTGGACACGCTGGCAGGGCTGCAGAGGAGCCCTGCCCCTCAGAGGTAAGCATGCTGACCTGCTGTGCAACCCCTCTCCCGGGGAAGCTCAGAGCTTGGACCAAGGGGTCTGAGATTTCATGACTCCAGGCCTCCTAGCAAGTCAAGCTCAAACCCAAACTCCTCCATGCTGGAAGCTTGGGCTTATCTTGTCTGGAACTCCTCATTTTTCATTTGTACTTTCAATAAACATTTATTGAGCATCTCCTGTATGCTAGGCACAATTTGGGGCATTTTGGAATTCACTTTAGTTTAGGAGTTTAGTTCAGTTTTGGCAGTGAATAGAACAGACAGAAATCCTGACCTTATGGAACTTCTATTCTAGTGAGATGAGACAGTTAAAAAACAAATACACAGATGATGCAGTGTGTTAAGTGCCAAGGAGAAAAATAAATCAGGGATGGGGGATAGAGAGTGTAGAACAGGGTGTGATGCAGTTTTAACAGTGTGGTCGGGGAAGGTTTTGCTGAGGTGACATCTGAGCTGAGATCTGAAGAAGGAGAGGGAATGAGCCACGTGGATACCTAGAGGGAGAGCTTTCCAGGCAGAGCAAACAGCCTGTGCAAAGGCCCTGAGGCAGGAATGGGTCTGCATGTTAGAGACACAGCCAGGAAGCTTCTGTAAGTAGAGTGGAGTGAGTGAGGGGGAGAGTGGTAGGAGGTAAAATCAGAAAGGAACAGAAAGGACCAGATTGTGTAGATCTTACAGTAGACTGTTGTGAGGACTCTGGCACTGCAAGGCGTAAGCACAATAGATAACACTTTTATGTGTGTGCTCATTATGTTGCAGACACTACTCTGAGCATTTTGTATCATTTATTATCTTATTTAATCTCCACAACATCTCTGTGAGGTAGAAAACATTGTTATTCCCATGCTACAGATGAGAGAAGAGAGGTTTAGAGTGGTTGAGGTGGGATCAGGACTATTTGACTCCAGAGCCCTCACTCTGCACCACCATAATTAAGGGTGCAGGGGAAGCATTTAGCACAGTGCCAGGGACCTAGTAGGCACTCAGTAAATGTCATGATTGCCGTGGCAAGTATTAAAATAACTTTTTAAGAACCTTCCATCTTCCCACCCTTATCCACAGCCGCTCAAGCCTCAATGCCAAGCCCCATGACAGCCTTGACTTGAACTGCGACAGCCGGGACTTCGTGGCTGCCATCATCAGTATCCCCACCCCTCCTGCCAACACCCCAGATGAGAGCCAACCTTCCTCCCCTGGCGGTGGTGGCAGTGGGGCCAGCAGCACCCTCAGGAACTCCAGCCTGGGTACCCCTTGCCTCCTTCCCGAGACTGTCAAGATCTCTTCCCTATGAGGGACGGGCCTGCCCATCCAGAGCGCTCTCCCAATTCTTGGGGGCTCCCTTCCAAAGCCATATTTTGGGGACGCAGAGAAGGGCAGCCTGGGGACCCCTTCTGACCCCCACTGAGAACTATGCAATGGAGTTTCATGGAATGGCCCACCTGGTGGGGAAATAGCCAGGGAAAGGGAAACTTCCCCCACCCCAGACAGTTTTCCCTGTGGGAGGTGAAGCACTGGGCTTCCTCAGGCCCCCAGCCTCCTTGCCCCAGCACACTGGGACTGGCCCCTCTACCCAAGCGGGCCTCCTGCATGCTCCTCCCCTCAGGAGTTCTGGCCCAAGAAGAAGAGGTGAAACTTCCTCTTCTCTCTGGCTGAGCTGTGGAGGTTTGGGGGTTCATAGAAGAGAACCCTCACTTCTGATCTGGCCTCTAGAAGAAGTCCCCACCCTCCACCGGGCCCAACAACTCTCAAATTCCGAAGCTTGGAATGCAACCACAGGCTTCATGGGCTGTGGCCTCAGCAGTGACCTTGGTTCAGGGGTCAGGCTGCCTTTCCCAACACACACAGATAGCACAAACACCACCCCCCTTCCCTGGCTGCTGGAAATGGGTCCCCCGCAACCCCGTCCTCCACTGGGCCCCCAGCAAACTCTAGCAATAGCAGCTGCTGCCATGACATTATGCAAAGCCTCTGCCCAGTTTGCTGCAATATTTACATCTGCCCTAATCATAGGGGCCACCTCTAACTACTCCTCCTTCTCTCTTCTCTGGCTTGCTTCCTTCCTGGGTTGGGCTGGAGTCTGGACTGGCTGAGATAAAAGCCTGGCAGCTGGCGAGAGCTGGGCTGTGTTTGGAGATCATGGGCTGATTCCATGTTCTTGGGCAGGAGTCCAGAAGTGGCAGGGGCTGAGGCCTGGGTTGTTCCTGAGCTCTGGGAGCTGGAGGAGGCAGGAGGAACTTCTTGATCTCCTCCTCCTCCCCCACAATGCCTTTTCACATATCCCTCTCTCTTCTCCCTCTTCGGTCACCTTCAGGAACTCTGTCTGCTCTCAGGCTGAAATCTGGCATCATCTCAGGTTCCCTGTCCCCAGCACTGTCCCTGTGGAGCTGGTGGCTGACAAAGATGTAGTTTCCATCAGTCAATAAAACCTGAGAGGAGAGACAAGGATGAGCACCTCCTGGCTCTGTGGGCTTGGGGGCTGGGTTGGGCTGGAGGGGTTGAAAATACTCCAATTTCAATTCCTTTTAACTAGTAGAAGGGCTGTTAGGGGAAAGGTATGGGAGGTGGATGGTTGCTGGTGTGTTTTGGAAGATGGGGATCTAGGAGAAATGAAAGAGGGTGGTCGAAGAGGTGAATCTGCAGCCAGTGACGTAGGCTAGGAGGTCCTGAGACATGCCCCATGGACATAATCTGCTCTAGCCCCCTCACTCACAGATGGGGAAACTGAGACCCAAAGCAGCACACGCTTGGTTAGAGGAGACTTGAACCCAGGCTTCCTGACAGCAAACAGCTCTGAACTGAACCCTGATGAAAAGCATCTCTCAGTTTGGCGAATTCCCCTTCCCTGTGGATGTCCCCTACCTGTATTCTCTCTTCTGGACTACTGGATATACTAGACTAGTGTAACTGAGCTCTGTGGAGCACAGAGAAGACAGACCTTGGATTCAGGTTGACCTGGATTCCAGTCCCTGGGTGAGAGAATCACTTATCTTCTCTTGCCTCAGGTTGCTAATCTGTGACATAATCATTCATCCATTCACCAAATATTTATTAACTGCATATCATGTGCTAGCCCTAGGGGTACAAAAATGGGCAAAGTAGACATCATCTCTGATCTACAGAGGTGAGCATGGAAGGCAATTAAGCAATTACAATATAGTGTAGTAGAACCAAGATTAGTGGATTACAGAAGCATATAGATGGCAAGAGAACCTAACCTGGCCGAACAATGAGCTGAAGTTAGCCAGGCAAAAGACAAAAGAGTGAAAATGTTTTAGGCAGAGGGAACAGCATGTGCAATGGCCTGGAGGTTAGAGCGCCAGCTCAGGGCCTTGGGAAACTGAAGGGGTTCAGCACAGCTAGTGAGGAGAGTGTGAGACTGTGACGAGGGTGAGGATGTAGAAGTAGGCCAGATCACAAAAGGCCTTTGAAGCTATGATACAGATGTGGACTTCATCCTAAGGATAATGGGGACCTCTGAAGGCTTATAAACAGGAAAGTCATCGCTAGTTTTGTATTTCAGAAGGATTATTCTGGCTGTGGGGAGTGGGTTATAGAGAACCAGTCCTGGAGGGAGGAAGAACAGTGAGGAGGCTTTTGCAGTTGCCGAGTTGGCAGGTGATAGTGGCTTAGACGGGATAGTGGCAGTAAGAGTTGGAAAGTCAAGAGATTTCAGAGATAGGACTGGCAAGATTTAGGATTGACAGGTATGTGGGAGTTGAGGAAGAGGGAGCAGTCAGGGTTGACTCCCAGGTTTCTGCCTTGGGCAAAGGCTGGAGGGGGTGCCATTCATTCACTGTCAAAGGGAACATCAAAGCTGTTGAGCACACAGTAACAGGCACATAGTAAGTACTTGGTGAAGGTTAACTACAATTATTATCATAAGTTCAGTTTTAGATGTGTAGTGCTGGACAAATATTGAGTAGGGAGTGGGATACATGGATCAAGTGAGATGGTCCTGAGAAGATTCAATGTGATAATGTACACAGGCATTTGGCACAGTGTCCTAAACACAGTAAGCCCAGTAAACGTGAGTCTTCTCCTCCCATTAAGTCTCAAGAGCAGAAAACACCACCATAGTCTGTTTATTACCAACACCCTTCAGGAAAGAACTTCAACTAGGGTTGGCATCTGAAGGGAGACGTTTAGGTGGCACTCAGAAGAGCTTTCTGATGGCCTGTATATGGCTTGGCTCTTAAGACTGGCAGGGAGCCCTCACCTCTCACAACAACTTCTCGGTTCATGAGCTCATCTCAACTCCATAACTACTCCCTGAGGTAGTCTGGGCAGGCATTATCATTCCCGTTTTACACATGGGTAACCTCAAATTTGAGACACAATGACCTCCTCAAGGTCATACAGTTGGTAATGGTCCACCGTGCCTGGGACTGAGGTCTTCCTGACTCCAAAGCCTGGGGTTCTTTCCACTGCACTGCAGTGCAGACTAATTTATTGAGCACTTACTAGATGCCAGGCACAGCACCAGACGCTTTGCAAGCATTAACTTCTGATCCTTAAATTGGGATTATCATTGCCATTTTACAGAGAAGTAGAAATTGAGGATGGGGTGGGTGTTAAATGACTTGCCAGATATCACTCAGAAGGGGCACAGCTAGGATTAGCTTGTAGCTCTCCATCCGTTCAGTAGCAGGAATTTTACCAACCTTATTGCGAGACGCTGGTTGCTGACAGAGCTGGTTTACAAACTTTGCTCGATTCAGGTAAACACCATTGGGGGGACTTGTGGGGGTGGGGAAAGGCTGTGCCGCGCCTGCGCGCTAGCCACAGGGGCGGGGAGGTCAACCTGAGGGCAGCGGTGCGCCGGTGCCAGAGTGGGCGTGTCTGCTTCCCAAACACCCACTGTCCCAACGGTGCATGTCTGTCCCAAGGTTGGCCCGTTCGACTTGAGTGGTGGCATGTCTTAACCAATCACTGCAGAACCCGGCCTGTTGCCAGGGTGAAGCTGTGCCCGCCTCTCTACCGGAGGCGGATTTCTGGTGGGTGGAAACGGAAGTGATGCTTCAGGGGCTAGCTAACCTCTGGGAGTGTTGATATTTTCCAGTCAGTCCGGCTGACTGGGGCCAAGTTGGAAGCCCGGAAGGGAGGCGATTTAAAAACTCGTGCACGGGGCAGGCCACGCTGTCCTGTTGCAGTGCCCCCGCCTGCGAGTCAGAGCCTCGGGGAGACAAGAGCACGACGGGACGAAGAGGAAAGGCAAGGAACAAGGGTGCCGACTTTGACTGAAATCTGAGACAGAGGGCAGGGGAGGGCGATCGTTCGCTTCTGATTGGCTCGTGGGCATCATCGAGGACCCACGCAACCGCTTCGATTGGTTGGTGCCCTCAATTGTTGTGGCGGCGGCGAAGATTTTGCCCACGTACTTCCGAGCGAGAGGCGGGGCTGCGCCCCGGCGCGCCTGCGCAACGCCCCGGGCCCCACCCGGTAGTTCAAGAACCTGCGAGGGGGCGGGGCGAAGAGGTGCTTGTTTTGGTTCTGTTTCCTTTGAAGCCGAAGGCCGGAACGAGCATAGCAATAAACTTGCTGGGCTTGGAGAGAAGGCTACGACAAGCTCGCCGCGGTGCCTTCATCTTGGACTTCACATCCGGGTTCTCCGGCCGCGTGACCCGCGCGCCGCCGACGTTCGAAAACCGGTGCCTCGATCTCTTTATCCGGGGCCCGGCGATCCCGTCGTGCTTCGCGCACCACTGTAGCCCCCCTCATACGGGTCCTCTCCCGGCGTGCCCCGCGCCGAGTTTGGTGGGGGGTACTCGGCGGTGCCGCCATGACTATTCTCCCCAAAAAGAAACCACCGCCTCCCGACGCCGACCCCGCCAACGAGCCGCCGCCGCCCGGGCCGCTGCCCCCGGCGCCTCGCCGCGGCGGGGGTGTAGGCGTGGGCGGCGGCGGCACGGGTGTGGGTGGCAGCGATCGTGACCGTGACTCGGGAGTCGGCACCCGTCCTCGAGCCTCGCCACCGCCTCAGGGCCCGCTCCCGGGGCCACCGGGTGCCCTCCATCGCTGGGCGCTGGCCGTGCAGCCTGGCGCCGTGGCGGGACCCCGGCCACAGCAGGCCTCTCCTCCTCCTTGCGGGGGCCCCGGCGGTCCCGGCGGCGGTCCCGGTGACGCGTTGGGTGCTACAGCAACGGGCGTGGGCGCGGCGGGCGTGGTGGTGGGCGTGGGCAGTGCCGTGGGCGTGGGCGGCTGCTGCTCTGGGCCGGGTCACAGCAAGCGGCGGCGTCAAGCCCCTGGGGTTGGCGCGGTTGGCGGGGCCAGTCCTGAGCGGGAGGAGGTCGGCGCAGGTTACAACAGTGAGGATGAGTATGAAGCGGCTGCAGCGCGCATCGAGGCCATGGACCCCGCCACCGTCGAGCAGGTATGGGCGGGGGGTGACGGGTGACTGGGTGTGGTGGACGGGATGCCCAGACTGCGTAGGGACCCAAGGAAGGCTATTTGAGATCGCTCCAAGGGGCCTTTGTCTTCTCTCTGAGACTGGCACTCTTTTCTCTGGTAGTGAGGGTGTGAGAGACCCTATTTCCCCCGCCAAGGACTTGGGGTTAGAGGCCCCAGATAAGATGGAGGACTTAAAAGTGGGGTCTGTGATGTCTCCTAGGGCCGTAGTTGTCATTCTGGGCCCAGGGACCTCTTCGTGTAGGGCCAATAGGTAGGAACTCCCCAGGAGAGACAGGCAAGATGGAATGCCTCCTGAGAGGGGAGTCTCACGACTCTCCAGAGGACCTTGGTCTGTGTTCAGTGACTTGAGATTTTTTCTCCTCTGGGATAAGAGTTTAAGGCTTCTTCTCCAGGGAATACAAGTAAGGTGGAGATCTCAGAGATATGAGTGTCCCCAAGATACCAAAACCGTTTCAGGGGTCTGAGACACTCTATATAGGACAACCCCTTTCTCTTTCTCAGGGGGATACAGCACAGGACCATGCAGCAGTGGGGTCTGAGACTCCCTCTTCTAGAAGTCAAGGGCCTGACACACACACATACATACCCCCCTAAGATCCCCTTCCCTATGGGAACAAGGGTCAAAACCAACACCCTGGGACCAGAAAGTCTACTAGGGTACATGAAATTCATCCCCTTCTAAGTGACAAGGGTCTGTGCTTTCTCAAAGAGGTCTGAGACCTCTTTGGAGACAAGAGTCTGAATTTCTCTCTAGGAGCTTAAGCTATTTTTAAGGTCTAGACACCCGCCCCCCCAGCACCAGGCCTAACCTTTCTTCAAGAAAATAGGACTCACTGTTTCAGATACTGGAACCTAGGATTGCCCCTGCTTATGGACTGGGGCTTTCAGAGACTGGGTCTGAAGCCTCTTCAGGAGACTGATACCCACAGAGGTCTTTAGGGGACTTTTCTCCTCAGGGAGTGGTCTGAGAATTCTCTTTGGGCATCTGAGACACTGTGCCAAGGACTCTTGAGCTTTCCCTCAAGGACAAGAGATGCATACATACCCCAGTGGCCAGTGTGTCTCTAGAGGTGAGGTCCAAGCTTCCCCCTCAAGGAACTTAAGGTACTCCTCAGGAGCAGGAGGTCTCCCCTGACCAGATTTGAGCCCTGAGACCCTTCCCTTGGGGCATGGGTAGAGTCCCTGGGGAATAGGGTTCCGCATCTCCCCTCATGAGTTTGAACTTTCCCTCAGCATACGTGTACCCCAGTTTTAGAGGCCTTTTGGGGGCATAAGATTTCATGCCTTGGGGACTTGAGCCTAAGCCCCCCTTCCACTTTGAACTAAGTCCTGCGGGCTGCTCATTACTCTTGGGGACATGGGTAAGGTGGGATTCTGGGGGAAAGAGTCTGAGCCTCCTCGCAGGGGCCTGAGCTTCCCCTCTGGGACAAGAGATCCTTTACCTTAGGGAGGGGCTTGAGCTCCCCCCTTGGGTATGAGGCTCCTCCTCCCCTCCCTTCTCCCCCAACCAGGCAATCCTTTCTCACCAGGGAGAGGGACGGGAAGTCCTCCCCAATGTGGCCTGAGGCCTCCCCCATTGGACAGAAGGCCCTGGATGCTTTTCACAGTCATAAGAACTCCCTACCTGAGCCTGCTCAGGCTAGGAAGTTCTCCTTACTTTCTGTGAGAAAGGTGTCAGGTACTGGGGACATGAGGACTGAGGCCTACCCTCAAGAGCTAGGAGATGTGTTGAGTCTCTCCCTGACCCAGCTATGCTTCTAATTTCCTGGATCAGGGAAATATTCTGAGCTTCCTGAATTTCTTTCAATAAGCTTTTTTCTTCCCAGAGACAGGGAAGGGGTTTGGGACATCCCCACTGCAGGAAATTCTCCACCCACATTCCTCTCCCTCTTGGTTCAGGTAAATCTTTGTGTACTTCACGGGGGCCAGGGCCAGGGCCTGGTTTTGAGCTCCTGTTCTTGTTCCCTTTCCATGCATTACTACTTCTCCAGGCAGGATAAATCATCTGCCAGGGTGAGGACCAGGAGTTATTTCTTCTCACTGGTTGCAGTAAAGTGTGCCTTTCCTTCTCCACAGAAACGAGGAGTCCCAGGAACAGAGAGAAAGTCATGTGCTGCCATGGTGACTAGAAAGACACCTCCTTACATCCCCTTTGCATCTCCTGGGCTAGGAGTCCCTCCCTTGTAATTGTTCCCATAAGAACATGGAAGTAAAGCTCTGTGGTTGCATGATACCTTCCCTTCCCAATGACGGAGGAGAGGCTTCATGTCCTCCCACTTCTTGGGACAAAGGGAGGAAGAAGATGCTTCTTTTTGCTTCACCTGGTTGAACTTGGGGATGAAAAGAGGGGAGATTCTTCCTGCAGCCCTAGGCTTAATCCTGAACCGTCACTGGGGGCATTTGTAACCCGGAGGCCAATTAGATCCTTGGGAAAGAGGGGAGTTGTTGAGAGGGAGCCCAGATGGTGAATCTGGTCCTTGTGACTACTCAGACTTATTGTCTGTCCTGGTGCTGTTACTGTATCTACTGCCTTTAGGAGCCCTTTTGACACCCTGGGGGTCCCAGTGCTAGGAAGGTGGTGTTGTCAGGGGTTTCCTTTCCCAGGTATGGCTGCCTTGCCGAGAGTCTCCCCTCTGAAAAGAATGGCTTGAGAGCGTCCTGAGCTTGAGGACGCCACAGAGCATTTTGTGAAGGGGGCCCGTGTGCTGAAGTGGTGGGAGAGGGTGGACCTGACACTGAAGCCAGGATGCCTGGGTTCCCACCCTGGCTCTGATGGGGCTTTTCTGGATGAAGCAGAATAGTTCTGCCTGTGCTCTCTGGGCCACAGTTTTCTCTTTGGTCAGGTAAGGAGCTGGTGAGGTATTGTTTAGCTTTGGGATTTTAGGGAGCTCACACCAAAGCCCTTTGGGCCTGGAGGTGACAGGGAACAGTAGGTGTCTTTCGAGGCAGAACTGGGTTCCTCTCCTCTCTCCCCTGCCTCTGTGTTCCCTCTCAACCATCCAAGCTTGGTGGTCAGGACAAGTCGCCTGGTCAGTGTGAGGCTCAGGGTTGGCAGACAGTGATTTTTGTGGCCAGCTATGCTGTGGTGAATAAGCTCGGGGGTTGCCTGTTGGGAGACCTCTTGGATGGTTTGGAGGTAGGGTTATGTGTAGAAAAAGTTTAGGCTTTGGAGCTGGCAGGCCTGAGTTCAAATCCCAGGATCTCCTGCTTAGCTGCCAAAAGTCCACCCATGCCCAAGGTTATTGAGTGTCTGAATACCTGACCTGGCCCACCTTGGACCTTGGCTGATTCTTCTCTTGAAGTTTCCCCAGGATCATCTGGGTTCTTCCTAGGAGCCTTTGCAACAGCTGATCTTTGTTGGCAAAAACCCTTCATTTGGCTTCTAGGAACCTGCTGATTCCTCTGGTGAGGAGGCAGAGTGGTATAGCAGGAAGTGGTCTCTGCCTGGGTGGTCTGGGTTTGAGTCCTGTATCTTTTGGTAGTTCCTTTTTCTGGGCCTCAGTTTCTCCATCCATAAAATGGGTGGTGGTGGGGAGGGAAGTTGTACTCATTGCTTTGAAGCTAGTTGTAATCTCTTTAATTCTCTGCTCTCTACTCCCCCCATCCATTGTGAAAGTTTTGAGTGGGACCCCTTGGCTTTGGGAGTATGCTATGAAGTTTCAAGCAGTTACCAGCTTCCCTCTCACCAGCCAGTGCTGTAGGCCTTTGTGTGTGTGTTTTTTGTTTTCTCTTGTTGTTGTTTTTATTTTTTGGCTTCACCACTCAGGATATGGGCTCTTAGTTCCCTGACCAGGGATTGAACCTGCACCCCTTGCAGTGTAAGCATGGAGTCTTAACTGCTGGACCGCCAGGGAAGTCCCTATGTGTGTGTTTGTGGTTTTTTTGTTTGTTTGTTTTTTTAATTTATTTTTGGCTGTGTTGGGTCTTTGTTGCTGCGTGTGGGCTTTCTCTAGTTGCAGTGAGTGGGGGTACTCTTCGTTGCAGTGCACGGGCTTCTCATTGCAGTGGCTTCTCTTGTTGCGGAGCACAGGCTCTAGGCACGCAGGCTTCAGTAGTTGTGGCACACGGGCTCAGTAGTTGTGGCCGCACAGGCTTAGTTGCTCCGTGGCGTGTGGGATCTTCCCGGACCAGGGCTCGAACCCATGTCCCCTGCATTGGCAGGCGGATTCTTAACCACTGCGCCACCAGGGAAACCCCCTGTGTGTGTGTTTTTAACAGCTTTCTTGAGATATAATTCACACATCATGCATTTCACCAGTTCAAAGTGCACAATTCAGTGACTTTTAGTGTAGTCACAGAGTTGTACATCCATCACCACAGTCAATCAATTTTAGAACATTTTTTTCACCTCAGAAGGAAACCCTGCATCATCATCATCTCCCATCCCCTTATCCCCTCTCGGCCTCTGACAACCACTAATCTGCTTTTTGTTTTGATTGATTTGTCTTTTCTGGATATTTCATATAAATGGAATCATACAACATGCAGTCCTTTGTGACTTCGTTCTTTCACTTAGCATAATGTTTTCAAGGTTCATCCATGTTGTAGCATGCATCAGGACTTTGTTTCTTTTTGTTGCAGAATAATAGAATCTTCATTTTTTAATCCCCCTCACCCCCCTACCCCAGTGGCCTGGCAGTAGGTTTGGGGCCTTTTGCTCTTTTCTGATTCCTCTGCCCTGGAGAGCTTGTGTTAGTCCTTAGCGGTGTGTCTGTCTGTTTCTCATTGGATGGGTTGCCTATGTTTAGCCCGTGGAGCAGAGCCAGTGTTCCTGGGTATTTTGGGGGAGAGAGGGGTGGTCTTGGCACCAGGCTTGCTGGGACAGAGCTGTGTAGCCCAGAATACTAAAAACCTCTTGGCCGTGGGTTCTGGGAAGACATCTGTCCATGAGCTGCCACTGCTGCTGCCATCTCCCCCTGCCTCCTCCCCGTTTCAGTGGCAACTCATTCATCAATAGACAGAGTCAGCAGCTTCCCAGGCTGGGAGGGGGGATTCCAGGCCCCTGCAGCCTTAATTCTAACCCTTTCCCTGGGGGGATGCAAACAGGGTAGATCTTGTGGGATGTGAGCATTGCCACGTTGCCTCACAGCTCACACAAGGGAGTGCTACAAGGAGGTTGTATTTGTTTCCTGTGGTTGCTGTGACAAATTACCACAAACTGGGTGGTTTAAAACAACAGAAATTTATTCTCTCACAGTTCCGGAGGCCAGAAGTCCGAAATCAGTTTCACTGGGCCCAAATCAAGGTGTTGGCAGGGCCACACTCACTCCACAGGCTCTATGGGAGAATCCAGTCCTCTTCCAGCTTCTGATGGCTACTCCCATTCCTTGGTTTTTGACCGCATCACTCTGACCTCTGCCTGCTTCTCCTCTGTGTATGGGTGGTCTCCTCCTCTGTCTGTATCAGGTCTTCCTCTGCTGTTCTAAGGACACTCGTGATTGCATTTAGGTCCTACCCTGATACTCCAGGATAATCTCCCCATCGCAAGATTCTTAACCACATTTGCAAAGATCCTCTTCCTGTAGCATTTACAGGTTCCAGGGATTAGGGCCTGATGTCTTTGGGTGGTCATTATTCAGCCTTCTACAGGGGTGTTCTTGTTTCCCTTCCAGGGCGAGGAAGGGAACTCATTAAGTGCTCTCATACTGGGCAAAGTCCTATAATATTTGAGTCTTCCCAGTATCCCTATTATTGGGAGGCTTGTTATCCCATTTCACAGATTGGAAAACTGTGGCTCAGAGCAGTTCATCACATGGCTAATAATTAGTGGAGTTGGATTGAAACCTCAGTCAGTTGGGTCCCACAGCCTCCTTCAACTTCTGTTGTGCCTTTGGACCAGTAGGTTGCAGTCTTGTACCTTGGATCTCCTGGTGTCAGAGAGCTTTGCCCAACCCCTTTGTGGAGGCTCAGAGATGTGGAGGGAGTCAGCCACAGGTTCAGCAGTGGGCTTGGAAGATTCAGGGTCTGGACTTTTTGTATTTTTATTTTATTTTATTTATTTTTAATTTAATTTTTGGACTGCGCTGCACGGCATGTGGGATCTTAGTTCCCCAACCAGGGATCGAACCCTGCAGTGGAAGCACAAAATCTTAATCACTGGACCGCCAGGGAAGTCCCAGGGTCTGGATTTGACTTTCTTAGGCCTGGACATTGATGTAGCTTATGCCTGGGCCAGCTCCCACCTTTCACTTCCGCCAGACCTTCCTTCCTGGGCCATTTTCCTAAACGACTCTCAAGTTGGCACTTTCCTTGGAGGCTCCTATCCAGCTGGGGAAAGGAAAAGACTGTGCTCTGAGCTCTTGGGACTCTAAGCTCTTTTTGGAGCCCAGGACCATGACCTCCCTGTTTTCTCCCCGCAGAGGGAGAGAGAGAAGGGGTTTCAGCCAGAGCCTGCTTTAAAGGCTGCTGGTGCCAAAGGCAGTGGGTGGCTAGTGGTCTGGCCTCCAGTTCCAGGCCCAGATGCTAGTCTGGCTGCCCCAGTACCAAAGCCTTGCTTGTGCAAGGGGAATGCTCAGGCCTTCTTCATTTTTAAGGGCAAATCAGGATTTTCCCAAATGGGCTGCCAGGTACATCTCCATGCTGTGACTCATGAGGCTTCTCTTGTTGCCTTTACGCTAGGCTTTGCTGGTGCCCGAACCCCAGTTCCTTTCTGCCTTTGTAAAATGAAGATAATGCTTCCTGCCACCTGAGCTGTGGTAAGGACAGTTAAATGAGGTCACCTTTTGCATCTGGCACCTGGCATGGGCAGGCATTCGGCTAATATGAATTCATCTTTTTTCTTGGCCCTGCCCTGCTTACTTGCCTAGTCCTATCCAGGACTTTAGCTCTGCTGAACTCATTGCTGGGCCTCTGGCATCCCTGGAGTGACAGAAGTGATCTCTTATCCAATTAACAAGCATTTCTGGAGGTCTTGGTGTTTTACTCCTTTACCCAGGTGGCACCTCCTCTCAAGTGCCAGCCTTAATGACTGGCCAGGTCCCTTCCTCTGTTTCACAGCACACCTGTGTTCACCTCTTTCAAAGCCCTTGCTCACACTTCAGTGTGGACATTGCCTGTTTCCCCACCCCTCTAGCAGTTCATGAATTTATCGAGGTTGAGACCAAATTTGATTCATTTTTCTGTCCTCATTGCCAGCCCAGGGTCTGACTTAGTAGCTGGTTGGTAAACCTTTGTTGGATGAGTAAGTAGGAGCCACTCTCGTCCTCTTTGATCCCCTGTCCCCTCTCGATCTCTTTTCCCCCCATCCTTGAGGGCAGGAGGTTGCTGTGTGCCCTGCTTTTTTAGAACTACTTCTTCTGTCCAGTCTGGGGTTGTAGTCATAGTTGCAGCTTCCCTGCTGAAGACCCCTGGCTAGGGCAGGCGCCATGGTGCTGGGAGATGGCTGACCCTGCAGGTCAGGGATAGGGGAACTGGCTGGAGTAGGCCAGTCCAATGTGACAGCCTCAGGGCAGGAGGGACACCTGGACTGCTGGAATGTTGTACCCAAACAAGAGTTTGTGCTGTGGAAGCCCATTAAGAGCTTCCAGGTGCCTTTGTCATCTCTGGAAAGCCAGCCACACCTTCCTGGCGTGCGGGCCCTGATGGTGGGGCTACTGGCTATTCCCTTGTCACCCTCTCTTCATCCCCTCCTGTCTAGCCACTCACCTGGGACTTTCTGAGGGCCTCTCAGTTGTATGTCATCTCTGTCTGTGCTGGTCTTGCCCCTTCTTCTGTTACTGATGACCACCTCACCAGTGCATGGTATGTTGTTTAGAAAGCCTTTTCAGGTCCTGAAGCCCCTCTGAACCTCTTGACAGCTGTCGGACAGATCACATATCCCCCGTTTGATAGGCTGAGGCTTGGAGAGTTCAGGTAGCTTACCTGAACTCATGCAACAAGTGAGTGACAGAGCTGGGGTTGGAACCCAGAGCTTTTTAGCCTCTAAACCCTGTGTTTCCTACTTTGCCAGGAATTTCTCTCACCTGAGCTGGCTAAAAATGGCCTGCAGAGAGGTGACCTCCTCTGTCTCATTGGCATTAGCCGAGATCCTGTAAATCCCTAGGCTGGGTCGTGTCCCCAAGGAGCAGCAGCCTTGGGATTTCTGGTCCCCTAGACCTGATGCGGGCTCAGGCTGACTTCTTCTGGTGGCCAGCAGATGGCGCGAGGAGGCTGGGAAAGATCTGCTGCTTCTGGTTCGTTTTGTTTTGAGATGGAAAACGTGTTTTAAGTGACACGGACATTATTTTTTAATAGATTTATTTTTTAGAGCAGTTTTAGGTTCACAGCAAAATTGAGCAGGAGGTACAGGGAGTTCCCATATACCCCCTGCCCCCCCACATTCAGAGCCACCCCCATAATCAGTGTCCCCCACCAAAGGGATACATTTGTTACAATCATTGGACCTACATGGACACATCATAATCACCCAAAGCCCATAGTTTACATTAGGGTTTGCTCTTAGTGTTGTACATTCTATGGGTTTGGATAAATGTATAATGATGTAACCACTGTTACAGTATGTAACAGTATGTAACAGTATGTTTCACTGCCCTAAACAGTATGTAACAGTATGTTTCACTGCCCTAAACATCCTATATGTTCCGCCTATTCATCTCTCCTTTATTTATTTATTTATTTATTTATTCATTCATTCATTTATTTTTAGCCACGCCAGGCGGCATGCCGGATCTTAGTTCCCTGGCCAGGGATTGAACCCGTGCCCCCTGCAGTGGAAGCGTGGAATCTCAACCGCTGGATCACCAGGAAGTCCCTCTCCATTATTTTTTTTTAAAACATCTGAAAATACACACTTGTACAGATTCACTTAACCCCACACCTTTAGAGCCAGCTGTACTTTGGAATTCAGAAAAATTTCAGAATTTAGGAAAGTCACCTGGTATGTGTACTGTGTATTATGTAACACCTCCCGTCATAGTCAAACACCTGAATGTTTCTGCATAGAAATGTTTGAATATTCGCCTCTAGGTGGAATAAATGGGTTCTTGTCAACTCAGGTCGGATTGTGATGCTAAATGAGTTAGATAAAGACTTGATTTTAAAAGCTTTTAGAAGTTTGGAATTTTGGGTAAGGTATTGTATACCTCTTTTTATAAAGGAGGTGGTGAAGTAAAATCATCTGTAATACCAACATTTAGGGATAATATTTTGTTGTGTAAAGTCTTCCCAACTTTGTGTGCATGTGTGTTTGTATACATATGCATATATATATGTTAAATGTGTTCTATCACAAGTGACATCATACTTTGCATATGTTTTGCCTTATACAGTATATCTTGGAATTCCCTAGCTGTATGTGGAGCTCAGGAACTAGACTCTTGCCAGTCACTCCCTCCTAAACATCTCCCCTACCCTAAGTGACTAGAGGGGGTCCCCAGGTGAAACTTCTCGAGGTAGAGCCAGGTTTTCCCCCCCAGGCACTTGCTGGGTCTGGGCCTCTGGCTGCCTAGGGGAAGGCCCAACACTGGATTCTCAGCATGGTCAGCAGTGGTCAGAATACAGATGGGGCTTCTGCCCTTAGGGCAGCTGAGACCCCTCTGGGAGCAAGTCTGCTCACACAGTGACTGATTCCCTAAAAGAAAGGGTCTCCTCCTGCTTCACATGCACATAGAGTTGTCAAGCAGGGCAGAGAACTGGACCCTGCCCATTGTCCTCTCAGCCAATCATCTGGGCCCCTTGCGAGCTCAGGGGCAGGGCCCTGGGGCGAGGGTACAGGCCTTTCCTGTTGCTGACCCCCACCTCTTCCCTCCAGCAGGAGCACTGGTTTGAAAAGGCCCTGCGAGACAAGAAGGGCTTCATCATCAAGCAGATGAAGGAGGACGGCGCCTGTCTCTTCCGGGCTGTAGGTGAGTCTCTGCCTCAGCCTTCAAGGGCCTAGGGCTGCCCCTGAGCTGTGTCCCAGTTGTCAGGAGTAACCCGTGTGACAGGGTTGGGGGCAGAGTTAGCTGATCTTTTAGGGACTCCAGGCCCCAGCCTCAAGTTAGTGTCTGGCCTCTAGCCCTCAGTCATGAGGCAGTATGGTGGTATGAGAGTAATAACAGCAATAATAGTGATAAAGAAAGTAACATTACTTAGGGACAGATTTCTCTGTCAGACACTACAGGAAACCCTTTTAATTCTCCTCCAAGCTAGGTAAGTGTAGGACTATTGCTTCCAGTTGTTAGATGAGAAAAACATCTCAGAAATAGGGAATGACTTACCTAGGGTCAGAAATACATAGAACAGTCGGGAGTCGGAGTCTGGGTTAGGTTAGTCTGAGGCCTCTTAACTGCAGCACAAAGCTGTCGCCCTGGAATCATAGAACTTTTTTTAAACTTACACGAAAGAAGAATAGTGAACCCTCATGTACCCATCATTCATCTTCAAAATAATCGTTAACATATTGCCAGGCTTGTTTCATCACTACCCCACCCACTCTTTTTTACTCTTCTGAAATGAGTATTTTTAAAGCAAAACCCCATCATGGATCATCTCATTTGTAAATATTTCTGTATGTTTCTCTGACAGATAAGGGCCCTCTGTTTCTCTTTTAACATAACAAAAATGCCATTATCATACCTAACAAAATTAATAATTCCTTAATACCATCTACTATCCAGTCTGAGCTAGATCTTTGAAGCTTCTCTGGCTCTGAATCTCTGACTCAACAAGCAATTGTGAGGTCCTGTGCTGGTGTCCAAAGGAAGCTGGGAGTGTGATCTGATCCTCCCTTTGGAGCTCTGATATCTCCCAAGGAAAAGTGCCCTCCAATAGGAGCTTTGAGCTGGGAGTCAGAAGCCCTTTCTTCTAGTTCTTCCCCTGACTCATAACTTCCATTTTCCCATCTGTGAATGGTGTTGATTCTGAAGGGCTCATTGAATCCCTTCTGGGTCTGCTATTCTCTTAGTCTGTGCAGACCCATCATGTCTGTTGGTGGGCTGGACTGACTCAGGCTCCACTTCTGGCTCTACCACTGATTCTTGGTGTGCCCCTGGGCAAGCCCCTCTTTTTTCCCTGAGCCTGTTTTCTGTATCTCAGGTACCTGTGTACCATGAGGCTAAAAGATGTCGTGTTATAATGGTTAAATGAGATTACTTTAGTAAATCCCTTTAGTGCCTGACTTGGTAGACTCTCATGGAACAATAACATTGATAAAGCTTGAGTGCTATTATTAGTGGTGCCTCAGAGCCACAAATGTTTGAGTGGGTGAAAGAAAGTTAGGTGGGGTGACTGGTTGCCTCCCTATTCTACCAAGCAGAAGAGGTTCAGGCAATGGAATCTGCTGGGCTGGGAAAACTCCAACCTTCCTATCCCTGTGGCTCAAGTCCATGTTCTCCCTGGGATGTTGCCTAGAGAAAGAGCTAGGTTTGGGGGCATCTTGGACCAAAGGAAGGCAAAGAAAGAAGACGTGGGGGCCCGTGAGGTGTTAGGCCTGTGCCGAGACCTTAGGTTGAATGTGGGCTAAGCAAGGCTGCTGGTGGAGTGAGGGTCAGAGAATGCAGCTGGGCATCTGGATCTTGGGTGGTCTTTGAGGCAGACCTTGGGCCTGGTGAGGACCTGGCTTGGCAGTAACCCATGTCAAGAACAAAATTTAAGTGTGTGTCCATCTAGCTGTTCTCCCCAAACACCTTCTGACCCTTCCCCCTCATTGGGGCCTTCCAGTAAGGGGCCTAAGTTTACAGGAAGAGCTGACCATGACAGGTTGAAGGCCTTTCCCTATCAGCACTATGGCTACACATTTTCTCTGACTGGGCTGCCCTTGGGTTTCCTTCGTAAAACCTCAGAAGCCCCACGGTCTCTCCCTGAGAAGTACATGATCCCTGGGTCTCTAGGCCTCACCTTGAGGTTTCCCTGGGGCAGAGTGCACAGGACATGTGCCTGGGAAGGGGACTTTATCCTCAAGCTTTCTGCTGCCCCTTTGCTTCCAGCCTAGCTTGGGACAGGGACAGGTGGTAGTTACCCTAGGCTCTGGTGAGAAGGGCTACAGGCTGCCACATATTGAATAGTAGAAGGACCACGTAACTGAGGGCTGGAATTGGAGGGGGGACCAACATAGAGACCACTCTGTCGTTCCTTGACCCCGAGTGATTGCTGGGCATTCCTCAGGGTGCTTCAGGTTCACCTGCAAAATTGCGATCCTTATCCAATGAGACAGGTGAGAAGATTGAGGCTCAGGAAAGGGAAGTGACATGCTCAGGGTCATTAGTGGCAGAACTGCATGGGAACCAAGAGGTGTCCAAAGGACACATTCTTTCTATGACCCTAGGGAAGCCCTAGCTTCTTAGCTTAGCTGTCAACTGGCTGGGTGACCTTGGCTTTATTCCTTGACCTCTCTGGGTCTTACTTCTTCCAGCTAGGAACCTGTGGTCCTCTACTCTTAGGAATCCTGAGGCAGGTGGGTTTCTACCCTCTGTTTTACCTCTGAGGTCTGGGTGTCCCCAGTGTGAACCAATATCCACTGCTTGTGCCCAGTTCTCTTTTCCACAACCACCTGTTGGGAACTCATGAGCATTGGCACAGGCTTGGGTGGAGTGGAATTGGGAGCCTGGGTCCCAGAGGTATCCTGTGGTCCACCCTGCCCCTGCTATGCTCAGATAACCTCCTCCTGGAAACGTGAGTCTGCATCTCTCTTCCCTCCCTCTCTCTATATGGCTTTGACTCAGCAAAAACCTCTGGCCCTGGCCCTGGCCCTGGTCTTGGCCTTGGCCTCAGCCTCTGTGGGCAGAGTGGCAGCCACATGTGCGTGTGTCTGCGTGGGCCTTGGGGATACAGCTGGGACTGTGCACGTTACAGTGATGGGGCCCAGAAACATTAGCGAGGCCCACTGCTCTGGACCTTTTAGTCTTGGAACATGGACTATCAGCATTGGAGGAATGGATCTTAGATCAATTTTGACTCTTCTATAAAAGGGAAATAGGCCTTAAGAGAAAGTCAGGGCCTTATTATCTAGGTCACACAGCCAGTATCAGAACATTGGTGTTTGAAGTTGAACCAGGCCAGAAGGAGAAGAATCCCATGGGCCACCATGTACACCAGCTTCTGTTGACCTCTCTCTGCCCTGCCTCCTTCAGTGTTCCCATCTTTGCAGTGGGCATTTTATTTATCTATCTATCTATCTATTTATTTATTTATGGCTGCATCGGGTCTTAGTTGCAGCGCACGGGATCTTTCGTTGTGGTGCGCAGGCTCTCTATTTGTGGCATGCAGGCTGCCCTGCGGCATGTGGGATCTTAGTTCCCCTACCAGGGATCAAACCCACGTCCCTTGCATTGGAAGGCAGATTCTTAACCACTGGACCACCAGGGAAGTCCTGCAATGGGCATTCTTGAGTAGAGGAGCAGGCATCTCAGAGACCAGGCTATTGAGAGGGCTGAGTTCTGCTGTCTCCCCCGCTGAGGGTGTGCCAGTTGGGGTAGCTGGGGCCACAGGCCAGGTATGCACCACAGCTGCTTGACAGGCAGGTGAGGCCTTATTTTTGGTTCATCTCCTCAGTGGGGCCAGGGTTCCCACTGGGCCAGGAGAGAAGCAGGGAATAGAGCAGGTCCTGTCTCCCCCTACTGCTTTGTACACACATTCGTGTGGTTTGTTTTTAGATTTCCCTGCACACACCAAGCTTCCTTTTCTGTCCTCAGTGGAACTCGCTGTGGCTCTTCCAGCAGGCAGGTAGGCAGGCAGGCAGGCAGCAGCCTGGTAGGGAGGTAATCCCCAGGTGCCTCTAAAAAAAATTGTAGGGCCTTGTACTTAAACTCTTTATTTATTTTTTTAAAAAAATTATTACTATTATTTTTGGCTGCACCATGCAGTATGTGGGATCTTAGTTCCCCGACCAGGGATTGAACCCATGCCCCCTGCAGTGGCAGCATGGAGTCTTAATCACTGGACCTCTAATGAAGTTCCCCTTAAACTCTTTAGAGAGTCCAGGCTCTCCTGTCTTGCTCTTCCACATAATTCCTCAAAAAACAGTGACTACATTTTGGGGGACCTTCCCCCAGGCAGCAGGGGAGGGAGGTTGAGACAAGTCTGTTAGAGCTATTGGCTATTCCCCGCTTCCATCAGGCCCCGTGGCAAAGGCTAGGAAGGAGGTGTGGAGGGGTCCTCAGTTTGTACAGCCTCATATCTTGTCCAGCCTTCAGTCTTACCTGGTTGGTGGCAAAGGGCATCTACTTGTTGGATGCGATAGTTCTCTGCAGTTGTGAGGGTTGTTGTGTGGGTATTTGGCCTCAGGGAACATCTTTGGCAGGATCTGCTGGTTGTGTGCATGCACATATGCATTTCTATGCTGGTGTCTCTGTATGCTCAGAGAAAGGACAGAAGTAGGGTGTGGGGAGGGAAAGTTCATGCTGACCTCTGTGGCCCTAGTGAGGGGTACAGCCCCTGATATCTGTAATCTCTGCCCACTTTCAGGCCTTTCCTGCGTTCCAGCTGATTCCTAATTGTGCTGGTGGGGAAACTGAGGCAGTCAGGATCAGGCCTGGCCTAGAGAGTCAGGTGGCTAAGGTGATAGCTGGATTGGGAGTGGTGGTAATGTCACCTGGGGCATCAGTGCTTGAAGTTACCAGTTACACCTTGAAAGCCTGGCCTCTCCTTCAACCTCCCAAATGTGTGACCTTGGGCCAACTATGCCACATTTCTGTACCTCAGTATCTGTCCTGTGGAAAGTAGGGGTTTTTTGGGTAAGAATGGAATGAGTTAGAATGTGAAAAGGCCTTGGTGGAACCAACTGTAGTATTGTACTGAGGATTTCTGAGCCCTATTTGGGTTGGGGACAGAGGTGAGGTAGTGGGGACCCCCTTTCAGCTGGACTCCGGGAGGGGAGAGCAGGTGCAGATTGCCAAGTGCAGTGTCAGCAAGAGGAGGAGTTTCGGTTTCTATCAAAACAAGTGCTGTGAATTCCCCTACCTCTGCAGGACCATTGGGCCCTTTCCCTCCACCTTAGACTCCACAGGGAAATCCAGCTCAGCCCCTGGTTCCATGTGCCACCTTCTCGGGAGGAGGAGGGCTTTCTGGAGGACAGAGGTAGGGCTGGCAAAATCAGACAAGCATCTCCTGAGTGAGGATTTCTGTGTTCTTAGCCCTGCACTGGGTGTTTTTCCTGCCTTATGTCATTCAAAAGATCCTTCTACTCTCCCTCATTGGCAAGGTACTGTTGCTCTGTTTCCTTGGTTCAGAGATGCACATTTTCTTACATGTTGATGATCCCCAAACTAGGGTACATCTTATAACCAGTGAGGTGGGTTCCCCCCTCCCAAAAGCTGTGATTAAATACATGTACCGTAGAGAAGGTGGTATTTTACATTTTATAGATAAGTAGAGAAGATCATACTTTGCCCACATGTAAGGAACCCATTTTGTGAGGCCTGTTTGGTTGCTGAAGATTTGAACTATAGGCACAGAATGTAGGCTTGTGGACCTTTGGATTCAGCAAAGGTAGAGAACCAGTTCTGCCTTCATGAGGAGGGACAACCTAGACTTTGAGTTTGGGGCTTTCCTCTGGCTGATGAAGTGCAACAGAAATGAGGAAGAGCTTAATAAGTGGTTCCGGTGACATTCTAGCTGACTTGTGGGTGGCTGGCTATCTGAAGGAGTCATCGTCCTCCTTATGACAAACAGGAGCCCTGTCTCTTGAACACCTAGTATGCTTTAGGTGTTTGGCAGACCATCCCCGTAGTCTTAACAACGCCCCATGAGAGGAAGAGGAGTTATCTCCCCCACTTTATGGATAAGGACATTGCAGCCCAGAGTGGTTAAAGGCCTTTTCCAGTGCCACATAGCTAGGAGGCAGAAGAGCCTTTCTGTCAGGCAAAGGAGTCAGTGACAGGGCAATGGGGGGACCCTCATGGGAAGGTTCTCCCCCAACTCCCTTCCCTGTCTACAGTCTCCCCTCTTTCCCCCAACTTCTTGCATCTGGCATCTAGGTCGGGTAGATCTACCTCCCAGGCCTGGAAATGCCTGTTGACCCTTCCCTAGGAACATCTCAGCCACCTCCCTGAGCCTGATAGACTAACCCCTATTTTTTAACCCCTTCACTCCTGTCTCAGTTCCTGTTTACTGCAGCTGCTGACAGCACTGCCTCTTTGGCACCCCAAGTTTATTCTACAGAAATAGCTCCTCGGGCAGCTCCGGCAGCCACAGCGGGTTCTGTGGTCCTGGCTTCTAAGAAAGGCAGCGACAGGGGGCCCCCAGCCTGTGCACAGGGCATGTGACTTGCTGGAAGTGCTGCTGGGGGGTGGGGCAGGGGAGAGTGTGGCCGCAGAACCCACATCCTTGTTTACATCGGTGAAGGGACTACCCCTTCGCGCCTTCACAGCCCCCACTCCCCATCCCTCTCAGGTCTCTGCACCTCCAGGAGGACGTGAGACAGGCATGGGCCCCGTTTTCTATCTCAGAGCGGCCTTTTTCTCCTTATCTCACATAACCCTCCAGGGAAGGAAGGGGAGGGCAGCGAAGGCGTTCTTCTAGCGATTCTTCACAGAAGTAGACTGGCTGTCATGGAAGAACTCTGCAGTGTTCCCTGCAGGACCTGCCCCTGCCCCTGCCCCAGTGCCCCAGGGAGATCCCGTCAGAGCAACGGTCTGGGGAGACAAAGGGAAATTCCCTCTTCGTCTTAGCCAGTGGACATAAGGCGTGCCTCATCTTCAAGCCCACTTTAATTTCTCAGGGAGAAGGCTCCCTGGCTCCCGCAGCCTTCCCATCCACTCAGCAAACTGTTCCCAATTTCTTGCACTGCATCAGGCTCTGAGCTGGGGGTGGACTTGGATGTGAACTGCCTTCTGCCCTCAGTGGGAACCCAGTGTGATCAGGCAGATGAAGTCTGTACGCACCTTTGATAAATCTGGTGATAAGAGGTGCTCTGGAGGGTGGGGAACTGTTTTAAGAATACATTGATATTTGATAAGTAGGCAGACAAGGAGGATGGAAATAATGTCTTGAAAAGGGAACAGCATGTTTGAACATCCTTAAGTGAGGCAGAGGGAGCCTAGTTCTTATTGTGACCAAAACCCTATAATGCCTGGACCATTTGGGCCACAGGCTGCCTTTCCTGAATTAAGCTTAAGTTAGGTGCATATGTGTCTTATCTCTCTTATAGAATACATGCTTCTTGCAGATAGGGGCAGGATTTTACTCACCTCTATCACCTTCACAGTACTGCACGTTCAGGCCCCACTACAGGAAAGGGGGCTCTGAGTGACTGCTCTGTCCCAAACCCAGTGCTAGTCACTTCACACCTATTATCTCATTAATCCCACGAGAGCCCTGCCAGGAAGTCATCCAGCTCCATCCCATGTTACACGTGAGGCATATGAAGGTCAGAACACTTGGGTCATTTGCCTCTGGTCATTTTGCTCACTAGTACCTAGCAGAATTGGGCTTAGAGCCCAGTTGTTTTTCTTTTCCTTTCCTTTCCTTTTTTTTTAACCTTATAAAGGCCATACTGACTCCTGAGAGTCAGGAAACTGAATTATAGAATTGAATCTGTCACAGACTTGACTTCTGTGTGACCTTGGTCAAGCCACAAACTCCCCGAGCCTCAGTTTCCTCATGTGAAAAGTGAAGGGGGTGTATGTGGAATTGAAGGTGCTTAAGGCCACTTAGGGATTTAAAATGTTTGTTGACAAAGTCATCTGCTCAAGAGGCCTGTGGTTGTGTCCCTCTTACCTGTACTCTTGTTCTTAAAGACTGTCCCTGCCTGCCTCTATTTTCATGACCCTATTCCAGCCCACAAGGCCAAGAACTCTCCATGCCTTAGGGTAGGAAAGGGCATTTCCCTGGCCCCCAGCCCTCCACCCCCAAGGATGTTCTGTGACTCAGAACTCTTCTTTGGTGGCAGCTCTGACCCCAGCCTCTCCTTCTGTCCCCACAGCTGACCAGGTGTATGGAGACCAGGACATGCATGAGGTTGTGCGAAAGCACTGCATGGACTATCTGGTGAGACTTTGCAGAGACCTTGGGGCGGGGGCAGAGTGGGAGGATCTCTTCTCCACATAGAGCTTGCTCCTCTGATCTATTCTGCAGATGAAGAATGCCGACTACTTCTCTAACTATGTCACAGAGGACTTTACCACCTACATCAACCGGAAGCGGAAAAACAACTGCCATGGCAACCACATTGAGATGCAGGCCATGGCAGAGATGTACAACCGGCCCGTGGAGGTGTACCAGTACAGCACAGGTACTTCTGTGGTGTTGGTGAGCGACTGATCACGCCTGGTCCGAGCCTGCCCCACCCAGCCCATTGTGGATGCTCCCTCCTTCTCTTTCTCTGCAGAACCCATCAACACATTCCATGGGATCCATCAAAATGAGGATGAACCCATCCGTGTCAGCTACCATCGGAATATCCACTACAATTCAGTGGTGAATCCTAACAAGGCCACCATTGGCGTGGGGCTGGGCCTGCCATCATTCAAACCGGGGGTAAGCAGGTCCCCATGCCCAGAATGGATGCTGGATATAGAGACCAGAAATCTCTGTTGGAGTTTCAGTTTTGCCCCTAGCCCACAAAAATATCCTGTCCCCTCTCTGAGTCGCCCGTAAGGTCTCACCTCTGTGAAGTTAGGAAGTTACCCAAGGTGATCTCTCAGGGCTCATTCTGTGGTCTTGGTTTGCCTGTCTGAGCTGGTTCACCCATCTTTTGTGCCTGTTAAGGGTTGGCATTTGGGGATATGGAGTCACACTTGGGAACTGTGAGCCAGGGCTTGGTCTGGGTGTCTTGGCACCCACATGGATCCTCCTCTGAACCTCAGCAGGTACAGACAACTGTGGTCACAGAGACTTGGAGTGTAGGCCTGGCCCCACAACTTACTGGCTTGGGACCTAAGGCAGATTGTACAAGTAATTTGACTTGGTAGCTTGGCCGATACAGAAAGTGCCTAACACTGGGCCTGGTGCCTAATAGGTGCTCAGAAGGTGGCAGTACATTTTCTCAGCACACAGTGACAGATTCTGATTCTCTGTCTCATAAACAGTTGTCTGCTGGGGATTTTGGTATCTTCTATTCAGGTTTCACTTCCTACAAACAGAAAGTGCTCCTGCCTCATTTTAGGAAACACACCCTAACACCAACACACCCTCTAGCATAAAGGTTTTTTGGTTTTGTTTTTTAAATTTTTAATCTCAGAACAGTTTTAGATTTATGTAATTATTGTGATTATAGAATTCCCATATACCCTCCTATGATTAACGTATTAGCATAGTGTATTTGTCATACTTAATGAACCAATATTGATATATTAACTAAAGACCATATTTCTGTGACAGTTTTTCTGAATTTCCTTGTTTTTGATCTGTTTACAGACTCTATAGTTTTGCCTTTTCTAGAATGTCATATAATTGGAATCATAACAGTATGTAGTTTTTCCAATGGCTTCTTTCAAGTAACACTGTACACTTAAGATTCATCCGTGACTTTCTGTGGTTTGATCATATGTATCTTTTCTTTTTCCTTTTGTTAAAAATGTGAGTGCCCTAAGTTTTTTTTTTTAGTAGACTTGTTTAGAATAGTTTTAGATTTACAGAAAAATTGAGAAGATAGTAAAGAGTTCCCATATACCCTGCTCCCCCTTGCACACATTTTTGCTATTATTCACATATCAGATGACTGTGATACATTTGTTACAATATATGAACCAATATTGACACATCATTATTAACTAAAGTCATAATATCTCCTTAGGCTCCCCTGTCTGTGATGGCTTCTCACACTTTCATGTTTTTGGTGACATTGACAGTTTTGAGGACTACTGGTCAGCTATATTGTAGGATGTTTCTCTTTCGGAATTTGTCTGATGTTTTTCTCATGATTAGACTGGGGCTGTGGGTTTCAGGGAGGAGGATCACAGTGGTAAAGTGCCATTCTCATCACATCATATCAACAGTGTATACTGTGAACGTGATTTATAACTGTTGATGTCGACCTTGATCATCTGGCAGAAGTAACGTTTATCAAGTTTTCTCCACTGTAAAATTAGTCTTCCCCCACACCACCCCCTTTTCCATGCTGTACTGTTTGGAAGGAAGTCATTTACAGCCCACACTTAAGAAGTGGGGTTAGGGAATTCCCTGGCAGTCCAGTGGTTAGGACTCGTGCTTTAACTGCCGAGAGCCCGGCTTCAATCCCTGGTTGGGGAACTAAGATCCCACAAGCCGCACAACACAGCCAAAAAGAAAAGAGGATACACTCTATCTTCTTGAGAGCAGAGTATCTACATAAATTATTTGGAATTCTTCTGCAAGGGAGATTTGTCTCTTATCCTCCATTATTAATTTATTCAATCATTTGTATCATTGTGGACTGATGGGTATATCTTTAATACTTTTACACTTTGGGTTATAATCCAATAGCATTTTTATTTGATGCTCAAATTTTTCCAATTTTGGCTATTGGGAGCTCCTTTTGTTGGTTCCTGCGTCTCTGACGTACCCCCATCATTGTGGTGGTGTGTTTTGGGAGCGCGGGGTGTTTCTTGGTTTGTTCGTTTTTCTTTTATTTATTTATTTATTTTAATTTATTTATTTATTTATTTATTTTTGGCTGTGTTGGGTCTTCGTTGCTGCACGCGGGCTTTCTCTAGTTGCGGCGAGCGGGGGCTCCTCTTCGTTACAGTGCACGGGCTTCTCACTGCAGTGGCTTCTCTTGTTGCGGAGCACGGGCTCTAGGCACACAGGCTTCAGTAGTTGTGGCACGCAAGCTCAGTAGTTGTGGTTCGCAGGCTCAGCAGCTGTGGCGCACGGGCTTAGTTGCCCCACGGCATGTGGGATCTTCCCAGAGCAGGGCTTGAACCCGTGTCTCCTGCATTGGCAGGCGATTCTTAACCACTGTGCCACCAGGGAAGTCCCTGTTTTATTTTGTTTTGAATACTTACTTTCTGGCACTGCAAGGTGCTCCAGGCTCACCTTGTATATTTCCTGCCCCATTCCTAGAACCAGCCATTTCTCCAAGGAGTCCTAGTTCCTTTTATTGGAGAATGTTATTAGAAACCAGCATCTGAGTGCTGAGTTTGCTCCTTGCTATTGGGGTATCCTTGTTTCTAGGCCCTTTCAGATGACAAAACAAGGAAGTATATGTGTATATACTAACCTGTGTGTATACACGTATCTAGAAATATTTCTATATGTAACCATCCATATCTACATGAAGCTATAGTTCTTACTGATATCTTTAACTGATGGGTACCTTGTTGTTATTTTTAATTTGCAGTTCCTAATGACAAATGGTGTTGAGCATCTTTTCATGGGCTTATTTGCCATCTGTATATCTTCTTTGAAGTTGTATGTTTAGATTTTTCCCCATTTTTTAATTGGCTTATTCTAACAGAGTTTTACATTCTTTTTGGACTGTTATCCATGGGTAAAAAATTACATTTTACATCATTACTTAGTGCATGCACACATTGGTGTGTGGTGTGTATATGTGCATTAAAATAAGTTTCACTGAGCAATACTTCACATTTATTCCCTGGGATATGCACTGATACTTTTCATTATTCCGTTTTTAAAAATCTGTTATGTCTCACAGCCTGACAGAGAACACTCTCACACAGTGTTCCACAACTCATAGCACCTCACACCATGCTGACACTGTTCTCTTGTCCAGTTAAATGCCCCAATAGTCCCTCTACCCTGTGCACACAGAGCTCACTTCTCGGGTGATCTTTTCTCCTTGTCCCATCTGGGCATAGGTGAGGAAGGCCTCAACAACTGAGTCGTCACTGGGTGAGGCTTCTTTAAATTCTAGCCCTGGCTGGAGAACACCTGACTGCCCCAGACTTAGTACTTCAGTTGAGGTGTCTTGGGGTTGGGAGCAGAGCTTCTGAGTATAGGAGTTTGGAATGACACGTCCCACAACCCAAACCTGCCTTCCCCCAGCCCCTGATGAATAGGCAGCCTGCCCAGGGGGTTGCTTAGTAAGAGTACCTGCCTTTGTGCCTCCTCTCTTGCGGGCCTGTGGGCCCACCTCCCTGAGCCAGTTCTGGCTCTTGGCCAGAGTTCAGAGTGTCAGCCCACATCACTGTTCCTCCCCCACTCCTTGCAGTTTGCAGAGCAGTCCCTGATGAAGAATGCCATAAAAACATCGGAGGAGTCGTGGATTGAACAGCAGATGCTGGAAGACAAGAAGCGGGCCACAGACTGGGAGGCCACAAATGAGGCCATTGAGGAGCAGGTGGCTCGGGAGTCCTACCTGCAGTGGCTGAGGGATCAGGAGAAACAGGCTCGCCAAGTCCGTGGCCCCAGCCAGGTGGGTCCTGGGGTCTGTCACTAGCCTGGCTAAGAACCTGTTAATTCCCACGTTCTGCCCACAAACAGGCAGAAAAAAACTAAGCAGTTTTGGCATCTGGGAGAGAAGGAAGCTCCCAGCCCCGTCTGTACCTTATCTTGGCCTTAGTCTTGGCATTGTGCCTTAGAACTCTCAACGCTTGTGCAGAACTAGCTCTTTTAAGGAGTGAGGGAGGGCAGCCACTGATGGTGACATGCAGGGTTCATGGATAGTTTCAGAGGGACAGGCTCTTGCTGAATGTTCTTGTGTGGCAGGCTGTGTGCTGAGGATGTAAAATCAGGTCTGGCCCACTCCACCCTCAGTGATTCTGTCTGTTAAGGGAAACACATGCATCAGTGGGACCCTTGACCCTGGCTGGGAGACCAGTGAAGGTGAGGGCTCTGGTCAGTCTCCACACAGAAAGGTTGAATTTTTAGGGCAGGGAGTGGGGCATGACAGCCAGGCATTTGAGGAATCACAAGGAGTTTAGAGTGATTAATAGACATTGGCAAGAGCTGAGTAATTCGTTGAACAAATATTTATTGCAGGCACTGTTCTCAGTGTATAGGGGTACATTGGTGAGCCGGGCAGTCCCAGATCCCTGTACTTGTGGTACTTACATTTATGCAGAGTGGAACAAAATAAACATAATGAATAAATTAATTGAGAGGTGGTATGCATGAAAGATGTAGAGCAGGATAAAGGGGATGAGTAGGACTGAGTGGGGCTGGGAGTTCACAGTATTAAATAGCATGGTCAGGGTTGGCCTCAGAGCAGGTGAGATTTGAGCAAAAGCTTGCAGAGGTGAGGGGATTAAGTGCCTATGCCAGGGAAGGCAGAGGGCCAGCTAGAGCAAAGGCCCTGAAGTAAGTGCACACCAGGTGTGATTCAGAAGCAGCCTGGAGGCCATTGTGGCAGAAGAGAATGTAGTAGTAGATGGAGTCGGAAGGCGGTGGGGCCAGATTGGAAGGGGCTTGTGGGCTGTGGTGAGAACTTTGGCTTTTTTTCTGAATGAGGCAGAAGCCATGAGAGGGTTGTGAGCAGAGAAAGAGTGGGATCTGACTTAGGATTTAACAGGATCCTCCTGACTGCTGAGTGTAGAATGGAGTCTAGGGGGCAAGGGTGAAAGCAGGGGACCAAAAAGGAGAAGGCTACCATAGCAGTTCTGGTGACTGACGACAGTGCTGGCAAGGGAGGGGGTGAGAAGGGGATAGATTCTGGATCTATTTTGAAGGTGGAGGTAACAGGTTTCCTGTCAGATTGGCTGTAAGGGTGTGAGAGGGGCTTTAAAAGAGCTTACCTTCATCCTGTGGTCCATTGTGTGAACAGGAATGGTGGTGGCCTATGTAGAAGCTATATCATAGCCAGGATCCTGGGAGGGAGCGAGCCCTTTGGGAATGGGGCAGAGGAGGGTTGCGACTGGTGTTGGTCTTTACCTCCTCATCCTTGCTCACTGCAGCCCCGGAAAGCCAGCGCCACGTGCAGCTCTGCCACAGCAGCAGCCTCCAGTGGTCTGGAGGAGTGGACCAGCCGGTCCCCAAGGCAGCGGAGTTCAGCCTCGTCACCCGAGCACCCTGAGCTGCATGCCGAGCTGGGCATCAAGCCTCCTTCCCCAGGCACTGTCTTAGCTCTTGCCAAACCTCCTTCACCCTGTGCACCAGGTCAGTGACTTGCTGATAGGGAGCATGCAGGGGTCAGGAGGTCCTGCCTAGGTCCTGAGCCCTGCCTCTGACTGTCCATCTGCCCCAGGTACGAGCAGCCAGTTTTCGACAGGGGCCGACCGGGCTACTTCTCCCCTCGTGTCCCTCTACCCTACTCTGGAGTGCCGGGCCCTCATTCAGCAGATGTCCCCCTCTGCCTTTGGTAAGCCTCCTCTGTCTATGGTCCAGGGGCCAGCTGGGAGTTGGGGAGAGATGGCAGAACCAGCTTGTCCTGCAAAGGGGGCTTCTTGGGCCTCTGGCCATCTCCCCAGGAAAAGAGAATTTTTCAGGTCCAAGAGTCTGTCCCAGAGGCGGATCTGAGTGGGGTTTTGTAGGCCCAGAGGAGTCTTCTCCTTAGAGAAAAGAGTGATGGGGGCCTGAATGGGATCTCTCCAGAGCCAGGGATCAGCAAAGGGCAAGGAGAAGGCAGGCTTTAAAGTGCTCTGTCATCCTTTCTCCCTTCCTCTTGCCCAGCAGGCCTGAACGACTGGGATGATGATGAGATCCTAGCGTCGGTGCTGGCAGTGTCCCAACAGGAATACCTAGACAGTATGAAGAAAAACAAAGTGCACAGAGACCCACCCCCAGACAAGAGTTGATGGAGACCCAGAGACTGGAGACCATCTCCCAACCCCCACACTCCTGCCCTCTGGTGCCACCCCACCTTCTTTGGCTTTCTTCCCTCTTGCCTTCTTCCTTCTTCCCTCTCTCCCCTCCTTTCACTCCTCCCCACTTCCCTCCGGCTAGCCCACCCTGCGCGCCCTCTCATCGCTGCCACCACCATCATCACCTGTCTCTTCGCCAGCTGATGTGCCCTGTTGCCCCCTGCACAGCACCATCCCTGCATTCCACAGGGGACTCGGGCAAGGGTGCTGAAGGTAGGCGAGAGGCACACAGAGACAAACCAACTGGCAGCCAGGCAGCCCCTGAGGAGAGACATTCAGACAGAGGAAAGTCTCCTTGTCCCCGATTCCTTCCAAGATCAGAAACTTGTCACCCCACCACAAATGATGCCGGGGAGGTGGGAGGAAGAAGTGGGAAAATCCCCTTCCCAGTACCCCAAGAATGTCTGAGCCTTCAATGTTGAACTTTTTCTTTATTAAAACGTTACTTTTATCTTATAAAATCAACCAATCAAAAAGTGATGTAGACAACAGCACTGGCTCTATGAAAGTGGCATCTCTCTGGTTTGGGGGCAGGCAGGCCACGGGGCACGAAGATGTGATTGATGTCCCTGGCCTCCAGCTCTGTGGAGGCGGGCAGGGTCTAGTGTGAGCCAGGGTGGGGTGGGAGGGCAAGGGGGGGCAGGTGTCAAGTGGGCTTTGGACAATGAGACTCTGACCTTGCTGCATTCCTTATGCTTCCACCACCACCACCAGTCATTTTGGAATCTCGGGGTGGGGGGCACCTTTGAGGATCATGGCCACCGCCCAGGATTTGAGTGTGGGGGGTGGGAGCAGCCTTGGCAGATGGGGCACCCATGCCCTGCAGGTGTCAGCAAGATCCGCCATCTGTAATGTCCTTGGCACAATAAAACCAAATGTCAGTTTCCCCTGAGCGCCTCTGTTCTGTGTGGGACAGGGGGTGGGTGAGCCTCTGATCAGAGGCGGTGATGGCACAGACCTTGGCTTGACCTCTAAGGGCCGTATGCTCTCCCTTGGGGTCTCTCTGGGGGCCCAGAGTTTGTTCATATTTGATTCACTGGTTGCTAAACCAGCTTTTGGACCTGTTACCACCAAGAAAGCTCTGTCTTTGCCCATCGTCCTTGCCTCACTATTGGCACAGGATGTAGCCTGCCCACTCTATTTCCTGGGGTGTGATGGGAGCAGAGAACTGTGAGCTTAAAGGCAGGGACTGAACTTCCAACTTCTCTGCCTGCCTCTCGCCCCAATATGTTTGCTCTTTCCTTGTGATTGTTTGATTAGGAAATGCTTTGGTCAGCCACAACGGTTGCTTCATAGCAACATGAGTTTAGTGGAAGCGACCAGAGGGGACCTCCCCACACTTGGTTTTAGAAACCGAGGAATAGCTAAACCTTTTTTTGTTCATGTTCCCCAGTTCTCTGGACACTTCTGTCCTTGCCCTTCCTAGACTAGGTGAAGCCAAGGCAGAGAAGGATGGCTGGCCCTCAGGTTTTGTCAGTTGTCTTTGATGTCCCTCAATAATGGGGTTCTTGTGGAAGGATGTGTGTCCAGTTCTGCAGGTGAGGGTATGGCTGTCTGCAGGGTGTCTCTGTGGAATCCACTGGTTAAGCACATGTGTGGAGAGTTGGTTTGAAACCTCGGCTTTTTCTAACT
Organism: Leucopleurus acutus; assembly: GCF_964270905.1. Classification (NCBI taxonomy): domain Eukaryota; kingdom Metazoa; phylum Chordata; class Mammalia; order Artiodactyla; family Delphinidae; genus Leucopleurus; species Leucopleurus acutus. Next base: position 42,548,835 of record NC_139148.1, on the reverse strand, counting down.
ATGTGGCCTTGGTCAAATCACAGGCTCTCTGAGTTTCAAGTGTCCCATGTGTGGGACAGGGGTGATTAATGTCTACTACCTCATGCTCTCTCTGGTTGTGAGCATTGAGAGAGTGTATATGGTCAACATAATGTACGACGGCGCAGTGCCTGCCACGTTCTGAGAGCTCAAATGTTAGCAGGTATTATTTATTATCCTAATGTTGAAATTTCTGCACCATTTGGCCCCTGCCTACTTCATCTTGCCGCTCTGTCCAGTTTTCCTTGGCCTCTGCCTGGAATTTGCCTTTCCTCTGTCCCAAGCCTCCAACCTTGTCTTTCAAGATGGGTAGAGGGTCTCCTGAGAAGTCCTGTGTGACCCTGTCCACATTCTCACCTCTATCTACAAATATGTCTTTACTCCTTTCCCAGTAACTGTACTGTCAACTTCCTGGGCAAGGGCTATGATGCCTGACTTATCTGTGTATCTCTTAATATCTGCACCCCCTCTAGGGCCTTGCAGGCTTAAGTAGACCCCTAATAAATGTTGGATGAATAAGGGAGAGTACATGTGTGTATTTGCTTTTTGGGTGTTTGTGTGTGTGTGTGAGACTGTGGTGAGTCCAAGTCTCTGTGCATCTCACAGTGTCTTTCTCTAGTGTGTGTGACAAGGGCTTAGTTCCAGGTGTGTCAGATGGTGACTGAGTGTGGGACTCTATCTCTGACAGTTTGTGTCTGTTTCTGAGACAAGTGCATGTCTGTGTGGGTCTGTCTGTGACAGGGCATCTGTGGTTTCTTTCTGATAGGGTGGATGTCCGTTTGTATTCCTGTGACAGATTCTGGGTAGCTATTTCTGGACAGTTTCAGTGACAACACTGCATGTCTGCTGGTGTGTGTGTGTGTGTGTGTGTGTGTCTGTGACTGTGACTGGGTCAATCCATGTCTGTTTTTGTGACACTGCCTATCTGTGGCTCTATCACATAAGTATATGTCTGCCTTTGGAGCAGTGCATGTGTGTCTTGAGCATCTGTGTGTCTTCCTGTGACAGACTCTGGGTCTCATTTCTGGGACAGTACAAGTCTTTCTGTGACACTGTATGTCTGATGGTGCCAGTATCTTTGTGACAAGTTCTGGCGGTATGTCTGACAGGACATTTCTGTGTCTTTGTCACATGGCAGTGTAGGTCTATGTGAATCTATCTGGAGTGCCTTTCTGTAACAGTGCATCTCTGGTGTCATTCTGGGACATAATTTTCTGGCAGCATGCCTGCCTGACAGTAGATTTCAGCCTCTGTGTGACAGTACATATGTACATGTGTGTCTAGGACAAGTTCATGTGAATGTGTCTGGCCGTATGTGTTTGTGTATTTCTCACATGCTGCTTCTGTGTGTGTGTCTTTGGAGTGCATGTCTGTCCATTTGCAGCATGAGGCCTATTTTTCCCAAATTTGTGACTGAGGGTATTTTACTACCTCCCCGAGCCCTCGTAGCCCCTGTCTCTCTCATCCAGAAGCACACCCCAAGCCACCACTACTCTGGCTTGCTCCCAACCCCAAGAACCCCCCCCCCCCGCCATTCCAGATTCTAGACCTGCTGACTGGGTTCATGGCTGGGTCTAGCCAGGTCTGTCTACGTTAAGGGTTCCACAAACACCCCACAGGCCGTGGCCTCCGGGCATGGGAACGGTGCCTTGGACCAGCGCTTCCCCTGAGGTGGTTGTCAGGGAGGTTAGCCCTCCCTGACGGCTGAACAGGTTCTTCCAGGATCCCCGGCTTCAGTTTCCGGGCGGAGGCCGCCGGGCGCCTAGAGGGCTCTGGTCCTGGTTTGAGGAGCACCCTTACGGAGACAGGGTCCTGGATAACCACAGGCCGGGATTCTTAGAACCCTTAGAAGGCCTGGCGTTATCTCCGCGCTAATCTCGAGGCAGCGGCGGCCAACCAACTTCCTAGGAAAGGAGGCGGTGCAGGTTTTTTTTAAGTTTATATATACACATACAGACACATATATAAAAACAACTCCGCGCAACAACCAAAACAAACGCGCTTGCTGCAAAAGGGATTCCCAAAACCAGTTTCCTCTTCGCACGCGCCCCCTTATTTGCATGCAGACCCCGCCCCCGCGGAAGATCCGGGCATGTATTTGCATAAGGGGGTACTTGAAACGTTAGGGTGGCATGCAAATAAGGGCTGGCTCCGATTGGCTGGGGTACAGCAGGTGCTGCGTCCGGATTGATCAAAGCCAAGTGGGCGGGGCCGTCGCCCGGGGCGACTCTCTCGGGAAGCTAGTGCCCTGTCTCAGTAGCGTCGGGGCTGGCGCGCACGGCGAATCTTAAGGTTGCGCTGTTTGCCGGCTCTTCTGGGCCACCAGTTTCCTTACCTTCCATCCTGGCGCCCCCCAGTCCTGGTTCCCCGGCCTCGCTGCCCCGGGCGTCCACGCCTTGCGGGCTCAGCGGGCTCAATCTGCGCAGCTCCTCCTCCATGTTGACTAAGCCTCTGCAGGGGCTCCCGGTGGCCCCCATGACCCCCACGCCGCCGCCAGGTGAGAGAGGCTCCCCTACCGCGCGACCAGGCCGGGCGGGCTGAAGTGGTTGAGGGCGGCGCGGGGGGAGGGGGAGAGGGTCGCGGCCGGCCTCAGCACGCCGCCACCCTGACTTCCTCGCCTCCGCCTGCGTAGGAGGCAAGGATCGGGAAGCGTTCGAGGCCGAGTACCGACTCGGCCCCCTCCTGGGTAAAGGGGGCTTTGGCACCGTCTTCGCAGGACATCGCGTCACAGACCGACTCCAGGTATCCACCACGAGGGTCTTGGGAGGGCCAGGTGTGTGTGGCAGCGGCGGGAGCCCCGGGGCTGGGATGCTAATTGAGCAGGGAATGAGCCTACAGTGTTGGTAAGGGGGTGTTTCAGGGCAAGGATTCTGGAAGTCCAGGGAGTGAGACTGGAGAGTGGCGGGTCGTGAGGACTCTAGACCTTGCGATCCAGGAGAGGTGTATATATGTGGGAAGGTGGGGACCTAGAGTTGAGATTTTTGGGATTTTGGAGGCAGGTGTCCAGGGTGGAGCCGTGAGGACCAGGACCCCCCTACAGGGTTGGGGTGTCCTGGGGCTGGATGGGAAGATCGAGGGCTTGGGGTGTTAGGAAATTCAGAACTCGTCACGTGGAGTGAGGGGTCCTGAAGCCTTGAGAAGGAAGAGCCCAGGGCCAAAGATGGTGGGAGAGGTGTACTTGGTTTTGGAGACTTGGAGGGCAGGGGAGAAGCACCAGCTCATTTGTGGTTGTGGTGTGGAGTGGTTGGTTGGGACCAGAAAGACTAGGGTGAGGGTCCAGACCGGGAGAGGTCTGAGGGTCATGTGCTGGCTCCCTCACCTCAGCCCGCTTCTTCAGGTGGCCATCAAAGTGATCCCCCGGAATCGCGTGCTGGGCTGGTCCCCCTGGGTGAGTATCTTTGCAGTCCTTTTTGACCTGGCGACGCCATCTCTGACGATGGATTTCGCCTTTCTATGGTTTGTATAACTCCTTGGGCCCTGTAACGGTGAGAACACTCCTACCAGCCCATGTTTACTCCCCTGTGGTGATATCCACACCTCCATACAGTTCTGACTCACCCCAGTTCCCCTAGAGCCCTGGATTCTCCCCTCCCACCCTCCTTTCTCAGCCTCTAAACATTGCCTCAGGGGCTGCCCGCAGGGCATGCTGGTGAGGAAAGAGGGGCAGAGGTCATTGGTTGCCATGGTGACGGTGGCTGCTTCTCTTCTGCCTTTAGAGCGCTAATGGACAACAGGGCGGGTCTGGGCAAGTTGTAGGGGCGGGAGCGCCCCCTGGCGGGCTCTGGGGAAACTGCGCCTGAGCAGGCTGTGGGACCCAGAGGGAGAAGGTGCCCCTGCGCAGTAGCGGAATTTTCATCACCGTGAGAAAACCTGTCTGCGGCTGTGCAAGTCAGTGCACTGGCCGGCAGAGGGCCCCAGCTCAGGCAGGAAGGCTGCTTCTGGCAGTCCGTGTGCCCGCGCAGGGCTTCGAGAGGGGGGCGGGTTTTGTGACCAGTAACATGTATGCCTTTTATTGAGTACCGACTGTATGCCTCAGACTTTGCTTCATCATAAAAGCTTACTGTGTTCCAATTTCCACTAAGTATTTTCATTCAACACGGTTCTAGATGCTTGGTGACAGTGACAAAATATCACATAATGACACTATTGAGTTCTTACTTTGTGCCAGTTCCTTTGCAGTTAATCACTTTTAGCTATTTAACAACTGTATATTAGCACCTAGAACGTGCCAGGTACAATTCTAGGCACTTGGCAAAATATTACATTTATTGAGAGCTCTTTTTGTGCTAGTCCTTTTCTACTAATTGCTTTCACCTATTTAACAACTATGTATTGAGCTCTGCCCTGTTACCAAGCATTGTTCTAGTGTTTGAGCTATGGCAATGAACAAAGCAGACAAACCATCACACAATAATAGTATTTATTGAGTGCTAACTGCGTCAGATTCTATGCTATAAAGTGCTTTTATCTATTTAAAACATTTTTAACATTTATCAAGCAACACTGTGTGTAAGGTACTATTCTAGTCTCTTTACAGATGTCAGTGGACAAAACAGATAAATTACTACATAATAGTGTTTATCACTTGCTTCTGCTGAAGGCCTTTTGTTAAGAACCACCTTCATTTATTCCTCAAACATTTCCTGAGGGAATTCCCTGGTGGTCCACTGGTTGAGATTCGGCATTTTCACTGCTGTGGCCCAGGTTCAGTCCCTGGTTGGGGAACTAGGATCCTGCAAGTGGCACAGCCAAAAACAAAAACAAAAATGAACTGAGCTCCTATTACATGCCAGATGTGCAAAGGCTTTGGCTTTTTTAAAATTAAATTTTATTGGAATATAGTTGATTCACAATATTGTGTTAGTTTCTGCTGTACAGCAAAGTGAATCAGTTATAAATATACATATATCCACTTTTACTTTTTTTAGATTCTTTCCCAATATAGGTCATTACAGAGTATTGAGTAGAGTTCCCTGTGCTACACAGTAGGTCCGTATTAGTTATCTATTTTACATATAGTAGTGCTAACATGTCAATCCCAATCTCCCAATTTATCCCTCCCCACCCCATAGCCTTAAGCTTGAATCACCTTCCCAATGGCTATGTGAGTTTAAGCCCTTAAGATGAGAGAACTGAGGCCCAGGGAAGGAAGCAGGTTGCTCAAGGCCACACAGTCAGGAGGCTGAGGAGCTATGATTTAAGTTCAGGCGAGAAGTCAGCCTCAAAGCTGCTAGCCTGATGTCTGTATTCTCTTTTCTCTCCCTGCTTCCCCCCCCCCAGTCAGACTCAGTCACATGCCCACTGGAAGTGGCACTGCTATGGAAGGTGGGTGCAGGTGGTGGACACCCTGGTGTGATCCGCCTGCTTGACTGGTTCGAGACACCAGAGGGCTTCATGCTGGTCCTTGAGCGGCCTCTGCCTGCCCAGGATCTCTTTGACTACATCACAGAGCAGGGCCCGTTGGGTGAAGGCCGAAGCCGCTGTCTCTTTGCCCAGGTAGTGGCAGCTGTTCGGCACTGCCATGCCCGTGGAGTTGTCCATCGTGACATCAAGGATGAGAACATCCTGATGGACCTCCGCCGGGGCTGTGCCAAACTCATTGATTTTGGTTCTGGCGCCCTGCTTCATGATGAACCCTACACTGACTTTGATGGTAAGGCTTCCCTAAATCTCTGTGGGGGGAGTTTTCACCTTTTATCTTTTTGGCCTCTTGACATTTGACCTCCAGTGCTGGGGTATCCTGTAACCCTTGATCTATAGTACACCTTTATAAGGTTCTTGAGTTTTAATTTTAGGGGCTTTCAAGCCTTGCTCTCTAATAAGTCCATCTTCTGACAGTGCCCTGATCTTGTTCTGGGCTCTTATTCTGATGATGGGATCCTGCTATTATCCTGAGTCTTCTTTTTCTGGTAAGGAGGTCCTACTGTACCTTTTAAGTGCTTTTATTCCATTGAGCTTCTATTCTGGTGAGGGGACCCTGCTCATACAGTGAGTTCTCTTAATTCTAGTGAAGCAACCATACTTCCTGGGGAGGGTGGGATGGGAGAAGGGCATTATCAGAGAATGGTCTAACCTGTGGCTTATGTGCAGGGACAAGGGTGTACAGCCCCCCGGAGTGGATCTCTCGTCATCAGTACCACGCACTCCCAGCCACTGTCTGGTCACTGGGTATCCTCCTCTATGACATGGTATGTGGGGACATTCCCTTTGAGAGAGACCAGGAGATTCTGGAGGCTGAGCTCCACTTCCCTGCCCACGTCTCCCCAGGTGAGGCCCCACCCGCCCTAGCCCACCAGACTTCATCCCTCCCAGGGATTGGTGCCCCCAACTCACTGCTAATCTCCTGTGTGCTTCTGATCTGCAGACTGTTGTGCCCTAATCCGCCGGTGCCTGGCCCCTAAACCCTCTGCCCGACCCACACTGGAGGAGATCCTGCTGGACCCCTGGATGCAGACACCAGCTGAGGATGCATCCCTCAACACTCCCAAAGGGAGTTCCACCCCTTTGGCCTGGTCCCTACTGCCCTAGTCCTGGCCAGGGCCCCCATTAGTTGGAATAGCCATCCCATGGCCACGCCACAGGGATAGATGGACATCTGTTGATCTGGTTTTACAGGTCATTAAAAATCCAGTGTTACTAGGGTCAGAGATTGGGGATCAGGTGTCAGAAGACATAAGCCAAGTTTACCTAGTCCCTATCCCAATCCTGCTAAGGAGCCTTCCTCCCAGAACGTATGCTCTGTTATTCTGGAGGGGGTCCTTCTTTGCTTCTTGTTTTGCTAAGGGTGTTTATTTGGTTGAAATTACATTCTGAGCCTGCAGGGCTCTTATTCTGATGAGCAGTAACCCCTACACTGGCACCTCCTGCTACCACCACACAAACTTAGTTTAAATGCTCTGACTTGGGCAAGGGTGCTTTCCTTCCAATACCCCAGCGGCTCTTATTTTAGCAAAGGGACACTTTCCCCTAGCCTAGGGTCCCATATTCAGTCAAGCTGCTTGCCTACCTCAGCCCAGGGTTGTGTATTCTGGGGGAGGTAAGCCCTATTGTTGTCCCAGGGCTTTTGTGTGTGTGTGTGAGGGGACCCTACTCTGTTATCCCAAGTGCTCTTATTCTGGTGAGGAGAAACCCCACTTTCATGATTTGGGAGGGGATGGGAGATGGACACTACTAGAGTCCACTAGGATGGGGTGGATGGTTTTTGGGGGGATGGGGTGAGGGAAATGTCTTGTTGTTTGTTCTCCTAGGGCCCCACCCTCCACCTTTTTTTGATTCTTGCTGCCTCCTTCTGAGCCAGGGTTGTCCAGTTGCTGAAATGTAAATACTTATGTATTGGGGAAGGAGAGCTCCAACTGTATCTTCCTCTTCCTTCTCCCCCGCCTGGATTATTTAAAAAGCCATGTGTGGAAACCCACTATTTAATAAATGTAATAGAATCAGAAGCGACTGGCCATTTGTAGATGTGGTGAGGCATTCGTGGAGCATCTACTGAATGCTGAGCCAAGAGGGAGATGGATTGGACCTCTCTGCCCACGGGAAGCCTCAGTCTTGTGGTGCCATCCTGAAGATCTTTTATGGGTTCATTTAAGGTGAAAGAAAAACTTGATTTTCCCCTCAGCTCTTATGTAGCACCCTGTATGTGCAGAAGGGCTGCTTTGGAGATACCATAGACATTGAAGATGTCTGGGACACACTCCCAAATCAAAGATGGTCAGCTCAGAGGCAGAAAAAACTCCTTTCCCCCAACCCCAGGGGAGGAAATACCTTCCCCATGGGAGAAGAAAAGCCCTTTCTGGGGCTTGGTGAGGGCAGGGTGGGGGTTGAGCGCTGACAGGAATCTTCCTAGCCCTTCCTTGTTTTCTAATAACGTCCAAGGTGGAGTCACCTGTTTTGCCTCTACCTTTTTCACCTCTTCCTTGTCTTCTTACCTGTTCATCCCGCTCACTTCAACTTCCTCAACTCTTGACTTACCTGCCCTGCCCTATTTTATCATAGTTGCACTTATCCCGACCTCAGTTGTACCTTCTCTTGCCCTGCTTTCAACAGCTAACCTAGGGAATTTCCTGGCGGTCCAGTGGTTAGGACTAGGTGCTAGTCCTAACTGCGGTGGCCCAGGTTCAATCCCTGGTCGAGGAACTAAGATCATGCAAGCCAGGCAGCGTGGCAAAAAACAACAAAAAAACAACTAACCTGTAAACCTCTCACCTACTGGCTTACCTACCCACTTCTCACTTTTCCATTCTTAATGGTGACTCACTTGTCCTCCCTTCTCAGTCTGAACTCTCCTGTGCCATTTCACTAGTATATCCTTAACTGCCCTGCCTTTATCTGCTCGCTTACCTGCCTGACCCTCACCTGCCCTGTTCCCTCAAAGTCTCACTTCCCTCCCAGATGCCCGCTGTCTCTCCAGGGGGCGGGGGTTGGCCTCGCCGGCAGAAGGGAAAAGAACTTCAGTCCAACCCGGAAGGACCCAGGAGTTTTGATGCAGAAAGGGCGGTGCCATCAGAAGGTGGCAATAAAGAGCCGAGACAGGAGACAGACACCGGAACCAAAGAGACGAGGAGACAGAATGGGCGGGCGATATGGAAAGCGGGGTCAAAGAAGATGAGGGCGGGTTTAGTAACGGGAGTGGGCTAAAGAGGCTCTGTAAAGACGGTGGGAGACTGAGCCAGCTGCGTGCCCTGCCTCCGGATCTCAACGGAATTTGGAAATCCTGAGACCGCTCTTAAACTAGCGTTCAGGAGCGAACGAGGAGAGCCACCGCTCTGGGAAGCTTCTCGCTCGCCCCATCCCCACCCCGGGGTCCCGGAAGCGGAAGTAACGGACACGGAAGTGGCTTACTGTTGCCGAGGGGACGGGCCAGGCAGATGCCAACATGGCAGCGGTGGGGTCCGGCGGTTCCCCCGCGGCGGCCGGGCCAGGGGTGGTCTCTGCAGGGATGTTGGAGCCTGGGACCACGACTGCGGGTGAGACAGGCTGTGGCTGAGCAGTCGGCGGCGGGCCGGGGGGTGGGATCGCGGGGGGGTCAGAAAGGTTCCTCACTGAGGCGAGAGGGAGCATCCCGTACGGACCAACCTATGTGTGGGGAGTGGGAGGGTGGGAGGAGGACGTGTGTTTTGGGGGCGCGGAAGAGACCATTCTGAGGGTGATGGGGAGGTCCCTTCTGCAAATGGGGAGTAGAGACCATTCTGAGTTGGAGGCGGGTGTTTCCTTTTGGGGAGGCTAAGACCACTAAGACCATTCTGAGTGTGTGTGGGGGTCCGTCCTTATACAAGGGAGAGACCATTCTGAGAGCGGGAGAGTTCTTCCTTACAGAAGGGAGGAGCTGTTCTGAGGGAGGTGGTTTCTTCCTTGTAAAGGGACAGGGGTATTGTGAGTTAGGGTGGGGCAGGTTCTTCCTTATATGACTTAGAATGTTTTGAGGATAGGGATGTCCATTATATGGGGAGAAGACCATTCTAGGGGTCCCTTCCTGATGGAGATAGTTCATTGTATGTTGCAGTGGGAGGGGCCTTCCTTATATGGCGGAGAAAGGACGTTCTGAGGGTGCCAGGCCATTCCTTATAACGGGGAGAGTTCATTGTGAGTGTGAGCAGGACAAGGGATAATTCCTTGGGTGGGGGTATGCGGTGGTGGGAGGATGATTGGTGTATAGGGAAATATTTCCTTATATCGTTAAGGGACCCAGACCATTCTTAGTGGAGTAACCATTTACTACATGGGATTCAATCCTTTGGACAGTGAGGGAATCATTTCTTATATTTGTTAGACCATTCTGGGGCAGGGAGGAATCAGTCATCATAGGCGGGAGGGGTTGGAGAGACCATTCTGAGTGTAAGGGAATGGAATAATTTAGATGAGAGAACGTTCCTTAAGGGATGGACATGCCTTATATACAGTGGTCTCTTTCCTTGTATTAGGGTATCGTTTTTCACATGAGACAATCATTCACTAAATAGAACCATCATTTCATATAAATATTTGGTTGTTCATCCATAAAATGGGAACACTGATAGTTCATTCAGAGATCAGAGCCATGTAGGGGTCTGTTGAGGTAATCCATATAAATCCCTTATCCCAATGATAGGCACGCAGTAAGCACTCAATAAATGTCGAGGATGCAGCTGGTATTCTGCCCAGGGCAGGGTTGCTTCTCACTCAGGGGAGGGAGAGAGAGGGCTGAGGTGGGTGTCCAGGGCCTGCCCCGCCCATTTCCTGACACCTCAGCAAGGATTCCAGGTATGGGCTGGACAGGGAGAGGCCCACTTCTCCCTTTCTGGCTCTTCCTGCCTGTGGCTGAGGCAGTGGAAGCTGGCAGGGATGAGACTCACATTGGGTCAGGATAGGCAGGCAGAAGGAGGAAGTAGCGGTGGCTAGGAGGATCCTGGTTGAGAAAGGAGAGGGGAGGGTGGTAGTGTGGTTATGCCACAGCAGCTTTTGACCCCTTCTTCCCCCTTACTCCTTCCATTCCCCACAGCTCACCGGCGCCTCAAATACATATCCCTAGCTGTGCTGGTGGTCCAGAATGCCTCCCTCATCCTCAGCATCCGCTATGCCCGCACATTGCCTGGGGACCGCTTCTTTGCCACCACTGCTGTGGTCATGGCTGAAGTGCTCAAAGGTCTCACTTGCCTGCTGCTGCTCTTCGCACAGAAGAGGGGTATGAGCCAGGGAGAGGGGCTGCAGGGAGGGGGGCTGCATTGGAGTCGGTGGGTGGCAGTGTGTGTATGTATGTGTGTGTGTGTGTGTGTGTGTGTGTGTGTGTGTGTGTACGTACCCGCTCCCACGTGGAGGGTTTGGTTGGGGGATTATCTCTGTGTCTATGAAAATGCCTGGGGACTGTGTAAGTGTGGCTTGGCTGCCTTGTACCTCCAGCTATGAGTAGCTGCATCCACATGTTTATACCCCTAACTCCCCAGGAGCTGGCCAGTAAACACTGAAGGAATGAGACAGTCTGTGCCCATAAGGTAGCAGGTGACCCTTACATGATGATTTATTGATTTCTCTCTAACTTTTCATTATGGAGAATTTCAAACACAAAATCAGAGAAAATAATAAAATGGTAAAATATCCATGTCCCATCACCGAGATTCAACAATGATCAACTCGTGGCCACTCTGCCATTAAACAGCATCAGTGATTATCCACTCACTACCAATCTATGTGTCTGTTTACCTACTCCTGCACCTTGATATTTTTTTTTTTAATTTTTTTTTTTTGCGGTACGCAGGCCTCTCACTGTTGTGGCCTCTCCCGTTGCGGAGCACAGCCTCCGGACGCGCAGGCTCAGCGGCCATTGCTCACGGGTCCAGCCGCTCCGCGGCATGTGGGATCTTCCCGGACTGGGGCACGAACCCGTGTCCCCTGCATCGGCAGGCGGACTCTCAACCACTACGCCACCGGGGAAGCCCCACCTTGTTATATTGAAGTATGTCCCACATGAAGTATTATTTTGAAGTAAATTCCCTCTTATTATCTTGAGTAAATATTTCGGTACATTTAAAATAATGACTTCAATCAGTCATGACTGCTAGAAATCATACATCAAAAAATTAACAATAATTTTTTAAGTTAATCAAATAATCAAATATCCAGTCAGTGTTCAAATTCGTAATGATTTCTCAAATGTCATAAAAGTTTTACAAATTTTGTTTGAATCAGGTTTATATAAAGTCAGTGCTTTGTAATTGGTTGGTGTCTTCTAGGTCGGCTAGCCTCTAGTTTCCCCTCCAACTGTTTTTTTTTCTCTCTGCAGTTAATTTCTCGAAGACATAAGGTTGTTTGTCTTGTAGACTTCGGGTAGCCTGGATTTTGCTGAGTGCCTCCCACTGGTCTCATTTAACATGTTCTTCTGTCCTCTATATTTCCTATAAGTTGAATTTATTTACTAACTTAAACACCTCCCCAAAGGCCTTCTTTAAAATGTTGCCCAGTCATTTCTCTATAAAGGCCTCGCATGCAGCTCTGCCCTAGGTATTTACACTGAAGAAAGCATTCTCACCCACTCATTAGCTCCAGGGCCCTGGGAGGCAGCAGTTTAGGAACTCATCTGCTCTGTTCTAGATTGAGTCTGAGACGGTTCGAGTGAACACTGTGTGGCAGGCCATGTTCTGGCTGTGGAGGTGGACATGTTAGCGATGCAGACGTGCATCTTGCCCTCAGGGGGCTGATATTTTAGATGGGGAGAAACAAATAGCTACAGGTTAATCACAGCTTTCATCTCTTATCTACAATTTCAGCAACCCCCCCCCGTTTTATTTTTTTAGTTTTCTCATTTGGTGTGAATGTGTCCACGGGTCACTGCAGAAATATGAATGTGCTTGATTACGGTGTGCAGCGCCATATACGTTGTGTGTGTTATGTGAAATGTATAGCATATATGCCGTGTTACCTTTCTAACACCTGGACATTCTTGAACACCCAAACCCCTGGGCCCAGGGAATTTGGGTAAAGGGTTAGAGGTTGATAGTTACTCCTGGGATTAATGCCATGAAGGGAAAGGGCAGGGTTTTGTGAATGAGCATCAGCAGGAGTTCCTGCAGTAACCTTGTGCAGTGGTTGTGGGGTTTTCCCTGAGGAGGGACACTCAGATGAGTCTTAAAAGATGAACTGCAAAAAAGTGGGGTGAGATTTGCAAAGGTCTTATTATATAGGAAATTATTCTCATTTATTGATTGGAGCAGGTCCCAACCAGACTTTCTGCTTTAGAGTCAAGCCTGCATTCTTCCATGTGACAGGGGCAAATGCTTGGTGTGTGTGGGGCTGACAGAAGGAGGCGGCCAAGTGGAAGATGGCCCCTGCCCTCAGGCAGCTCTCAGGCTAGGAAGGAACTAGGAAAAGTCTAAAAGTTGAGTCTAAGGAACTTCCCTGGCAGTCCAGTAGTTAAGGCTTCGCCTTCCAATGCAGGGGGTGTGGGTTCGTTCGATCCCTGGTCAGGGAGCTAAGATCACACATGGCTCGCGGCCAAAAAACCAAAATGTAAAACAGAAGCAATATTGTACAAATTCAATGAAGACTTTAAAAATGGTCCACATCAAAAAAATCTTTAAAAAAAATAAAAGCTGAGTCTAAAACTTTCCCTCTGCTTGGTAAACAGCTTTCCACCCACACTCCTAGAGCTTCTACTTCACAAGCTCCTAGTTAGTGCTGATTATTTCATTGCACAAACTGTACTGAGTGCTTGCCCTGGGACTTTGTGCCAGGGAGGTGGGCTCTAAGATGAGTGAAATATGGTCTGTGATTCTCAGACTGAGTATCCGAAAGGCTTGCTGGAGACATGTTTGTACTCTAGAGAAACCGAGAGTGCAGACCTCATTCTAGCCCTCAGGGAGTCGGAGTGTGGTGGGGAGACACAGGACCAGGCCCAGTCCTGTCCTTTAGAGGATCCCCATCTTTGGAAGTCAGCGCTAAACAGGGCTCTCCTCCCTCCACCTAGGTAACGTGAAGCACCTGGTTCTTTTCCTCCACGAGGCTGTCCTGGTGCAGTATGTGGACACACTCAAGCTCGCAGTGCCCTCTCTCATCTACACCTTGCAGAATAACCTCCAGTATGTTGCCATCTCCAACCTGCCAGCTGCCACTTTCCAGGTGAGCCCCAAGCCCAGGAACTGGCTGGGGTGGGGGATATAGGATGTTGGGGAGGGAGGGCTGCAGACAGCGGGGGCTGTGTTTCCTCCAGAATGTCCTTGGATCTTCCTCAACCTCGGTTTCCTCATCTGTGAGAACTGGGAATGGAAATGGTAATAGTAGCTACTCACTGAGATGACTAAAAGAAGTAATATCTGGGAAGAGCCCTTGGTTGGTGATGGATAAGCTTTAGGCTATTTACAAGCAACCTTTAAGATGGTTAAAGAGCCTGGATTCTGGGGCCAGGCTGCCTGGGTTCAAATCCCAGCTCTGCTACTTTCCAGCTGTGTGATATTGGGCAAGTCACGTAACCTCTCCATCTCATCTTTAAATTGGACATTACAATAACACACTTCATATGTGAGGATTAAACGAATTCATGTGAAGTGCTTAGACCCACACCTGGCACATAGTAAGCTCTATGTAAATGTTTACTGACATCATTTCATGGCTGATTCATTTGTATCAACACATCCTTATCAAGACCTCCCTCATCAGGATGTTTACCATTCATTCATTACCTGCTGTGTGAGGTGCTTCACATACATCAGTTGTATTTACAGATGGTATGTCAGGGCTCAGACAGGGCAAGTGCTTTGTCCCTCGTCACACAGCTAGGACATGGGGTTGGGATGTGGACTTGGGTGTGGCCCAGGACGTCCTTGCACAGCCATCCTCCTGTGTGTTTTCTGGGAGGCGCCTCAGAGCTATTTAGCCGCATCTCAGTCAGTGGCCAGTGGCTGGATATTTTTGCTGTTTTTATGGTTATCTACCCCACCCTGTCCCTCCATTGTGCCTGGGGGCCCACAGTGGGTGCCGTCCCCCACATGTACATGTTGGGGGTCGGAAGCAGCCCTCAGTGTCTTCCACATGCCACTCGCAGGTCACGTACCAGCTGAAGATCCTGACCACGGCACTGTTCTCCGTGCTTATGCTGAACCGCAGCCTTTCCCGGCTGCAGTGGGCCTCCCTGCTGCTCCTCTTCACCGGAGTCGCCATTGTCCAGGCACAGCAAGCCGGCGGTGGGAGCCCGCGGCCTCTGGATCAGAACCCTGGGGCGGGCCTAGCAGCTGTCGTGGCGTCCTGTCTGTCCTCGGGATTTGCAGGTGTCTACTTTGAGAAGATCCTCAAAGGCAGCTCAGGCTCCGTGTGGCTGCGCAACCTGCAGCTGGGCCTCTTCGGCACAGCCCTGGGCCTGGTGGGGCTCTGGTGGGCCGAGGGCACCGCTGTAGCCCACCGCGGCTTCTTTTTCGGGTACACGCCTGCTGTCTGGGGCGTGGTGCTCAACCAGGCCTTCGGCGGGCTACTGGTGGCTGTTGTTGTCAAGTATGCCGACAATATCCTCAAGGGCTTTGCCACCTCCTTGTCCATTGTGCTGTCCACTGTTGCCTCCATCCGCCTCTTTGGCTTCCACGTGGACCCTTTGTTTGCCCTTGGTGCAGGGCTGGTCATCGGTGCCGTCTACCTCTACAGCCTGCCCCGAGGTGCAGCCAAAGCCATAGCTTCCGCGTCTGCCTCCACCTCTGGGCCCTGCACTCACCAGCAGCCTCCGGGGCAGCCACCGCCACCGCAGCTGTCTTCCCACCGTGGAGACGTCAGCACGGAGCCCTTTCTGCCAAAGTCAGTGCTGGTGAAGTGAGGGCTGGCGGTGGCGGTGGGGGGAGACAGGGAGGGACACTGGGTGGAGGGTGTTGGGCATCTGCAGGACCCAAGTTGCCACCGGGGCCTGGCTCCCATGGGGTTGGAAGGGTCTTTTCTTCCAGGTTCTCGAGAATTCTGGAAGCCTGTGGGACTAGGGCAGGGCATCACGTGAACCCTTCCTTGTAGCCAGGGGTTTTTAGAGCTGCCTCCTCTGTCTCAGTCTAACCTCTTTGGGGACCGGGTTGGGGGTGTTGTTATTCAAGGCTTTTTTTGTCTGCCCCCCTCAGCCAGAGGCGTCCTGTGTCTCATGCCTGGGAGAGTCCCTCCCAGCAATCCCTCCACCTTTGTAGGGACAAATTGGACAAAAATCCTACAACTCCTTAGTAATGACTGATGCCTATGTGTGGGGTTCCGATTCTGATAGCTTGAGGCCTTCTCTCCTCCCTGACAACCACACTGGATCATATTAGTAGCTCTTTTTGTGGGCTTGGGGCAGCTTCCCTAACACAGGGACTTGAAAATGGGCCTCTTGTGAGCACCCAGAGAGAGAGGAAGGGGGGCGACAGCTGAGATTTTTGCATCAGCCCATTCAAGGGGAGGGTGCAGTAGGGGCCATTTGTTTGCGATTTGGGGGTTTGTGGTGTAATCAGATGAATGATCCAGGGTGTGGGAAAAATGGAGAAGGGAGGTCCTTGAAGTGGCCTAATCTCATGGAATCTAAGACACTGTCAGTTGCTGGATGCAGGATTATTTTCTAAGATACCCTGAGAGGAAAAATAAAGCTGCCAGCCACAGTCATGATACCCCACTGGCTGTACGAGGCACCCTTCATGGGGAGGGGTGTCTTTAAATTGCTGAAATGTGGAACCTGCCCCCTGCACTCCCCAAAGCTTATTGACCCCTTAACTGTCTCCCAGGGGTGTGTGTGTGTGTGTGCGTGCGTGTGTGTGTGTGTGTGCGCGTGTGTGTGTGTGTGTGCGCGCACAATGCCTGGGCTGTCTTTGCTATATGTACATAGGGCCGTTGGATCTTTATTTTTGATTAATTTGTTCTGATTTTTTGGTTTGTTTTTTTAAGGAACTGTAATGAACAAATGTCAGGATACCCAATGCCAAATAAAGATATTGTATTTATTTAGTCCACGTGTAGCTTTCTGACCCAGGGTACCCGCTCTCTCCACATGGGCTCTGTTACTAACCCTGGGGACTACCAGCCTCCCTAGTCATCCTTGCTTGCTCAGGACGTCCACCTGCCAGCCCACCCCAGCTTTCTGTGTTTTTCTTTCCTCCCCGTTCCCACCACAGGTTGCTCACCAAGGTGAAGGGTTCCTAGCCGCTGGGATTGAAGACGCTGGCCTGGCCTCACTCTCCCTTCTTGCCCTGGTCCAGCCAGGACCAAACGCTCTGATCAGTACTGGGGGGGGGGGGTAGACGCCGAACCCCCTGTCCCCACACCCCCTCTCCCACGCAGGGCTGACATGACTAAACTCTGGCCCAGACAGAACCCAACCACCCCCATGCCCCTGCTACCCCTACACTATTTCTTAGGTGAGTTTTTGTAAATAAAATGTGTTTTGCATCTTGCTGGCTTGGGTTGGGAAGTCTCAAAAGTGTGAGAGAAGGAAGCACTCAGTTCTCGTGGGCATGATCCACCGAAAAGCTTTTATTAAGAACCCCAGGGTGGGCCGGGCTGGGAAAGGTTCAGTCCTGCTGCTTGGTTCGGGAGGCCTCGGCATTGGCCCGGAGCACAGCCCCCGGGGATGGGTAAGGGCGCTGCTGGAAGAGGGGCCCGGCTGCTGTCGTGTCTGCACCCGTCTTGGCCTCATTCCGCTTGGGGAGTCCTGTTGACCACGTGCCCCTGGGGGTGACAAGGGGCGGGGGCGGGAATGTATAATATGTGTACTGTGGCAGGCACCTCCCACCCACCCACAACTGACAAAGGGGGAAAGGAGACAGGAAGAAAGGAACAGTCAGCGGTGCAGTGAGTCAAGGGGAAAAAGGAAGGGCTCTCGAGGGGTGGTCAATTACCGGGGTGCATCTGAGTACGAGCTGGGGTCCATGGGGTCTAATTCTTCATCCTTCCGGCTTGCCACTGCAGAAGTAGGTGGCAGAGTGGGGTCTTCGACGGGGGCACAAGGAGTCCCCGATCATCGAGCTCTCCCATCCCCAGAAGAAATGGAGCCTGAGGCTGCCAGGCCCCAGGCTCAGGCACTCGTGTGAAGCCAAGCGAGGGCTTCCTTACACTGTGCCCCCCTGGTGCCCCCGCTGCCTCACCCCAGCTTACCCTTCTTGCTCTTGGGGTAGGGAGCCAGCTCCTCCCGGCGATGGTGGCGCCGTTCTTTGCCCTCTTCCCGGTCCACCTTGTCATACCCGCGGTCCCGGTCCCGATCCCTGTCCCGCTCTCTCTCTCTGTCCACCTTGTCATAACCACGCTCCCGGTCTCTGTCAGACTTCTCATGGCTCCGTTCTGACTTCTCATGGCCGCGTTCCGACTTCTCGTGACCTCGGTCCGATTTCTCATGGCCCCGGTCCGATTTCTCATGGCTCCGATCCAACTTCTCCTCAGCATCTGGGGACACGAAAGCCTTGTGACCTTCCTCCTCCCACCTCAGGACCCAGCAGCCTCTGCCTTCAACAGCCTCCTTTGCCTGGGGCTGGGTCTGCCTGGTCTTACCCGCCCTGGTCTTTTACCTGACCCCTCCTGGAGAACTGCAAGAACACTCGAGGCACCCTTGTATCTGCCAACTCACCTGCATTACTGCTCCTGAGCTTCTTGGCAGATTTGGAAACAACGGAGTTGGGATCATGTGGGGACAGCCAGGACACAAGGTCTGTGTCCACATTCCAGTAGTAAGGGAGCCCGCTGCAGGGCAGTGGAGGGAGGGAGGGAGAGAAGGAATGTCAGCACAGATATCCTCTCCTTGTAGCCTCAACTCTCGTCTCCCTGATCTCTGCCTGTACCTGCCCCATGCCAGGACCCTACAGGGAGGGACCCCCAGATGTCTTCCCTTGTGGCCCCCATTTGCCCCCAGCCCACCCCGCTGCATCCCCAGACTCACCAGGAAGGGTCAAACACCTTGTACCAGCTTGGTGGCAGGCCCTCCAACCGGGTAGCCTCATAGTCCACAGGATCATCATCATAGTCCTCGGCAATGATCTCTTCCTCCGGTTCTGGCAGGACAAGGAGGAAAGGAGGACAGCAGTAAGGACCAGAGGGATCCCCATCCTGCAGTCAGGGCCTGGGGAGACACACTCACATTCACATGGACCACGTGTGTGTGCCAGGTCTCAAGTGCCCTAAAAAATATTGCTCACATTCCAAATCCAAGTATCTGAATATTAGGATTTACCAAAAAATTTACCCAAATCTGTTCTGTTTCTGGGTTCAGATATGACATAATGTTACCTGAACTTATCTGGCTTGGCGAATATGAGGTTTCTGACTCCGGTATATTGACTAGCAAGTTTGGATAGCAAGGGATTTATCCAAACGCTTCTCTGAATCTATTCAGTTCCTGAGGCCTACAACTGTTGTCAGTTACTATCAACAGAATGAAAAAGGTGTATGAGTACCTGGACCTCCATAGGTCTATCACAGATTTCACCTATAGCTAACAATGAAATGTATATGTCAGCAACAGCAGAGTGCCTGTCACACAACAGGCCCAAAATAGATGTCAGCTATAATCATCGGTATTGTTAGTAAGATATATACAATCAGCACAGGGCCTGGTACCAACAGCCTTAAAGTAAATGTCATATCAATGATCATTATCAGTATTATTAACCAAAGATCTATGCTTGGCACACAACAGGCTTGTAATAGATGTCACTTATCAATAAAGTGAAAATAAGATGAGTTTTCCAGTACCTGGAACACCCTAGCCCAAACTAGATGCCAGCTTTTGCTATTACTTACAATAAGGTAGAAATACTAGCAACAGCAGCACAGTAGGCTGAAATGATAGATCCTATCATTATTTTATATACTGTTCACCATAATGTGTATGACACTTCAAGTAGACCCAAAATACATGTCAGCTATTGATACGGTGAACAATAAGGTATATATCACCAGCACAGTGCCTGGCTCCACAGTAGGTCTAAAATAATGTTATCTATTAGTATGGTAAAGAGCAAAGTATTAGCATCCTGCCACTGTGCTTGGCCCACAGGAGGCTGCGGTAGATGTCAGCTTCTGTCAACTGTTACTATCCTTACTATTAGATAATTTGTAACCACTTCCAGGGATTGATGGATGGATTAAACTTGGGATATAGAAGACCCAAAAATACACGTCAACTGTCAGTATTATTAAGGATGAAATGTCTATTCCCCGTCCCCACCCGCCTCCTCATACGGTAGGAATGGGTGTCAGGAATACGCATTGTTAACAGTGAAATGCCTGCCACCCCACTGCTTGGTGCGAAGTAGGTCCATGATAGGTATCAAGTGGCAGTATCAACAACAAAGTGCCTGTCAAGCCTGCCACATTGGTAGGCCTATCTGCTCTTAGCTCTCTCACCGGGCTCCAGATGTTTGAGAATGCCTCTCTTGGCCAAGCGGGTCTGCAGCGCAACGGGCAGCGGCATAGCGGATAGCAGACAGACCTAGGGAAGAACAGACAGACCAAAAAACAGCTCAGATGAGGACTGAATCTGATCTTGTAACCAAGCGCCTCCCCTCAGCAAGTACTCATCTGGACCCCCACCTACACTAGGAGCTGGGCGACAGACCCTACGCTAAAAGGTGGAAGGGATAAATGGCAATATCACCAAAACTCTCACCAACCCTCCTCTCCCGGGCCGGGTGCTCCAGGACCGGGTTCCTCTCCCAGGCCCAGGCTCCGCCCACTGCCAAAGGGGCCAAACGCGGCTGCCCCTCGCCCCAGAAATGGGCTCACCCAACTTCCCCCGAAGACTACCGGGTGGAAGGAACCAAGGCGCTGGGATGGGGGAGCAGAGTGCAACACCTCCAGCTCCAAAAAATGCGCCCACCCCGACATTACCAATACAGTCACGCGGGTAGTGGAAAGCTGACAGACTGGCCGTCTCTCTCTCGCCGCTTCTATGAGTGCCAGGACTACACGACTCTCTTCTCCCAAACCCCAGAACGAGGTCCTCTCCCTCCGAGCCTGGAGGAAACTGGGCTAAGCTCAGGCTGCGGCGAAAGGATGACACAAACTTGGCTGGCCAATGAGAGTGCCCCTTGGTCTGACTTCTTCTGGTGAAACGACCCAATCATTGCCCTGGAATAGGTGGAAAGCTCGAACGCCTGTGTGCATTTACGGTGGGGGCGTGGCCCGCCCGCGGTTTAGTCAGACTGCGCGGCTGGACGCCGGCGCCATGGAGGAGTACGCTCGGGAGCCTTGGTACGGCGAGGGGCACAGGCCTCGGGACTGTTGCTGGGGCGCCACGGCCAGCGGTGGGAGGCGGGCGGGGGAGGCATCGGCCACACAGCGCCACGTCCCAGACTCGGGAGACTCTTAGACGTTTGTTGTCTCCTTCTGCTCCCCTCCCCTTCCTCCTACTCGGGCTCCGTTAAGAGGGGCCACAACTGTGTGCCTAAAGGAGAAGGTGCGGTGCAAGGACGAACCACTCCACGTTTCCCTTGCCTTCGTACCTCCCAGTCTCTCTTTGTTAACGAAAAGACACGCTGGTCGAATCCATTCCAGCCGAGGGGGTGGTGCGGTATTGAGCGGTGCTGGATCATCCCCCCGGTCTGCGATTGGTTTTTCCCAGTTGTAAGGGTTTAAAAAAAAAAAAAGAGGGCGTGGCTTGGTTGGACGTGCTCATTGTGGGAAAGGGGGGTGCGAGCCCGTTCTGCTTTAGTAACAGTGCTAGCTTAACACTTCTGTAGCGCTTATTTAAACTTGCCAACTCTTTGATTGTTATCAATTCATTTAATCATTGATAGTAGTAAAGCGGTTGATTTCTTGGTTGGCTGCGAAGGGGAGGGGCGGACAGGGCAAAGACTAATATTTTCCCTCCTTCGCACTATTTCTTGCTTAAATGAGGGGGAGAATAATCTATTATCTGAAATTCTGCTTCCCATTTGGGTGACTTAGTCTCTCCCAGTTGGAAAGAGTCATTGTGACATGGCAAGAGGGAGGGCTCACATTAACCCCATCCTCCCCTTCCCGCTTGCAGCCCATGGCGAATTGTGGATGATTGCGGTGGCGCCTTCACTATGGGTGTTATCGGCGGTGGAGTCTTCCAGGCCATTAAGGGCTTCCGCAATGCCCCTGTCGTGAGTCCTGGCCTTCCCTGGGTGGCGCGGGGGTCCTGCCCTGCCCACATGGGATACTGTTCTGAAAACTGCTTGGAGCTGCCAGTCACATGCACTTATTCATTCTGGTGCCTGCTCACCTACTATATGCCAGGCCTGGCTCCAGGATCTGGAAGTTTAGAGGAACTGCAAACATGACCTCTGCCCCTCACCCCCCACCCAACTGGAGCTCCTCTGTGGAAATGCTGTGATGTCAAAAGGGTCATCACCAAAACCTAAATGTGTGTGTGCAAAGCCAGTCAGATTTTACCTAGAGGCAGATTCTGGGTTGGAAGCCTGGATAGAGGGAAGTGACAGGAGTTTAATTGGCAGGAGGAGGACAGCCTTAAAGCTGAGAAAATGCTTTTAATTTAACGTAATCTATTCCCTCTCTCTCTCACTCTCTATCTCTGACAACCCCCCTCCCCTTCCTGGGAGACTTCATCAAATGTCATGACTTTAAATGCCATGCATTTGTCAAGGTCTCTGTAATTTCTCTGTCTAGCCCTGTCCCTCCCCTCATCTCCTGGAGCTCTCTTTCCTGGATCTTTGTCCAGGTTTCTCCCTCTTATCCTCAAGGTCTCAGCATAAATGCCCCCCTCCTTAAAGAGGTCTTTCCTGACCCTTCAGCCACTGTCATATCTCTTTTTCCTATTTCCTCTAACGTTCTTATTGCTGTCTGAAGCTGTCTTATCTGTACCCTTATTTAGGATCTGTCTCCCCCACTATAATGTGAGCTCTGAGAGCGTAGGGGCCAGGTCTACCTTGTTTACTGCTGTATCCCTGCACACAGCATGGTGCCTGGCACATAGGTGCTAAGTAATGAATGAATGAATGATTTCTCATCCCAGCTCTTAGAGCACCTATATTGGGGTGCTCCCCAGCCCCCTAGTTCTTGGCCCCCTTCCCCACATCTCTACCCCTGATACCCCTCCAGGTTTCCTGCCCCCATCCCTCTCTTAAAAGCTAGAAACCTTGTCTGCCAGTGGCCTCAGCCGGGCTCTGATTCCCTTCCTCCTCACTTTCCTCCAGGGAATTCGGCACCGAATGAGAGGCAGTGTCAACGCTGTGAGGATCCGAGCCCCTCAGATTGGAGGTGAGAGGTTTGGGGAGACAGATGTGATAACAGAGTTGAGCTGGTTGCTCCTTTGAGTCTAGACTGCAAGTTGGGGGTCCAGATTCTAGTCCCACCTCTGCCTGGGACTTCCTGGGGGAGTGACGTTTCCCAGCAATTTCATATGGGTGAGTTCTGGAGTTTAAATCCAGGCCCTGGCTCTTCCCTGCTGTGTGATCTTGGGCTAGTGGCTTAACCTCTCTGAACCTCATCTGCAACATGGGGATGACAAAACAATAAGTTCTGTAACTTATGTAACTTAGGTAGTACTTACTAAGTGCTGGTTGCTCTGTTAAGCGCTTTGATAGTATTAACTAATATAAATTTTCAGAAGTCAAGTAACATGCAGTGTGTAGATCAGGTCCTGGCACACAGTAAGACTTGAGTAAACATTTTAACTATTGTATTGTTAACTGGCTTTGCTAACCCCTTTCCTTCTCCCTGAAACCAAGGTCAGAATTCCAGTTCTGTGTGGTAGTTACAAAGATCAAAGTTGCTCTGTTAAAAGCCATATAGAAGGGAGTTCCCTGGTGGCCTGGTGGTTAGGATTCCGGGCTTTCATTGCCGTCACCCAGGTTCAATCCCTGGTCAGAGAACTGAGAGGAATGAGTGCATGGCGGGGCCAAGAAAAAAGCCATATAGAAGCAGATAAATCTGCCCGTAAAATACTTGTCAGCCCCCCTGTGAAGGTGAAAGGAGTGCCGATGGCAATTACAGACAGATTGAAGGAGCTACCACAGAGACAGATGGGGGCTCTCCCCTAGGAGTTTGCCATCTGCCTTTGCCTCTGGGTTTTTCCCCCCGTTCTTTGCCAGAGCATTCAAGCCTTGGGAGTCCCTGGACCCTGAGCCGTATATTCTGGGGATTCCCCACAAACACTAATTAGGCTGTGGTCCCTCAACAGGTAGCTTCGCAGTGTGGGGGGGCCTGTTCTCCACCATCGACTGCGGTCTGGTGCGGCTGCGGGGCAAGGAAGATCCCTGGAACTCCATCACCAGTGGAGCATTGACCGGGGCTGTGCTGGCTGCCCGCAGTGAGTGCCCCATCCCCAGGCCCCAGCCCCTTCCACCCTGTTCTGCCTGCTCTCACCTGTCTCCCTGTGCCTCCTCATTCCTCCAGGTGGCCCATTGGCCATGGTGGGCTCAGCAATGATGGGAGGCATTCTGTTGGCCCTCATCGAGGGTGTTGGCATCCTCCTCACTCGCTACACTGCCCAGCAGTTCCGCAATGGTGAGTTCCTGGTGAAGCTGGCCAGGGAGAGGTGGGAAATGCTCTGCCTTGCCTCCTCCACTCATCTTTATCCAATTCTCCCTGCTCCAGCACCCCCATTCCTGGAGGACCCCAGCCAGCTGCCCCCTAAGGAGGGTACCCCAGCCCCAGGCTACCCCAGCTATCAGCAATACCACTGAGGAAGTGACCGCCTGTCATCGCCACCGTGGGAGCTCCTCCTTGGTTCCCTCCGCGATGATCTACCTCGAAGGGAGGGCTGGCTCCCGGTTGGCCCTGGGACCCTCCAGAGAGGGCCTCTACTCTGTTCCCTTATCCCAGGTTGGGGGTGGGGCACCCCAGCTGCCCTGATGGGTGGGTCCCTTCTCTCTCAGGCACCCCAGCCCCCACTCATATGTAACAAGCTCTCACCCCAGTCCCTTTGCATGGCGCCCTGATCAGTATTTAAAGCCAGTTTTGAAATGCCTATGTATGTACTCCTTGAGCCACCCATTGGAGCTGCTCACTAGGACAAGGGGTAGAGCCCTCTTCAGGGACTTGGGAGCCCTAGGATTTGGAGTCCCACAGAGAGTGGGCTCTAGTAAAGGTTTGTGGGATGAATGTGTAGGAGGGGGAATGAATCCAGATGTGAATAGTACATGAATAAGGGGGCCAAGTGTTGAATCACAAGCAGACGGAAGAGGAACAGGCTTGGGAAAGAAATGAGTGAACACAGGATTGCTGGGGTAGAGGGGTGGTTCAGCATGCGGCACCTCTGACCCCTCTCCCCCATGTCCCCATTGCAAAGACTGGGAAATCTGACCTCACAGTGAACTCTGTCTTTCTGAATACCAGTCACCCCGTTTGTGAAGATAATTCCCCCTCCATGTGGCCTCACCAGGGACCTGGGATGGAAGTAGAGGTCGGGGAGACCCAGCTTCCTTGAAGACGGTACCCTTAATCTTCTCTTCTGCACTACAGAGAGATTTCTGCTCTGCGATGCTCAGGGTTGTCAGTATTTAAGGGTACCGGATGAGGTTTCGTTTTGGGGGTGGAGTGGGGGTTATGGGAGAGAGATTTTCTCGGATGGACATCGGCTCCAAACACTGTCTCTTGCATGCAAACAGCTACATGTGTGGGGCAGACGCCTCCACGGGGGTGCAGGTGGCCTCATGGGAGACACACCAACTGTCCCTTTTATGCAAGCCATTGCAAAGAGGTGGAAATGCCCTCTCATACAAACTCGCTCCCTGGGGGTGCAAATGCGGAGTTCTCAGGCCTCCGAAGGCCCCAACGAGGTCCTAGTGGTCCTCGGAGGTAGTAGAACTGCAACGCTGCTTGATGGACTCAGTGCCAGGCGCACGTAGCAGGCCCCGTGCACACAGCTCTCTCAGTGCCCCAGCAGGGCCCTGGCCTCGAACTTGCCGACTCCATGGCCACGCCAGCAGCAGCAACACACTTGCCTGAGTAGGACAGGGATGCCAGTCAGACCCTGGGTATCCCAGGCTGCAACCCTTGTATTTCCAGGCCACTTCCTTTGGTCCCGCCCATTCGGTACACCTAGGCCGCGCCCTTCCTCACCTCCAGGCCCCATCCCCGCTGCGTTTCCAGACCCCACCCTGCTCCTATCAAACATAGGCCCGCTAGCTCTCCTGAGCCTTTTCCTTCCTTGAGCCCTCAGGTTCTGCCCACCTCAGGCTACTGTGCTGTTCACAGACCCTTTGTCTCCAGGCCCCGCCCCCAGGCCCACCCCCTCCCTATCTTTCAGCCCTGCCCTCTAAGCCTCCTGCAGGCCCAGGTTTCCCGCCCTCAGAAGCCTCTAGACCCTACCTCTTCCCGTCTTCAGACCCCGCCCTCTCCTGCTCCTTAAGGTCCCAACGCTTCGGGAACCTCAAATGCTCGGGCGCCCCGCCCTCCTCCCACCTTTGGGACCCCGCTCGAGGTCTCCGGGTCTGGAAGGCTGTTGGAGCCGTGGGGCCGTGGAACCGTTCATGGTGAAGTTCAGGGCCTTGTGCTCTGGCTCCTGGGGCTGCTGGCTGGGCCGGGCGGGACCAGTACTGGGTTTAGTAGCGGAGGACTGGGCTTCGGCTGAGAGTTGTAGACGGCATCGAGTGGTGGTGGGGCTTCGTGGGAGCCTAGCTGCCGCGGCGTCACCCGGCTCCTAGGTGGGGCTGGGGCGTCCGGTGTCGTGCAGGTCTCCGGAGTTGGGGGGAGTTGGGTCCAGGGCGAGTCCTCAGGCCCCGCCCCCTGACCTGACCGCGGGCCTGCTGCTCTTCCCAGAAGAAGGGAATGTGGGGTCAGACCCCGGATGGTTTCCACCGGGGGTGGGGGGGATTGCAGAGACCCGGAAAAGGCAGGAGACGGAGAAGGCAAGAGTGAAACAAACAGATGGCGAGAGAAATAGGAATTGAGGGACATACACAGGGACATAGAGACACTAATGGACACATAGAGAAGCAGAGAGACATATAAGAAATAAAGGAAAAGAGACAGAGACGAGGAGAAAGGGCAGAGACAGGAAAAGGAGCAAGAAGGAGCTGTTTGAGGGTCAGAAATGCAGGTGGGAAGACCCTCAGCGTCAAAGTGGAGGCCAAGGCGGGAGAGAAGGCGAGGTGGCGGTGTAGAGTTCTGAGCTGGTTTGAGGGGCTGAACCGACAAGGGTTGTCAGGCCAGGCCTCCTCAGGCTGCCTGCCCACTTACCCTCCAGCTCACTGGCCTCAGAGAGGCAGAGAGATGCCCAAACTGCATTCTCTCTCTTTCTCTCTCATAAGGATTTCAGTGGCTCTCCCTCAGGTTCTTCCTTCCGGTCTCCCTCCTCGCCTGAGCCCCAACTCTGCCTCTATGTCTTGATCTGTCTCTCAGCTCTTCTTCCTCACCTCTCTGCTTTGATTTCTCTGGCTGGTGACTCTCACCCTCCCTGAGTCCTGGAGTTTGCCATCCACCTGTCTGCACGCGGTGGGGAAGGGAAGATATTTGGTGGATGAGGAGGGTTAGAGAGGTGGACAGAATCAGAGAAGAGCAAGAGGTTCCAGCCCTGACAGTGGAGTGGGGAAACCCCTTTGTCCACTTCCTCAGGCAGAGACCCTGAGAGGCTGGGGAGAGAGACAAGGGGAAATCAAAGACAGAGAGAAAAGATAGGGAAAGAGACAGATAGCCAGTTTACAGAGACATCAAAGGAGAAATGGAGATGCAGAGAAACAGATACCAAGAGAAAAAGCAGTACACATTAAAAAAAAGGGAAAAGAGGGAATGAAAGTGAGGAGATAGAGACATATTGGGAGAGACAGAGATAGCAAAGAAAAAAAGAGAGAAGCTGAGGGGCAGAGAAAGAAAAAGAGAAGTGGGAGAGAGAGAGAAAGTAAGACAGAAGAGTTGGGTGCATACCTTACTCTGAGTTGCTGGTCTGAGTGTTCTCATTTCCCCTGTTCTCTTAGTGGCAGTTGGATAACAGGACCTGGCTGGGCAGGACAGCCCTCATAGCTCCACCCCTACCATCCCAGGTCCTCCAGGGGGGTGGGAGGGCTGCCTTCCCCAGGGATACACCTTTAGAGATCTACGCTCTGATGTTGGGACCTGGCAACCATCTCAAGGAGCCCATTTAGGGCCAACCTCTGGAACTGACCGATCGGGGCCATCTCCAGGGGATCTGCAGTGTCATCAGATTACCTGCAAGCCTGTGATCACTTCGGATATGCCAGTGATCACTTCGGAGGTGACAGAGGAACCTTCCTTTCCTTACGCTCATTATACATATGAGGAAACTGAAAGCACAAAAAGGTAAAGCAACTTGCCCATGGTTATACTGCCTGAAAATGGCAAAGCTGGGATTTATAGTCTTATTTACGGTGTATAGAGTTTCAGAGGTCACTTGCAACATGATTTCCGGGACAACACATTATCCATCCTAATTATGGGTGTTACTTGAAGGTTTTCATGGATGGTGTGAACTATTTTTTTTATAAATTTATTTATTTTTATTTATTTATTTTTGGCTGTGTTGGGTCTTTGTTGCTGTGTGCAGGCTTTCTCTATTTGCGGCGAGCGGGGTCTACTTTTTATTGCAGTGCGTGGGCTTCTCATTGCGGTGGCTTCTCTTGTTGTGGAGCATGGGCTCTAGGTGCACGGGCTTCAGTAGTTGTGGCACGCAGGCTTCAGTAGTTGTGGCTTGCAGGCTCTGGAGTGCAGGCTCAGTAGTTGTGGCGCACGGGCTTAGTTGCTCCTCGACATGTGAGATCTTCCCGGACCAGGGCTCGAACCTGTGTCCCCTGCATTGGAAGGCGGATTCTTAACCATTGCACCACCAAGGAAGTCCTCTAGAGTGGATTTCTTGAGTGGAGTTAAACAGTAGCAGCAAAACAGGCTAAAGTGTGTTTGAAGAGAACAAACTGCCCCAACTGTTAGCTCCCATTCCTGATGGGCTGGGTCTTGCTGATAGGGTTGCAGTGACTTCAGCAGAAGCATTCTCTGAGGCCAACAGCCAATTTTTACAAGATCGAGGTTTGGGATTTTTTTTTTAAGGGAAATGTGAGAGGACCTATAGAAAGAAAGCTACCTTCTGAGGTATTTAAAAGAAGAGCTATTGCATTTTTGTCAGTTTGAGGTAGGCGTGTGAGTCTGCATGAGAGAGAGAGTGAGAGAGAGAGATCGAGATCCAGCAATCAAATTCATAGTAGCTGTAGTCTGAGAAAACACACAAGACAGTTTCGTTTTTCCCCTAAGTGACAGAGGGAATCCATAGCAGGTCAAAAGTAACAGGGTGAGAGATATTTTACTTGGTTACTAGAAGGTGTCAAGGTACAGTAATAGTCAAGATTAATAGTGAAGTAAAAAGAAAAAAAGGTGCTGAAGAATCAGAAAATTAATCTTGTTCTGTCACCTTGAGCAGAAGCCATCCAAGTCTGCAGTCATCAGCTTCTGGAGAATTCCTAAGAATCCTCAGTTTGAAGCCTATTAATAAGGTCTTTTCCGCTGAGGCTCAAGGGCAGCTTTCCCTTTGATCATACAGACTTTTTTGGAAATGCAGCTTGAACCTGTTATGGGGACATCTGGAGGCATCACACGAGTCTCTAGTAGTATGAAGTCATATTGGCCTGTAAGAGGGTAGAATCTAGGATTTGAGGTGCAATTACAAAACACTTAGGGTAGTCTGTTATTAACTCAGAAGTAGCTAACTATAGGTGGTCCCCAGAGGGGTTAGAGCTTATTGCCATCAAGGCTAATGGCAATACTTTAGTCCCTGGAAGTTTGAGGGTTAGGGTTAGAAGTTTGTTGATTTTACTTTCCAAATTCCATTAGGTCTCTCCACTTTTTCTGAAGATTATAGGTGATAATGGCTGTAGAGTTTCTGAGGAAGTTAAAACTTTACAGAGTTTTTAAATAACAGAGTTCTTTAAATAAGTGCAATGCCTGTCCCTGCTACTGGAGAGGTAAGTTGAGTTGGGAATACAAAGGCAAGCAGTTTCCCTACCTTTACAGTGATAACTCTCTGACCAGTAGGAAAAACTCAGTTCACCTGGAAAATAAACCACAGCCAGAACTTGCTCATAGCCCTTTGGAGGTGTTCAAAAGGGCCTCGAGCTATTGGTTTCTATCCACACCCTACCTTTTCAGTCTTTGTCATGATTGTTATGAGGTGTGACATGCAAGGGAACCATCTCAGCAAGACCCTTAAAGTTACCCCATCAATGTTGGTTCAGTGTCAAGGCCAATTTTTCTCTGCTATTGGGGCTATTATCATGAAGCATTTTTGTTAACCTCCACTCTTCTTATAGTGATCTCAAGTGTCAATTGGAGAAAACACACACAACATAAGAGCTGTCAGTTGAGTTTTATTCAGTGTTTCCGAGAACTGGGAACTGCTTCAAAGAGGTAGGGGAGGGACTAGTAAATGTATAATTTTTTTGGCTGGGAAATACATGTACTCAAGCATGCATCTTGGCAAAAGATTACTGTTAATCACACACACACACACACACACACACACACACACACACACACACTCCATATCTCTCTCTCTCTCACACACACACACACACACACACACACACACACTCCATATCTCTCTCTCTCTCTCTCTCACACACACACACACACACACACACACACACACACACACACACACACACACACACACACACACACACACACACACACACACACACCCCATATCTCAGTTAAGGATTTTAGTGCTTATCTATATATGGGAAGATGCAAGAATCTGGGGTCATTGAAATTCTTCTTTAGATATGCATCTTAACTACCTAGGGGCCCATATATCCAAAACATAGAATGTTTCCCCCTGAATTCCTTTCAGGGTATACTCGTAGGTGAGTGATTGCAACGGCTAATGACTTAATCCTCGTAGAACTGGAATGGTAGGCAGCATTCTTTGTTTACACAAGTAATGGAAAGCTATATAGAAATTCCTTCATTTGTTGTCCATTTTGATAAGGGTTTTGTAGTGGCTTCAGATGAATATGAAATTATCACTGTAAAAGGCTAGTTACATTTCCCTATGAAAGGAGAAGGGAAGAATTTTGGCTGCAGGAAAATGCGATTTGACATAAACATACTCAAAAGAGAGTTATTACAGCTGATTTAAACAATAATTCAGGCCCTTGACAGTTTTATCAAGGCATACTATTAAAAAATCAGCACTTCTTAATCCCCAAATACAGAAATGAAGAGGAGGGTGTCTCCTATGTTAAACAAAATGATCTCTCTCCTTGAGACAGATAAAACAAGCAAGCTCGGGACTCCTCTGGTGGACCAGCGGTTAAGACTCAGGGCTCGCAATGCAGGGGGCCGGGGTTCCATCCCTGGTCAGGGAACTAGATCCCACATGCCGCAACTAAAGATCCTGCAGGCCTCAACAAAGATCCTGAGTACCGCAACTAAGACCTGGTGCAGCCAAATAAATAAATAAATAAATATTAAAAAAAATAAAACAAGCTCTTCGTGTGGTTTTTCTACCCTTTTTGTTGTAAGGAATCTCTCAAATGGACAATCTTGTTCATGGCAAAAGTTTCTCAAAGTGGTTATTTCAATTCCAAAATTTCCCTGGTGAAAATTGCCACTTAGAGAGATAATGTGTTGACATTACAGTGAGAAAACATGAAGGAAGCAAGTGCTTGGCCTGCAAGGGGCACGGTTTTAGACTGAGAAGTCCTCCTGAGAACTGCAGTGTTTCAGAAGGGTGGTGCTTGTGTGACTTGGTGTCTCCAGATTTTGGCCAAAGGCCAGTCATCACTGCTATTGGGCCAGGAATAAAAACCCTCCTGATTCTGGGCAGATGAAACTAAACAAAGCAATTCTCAGGGACACAAAGACCAGACTGAGGTACACATAACGTTAAGTTTACCTCAACCCTTTTTTTTTTTTTTTTTTTTTTTGCGGTTCGCAGGCCTCTCACTGCTGTGGCCTCTCCCATTGCGGAGCACAGGCTCCAGACGCGCAGGCTCAGTGGCCATGGCTCATGGGCCCAGCCGCTCCGCAGCATGTGGGATCTTCCCGGACCGGGGCACGAACCCATGTCTCCTGCATCAGTAGGCGGACTCTCAACCACTGCGCCACCAGGGAAGCCCTCTTGTGGATTCTTTAAGATTATCCATGTACAAGATCATGTCATTTGCGAACAGAAGTGATTTCACTTCTGCCTTTCCAATATGAATCCCTTTTATCTCCCTTTCTTGCCTAATTGCCCTGGCTAGCACCTTCAGCACAATGTTAAATAGAAGTGGTAAAGCGAACATCTTTGTCTTAATCCTGATCCTTGGGGGAAAAGCTTTCAGTCTTTCACCATTAAGTATGACGTTAGGTTCTTTGGAGCATTCTCTGCTGGGTCTTGGGGTATGTGGATGGATTGACTGTCTGATGGGATTGGTAACCCCTTTTCCATCCAGGATGGGTGGCTCCAACCACCTTCAGGAAAGGCGTTCTAGTTATCTTTCCTTTTCTTCTTTCTTTTTTAAAGAAACTATTTAATTTTAAAAATATTTTTGGTTGATTTTTGCACAATGAAGTTTCAGCTTCTCAACCTTTTCCCCTGCCCAGGGCTGCGGACCCAGACTGGCCTGGATCTGCAGTCCTTCTCATTCCCACGTCCCTCCCCCCACTTCCTCCAGGGTCTGTCCACTTGTCACTGTGTTGTGCTGGGGATTGGCACCGAGGTGGCATGAGATTCCACTTGTGTAGAACTTTGTTGAGTAAAGATCAGTTTCTTGTGACAAAAAAAAAGAAGTGTGATATTAGCTGTGGGATTTTTGTCCTTTATCATGTCGAGGAAGTTTTCTTCTACTCCTAGGTTGTTGATGATATGTTGATTCACGATAAAAACATATGAAGGGGTGTTGAATTTTGTCAGATGCTTTTCCTGCTTCTGTTGAGTTGATCGTGTGGTTCTTGTACTTTATTCTATTGTTATGGCCTACTACATTAATTGATTTCAGATATTAAGCAACCTTACATTCCCAGGATAAATCCCACTTGGTCATGGTGTATAATCCTTTTTATATGTTGTTGGCTTTAGTTTGCTAGAATGTTTTTCTTGAATTTAATTTTATTTATTTTTTTATACAGCAGGTTCTTATTAGTCATCCATTTTATACACATCAGTGTATACATGTCAATCCCAATCTCGCAATTCATCACACCACCACCCCTAGTTTGCTAGAATTTTGAAGAGGAGTTTTGAGTTTACATTCATAAGAGATATTGGTCTGTACTTTTGTAGGGTTGCCTTTGTCTGGTTTTGCTTTTGGCCTCATAGAATGACTTGAAAAATATTCTCTCCTCTTCAATTTTGGGGAAGAGTTTGTGAAAATTTGCTATTAATTCTTCTTTAAATGCTTGGTAGAATTCGCCAGTGAAGTCATCTTGATCTGGGCATCTCTTTGGGAAGTTTTCAAATTATTGAGTAATTAATAATTAATTTAAATTATTATTCATTAATTTCAATAACATACAGAGACTTTGCTCCAATATAGCTCTGTTCCTTTTCTCCTCCTTTGCCCTATTATCATTAGGTAAATTACATCTTTATACATTATAAGTCCATCAACAGTTTTATAATTATTGCTTTATGTATTTGTCATCTAAATCAGATAACAGAAGAAAAGAGTTAAAAAATACATATTTATACTGTCTTTTATATTTACCTCTG
Organism: Leucopleurus acutus; assembly: GCF_964270905.1. Taxonomy (NCBI): domain Eukaryota; kingdom Metazoa; phylum Chordata; class Mammalia; order Artiodactyla; family Delphinidae; genus Leucopleurus; species Leucopleurus acutus. Next base: position 42,515,804 of record NC_139148.1, on the reverse strand, counting down.
TAGTTACCTTTAGCAGTGTTCTTTGTTTTTTCTTCATGCAGATTCGAGTGACTACCTGGTGTCCTTTCTTTTTTTTTTGCTGCGCCAGTGCCTGCAGGATCTTAGTTCCCCAACCAGGGATTGAACCGTGTCCCCTGCAGTGGAAGGGCAGAGTCCTAACCACTGGACCACCAGGGAAGTCCCCTGGTGTCCTTTCAATTCAGCTTGAAGGACTCTCTTTAGTATTTCTTGTGGGTCTGTTTAGTGATGTTTTTGTTTACTAAACAAAATGTTGTCACTTTCTCCCTCATTTAAAAATTTTTTTAAAAATTGGGACTTCCCTGGTGGCGCAGTGGTTAAGAATCTGCCTGCCAATGCAGGGAACATGGGTTCGAGCCCTGGTCCGGGAAGATGCAACATGCCGCGGAGCAACTAAGCCCATGCGTCACAACTACTGAGCCTGTGCTCTAGAGCCCAAAAGCCACAACTACTGAGCCTGCATGCCACAACTGCTGAAGCCCGTGTGCCTAGAGCCCACGCTCTGCAACAAAAGAAGCCACCGCAATAAGAAGCCTGTGCACCGCAACGAAGAGTAGCCCCCGCTCGCCACAACTGGAGAAAGCCCGCGCCCAGCAATGAAAACCCAACGCAGCCAAAATAAATAAATAAATAAATTTATTTAAAAAATTTTTAACTTGTGGTAAAATACATATAACATAAATCTACTCCTTTATTTTTAAAGGGTATCTTTTCTGGATATAGAATTTGTGGTTGACAGTCATTCCAGGGATTGGACCCGGGGCCTTGCCAGTGAAAGCACAGAGTCCTAACCACTGGATCACCAGGGAATTCCCTCTTTAAGCACTTTGAATATGTCACCTCCCTGCCTCCTGGTCTCTATGGTTTCTGTTGAGAAGTCAGATGTTAATCTTCTTGTGATACACTTGTACATGATGAGTCATTTTTCTCATGTTGCTTTCAAGATTTTCTCTGTCTTTAGCTTTCAACAGTTTGACTACTATGCGTATAGATATGGATCTCCTTTAGTTTATCCTACTTGGTGTTTGTTGAGCTCTTAGATGTATAGATTCCTGTTTTTCACCAAATTGGGAAGTTTCTTGTCATTGTTTGTTTTTTTTTTCTTTCAGTTCACGCTTTTGCAATTCTTTCAGAGATGGTTTGTACATAATAATCAAAATTGTAGATACCCTAAAAGATCTTTATTTTGCCCTCATACTTGAATACTAGGTTGACTGAGTAAAGAGTTTTAGCTTAAAAATTGCCTCTCATAGCTTTTAAGATATTGCACCATTGTGTTAGAGTACTATGCTGACTGAGAAAATTCCGATACTCCTGTAATATTTTATGTGACCTATTTTACATCTTTTGAAGCTTCTTCTTTACCTTTGGAGTTCTAAATTTCTCCAGGATCAATCAATCAATTAATTAATCAAATACAACATGCATACTTTATGTTGGACATAGTGACAGGGGGATGCAGCCATGACCATTACAGATGGCATACCTGCTATTTATTTATTTATTATTTATGGCTGAGCTGCATGGCTTTTGGGATCTTATTTCCCTAACCAGGGGTTGAACCCGGGCCACAGCAGTGAGAGAGCTGAGTCCTAACCACTGGACTACCAGGGAATTCCCCCTGCTCTTATTTATAGAACTTTCATTCTAATGGGGGAAGGAGGTAGACAACCCACAAATATATAAATACAGGTTGCACTAAATGCAATAAAGGGAATGAACAGGGTGTAATGTTAGAGAGTAATGTCTGGAGGACAAGGCTGATATTTATACAAGGTGCTCAAGGGAGCAGCTGATTCTAAATAAGTATAGCATTTGCAAATGCACTGAGGAAAGGAGGATGCATGTTGAATTTTCAGCATCAATATTTCATAGCCCTTAACTTCCCTTTTCCATTGTCTATCTCTTGGTCTTTTTGGATCCTCATACTTGAAAGACTTTTTCAAAATTATTTTTCGAATTACTAATTCTGTTTTCAGTTATGGCCATTCTATTTATTCAGCCCTGTGTCTGCTGATTGCTCTTTTCATAGCAGCCTCTTTTTTTCTTTTTAAAGACTATACTTTTGGGAATTCCCTGGTGGTCCAGTGATTGGGACTCGGCTCTTTCACTGCCAGGGCCCAGGTTCAAACCCTGGTCGGGAAATTAAAATCCCGCAAGCTCTGTGGTGCAGCAAAGAAAAAAAAAGGCTATACTTTTAAAATTTTTAATATTTATTTGGCTGTGCCAGGTCTTAGTTGTGGCACGGATCTTGGTTGCTGTGTGCGGGATCTTCCTTGCAGCATGCAAACTCTTAGTTGCGGCATGTGGGATCTAGTTCCCTGACCAGAGATTGAACCTAGGCCCCCTACATTGGGAGCGCAAAGTCTTAGCCACTGGACCACCAGGGAAGTCCCAAGACTATACTTTTTTTTTTTTTTTTTTGCTGCGTTGGGTCTTCGTTGCTGCACGCGGGCTTTGCTGTAGTTGCGGCGAGTGGGGGCCACTCTTCGTTGCGGTGCGTGGGCTTCTCATTGCAGTGGCTTCTCTTGTCATGGAGCACGGGCTCTAGGCGCACGGGCTTCAGTAGTTGTGGCACGCAGGCTCAGTAGTTGTGGCTCGCGGGCTGTAGAGCGCAGGCTCCGTAGTTGTGGTGCACGGGCTTAGTTGCTCCGCAGCATGTGGGATCTTCCTGGACCAGGGCTGGAACTCGTGTCCCCTGCGTTGTCAGGAGGATTCTTTTTTAAAAAATAAATTTATTTATTTATTTATTTATTTTTGGCTGTGTTGGGTCTTCGTTTCTGTGCAAGGGCTTTCTCTAGTTGCGGCGAGTGGTGGCCACTCTTCATCGCAGTGCGCGGGCCTCTCACTGTCGCGGCCTCTCTTGTTGTGGAGCACAGGCTCCAGACGCGCAGGGTCAGTAGTTGTGGCTCACGGGCCTAGTTGCTCCGCGTCATGTGGGATCTTCCCAGACCAGGGCTCGAACCCGTGTCCTGGCAGGAGGATTCTTAACCACTATGCCACCAGGGAAGTCCAAGACTATACTTTTTTAGAGCAGCTTTAGGTTCACAGACAAAGTGAGAGAAAGATACAAAGATTTTCCAATGCTCCTTGCCCCCTCTCATGGCCCATTCTTATTTTGCGAGTGTAGTATCATCAATATTTAAGAAGATTCCATACTCCTTTGATTACTTTTGTTTCCTCTCATTCTTTTCCTGTTCCATTTGTTCTTAGTCCTTACGTTTTGTATTATTGGTTATTCTTAAATTAACTCAATGCTTTAAACATACTTATTGAATTCTTACTATATTCCAGGTGTGGGGATGCAATGGTGAAGAGATTGAAGACTCTATCCCCATGAAACTTGCACTGTAGTTGGGGAGACGGTATATATAAAGCATTATAGAGGTAATATGATGAAGGGAAGTGTTAAGTGCTACAGTGTAAAATAAAGCAGACTCTAGAGACAGAAAACTTGAGGTAGAAATATCAAGGAAGGCCTCTCTGAAGGGGCGATATCTAAACAGACCAGGATGAAATGAGGGAACAAGGCACATGCAAAGAGAATAGCAAATAGTGAAGAGCCTGAAGTTGTGAGCACACTCAGCATGTATGAAGAGCAGAAAGGAGACCAGTGCAGGTGCAGAGAGAGTGAGGGGGACAGTGGTAGGATGGGAGGTCAGAGAGGTAACAAGGACTAGATCTCACAGGGCCTCGTGGACCATAGGCTTTATGTGGGACCGTGGACTTTAGCTTTTATTCTGATGGGAGCCAGGAGGGAATTCTGAGTACATAAGAGAAATTACTTGAGTTAGAGTAGGATACCTCTGGCTGCTATGAGGAAAAGAAACTGTAAGGAGGCAAGGAAAGAAGCAGGGAGACTAGTGAGGGAGCTACTGCAAGGGTCCAAATGACTGATGACAGTGCTGGCAGTGGAGGGAATGAGAAGGGATTGGATTATGGATCTATTTTGAAGGTGGAGCCAAAAGGACTTCCTCAGAGACTAGATGTGGGGGTGAGAAAAAGAGGCATCAAGGATGCTTTATGGTTTTTAAAAGAATGAAATAATGCCATTTGCAGCGACATGGATGGACCTAGAGATTATCATACTAAGTGAAGTAAGTCAAAGACAAATATCATATGATATCACTTTTTTAAAAATATTTATTTATTTATTTATTTTTGGCTGCGTTGGGTCTTCATTGCTGCGCACGGGCTTTCTCTAGTTGCGGCGAGCGGGGGCTACTCTTCATTGCGGTGCGCGGGCTTCTCATTGCGGTGGCTTCTCTTGTTGCGGAGCATGGGCTCTAGGCACGTGGGCTTCAGTAGTTGTGGCTCACAGGCTCAGTAGTTGTGGCGCACTCAGTAGTTGTGGCGCACGGGCTTAGTTGCTCCGTGGCATGTGGGATCTTCCCAGACCAGGGCTCGAACCCATGTTCCCTGCATTGGCAGGTGGATTCTTAACCACTGCACCACCAGGGAAGCCCCTGATATCACTTTTATGTGGAATCTAATTTAAAAATGATACAAATGAACGTTTTACAAAACAGAAACCGACTCACAGATCTCAAAATCAAACTTACGGTTACCAAAGGGGAAACATGGGGGGAGGTGATAAATTAGGAGACTGGGATTAACATATACACATTACTATATATAAAAAATATATATATATATACTGATTCACTTTGCTGTACACTTGAAACTAACACAACACTGTAAATCAACTATACTCCAATAAAAGTGTAAAAAAGAAGGATGCTTTATGGTTTTTGACCTGAGAAGCTGGGTGAATGAGGGACCATTTACAGAGATAGGGGAGACTGAGAGAGGAATAGAGTTTTTGTTTGTTTTGTTTTTGTCTTTGTCGTGGAAGGACAGGCCTTGGAGGCAGTGACTCAATAGTTCGATTTTGGGGAAGTTAGCATTGAGATGCCTATGAAACACCAAAGTGGAAATGTTGAGGAGGCAGTTGGATTTTGAATCTGGAGAGGCCCAGGCTAGAGATGTGAATTTGGGACTTACAGTGAATACAGGCTATTTAAAGGAATTAGAGGGACTTCCCTGGTGGTCCAGTGGGTAAGACTCCATGCTTCCAATGCAGGGGCCCTGGCTTTGATCCCTGGTCAGGGAACTACGTCCTGCATGCATGCTGCAACTAAGACCCGGCACAGCCTAAATAAATAAATATACATATTTTTTAAATAAAGGAATTAGAATGACAGAGCTCTGGAGGAGCTCATACTGGCAATTAAGTGATCCAGCCTGAAGCCACACAGTCTGCTTCCACTCAGGGTGGACTTCTGCAAAAGTCCATCCTTGCCCCTTGTATTTAGATTGTGGTTCCCTTAGCTCTCTTTTCCATATGGCTTGACTCCATCTGTAGTCTCCTAGAGAATATTCGGTCCCCTGATGGCTCCCTTGAAAAGCACCACTGGCAACATGGATGGACCTGGAGATTATTATACAAGTGAAGTAAGTCAGACAGAGAAAGACAAATATCATATGATATCACTTATATGTGGAATCTAAAAAAAATGATACAAATGAACATATTTACAAAACAGAAATAGACTCACAGACTTAGAAAACAAACTTACGGTTACCAAAGGGGAAAGATTGGGGGGAGGAGGGATAAATTGGGAGTTTGGGATTGACATATACACACTACTATATTTTAAATAGGTAATCGACAAGAACCTACTGTATAGCACAGGGAACTCTGCTCAATATTCTGTAATAACCTAAATGGGAAAAGAATTGGAAAAAGAATATATATATATATATATATATATATATATATATATATACATACATACATATATATATATATATATATATATGACTGAATCACTTTGCTGTACACCAGAAACTAAAACAGCATTGTAAATCAACTATAGTTCAATGTAAACTAAAAATTAAAGAAAGAATGAATGAAACAGAGAAAGAAGGAAAGAAAGAAAGGCACCACTGAAGATTTTCTTTTCAGGGTATTTTTGGGGTTGCTTTGGGAGAATTGGGGGAAGGAAGGGAGGTATCAACAGATGTGTGTGCTCATTAGACCAATTTGCTACACTCTCCCAGAAGGCTTTAAAGTACAGCAAATCAGAACATGTCCCTGCTGTGCTCCAGGCTCACTGGCCTTATTTTATGTGCCATGAATGTGCCATGCTGCTTCTCACCTTAGATCCTTTTCTTGTGCAGTTCCCTCTGCCTGAAATGCTTTTCCCTTATACCCAACTTCCTGGGTAACTCCTCCTGGACATTTAGTTCTCAGCATAGATACCCTTTCTCAGGGGAAATTTTCCCAGCCCCCCTTCACTATGGGTGGTAGACCCTCTTGGGTACTTGACAACTCTGGTGTAGAGGCTAAATTTGGTTGAGTGCTGCCAGACAACTGTCCAGAATGGCTGCTCAAGCCCAGACTCTCACCAACAGTACGTGAAGGTTCTTGTATCCCCACATGACTGCCAGCACTTCGTGTGACTCGGTTTTCTAATTTTTGCAAATATGATGGGTGTAAAGTAATATTTCACTGTTTCTTCTAAAATTTGCACTTCTCTAATCATTAGTAAAATTGAGCATGTCTTCATATGCCTGATAACCCCATGGGTTTCCTCTTTTGTGATCTGTCTGTTCCTATCCTTTGTCCATTTTTCTTTGGGGTTCCTGTCTTTATCTTGATGATTTCCCAAAGCACCTTTATATTCCAGATGTTTAACCTCTGGTAATTTCAGCCATAGCAAGTAGATATCTGCTGTTATGTCTGTTAACTTTGTGTATAGGATCTTTCATTAAACAGAAATTGTAAATTTTTTTTGGCCGTGCCGTGTGGCTTGTGGGATCTTAGTTCACCGACCAGGGATTGAACTCATGCCCCCTGCAGTGGAAGCAGGGAGTCCTAAACTGTACCACCAGGAAATTCCCCAGAAATTGTAAATTTTGATGTGTATACTGTCATTAACATTCTTCCTTGTGGTTTGTGCTTTTGAAGTTTTGTTCAGGAAGTCCCTCCCCATATCAAGGTCACATAGGCTATTTTTTTCTATTAATTTATAGTGTTTCCTTTTACATGAAGGTCTTTAACCCGTCTGGAGTTACTGTTTGTATATGGTGTGAGGTAGGGTTCCAGCTTATTTTCTTCCAGTTTTCCAAGCACCATCTACCTTTCTGGCCTTAGAACACATCCTAATACCTGGTGAGTAAAGTCTACCTTCTTTACTTCTCTTTTTCAGAATTAATTTAGCTCTTCACAGACCTTCATTCTTTTATATAGGTACTTATTTATTGACATATAATTCACATACCATAAAGTTCATCATTTGAAAGTGTACAATTCAATATATTCTCTCAGAGCATTAATGTCTTCATCTGTAAAGAGAACAATTCCATCTCAAGAAATTGTCGTTGGGACTAAATGGTATTTTAAAGGTACTTTTGAATAAAAGGACATTGTTAATTGTTAGATAAAGATATCTTTACTTGAAATGAAGATAAGTCATATATTGCCCTAAAAAAATAAAAGTGTACAATTCCATGGTTTTTAGTATATTCAGCCATCACCACTATTTAACACCAAAACATTTTCATCACCTCAAAAAGACACGCTGTACTTATTTGCAGTAACTGCCCCCTGCAGCCACTGCCATTCCGTTCTCTTCTCCCCTCAACCCCTGGCAACCACGAATTAACTTTCTATCTCCATGGATTTGCCTAATCTGGGCATTTCACATAAACGGAATCATGCAATATGTGACTTTTTGTGTCTGGCTTTTTTCACCTGGCATATTTTCAAGTTTAATCCATATTGTAGCACATATCAGTACTTCATTTCTTTTTATGGACAAGTAATATTCCATTGTATGGATGTACCTCATTTTGTCTGTCCATTCATCAGTTGGTAGACATTTGAGTTGTTTCTATTTGGGGGCTATTGTGAAAAATGCTGCTTTGAACATTCATGTATAAGCTTTGTGTGGACTCTTTATATACATTTTGAAATGTTTTATTGATTTTCTTTAAAATATTCAGCTGGGATTTAAATTAAGATTATATTGAAATTATATATTAATTTGGATATAATTGAAATATTTATAATATGAAATAGTCTCATCCAAGAGCATGAAATGTGTCTTCATGTGTCTTCATTTATTCAGATCATCTTTTATAACTATTAGTGAAGTTTAACATTTTCTCTATAGAAGTCTTTTTGTTTTGGCCACATTGTGCAGCATGTGGGATCTTAGTTCCCCAACCAGGGATCGAACCCGTGCCCCCTGCATTGGAAGCATGGAGTCTTAACCACTGGACCACTAGGGAAGGCCCTCTATAGAAGTCTTATTATCCCATTTATACTAGTTTTCTATTGCTGTGTAACAATATTACCATAAGCTTCTTAACTTGAAAAAACATTAACTCACAGTTTCTGTGGGTCAGGAGTCAGGGTGTGGCTTAACTTGTTTCTCTGCTTAGGGTCTCACAAGATTGAAATGAAGGTGTTTACCAGGGCTGCAATCTCATCTGATGCTCGACTGGGGAAGGATCTGTTTCCAAGCTCACTCAGGTTGTTGGCAGAATTCAATTCCTTGAAGTCATAGGACTGAAGGCTTCAATTTCTTGCTGGCAGTCAGCTGGAGGCCACCCTAGGCTCCTAAAGGCCACCCTCTGTTTCTTGCTATGTGAGGTTCCCCAAAGTGGCCACTTGTTTCATTAAAGCCAGCAAGGGAGTGGGAGTTGCCTCACAAGTTGATCATTTCAACCTCATTTTTAACATAATTATCTACATGTAATCATGTACATCTGGTCACCTTTGGACACACACACACACACACACACACACACTCAAAGGGAGGGGATTACCCAAGGATGTGAACATCAGAAGGCAAGGATCATGGGAGTCATCTTAATTGCATGTCCAATACATCATCCCTGGGTATATACTCTTCAGGTCCAAAGGGGATGTGTATAAGGATTTTCACTGTAAAGTTGTTTGTAATACTGAGGAGATAGAGGCAGTTAGAATAAATGGATTATATATATTGACAACATAAATGGATCTTTCTTTTCCTCACTTTTGATTGATGTCATGTTATCATACTTTGTTTTAATTCCAACCAAAATGAAAATATCTTTATTTTTATCTGATTATAATAGTAATACCTATTCATTGAATCTTTTTTTCCCAGACAACTGAGAAAAGTGTAAAGGAGAACGTGACAAACCATCAGTTATCTCTCCCTGCCCCCAGTGACATGCCCTTCCATACCACTGACATGCCCTTCCTAACATTTTTCCCCCTATGGATACACAAATTTTACCAAAGTTTTGTTTCCTTTGATGAAGGAATGCGAAGAAATACTTCGAATCCTTTTGATGCTTGAAATCCTTTTGGAACAATATATGAGTAAAATCTATCAATGTATCTATCTATATATCTACGGAAAAACAAGTAGATACAGACAACAAAATAAAGACAGACGGGAGGAGTGTTGTGGAGATGAAGGGAGAGAAAGAATCAGAGGCAGGGAGAGACAGATGGGAGGGGAAGACAGAGAGAGCTATGGACACATAGGGTCAGAAAGAGAAACACAAAGCCATGGAGAGATGAAGATACTGGCAAACAGACAAGGAGAGGATAGAAAGGAACTTTTATTGAGCTCCTGCTGAATGTCATTAAACCTTCAAAGCCACTCTGGGAAGCAGCTACCAGTAACCCCTTTATGCAGGTAAGGGGCTGCACATTAGAATGGTGAACTGACCTATGTATGGTCACATCACCTGGAATGAACTCATCACCCTGTAAAGGCCCTGGTCCATAGGGCATCCGTAACTGTTTATCCAATGAACAAAGTCATATATCTCCTCCCCAAGGAGGGAGAGGCGAACACCAGACCCTCATTCCCCTCCACTGCGTCATTTTTTCCTGCCTGTCTGCTGAGGCGACAGCAAGGTCTGTTGCCCTGGCAACTGCCCTCCGACCGCCATGGTAACCGCCATCGCAGTCTCCAGCTCGCCACCTTGCCCCTTGGGCATCTCCATGGCAACGGGCGGGATGGAGGGGCTGCGGGAGCTCCTAGGCTGCGCCTGCGTAGGGTGGCGGGAGGGGGTGGGCACGGTTCCCCGGCGTGCGCAGCCGCAGAGCACCGCATCCGTGTCCCGCTAGCCCAGGCACTGCGCACTTGCCAGCCAGTCCGCCCGTCCGGAGCCCGGCTCGCTGGGGCAGCATGGCGGGGTCGCCGCTGCTCCGCGGGCCGCGGGCCGGGGGCGTCGGCCTTTTGGTGCTGCTGCTTTTGGGCCTACTCGAGCCGCCCCCCGCGCTCTGCGCAAGGCCGGTAAAGGTGCGACCCGGGTCGGGCGCGGGGTGGCGGTGGGGTGGAGGATGCTACCAGCGAGGGTCGGTGCCCGGCCTCTGGCTCCTCTTCTCGCTGGTCCTGCTCCCGGGACGTGCGGAGAGATTGGCCCGGGTGGCCGGGGGTCCAGACGCCAGTCTGTACCCAGGCCATGCCGGGGTTGGTCTCTTGGGTGTGCGGGTGGCAGTGTGCGGGGCTAGTCGGGCCACCGCACTCTGCTGGTCCGCCCGGGCTTGGCCCGCCCGCCGCCTGTGGCGCTGTCCATGGGACTAGCGCGATTTAAGGCAGGGGCATCGGTTTGTGTGCGCATGGTTTGTGTGCGCATGATGTGATGATGGGGACGTGAGGGTGTGCTCTCCCTGTGTGCGTCTTTTCATGTAAGGGCTTCCGAGCGTCCATACAAAGGTGCCAGTGTGGGTCTGGGTGTGCAGGGTGTGATGCTTCTGCGTGTGACTTTTCTCAGTGACACTCTGTGCTTGTGAATTCTATGGTAATGGCGTGACTTATGGGCGTGTCTTTCTGTGTGTCTGTGTGATCTTGTTTTTGTTTGGGAGAGAGTGGTCTTTGCACCCCTGAGTGCATATCCCATTTTGGTTCTGTTGAACTGAGTGACTAGGATTTTGTATGTGTGTTCACGAGGCTGTTCCTCCCTGCTTCTTTGTGGAGCTGTGTCATTGTGGGGAGAGGAGCCATGATGTCTCTTTCTGTGCTGCGTTATGTCTTTAAGGGTGGTGCTTGTTCTTGCATCTGGATGGCTTGGCGATTGTAACCGCGTGAGCATCAGTGTGCATGAACATGTGCAGTTCCTTGCGTGTGGATGTGGCAGTGTTGAGTTGCATATGTGACATCTCAAGGCCTGTCAGTCCAAATGAGTGTGTGTGAGGCCATGACTGTGTGTGATTCCCCGGGGTGTCTGAGGGGTGGTGGGCATCAAGGGCACTTGGAGTACATCCTCTTCATGAAGAGTTCAAGGCTGTCTGTGTCAAGGATGGTGTTTTTCTTAATTAAATATTTTTATATATGACATAATACATTTAAACATATGTATATACAATGTAAGAAATAATGATAACCCTCTTGTGTACCCATTACTCAGCTTAAGAAATCGAGCATGACCAATCGTTAGAAGCCCCTGGGTGCCTCTCCCTAAGGCAGCCCCTCTCCTCCATAATTATCCTGTATTTTCTGTTAATTGATCCCTTACTTTTGTTTGCAGCTTATCACATATGTATGTATCGCTAAACAATATCTTGTCTAGTTTTTCCTCACAGAAATGGAATCATACTGGGTGTGTGGCTCCTGGTAGTCACTAGAGGTCACTAGGAAGTCATCAGGGCGTCTAGTAGTCGCAGGCAGTCTGCAGTGGAATTCTGTAACTTGCTTTTTTTTTTTTTTCCTCTACATTGGTTGTGAGATTCATTGCATTGAAGTATGTGGCTATAATTCATTTATTTTTATTGCTGCATATTTTTTTTTTTTTTTTTTTTACGGTACGCAGGCCTCTCACTGTTGTGGCCTCTCCCATTGTGGAGCACAGGCTCCGGATGCGCAGGCTCAGCGGCCATGGCTCACGGGCCCAGCCGCTCTGCGGCATGTGGAATCTTCCCGGACCAGGGCACGAACCCGTGTCCCCTGCATCGGCAGGCGGACTCTCAACCACTGCGCCACCAGGGAAGCCCATGCTGCATAATATTTTATCCCATGAGTATATCATGGTTTATAGATACATTCTCAATACGTCAGCAACAACATTTGGGTTGTTTCCAGCTTTTCTTTCTTTTTTTTCCCTCCCTTCCCTTTTATGTTATTACAAACAGTGCTGCTGTAGTTCTTCATACACTTGTGTCCAGCAGTATATGTGCAAAAGCTAGTCTGAGGTGTAACACCCAGGAGTGGGGCGTAGGATATGTGCATCTTTTAAGACATTGCCAAATTGTTCCTCAAAGTTATCTTAACAATTGAGTTCCCAGAAGCAATGTATAAGAGCTTCCATTTTTTCTATATCCATGTCAACATTTGACATTATCAGACTTTAATTTTGGCAATCTTTTGGACGTATTCTGCATAGTGTATCTCACTGGTGTTTTAATTTGCATTTTTCCTGATTACTAATGAGGTTCACTATTTTTCATTTGTTTAGTAACTTTTTTTGGTTTTTTTCTTTAAAATTTATTTATTTATTTATTTTTGGCTGTGTTGGGTCTTCGTTTCTGTGCGAGGGCTTTCGCTAGTTGCGGTGAGCAGGGGCCACTCTTCATCGCGGTGCGCGGGCCTCTCACTATCGCGGCCTCTCTTGTTGCGGAGCACAGGCTCCAGACGCGCAGGCTCAGTAGTTGTGGCTCACAGGCCCAGTTGCTCCGCGGCATGTGGGATCCTCCCAGACCAGGGCTCGAACCCCTGTCCCCTGCATTGGCAGGCAGATTCTCAACCACTGCGTCACCAGGGAAGCCCTAGTAACTGTTTTTGGTTCCTCTTTTGTGAAATACTTGATCATCAATTTTGCCTATTTTTATATTAGTTTGCTTTTCTCGTACTGCTTTTTAGGCATTCTCTGTTTATTGGACATTAATCCTTTACTGACTGCTACAAGCATCTTCTCCCACTCTGGTTTTACTTTTCGTTCTTTTTAGGATGTCTTGGGATAAAAAGAAATCCTTAATTTGAATGTAGTTAAGTTTATTTGTCTTTTCCTTTCCATTGTTCCCAAATTTGGATCACTTGTTCTTCCTGCATAGTTTATTGAAGAAGTTGGTCCTGTCCCCACTGCTCTGCAGTGTCTCCTCTGTCGTAGCAAGTGTCAGTGTGTGTGGATCTGTTTCCAAGCTCTGTTCAATCCTATTCCTTCCGCTGCAATCGAATCTGCGGTTTAACTTGCCCATTTAATTTTTGATTTCATTAAAAGTATTTTTCTAGATGTTCTAGATGTTTCTTTTTCAAATCTTCATGGTTATTTTAATGGTCATTAGTTCCTCTCTCATACTTTTTTTTTTTTTGCGGTACGGGGGCCTCTCACTGTTGTGGCCTCTCCCGTTGCGGAGCACAGACTCCGGACGCGCATGCTCAGCGGCCATGGCTCACGGGCCCAGCCGCTCCGCCGCATGTGGGATCTTCCCGGACCAGGGCACGAACCCGTGTCCCCTGCATTGGCAGGCGGACTCTCAACCACTGCGCCACCAGGGAAGCCCTCTCTCTCATACTTTTGATAGTCTTTTATTTCTTTAAACTTATTGAAATTGTTTCAAAACTGCCTGAACTGAAAATTAGTCACTGGGTAATTTATTTTACAGATAGACTTGCACACATGCCAAATGATATATGGACACGGTTATTCATCCCAACATTATTTATGAGAATAGCAAAAGATTGGAAACACCCTAAATGTTCATCAATTGGGGTGGTTAAATAAACTATTATACATCCATACAAAAGAGAATCAATACAGAAGAAAGGAAGGAAGAGAGAAAGGATGCTCTTAAGGTACTGATCTAAATATAGATTCCAAAAAGCAAGGTGCAGAACAGTCTGCTACCTTTTGGGTAAAACAAGTGGACAATAGGAATCTATAAAATGCAAATACAGGTTCCTGTTGTCCACAGCATTGATATAGAAAAATCCATAGCTGTCATATCTACCATCGCTACTCCTATGAAACAAACAAACAAACAAAAAAACCCTGGTCTTGGGCTTCCCTGGTGGCGCAGCGGTTGAGCGTCCGCCTGCCGATGCAGGGGACACGGGTTCGTGCCCTGGTCCGGGAAGATCCCACATGCCGCGGAGCGGCTGGGCCCGTGAGCCATGGCAGCTGAGCCTGCGCGTCTGGAGCCTGTGCTTCGCAACGGGAGAGGCCACAACAGTGAGAGGCCCGCGTACCGGAAAAAAACCCCACAAAACCCTGGTCTTCAACAGCCCTGGGGCAAGTTCTGAGTCACTAGGAAATCGTTAGGGGTGGTGAATCTAGGGGTCTTTGGTGGTCCTAAGAGTGTCCAGAGATATTTGGGGGTCTCCATTGACCTTAGGGGTGTCTACTCATATTTGAGGGGCCACAGCGCCTTTGTTGGCATGTTGGCATGTAGGGATATTTGAGATCCACGGAGTCCCCTGGGTTGGGGGTCCCTGGCCTGACGGGCGCTGACGACCTCTCGCTCCCCACCTGTCTTCCCGCAGGAGCCCCGCAGCCTGGGCGCAGCCTCTCCGCCCAAGGCTGAGGCCAGCGCTCCCCGCCGCTTCCGCCGGGCAGCGACTCGAGGAGAGGCGGCGGGGGCTGTGCAGGAGCTGGCGCGGGCGCTGGCGCACCTGCTGGAGGCCGAACGGCAGGAGCGGGCGCGGGCTGAGGCGCAAGAGGCTGAGGATCAGCAAGCGCGCGCCCTGGCGCAGCTGCTGCGCGTCTGGGGCGCACCCCGCACCAACGACCCGGCGCTGGGCCTGGAGGACGACCCCGACGCGCCAGCCGCGCAGCTCGCCCGAGCCCTGCTCCGCGCCCGCCTGGACCCCGCCGCCCTCGCAGCCCAGCTTGTTCCCGCCCCTGCCCCCGCCCCGGCACTCAGACCCCGGCCCCCAGTCTACGACGACGGCCCCACGGGCCCAGATGCCGAGGACGCCGGCGACGAGACGCCGGACCTGGATCCGGAGCTGCTGAGGTCCCCCCCACAAGGGGTGGTCGGGGCGGGGGAGGGCGCCTATATCCCGGGAGGAGGAGGGCGAGGAGCGGCGGGGGCCTGCTTCACGGGGTGGAGATGCGAACACCTAGGTCCTGGAAGCCTGGGAGGGAATTTTCTAGTCCTGGACCTAGGGTGTGGAGGCAGAGATGCCTGGCCGGCTTCCTTCGTCCGAATGGGAGGGGGGGAAACTATAGTTTCAGGGATGGAAGGCGGAGACATCTGTCTCCAGGAAGCAGTGGGATGCCTGGGTGGGAGGAGGCTGCCAGGTCCCCAGGCGGTCCTGGGTAGCGGCGCTGTCCAGGTCCTAGGGCCGGGGCGTTGACGCACGGACACGTCCTCACTGCATTCCGCTCTGCTCCCCTGCAGGTATTTGTTGGGGCGGATCCTCGCGGGAAGCGCAGACCCCGAAGCTGTGGCTGCCCCGCGTCGCCTCCGCCGAGCCGCTGACCAGGACCTGGGCCCTGAGGTCCCCCCTGAGGGCGTGCTGGGGGCCCTGCTGCGCGTAAAGCGTCTGGAGACCCCCGCACCCCAGGCCCCAGCGCGCCGCCTCCTGCCCTGAGCACCGCCTGGATCCTGCGCCTGGATGCTGCGCGTACTCCGGCGGCCCAGGACCGCCCCGCCCCTGACACCCCGACAGCCACTGTTGCTGCCCTGGAACCCCAAGATCCCCACCCCTGACCTCACAATAAATATGATCTGAAGCAACTATGTGCTTGTTTGAGTGGCAGTGTCTAGGGGGACGGTGGACTGGGTGGAGATTGCTGCCCTCAGACGAGGGAAAAGGGGCCCCTGCCCTCCATCCTGCACTTTTGAGACAACCCCTGCCTCAGTCTTCGCCTCTCCTCACTGGGGAGATATCCATATGGACAGTGGCAGTGCCCACCCAGATTCTGTGCGGTTTCTAGGCCTCGCTTGGGAATGGGGAGCCCAGAAGGCTTTGAAGCCACTTTCAGCGGCATCTTCTGGGGGTCCATCCTCCTGGGGACCAAGTGGTGGTCAAGGGGTGGCTGTTTGTGCGGCATGTGAGTAGAGCTTGGGCGGTGCTGGCACGGCCACTTGCACACATGAGCCCCTGCCTCCTGATATGGGGAGGGGCTACCAGCAGGAAGAGAAACAGAGTGGGCTGCCACTCCCGGCCAGGGGTCAGCCCTCCCAACACCATCACCTCCTGGCATGGAACTCTCTGGGCCTTGAGAAAGTGCATTAGTCAAGGTAGGAGGATAGGATGTATTTTGTTAGTTTGATATGTAATGTTTAGTTATATAGTATAGAAGCCACTCTATCTGTACTCTTACCCCAGCCCTGAAGGTATTGGGAGTTGGCGTGGTAACTGGTTTGTGGTCATGGCCTGTGCACTGGCTATTCCCTCTGTCCCTAGTTATCCACAAGTTTTTGCCCAAATGTCACCTACTCAGTAAGGCTTTCCTTGACCTCCCTGTCACTCTATTCCTTTGCCCGCCTTTAATACATAGCCTTATGTTATATCTACAAGTGCAGGGATTTTTAGTGTCTTGCTTGCCTCTATATCTTTTGTACCCAAAGCAGGGCCTGGTACACAGGGGTCTCCCCCACATTTCTTGAATGAAATAATTCTCACAATTCAAGTAACATTCTCCCCAGTCTCATTCCCACCCACATAACACTTGGCATGGAGGCAGGTTTGAAACCTAAGAACACTATTTAATTTTGCACAAAATCAACTTGACATAATATATAACCAACGCTACGGCCCCACATTGCCAAAAAGCCCATCACCAAAAGAAAACCTCCCCAGGAGAAGGGTCCATCTATCCCCAGTACACTGACAGTGTCCCACACAGCTAGTTGCTGGGGTCGGGGAGCGGGGTGGGGGGGGCGGGCGGGGGGGGCGGGTCTCAAGTGAAGGAACCACCACCCTGGTCTGGGGGAGGGTCCACTTTTCTAGACCAAGAACTTCAGGCCACGGAGCAGCCACAGCGGCACATGGCCTTCTGGTGCCGGCCCTTATCTCCACCTGGCCCTGCCATGGCCTCCTTTGCCATGGCCTCCCGGACTCTTTGGATCTCATGGATGAGCAGGGAGAAGGCCTCCTCCACACCTTGGCGTGTCTTGGCTGAGGTCTCCACAAAAGGGGCCCCCCAGCTCTTTGCGAGGGCTGCAGCAGCAGCACGAGCATCTCCGGTGGTGGTCACAAGGTCACACTTGTTTCCCACAAGGACGAGGGGCTGGGTGTGGTGCGGGCCCCAGGTGGCTCGCATCTGCTGCAGCTGGGCTAGAGACGAGGGGTCATCGAGGGCAAAGACACCCAGCACACCATCCCCAATCGCCACACACTGGTCACGCAGGGCCCGATGAGTGGCCTGCCCCGCCGTGTCCAGCACATTCAGAATGCAGCCTCCGTGGTCCAGGGCCATCTCCTTCCAGTAGGAATCCTGGATGGTAGGGTCGTGGTCTTCCACGAAGCACTGGTGGTTCAGCTGGATGGTCAGCGCGCTCTTTCCCACGCCACTCGCGCCCACTACCACGGCCTTGTACTCAGGCAGCTGCTTGCCAACACCCCTGGAGGGTGCCCGAGCCCTGTGGCTCTGCTCCTGGGAGCTAGGGCTCCAGGTGCCCAGGCCCAGATCAATCATGCTAGGCTTTGTTGGCAGCGCCATGGCCCCAAGTGGGCAGCTCAGGGAAGAGATGTGGACAGCAGGCCCTGCAGGTGGAAAGAGAAGAAAGACAATGGGGGTGGGGGGTTTGGAGGTTAGGTGAGACCATTTAGGGGCAAGGGGACAGCTGGGTGTCATCGAATCAACATTTACTGAGTGCCCAGTGTGTGCTAATCACCTAATATACTACAATACATTATTTATGTTGTTTATTCTCTCTCACTCCCTTTTACAACATAAACGCTGTGAGATTTTAAAAACAGCTTAATTAATTTATATACCGTAAAGTTAACCTAGCTAAAGTGTACAATTCAATGTTTTTTAGTACATTCACAGAGTTGTTGTGACCATCGCCATAGTCTAATTTTAGAACATTTCCAGCCACCCGGAAAAGACACCCCCTGCCCATTAGCAGTCCCTCCCCATTCCGGAGGGAGGGCAGGGATTTCGTCGGTTTTGGTTTCGGATTGTGTCACCATTGGACCCCAACCTGGCACACTGCTAGTCATAGTTTGTGCCGAGCAACATTCCTGCCCCCAGGAGTTTACGTTTTAAAAGATGGAGACAATAAACCAAATAGGTAAGCAAATGATGAGGTCTGTTAGCCATTGTCATTGGAATTTAGTCTTTATTACTTATTCAACATACAGCTGTTGAGAACCTACTGTGGGGCAAGGACAAAGAGGTGGGGAAAAAACAGATTAAGAAACCCCTGGCCCTCATGAACGTGACATTCTAGTCAGGAAGACAGACAACAACAAAGATAAATCAGTACAAAATGTTTCAGCAATAGGTGATAAGCGGGCAGAAGGTGCTTGGTTAATGTTAGGTATTTCTATTATAACTTAATTTTCATTCATTAATTCGAGGACATTCCTGCGTGCCAGGCATTGTGATGGGTGCGGGGATGGGGGGTGGGGTGGAGGGCGGGGATATGGCTGAGAACAAAATAAAGTCCCTGCCCTTGGGAGGGTTAGATTCTGAAAGCGAGAAAGAGACAATAAACAAGATAAGCAAGTAAATTACCATGTAGTTAGAAGAGGATGGGCACACAGCAGGTACTCAATTAGCGTTCACTATTAATACTAAGTCACCATTAACCCATTCAATACACATCCTGGTCTTGGTTCGGTGTGTGGCCTCAGGAAATGCATCATAATGGCTGCGGCCCCAAGTATCCCAGGAAGCCCTGGGACAGTGGCAGCTGGGGGGCAGGTGGTGGGTTTGAGGGATCCACAGGGGGTAGGGGTGGAGGGGGAGTTCTGTGGAGTTTGGGATCCGGGGGTCAGGGCTGGGGGGCTAGG
This sequence comes from Leucopleurus acutus, assembly GCF_964270905.1. NCBI lineage: Eukaryota > Metazoa > Chordata > Mammalia > Artiodactyla > Delphinidae > Leucopleurus > Leucopleurus acutus. Next base: position 42,496,863 of record NC_139148.1, on the reverse strand, counting down.
TCCCAGGTGGGGATCTAGCTGTGGGGCCCTCAGCCCAGAGAGGATCCCTGAAAAGAGTTGTGGAATGTGCTCGCCCAGGAAGAAGGGGGCCATGATGAGGAGATGTAAGCAGAGGACAGAGCTGAGGGGAGGGGGGCAGCAAGGAGGCCAGGGCAGTAGTGCGGGCCAGCAGTGGGGGATCTGGACAAGCCGGGCGGGATTCAGAGATGTTCCGAAGGCAGGCCTGACAAGATTTGCTGAGGGACTGGGAAGAAGGGGAGGGAGTCCAGGCGACTGGAGAGGTGGGTGCCGTCACCCGAGGCAGGGCCTGGTGAGGGGGCCCTCGCTCTGGGCGGGGGGTCGCTGGGGCTGACACCGAGAGCACCGGACACTGGCAGCGGAACGCCGGCCGACCTCCCGACACCTGGCGGGGCGCTAGGCCGACGGTGCCATGGCTGCTTCGTCAACAAGGAGCCGTGAGGCTCGGGGAAGTGAGCCGCGGTGACTGGCCCGAGGTCACACAGCCCATGGCAGGGCGACACGGGAATACGGAAGCACCGCAGTGCCAAGTGCCAGTGGAGTACTGTCGGGGGCCTCTCCCCCACACCCGTACCCCTTCCTTTGTGTCACCTCCCTGACCTGAGGGGAGCAGGGGGCGCCCCCCCAAGCACAGTCCCACCTCCTTCCAGGCTGGCCCGGGCCCCATACACGTATCCCCTAAGCCCGGGTGGCTGGCCAGCGTGGGGCTGGGAGGGGGGACCCCCAGTTTCACCCCAAAGCCGTGACCCTGTGCTCGGCCTGGACCTCCCCGCTCAGCTCCCGGCTCCCCGCTCGGCGCCCACACCCTCACCCAGGCCCGTCCTTACAAAGGCGGTCCAGGGTTGCTGGCCCCTGAGGATGGAAGGAGACAGGGTCCCCAACACCCGACCTCGGCCATACCCCCACAGCCCTAAGTGGAAGGACCTCTCAGGTCGGTGCTGGGGGGCCTGGGCGGCCCGGCTCACCTGTGTCCCGGGAAGGCCGGTGGCGCTGGGACCCGAACCCTCTGCTGCTCTGACAGGACTGACAGGGAATGAGACGTTGGTCCCAGCTGGGGGTATGGGGCGAGGTGGGGATGGGCGGGGAGGGAGTGCGCATGCGCAGCCAGCCGCCCTTGGACCCCTCCGCCGGCTCACCCCTGTCCCCCGCCCCGGGGTGAGTGCTGGGTCACTGCCCGCCAGGCAAGTGTGCGCAAAGGAGGTCTTCTTGGGGTGCGCTGTGAGCGCTGACCCCCGCTGTGTGCCCCGTGCATCCTGCTGCACCTCTTCCTTACCTTATCCCCACCTGGGACGTGATTTTGTGTTTTTACTGCGTGGGGGGTGTGTCAGATTTTTGACCTGAATGTCCAGACTTTGCCAAATGTTTTGTGAGGGCCTAAGGCCCTGGAGCTTGTGCTGCCTCAAGTGGGCTTTTTGGTAGCGTGGGAGAGAGTTGCGTCCGGTCCTGGAGGGAGAGAGTTGCAGAGGAGGGGTTATTTTGTAAAGGCAGAAAGAACCTGATTTGAGATGGACGTGTTCCAAGCTACACCATGTTGTAGACTCCCTTGCAGCTATGGCAGTCATGTGACACAATTCTGACCAATAAAATGTAAGCAGGAGTTGTGAGGGCAGGGGCAACCACAATGCTCCTTCAAAATGGATGACTGAGCTGACCCTTCCCCATCCCATTCTCCTCTTCTTGATTGGGTGGGGCTCTGGTGGTCATCTTGGGGTCAGAGGGTGGCCATGAAGAAAAGTCCAGGAAACCTCAGCCCAGACTCCTTTGAGTTGCCGAAGCAATTCTCATTATGTGGGAGAAATAAAACCCTAAAATTATCCCACAATTCCCCACCCTTGGTCAGTGGTAGACACTCCTTCCCCCAGGAAGCTACCCATGACGACCAAATCCAAGTATGTTAAACCTGGACCCCCCACCCCCCAATCAAGACAAAGACAGATGAAGACACTGAGGCCTAATGAAGACACTTCATGATAGTTTTCTTGCCTTCCCAGCCCAGGGTGTAGCTGGGACTGGCTGTGAGGCTCCTATTTCTAAGGCAGGAGCTCATTTTCTCACAGATTCCCACCATTTAATCTCTTATGGAGCCAGCCAAGCTGCTTGCTCTATTTCCAGTTAGTTTTTGGATGAGCAGGGGGTTGACCTGATAAAGACCCACACCCTCATTCCTTCATTACTCATCAGCCCTGTTGGCCAGGAGGGTGAGCTTCTTTACCCACTCAAGATTAAAAGCTTTCTCCAAGTTTTGTAATAGCTTGTACTTTATTACATATGCAACCCCGCCATACCTGCCAGTTGATCCCCCTCCCCTCCAAAGTATCATCTTTATATCAGCCCCCTCTTGGGGTCACTGAGCTGCTCCTCTTGCCTTCTGGAGCAGAGTAGATGGAGTCCCTTGAGCAGGCAGTGGGAGATCTATAATTGATCACAGTCCTCTTACAAATATATACACTTAAATCAGCACCCTGGGGGAGTTGTAAAGGGTCTTCAGGATGGGATGGAGTGAGGCTACCCCTCATCAGAGGTATAGCTTGGAATGAACTAAGGCTGGTCTATCTTGGGTCTCAGAAGGTGAAGAAGAGGAGCACACTCTGGGATTTAGTGTGAGTGGAGCATGTTCTCCCCAAACTTGTTCTGGTGGGCGATGTTCTTCACAGCTAGGAGAGCCTGAGGAGGAGGCAAGAGAGGGGAGATAAGAGTGAGCATCCCTCTACCTCAGCCAGGAGGCTACCCCCACTCCAGCCCTCAACCGCCCTGTCTCTTGGCCTATCCCACATGCAGAAGGGTCTCCATTCGCCCCTTATGTAATCACAAAAGATGTGGGGGGGCAGGGGGGAGTGTGAGTGAGTGTACACACATTAGAGGGTCTGCCCAGGGCCCACCTTGTGGTGAACGTAGGCCTGACAGTGGTAACACCAGGTAGACAGGTCGGCGTAGCTGAGTACCAGCGGGTGTCCCGAGCCTTCATGGTGTTGGAGCATATGGGCATTGATGTAACGACTGCAGTAGACCTGAGGTTGGGGAGCGAGCATTGGGTGGGGAATCAGCACCCACCTGTGGTTTGCTCCTGGGCCAACCTCCACCCTATCCCTTTCCTCGGCTGCATACCTGGTAGCAAGACAGACACACCCAGTTCTCCTGGAGGGCTCCACAGTCCTGACAAGGTTGGGTCACATCCAGGCCTGCTTCAGGTACAGGGCATACTGCCACCAAATGGGGACACCAGGGCAGTGGTGTTACAGCGTAAAACATGGCCTGGGGGTGGGTGAAACTGAGTAAGGTAGGGACTCCACCTCCCCATTATATGTCCCTATAGCCCATGCTCCTACGTGGAGGCACAAATGGGCATGAGAAGGAAGCCACTGTTCTAGCCTCTCCCAGAGCTCACTTGGTCAGTGTCAGCATGGTCTCCAGTGACATGCATCAGTACTGACTCATTCATGTCCTGACCTCCAGCTGCCTCTCCTAGTAGCTCCTCCTCTTCTGGGGGTTCCTATACACACAGAGATAAGAGATGAATCCGGGAGGCCTGATTCTTGTCCCTTCTTCCCCCTACTTGGGTGTGGTGGGCCTTACCTGTGCCTTGTCTAGTTCCAAGGTCCTGAGATTTCCAGTCAGTTTACTGGGGGATATCTGAGTTGTGGCTCCTTGCATGGGTGACGCTGGAGGAGTCTGATTGTCAGTGCATGAGGCTGGAGGGCTTTGGATCAGCTCAGCTCCCCCCACAGCCTCCTCCGAGGTGGTCTGGTCCAGCGTGGCATCCCCTGTGGCTGCCTCTGAGGTGGCCTGGTTCAGCGCAGCAGCTCCTCCCATGGCTGTCTCTGATGACTGGTCCTGAGTGAACTCCATCACAGCTGTCTCTGACGTAGTCTGGCCTGGAGTGGACTCTTTCACAGATGTTGCTGAGGTGGCCTTCCCTGTGCCTGCCTCCAGAATGTTCCCTTCTGGCATGGTCATCCCTTTGGCTGACAAAGGATTGGCTGCCTGGGGTGCCTTCTTGGTGATCAACTTAGAACTGGAGGGTCCCTCTTTATCTTTGACCTCTGGAACCATGGAAGGGAGATCCTTGAGTGTGGGTGCTATCCCTTCTCCCACCTCTAATCCCTGCCCTCCCCTGAGCCCCCACTGCCCGCAGTTCCCCTCACCCACTCACTTGTGACCCGCAAACTGCACCAGTATCTGCGATGGACTTGGATGGTCTCGGAGATCGAGGCCAGGGCCCCTGACAGCGGGGGCCGCAGCAGGGTCAGCAGGGGTGGCGGGTCCCCAAGGAGGGAGTGGGTGCAGGCGGCCATGGACTCCGAGATGGATGTCAGGTTATAACCACCCTTTGTTAAGGAAAAGAGGAGGGAAAGGTATGATGAGGGGGGTCCTCAGGGAATTTGGGAGATGAGATGTCCTGCCTCCCAGTCTCCCCTTGGGGTCCTGCAAGTCTGGAGGGTAGGTACTGGGGACAAGTAAGTAGAACCCACATCTGTCAGATGGACAGCGCCCACTATGTGAGGTGGTTGTTGAGGGGGACAGAATTGTGACATAAAGTGCAAGATAATAATAACCACAAGAATGACAGTACTGATGGCAACATTAGTAAGCGCTGACGTTCATTAAGTGCTTGCTGTGTGCTAGACCCTATTCTAAGCACTGAATCCTCACAACCGCATGTGCTGAATCCGTGCAGGAACCTGCCTTCACAGTATGGGAACCCCTGGCTCCACCCACAGAAGGCGCTGCCCTGCCCTGGTACAGGAACAACTGGTCTTTCTCTCTATGTGAATCTGTATCCTGACCTGGTACGGGAACCCTCTTTTCTCACACTCTATAGGAACCCCAGTCTCTGCTCTTTTTCCAGATAAAGTAACTGCGGCTCACAGTGGTTAGATGACTTGTCTGAGGTCTTAACAGCTGGTAAGAGGCAGCACTGAGGTTGGAACCTGGGCTACCTGAGGAAAGGGTCCACCACCCTGCCCTGCCACAGGCAGGCCTGGGCACACAGTGGGACATCTTACCAGCCAATTAATCTCTCTGTCACTTATTGTCCTCATCTGTGAAGGAGTACAAATGACAGCACAGAAGGTTGCTGAGTGGGTTAAACTAATGTACGAACAACGCATAACCATAAGAAGCCACAGCTCTTGCACAGGGCTTACCATGTGCCAGGCACCCCTCCACGATTGGCCATCCACACCTTACAGACAAGGAAACTGAGGCACAGGGGGTGGGGGCACTGAGTACTTTACAAAAAGTCAGTGAATTTCCTTTGTCTCAGGATTTTGTTGGAGGTAGTTCAAGTAGAGGTAAAAAGTAAAGACTCTGGAGCCAGGCTGCCTGGGTTCAAGGCCTGGCTCCGTCATTATTAAATGTGTGACCTCCAGCTAGTCACCGCAGCTCTCTGTACTTCAGTTTCCCTGATCTTGAGAGAGGAAAATGATGAGGTCAGTAGACCTTACCTCACAAGGCTGCTTTGTTAAGTAAATGCATTAATAATGCACGTAAAGTGCCAAGAAGAGTGTCTTGTACATAGTGAGTGCTCAATTAAAGTTGCTAATGCTGGTGTTATTACTAATGCCCACTGTGTGCCCACAACCCCAGGTGGGGACATCCAAGTCTTCCCGACCACCCTCCCACAGCAGGAAGAGGGACTGAGACAGCTACCTCTAGGATAAGGATAATGCGGCCATTGGCCAGGCCCATCAGCAGGTGGGTGAGGTGGGCATAGCCCTCAGGCGACACCTGGCAGCTGCCCAGTGGGTCCCCCCGGGCAGCATCGAAGCCAGCTGAGACCAGCACCAGTTCTGGGTTAAACTGAGGCAGGGAGAGAAGAGACACATGAGCATGAGGGTGGGGGCGTGGGGAGGCAGCAGTTCAGGGAGACCTAGAGACACAGACAAGGACAAACGAAGACATGGCAATGCAAGTCAGAGAGATGGAGACATGGGACCTGGAGCCCGGGAGACACAAGACCAGAGCCCTGAAAATAGGGAGGGGAGGACATGGAGACACAAGAGAGATTCAGAGACGTGGACACATCAGACACAGATTTAGAGACCCGAGATACAGAGATATGGAGATGTGAGAAACAGACGGACAGGGTCATGAAGCAGAGTTGTGAGATGTGGAGACTCATGTCAAGAGATAGTGACATGAGACAGAGAGATATGTCCTCACATACACACCCAAGGGTGAGACCAAGAGCCACACACTCCCCTCCCTGGGTCGAACATGGGACACATGGGCACAACACAGGGTTTTACACACATGGTACCAAAGAAAGGTGCACACATGTTTCCATCACAGAAGATGACAACACAGGTGCCACACACAGAAGATGGTCACATACAGTCACATACACCCACACACAATCAGACAGTCTCACACAGACCAGACTATACATAGTACTAGTCACACACGCACACACAGTTTCTCAGAGGGAACAGTAATCCACAGCTACCCCTGCACAAACACAATCATACACATGCCACCACCACAGTCACAATAGTCACATGTGCTGTTGCACCCACAGGAGGTGGTCGCTTGCACATGGTCACACACACTATTTCATAGAGTTACACACACACAGAGATAGTCACAGCCAACTGTGCACAGACACACATACACATCTGAACACGCATGTCTGCACAGAGGTCACAGAGATGGCGCTCACGTTCATCCACCCTCAGAGTTAGTCATGTACACATGATTTGCCACACATACACACAGTTTACACACGGAGGAGGCAGTTACCTACAGCCACTCACACAGAGTCAGGGAAATGTATATAGGCCATAGGAGAGAGAGATGACTGTCACACACAGCCTTCCACATGCAGAAAGTCACACACTGGCTGTCAGAGAGAGCAATGTGCAATGACGTACAATATCACACCCACCACACAGAGCAGCGGTAGTGACAAATAGCTCCCCGTGCAGAGTTTCACACGTGCTCGAACCCCTCTCCACCTGGCACGTGCAGTTCCACAGAGATGGCAGTCACATGGGGCCACCATCACACACAGATAGGCACTAGTGATGGTGTACACACAGGACAGGTACACAGCCAGGCACGCCCCCAGGCAAGACCACCCCCGCACACTGCCAAGTCCTCACAGTTACACACAGAAGGCAGTCACATACAGCCACTGCACAAACATACCCAAAGGCCATCAGAGTCACATCCCCTCCCCCAAAGCCATCACAGCAGCCACCTGCAGGTCCTCTCACAGGATCAGTCACTGAGACATTGGACACATGCACGCCTGCTGCCACCCACACAGTCTTGTCACGTGCGTCCTAAATCGTACCTCATAGGCAATGGGAAGCACCAGACGATGCCAGGCAACCAGGTAGTCGGCGTCACCCAAGCGGGGCCCATTCCAGGCCACGTTGACGGTGTAGCCCGTGCCTGCAGCCTGACCTATCTGGCTGCTGGCGCCCTCGTCCCCCATAGGAAAGAAGGCGCCATGATCATAGCGGTGCAGAGAAATGTACAGCACGCTGCAGGAACACGGTGGGCAGGAGGGATGTGCCTGGTTAGCGAGGCACCCATGAGGCATGGCCCGCCCACCTCCCTGACCACACCCCACCCCCTGCCGCAGCCCCTCACCTGGGGTCCTCCTCAAATATGTGCTGAGTTCCATTACCATGATGGACGTCCCAGTCCACGATCAGGATCCTGAGGAGGGAGGGGACAGCTTCCCAGTTACCCCAGGACACTTGCCCCCTGGGGGAGGGCAGGGACTAGACCCCTGGAGTCTGTATGCAGGGGCATTTATTGTGGATGGGAGGACCCTGGGTCCCTGGGGAAAGCACTGGGTAGCAGGCTTGTGGGTCCTATCAGAGTCCTAAGGGCTTCACTGTGGGCCCGAGCAAGTGCTCAGGGCCAGATCCCGGGCCTTGTGTGGGTAAGTGCCAGGGGCTAGATTGTGGGTCTTTTGAAGGAAGCACCAGAGGCCGGACCCTGGCTTCTGTTGGGATAGTCATCAGGGCCAGAAATTCTGGGGAAGGGGACCCTAGATGCTGTTTTATAATCACCTGGTTGCCGCAATCTGGGGATCCTATCTGGGTAAGCACTGAAAGGCTAGATCCTTGGTCCTTTTCTGGAAGTGCTGGGCAATTGGACCCTTGGGTGGTTCGGGGTAACTTTGGGGGCTGTACTACAGGGCCTGCTGCGTAAGCACCAGGCGGTGGGGACAGGGAACACTTACCGCAGCGCACGCCCACTGACGGCCTGGGCATGGCGAGCAGCCACAGCCACAGAGTTGAAGAAGCAGAAACCGCAAGCGGCATCCCGCTCTGCATGGTGGCCGGGGGGACGCACCACAGCAATGCCATTCAAAACCTGGGGGAGGGGCAGGGAACAAAGATTAGACCACCCACCCTCCCCGCTTTCCCTTCCCTTTCCTCTCCTCTTCCATCTCTCCTGTCCCTCTACTATTCCACCAGCTGCTAGGGGCCCCCAAGCCTGTAGCCCCCATCCCACTGGGTGTACTTCCCCAGGAGCCAGGCCTCTGGTGAGCTGGGATCTCCTCCCATTGCATGCCCCCTTTCCTCAGGCCTGGCCCACCTCTCAGAGCCCCCTCTTTCCCCACCCTCCACCCCCAGGACTTCCTCTCCTGGAGCCCAAGGTCCCCTCCCCAAAGTGCAGGCACCTCTCCTGCCAGCACAGCCTCCACCAGGCGGCAGGCGGCGCCAGCAGCCAGCTGCGCACAGGTGAAGGTGCTGGGGCAGATGTAGATGGAGTCATAGCTGGCGCCCTCGCGGTGCAGCTCCCGGGTCTTCATCTTCTCCGTGGCCCGCAGACGATCCACGTGCTCAGCACTGGAGGCACAGAGGGGGCACTCAATGGGACAGCCAGGTAACTCTGTCCCCTCCACGTCCTCTCCTGTGTCTCGCAGCAGCTCCACGTAATAGAGGCAAGCCCAGGCTCCAGCCCCCAGGGTGGCTTGCGTGCTCTGAGGCCCCACCCCAACCCGGCCACAGGGGTCTGACCTGTGGCAGGTGAGCAGCTCAGCGTCCGTGGCTGGACGTGCGGGCAGGGCGAGACAGCGCCCGGCAAGACCCAACTCCTCCAGGTGGTGCATGATACGCTTGATGCGCTGAGGCGTCTCGGGGTGGTGGCTAGGAGTGGGGGAGTCGGAGGCAGGGCTTAGTGCGCTTGAAGTGGGGGCTCCCTCCCCTCCTCCCACTTAGCCCGGCTCTCTGACTGCATACTTGTCCCACAAGTTGTAGTGATCCATCATCTGTGGGTCATAGACCAGCCCTGTGCGAGCCTGCAGCACCGGCCACGTCAGGTTTGGGAGCTCAGGGGGCTGCCATGGTCCCTCCGCCTCCTTCTCCTCCACATCGTCCCCCTCCACAGTGTCCTCCTCCTCCAGGGTCTCAGCTGCATGGGGAGGCCACATTCACCCTACTCCTACTCCCCCACCCTGGATCCCCTTAATACTCTGGAACTCAGTTTACCCAAACCTAAAAAGGGGTGGGAGGCCTGAAACCAGGGCCCAGTGAGAGAGGGCCTGACCCTCCCCCACCAAGGCATCGAGGAAAGTCAGAGTGGGGTCTGGAGGAGTCTCCTCCCACAGCTCCTTCCCTGCCCAACCCCCCACCCAGCGCACTCCCTGACAACTACCTGATCTCACGAAGACCTCCCAGAAGGGCTCAAGGGCTTCCAGAGCACAGGATATAGACGCCTGGGCACTGGAGGGCAAGGGAGAGGAAAATGTGACCAACTGGCCCCTGAGTGGGTAATGAGGGGCCTACTTCTCCCCTCCTCCACCTGGGCTCACCTCGGGCAAGGGGCGCCAGGGAACTCCAGCACGGGGCAAGGGTCTCCCAGAAGGGTGTGGAGCGAGGCGCTGACGCCCTCAGCCAGGGAGCGGAGGTCGTAGCCACCCTGGGAGAAGGAGTTCACATGAGGGAGGGCAGGAAAGAACCAGATGTTACCAGAGAAGAGTAGGGTGTTGTCAAGCAACAGGGCATTTTTTTTGCTGTACACGGGCCTCTCACTGCTGTGGCCTCTCCCGCCGCGGAGCACAGGCTCCGGACGTGCAGGCCCAGCGGCCATGGCTCACAGGCCCAGCCGCTCCGCGGCATGTGGGATCCTCCCGGACCGGGGCACGAAGCCATGTCTCCTGCACCGGCAGGCGGACTCTCAACCACTGCGCCACCAGGGAAGCCCAAGCAACAGGGCATTTGAAGGCTGACTTCATTTCATGTGCTGGACAGTATTATGGGATGATTACTACTATTCTAATGCCCATTTTACATAAGGAAAGCAGAGGCACAGGGAAGCTGAGTGACTTAGGAGAGGTTGTTCAGCTAGTAAGTGGAATTGCTGGGACAGGACTGAAAGTTGTTCTTATGTCTTCCAGGATCCACGGGCTGAGAGACGAAGTGAGTCACTCACCTCCAGTGAGAGGATCAGCTTGCCTCCTGCCAGACCCATGAGCAGGTGGGTTAGCTGGGCGAACCCTGCCGGAGTGGCGGCCATCTCGCCCTGGAGGGACGAGGAGGGTCAGCCCTGCTCTGTGCAGCCCCCTTCTGCCCTCCTGCCATCCCAGTGCACCTGCCTTACCTTGGGGTCCCCTTGGAGGGCATCAAATCCAGCAGCTACCAGGACCAGCTGGGGCTGGAACTGAGAGGGAAGGAACTACATGAGGCCACCTGCCCTCACGGCCCTTCCCTCAACATCGCCTCTGCCCCAACACACCCCAGACCCCCAGGACCTCAAGGGAAACTGGCAGCAGGACGTGCAGGAAAGCGGCGATGTAGTCGGCATCTCGCATCCCCACCTGCAGACAGGGAGGCATGATGGGGATGTCCTGCCATCTGCCCTGAAGGGCAGGGGTGGGCCTCATTTTGGGGGCAAAGGGTGGGCAGATACTGACCTGGTTCCAAGGCACATTGATGGTGTATCCCTGGCCTTGGCCAAAACCTGTGGTGGACCAGTTGGAGGCTGTAAGGTGGGGCCAGAACCGACCCTGCTCGTAGCGGTGGATGGAGAAATAGAGGACACTAGAGGCAGAGAAAAAAAAGAGGTGGGGGTTGAGGAATCGGTCCCCCCAGAAACCCCCAACCCACAGCTACCACGGTTGACTCAACCATTCATTCATTCTCTCATTAATTTCCCCATGAATTCTTTAATTCATACATTCATTCATTCTTCCATTCAGTTGCCAGCTTATTCATCCTCTCATGCATTAATTCTTCCATTTATTTATCCATTACCTCACTCACTCATTCATTTGCTCTCTTACTGAAATTGCTCCCTCAGCAAACACTGCTGCCCCTCTCAGTGCCCACCCAGTTCTAGCTCTGACACCCTGAGAGCTATCAAGTCTATCCCACCCCCTAGGGCTCCTGACCCTGTGGGGGACTCTAGATCATGCTTGCCCACCCACCAGCAGGACAAACCCTGTGACACTGGAGGCCCACAGAGGCATGAGGCTCTTAGTTGGCGGGAGCCGGCTAAGGCTGAAAAGAACGCCAGGCAAGGCTAGGGAGCTTAGTATTTTCCCTGGAGGAAGTGGGGAGACTCAGGGCCTAGGGGTTAGGAGGGGTGGGACTTGGTTCTGTACATGGAGCTGGAGTGGGGATGCTGGCTGGGGCTCCATGAGGCCAGTGAGGGGGCAATTCCTTGTCTCCAATACCTTACAGGCTACCTCTACTATTTCTTCTATTTTCTAGGTGAGAAACTGAGCACTCAGAGCAGTGAGGGGGGCTGACACAGAACAGATACTGAAAAGACACAATGGTATATGTTCTGATAGTAAGCCAAGTAGGAGGGCTTGATTCTGACTGAGGCGATCAAAATGAATATCTCTCATCCATCCTTCCATCCATCTGTTCATCCACCCCCTGCCTTGTTCCAGAAAGGACTTAAGGCAGCATTTTTTTCCTTTTTTTAGGGAAATGCAAGAAATAGTGGTAAGCAATAAATCTAGACAAACTTAACAGTCACATTTTAATAAATGTTGATAATATAGTTGTGAAATTAAATGCAATTGGTATACAAGGATTTTTGGAATTGGGGGATAAAGACCATGTGAAAGCTCTGGTCTTGAGGAGATGGGAGATGACTGTTTTACTTTTTTTTTTTTTTTTTTGACTGTTTTACTTTTGACTCTAACAGATAAACATACAGTAGAACATAAATATTATCATCAGGAAAGATAGGAATAAAGAAAAGATTTGAAGAAAGTCCACCCCACAAGAGAGCCACCAAAGTCAACAAACAGAAGAACTAACACCCAAGGAAATTAAGTTTATAAAGCAAATAGAAGGAGATTTTAAAATAAGTTCAACTGACTTCCAGTAAAAGAATGGTGGACTGATAGCACAGGTATACCTCCTCATTATCCTACAATCCTAGTCAAAAGATAGTAAAGGGATTTTAAACAAATATCAACCCAGGAAGACAGAAAGTGGGAGAAAGGATGTCAGACAATTAGAGACTTCAACACATCTCTGGAAAGTAGTCTGAGGCTCCAGGGGCCACAGCAGGCCCTCTCCCATGCTGAACAGGTTGGGAAGTCACCCAAGACAATCTGAGGTTTCCCTTCTGGAGAAGTCAAGCACAGATCCAGGTCAATGCTCACAAAATCAATTCTGAATAGCCAATTCACTGAATAACCAATTCACTAAATTTACTTGTTTCTTTTAACTACTAAGCTTTAGTTTACTAAATGAATTCTTGTTAATTTTCTTAGGCATAATAACAAGAATTCCTTAATATCATTAATCATTCTTTTTCGTTTTAAAAGTGCATTGGAGGCAATAGCTGTGTTATTTTGTGGATATATGACTATATGCATAGATATGAAGAACTGTGAATATATTCAATGCATTCTTCTTTATGAATAAGAATGTATAAATGAAAAAAATCTATCCATGACCTTCAATCTCCCAGCTCCCCATCTCTCAATCTCTTAACTCCATCAGGAGGGTCCTGGCTGGAGACAAATTGGATAGCCCTTAAAATACTATTATGAAGACAAGGAAAACAACTAAACTAAAGCTTAGTAGAGCATAAACACAGAGAGGAAGAAAGTGCTCTTGAAGCTTAAAAGAAGGAATGGAAGGTGAAGTTGAGGAAATCTCCCAGGACACTGAGCAAAAGGAAAAAAGAGACAGAAGACATGAGATAAAAAATAAGAGACACAGAGGATCAACCCAGGAAGTCTAACATCTGACTAACAGAGAGACCAGAGAGGACACAGTAGAAGAAATCATCAACAATCTAATAGAAGAAAACTTCTGAGGATTTAAGAAAGGCATGAGTCTTCAGATGCAAAATATCTACCACTGGTAAGCAGAATGAGGGGCAGGGTGAAAATTCACAACACCAGGGATAATAGAACCTAAAACCTCCCAGAGAGGAAAATATATCGGAAAGGAATGAAAATCAGACTGACATCTAGACATCTGTCAGCAACACTGAATGGTGGAAAATAATAAAGCAATGTCTGGAGAACAACCAACCTAGATTAGATAATGGGCCACAGGAGCTCAGGAACCATGAGAATAAGTGGAATTTATGCAGTCAATTCAATAAAAGGCTGGATAAAACAGCAACTATTTAGTAGTGTCCCCTACTGACAAGGATGGGCTCAATCACTTTCTGCAGGAAGGGTAAGGTGGTTCTCTTTCTGGAGGGAAGTCTGGCACTAGATTCTAGACTTTCAAGCACAGTGACCCTCTGACGAATTGGAAATTCATCCTACAGATATACTCAGAGGAGTATAAAATTATATATTTACCAGACTATTCACTGTAGAATTATCTGTAGAGCAAAGACTAGTAAGACCTATAAACGTCCTGGGGTTAAATGGCCAAAGGTATAGCCATACAATGGAACACTGTACAGCTCTTACAGAGAACGAGATGCTTTTCAGAGGAACTAACATGGAGAGGTGTCCAAACCATGCTGTTAAATGCAAAAAGCAAGTTGTTGAAGAAAATGTAGTGGTAGTATGTTAATAATAATAATGATAATGATGAATATTCGTACATCTACAGGAAAAATTCTGTAACTATCAACAGTTACTTTTGACGTGATAAGAATTACAGGAGACTCACTGCTTTAGACGTTTCGATATTTAATTTTTTTGTTTGATTTATGGCCATGCCATGTGGCTTATAGGATCGCAGTTCCCCGACCAGGGGTTGAACCCCAGCAGAGGCAGTTAAAGCCCGGAATCCTAACCACTAGGACACCAGGGAACTAACTCCCTTTAATTTTTTAAAGAAATAAAATTTGCAGTATTGTCATAATCGGAAAACATAAAGTAGTAATTTGAGGTTCACTCCAGCTCCAGGATAAATTGGTGAACGAGATCTCCAAGCATTTGTAGGCTCAAATCTCGTCTCTTCAACTTCTTCTCTCTATGACCTCTTAACCTGTAAGCCTCAGTTCCCTGATCTGTAAAATGGGGAACCCAACAGTCCCTGCCTCAGAGTGAAATTAAGAGACAGCAGACACACAGAGGGCAGTACCAAGCCTGTTGCCAGGGCAGGCCCAACAAATGTGAATGCTTCCCCTTCCCTCCTGGGCCCCTTCTGGCTGTGCCTGTAAAGGTGGCGGGTGGCTGGGAGTCTAGCATCTAGGGTGGTACTCTGGGCATACCTGGGGTCTTGGTCAAAGGTGAACTGTGTTCCTTGACCGTGGTGCACATCCCAATCCACGATAAGGACCCTGTGAGTGAGAGAGAGGGGGGCACTACGTAAGAAGATCAAGGAGCATCTGGGGGAAGTGCCTAGACCAAGATACCCAACCCTGTGCCACCCTCATTACACCCGCCCTGCTGCTTGCTGCTGACCTCTGAATGTCATGCTTCTGTTGAGCATAGCGGGCAGCCACAGCCACGTGGTTGAACATGCAATACCCGTCCATGAGACTGTGCTGGGCATGGTGTCCAGGAGGCCTGGGAAGGGCAGGGAAGGCCACAGATTGATGGTGGTGAGGGGTCCTCCTCTTCAGAGATGGACTCTTCCCTGCTCTCTAATCCTGGACCACCAACTCCCCCAGTGCCGATGCCTGCACATCTGCCAGGAACTGAGTAATTGGGTCCCTCAGATCCTCACCCCCAGTCTACTCTTCTCTCTCTGAAGGAAATTTGATAATGCTCATTAAAATTATCAATGCATACACCCTCATACCAAGTCCTTCTGCTCCTGGGGACTTAGTCCACAACCTATATAACAAAAAGGGTGAAATAACATGTTTATAAATGGATGATATTTGGTGCAGCATTTTTTGGAAACAGCAAATGATTGGAGAGAACCAAAATGCCCAGTGGTAGCAGGCAGGTTAACTTACTGTGCATTTGTATAATGGCGTTCTACATGGGTCTAGGCTATACACTGTTAAGAGAAAAGCTTTCCAAGATATATAAGTGAAAAACGCATGATACAGGGAGTGTGTCGAGTGCTACCATAATTTGTGGCTAAAAAAGGGGAGGTAGGAGAAAAGCTACGTCTTCTGCATTTCATCACTTCTGAGATGCCAATGATGAGAAGATGTACTGTGATTTTACATGCCAATAACAAAGCAGAAAATGCTGCCAAAGGAATTCTGAGACACCGTTGTTTATAAGATGCATCTGGATTTCAAGATGTTTCGAATATGAAAAAAATATACATCTTAGAATCAACAAAATATGGTATTTATTCCATGAATGGCACAGACTATTTCTGGGAGGACACAAGAGTCGTTGGTGACAGCGACTGCCTCCAGGAGAGGAAGCAGGTGTCTGGAGACGGGGGTGGGGAGGACTTTTACTTGTACCGGACCCCCAACCTTTTTTAACATTTGATTCTTGAACCATGTGAATATACTTCCCATACCATTACCTTTTACATTTGAGAAAGGAATTTTTTGTAAAGTAAAAAAGCCTTATGCTAGTGGGTCCTACCTGATGATCGCCATGCCATTCCGGATCTCAGCCCTCAGGACTGCATCCACCAGCCTGAGGACGGAGCCTGAGGCCAGGCAGGCGCAGGTGTATGAGTTCTGGAGAGACAGTGGGGAGCCAGAGAGGGAGTGAGGGAGATAGCAGCCCTGTCCACTCAGCTGCCCCGCTCCAAGGTGGGGTGGATGTAGGGATGGGGGACCCCGGGATTGCCACCACCCTCTGCCCTCACAGTTCTCATCCATACCGGATGCAGATAAACTGAGTCATAGGTATCTGCTAGGACACGGAGTTCCCCCTCATTCATGTACTGGGTCGTCTCCATCAGATCAATGTATTCTAGACTGGGTACATAGATGGGGGATGGGATTCAGGGGCCCGCCTCCCTCCCTGGCCCTGAACCAGGGCCCTATCCCCTTCCCAGCTGAGTCCTCCATGCACCAAACCCCTGGACAAGTCAGGCCTCCTCAACTGTCAATCCAGGGAATAGCTGGGATGTAGGATACCTTCCCTGCTTCTTCCCCAGCCTGCCTCATTTCCAGTAACAACCCTTGCCCTCTACTCTGGCCACATCAAATCCTACCTCCAGGTCTTTTTTTTTTTTTTTTTTTTTTTTTTTTTTTTTTTTGCGGTACGCGGGCCTCTCACTGTTGTGGCCTCTCCCGTTGCGGAGCACAGGCTCCGGACGCGCAGGCTCAGCGGCCATGGCTCACGGGCCCAGCCGCTCTGCGGCATGTGGGGTCTTCCCGGATTGGGGCACGAACCCGTGTCCCCTGCATCGGCAGGCAGACTCTCAACCACTGCGCCACCAGGGAAGCCCAGTACCTCCAGGTCTTTGACCAGACAGTTCCAGCTGTCTGCATCTCCCTTTCCTCAGCCTTCTGTTTCATGGGACTCATTCTTTTTCTCCTCTTAAAGCTCAGCTAAGATACCCCCTCTGCCACACTAACTTTCCTTGAGCCATACCACATCAGGACTCTTACTCTGGGTTCCTTCAGCCCCCTGGGGGAACCCCCTGATCACTCTGTCCACATATCCATCATCTGTTTACACATCAGATTATAATAACAAAAAGAGCTCATCAGGGACTGATGATATGTCAGGCACCATTCTAAGCACCCGACACATATCAAGCCCTCCTGAGGAGCTCATGTTTACTAGCCCCCAAGTTACAGGTGATGACACTGAGATTCAGAAAGGCTGAGTGACTTGCCCAAGACCACAGAGCCCATGACATTCCTTCCCAAAGCATCTGGCCTGCCCTGGTTGGCCCAGGGCAGCCTCCTCCCCATCCCTACAAGGCCCCTAAGCCTTCACCTGTGAACCAACATCAGCTCCTCCTTTTCGGCAAATCGGGCCTGGGGAGACATGAGGAATAAAGTGCTAAGGCTCAGGCTGTCCCACCAGCTGCTGCCCTCTGCCCAGGATGTCGGCTGGGGGACTCACCTGAAAGGACACACAGCGATCCAGGAGGCCCTCCTGGATCAGATGCTCCTTGATGGCATGGAGCCGCTCAGGGCCTTCAGGGAAGCTGGGTTGACAGAGATACAAATACAGATATAGATACAGATATATATGACACTGGTGAGCACCACATCTGTTTCTGCACATCTTCCCCATCTGCCCTTCCACAGCTGCTGACGCATGAAACTTTGGAGTCATCCCTGGCGTCTGTTGGTCTCTGTTCTCATGATATATGCAGAGCCTGGCCCTCTCCTATCACCCCCACTGCTGCTACCATAATCTCTCGCCTGGGCTATTGCACTCAGCTGGCCTCCCAGCTTCTGCCCTTGCTCCCCCAACAGTCCTTTCTCTGCACAGCAGCCCAGACACTGGTTAAAACTCAAATCAGGTCACGTCCCTCCTCTACTCAAAAACTTCTCCTGGGGCTTCCCTGCTGGCGCAGTGGTTGAGAGTCTGCCTGCCGATGCAGGGGACAGGGGTTCGTGCCCCAGTCCGGGAAGATCCCACATGCCGCGGAGTGGCTGGGCCCCTGAGCCATGGCCGCTGAGCCTGCGCGTCCGGAGCCTGTGCTCCGCAGTGGGAGAGGCCACAACAGTGAGAGGCCCGCGTATCGCAAAAAAAAAAAAAAAAAATTCTCCTGGCTCCCAGCTCACTCAGGGTAAAAGCCAATGTCCTCCCCATGCCCCAGAAGGCCCTTGACGACCTGCCCCATCCCCTCTTTGACCCCTATCTCCTACTGCTCTCTCCATCACTCACTGCTTCTCCTACACTGGGCTCCTCCCTGTTCCTCAGTCAAACCAAGTACGTTTCCACTAGCTCTTCTTCCTGCCCAGGACAATCTTCTCCCAGATGCCTCCATAGCTCACTCCCTCACCTCCTTCAGATCCCTGCTCAGATAGTAAGGCCTTCCTTGATCATCGTATTTAAAACTGAAGAGTCCCCTCCACTGCACTTTCTGCTACTCTCCCTCCCGCTTCAGTGTTTCTCCACAGCACTTCTCTTTCTAACACACTTTATCACTTGCTTTTTCCTTGTTTACTATCTGTCTCCCTCCTCTAAAATGTAATCTCCACAAAGGCAGGAGTTTTGTTTGTTTTGTGTACTGCCTGTCCCTAGCGCCTCAGGAGACGGTAGATATGTATTCAATAATGAAGTCTTTTGCCATCCTGAGTCTTCCACTGGGATAGGGAAGATAGATACTAAACTAGTAAACACATAAGTATAATAATGGACAAACAATGGCATGGGCTAGGAATATCTTGATGCTCAGGTGTGGGGGAAGGGGAGTGGCTAGGCAAAGTCCTCTCGGAGGGTCTCCTTGAGATGTGAATGTTAACTAGGAGACAAGTAGGTGGAAATGAATCTCTGGAAAAGGGACTGGCCAGGGTAAAGACCTGAGATGAGAGAGTGCCTCGCATGTTGGAAGAACAGCAAGGGGATCAGTGTGTGTGAAGTGAAGCAAAGCGAATGAGGGGGAGGATTGGCTGACGAGGTCACCGTGGTGATATGGAGCCAGATCACATGGAACCTTAGAGGCCAGGATGAAGAATTTGAACTTTACCTTCAGGGTAACACCCTGCCCTTGAAGGACTTTAAGAGAGAGAATATCATCTTGTACATACTTTTTTAGGCTGTTGTGTGAAGAACAGGCAGCAGGGGTGAGGGTGGAAACAGGGAGGCCTCTGCAAGTCTAGGTGAGTGATGATGGTGGTGGCAGTGGAGGCGGTGAGGAAAGGTCAGATACTGAATACATTTCAAACACAGAGCCAAAAGAATTTGCTGATGGATTGTAATGTGTGACTGAATGGGAAGTGTAATTCTTCCATTTCAGCACAAACATCCCTTCTTCAAGGAATCCTTCTGGGAGCCCTGGATGCTAGTCTAGGGTCCTCTATTAAACACTCTTGAAAGCTCTGGTCTTAGGTCCTCCTTCATTAAACACCTCACACTGCTGATGGCGGTTTAGTGACCTGCTCTCCTACTCATCTGTCAGCTCCCTGTCGGTCTTGTCTGACACATTTGTATCACCATCTCCGGCACACAGAAGGCACTCAATAAATGTTTGTTGGCTAAATGAAAACAACCCATTCAAGCCTGAGCCCCATCTCCCTAAATCATCTGCTTCCATTCTCTAGGCTAGATTAAGACAGGATTCGTTCTTCTAATGTGCTCTAAGTGTTTGTCTTTGTATGGCTTGGGTATGGCCTGGAGGAGCCAGCCTCACCTGTCATCCCAGAGGCAGTGGAATTCATTTAGCTGCTCATCGAACACCAAGCCAGTGCCAGACAGTGTCCTGGCCTCCCGGTTCAGATCCTGCAAGGAAAAAAAATGGGAGAGACTGATGCACTGAGGGCCTGAGTCACAGGGAGCATCCCACACTGTCCAGGATGGAGAAGCTCAGGGTTTTGATTGTCACAGGAGGTTAAATTGCGGCCAGGCCCCTCTCACCAGCCCTTGCAGCCCCACGACTAGGTCTTGCTCGGCTGCTTGACTAAGCTTCTTCATTCTGCCTTTCTTCTTTACCTCCGCTAGATTGGGGCTGGAGCGGAGTACGGCACCCTTTTTAACACCTCGCTTCTGCCAAACAGAGAGAAGGGTCAGAGTCCAACGCACGGTCCGCTGCTCCCCCTCCCCCTCATCAGGGCAGGTGTGGGGCCTCACCGAGGTCTGGGGTCTCACCGAGGTGACGCTGGAGTCGTGGGCGGGGGGATGGGGATTGTGCCTACTCCTTCGCTGTCTGGTTGTGGTGGAATCCTGGCCGGTGGAGGTCATGGCTGGGGAGACTTCACCCCTCACGCGTTTCTTGAGGGTGGGGTGGAGGTGACTCTGAAAGGGCCCAACGCCCTGAAAACCCTACATCCCAGCCCTTCCCAGGCCCCGCCCCCTACGCTAGTCTCTATCCCTTTTGCTATCTATTCCACACCACCTTCTAAACTCTGCCTCTGAAGGCTCTCTCCCTCCAGCTGGGTGTCCATTCTACCTGGTCCCGCCCATTCCACTAGGCTCCACCCCTTTAACACTATTCTTTCTCCTTTCAAAGTCTTGCCCTTTCACAGAGCAATTAACCCCCTGGCTCAGTCCGTTCTAGAGCCTTCCCTTTCCAGCTAATCACCGCCCCTTCCGCTCTGTCAAGCCCCATTCCCAGACCCTTTCATTCCTCAAAGCCTCGCCCAGACCCCACCCCTTCTCAAACCTGCCCATTCCAGCCAATCTCCCGGGATAATCACCCACTCTTTCACTCAGCCAGACCCAGCCAGGGCCCCGACTCCACCCTTAACGATCCACTTAACTCCACCCCTTTTCGGCCCGACCGGCACCTTCCACTTGGCTAGATCCCGCCCCTAACGTTTCAACAAGCCCAGCTCCTCAGGGGACTGCCCCTTTCCTTCCACCAGGCCCCACCCCCTACCCAGGCCCAATCCCTAACGCCTCACCAAGCCCCTTCAGCCAGTTCCGAGCCACCTCCCGCTAGCCCCTCCCCCTTCCCGCCCCCGCCGTCGACGCGGGCGCAGCCCCTTTTTCAAACTCCGCCTTTGGCTTACGCCTCAAAATTCCCTGAGCACCCTCATTTCCGTTGGGCCGGGGCTCTCTACAGCCCGCCCCAATCCCTCCCACACTGGGGGTCTTGCCGCAAGGCCGCGCCCCTCGTGCGGGCCACACCTCCCGCGAACTCACAAACTGCGGGTCTGCGCGAGAGCTGGCGTCGCAGGCAGTGCAGTGTGTGTATGAAGCGCGCGCCAGCGGCTGGACGATGCGCTCGGGGTCAACCTCGCCCCTCCCCCAGCCACCGCCGCTGTCGTCCTGGTGGCCATGGCCGCCGTCCCTCCGTCCCTGTCCAGTGTTACCTTAGGAGCCCTCCGGACCGGCGCCAACTGTACCGTGCGATTAACTCAAGAGTGCAAGCAAGCAAGGCCGTTAGAAAGGGGCGTCTTCTCTCCTCCCAGTGGCTTCCCGCGGGACGCGCCGTGATGACGTAGTGAGGGCGGGCTGGTGGGCCTGGAGCGCGGTGGGAAGTGGACAAGGCTGGTGGCGGCCAAAATGGGAGTGGTGATGTTAATAAATGTGAGGATTTTCTGAGTTCATATTCGCTAAGGTGGTACACAGGAAGCACTCGCCAAATGTTAGCTATTAATATTCTGCCGGGAAAATGAATGGTGGAGCGGAAGGAGTCTTAGTAGAGGCAAATAACTGTGATGATAGCAAGTAATATGTGACAGGCATTGTCGCAGGCCACAATTCTACGAGGTAGTTCCTTAAAGCTGTTTTGAAGATAAGGAAACTGAGGTTATGCGACTTAGCCATGTGACCTTGAGCAAGTTACTGAGCATCTCTAGGCTGCAGTTTCCTCATCTGGAAAATTGTGGTAATTATAGTGCCGGAGCCAGAATGGACCTCAGGAGGGGAGTTTTTCTTTGGGCGGCGGCTCTCCCTGTCGGCTCCCTCCACTGGGTCACCTCTGCCCCCAAGCTGTAATAGAAAGTGTGTGCCTAGGGGGTAGGGGGAGTTGCCACTGTGCACCACCCCCGAACTCCCCCCCCCACTGTGTCTAAATGCCTAAATGTCAGACCCGTAGGAGGCCGGTTTGTCCTCCTAATCTCCCTCTCTCATTCTTCACCATTTCCTACCGGGCTGTAGGCTGGGGAGGGAGAGATAAGCGGTCTGGGGTTCAGCATCGCTGACTAACTAACAGATTGACAGCCCCGCCGCCCAGTAGCCGGGCCCTCTTACCCTCTGGCAAACCCCAGTTCCAGCCTTCTCTTCCCTTCCACTCTTTTTCTACCTGAACGTGTCTTTTTGTCCCAGTGGAAGAGGGTCACAGCCCTAAGACTTTTAAACCTCCAGATACACCAAAGAAAACATATATACAGTGATACACACTGAGGAACATTCTGAGGTGTGATGCCTGCAAAGTAAAAGAGTAGGAAGTCTTGTAAAGGCCAAGGCCTATTTTTTCTGTATAGTCAGAAGAGAGGTTCCTGTAGAGCCGAGGTTGGCAAACTTTTTCTATAAAGGGCCAGATAGTAAATATTTTAGGCTTTGCAAGCCACGTACTGCTACTGTGACATTTTCTTTCTTCCTCCTCTCCCCTCCTCCCTCCCTTTCTTTCTTTGCTTTCCTTTCTTTCTTTTCCTTCTTCTCTCCCTCCCCTTCCCTCCCCTCCCTTTCCTTCCCCTTTGTCTCCTTTATTTTCTTTCTTTCCCTTAAAAAATGTAAAAACAGGCTGTAATCTAGCTTTGGCCTGAAGGCCATAGTTTGATGATCCCTGCTGTAGGGTGTCAGTCTTTGGTTTCCTTTTTCTGGCTGGGATTCTTTTACAGGTTGAGTGCAGAGGTTACATGTTTCCTGAGGCGAGGTATTCCTTTTGTGTGAGGTGTGAGGACAGGGGTTCATGGACAGGGTCAGGTCATTTCTGGTGTTCTTCTACTGGGTCAAGCAAATGTTCCTGGACAGAGTGAGGATAGGGATTCCTATAGTTTCTATAGTGTTGTTCCTCTACTGAACTAAGCAGGGGTTTCTATACAGGGCAGACCAGTTGTTTCTAGGGAGCTCCAGACTAGGGGTTCCCATACAAATTCAGGATGGGGCTCCTTAGACTGCATCATGACAGATTCCTATGAAGAATTAGGTAGCCCAATTCAGGGTCAGCACAGGTGTTTCTGTACAGGTTCAGATCTGTGTTCATATAGATATTAGAATTAGGTGTTCATGTCCAGTTCAGTCAAGAGGTTGTTATTAATTGGGCTAAATTATGTTAGCTGCTGTAAAACCCAGAATTTCGGGCTTCACAAATACATGTTTCTTTTTTATATATAAATTTATTTATTTTATTTTTGGCTGCGTTGGGTTTTCATTGCTGTGCACAGGCTTTCTCTAGTTGTGTCGAGTGGGGGCTACTCTTCATTGTGGTGCACGGGCTTCTCATTGCAGTGGTTTCTCTTGTTGTGGAGCACGGGCTCTAGGCGCGCGGGCTTCAGTAGTTGTGACACTCAGGCTCAGTAGTTGTGGCTCACAGGCTCTAGAGCGCAGGCTCAGTAGTTGTGGCACATGGACTTAGTTGCTCCGCGGCATGTGGGATCTTCCCGGACCAGGGCTCGAACCCGTGTCCCCTGCATTGGCAGGCGGATTCTTAACCACTGTGCCACCAGGGAAGCCCCAATACATGTTTCTTACTCATACAGAATCCACTGTGAATATTTATTACTGGTCATTCATGGACCCAGGCAACTTCCATTTTGCAGTTCTGCTCTCCTCTGAGCCCTTGGAGTTCTCACTATTCAGCAGGTAGATGGGGAAAGAGAAAGTGGGGGACTGTGTGAGAGACTTCTAGGGGCCAGGCCTGGAAGTGTGATATGTCACTCCCACACTCCATGGGTCAGAGCTCTGTCACATGTCCACATCTAACTGTAAGGGAAGTTGGAAAAGTGTGTGAGCTTAGGAAGAAAAGGGACAGGTTTGAAGAGCCTATAGCAGTGCCTGCTACAGGATTCTATAGACTTCACAGAGCTATGCTGTCCTATGTGGTAACCACTAGCCACATGGGGCTGCTGAGCTCTTGAAATGTGACTAGTCCAACTTGAGGTGTGCTGTAAGTGTAGAATATGCACTGGATTTCCAAAAAAATTAGTATAAAAATTAAATATGTCAATAACTTTTATATTGATTGCATATTGAAATGAAATACCATTGATCCTTGAACAACACGGGTTTGAACTGAGTGGGTCCACTTATATGTAGCTTTTTTTCAATAAATACTACAGTACTACATGACCTGAGGTTGGTTGAATCCACAGATGTGAAACTGCAGATATGGAGGAACCGAGGATATGGAGGGATGACTATAAAGTTATACACGGATTTTTCTACTGCCTAAGG
Source organism: Leucopleurus acutus (assembly GCF_964270905.1). Classification (NCBI taxonomy): domain Eukaryota; kingdom Metazoa; phylum Chordata; class Mammalia; order Artiodactyla; family Delphinidae; genus Leucopleurus; species Leucopleurus acutus. The sequence goes on along the minus strand of NC_139148.1, from coordinate 42,472,610 downwards.
GTGTCAGCACCCCTAACCACCCTCTCATTGTTAAAGGGTCAACTGTATTTAACTACAGTGGGTAAAGTAAAATATATCATTAAAATTAACTTCATCTGTTTTATTTTTTTGCTTTTTAATGCAGCTACATGAAAATTTTAAATTACACATGTGACTCAAATTGTATTTCTTTAGGACAGCGCTGCTATAGAGAATTCTCTTTAAAGTATCAGCACAGGGGTTCTTGTGTAGGTGTAGGGGTTTCTCTATAGGGTCAAGTTAGTGTCTCTTGTCTGGGGTCAGGAGAATGATTCTATTATCTGGTAAGGCAGGTTTGTAGAAAAATATGAAGGTTGGAGGCATTGTATAGAGTGAGAGGGAAGAATGTGAACGCATTTTTTTCTCGTGCAGATTAAGATTAGCTGTTCCTTTAGAGGCCAGAAGGGTGGTTTTCTGTAGAGGGTCAGGCCAGAGGATCACAACATACTCAGGCCAGGTATTTCTGCATGGGATCAGAGCTAGGTTCCCAGAGACGCAGATCAGGTGATCCTATTAGGGGTTAGGCCTGGGGTTCTTGTACAGGCTCCGGACAGGTGATCATTGTGATTCAGATTCTGGATTGTTTAACAAGGTCCGAGCAGAGGTGTCTATGCAGTACAGGTGTTTTTAATTTTTTTTTTTTTTTGCGGTATGCGGGCCTCTCACTGTTGTGGCCTCTCCCGTTGTGGAGCACAGGCTCCGGACGCGCAGGCTCAGCGGCCATGGCTCACGGGCCTAGCCTGTCCGCGGCATGTGAGATCTTCCTGGACCGGGGCACGACCCTATGTCCCCTGCATTGGCAGGTGGACTCTCAACCACTGTGCCACCAGGGAAGCTCCAGGTGTTTTTATACTGGTTCATTTCTTGGATGTCTCTCAAGTCAGAGGTTCCTGTGGAGGGTGAGCGTGGGGTTTTCTGTACCAGCTCAGGACACAAGTTCCTGCTGGGACTCAGAGGGCGGTCCCACGCAGGGTCAGGACAGAGATCCTGTGCAGAGGTAGGACACTGTCACCTTCAGAGATTCAGGTTAGTGTTTCTACTGTTGGCTCAGGACAGTAGCTCCTATGCAAGGCGAGTGTGGGGCTTCTGGGACAAGCCCAGGGCAGGGGCTGTCATAGAGAGTCACAGGGCTTCCTGTGCAGGGTCAGGAGAGTATTTCCAGAGGGGAAGGTTAGGAGTTCCTGTAAAGGATCAGGTAAGAGTTTCCTATAAATGAGTCAAGTTAAGGATTTCTGCAGAGAGTCTGGTCAGAAGTTCCAGTACAGTTGTATTCAAGGCTTCTTGTAGAGGGTCAGGGCCATGGAGCTAACACAGGATGAGGATGAGAAGCCCTGTACAGTGTCTGGGAAGGAAGTCCTGTGCCAGGTCAGGCCATAGGTGCCTGTATCGGATGAGATATGGGCTTAAAGTAGAGGGTCAGGACAGGCGTCCCTGACACAGGGTCAGGAAAGGGTTTTCTGTGTAAGTTCAAGACTGAGGTTCATGTTGAGAGTTAGTCCATGGGTTCCTTCGTACTCTACGGGGTGGGTCACGAGATCAGGATTGTTGTGCAGAGTGACATCCTCGGGAGTCGTCAACCGTGGAGGCAAGGGCTTCTACACTCAGTCTAGATTTTCTACACTCACTAGATTTTCTTGTGAGCAAAGTATTTTAAAAATGCTACCTGGAGGGCACGGCTCCAGTACAGTGTGAGGACGAGGTGTCCTGTCCAAGGTCAAGACAGGATTCCTATAAAGAGATTGAGGCTTGGGGAAAGGGTCAAGACAGGCATTTCTGTTAGGGGTGGTACAGGGACTTCCTTACAGTGTGAGCTCAGAGATTCCTAACCAGAGTAAGGCAGAGGTTCCTGTGCCATATGGGAGGACTGGGGTTACTCCTGTGCAAGGTGAGGGCTGGTGTTCCTGTCCGGACTCAGGATGGGTTTCCTGTTGATAATTAGAGAAAGGTTTCCCTTAGAGTTCCAGAACCAGATTCCTGTACCAGGCTAGGGCACCCATTCTTATAGGGAGTGAGGACTGGGGTTCCTGAACAAGGCGGGGCCAGGCACATTTCCACACAGGTTCTGAGAGGGGTTTCTTTTTTAAAAATATTTATTTATTATATTTGGTTGCACCGGGTCTTAGTTGCGGCAGGTGGGCTCCTTAGTTGCAGCATGCAGGCTCTTTAGTTGTGGCATGCGAACTCTTAGTTGCAGCATGCATGTGGGATCTAGTTCCCTGACCAGGGATCGAACCCGGGCCCCCTGCATTGATAGCGTGAAGTCTTAGCCACTGGACCACCAGGGAAGTGCCCTGAGAGGGGTTTCTGTTCAAGACGAAGACAGGGGCTCCTCCAGGGTAAGAGGGCTGGGATTCCATGGGGCAGCCAGGCAGGAGGCTTTTACAGGGCCAGGGCGCGCTCCTGTAAGGAGTGTGGACTACTGTGATTCTCGAGTGGGCTAGTGTGGTGACTTGCTGAAGGGGTGCTGTTCTGCTGAGGACAGCTGCTCACGCATACTGTGTTCAGGATGTGCGGGCCCACAGTCCCCACCTCTGGGGCTTCAGGGGGGAGAAGCTGTAAAGAGAAGCAGCCCAGTTAAGTGTGAGCAAGGCTCACTTTGGTAGGGGAGGGTCGCCCATCTAAAATCCACTTCTTAAACTCAGCGTGGTCAGGGCAAGTTCTGAGCCTCAGTTTTTCATTAGTAAAAGGAGCATGAGTGTACTTTCCTTAGTCTTTTTTTTTTCAGGTATTCATGAACTAAAGCAACTGAAGCCTCTCAGCATTGCCGACCCACAGTGAGCACTCAGTTAAAGGCGCTGCTTGCTGTTAGGAGCCGTTGGGAAGCCTGAGCCATGGAGCCTGGCTAACCTGTGCCATCAGCTGTGTGGCCTCGGGTGAGCCACTTAACCTGTCTGGCTTAGGATGTCACCTGACTGGGTGACTGTTTCTGTGGAAGCGTTTGTTAAATGGAAGTACAGATGCCACTCTGGGGGGAGCAGTTTACCCAGGTGAGTAGGTGCGTTGGGGAGGGAGATGGTACTGTGGGGAGCTCCCCGACCTCCAGGGTCTAAATATCACCCCCAGAGGCTATTTTGTCCTCCTAATCTACCCCTCTCGTTCTCTACCATTTCCCACAGGGCTGCAGGCTGAGCTGGGCTGAAAGAGATAAGAGATGAGTGACAGGAAGGCCCATGGACAACCTCATGGTCCCATACTGGCCTTCTGACCTTCTTGACAGCTACCATTCCTGCCCCACCCCTTCCTCCCTTTCCTGTCCTCAGCATGTCTAATGTCCCTTGGAAGAGGGTCCCTAGCTTACACTGACTGAAACTATACATGTTAACACTTCCATAAATATGTGTACACAGGGCTGCTCCCATTGTCAGCCACTTAGAGACACTGACATGGCCCACACCACACAATACTCTCACACACACACACACAGACTTGCACAGAAATACTGTCATCACCAGACCCACAGAGACATCCTGACACGCAGACCCTCACGGTCACACTGTTATGCCTCACACACTGTCACACAGTAGTTCTTGTTCAACTTTCCAAAATGTGTATGGATCCACTTCTGTGCCCAGTGCATATGCTGTCGTGCTGTCTCAAAGGTCACCCCGAGTGGTGCACAACCCCATGTGTTTCCTCAGCACACGCTGTCACGGGCACACCTCCATGTCTGCTCACACAGTCACCCGTGCCTGGCCTCTTGCAGGCATCTGGAGTCACGCACATCATCTCATACAGCCTCATCCCTACTGCCCGCTGCACACCAGCTCTCACCACGACGTGTGGCTGCATGTGCTGTCTCATACAACCTGGACGCCGTCACACGCGGTGTCACATATTCTGTCACAATCGTGAAGTGTTGCGTGCCATCTCACATGGTCATACACGGCAGCCACACACTGTCATCAAAGAATCACGGACACTGATACACAACCCCCCACCACTGTTCTTTATTTAGTCCCACACAGACTCACACATTCAGTTTCAGGACTCTGGTGGTTTTATTTTACAAAAGCTTTGAATGTCCACGCCAAGGCTTGTCTGGGGCCCAGAGGGTTGGGTTGGACAGACATCTGGCTACAAGAGGGGAGGGACACCAACCCCTGCCCTGAGGCCATGCTCTGTGCCCTCATGAGCTGAGTGGGGCCACCACAGTGGTGGTGGTGGGAGGCATGGGGCCTGTGGGGAAGGAGCCTGTGGGTGAGCCCAACAGGGGCCCTGGGAAAGGCATGAGGTGGCTAACAGGCCCTGACAGCACCACGGGGCCCAGGCCTTGGTAGAGGTGGGCAGTGCCAGGTGGGCCCAATGTCAAGCCGGAGGCCACCTCCCCACAATTCCCACTACTGCTGCCCCCAGCCACCACCATGAAGCTGCCAGCTGGCCCTTCAGCTGCTCCTGTACCTCCTAGACTCGATCCCCGTTTCTTTTTTCCTTTTCCAGATGCCTTGCGGTTTCGAGTCTGGATGCCATCCTTCCGCATGGTCAGTGGTCGGTTCACCTGCCAAGAGGGAGGCCATGCGTGTTTCCCAACTCCACATCTTGCCTCTATGTCTCCTCCAGGGATGCTCTCTCCACCCCACTTCTTAAGAATAGGGAATTGGTTCAAGGACTCGGGAGTGCGCCCCTGGTGTGGCACAGGTATCGTCCTCAAGAATCCCGAGGTTGTGAGGCCCTGAGCTTGGCAAAGCCTTTCAGACTAATGGGAGCTGCCCCTGGTCTAGGACGGGGGAGTGGAAGTTAGCTGATGGCCAAGGGAGGAGGAGGGAGGAGGGAGCAGGAGGAAGAAAGGAGATGAAGGAGTGGAGGAGAGAGGGGTGGGGAAGGTGGAGGGGGCATGGAGGAAGAGGGAGGAGAATAACAAACGGAGAAGGGAAGGGAGAAGGGAGGAGCAGAAGGAAGGGAAGCGGGAGGAGAGGAGGGAGGCTCCGAGGGGCCCCGGGGCACCTGGTGTAGCTTGTAGTAGAGGCCGCAGGCATTGCACACAGGGTCGCCACTGGCGTTTCTCCGCCACAGTGTGGTGGTGGTTGTCTGGCAGTTGGTGCACTGGGTACCTGCCCGTTTGCTGACAATCTGGGGGAGAAAGAATGTGAGGATGAGCACACTGGTGGGTGGAGGACTAAAAGAGGTGAGGGTCAGGTTAAGGCAGGGTTTCTGACAGGGCGAGGGCTGGGGGTTCTGTGTGGGTGAGGACAGGACTTCCTGGCCGGGATAGGGGTTTTGGGTATTATATGGGGGAATACACCAGTAGTACGCAACTTTGGCCATCCACTGGAATCACTTGGGGAGTTAGAAACAGTCCTGATGCCCAGACGGCATCCCAGACCAATTAAACCAATACATGTGGGGAGGGCCCCAGGCCCCAGTGGTTTCGAAGTGCCCCAAGGTGATCCCAGTGTGAAGCCGAGGATGAAAACTGCAGTGCAGGGAGAGGATGGGGTTCCTGCTTGCAGACTGTGAGGATAGGTTGAGGATAGGCGGTCCCATACAAAGCTGGCTTCCTTTGTGGATGGGGAAGGGGTGGGGGATGTGGGTTCTTGTAGAGCGTGAGGACTGGAATCCCTGCACAGGGTGAGCACAGCGGTGGAGGCAGGCCTGGGTCTTACCAGGCGCTTCTTGGGCCGGATGAGGGGCCTGTTCTGCCCGTTCATCTTGTGATAGAGGCCACAGGCGTTGCACAGGTAATGGCCCGTCCTGTCCCGCCGCCACAGTGGGGTGGCCGTTGCTCCGCAGTTCACACACTCTCTGGCCTCTGGTGGGGTGGACAGAGGGGAAGAGGGAGCCAGGCTCAGTCCAGCTTCGCCCTAGACCACCCCCCGCCACCAACCTCCACCTCCCAGTCCCTTTTAGAGAACCTCACCACAGGGGGTTAGGGGCAGAGTTCCACGAAGCTTGGGGGAGGAATAGGCTGCTGGATTGAGGGGGCTCCCAGTGGGAGAAAAGAAGGTACTGGAAAAGTCAGGGCCCCCATAGGCACTGCTGGGGACCGGAATTGATGAAGGCAGTGCAGGCCCCAGTGTCAAGAGGTCTGGACTCAGCCGCTCTGTCTTTAAGGTCTCCAGGAAACTGCCGCCACCTTTCCCATCCAGATCTTCTGGGGCCTGGGGAGGGGAGTCCTCACGGGTGGGGCATGCAGTCGAGGCAGGGTAGAGCCCGGTCTTGCCATAGGCCCAGCCAGCATATGGTGAGCTCCCTGGGATGCCTTCCATACAGTTGAGCAGTGGGTACACCTGAAAGACTATTGGGGGGTATGGAAAAGGAGGAGGAAAGAAGAAGAGCAATCAGTCTAAAGTCATCTTGCTTTCAGGGTCTAATGATGCCCAAGAGCCCCAACATGGTGGCCAAGTTTCCAACCTTTCTGCAGGTGACCAGAATAGCTACTGGCCATTGGGTGACTCCTGGGTCCTGAGCCCCACTGGTCACTCTGGCAACTGAAATAACCTCCAGCCATTTCCAAGTGGGCTTTGAGGATGACTTGTTGGGATTTGGAGCCCATAGATCAGTTGGCAACTCGGGCCACCACCTACTTCCAACGTTGCTTCCCAGTATGGCTATCCCAAGATGGCAGGCTGGGGAGCATTGGCATTCCCAGGTCTGGACTTAACTAGGGGTCAGCAGAGCCACGTGAAGGCTTCCGGCCATTTTCAGGATGACTTCTTAGTAGGATTCTGCCTTAGCTAAGGGTCTCCATGGCAACCCCAATAACACAGAGCCAGTGCCAAGACAGCTACCCAAAGAAGTTACCTGGGGAGTGTCTGTAGGCCTCAGCATCCCTGTAGTAGGCCAGTGCAGCAGCTGCAGCCGTGGCGGTGCTGGGGGCGGTGGAGGAGGCTGCTGTATCCAAGCCCTCAGGCCCAGAGGGGAAGAAGACCCCCGATTCTGGTGGTGAGGACACCAAGGCAGGGTCCATAAACTGGGGCAGGGGCTCGGAGGTCCCCAGGGCCCCGAGGCCAGGGAACTCCATGGGGCCTCTGGGGTTTGACCTGTGAGAACAGGAGGGGTCCTCAGACACAGAAGCCCTCCTCTCCCCTCTCCACCCCTTCTTCCCTCCTTTCTCCCTCTTCCCACTCCATCCCCTCAATCCTCTTATCCCCCCTTTCCATCTCCCTAGTACCCTCCTCTTGCCTCCTCTCCCCCTCCTCTTCCTCTCTCCCCTCCCTCATCTCTCCCTTATCTTCCACTCCATCCTCTCACTCCCATCCTGCTCCTTTCCCCTTCTTCCTCATTTATCTTTCCTCTCCTCCTCTCCCTCTTCTGTACCCTCCTCTTCCTCCTCTTCCCTTTCTTCTCCTCGCCCTCCTCCCTCCCCCGTCTCTCCCTCCTCCCTCCTCTCAGCTGCCCTTCTTTCTCCTCCTCTTCCCCTTCTTCCTTCTCTTTCTACTCCTGCCTCCCTCCCTCTTCTCTCTTCTTCCCCTCTTCCACTCCCCCTCCTCCTCTTCTCCCTGGTCCCCCTTCTCTCCCTCCATCTCTTCCTCCTCCACCTCCCCTTTGCTCAGCCACCTCCCCCCTTCCCCTTTCTATATCTGCTCCACTCCTCTCTCCTTCTCCTCCCTTTCCCTCCCCTCCCATCTTTTGTCTTCATCCTTCTCCTCTCCCTCCCCTTGTGCTCATCTCTTTCTCCCTCTCCTCATTTTCTCCTCTCCTCCTCCTCCTCCTCCCCCGCTTCCTCTTCTCCCTCTGCCCCCACACTTTCTCCCCTCTGCCTCTAAAAGAATCGAGGTGGGGTAGGCTGGGGTGTGGAGCCAGAGTCCCTTGAACTCCTTGGTCACCCCCCTGGACCTTGGGGTTCACCCTCCTGTGCTCCCCAACTTCATCCCTATCTGTTGCATCTTGCCTTCTGACTTTCTCAGAAACCCCATGGTTTCCGGCTTGACTCTCCCCTCCCCCACCTCCGTTGGGTCTGCAGACGGAGGGCCCCTCAGTTCCTCCCTGCTCCATGGGGGGGTCAGTACCCCCACTGCTTATCTCTGCCATCCCCGCCCAACTTTTGAAATCACCCCAAGGCCACTGGCTTCCTCTGAGGAGGGGGACAGGTGGGAGGTGTTCCCTCTACCCATACCCTGTCCCCTGGGGAGGTCTGCCATAGTTCTGCTTTCAAGTTCCTTCAGTCCCCACCATCCTCAGGCCTCAGTTTCCCTATCTGCCGGATAGGAGGTGGTGACAGGGCTCGAGCTAAGACTTAGGAGAAGGCAGCTTGGTCTCTCTGCCCGTTTGCCTCTGTCCTTCCCTGTGTGTATCTCTGTCTCCCTGTGTCTCTTTTTTCCTGACCCTGTTTCTTCTCAAGTCTGGCTCTCTGTATTTCCCTCCCATTTTTCTATGCTACCATGATACATCTTGCTCTCTCTTTCTGTGCTTTTATAAATGTTTAATGTTTTTCCTCCTCCCTTTCTCTGTCCTCCCATGTCTCTGTCTGATTGTCTCTCTCCTTCTTTATCTCTCTTTTTATCTCTTTGTTTCTCTATCTCTTTCTTTGCTCTCTGTATCTTTTTCTGTTTCTCTTTTTCCCTCTCCATTCATCTCTCTGAGTGTCTGTACATCTCTCCCACTCTGTTTCTTTCTGCTTGTTTGTCTCTTCCTTAGTCTCTCTCTCTGGGTCCTCTGGCCTTATTTCCATGTCTGTCTGACTACTCACGTACCCATGAACACACCCTCCTGCACACAGCCCCATATGAAGAGGCAAGAAACCTACCCCTGCCCCTGACTTGCCCAATGAATCTGAAGGCCTTGGTCTCCCTGTCTGTAGGGTGGAGTGACAAATATAGAGAAGACCATCTTCCTCCGCTTATGTGACCCATTGTATAGACAGGCTAAGAGTTGGGCCCGGGGTTAGGGGTTGTGCTGGGCTAGAGATGGATCTGTCAGTGTGCCCACCACCAACCTCCTCTAGGGTCCAGGGCACCTGCTGTCTCTCCCTAGGGAGAGTGTCTTGCCTCCTCATCTCCTCATCCATCTCTTTCCTCTCTGTCTTGCCATGATTCTATCTGTATCTCTCTCTGAGTTCCTGTCTCGCTCTCCTTTTCTGTTCCTGGGTCTCCCCCTCTTTCTTGTCTCTCTGTCTATCTTACTCTTTCTTTGAGTCTCTGTTTTTCTTTTTTCTCTTCATGTATCTGTCTTTTGCTTCTTTTCTCTCTCTCCATCTCTCTTTGTTCTTTCCTCCCTTCTCTCTGTCTCTGTTTGTCTCTTACTCTTTTTGTCTCTATCACCACTCTTCCTTTATACCCTCATTCTCACTTCACCACCACCCCCAATCTCCCTCCAGCCCCACTGCCCCCTGTCCCTGCACCTTGTACCTTGGTGGGTCCAGGACTGCCCACCCCTCCCATGGCAGGGGCCCAGCCCCGCCACCCCCAGTTATCACTCTCCAGACAGAGATAAAGTTTATCTCGAGGCTGGGGGATATGAAAGCTCCTTATCAGCTGCCCCACTAGAGTAAGTGCTGCCCCAACGGGCAGCAGGCAGCAGGCCGGCACCCTCAACTCTCCTTCCGCCCAGCCCCTCACCCCAGGTAACGTCCCTATCCCAGCCCGCAAGGGAGGGTCCCTCGGGACTGAAGGGAGCAGAGCTGGGATATGGGGGCAGATAACTCTTGGGAGAGTTTGAGGTGGAGTTTGAGGATTAGGTATGGGGGTGAGGAGTCAGAGGTTTGGAGAACAGCTGTGGAGTTTGGGGTAAGCAGATATGGGTTTGAGGAGCAGAGAAGGATCTGCTTGAAAGGTCCCATTTGGGGATCAGAAATAAGTTGGGAAAGCAGAGACAGGGTTGGGGATCAGAGCCAAAGTTTGAGAGAAAGTTGAGAAGCTGGAGATGTAGTTTAGGGGTTGGGGTGGATTCCAAGAGTCATGGAAAAGTCTGAGGGTCCAAGTCTGAGGGGAGCGGAGGTGGAATTTGGACAGACAGGCAGAAATGTGTCTGATGATTAGAGATGGCTTATGGGAGCACAGGAGGAGTTTGAGAACAGAGATAAAATTGGAGTACAGAAAGAGTTGGGGCCAGAGAGGACACCTGGGGGGGACACAAAAATATTTGGGGGCTAAGATGGGGTTTAGGGAAGGCAGACATGAGGATTCATGTGACAGAACAGATTTTGGGGGGGTAGACTTGGTGTTTGGAGCGACAAAGGGTTGGGGCAGAGATGGTTTTAGGGGATCAGAGAGAAGTCACAGGGAACAAATATGGGGTTTGAGAGGTGGAGATGGGGGTAAGAGCGTGGAGCTAGGGTTTGGCAGGACAGAGACAGGTTTGGGGCATCAGAGAGAGGATTGGGGGCAGAGACAAGGATGTTGTGGAGTAGACAAGGGCTTGGGGAGCAGAAATAGGTATGGGGGGACAAGAGTGAGCCTTTGTGGAGAATTCAGAGACAGAGACAAGTTTGGGCGAGTGAAAGTCAGATTTGGGGCAGAGGTAGGATTTGGCAGGATGAAAGCATGTTTCAGGGGTCAGAGGTGGGGTATGGTGGGCAGAGTTAAGGGATCGGGGGAGCATAGATACCTTGGAAGGAGTGGATGGGAGGCAGGGCAGAGAGAGGTGGGGTTTGGGGAGTAGATTTGGGGTAGAGATGGGGATTGGAAAGACAGAGGTGGTCTGGAGGAGCTGTCAGGGGATTCAGGGGTGGTAGACACTTTGGGGACCAGTGGTGGGTTGGGGAGCCTAGAGCAAGCTGGGGGAATAGCCTTGAAGTAAGGGGCAGCAGGCCCAGGCTTTGCCTTGCTGGGGGCTCTTGAAGGGCTGAGACTGACCTGGGCTGGTTGGTGCGGAGGGTTCAGCTGCTTTGGGGATGTGGCGAGCTCAGTGTGATCCCAGGGGGTGTCCTGGCTGGCCTTGGCCTTTGAGGCTCCCTTCCTCCTTCCCTCCCTCCCTCCCCTCTCCCTCCTCCCTCCTCCCCAGGGAGTGGCTGGTGCCCCAGTGGGTGGGGCGGGCCAGGGGAGGGGGCGGGCCCCCCTCCTGGTGGGGCACCTCTTGGGCAGTGGGGGCCTTCCTCCACCCCACCTGCCCACCTCATGGATTCTTGGACCCTGTTTGACTTGGGCTTCTGTGGATTTCAGTGTCCAGCCAAACAAAATGGGCTGAAGCCAAGATAAAATGAAAATAGCAGATGTGGTTTCATGACCTCTCTGGGCTTTTCAGTGAGTGTTTGTAAAGCCCCTACTGTGTGCTTAGCCAAGTGTGGGCTGGGCCCTTATGTATGTGTCTTCCTGGCCAAAGGGAGAGGAGGTATGTGACTGTACCCATTTTGCAGGTGACAAGAATGAGGCTCAAAGAGGTTTGGTGGGAATTTGAATCAAGATGTCCGTGGGACATCTTCAGGACCCAGGCCCACCCTGGGGACCAGGCCAGGACTGGCGGGAGGCAGAGGCACATTCACTCAGCGCCCCACTTGGGGCTTACGCCAGCTCCGGCCTGCCCTGGGGCAGCAGATAAGTCTTATCAGATGGAGGCCAGTGTGGCTGTTGGCTCCGCGGTGGTAAAAGGCTGTCTTGGGATGGGGGGCGGGGCTCGGTGGGGGACACCCAGGGACAGCGGCCTCAACTTCTTGCCTGCCATGCGGCATTGGAGGCGGGAAACAGGTGGGACTTGGGGCTGGTTCCTCTGTGGACCCTTGAGTAGGATAGGGTGGGGGAAGGGAAGGAGGATTGAAGGGATAGAGAAGGGAGAGAGGCAGAGAGACAGAGAGATGGGAATGGGGAGATGCAGATAAACAGAGAGAAAGAGACCTAGAGCTGGGAGGAGACAGAGGGCACAGAAAGGAATGAGAGACAGAAGGGTGAGAGATGCACAGAGAGTCGGAGACAGTTACGGACAGATAGAAAGAGGGGCAAAGAGAGCGGGAGGCAGGTAGAGATGGACAGAAGGGGAAAGATAAAGCCTGAAAGTGACAGAGGCCAAGGATACAGGTGGAGAAACTGAGAAGGGAGAAAAAGATGATGTAGAGAGGGGGACAGAGACAGAGATTCAGAAACAGAGAGTCTGAGAGGAAGTCCATGAGACCCCAGGTAGCAGCCTGGGGTATGCCCTGGGCAGATAGTGCCAGGCTGGGGTGGGAGGGGGTGTGGATTGATGTGGACCCATGTGGCCTGTGGTTCTGCCCTCAACTTGCTGAGAGGGACCTCCAGAGAGTCACTGGACCCCTGCGCCTCAGTCCCCACCTTGTTGCCCTGTCCTGCCTCCCCCAAATAGTAACAACGGTGACAAGGACCAGTGTCTCATTGCTGACACAGACCTGTGCCTGGCCTGTTCTGGGCACTTTCCCCATGTAAAATCATTGAACACACATGTATGCAGTAGGTGTCCAACTTGGGTCCCTGTAGTGGGTAAGACTAACCAGTCAATGGCCCTGGGACTCCATGGGACAGGGAGCTCCCCTGACCACCCATTCTGTAGATGAGGAGACTGAGACCCACCAAGGGCAGAGGGCAAGGGTGGAGCCCTGGGTCAGTAGGGTCTGCTCAGTCACTGGCCCACCCCAGAGGGAGTTTACCATCCTCATCTTACCTCTCTGGGCCTCAGTGTCCTCATATGCAAAATGGGAGATTTGAGGAGGAAAGAGAGCAAGGCCATTTATTGAGCTCCTGCTCTGTGCCCCACTCTGTGCCAAGCCCTTGTCAGTAAGAACAAGGACAAAGACTCCTCTGACTCAAGTGGCGATGGTTTCAGGACATCCACTCTGGAGCCAGTCCACCCTCATTTATAGGCTGCCCTTATCACCGACTGGCGTGTGGCCTTGGGTGAGTTACTGTCCCCTCTGGACCTCAGTTCCTCATCTGAAGAGATGGGGTAATAATAGCGGCTACTCCATAGGGTGATTAGGGTGACTAAATGAGATTTAATCCATTAAGTGATTTTAACTCATTTGATTCTGAAATCTCAATAAATATTAAGTATTCTTATTTATTCATTGAGTACCTACTGTATACGAAGGATAGTATTTGGCCCTTTTTTATCAGCACTACTACTAATTCTAGTACTAATGCTAATAATATGCTGGCACCAATACCAGTACTAATTCTAATTACTACTATTCTAATATTGATATGAGCACTAATGCTAGTTTTCATAGTGACAGTAATAATAATACTAACTGTAATCTAACACGAGTACTTTATGAATATTAATACTAATTCTAGAACTAATATTCATTTTAATTCTATCAACAACGCTAATGGTAATAATAATAATAATTCTGATACTAATACTTTTCCTAGCATTAATATAATAACAACAGCAGCATTATTTTGCCCTGCCACCTCAGGCACTGTGCTAAATGTTCTTCATGCATAATTTTATCCTATTCTCACCAGGTCCTTGTGGTATAAGTGCATATAATTGCCCCCATCTTCTAGACTGGGAGTAGGTGCAGAGAAATGATGTTCGTCTAAGGCCCTGGGTTCTTGTCTCAGCTCTGACTGATTTGTTGCATGATTCCTGGGGAGGCCACCCTCTGAGCCTTAGTTTCTTTGCCTGGAAAATGGGTATAATCATAGAATCCACCTCAAATGTTGTTGAAAGGCCACTCAACACAAGGCCTGCCTGCACGCCATAAATGGTGAGCTCTGTAGTGGTAACTCTCCTCATTGTTACTATTACTAGAAATAGCGGTTGCAATGTTGGGATGAGGTAGGGAAAGCTGCCCCCCCTTGGGAAGGGCAGGCTGGAGGCATGTCTCAGACAAGGGTTTGGCTGCTGGACCTACAGTCCATTTCTTCATAACTGGAGCAGAGAAAGGGCTCAGGAAGGGAAGTAAAGGGTGGGGAGTGGGGGCCTCAGGGCTCTGCCTCCATCAAGGGCCAAAACCCTGTGGCTCTGAGGCCAGGCCTCACCCCATTCCCTCCCCCATCCCTGTGGAGGGGGCATAGGCCCAGAAGCCTGTGGCGGCAGTTCAGCCAGCAGGGAGGCAGCTGGGAGTGGGCAGATAAGGGAATCGGCAGGGCCAGGCCAGGCTTTGGGGGAGACCGACGAGGGTGGGGGCAGGGGTGGGGGTGGGTGTTTGGGCCAAGCATCCTTTCCATCAGGCCTCCATTTGAGACTCAGCCCCAACGGCCTTTCTTCCCCTCTCTTCCCGGAAGCCTTCCCTGACTTGTTCCCTCCCTCCTGGCATCTTCTGGGGCTCCAGAGCTTGGTCCAAGCCCATGGCATTTGGATTATTCTTGTCTAAATCCTACTTGGTCATGGTGTATAATCCTTTTATATGTTACTGAATTCTATTTACTAGTATTTTGTTGAAGATTTTTGTATCTATATTCAAAAGAGATACTGGTCTATAGTTGTCTTTTCTAATTATGTCTTTGGTTTTGGTATGAAGTAATGATGGCCTCATAAGTTCATTCCCTTTTATTGCCAAGTAATAGTCCATGGAATCGATATACTATAGTCTGGTTAACCATTCATCTGCTGATGGACATCTGGGTTGTTTTCAGTCTTTTTCTTATTACAGCAAACCTGTAACTTACAAACTCATATGTCTTTCTCTGTGCACACACACGTGGAAGAGTTTTTTCCTGGGGCAGGGGATACCAGTCTATCCATCCATCCACCTACTCAACCATCTATCCATCCACCCATCCACCTACTCATTCATTTATCCACCCATTTGCTGCCCTTCCTTCCTTCTTTCCTCCCTTCCATTCTTTCCTTCCTTCCTTCCATAAATCATCTATCTCTAGGCATATAACATCTGGGTCCAAGACAAGCTGTTTTGTAAAAATAGGCAGGAAACCTGCTGCAGCCTTTGGCAAAGCCTTTCGTGTGCTGAAACTCACATCCTTAACCATCCTCTATTCCCAACATTTTGGGGGCTCCCTGGGAGTTTACTCAGAGGGCATGGCTGAACTACCACCTGGAGACTGTTTAGAGACCAGAGTCCACAGGACTAGGGGCTCCCTCACCTCCAGGAGATCCTCATATGTACTCCTTCTTCCGTCTCTTATTTGCTCAGGGACCGTACTCTCCCCTTTCCTCTTTTCCGGCCTCATTTGCTGTTTCCTCCTCTTGTTCCAGAACTCTAAATGTCCCTGGGCCTCTTCTCTAGTTGACATTTTCTCTCTTGGTGAACTCATCCAGTCTCCGTCTTCAGAGTATCTCCAGAATCTAACCATTTTTTTTATCACCTCCCCTGCCAGCACCAGGATCGCTCACCTGGACCACTGCAGTGGCCTCCTCCTCAGGGTCCCCCAGCTTCCACCCTCAACCCTGCAGTCTATTTTCCTCACAGCAGCCAGAGGAAGCCTGTTAAATCCTAAGTCAGATCATGGACCTCCTCTGCTCAAGACCCTCCTGCGGCTCCCCTGTCATTCAGAGTAAAAGCCAGAGTCCTCTCCATGGCCCGTGAGGCCCCACGTGATCTGTGCCTCCACTTCTCCCACCTCACCTCCTGCCGCTCCCCCTCACTCACTCTGCTCTGCTGCACAGCCTTCTCCTCACTGTTCCTCACACATATTAGCCACGGCCCCTTCATGCCTCAGGGCCTTTGTACTGACTGTACTCTCTGCCTGGTATGCTCTTCCTCCAGCTATTGGCGCGGCTCCCTCCCTCATCTCTTCAGATCTGTGCTCAAATGTCTCCTTAGTGAGGTTTCCCCTGACCATCCCATTACACATTGGAAACTGCCCCAGTGATTTTTATCTGTGTCACCACTTTTCCATATTTTCTTTTTCTCCAAAGCACTTATCCTCTAACACCCTTGATATTTTCCTTACTTAATATTATTTCTTTTCTGTCTCTCCCACTAGAATGGCAGCTCCACAAACATAGATGTGCTTATCTCTTCTGTTCAACACTGTGTCTCCAATGCCTGGAACAGGGCCAAGCACGCAGTAGGTGCTCAATGTATGTTTATTGGTTGGTTGACTGAGTAAATAGTGGGGGAAGGGAACAGAAACAGAGGAAATTTGTTCTTGTCCCATCTGTCTACTCTGTCAGGAGCTGAGCCTCAGTTGAGATGAGTCTGAATGTACCAGATCCAAAGGTAGAAAGTGCCACATTCCCCGGAGATGAGACCAGCTAAGGTGCTCCAGGACGAGGTAGTATCATCTGGGCTGTGAAGGCCCCATGGGAATCACAGAGATCTTGGGGTTCAGTCAAGCCAATGTGGTGGAGGAAACAGCAGGCAGCACTTGGAAGGAGTGAGATGAATCAAAAAGGGTGAAAAAGGATGGGCTCACTGACAAGGAGAAATCTGTCAGGGGCCTTGAATCCTAAGGCGATGACCCTAAATTTGGTCCTCAACGATGTCATACCCTGGTCACTGACCCCCAAAAAGCTCAGAGACCTCACATCCTAGACAAACACCCATACATAAAGCTGAAACAGTAATTAATGAAGAGCTCATATTAATTGAAAGTTATTAATTTATTGGGGCAGCTTGGATGGAGGACACTCAGACATGTTGGTCCCAAACCTGCCTCAGATATTCCAGCAAGATGTGTGAAGTGCCTAAGTCCTCAGTTCTTACAGGTTTCTGGGCCTGGGCGAGGGTTTGCAGGAAGGAAGGGAAAGGGCGACATAGCAGGAGACAAGATGGCAGAGAGCTAGCCTCCATCACAAGGAGATGTAGTTGGACACCTCAGTGAGGTTTCTGTCAGGGTCTTGGAAGTAGATGGACATACTTTTGCCCCATGCTGGGGGACTG
Organism: Leucopleurus acutus; assembly: GCF_964270905.1. Classification (NCBI taxonomy): domain Eukaryota; kingdom Metazoa; phylum Chordata; class Mammalia; order Artiodactyla; family Delphinidae; genus Leucopleurus; species Leucopleurus acutus. The sequence continues at coordinate 42,455,977 of NC_139148.1, read as the reverse complement.
GGCCCTCCTCAATGGGGACATCACAAGCCTGAAATGGGAGGAGAGAACAAAAGTCATTCATCACAGTCCATGTGTGGGACCAAAATTTCATTCTTTACAGTGGCCTAGAAGACCCCTGTATCTTTCTCACTTCATCTCCTACCATTCTCCCCTCTCTCACCCTGCTCCAGCTACCTACTAGCTTTATGACCTCAAGAAGAGTACCTAACTGCTCTGTACCTCAGTTTCCTCATCTGTCAAATGGGGATGATAATGTACCTAGTGTTATCTAGTAAGTGGCAGAGTCAGAATTCAAACCCAGGCAAGTCTGGGCCAAAGTCCATACCCTTAATCCCGATGCTTTACCCACTTTCCTTCCAAACCAGACTTTTTCACTGATATTTTCCAAAGCAGTCCAGGTCAATTTGCATGAAGTGTATTTAATACCTCAATCTGTGTTCCCCAAAAGGAGAACAAATGACCCCTTCAAATGAAATCATTTTAAGTATTACAAGGACACTAAATTAAATAACAGTGAGTCAGAAATTATTCCCTCTTCAATCCTCTTTCAGTCCTCTGATTATACAAAGAGGAAAGTCTCTGGTGGATGCGAAGTCCTTAACCACTTGCCACATCTAAATTTGTCAGGCCCAGAGAGTGGGGCAATGGAAGTGGCTATAATCTAATGGCACTGTGATGCTTTTATAGCTGTTTGTTTTTACAGTTACCTCCCCTTTATGCCAAGATATAATGGGTTTTCATTTACTTGGTTGAACATTTTCTTTTTACATAAATGTATTTATATAAATAGAGTTTAGGTATAATTTTTTTCACAAGGGTGATGTAAAGTTTTCTTTTAAAATACATTTGTGGGCTTCCCTGGTGTCGCAGTGGTTGAGAATCCGCCTGCCAATGCAGGGGACATGGGTTCGACCTCTGGTCTGGGAAGATCCTCCTAAGCCTGTGCTCCACAACTACTGAGGCTGTGCTCTAGAGTCCACGAGCCACAACGACTGAGCCCGCATGCTGCAACTACTGAAGCCTGCATGCCTAGAGCCTGTGCTCGCAACAAGAGAAGCCACCACAATGAGAAGCCCGCGCGCTGCAACGAAGACCCAACACAGCCAAAAATAAATAAAATAAGTTTATTTAAAAAAAATACATTTGCTTACAGGGAAAAATGATGTCAATAAAAATAGTGAATAAACAATTGTGCATAGATCTTATCTGGATGTGATGAAACCTGTTATGTCTGAAGTTTGAGTCATGCTTCTGTTTTCACTGCATCTGCAGCAGCTTTCTCAAAAGAGGATGGAAGTCTGACTCACCGCGAGGTGCTGGACCATTTCCTTCAAAGGCTGTGATCAAGCATATATCCAGGGAGCCAGGGACTGGGTGAGCGGCTTTGGGTTCAAATTCCTTTCCCGCCTCATGGAGGTTAAATTTCTGGTCTCCAAAACACAATGCTTTCCGGTCTCCCTATTTGGGGAGAGAAAACAACCTGGAACTAAACCTCCAAGATGAGTGTGAGGCAAAGCCCCCTACCTACCCCAACAAGGTTAAAAAATAAAAAGTAGAACAAGGTTTTTGATGAAAAACAGCAGCCCGTTGTCCCACACTTGTCTCATTCCCTAGAGGCAAACTGCTTTCAACGTGTGTATATGTTTCTTCTGGAAATTATTTCCATACCTCCAAATAATATGTTTATACTACCCATGGCAGAGACTGCAATCTGTCTACTTAATATACATTTCTCCCCTTTTCTTTTAAACACAACCCAAGTTTCAGTGGGGTTTATTGTACACCCAGCTTTAAAAACCTGCATTTCCCAGCATTCCTTGCTGGGTGACCATGTAAGACGAGACGATGAGATGTCCACAGAGGCTGTGAGCAGTGCATCTGGGAACCTCCCCACCCCACTAAGCTGATGCTTTTTGCCCACTCACTTCCTCCTTCCAGCCACTGCCCGAGCCCTTCCTGCCTACCTCTGGACTGATTGTTGAATGAGAGAAAAAGAAAACTCTATTTTATTTAACCCGCTGGTAGTTAAATTTTCTCCCACATGCCTCCAAACAATCCCTAACTGATGTGCCACTATGTCTTGATTTAGCAACTTCAGACATTTTCTATCCTTTCCCTGTTAAGATAAATGAGAATTTAGCTCATCTACATTACTACCCCTCCCAACGAAATTCTGTCATCGGTTTTAGCTCGTCTTTTGGTTCCTTTACAATTTTAAAATAACCCACTTTCGTCTTTATGTTTTGATGGACGAACATAGTATCTCATTGGCCCGACTATCCTCTTCATCCTGCCTCCCTCTCCTGTGCCTCTCAACTTCTGCCATTTTTTAAAAAATCATTTTATGTCCCTTTCATCTCACCATGATGGATACTACATCCATTCTATCAGAAAATGACTTTATTTCACTTGAATGATAGTTCGGCTGAGTATAGAATTTGAGGTTGTAGGTTATTTTCCTGCAGCCTTTTATTTTTTATTTAAAAATTTTAATATTTTACTTTTTAAAACAAATGTATTTTATTTATTTATTTTGGGTCTTCATTGCTGTGTTGGGGCTTTCTCTAGTTGTGGTGAGTGGGGTCTACTCTTCTATGCAGTGCGCAGGCTCTAGGCACGCTCAGTAGTTGCAGCACGCAGGCTTCAGTAGTTGCAGCACTCGGGCTCAGTCGTTGTGGCTCACGGGCTCTAGAGCGCAAGCTCAGTAGTTGTGGTGCACGGGCTTAGTTGCTCCGCGGCACGTGGGATCTTCCTGGACCAGGGATCGAACCCATGTTGCCTTCATTGGCAGATGGATTCTTAACCACTGCGCCACCAGGGAAGTCCCTATTTTTTTATTTTTTAAAAAAATATTTATTTATTTGGCTGTGCCAGGTCTTAGCTGCAGCATGCAGGATCTTTTTTTTTCAGTTGTGGCATACAGGCTCTTAGTTGCGGCATGCATGTGAGATCTAGTTCCCTGACCAGGGATCAAACCCGGGCCCTCTGCATTGGGAGTGCAGAGTCTTAACTGCTGGACCACCAGGGAAGTCCCCTCACAGCCTTTTAAATATGTGGCTTCGTTGTCTTCCTGAATCTGGTATTGCTGATAAGAAGTCTGATGTTAATCTGTTTTTCATTCTTTTTATAGATGATGCACCCACCCTCCACTACTGCAGCTCTTAGGACTTTTCTTGATCCTAGATGTACTGAAATTTCACTCAAGTGTGTCCAAATAACGGGGGTTGAGGCTTCATATGCCTCACTATCATTGTTGGGCCACGCAAGACCCTTCTCTAGTTTTATTTGTATGTTTAATCTTTTTATTTCCATTCTTCATTCCTGTCCCCACCCTGGGCAATGATTTTAATGTGTTTGATGTTCATCCTTTGGTTTTTCATAAGTGATTGTAAAAAGTGTATTTTTTTATGTGTGTATGTTATAAATGGTACCATGCTATAGACCTGATTTGGCTTCTTCATTTTTCATTCAGCATGATCTTTTAAGAGCTGTCTGTCTTGCTATGTATATATCCAGTCTGATATTGCATAATTCTATTTTTATGCATAGCATTCTGTGTTAGTTTTACATTTTTTACCCTGTTTGCCATTCCATGGGCCCCTTCAGTTTAAGACACATTCAGTGTCTGTGCATCTCCCACTTTTGAAGTTCCAAATTCTCAAGGATTGTAGTCAATCTCTGGAAACCTCCTTTTTACCTTGAAGCTCTTTTTCTTGAGACCTTTCCTTCTGATCCAAACTGGACTGATTGTTTTCTAGGTATCTTTCTGTATCTTTCTCTTGGGATCCACGGTGTCCTGACTTTTATGTCTTTCTTTTTCCTGGATTAAGCACTCATTTTGATATAGCATATTCTCAAGTAATTTTCAAAGCAAGTAGACAAAGTTTCTGCATCTTTTTATGTCTAAGAATGTTTCATTCTATACTCACCTTGATTAATAGCTTGGTCACAGAATTCTAGGTTGAAATGTTTTCCCTCAGAATCTTGAAGTTGTTCTTCAATTGTCTTCTGGTCTCTGACTCTTGGGAAATCTGAAATCTGCATATTTCCTTTTCCTTTGTAGTTGAACTACTTTTCTTTTTAACCTCTCTGAAAGCTTCTAGGAGATTTGTTTTTATTTTGATGTTCTGTAATTTCATAGGAACATATCTAGGTGTCAGTGTGCCAGATACTCAGTTAACCCTTTCCATATAAAGACTGGAAAGTTCTCTTGCATTATTCTATGGTAATGTCTTCCCTTCCTTTTTTCTCCATTCTCTCTCTGGAAGTCCTACTATTCAGAGTTTGGAATCTCCTCCATTGATCCTTAAAATTTTTCTCACAGATTCTCGTGTGTGTGTGTGTGTGTGTGTGTGTGTGCGCGCGCACGTGTGTGTGTGTGTGTGTGCGCGTTGGAGTTTTAAGTTACTTTTTAAAATAGTATAATCAAGTTTTACCCCACCTGCAATTTGGCATTTGGGGAAGTGATTACCTTGAAAGTCATGACCTCCATGCCCAGGATCTTAGAATAAAACATAGAGGTGTCTTTGATGCTCTTTACTGTCATCACAATGTGGTCAAGTTTATGGATAAGACACAGGGAAGGGGTCTGACTGTTGTCCCTCCATGACTAAAAAAAGAGAAAAAAGAGAAGAGACCACACTGCCACTAGTCACACCCATGTTTCCTGTGTTTCCTTCTCCCCACCTCCTCTCACCTCCTCGGTGACTATGCTTCCTTCTACCCCCATTTCAAGGGGAAAGTCCTGGGAGGAATCTTCAGTACTTATTGCTCATGTGTAGATTCATAAGAGTCCATGTGTCTGCCATGACCACTCTCCACTGTTTTCTTGTTCTTTTCCTCCTTCCAGAGGGATAGAGGTGAAGATAGGGGAGTGGAGACCGAAACCAAACTCTCCCTTGTTTTCCCTGAGCTGGAATTGATCTCTTTTGTAAGAAATGATAAGACACAGAGGAGGCCCAACCCCATGAGTACAAGCCCTTTATTGGCCAATTTAACCCAGTTCCCTCCTTTCTCACTCTACAGTTACAATAACAGAGGACAGGACAAGAAGGGAGCATCTCAGATGCAATAAATGTTTCTGGGCATGTGTGCCTACAGATCAACCTTGACACCCAGTGGGAGGGCACACTGCCCCACCCCTCACTTCCTGCCTTCAGCACACCTCCCACCAGATCTTTCTCTTGATTCGCATTCTTTAGTAATTTGTATATTTACATTTCATCTGCTACAGGATTATAAGATGCCTGTGCACTATAAGTTGCAGAGTATAGTGGTTAAAATAACAGATTCTGGAGCCAGACTGACATTTTACTCTCTGTGCCTTGGTTTCCCCTTCTGGAAAGTGGGCATGATTTTATATGTGTTTTATAGGACTGCTGTGAACAATTTTAAAAAAATGAGTTGGGGGGAATTCCCTGGTGGTCCAGTGGTTAGGATTCAGCTCTCACTGCCAGGGACCCAGGTTCGAGCCCTGGTCGGGGAACTAAGATCCCACAGGCTGGTGGGTGTGTGTGTGTGTGTGTGAGGGGGGTGACCAAAAAAAAGGGGGGGGCTTAGGACAATGCCTGACATAGCAAGTGCTGTAAGAGTTAACAATGATGATGATGATGTCATGGTCATCTTGTTAAAATTCCAGACTCTCTACCATGACCCCCAATCTCTACGGCCTCATCCATTGCTCTTGAACTCCAAGCCACATTGTTCTTTTGCCTGTTCCTCATAAAGGCCATCCTTGTACCTTTAGCCCTCAGGCCCTTATTTTTTATTTATTTTATTTATTTATTTTTGGCTGCGTTGGGTCTTCGTTGCTGTGCGCGGGCTTTCTCTAGTTGCGGTGAGCGGGGGCTACTCTTCATTGCGGTGCGCGGCCTTCTCATTGTGGTGGCTTCTCTTGTTGCAGAGCACAGGCTCTAGGCACGCGGGCTCTAGAGCGCAGGCTCAGTAGTTGTGGTGCATGGGCTTAGTTGCTCCGCGGCATGTGGGATCTTCCCGGACCAGGCCTCGAACCCATGTCCCCTGCATTGGCAAGCGGATTCTTAACCACTGAGCCACCAGGGATGTCCCAGGCCCTTATTTTATTTTTATTTTTTTGCGGTACGCGGGCCTCTCACTGTTGTGGCCTCTCCTGTTGTGGAGCACAGGCTCTGGACGCGCAGGCTCAGCGGCCATGGCTCATGGGCCCAGCCGCTCCGCGGCATGTGGGATCTTCCCGGACCGGGACACGAACCCATGTCCCCTGCATCGGCAGGCAGACTCTCAACCACTGCGCCACGAGGGAAGCCCCCAGGCCCTTATTTTTAAATTAATTTTTATTGGAGTATAGTTGCTTTACAATGTTGTGTTAGTTTCTGCTGTACAGCAAAGTTAATCAGCTATATGTACACATATATCCCTTCTTTTTTGGATTTCCTTCCCATTTAGGTCACCACAGAACACTGAATAGAGTTCCCTGTGCTATACAGTAGGTTCCCATTAGTTATCTATTTTATACATAGTAGTGTATATATGTCAATCCTAATCTCCCAGTTCATTCCACCCTCCCTTTCCCCCTTGGTATCCATACGTTTGTTCTCTACATCTGTGTCTCTATTTCTGCTTTGCAAGTAAGTTCATCTGTACCATTTTCCTAGACCCCACATATAAACAATATTATATGATATTTATTTTTCTCTTTGTGACTTACTTCACTCTGTATAACAGTCTCTAGGTCCATCCATGTCTCTGCAAATGGCACAATTTCGTTCCATTTTATGGCTGAGTAATATTCCATTGTATACCTGTACCACACTTCTTTATCCATTCATCTGTTGATGGACATTTAGGTTGCTTTCGTGTCCTGGCTGTTGTAAATAGTGCTGCAATGAACATTGGGGTGCATGTATCTTTTTGCATTATGGTTTTCTCCAGGAATATATCCAAGAGTGGGATTGCTAGGTCATATGGTAGCTCTATTTTTAGTTTTTTAAGGAACCTTCATACTGTTCTCCATAGTAGCTGTACCAATTTACATTCCCACCAACAGTGTAGGAGGGTTCCCTTTTCTCCACATCCTCTCCGTCATTTATTGTTTGTGGATTTTTTGATGATGGCCATTCTGACCAGTGTGGGCCTCAAAGCCTTTTGCGCATGCTAATATCTGTCTCCCTGATTAGAATATCAGCTTCGTAAGAGCAGAGATTTCTGTTTTGTTCCCCACTGAATCCCAGACAACTAGCAGATGTTCAATAATATTTGTTCAGTTAATGAATATCTACTACAATAATTAGGCCCAGTGCCTGGCACAAATCTGACTTCTATTCTATTCTATTCTATTCCATTCCACCATGCTATACCATTCCACCCTATGCTATTTTATCCTGTTCTATTCTCCTGTGTTCAATTCCATTTCAAACCATTACATTTTAAACAATTGATTTCACTTGAGCCCCAGCTTTAAAAAAGTACTGTGCTTTTCTATTTTCATGAGTGAAGGAGGCATTAGCAAAATTCCTGAGTTCTGCTGTCCTCATGGATATAGAGGATCCATATGAACACAGAAGCAGTAGAATGAGAAAATGACTGATGTTTGGGCTTCATTGAAAATAAAGTCGTATGTTTAAAAAAGTCTTATTAACCTTTTAATGTCTGTAGGATTCGTAATAGCACTCCCTTTTCAGTCCTAATATTGGTATTCTATACTTCTTCTCTTAATTTATTAAGAGGAAAAAACAGAAATTACTAATAGGTTATTAATCTGTTCAAGGAACCAATTTTTGACTTTATTGATTTTCTCTGTTGTATGTTTGTTTTCCAATTTACCAGTTTCTGCTCTTATCTTTATAATTTCCTTCCTTCCACTTTCTCAGGTTCAATTTGCTGTTACTTTTCCAGACTCTGATATGAAATCTTAGGTACTTGATTTTCAACTTTTCTGATCTATAGGCATTTAGAGCTACAGATTTCCCCTAAGCACTGCTTTAGCCACATCCCCCAACTTTGATCAGTTTTTGGAAATCAGCTCAACCTACTCCTCCCATTATTCAATGCCCTGCTAGCTCATTCACTCCCCGGATTCTGCTTTGCAGATGCAGAGCTCCATCCTTGCAAGTTCAAGGGTAAGCAAAGCTGGCTCTCTTAAGGAACTGGAAGAAGGCCCATGTGGCTTAGAATCCAAGAGTGAGACAGGAGGAGAAGGGGAAGACAGGGCCAGATCATGCAAGGTTTTCAAGGCGAGGTTAGGGAGGCTGGTTTTGAAAAAGATGACTGAAGAAAAATGCACAGCCTAAAAGTTGCGGGTTATGCTTTATCTCAGGACCTTACTGAGGACTGAGGACTGTAGCCCAGGAGACAGCCTCGCAGATAGCTCTCAGGAACTGCCCCAAAGAGGTAAGGGAGGAGCCTGGATATATAAGAATTTTTGCTGAAAAAAAACCCCAAAACAACCATGTAGTCAAACATCAAAAGATTGCTGCTAATCACAAAAAGCAGACATTCCAAGTTAATGATTTTAGTGCTTTATGTATGAGAAGATGCAAGAGTCTGGGCTCATTGAAATCATTTCTCAGATATGCATGTTAACTATCTAGGGCCAGTATCCTGTTTTTCTCTGTCCTAAATTCCTCCAGGGCGCACTGCTGCGGGTACAGTGGCTGATGGCTTGAGGGCAGGCAACATTCATTGTTTACTGGAATGGCAGGCAGCTTCCCTTTCCACAGCAAGACATAGTAATCACTTAAGCTTACAGTGTGCCAAACCTTGTTCTAAGCACTACACAAAATATAATCCACTTTATTCCTCACAACAACCGTATGTGTATATACGTATATTATATATGTAAATATATATAAACTAGAGTATCCAAAATATGATTCTCTCCCTCCTGCCTCCTCCACAGGGAAGGCTTCTATCTTTCAACAAAGTCCTCTTCAAAGTCTCCTTCAGGGTGCCAGGGACCCCTGGAATTCTTCTAGCAAACCTCAAGTTCAGCGCTGTTTCCTGGCCCTTCCCCGCCTCACCCCACCCCATCCAGATGGCCCTGGCTGAACTGGCTCCCCAGAACCGCCCCGAGGGAGCCGGGAGCCGAGTGAAGCAGCAGCCCACTCCTGGCAGACGTGCTGATGGCAGACTATGTGTTAGAACAGGGACTTTCCGTGTCCCTCTGCTGCCCTCTGCTTGTCTTAGAAAGAGGAAGGAAGAGAGGACGGGAAAATGGATGAAAGCACACCGGGATAGCCCGCATGAAAGGGAAGCAGGTTACCAGGCCCGGCTGGGAACGCCCAGCCTTGGTGCCAATACCAGTGCCCCAGACCCCCATGGGCCACGCTGTTCACCTGCTTCTCCGAAATCCTGCTCCACGTCCTGGCTGGCAGCCTGGAGGGCAGATGGCGCAGCATGGTAGGCTTCCTTGCCCCCGGCCTCTGGACAACCCTCTGGCTCAGTGCCTGGAGATCAAGGGGCAGGAATGGGAGGGCCACGGACCGGGGACTGCTGGTGTTGACCGAGGTAGATGGGGCAAGTATAAGGACTCTGACATAAAACTCAGCGCCTCGAAAGTAAAAGCTTAAGGTGTGTTTTAGCCAGCTCAGGCCACCATAATGTAGCACTATAGACAGGGTGGCCAAAACAACAGAAATTTATTTTCTTACCATTCTGGAGGCCAGAAGTCCAAGATCAGAGTGCCAGCATGGTTGGATTCTGGTGACATCTCTCTTCCTGGCTTGCAGATGGCCACCTTCTTGCCATGTCCTCACATGGCAGAGAAAAAGAAGAAACTTTCTGGTGTCTTTTTATAAGAGCACTAATGCCATCACCAGGACTTCACCCTAATGACCTCATCTAACCCTAATTACCTCCCAAAGGCCCCTAGTATCGTCACATTGGGGGTTAGGTCTTCAAGGCATGGATTTGGGGGGCAGGGCGCAAACAGTCAATCCATAATAAGGGATTACTTTGTAATAACATAGAAAAACCACCCATCCCAAAGTTTTGTGGGGGACCTTTATTCTAGGGTGTGAGGCCTCTGATCTATTTAGATTGTGTCTGCAGAATGTGAGATCTTTGATCTGTTTGGGAGTCTGTGTCCAGGGTATGAAGATAGGAACAGTCCAAGTTAGAGTATAACCACTCTAACTTATAATGGGTCTGTTTCCAAGCCAAGATTGCGAAGCTATTAAGTGTTCTCTGTCCCAGGGTGCAGTGTTTCTGAATCCTTTGGGGTGTGAGCCCTGGAGTCCTCCCCGTCCCCACCCCTCTCTCAACCCCACCCTCACCCTTCACTGCTAAGAGGGAACATTCATCAGCCCTATTGCTGTTCGCCTTACCTTGAGCTGAGTGCCCTCTCTTTTGAGGATGACCTGTCCAGCCCCTGGGGCATGTGAGTTTCAGATTCTTGTACCTAGACACACCCCAGATACTCACTCAGACAGACACACAAATGCTCTGTGCTATGCATATTGTTTTTTGCATAATATTTTCCTTTATGAAGAGTTACACAAATAATATGTGAATAGAGGTTTGTATAAAAGGTTCCAACAACACATCAAGTATATGGACTACACAGGTGATCCCCACTCCACTCTCCAAAAATGACCACTGCTGTCAGGTTCTGGTGTTTCCTTCCAAACACAGGCCCGCACACATGCACACACACACAGACACACACGCGCATGCAGTGTCACCATAACCATCTCCCACCCACTACTTTTCCTTGTCAACAGCATGTCCTGTGGAAGGCACCCCCACCCCAGAGGCACACACAGGTCCCACTCATTCTGCGGCACATCGGGCGGGGCTCTGTGGTACATCGTAAACCCCCACCATTCATTTCACTCTGCAACAGTCATTGGCTAGAAATGGACATTTACAAGGTTCTCCCAGTTGTTTGCTCCTACCAGCCTTGCCCACACAGTTCTGTGCATGTGTATACATTTTCAAGTTAGAAGTGGGGTTGCTGGGTCAAAGGGTTCATTCGTTCAACAGACACCTAATGAGCAAGGTCTGTGTACCAAGCACTGTTCTAGGTGCTGGGGAGACATCAGAGAACAAGACAGACAAATGTCCCTGCCCACGTGGAGCTGACATTCTAGTTGCGGAGGAGGGTGTCCAATTAAGATGTTTCACAAGGTCCTGGAAGGTTTCACTCTCATCAGTGGTGCCTTTACTGGCTTCTTCTCCACTGCTTTCTGTGGGGCAGGGTCTGCAGCAGGAGGCTGGCTGCTTTGGCCTTTGCTCTCTGCAAGACCTGCAGGGGCTGAGGCTGGGACTCTCTATTTGGGGATGTGGGTGTGCACGTGTGCGTGTGGCTGGGGAGGGGGATATGGAAACCGAATGGTCCCCTGGAGAGCGTGAGGGGAAATAGGGATAGAAGAGACCACTTTATGGTGTTGGAGGGAGCTAGGGACAGAGCGATCCCCTGAATCAGGCCTGAGCAGCAACCCCCCAGGTCACACCCACAGGGTGTGTAGGAATGGCAGCGCTGAGGAATCTAGTACCGTCTCAGAACATACCATTGGGTGGTTGCTGTGTGGACAATCCTAGGGCCACACAGACTGGTTTGTGGACACCCTTGGGGTCACAGAGACAGGGGTGTGGATAATCCTGGAGTCACACAGGGTGGGGTGTGAACACTCCTGGGGCCACATAGACAGGAGTGTGACGTCCACATGAGGCAGAATACACAGTGGACAATGGGGGTCAGGCTTTCCAGAAGTCACACACATTGGGGCGTGGACACTCCTGGAGTCACACACACTGGACACGGCACACTCTTGGGATCACACAGAGTGGAGTGTAGATGCTTCCGGGGTCAGATTGGTTAGTGTTGTCAACACTGTTACAATCAAACAAACTAGGGTGTGGATGGTCCTGGGGTCAAACAGATCTGTATGTGGACACTTCTGGGCTCACACACACTAGGGGGTGGATACTCCTGAGTCACCCAGAGTGGTTAGTGGATATTCGTAGGGTCACACATACTGGGGTGTGGACACCCCAGGGCTCAGTTAGCCTGGGGCATGGACACAGATTGTAGAATAGAACCTCTTGGGTCACTCAGACTGGGATGTGTGCTTCTGGGGTCAGACAGCCTGAGGTGTGGGCAGCAGTGAGGTCACATAGAGTGGGTGTGGACAGATGTGGGGCTACAAAGATGGGGGTTTGGACACTCCTGGAGTCACTCAGGTTGGAGTGTAGACAGATGTGAGGTCACTCAGAGGCGTGAACACTCCAAGGGTCACACGTGCTGGAGAGTAAACATTCCCAGGGTCACACAGAGGGAGTTTGGGACACTCTGGAAGTTAAACACACTGGGAAGTGGGCACTCCTGAAATCACACATGTTGTGGACTGGACACTCCTTGTGTTGCACAGACTGGGGTATGAATATCCATGGTGTTCCACAGAGGACGGGACACTCCTGGGGTCATAGTGACTGACGCGGGGACAGTCCTACAGTCACATAGGCTGTGTTGTAGACACCACTATAATCTCAGTGAAAGGGATGTGGACATTCTTGTGGTCAAAGAAATGATGAGTCGGCACCCCTGGGGCTAGAGACTGAGGTGTGGACACTCCTGCGGTCACACAGAGTAGTTGATGGACACTCCTCGGTATAGACTGGGGAGCAGACACTGCTGAGGTGACAGGCTGTGGTGTGGGTGGCTCTGGGGTCACACACATGGGTATTTGGACTCTCATGGGGGGGTCACACATATTGGAGAATGGACATTCGTGGAGTTACACACATTGGGGAGTCAACATTCCCGGGGTCACTCATAAGGGGGTTTGAACACTCATGATCACTGGGACTGGGGTGTGGATACTGCTAGTGTGACACAGCTTGGGGGCTGGGCACTCCTGGGGTCACACATAATGATATTTGGACACAACTGTGGTCACACAGATTGGCATTTGGATAACCCTGGGCTCACACACTGGGGTGGGGACACCTCTGGCCTCACACACAGTAGTGTGCACACTCATGGTGTCACAGAATAAGGAGAGGACTCTCCTGGGGTCCAGGCTGGGGAGAGAATGATGCTGAAGGTGTGCATTCGGGGACCACTGATGAAGAAGGGAAAGTTCAAATACCACCTGCTCAAGTAGTTAAACAAGGAGCCCGTTAGATTGAGGCGGCTCTGATGCCTTGCAGCCAACGTGAGCCAGAGTCAATGCACTTGTATCCGAGAAATCGAAATTTAAGAAAAACCAATCACAAACAGCCAACTGGGTTTTCCCAAATAAACACCCTCTTCAGCTCTAGCCAATCGAATAATCTCACTTTGCTTCTACATCTGCCCCATAAAAGCCTTGCCTGGGGCTTCCCTGGTGGTGCAGTGGTTGAGAGTCCGCCTGCCAATGCAGGGGACACGGGTTCGTGCCCCGGTCCGGGAAGATCCCACATGCCGCGGAGCGGCTGGGCCCGTGAGCCATGGCCGCTGAACCTGCGCGTCCGGAGCCTGTGCTCCGCAACGGAAGAGGCCACAACAGTGAGAGGCCCGTGTACCAAAAAAAAGAAAAAAAAAAAAGCCTTGCCTGGACCTCTTGTCGTGGAGCACTCCTAACCACTTCCAAGCACTGCCCAGTTCCAATGTTTGCTCAAATAAACTCCTGAAAATTTAAATGTGCCTCAGTTTAGCTTTTAACACACGTAAGCCACACACATGACAGGCTCTAGAATGTGTGCTTCACTTTTAATCACCACGTAAGACCCACAGACTGCCTCTTTTGGTCCATATTGGTGATGCCTGAGGAAGGGAAACATCTATAATCTATGGCTTGGAAGGTCTGTAGTGCCTGTGACCTGGGGCTTCTCACTTATCTTCAGAGTTTATCTTACTGTTTCTTTTTTTTAATGTTTTTATTTCATTGTACAGTCTTACACCACCACCGAGATTAGGAGAGCAAGGACACTGAAATCTACTGTATTTAGGACTTTTGAATGTAACATATACTTTTTTCGGGGGGGGTGTGCTGTGTTGGGTCTTCGTTGCTGCGCGCGGGCTTTCTCTAGTTGCAGCGAGCTGGGACTACTCTTCATTGTGGTGCGTGGGCTTCTCATTGCGGTGGCTTCTCTCGTTGCGGAGCACAGGCTATAGAGCACGTGGGCTTCAGTAGTTGTGGCACATGGGCTTCAGTAGTTGTGGCTCATGGGGTCTAGAGCACAGCCTCAGTAGTTGTGGCGCATGGGCTTAGTTGCTCTGCAGCATGTGAGATCTTCCCGGACCAGGGCTCGAACCCATGTCCCCTGCATTAGCAGGCAGATTTTTAACCACTGTGCCACTAGGGAAGTCCCCTATCTTACTGTTTCTTTATCTGTGAAATGGGGATCACTTATTTCCCACCTCCTTTGCCAAGACATTTTGAGGGTGAAATGAACTTCTCAAGTTAAATCTGCTTTGTAAAATAAAGCACCAGGCCTAAGACTTTTCCTAAAATTCAAAGCAGTGAACTGGCTGGTCCAGTGGCATGGGGCAAGGAGCTGGGAGAGTGGACACCAAGTTTGTAATCACGGATCTAACTGTGTGACCTTGAACAAGTCACTTGCTTGCACCAGCCTGAGATTCCTGGGGATAATACCCATCTGACAGGGTATCACAGTGACAGTTGGCTATCCCCAAAAGTCATACTTCATCTTCCCTAATGTTGAGCTGTTGCAAAGCAGCTGCCCAGCCAGAAATTACATTTCCCACCCCCACTTGCACCTGGATGGGGTCATATGACCAGTCCTGCTGAATGGAACTTGAGCTAAAATGACATGTGTCCTTAACAAACAGTGGTGTTTTCTCCATTTGCATTTGTCCATCTTTTGGAGGTCTAGAGCCCCAGCAGAGAGTGAAGCCACAGTGTACAAGGACCCCGGGGTTCTCAGCCACCACATGGAAGTCCACCTATCAACCAGGAACACTCACAGTAGTCTGTGATGTTTATTATTGTGTGAAACCATTGACATTGTGATGTTGGTTTGTTACTGCAAGAGAATTAATTCCTGAACACATACACAGTGTTGTGTGGATCGAATCCTCTGTTGAAATGGGCTCTGCAAGCTGAGGAGCCCATGGACAGGAGAGGCTTCTTCTGGGAGGTCCTACTGGCTTCTAGGAGCTGCTTGTCCTTCCTTTACAGCAGGCAGAACTCTGGCCAGGGTGAGGGGCTGGGAGGGCATTTGAACCTCCAAGCTGGACACTGGCTCCCCTGCCGGGGTTGGGGGGACCCTGGACATGGGACCCTGTTCTTCAGAGGCCCAGAGGTGAATGAAGTGCTGGTGCTCCGAAGCTTGGTTTGGCTTTAATAATGGGCTTCGGGGTACATCTAGAGTTGGTAGAATTCAGCCACAACCTTCTATAGATGGATTAAAGACAACTTTGATTTCACTAAATGTCTCCAACAGTGGATTTCTTCTTCTCCTTAGAATGAAGGCACTTTCTGCTGTTGTAACCGAGACCTACCATGCTCTTGCCCCCCAGTGCTGGCCCCAGTGCTTCTTCTTGGACAAAGCCCCCGGGGCTAGTGGGGCAGCAGCCAGGGTTTCCCAAACCATGCAACCTTCAGGGCCATTTGATGTTCCTATGACACAGGCCCACACAGTGTGCTGGGACAGTGCTTGTTTAAGGAATGTTATTTCTACCCCAAAGAAAATGCCTGCCTGAATTCCCCAGCTGTCCAGTGGTTAGGACTCTGCGCTTTCACTGCCAAGGGCACGGGTTCAGTCCCTGGTTGGGGAAATAAGACCCTGCAAGCAGTGTGGCATGGACAAAAAAAAAAAAAGAAAAGAAAATGCCTGCCTTTCCACCAGATCCAGACATTTAAACCACATACGCTCTGTAGCTCAGTTTCCTTGTCCATAAAAAGGACATGCTAGAACCTAGCCTGGCCATCTCAAAGGGTAGTTAAGAGATTATGTGATTTGGATTCCTTTTATTTCTTTTTCCTCTCTGACTGCTATGGCTAGAACTTCCAAAACTATGTTGAATAAGAGTGGTGAGAGTGGGCAACCTTGTCTTGTTCCTGATCTTAGTGGAAATGGTTTCAGTTTTTCACCATTGAGGATGTTGTCTGTGGGTTTGTCATATATGGCCTTTATTATGTTGAGGAAAGTTCCCTCTATGCCTACTTTCTGCAGGGTTTTTATCATAAACGGGTGTTGAATTTTGTCGAAAGCTTTCTCTGCATCTATTGAGATGATCATATGGTTTTTCTCCTTCAATTTTTTGATATGGTGTATCACGTTGATTGATTTGCGTATATTGAAGGATCCTTGCATTCCTGGGATAAACCGCACTTGATCATGGTGTATGCTCCTTTTAATGTGCTGTTGGATTCTGTTTCCTAGTATTTTGTTGAGGATTTTTGCATCTATGTTCATCAGTGATATTGGCCTGTAGTTTTCTTTCTTTGTGACATCTTTGTCTGGTTTTGCTATCAGCGTGATGGTGGCCTCGTAGAATGAGTTTGGGAGTGTTCCTACCTCTGCTATATTTTGGAAGAGTTTGAGAAGGATATGTGTTAGCTCTTCTCTAAATGTTTGATAGAATTCGCCTGTGAAGCCATCTGGTCCTGGGCTTTTGTTTGTTGGAAGATTTTTAATCACAGTTTCAATTTCAGTGCTTGTGATTTGTCTGTTCATATTTTCTATTTCTTCCTGGTTCAGTCTCGGCAGGTTGTGCGTTTCTAAGAATTTGTCCATTTCTTCCAGGTTGTCCATTTTATTGGCATAGAGTTGCTTGTAGTAATCTCTCATGATCTTTTTTATTTCTGCAGTGTCAGTTGTTACTTCTCCTTTTTCATTTCTAATGCTATTGATTTGAGTCTTCTCTCTTTTTTCCTTGATGAGTCTGGCTAATGGTTTATCAATTTTGTTTATCTTCTCAAAGAACCAGCTTTTAGTTTTATTGATCTTTGCTATCGTTTCCTTCATTTCTTTTTCATTTATTTCTGATCTGATCTTTATGATTTCTTTCCTTCTGCTAAATTTGGGGTTTTTTGTTCTTCTTTCTCTAATTGCTTTAGGTGCAAGGTTAAGTTGTTTATTTGAGATATTTCCTGTTTCTTAAGGTAGGATTGTATTGCTATAAACTTCCCTCTTAGAACTGCTTTTGCTGCATCCCATAGGGTTTGGGTCATCGTGTCTCCATTGTCATTTGTTTCTAGGTATTTTTTAATTTCCTCTTTGATTTCTTCAGTTATCACTTCGTTGTTAAGTAGTGTATTGTTTAGCCGCCATGTGTTGTATTTTTTACAGATCTTTTCCTGTAATTGATATCTAGTCTCATAGCGTTGTTGTCGGAAAAGATACTTGATACTATTTCAATTTTCTTAAATTTACCAAGACTAGATTTGTGACCCAAGATATGATTTATCCTGGAGAATGTTCCATGAGCACTTGAGAAAAATGTGTATTCTGTTGTTTTTGGATGGAATGTCCTGTAAATATCAATTAGGTCCATCTTGTTTAATGTATTATTTAAAGCTTGTGTTTCCTTATTTATTTTTTTTGGATGATCTGTCCATTGGTGAAAGTGGGGTGTTTGCAGATGACATGATACTATACATAGAGAATCCTAAAGATGCTACCAGAAAACTACTAGAGCTAATCAATTAATTTGGTAAAGTAGCAAGATACCAAATTAATGCACAGAAATCCCTGGCATTCTTATACACTAATGATGAAAAATCTGAAAGTGAAATTAAGAAAACACTCCCATTTACCATTGCAACAAAAAGAATAAAATATCTAGGAATAAACCTACCTAAGGAGACAAAAGACCTGTATGCAGAAAATTATAAGACACTGATGAAAGAAATTAAAGATGATACAAATAGATGGAGAGATATACCATGTTCTTGGATTGGAAGAATCAGCATTGAGAAAATGACTCTACTACCCAAAGCAATCTACAGATTCAATGCAATCACTGACAAACTACCACTGGCATTTTTCACAGAACTAGAACAAAAAATTTCACAATTTGCATGGAAACACAAAAGACCCCAAATAGCCAAAGCAATCTTTTTTTTAAAATTTAAAAAAAATTTTTTTTTGCGGTACGTGGGCCTCTCACTGTTGTGGCCTCTTCCTTTGCAGAGCACAGGCTCCAGACACGCAGGCTCAGCGGCCATGGCTCACGGGCCCAGCTGCTCCGCACCATGTGGGATCTTCCCGGACCGGGGCACGAACCCGTGTCCCCTGCATTGGCAGGCAGACTCTCAACCACTGCACCACCAGGGAAGCCCCAAAGCAATCTTGAGAACGAAAAATGGAGCTGGAGGAAGCAGGCTCCCTGACTTCAGACTATACTACAAAGCTACAGTAATCAAGACAGTATGGTCCTGGCACAAAAACAGAAATATAGATCAATGGAACAGGATAGGAAGACCAGAGATAAACCCATGCACATATGGTCACCTTATCTTTGATAAAGGAGGCAAGAATACACAATGGAGAAAAGACAGCCTCTTCAATAAGTGGTGCTTGGAAAACTGGACAGGTATGTGTAACAGTATGAAATTAGAACACTCCTTAGCACCATACACAAAAATAAACTCAAAATGGATTAAAGACCTAAATGTAAGGCCAGACACTATCAAACTCTTAGAGGAAAACATAGGCAGAACGCTCTATGACATAAATCACAGCAAGATCCTCTTTGACCCACCTCCTAGAGAAATGGAAATAAAAACAAAAATAAACAAATGGGACCTAATTAAACTTATAAGCTTTTGCACAGCATAGGAAACCATAAGCAAGACCAAAAAACTACCCTCAGAATGGGAGAAAATATTTTCAAATGAAGCAACTGACAAAGGATTAGTCTCCAAAATTTACAAGCAGCTCACTAACAAAAAAACAAACAACCCAATCCAAAAATGGGCAGAAGACCTAAATAGACATTTCTCCAAAGAAGATATACAGATTGCCAACAAACACATGAAAGAATGCTCAACATCGTTAATCATTAGAGAAATGCAAATCAAAACTACAATAAGATATCATCTCACACCAGTCAGAATGGCCATCATCAAAAAATCTAGAAACAATAAATGCTGGAGAGGGTGTGGAGAAAAGGGAACACTCTTGCACTGCTTGTGGGAATGTGAACTGATACAGCCACTATGGAGAACAGTATGGAGGTTCCTTAAAAAACTACAAATAGAACTACCATATGACCCAGCAATCCCACTACTGGGCATATACCCTGAGAAAACCATAATTCAGAAGGAGTCATGTACCAAAATGTTCATTGCAGCTCTATTTACAATAGCCAGGACATGGAAGCAGCCTAAGTGTCCATCAACAGAAGAATGGATAAAGAAGATGTGGCACATATATACAATGGAATATTACTCAGCCATAAAAAGAAACGAAATTGTGTTATTTGTAGTGAGGTGGATGGACCTAGAGTCTGTCATACAGAGTGAAGTAAGTCAGGAGAAAAACAAATACTGTATGCTAATACATATATATGGAATCTAAGAAAAAAGTCATGAAGAACCTAGGGGTAAGACGGGAATAAAGACACAGACCTACTAGAGCATGGACCTGAGGATATGGGGAGGGGGAAGGGTAAGCTGTGACAAGGTGAGAGAGTAGCATGGACATATATACACTACCAAACGTAAAATAGCTAGCTAGTGGGAAGCAGCCGCATAGCACAGGGAGATCAGCTAGGTGGTCTGTGACCACCTAGAGGGGTGGGATAGGGAGGGTGGGAGGGAGGGAGACGCAAGAGGGAAGAGATATGGGAACATATGTATATGTATAACTGATTCACTTTGTTATAAAGCAGAAACTAACACACCACTGTAAAGCAATTATACTCCAATAAAGATGTTAAAAAAAAAGAAATTATGTGAAAAGTGTCTTTCTCAGTAAAGCATTATTCTCCCTGCACGTAACAGAAAGCCCTATTAGATTGCCTTCAAGTGAGAGGGGTTTATGTCCTCCCATTACCAGAAAATTTGAGGTGGGCAGTCCCAGCCTCAATGATATTGTAAGCAGCATCAAATTTTTCCTTCCCTCTTTCATCTTGACCGTCTTTAAGCATGCTGACTTTTGTCTTCATGCTTATTGCCTTGTGGTCACAACATGGCTGCTGCACTTCCAACCCTGACATCTGTATCCAATGCAGGAAAAAGGGATCTGGACAAAGGCTTTCTCTTAATGACACATTGTCTTTTTATTTGAGATGGACAACCCTCCCTATAGATTATCCTTCATATCTCATTGGCCAAAGCAGCATCAAATGTCCCCCTCCCCCAATTTATAACTCTCCAAAGGAGGCAAAATAACTATGACTGATTTAGATCAATCATAATCTATTCACTTGGTCTGGGGGAGGAACTTATCCTCTTTAAGGACTGGGGATCTCCATCTACCATCTGAAAAGAGTGGGAACGAGGTAGTAGAGAGGGAGGGAATGGGGTAAGGACAGTAGGGGAGGTGGTGGGAAGCATCTACCATAGAACCACAGAGTGGGAGGCAAGGTGAGTCGAGTTCTAGCCCTAGTTCTGCATTGGAGTTGCTGTGTGGCTTGTTTTGTCCCTTGCAATCTCTGGGCCTTGGTTTCTCTTCTGTACCAGAGGGAGTTGAGGTCAAAGGTTTCAAAGGGCACACCATGGGTTGATCGCCCTGTAGACTTGACCTGGACATGGGGGCTGGGCTCTGGAATTCACTACATGACAGCGAAGGTCCACTGACTCCTTCATTGGGGAAGGTCCAGAAGATACTTGGCTCTTGTCTCCTTCCACCTGGCAGGGGCAAGGATCTCTCATCCTTCTGGGATCAAGGTCATTTTGGTTGTCCTTGAAGAGGTCATTCTGAGTGTGTACAAGGGACTCCTGGGGCAGAGCAGGGGCTCACATCTGGGTCCAGTTTTCAGCTTCCAGCTTCAGTTCTGTTACTGATGTCACACTAGGTGACCTTGAAAGGTCCCTGGCCCTCTCTGTCCCTCATTTTCCCAAGTTGTTCAGTGAGGAGTTTAGATAGGATGGCCTCTGCTGGACTTTACAGCCCTAAACTGCTGAGGCTAAGTGGGCTCAAGAAAGACAGAAGAGAAAGATGAGGTCTGCATTCCTGGGACTTTGGGAGGCCCTTGGAGGCAGGGATGGGGGAGTTAGGAACTTCCAGTGATTGCAGCTGAAGCTTTGAAGCTGATGCCCACTCAGTGTCCCTACTCCTGCCTCAGAGTCCTTGCGGGAAGGGCAGATTCTCTGGTGCCCCTTCCAGCCTCCCTCTGTCCACTGTTTCACTGCCACCTGAGAGCTGGGCTCAGTCAAAGCTGTTCTTCTCGTCTTGAGGTTTTGTCCCCACAGCTTCCCTCTCAGTAAAACCAGAACTTTTGTGGATGGCCTGCCCCCCTTCCTTCCTTTCTTCCCTTTTTATTATTTATTGGGTGCACTGGTGCTGGGTGCTGGGGATACAACAGGGAACTTGGCAGACCCGCTTCTGTTCTCCTGGAGCTCAGAATCTGCTGGATGAGTCTGCAGCTAAGCATTAATATTCCTCATCAGGAATGTCCTAAAGGGGGGCAACCAACAGAGCAAAAGAGGGTATACTGGTGTCCAAGGGATGTTGTAACAAGGTACCACAAACATGGTGGCATAAACATAAAAATTTATTCACTCATAGCTCTGGAGGCCAGAAGTCCTAAGTCAAGGTATGGGCAGGGCTGCACTCCCTCCAGAGGCTCTAGGGGAGAATCTATTTGTTGCTTCTTTTAGCTTTCGGTGGCTGCTGGCATTCCTTGGCTTGTGGCCCCATCACTCCAATCTCTGCCTCCATGGTCACACTGCCGCCTCCTCTGTGTGTGCATCTTCTCCTCTTCTGTCTATGTCAAATCTCCCTCAGCCTCCCTCTTATAAGGACACTTGTGGTTACATTTAGAGCCCACCAGATAATCAAGATAATCTCCCTGTGTCCAGATCCCTCACATAATCACATCTGCAAAGTCTTTTTTTTTTTTGCCGTATAAGTGAACATTCACAGGTTCCAGGGATTAGGAGGTGGATAACTTTGTAGGGCTATTAGTTAACCTCCTACAGTTGGGGATGCCAGGAAGGAGTCCTTGGGTAGGTGACATCTCAGTCGAAATCTGAAGGATAAGGAGTTAACCGAACAGAAGACTGGGAGACAGAATGTGCCAGTGGCACGTGTAAAGCTCTTGGAGATGAGAATGAAAAATTTTAACGTGGGAAAACCAAGGAGTTGAGGGTAGCAGACTGGACCGTAGAGCAATAGGTGGGTTGCAGAGGCTCAGATTAGCCCATCCAGGCAGAGGCAAGATAAGGAAATGGGCAGCCTGACAGTATCCCAGTGCAGCTCCAAAGTCGTGTGTGATGGACAGGCTGAGGGCTGGCTTGTGCCTGAGAGACGCAGCCCCTCACCAGACCGGGAAACTTGGTCCGCCAGCCCCCACTCACTCACTCAGGAAGGCAGGTCTCTGGACCGGGGTGCCCCCACCAGCACAGGTCAGTGTGGACTGACAGTGGTTAAGAGCCTGGCTTCTAACGTTGGATGGCCTGGGCTGGGATCGCAGCTCTGCCACACCCTGGCAGGATGACCTCGGGCAATTTGCTTAGCCACTCTGGAGTCCCCTCCTCCCTTTCCTGCACTCAAGGTAGTAGGTACTTTGCAAATGTTAGTAATTATGGACGCCAAGAAGTCTTGTTAGCCTCGGGATATTTCAGGGGAGAGAGGTAAGAGGAATCTGGGGCCTCTAGGTCAGCATTAAGTGAGCCCAAAGCCCACTTGCTCTTTTGTGAGCTGATCTTATTGGTCAAGCTGGTTCAAGTTGGTTTCTGTTACTTGCAGATAAAAACATCTTATCTGATAAAGGTTTTTTATAATCTTTTTCAAAAATTTAATTATTTTATTATTATTATTATTTTATTATTTATTTTTGCCTGCACTGGGTCTTTGTTGCTGTGCGTGGGATTTCTCTAGTTGCGGCGAGTGGGGGCTACTCTTCTATCTTCTCATTGCGGTGGTTTCTCTTGTTGTGGAGCACGGGCTCTAGGTGCGCGGACTCAGTAGTTGTGGCTCGCGGGCTCTAGAGTGCAGGCTCAGTAGTTGTGGTGCACGGGCTTAGTTGCTCCGTGGCATCTTCCCAGACCAGGGATCGAACCCATGACCCCTACCTTGGCAGGCGGATTCTTAACCACTGTGCCACCAGGGAAGTCACTTTTAAAAAAAAAATTTTATTTATTTGGCTGCATTGGGTCTTAGTCGTGGCGCACTGTCTTAGTAGTGGCGGCGCGTGGGCTTAGTTGCCCCGCTGCATGTGGGATCTTAGTTCCCAGACCAGGGATCGAACCCGTGTCCCCTGCATTGGAAGGTGGATTCTTAACCACTGGACCATGAGGGTAGTCCCTAGGTCTTCTTAAGTTCCTTAAAGTAATGATTTATTTCTTTTACCAGACAATCCCCTTGTTTGGGTTCAAACCACAAGTATTGTCTCGCCTTTTGTGGACAGTAGTTCTGATGTCAGTTCCATTTTCAAAGCTTTGCTATCCTGTTTGGGTTTGCTCATGCATGTACAGCTCAGGAGCAAGCTGGAGACTTGTGTAAGTTTATGCACAGAATTAGGGGATTCCTTTCTCCAGCTCTCTCTTCTATGGCATTGCCCTCCACATTCTCCAGCTTTCAGGGGCCTGTTTTCCTGGTCCTCTGGCCAGAATGATGTCATTTCTCTTGGAGATTTAGCTGCCTACACTACTGCCATATGGTTCTGGACTGGGGCCACCACTGGGGGAAAGCCAGGAGAGAAAAAAGAAAAACAAGTCCCCAGAGATTCCCACCGCAACTCCTCCCCACACTCTTCAGATTACAGTTGGGTATTGTGGTTCTGGGTATCATGGTTCTAGGTGGAAGATCCTTATACTGTTTGAAGATCATTTTCCAGAATATGTGATCTCTCAACTCTTTTGGGGTTTCTATCTGAATTAGGATTTATTTCAACTATTTGGGCACCTGTGGCAAAGAATTTGAGAACTCTGAACTGTGTGTGTGTGTCTGTCCAGTGGGTGAGGTCTCTGAGAACCTTTGGTTTCTGTGTCCCATGACGTGAGTTCCCTAAGTTGTTTGGGGTATATTTCCAGGTGTTAAGTTTCTTTTCCATTTCGGGGTATCAGTCCCAGGGTGTGATGTTACTAAAGTACTGTTTCTAGTGACTGAAGTCTCTAAGCCATTTATGAGCCAGAATCCCAAGGAATGACAGCT
The DNA here is from genome assembly GCF_964270905.1 of Leucopleurus acutus. NCBI lineage: Eukaryota > Metazoa > Chordata > Mammalia > Artiodactyla > Delphinidae > Leucopleurus > Leucopleurus acutus. The sequence goes on along the minus strand of NC_139148.1, from coordinate 42,431,785 downwards.
CTAAGGTGTTTGTAATTTGTATACTTGGGTGTGAGGTCTTTGAGCTATTTTGGTGTCCAGATCTTAGAATGTAAATTCTCAGAACTCCTTTGGCATCTGTCTTGCATAGTGTGAGTTTCCTGAACCATTTGGGGTATGCTTTTAGGCATGATGTTTCTGTTCCTTTTGGAAAATCTTAATTCCAAGGCTGATGCTCTGTGCCTTATGGTATGTTGTATCTGAACTCTTTTGGAATGTGTGTCCAGAGTATGAGATATCTGAAATTTAATGCATTTTTTCTTAAGAGTTTGAGGTCTCTGAACTACAGCATGTGTAGGATTTTGTCCAATAGCATGAGGCCACTGAGTCGTTGGGGTGGGGGACTCTGTCCCAAGATATGAGCTCTCTGAGCTGTTTGAATTACTGCGTCCCTGGGTGTGTTCCACAGTGTGCTGTCTTGGAAGTGGTTCCATATCTGTGTCCCAACACATGAGGTCTCTGAGTTTCTCTGGGTTGTTTATTAATGTTATGATGATTATGAATTATTTTTTAGTCAGGATCCAAGAAATGAGGTCTTTTAGCTGTTTGGGGATCTGAACTGTCTGAAGGGTATGAGGTGTCTGAGTTCCTTTGGGTCTGTGTACCATGCCATGAAATTCCTGTGTCACTTGGGGTATGTTCCAAAGTGTGAGGTCTCTCACATTTTTGGTGGTTTCTGTGTAAGGGTGTGATGCCTCTGACTACTAAGTGGTCTGTTAGAATTTGATCAGGTTTATGTCTCAAGCTGGAGATTTCTTTGCCAATTGGTTTCCATGAAGTTTGTGAGCTATTTAGGAGCCTGTTTGAAATCTGTTACAAAGGTAGGAGGTTTTTGAATAGGTTTGTTTGTTGTGGGTTTTTTTGTGGTCTGTGTCCAAGGTGTGAGATGTCTGAACACTTTGGGTGACTGGTGACTATGTCTAGGCTGCAAAGACTCTCTAGGGGGCATGTACCCCATAGTGTGAAATCTCTGGGAAATTTTGGATCCTGGTCCCAACACATGAGGTCTGTGAACTCATGGGCATCTGTGTTCATGGCCTGAGGTCTCTGAATTGTTTTGTGGCCTGTGTCCAAGGGTGTGAGTTCTCTGAGCTGTTTGGGGTCTGGGTCCCAGGATGTGAACTTTCTAATATTTGGGGATCTGAGTTCAGGCTATGAAGTCTCTGTGTTCTTTGGGGTTCTGTGTCACATGATGGGAATTCTGAACCATTTGGGTTGTTTCCAGGTGTGAAGAGTCTGTTCCTATTGACAGTCACTGTCAAGGGTGTGATGTCTCTGACCTCTATTCTGTTTCCAAGGGATGGGGTCTATTTAGCCATCTGTGTGACTGTGTGGGATCACTGTCTGTTCATGGATTGGGGTTCCAGAGCATGAGATCTCTGAGCTGTTTGGGGTTTTGTGTCATGTCCTCTGAGCTGTTTGGGTTAGCTGAATCTCAAGGAGATGAGATCACTGAGGTACTTTCCATCTATGCCCCAGAGTGAATTGTTTGAGCCCTTGGGGGGTTGTGTATCCTAGGGTAAGAGTTGTCAAACCTTTTTGGGGTATGTGTTCAGGTCTGAAGGTCTCTGAGGTATTAGTATTCTGTGTGACAAGATGTGAGATCTCTGTTCTGGATTTTCTGTGAACTCGCAAGGTCTGTGAGGTTGGGTGGGAGTAGGGGGTGGAGAGAGTCCAGGTCCAGAGCTTAAGGCCTCAGAATTGTTTTCTGCTATGCCCAGAGTGTGAGATCTCTGCGCTCTTTGGGACGCTGTGTCTCAGGGTGTGAGTTCCCTGCAGTGTTTCTGAGTCATTGTCCCAGCCTATGAAATCTCTGAGCTTCTTGGGAATCAGTGTACAAGGACTTGGAATTGTTTTATGTTCTGTGTCCAAGTGTGTGAGTTCTTTGTGGTCTGGGAGTCTAGTACCACAGAATGAGATTGCTGAGGTGTTTGTATTTCTTTTTGTCTCAGTGTAAGTTTTATGAGCTGTTGGGATGTATTTTTCCCCATGCATGTGAGGATTTGGGTTTTGGGGGGATGTGGGTTCAGAGTTTAAGGTTTCTGAACTTTGTGGAAGTCTCTGTCAAGGATATGAGACCTCATAACTCTTATGGATCTAAATCCCATCATGTGAAATCTTTGAGCCTTTTGGCAGATGTTTCCACGTGTGAGGTCTTTGATGTTTGTGTGGGTCTCAATTACAAGAATGAGGTCTTGTATTTATTTCTGGTATATTTCCAGAGCCTGGGGTTTCTGAGGTATTTTTGTTGAGTGTGTCATGCCATGGTGTGATGCCTTTAAGGTGTTTCAGGGTCTGTGTCCTGACGTGTGAGGTCTCTGAGCTGTTTGGGGTCTGTGTTCAAGGTGTGAGTCCCCAGAGCTGTTTCAGCCTTTGTGTTCCAGGGTGTGAGGTGTCCAAGGTCTTTGGATTCTGAGCTCGTTTGGGATGTGAAATTTCTTTTCCTTTCAGAGATGTCAGTCTCAGGGTGTGGTTTCTCTGTCCTATTAGGGATTACTTCCTTTTTTAAAAAAATAATTTATTTTATTAAAGTATAGTTTATTCACAGTGTTAATTTCTGCTTCACAGCAAAGTGATTCAGTTTCAGTTTTATATATATATATATATTCTTTTTCATATTCTTTTCCATTATGGTTTATTAAGGATATTGAATATATTTCTCTGTGCTATACAGTAGGACCTTGTTTATCCATTCTCTATACAATAGTTTGCATCTGCTAATCCCAAACTCCCAATCCACCCCTCCCCCACCCCCACCTTGGCAACCACAAATCTCTTCTCTGTGTCTGTGAGTCTGTTTCTGTTTCGTAGATAAGTTTTAGATTCCACATATAAGTGATATCATATGGTATTTGTCTTTCTCTTTCTGACTTACTTCACTTAGTATGATAATCTCTAGGTCCATCTATGTTGCTGCAAATGGCATTATTTCATTCTTTTTTATGGCTGAGTAATATTCCATTGTATATATATACCACATCTTTTTTTTAAACATCTTTATTGGAGTATAATTGCTTTATAATGGTGTGTTAGTTTCTGCTTTATAACAAAGTGAATCAGCTATACATATACATATATCCTCATATCTCCTCCCTCTTGCGTCTCCCTCCACATCTTCTTTATCCATTCACGTGTCAGTGGACATTTAGGTTGTTTCTATGTCTTGGCTATTGTAAATAGTGCTGCTATGAACACAGGGTGTATGTATCTTTTCGAATTAGAGTTTTCTCCAGATATATGCCCAGGAATGGGATTGCTGGATCATATGGCAACTCTACTTTTAGTTTTTGGAGGAACCTCCATACTGTTTTCTATGGTGGCTGCACCAATTTGCATTCCCACCAACAGTGTAGGAGGGTAGGGATTACTTTCTTGATTGTGATATCCCTGCCCTATTTGGGGTTAGTTTCCAAAATTATTTATGGGGATGTGTCATGCTAGGTAGGGCATCTCTATTCTCTCAGCAGGTCTTTTTCACAGAATGTGTGATCTGGGAAATGTTTTAGAGGCCTGTGTCTAGTGTATAAAGTCTATCAGGTTCTGGGCACCTGTGTCTGGAGATCTGTGAGTGGTTTGGGATTCTTGGTCTTCGTGTGCAAGTTTTCCAAGCTCATGTGCATCCTGAGTTCCATGATGTCGCGTTTTTGAGTAATTTGGGCTTTGTTTCCAGGCATGAGGTTTCTGAACTTTTTGGTGGTCTCGGTTGCAGAGAGTGATATGTCTGATCTATTAGGGTCTGTGTCCAGGCAGTGAGGTCACTGAGTTTTATCCGTGTCCCTTTTCCCAGGTGTGAGGTGTCTGTGTTTTTTGAGTGTCTGAGTGCTTAAGTATAAAGTCTCATAGGCTATTTGGGGTTTGTTTCTAGGGTCTGAAATCTTTGATCTATTTATTTATCTAACTTGTGTGCCAAGTTGTAAGGTCTCTGAAATGTTTCCAGGTCTGCGTCCAAGGTATGAGGTCTTTACATTGTTGTAAACTTTGTGTCTCAGGGTTTTGGGGTATCTGAGATGTTTAGGGGCCTTTGTTAGAGGGTATTAAGTCTCTGCACTGTTTTGGAAACTTTCTTCCAGGGTGTGGGGTCCCTGAGTGTTTGGATGTCTGTTCCTGAGTATAAAGTCTCATTAGCTGTTCAGAGCTCTGTTTCCAGAGTCTCAGGTCGCTGTACTATTTTTGGTTCTGTGTCTTGTCCCAGGGTGTGAGGCTCCTGAGTTGCTTAGGAACTTATGTGCAGGATGTCACCTTTCTGAGATGTTTGGGGTCAATATCACAGCAAGTGGGATCACTGAAGTGATTATGATTTGGGGCACAAAGTTTGTGTCATGGCTCTCTGAGCTGTTTGGGTGTGAGGTCTCAGAGCACTTTGCAGGGCCGTGCTCATCTTATATCTTTGAGCGTTTTTTTCCCACTTGCTCGCCCATTAACATTATGTCCTTTAGACAGTCCTTCCTGCAGGTACATGTGTGGCACCCTCATTCTGTTTGTGTCCAGGCCTCTGCATTGTTTTGTGGTGTATGTCAAGAGCGTGAGGTCTTTGTCCAGATTCTTAAAAAAAAATTATTTATTTATTTTTGGCTGTGTTGGGTCTTTACTGCTGCATGTGGGCTTTCTCTAGTTGCAGCGAGTGGGGCTACTCTTCGTTGCAGTGCACAGGCTTCTTATTGCAGTGGCTTCTATTGTTGTGGAGCACGGGCTCAGGCACGCGGGCTTCAGTAGTTGTGGCACGCAGGCTCAGTAGTTGTGGCTTGTGGGCTTAGTTGCTCTGCAGCACGTGGGATCTTCGCAGACCAGGGATCGAACCCGTGTCCCCTGCATTGGCAGACGGATTTTTAAACCACTGCGCCACCAGGGAAGTCCTGTCCAGATTTTTAATGTAAATCTCAGGTGGCAAGGTGTCTGAGCTGTTTTGGGGCCTGTGTCCGTGGTATGAGGTATGTGAACTATTTGGGGTTCACGTCCCGGTGTGGAGGGTCCCTGAGGTGTTTTGGTGGCCCAGGGAGTGAAGTCTCTGAGATGTTTGTAGGAGTCTGTGACTGGAGGATAAGATCTATGAACTAACTGGTTATCTATGCCTCATCGTGTGAGTTCTCCAAGCTCTTCTGTGCTCTGTGTTCAAAGATGTGACAACCCTGAGCGATTTGGGGTATGTTTCCAGTGTTGGGGTCTTATTCTGTCTCACAGCCAGCCCGTACTCCATGGCATAAGATGAATCACCCTTCCCCGCCAGTTGTGTGCTCCTCCCATTCTTGTGCACACAGACCTGTGCATGTGTATTTCCTTAGAACACATATTTAGAAGTGGAACTGCCGGGTCAAAGGAGTCACTTATTCAACAACCCCCCCTTTGAGCACCTACTGTGTACAGGGCACAGTTTTAGGTGCTGCGGAGACACAGGGGAACTAGAAATCCATATACACCCTGCTGGTACTGCCATTCTAGTGGGAAGGGGGTGTCATTTTTTTATTTTGATAGATACTGGCACACAAATTCACACTTCCATCAGTGGCATCAGGGGAACGAATGCCTTCTTACAGGCCACTGCTCTGCAGCAAGGGGTCGGATCCCTTGGCATGGCTCTCAACAAGATCATCAGATTATGGGGCTGGAACAGTCTATCGAGGGATATGTAAGAGGGAGGCGGGGATGGAACATGGGCCGGGGGAGGAAGATATGAAAAAGAGAGAGAGTCTAGTTGTTTTGGCATGAACCGAAGTTTGAATGACCCTCAGGACATTGACATGAAACAGCCCTTCTTAGATCGCATACACGAAGGGCATGAGGGTTGGGAATGAAGAGTTAAGGATGAGACTTTGCAGCTCCGGGACACACTATTGCGTGATGCGAAGATGGAACAGTCTGCTCTGGGAGGTACCACGGGGGTGAGGGGTCGTGTATTTTGGAAGAAACCACTGTATGTTTGGGGACACGAAAGATCCCACGCGTGGATCGGCCCCTACCCCAGACGGAGAGAATGGCGATGCCCTGACTGGCCTTGGCCCCGGGGGCCAGGGTGGGGGTAACCCCACCCTCAGCATAGAGCCCCCACCTATCTGGAAGCCGCCGTCTGGTCCCGCCTGCGTTGGCTCTACCGATTCTCATCAACAGCGGGGGTGTGGAGTGGGTGGAAGGGTGCGGAGCGGTGATTGGCTCCTGGATGAGTAGGGCGGGATCAAGTCCTGCTCTGAGGCTCTGACTGGCCGCCGCTAGATTGTTTACCCAAGCTCTTCCAGGGTACCGAGGTTTTCCGGAATCACGTATAGGCTGCGAGCTGGGTCCTCCGGCTCCGGGCTGCCATTGGCTGCTGGTTCGGCGCAGGCGCTATGGTTCCCGGGTTGGAGTTCGGGGTTGCTGAGGCAGGGCTTTGGCTACTGGAGACTATAGGTTCGAATCCTATCTAGGAACTTCAGTTTGCGCACCTGTAAAAGAAGCTGGCATTATTGGCTGGCACAGAATGTGTCGGGTAATCTTTTCTATTCTCTTCTACCTGTTCTTTCTCTTTTTAAAACAATGCTTATTACGTCCCATTATATTGATTAGAGGATCCATTCACCATTCACAACAGCACTGAGAAAAATTCTTCTCCAGGGTTCATGACATCGTTGTATCAGGCTGCCTCTGTAGGTCTGAGCCCTGCAGCGAAGGTTCAAGGCGATCTCATGATCCTTCTTCAAGCCATCCCCTCCTCCCCGCAGAGAGGATGACTTGGAGGTTTCCTGCCCCCTCTGGACCAGGCCTGACTGGGGTGTGTGATGGTGGTGTGTGTGTAGGAGTAGGGTGAGGGGTTGGGCCATAAATGACTAGAGAGCAATGCGTGATTTCATGCTCTAGGATAGAGGGATGTGTGGCAGTTAAAGGAGAATTTTGAAGGGAGGCAAGTCTTAAGTCAAAGGAGTAAACTTTTTAATGATGGGATTTTAAGCATCAGGCAGGGGAGGTGTTTGGCTGAGTGTGAGTAGGAGGAGAGTGGTTCTCAATTCAGTCAACTCATAAGGTGGTTATTATATGCTGTGTGCAGTTTGGAGGACCGTGTCCAGAATGTGAAATCTCATTTTTTGGAATCTCAGGGCATGACATCTATGAGCAGACTGCGAAATTTCTCTCAGCTGTTTTGGGGGTCTGCATCACAGGGGTTTAGGTCTTCCAGACGTTTGTGGATCTCTGTCCCAGGGTGTGAAGTCTCTAAGCTCTTTGAGGGTCTTTGTCCTTGGGTATGCCGGGTTTTTTTTTTTCCTTAAAGTTGAATTTCATTTTTGTTTTTGGCATTTCTCTGACTACTAAAGGGGCTTAATATTGTTTTCTGAGCTTGTGGAACGATGTATTTAAGTTTTATAAATTCCCTTTTATGTTCTTTGATCTTTTTTTTTCTTTAAAAATTTATTTTAAAATCATTTTAGACTTAGAGAAAAATTGCAAAAATAGTGCAGAGTTCTTGTATACCCTTTGCCCAGCTTCCCCTAATGTAAAGAACTTACATAACCATAATACAATTTTAAAAGCAGGAAATGAATGATACTATCTTTCATGAGGTGTTGTTCACCTATTTGCTGTGTGTCCAAGGTGTGAAATATCTGAGCTCTTTAGACCCAGAGCTCTCTTGGGATCTGTGTCCCATGCTATGATATCTCTGAGCATTTGGTGTCTGTTTCTAGATGCTAGGTTTTTCATCTTCTTGGTGGTTTCTGCCCCAGAGAATGTTGTCTTTGACTTGTTAGGGGTCTCTTGAGGGCATGTCTTCTCTGAGCTGTTTAGGCTTCTGTATTCAGGGTGTGAGGTCTTTGAGCACTTTGGGGGTCTATGTCCAAAGCTGTGTGTACTCTCAGTTACTTTTTATTGGTCTTTATCAGAGATTCTGAGGTTAGTAAGTACTTTCGGGTTCTGTATCTAAGGCAGGGTTTCTCAACCTCCGCACTATTGACAATTTTGTGTTTTTCTTTTTTGGATATTGCTGAAATTTATTATGTAAGTGAAAACTCAGACCTTGAATGTTTGGATTATGGTATTCTAGATGAATTTTCCCCAAATCAAGAATAAGTGGATATGTATAGCACAGGGAACTCTTCTCAGTATTCTGTAATAACCTATATGGGAAAAGAATCTGAAAAAGAATGGATATATGTATACGTATAACTGAATCACTTTGCTGTACACCTGAAACTAACACAACATTGTAAATCAACTGTACTCCAATATAAAATAAAAAATTAAATTAAAAAACTAACTAAAATGTGTGAAAGAATAAGAAAAAACCTCTGTGTTTTAAGCCAGTGTGAATAGATTTCTGTTATTAAAAGCAGAATTAAAACAACCGTTAAACTTAAAAACAACAAAAAAAAAGACGAATACACTAAAAAAAAAAGAATAAGCGGTTAAGTAATACATTTTTAAATTGAAATATAATTGACCTACAACACTATGTTAGTTCCAGGTGTACAGCGTAATGATTTGATATTTCTATACATTACAAAATGATCACCACGCACTACTGACATTTTGAATTGGAAAATTCTTTACGGAGGGCATTGTAGGATGTTGTATTCATTTGCTAGGGCTGCTGTAAAAAATAGTACCGCAAACTAGGTATCTCAAACAACAGAAATTTATTTTCTCACAGTCTGAAGGCTGGAAGTCCGAGATCAAGGCGTCAGTCGCGTTGGTTCCTTCTGAGGGCTGAGAATCTGTTCCATGCCTTTCTCCTAGCTTCTGGTGGTTTGCTGGCAGTCTGATATTCCTTGGCTTTTGCTGCATCACTCTGATCTCTGCCTTAATCTTCACATGGCGTTCTCCCTGTGTGTGTCTCTGTGCCCAAATTTCCCTTTTTATAAAGACACAAGTCATACTGCATTAGGGGCTCACCCCACTCCGGTATGACCTCGTCTTACATCTGCAATGACCCTATTTCCAAATAAGATCACGTTCTGAGGTCCTAGGGATTAGGACTTCGACATGTGAATTTTGAGGGGACACAATTCAAACCATAACAGATGTTTAGCATGAGAAAGAAAGGAAAGGAGGGAGAGAGAGAGGGAGCAGCCCCCAACATTCAGAAGCTATCCTGGCACTCACAGCTAGGCTATGTTATTCTCTTATTAGACATAAACAGTCTCACAGAATACTAACCTCAGACAAGGTTATTCTGAGACCATGCTAAAATGAGACAAAGCGAAGCCACTTTATAATGTTATCTAAGCACAGACAAAAACAAGTTCGCTCTGCCACCCACAAGATACCAAATATTCCCCTCTTTTGGTTAAAATGAGTGACTGCTACTCCTCTATCAATTTCAGCTTTATCCTTACTCTAGTTTTCCCTCCCCATAGATTTAAAGGTTTACTGTGATACCCAATCAAAATTTCCCTCACTTTCTGACAGCCTCCAATCTAGAGTGAGCCCCCACTTCCTTAGACCCTCCCCCAAACCACTCAACTGAAGCCCAGATTCTGTGATCCGTTCTTTCGAACACCCTCTTACCAAGATGTCCCATGGTTCCCCACGTTCTTCTTCACTGCAATGAGTAATAAGCCCAACTTGTTTAACTACAGGTATGTTCCTGGGGGTGGGGGTCTTTGGCTAAAGAGCACCGACAAGCATCACCCCTGATCTCCACTCACTAGATGCCAATAGCACCTCTGCCCTCCCAGCCTTGACAACCAAAACTGTGCCTAGATATTGCCACATATTCCCTGGGGGCTAGGGTGTGACGTGTTTGAGCAGTTAGGGGTCTTTTTCTGAGGTTTGTGTTCTCTGAGAGATGTTTGGATCTGTGTCTCAGGATGGGAAGTCTCTGGTCTGTCTCAGGGTCTCTGCCCCAATGTTTGAAAGCTCTGAGCTTTTTGGGGTGCTGTGTCAGGAATGAGTGACCTCATCATGTACCAAAATCCAGACATGAGGTGTTTGTGGCACCCCCACCATCCCTGGCCATTTCATAAAGGCAGTGAGAGGTGGGGGTCACGTGATTGGTTGTGAACTCCTTCACATGGATTCATAGCAAGCCCAGCTTCCTCGTCTGGATCATGAAGTATAGGTGGTCGGCTTCCTTCAGAACCTGTCTTGCCCTTTGTTCTGGAGGTCACAGGGTCTCCTTTGACACTCTTTGTGGAGATCGTATTATAGGAAGGTATTTGTTGTGTCTCCTGACATCAGCTCCAGAGTGGAGACCCCTGTCTCTCAGGATGGGCATTGCTCATATGGATGTTGGGGTCCATCTCCCCTCAGGCCTTGTTCACACCTAGTACTACCAGTTCACACCCAGTACACGTAGGTTTTGGAGCCTGGTAGACCTTATTTCAGAGTCTGGAACCCCCAAGTCCTGGTTGGATGGTAGGAGAGTCTAATTTTTTGGATCATCTTTCTAAACCTTAATTTGCTGAGGTTTTACAAGACTTCTCTGAGTCAATAGGACAATGTACAATCCACGCACCTACAGTCCCCTGACTTCTGAAAGCAGAATTCAGGGGTCAGGGGAGGGATGCAATCCAGGTAAGTGCCCTCTCTGGCCAGGGGCCAGTGTGGGTCTGAGATTGTCTCAGTTGGAATGTAGGAGTAACGTGCACATATCATTTACTATAAATGTATGTTGGGTTCAAGAAAGAGTAGACACTCTCCAGAATTGTGTCTCCATCTCTACGAAATCCACAATTTTACTTCAGCTGTTCTCTTGAGAACAGACATAATAGGCTGTATACCATGAGGCAAGGGTACACAGTGAGGAAAAAACATTGTTCCTTTTGTGAAAACTGTAAGTCTGGTTATAAGAGAGACAGGTTTGTGCATTTATTCAAGAGGCAGGGGCTGAGGGGGAGGGTGCAGGGGCTCAGTGAGTCAAAGAAGCCTGAAGAGAAATTTTAAAAATAGTTTGAATGAAATGAAAATGATAATAAAATTTACCAATTTGTGGATGCAGCAGAGCAGTGTTTACTTAGAGGGAAGTTTAAAAGGCATTTTGGCTTCTGCTTTGCTCTTTCTTGGATCTCTTGCTCTAGTGGAAGCCAGCCACCATGTTGTGAGGACACTCAAGCAGCCCCTTGGGGAGACACCTGTACCACAGAACTGAAGCACCTCAGCCAAAAGCCAGCACTAACTCACCAGCCATGTGAGTGATCCAACATGGAAGTGGAGCTTCTGGCCCCACTCCAGCCTTCAGATGACTGTAGCCCAAGAGACCAAAGCCAGAATGATGCAGCTAAGCTGCTCTGAGTTCCTGACTCCCCAAAACTGTGTGAGATAATTAATGCTTACCATTGTTTTAAGCTGCTAAATTTTGGGGTAATTTGTGGTGTTTCTGAGCTCTTTGAGAGTCTCTGTTCAGGGTTCCAGTTTCCTGAGTTTTTTGTAACCTGTATCCATATCTGCATGTTTTAAGCATTCTGTGTTTCACATTTTTAGGTCTCTGATCTCTTTGGGTTCTCTCTCTGTGTTTTAGATCTCTGAACTATTTGAGGATCTAGGTCCAAAATTAAGGGAGTTCTGGGCTGTTTTTCTGTTCATGTCTAGAATGTGATCATAACTATTTGGGATCCTTAATCCCAGGGTATGACGTCTCTAAAATACTTTGTACTTGGGTCCAGGATTTGAAGTCTCTGAGCCCTCTAGCAGTCTGTTCTGGATATGAGGGCACTGAGGTGTTTGGGAGTCTGTGTCTCAGGTTTCACAGCCTTGAACTCTTTGAAGGACTGTGTACAGGTTTTGTTTCTTCTTTGAGTTATATGGATTTTTATGTCCTAGAAAGCGATATCACCAAGGTGACTAGAGGCTGCATCCAGGGCACTGGGTGTCAGAGCTGTTTGGGCCACTGAGTTCCTGGATATGAAGTTTCTGTGGTGTTTGAGGGTCTGTGTCCAGATATTGATATTACTGATTTTGAGGGCAGGGGGAATCTGTGTCCTAGGGCTTCAGCTCTCTAAACGGTTTATGGGTGTTATAAGGTTCCTATGCTGTTTGTGGATGTACGTCCCAAATGTGTGGGATCCCGGACATGACTGTGACTGAATGTTGCAGTATATGACGTCTCTGTTCATGGGTATATATACCGGGGTGTGAGGTATCTGAGCTCTTTGAGTGTGTGTCTCAGGTTGTGATGTCTCTCTGATCTGTTTGGGTGTTTGTTTCCCAGGATGAGAGATTTCTGATTTGGTTGTGGGTGTATATTCCAGGATGTGAGTTCTCTGATCTATTTGGATGTATATGTCCAGGGCATGAGGTTTTTGCTCTGTTGTGGGTATATGTCCAATGGTATAAGGTTTCTGATCTGCTTGAGGGTATATATCTCAGGGTATGAGACCTCTGATCTGTTTGTCATTGTATGTCACAGGATGTGAGATCTCTCTTCTTGGGTGTATGTCAAATGTATAAAGTCTCTGATCTGTTTTTGGGGTTTATGCCCTTGGATGTTAGAGCTCTGATCTCTTTGTGGGTATATGTGCCTGTGTGTGAGCTCTCTGATCTGTTTGTGGTATATGTCCCAAGATATGAGGTCTCTGAGCTCTTTGTGGATATATTTCCCTGGTTGTTATATTTCTGAGCTTTTTTGGTTGTGGTTTTCTGGGGGTATAAGTACTCTGATCTGTTGGTTAAGTGTGTGTTGCAGGATATGAGGACTATTCTATCTGAGGGTGTATGTCCCAGAGTGTGAGGTCTCTGCTGTGTTTGTGGGTGTGGGTGTGAGGTCTCTAAAGTGTTTGTGGGTATAGTTCCCCGTATGTAAGTTCCTTGAACTCTTTGTGGGTGTATGTCCCACAATGTGAAATCTGTCATCTATTTCTGGATATATGTCCCAGAATGAGGTCTCAGATCTCTCTGTCCCTGTATATGTCTCAGTATGTGAGGTCTCTCTTCATGGGTATATGTCAAGGATATGAGCTCTCTGATACTTTTGTGTTCATATGTCCCAGGGAATGAGGTCTCTGACCTGTGTTTTTTTTTTGGGGGGGTTGCATAATGTGAGTTCTCAAGTATGTTTGTGGCTGTATGACCTATGATGTAGGTGTCTGACCTCTTTGGGCATGTGTGTCCCATGGTGAAAAGTCTCTGAGCTCCTTGTTGGTATATATCTCAAGGTGTGAGTTCTCTGGTCTGTTGGGTGGTATATTTCCTAGAATGTAAGGTCTCTGATCTGTTTTGTTGCTGTACACTACTGTGTAAGTCTGTCTTCCTTGGTGTATGTCAAGGTCTGTGGGTGGGTGTATTTCCCAGAGCATGAGGACTCTGATCTGTTTCTGGGTGTATGTCCCACAGTAAGAAGTCCCTGATCTGTTTGTCCATATAAGTCTCTGTATGTAAGGTCTCTGATCTTTTCATAGCCGTATCAAGAGTTTGAAGTCTTTCATCTCTTATGGTTATAATTCCGAGGTGTGATGTCTGTGTTGTGTTTGTGGCTTTATGTCTTGGAATTTTAGGTATCTGGGTTGTTTCTGCAGTATCCCAGGATGTGAGGTCTCCAATCTCTTTGTGTGTGTAGGTCTCAGTTGTGAGGTCCTGATCTATTTGTGGGTATATTCATCAGAATGGGAGAGCTCTGATATGTTTGTGGATGTCTGTCGCAGAGTGAGAGGTCACTGATTTGTTTGTGCATATAGGTCCTGGGATCTGAGATCTGTGATCTTCTTGTCACTATAATTACCAGTATGTGAGGTATTGTTCATGGGTGTATGTCAAAAATGTAAGTCCTCTGATATGTTTGTGGGTTGAATGAACCTGGTTGTAAGGTTTCTTTTTCCTGTGGGTTATGTCTCAGTGTGTGAGGCTTATGAGGTCTTTTTGGGTATAGGTCCCATGGTGTGAGGTCTCTGATCAGTTTGGGGGATTATTTACTGGTTTATGACCTTTTGAGGGTTATGACCTTTTTTGTCATTGTATGTTCCAGGATGTGAGGTCTGTGACTGTTTGTCATTGTATGTTCCTATATGTGAGGTCTCTTACATGGGTGTGTGTAAAAAAATGTTGTCTTTGACCTATCTGTGGTTGTGAGTCCTTGGGTGTAAGGTTGCTGATTTATGGGTTTAATTCCTAGAGTTTGACATTGCCAACTTGTTCGCAAGTATATGTCCCATCATGTGATGTCTCTTATCTTTTCAGGGGTGTATATCCCTTGACGTGAGGCTGTCATCTATTCCTCAATGTATTTCCCCAATGAGAGAGGTAAGGTCTCTCACCTGTGTAAGGGTGTATGTCCTGTGATGTGAGGCCCCTAATTTATTTGTAGGTGTATTTCCAGGATATGAGCTGTCTCCTCTCTTTTGAGTGATATATTCCAATTTGAGAGGACTCTGCTTCGTTTCTGAGTGTTTTTCCCAGTATGTGGGGTCTCTGATCTGTTTTTGGTGGATACTGCAGGATTTGAGTTCTCTGGTATATTATGTATGTATGTCCCAGGTTGTGAGGTTCCTAATCTCTTTGTGGGTGTACATCACAGAATGGGGGTCTCTGATTGTTTGTGTGTGTTTATCAAGGGTGTAAGGCCTGATCTGATTGTGCATTTATGTCCCAGGATGTAAGAACCCCAGCTGTTTGTAGGCATTTGTCCCAGGATGTGAGGTCTCTGATCTGTTTGGGTATGTTTGTCCAGGGGTGAGATTTCTAATCTGTTTTAGGGTACATATCCCAGGATGTAAGGTCTCAGATCTCATTGTGGGCCTAATTCCCAGGATTTAAGGTCTCTGATCATTTGTGTGTTTCTCTACTTTTTTTTTTTTTTTTTGTTTTTGCGGTACGCAGGCCTCTCACTGTTGTGGCCTCTCCTGTTGCGGAGCACAGGCTCCGGACGCGCAGGCTCAGCGGCCATGGCTCACGGGCCCAGCCGCTCCGCGGCATGTGGGATCTTCCCAGACCGGGGCACAAACCCGTGTCCCCTGCATTGGCAGGCGGACTCTCAACCACTGCGCCACCAGGGAAGCCCTCTCTATTTTTTAATGGGTGTACATCTCACGCTGTGAGTTCTCTGATCTGCTAGGAGGATTATTTCCCAAGATTTGAGATTTCTGATTTGTTTTTGGGTACATACCATAGCATATGAAGTCTTAGATCTCTTAGGGTGTGTATGTCCAGAGAGTGTAAGGTTTGTGACCTCTCTGTGGTTGTGTTTCATGGTATGAAGTCCCTTCTCTGTTCATTCCTATATTCCAGTATGTGATGTCTGCTCACGAATTTTTTCGGGGTTGTGGGTGTTCTGATCTGTTTGTTTTATATTCCAGGACTTGAAGTCTCTCATCTGCTTGGTGGTGAATGTCCCAGAGTGAGGTGTCTGAGCTCTTTGTGTGTGTATGTCCCAGGGAGGGAGGGCCGTGATGGGTTTGTGGGTATATATTGTGAGGTTTCTGATCTGTTTAGAAGTGAATTCCAGCAAGTGATATATCTGAACTCTTTATGAGTGTATGTACCAGGCTTTGAGGACTCTCACATGTTTGTTAGTATATGTGCTGGTGTGAGAATGCTAATCTATTTCTGGGTGTACTACCCTGCACGTGAGGTCTCTGAACTGTTTTTAGGCTTATGTTGCAGGATTTGAGGTCTGTGATTTCTTATTTATTTATTATTTTTGGCTGCATTGGGTCTTCGTTGCTGCACGTGGGCTTTCTCTAGTTGCAGTGAGCAGGGGCTACTCTTCGTTGTGGTGTGTGGGTTTCTCATTGCGGTGGCTTCTCTTGTTGCAGAGCACGGGCTGTAGTGCATGGGCTTCAGTAGTTGCAGCACGTGGGCTCAGTAGTTGCGGTGCATGGGCTCTAGAGCGCAGGCTCAGTAGTTGCGGTGCACAGGCTTACTTGTTCCACGGCACGTGGGATCTTCCCGGACCAGGGCTCGAACCCGTGTCCCCTGCATTGGCAGGCAGATTCTTAACCACTGCGCCACCAGGGAAGTCCCTGTAATTTCTTTATGCCTATATTTTCCAGGTTTTTAGGTCCCTGATCTGTTTGTGGGTGTGTATTTCAGGTGTGAGCTCCCTGATTAGTTTGTGGATGTGTGTATCCCAAGATATGTGTCTATGCACGTATGTCTCTGTTCAGTTGAAGACTGGCCCTCAGCGATATCCATGTCTCAATCCCTGGAGCCTGTGACTATGTTAACTTTCTGGCAGAAGGGACTTTGCAGATGTAGTTACGTTAATCACTTTAATGCTGGGAGTTTATCCTGGATTATCCAGGTGGGCCCAGTGTAATCACTAAGGTCCTTACGTGTGGGAGGCAGGATGGTGAGAGTCAGAAATAACACTGTGACAATGCAAGCTGTCAAAGAAGGTGATGTCATGATGGAAGCAGAGTCAGAGAAGGAGATATGACACCTGAAGCAGAGAGCAAAGAGATAAGAGAGACATTTGAAGATGAAACACTGCTGGCTTTGAAGATGGAGGAAGGGGCCATGAGCCAAAGACTGCAGACAGCCTCTAAAACTGGAAAATGCAAGGAAGTGCATTCTCTCTTGGAGCCTCCTGGAGGAAGGTAGCTCTGCCAACAACTTGATTTTATCTCTGTAAGACTCAGTTTTGGGTCTCTGACCTATAGAAATGTAAGATAATAAATTAGTGTTGTTTTACAACACTAAGATTGTAGTAATTTGTTACAACAGTGATAGGAAATGAGCACAGTGTCCCGGGTTGTGATGTCTCTATCTGGTTGTAAGTGCACATCCCAGGATGATAACTCCATCATCTGTGAATGTGCGTCTGATGGTGTGAGGGTGTGTGTCCCCAAATTTGTGGTCTCTGAGCTGTTTGTTGGTTTACGTCTCAGAATGTGAGGTCTCTAATCTGTATGTGTCCTAGGATGCTAGGTCTCTGAGCTGATTCAGGGTGTATGTCCAGTATATGAGGTCTTTTTTTGGCCTTGTGGCTTGTGGGATCTTAGTTCCCCAGATCAGGGATTGAACCCAGGTCCATGGCAGTGAAAGCACTGAGACCTAACCACTGGACTGCTGGGGAACTCCCATAGTATATGAGGTCTTTAAGGTGTCTGTGGTTTGCATTCCAGGTTATTAGGTTTCTGGTGTGTTTTGGAGGTATTTCTGATGATAGTGAACTTTCTGCTTTCCTTGGTGGTACATCTACCAGAATATGAGGTCTCTAATCTGTTTAGTTATGAATATCCAAGTTGTGAGGTTTCAAAGAGCTCGCTGTGAGTGTACGTCCCTTGGCCCGAATCCTCTGATCTCTTGTGAATACTTGTCCTTGTCTATGAGCTCTCTGATCTCTTTGCAGGTATATGTCACAAGATATTCGTTCTGTGATCTATTTCTGGCTCTTTTTCATAGCATGTCTGGTCTCTGACGTACTTGTGTGAGTGTACGTTGCAGGATTTGAGATCTCTGATCTAGTTGTGGGTGTCTGGTTGTATATGGTCTCTGATGTGTTCTGGAGTATATCCCGTGATGTCCCCTGTTCTGTTTGTTGGTATATTTCTCAGAGTTTGAGATCTCTCTTTTTTTTTTTTTTTTTTTTTTTTGCGGTACACGGGCCTCCCACTGTTGTGGCCTCTCCCGCTCCGGAGCACAGGCTCCGGACGCGCAGGCTCAGCGGCCATGGCTCACGGGCCCAGCCGCTCCGCGGCACGTGGGATCTTCCTGGACCGGGGCACGAACCCGTGTCCCCTGCATCGGCAGGCGGACTCTCAACCACTGTGCCACCAGGGAAGCCCCTCTCTGATCTTTTTGAAGGCATAGGTTGCAGGGTTTGAGGTCTGTGGTCTCTTTGTGTTACATGTCCAGGTTGTGAGGTTTCTAATCTGTTTGTTGAGGTGTATCCCAGGATGTGAACTCTCTGATCTTTGTGTGTGTGTCAGGAGGGGGCGGGGTGGTATATGTCTAATGGTGTGAAGATTCAGATCTGTTTTCTGGTAAATGAACCAGGTTAGAACGACTCTGATGTGTTTGAGGATGTTTTCCCAGGATGTGAGTTCTCTGATCTGTTTCTGAATACAGGTCCTAGGACGTGAGGTCTCGGAGCCCTTTGTGGATGTACATCCCAGGCGTGAGTTCCCTGAGCTGTTGGAGGTTGTATACCGCAGGGTGTTAGATCTCTGATGCTTTTGGTGTTATTTGCAAGTGTATGAGATTTCTGATTTATATGCTCAAACATATAACAGGATGAGAGGTTTATTATGTGTTAAAGTGTGTATATCCAAGGTATGAGGTTTCCAAGCTCTTTTTGGATGTATATCTCAGGGTTGAGGTCTCTGATCTGTTTGCAGGTATGTGCCCTAGGATTTGAGCTCTCTCATCTCCTTGTCGGTATATTCTCCAAGATGTCAAGTATCTTTAATTACTTATATGAGCTCATTACTTTATATGAGCTCTCTAACATGTTGTAGGTTCTTATTGCTGGGTTTGAGGTCTCTGAGCCATTTTTGGTTGTATTTCTCAGATGAGGTCTTTGATCCATTTGTGTGTGTATCACAGTATGTAAAGTTTTTTTTCTGGTCTCTTTTGCGTGTTAGTCAAGGGTGTGAGGTCTGTCTGTTTGTGGGTTTGTGTCCCACAATGTACATCTCTCTGCTCTCTTTAGATATATGTCTGAGGGTAGAAGGTCTCTGATTACTTTCTAGATGTGTGACTCCGGATGAGGGATGTGAGCTATTTCTGGTGCATGCCCCAGGATTTTAGCTTTTCGAGCTTTTTGGAGGTGTGTGTTTTGTGATGTGAGGTCTCTAATTGTGTGTGTATGTCTCTGCTCTGCCGACTTAAGGCCTCCTAAAGATGTCGTAATCCTTGTCTCATGTTCTCATCCTTGGAAACTGTGAAGATGTGACCTTACGTGTTAAAAGGTACTTTGCAGATGTGATTAAATTAAGCATATTGAGATGGGGAGATTTTCTTAGGTTTTCTAGGTGGGTCCAATGTAATCCAATGAAATGAGGGCGACAGGATGGTTATTGTCAGGAACACAAAGTAATGACATGGGCCAGGTCAGATACAGTGATCTCATGATGGAGATGTTTGTGGGTATGTGTCCCAGCTTGTGAAGTCCTTGAGCTGTTGTTGGGAGTATATTCTAGGATGTGACATTTCTAATTGTTTGTGCACATATGTCTGTAGTTGGGCAAATAATAGGTCCCAGCAAAGGGCATGTGACCAGGGAGCCCTAATCGGGGAGGAGATATGATGATGGAAGCAGAGTCAGAGATCAGTGAGATTTGAAGATGAAGTGATTATGGCTTTGCAGGTGTAGGAAGGGGCCAGGGACCAAGAATGCAGGCAGTTCTGGAAACTGGAAAAGGCAAGAAAATGGATTCTCCCTAGAGTCTCCAGAAGGAAGACAGCTGTGTTTGCACCTTACTTTAGGACTGTAAGACCCATTTTGGGGTTTCTGACCTACACAAATGTAATATAATAAGTAAATTTGTGTTTTTTCATGATACTAAGATTGTGGTGATTTGTTAGAACAGCAATAAGAAACGAATACGGTGTCCCGGGTTGCAGTGTCTCTATCTGGCTGTCCGAGGATGTGAACTCCACAGTGTTTGTGAGTGTGTGTCTGATGGTGGGGGTCTCTGAACTGTGTGTGGCTGTGTGAACCAGGGCGAGAGATCTCTGACCTGTTTGAGAGTGTGTGTCCCCCTAAAATTGTGGGCTCTGAGATTTCTGTGGGTGTACATCCCAGGACATGCGGGCTCTGGTCTGTTTGTGAGTGCATGTCCCAGGATATGAGGTCTCTGCACTGATTATTTTTTAACTTTTTCTTTTATATTGGAGTATAGTTGATGAACAGTGTTGTGTTAGTTTCAGATGTACAGCAAAGTGATTCAGTTATACATATATATGTACCTATTATTTTCCAAATTCTTTTCCCATTTAGGTTGTTCCATAATATTGAGCAGAGTTCCCTGTGCTATACAGTAGGTCTTTGTTGGTTATCCATTTTAAATATAGTAGTGTGTACATGTCAATCCCACACTCACTAACTATCCCACCCCCCCACCCTTCCCCCCTGGTAACCATAAGTTTGCTCTCTAAGTCTGTCTGCACTGTTTTTGTGTATACGTATATGAGGTCTCTGAGATGTCTGTGAGTTACGTCTAGGTTGGTAGGTCTTGGATGTTTCACAGGTATTTCTGAAATAGGAGATTTCTGATTCATTTGGTGATGTATGTATATACATATATAGATACACATATATACATATATAAAAATACATATGTATATGCATATATACATACCAGGATGAGCGGTCTCTGATCTGTTTCGCTGTGTATATCCAGGTGTGAGGTTTGAAGCTCATTATGGCTGTATTTCATAGGGCTTGAGGTCTCTGATCTTTCTGTGGGTCTGTGTCCCAAGACATGAACCCTCGGAACTCTTTGTGGGTGTTCTGTGAAGATGTCAGGTATACAGCCAGCCTCGAGGTGTTTTTCCTAGAATGTGAGGTCTCTTCTTTGATTGTGGGTGTGTGTTGCAGGACTCGAGATCTCTGATCTGTTCGTGGGTGTATGCCTTGGGATACAAGGTCTCTCTTCTGTGTGTGGGCGCATTTCTCAGATGAGGTCTCTGTTCTGTTTTTGCCTTTCTATCTCAGTATTTGTTTCTGATCTCTTTGTGTGTGTTTGTCAAGGATGTGAGATGTCTTCTATTTGTGGTTATATGTACCAGTTTGTGAGGTCCCTACCCTGTTTGTGGGTAGATGACACAGAACGTGTGCCTCACTTCTTTTTTGGATGTATGGCCAAGGTTGGGAGGTGTCTGACCTACTTGGAATTGTATGGCATGGAATGTGAGGTCTTTGAGCTACTTATGTGCATACATCTCAGGATGGAGTGTTTTTAATTGCTTGTGGAAGTATATCTGGGGTTGGTGGAATAAAGGTCCCTGAAAGCTGTCCATGTCCTAATCTCTGGAACAAGTTAAAAAGTCCTTTGTAGATGTGATTAAGTAATCATCTTGAGATGGAGGAGATTATCCTGAATTTTCCAGGTGAGCACAGTGTCATCACAAGGGTGCTTATAGGAGAGAGACAGAGCGGTCAGTCAGAGAAGCAGATGTGATGACAGAAATAGAAATCAGAGAGAGAGATTTGAAGATGAAAACGCTGCTGGCTTTAAAGTTGGAGGAAGGGGCCACGAGCTAAGAAACGCAGGCAGCTTCAGGTACTGGAAAAGGCAAGGAAACAGCTTCTCCCAGAGAGCCTCCAGGAGAAATGAAGCTCTGCCCACAACTTGAGTTTAGCCCATTGAAACCCATTTTTTGGCTTCTGACCTGTGGAAACGTAAGGTAATGAACTGGTGTTGTTTTATGATACTAAGATTGTGACTTGTTACAACAGCGATAGGAAATGAACAGTGTGCCGGGTTGTGATGTCTCTATCTGGTTGTCGGTGCACATGCCAGGATGTGAACTCCATGATCTGTTTGTGAGTGTGTGTCTGATGGTGGGAGGTCTCTGATCTGTGTGCGGGTGTATGAACCATAATGAAAGGTCTTTGAATGTTTGAGGATGTATGTCCCAGAACTTGTGGTCTTGTAGCTGTTTGTGGGGATATGTCTCAGAATGTGAGGTCTCCACACATTCTTTGTGTGTGCGTGTCCTAGGATGTGAGGTGTCTGAGCTGATCTGGGGAGCACATTCCAGTATGTGAGGTCTCTGATCTGTTTCTGGTGTTTTCTTACCCTGAAAGATCTCTGACTTGATTGTGATTGTGGGTTGCAGGACTTGAGGTCTCTGATCCATTTGTGGGTCTCAGGTATCTATGACCTCAACATTGTGGAATATATCCCAGGATGTGAACTTTCTGATTTGTTTGTTATATATGACCCAAGGCTTGAGGTTTCTGATCTATTTGTGGGTATGCGTTGCAGAGTTTGAAGTCTGTGGTCTTTTTGTGACTTCACGTGCAGGTTGTGAGGTCTCTAACCTGTGTGTGGATGCATATCCCAGGATTTCAGCTCCCTGATCTGTTTGATGGTGTATATCACATGGTGTGAGCCTCTGAACTATTTGTTTGAGGTCTCTGATCTGTTTGTGGCTACATGTCCGGGTGGTGAGGTCTGTAATCCCTTTGTTGGTCTGTGTCCCAGGATGTGAATGCCCTGATCTGTTTGTGGGTAGCATCTGATGGTGTGAAATGTCTGATGTGTTCACTGGCCAGTGAACCAGAGTGTGAAGTCTCCAACCTGTAGGAGGGTGTTCTCCCAGGACCTGAGTTCT
This sequence comes from Leucopleurus acutus, assembly GCF_964270905.1. Classification (NCBI taxonomy): domain Eukaryota; kingdom Metazoa; phylum Chordata; class Mammalia; order Artiodactyla; family Delphinidae; genus Leucopleurus; species Leucopleurus acutus. The sequence goes on along the minus strand of NC_139148.1, from coordinate 42,409,654 downwards.
CTAGTCCATTTGCTTTTGGCTTGTCCTAGGAAGTGTTCGGTCTCTGAACTCTTTATGAATGTTCATCCCAAGGATGTGAGTTCTCTGAGCTCTTGGGGTGTGCACGTTCCAGGTTGTCAGATCTCTGAAATTTGGGGAGGATACTTCCAAGCTTATGAGATTTCTGGTTTGTTTGCTGATATATGTGTGAGTCTGTGTCTATATATCTATATCTATGTCTATATCTATATACTTACCTGATCTGAAGGTGTGTATGTCCAGGCTGTGAGGTTACTGAGCTCCCGGTGGGTCATTTCCCTTGTTTTGAAACCTCTGACCTGTTTGGGAGGATGTCCCAAAATACAAGCTCTCTGACCTTTTAATGGGCATATGTTGTAAGATCTCAGGTCTATGATTGGTTTCTGGTCGTTTTTTTCCTAGCATATGAGGTCTCTGACTTGATGGTGGGTGTATATTGCAGGATTTGAGATCTCTGATTTGGTTGTTGGTATCTATCTCAGGTTGTGAGGTCCCTGATCTGTTTGTGAGTGTTTATCACAGTATGTGAGTGCCTGATCTCTTTGTGTGGGTTTATCCAAGGTGTGAGGTCTGTTCAGTTTGCTGCTCTTTGTGGGTTTATGTCTAAGAATGTGTTTCTCTCTGCAATTTGTGTGTGTATGTCCCAGATGGTGAGTTTAATTCCAAGTGATTGAGGACTCTGAGCACTTTTGGGGTATGTGTTCCAAAATGTATGTCTCTCTGTTCTTTTTGGAGGAATATGACAGGGTGGGAGGTGTCTCATCTATTTGGAAGTGTATGACTCAGAGCGTGAGCTCTGTGAGCTGTTTGTGCATGTATGTCTTTGGTGTCTGAATAACAGCCCCCCACCAAGAGGTCCACTTCCTAATCCCTGGAAACTATGATTATGTTAATTTACATGGAAAAGGGGACTTTGCAGGTATGATTAATTTAGACATCCTGAGATGAGGAGGTTATCCCAGATTACCTGGGTAGGCCCAGTTAATCACAAGTGTCCTTATATGAGGGAAGCATGAAGGCAAGAGTCAGAGAACACAATGTCGTGACGGAAGTGGAGTCAGAAAAGGTGACGTGATGACATAAGCAGAGATCAAAGAGAGATGGAGATAGAGATAGATGAATACAAAGAGAGAGACATTTGAAGATGAAACACTGCTGACTTTGAAGATGGAGGAAGGGGCCATGAGCTTGGGAATGCAGGCGGCCTATAGGAACTGGATTCTCGCTTAGGAACTCTAGAAGGAGGCCAGCTCTGCTGACACCTTGACTTTTACTTTGTAAGACTCCTTGCCAGTCTTCTGATCTGCAGAAATGTATAACATATTTGTGTTGTTTTATGACAATAAGATTATGGTGATTTGTTACAGCACCAAGAATGTGCGGCTCTCTCATCTTTTGCATGTATGTCCCTGGGTGGAAGGTCTCTGATTTCTTTGGAGGTGAGTGGTTCCAGATGTGAATTTTTTGAGCACTTCATGGATGTATGTCCCAGGATGTGAGGTTTCTTTTTGTTTGTGCATGTATATTCTGTTTGCTCAAATAATGGATCATCAAATATGTCCTCACCCCATTCCTGGAACTTGTTAATGTGTTGTCTTACCTGGAAAAGGGGACTTAGCAGATATGTATTAGTAAGCATCCTGAGATTGGGGCAGTTATCCTGGAGTACTTAGGAGGGTCCAGTATGGTCACAGTATAATCTTTATATGAGAGAGGCAGAACCTTCAGGATCAGAGAAGACCAAGTGACTGTGTGTGTCGAGACAGGGAGGACTATGTGGTGACATAAGTAAAGTCACAAAAGGTGATGTGATGGCAGATGTTGTGAGGTCAGAGAGAGAGATTTGAAGTTACAATGCTTGGATCCTCTGACCTGTTTGTGGGCTATACCACAAGATGTCCCGTCTGCCATCCGGTGTATTTTCTGGGTGTATTTTTCAGCTCATGGAGTATCTAACTTGATTGTGGATGGATGTTGCAGGCTTTGAAGTCTTTGTTTGTTTGTTTTGTATCCAGGCTGTGATGTCTCTAATCTTTTTGTCAATGTACATCCCAGGACTTGAGCCCTCTGATCTATTTGTGGGTGTATCCCCCTATATATGAGGACTGATTTCCATGTGTGATTTGTAGTTTTTTGTTTTTTTTTTTGCGGTACGCGGGCCTCTCACTGTTGTGGCCTCTCCCGTTGCGGAGCACGGGCTCCGGACGCGCAGGCTCAGCGGCCATGGCTCACGGGCCCAGCCGCTCCGCGGCATGTGGGATCTTCCTGGACCGGGGCACGAACCCGTGTCCCCTGCATCGGCAGGCGGACTCTCAACCACTGCACCACCAGGGAAGCCTGATTTGTAGGTTTTGATGTGTCTGGTCTGTTGGTGAATGTCCAAGGATGTGAAGTCTCTGAGGTGTTTGTGGGTGTATTTCCCAATATGTGATTTTTGGGGGAGCTGTTTGTGGATGAGTATTCCAGAATGTGTGTCTCTCTCCACTTTGCGTGTTTATTTTGCTGATGAGAGGTCTCTGATCTGTTTGCTGTTGTCTTCCCAGAACCTCAGGTCACTGATATGCTTCTGGGTGTCTGTCTGAGGATGTGTTATCTGTATTCTCTTTGGGTGTAGTCGCCAGATGTGAGGTCTCTGATTTGTTGTATGTTCCAGGATGCAAGGTTTGTAAATGGTTTGTGGGGGTTTTGCAGGATTTCATGTCTGTGATCTATTTGAGGGTGTGTGTCCTAGGATGCGAGGTTTCTGATCTGTTTCTTTCTTTCTTTCTTTGTTTCATTTTTATTTTTTTTGGCCACGCTACGCAGCTTGCAGGATCTTAGTTCCCCAACCGGGGATTGAACCTGGGCCCCGGCAGTGAAAGTGCCAAGTCCTAACCACTGGACCATCAGGGGATTCCTCTGATCTGTTTCTGTGTGTATTTCCCAGCATGTGAGGTCTGTGAACATTTTGTCGTTATATGTCCCAGTATGTGATAGCCCTGATATCTTCATGTGTATTGTCAAGCTTTTGAGGTCTCTGATTTGTTTCTTGCTGTTTATTCCAGGATGTGAAATCCCAAACTGTTTGTTGGTATGTGTCCCAGGTTGTGTGGTCTCTAATCTGCTTGTGGGCGAATGTCCCAGTGTTTGAGGTCTCTAATCTCTTTGTGGGTGAGTATTCCAGAATGTGTGTCTCTCTCCACTTTGCGTGTACATTTTGCTGTTTCCCAGGATTTTAAAGTATATTTCCTGGAATGTGCCTCTCTCTGGTCTTTTTTGATGTATGTCCCAGGGTGGGCAGTATCTGATCCCTTTGTGGGTGTACATTCTGTGGTGTATGCTCTCTGTCTGATGTTTTGTGTCTCAGGGTCTGAGGTCTCTGTTGTGATTGTGGGCATATGTCCCAAGACATAAGTTCTCTGACCTCTTTTAGGGTCTATGTCCCAGCATGAGAGGTATTTCATCTAGTTCTGTGTGTATTTCCAACTTGCAAGGTCTATTACCTGTCTGTGGGTGTATGTCCAAGGGTGTGAAGTCTCTGATCCATGTGGGGGTCCCTGTCCCCGGCTGTCACATTTGTTTGTGGGTGTACTTCAAGACGTGAGACACCTGATCCCTAGTGGTGGTGTGTCTCAGGATGTGAGGGTCTGTTTTTGTATGTCCGTCAACAGTGTATGGTGTCTCACCTGTTTGGGACTCTGTGTCCCAGGTCACACGGTTTTGACCTGTCTTTCTTTGTCCCAGCATGTGAGGTCTCAGAGGTGGTTTTTTTTTTTTTTAACATCTTTATTGGAGTATAATTGCTTTACAATGGTGTGTTAGTTTCTGCTTTATAACAAAGTGAATCAGTTATACATATACATATGTTCCCATATCTCTTCCCTCTTGCGTCTCCCTCCCTCCCACCCTCTCTATCCCACCCCTCTAGGTGGTCACAGACCACCTAGCTGATCTCCCTGTGCTATGCGGCTGCTTCCCACTAGCTAGCTATTTTACATTTGGTAGTGTATATATGTCCATGCTACTCTCTCACCTTGTCACAGCTTACCCTTCCCCCTCCCCATATCCTCAAGTCCATGCTCTAGTAGGTCTGTGTCTTTATTCCCATCTTACCCCTAGGTTCTTCATGACAGTTTTTTTCCTTAGATTCCATATATATGTGTTAGCATACAGTATTTCTCTTTCTCTTTCTGACTTACTTCACTCTGTATGACAGACTCTAGGTCCATCCACCTCACCACAAATAACTCAATTTCGTTTCTTTTTATGGCTGAGTAATATTCCATCGTATATATGTGCCACATCTTCTTTATCCATTCATCCGATGATGGACACTTAGGTTGCTTCCATCTCCTAGCTATTGTAAATAGAGCTGCAATGAACATTTTGGTACATGACTCTTTTTGAATTATGGTTTTCTCAGGGTATATGCCCAGTAGTGGGATTGCTGGGTCATATGGTAATTCTATTTGTAGTTTTTTAAGGAACCTCCATACTGTTCTCCATAGTGTCAGAGGTGTTTTGGGTTTGTGTCCCAGGATTTGAGTCTCCGGTCTCTTTGTGGGTGTGAGTACCCAGTCCGTCCATTCTTTGGTGTATTTCCCAGGATATGAATGCTCTGATCTGTTTGTTGGCATGTATCCCGGCATGCGACGTGTCTGTATTTTTATGTGCAAATGTTGCAGGGATTGAGGTCTGTGATCTGTTTGTGGTTATATGTCCCTGGATGCTGTTTCTCTGAAATGTTTGTGGGTGTATATCTCAGCCTGTGTGGTTTTTGATCTTTATGTGAGTATGTCACAGGATGTGAGGTCTGTTCTTTCAGGGCATGATTTCCTAGAATTTGAATTCTCTGAGCTGTTTGTGTGTGTGTGTGTGTGTGTGTGTGTCCCAGGGCGTGAGTTTCCTGATCTGTTTGGGTGTGTATGTCTCACAATTTGAGGTCTCTTGAGTTATTCAGTGTTCTGCATCCAGCATATTTTCTTTGAATTATACTTTAGGGTCTATATCCTAAGTCTCAGAAGGATTTCTGAATCCTGGATTTGGGGGTTCTGAGCTTCTTCTGGTCTACATTCCAGGGGTGAGTTCACTGAGCTGTTTGGGTGACTGTCCTAGAGTCTGTGGTCCCGTTTGGGACATATTTTCAGGTGTGAAGTCTTCTTTTCCGGAGGCCTCAGTCCCAGGGTGTGAGCTATATGACTCATTAGAGGTTTGTTCCAGGGTCAAGTTCTCTGAGCTTTTAATGGGGGGATGGGAGTGGGTGGGTGCCGGTTAGTGAGTTTTCTGAGCTATTTGGAGGTCTTTATTCGGTGTGTGAAATCTCTCAACTCTGTAGTGGTCTCTGTGCAGAGTATGATGTCTCTGAACTACTTAGAAGTCTCTCTTTCCAGGGGAGAGGTGGCTGAGCTGTTTGGGTGTCACCCCTCTGATCCGTTTTGAGCCCATGTCCCAGGGAGTGAGCTCTCTCTGATGCTGGGGGTTTTGTCTTTGGGTGTGATTTTTCGGGGCAGTTTCAGGATCTGCTTCCAGAGTTTGAGGTCTTTCTGCTGAGGTCTTTCTACTGGTTCAGACCTCTGTGTCCCAGAGTGTGAGATCTCTGATCTCTGTATCCCTTGATATTGAGGTCCCTAACCGTTGGGGTATGTTTCCAAGGGTGAGGTAGCTCCTGTTGGGGGAGTCTCTGTCCCAGGATGTGAGGCCTCTGACTTACTAGGGGGTCTGTTTCCAGGGTTTGAGGTCTCTGAGCAGTTTGGGGTTCTGTCACCAGTTTATGATGTCTCTTGGGTGTTTGGGGGTCCGTGTCCAGGTTATTATGTTTCTGAGCTGTGTAGGGGTCTGTCTCCTAGGGTGTAAGGTTTGTTAACTCTGAGCATTTTGGTGTTGTATGTCTGACATGTGAGGTCTCTGGCCTGTTTGTGGGTCTACTTTCCAGGCTGTGAGGTTAATGAACTCTATGGGGGTTTCTGTCCCAGAAAGTGAGGTGCTTGTGTGTGGGCACACATAGCCAGGATGTGCTGTGTCTGAGCCGTTTTTGTGCCTCCATGATGCGAGGTCCCCAAGCTGTTGTGGGTCTGTGTCCCAGTTATGAGGTCTCTCTGCCATTTGTAGCAGACTTTGCCCAGGTTTGTGAGGTTTCTGGGCTGTTTGGTGATCTGTGTCCATAAAGGTCAGGTATCTGAAATCTTTCTGGATATGAGTACAAAGTGCAAATTCCTTGAGTGGTTTTGAGGTCTGAGTCCAAGGTGTGCTATTTCTCAGTCGTTTGCGGGTCTGTGATTTTTGCTGGGGATGTTAGGCTAGGATGTGAGGTTTCTAAGCTGTTTGGGGTCTGTGTCCAGGACGTGTGACCTCAGAGTTATCTGGGGTCTGTATCACAGGACCTGAAGTCTAGAAGCTGTGTAAAGGATCCATGTCCAGATCTTCGGATCTCTGAGCTCTTCTGTGAACTAGAATATGAGGCCTTTGAGCTGTTTGGGGGTCTGTCTCAGTGTTTGAAGGCTCTATTTGGGGGAAATCTGTGTTCAGTACGTGACATCTCTGAACAGGAATCTGTCGAGAGTGTGACGTTGCTGAGCTGGGTTAGGTCCCGTGTCCCAGCGGATGTGATTTTGGTGCTGTCTAGCATCATGTTCGTGTTGTGAGGTCTCTCAGCTGTCTGGTGGTCTGAGAAGAGGGTTTGAGGTCTCTGAACCATTTCTCCATCTTTACCCAAGTTTGTAAGTTCTTCAAGAAGTTGGTGGGTCTTTATCACCAGCTGTGAAGTCTCTGAGCTTTGTGGGGGCCTGTAGTGAGATTTTCAGGTCTCTGAACTCTTTGGGTATGTATGTGGGTTGCAAAGCGTGAGGTCTCTGAATTGCTTGGTAGTCTTTCCTAGGATGCCCTGACTCTGAACTGTTTAGGGGTCTGTGTCCGAAGGTGTGAGGTCTCTGAACCATGTATAGATGTTTCCCAGAGTCGGAATTCTCTGAACTGTGTCTGTTTCTGGGCTCTGAGATCTCTAAGCTCTTTGGGGTCTGTGTTCAAGACTTGAGTCTGAGTTGTTTGCGGCACTGTGTTCTAGGGAGCAAGGGCTCTGGGGTGTTTAGTGCTCTGTGTTCCAGGGTGTCTCAGCAACTTGGGGGTCCATGTCTAAGGTATGAGGTTTTGGAATAACTTAGGGATCTGTGTTCAGAGTATGAAGTCTCTCGGATGTTTGGGCGGTCCATGTCTGGGGTGTCACATCTCAGCTGTTTTGGGGGGGTTATCTGAGGCTGTGAGGCCTCTGGGCAGTTTGGGACTCGATGATCAGGGTGTGAAGGCTCCAAATAGCTTGGGGAGCAGTATTGCAGACTGTGAGGTATTTGAGATGTTTGTGCATCTCTAGCCCATGAATCCAATGCAGTGTATGAGGCAGCATCTGAGGTCTCGGAGTTCTTTGGAAGTCTGTGTCCCCTGGCTTCAGTGCAGCCTCAGTGATGTGGGGTTTGTGTCTAGGTATGAGATTGCTGAGCTGTAGGGAGATGTATGTCCCAGGGTGTGAGGTCCCTGAGGTTTGGGGTCAATATCCAATGTATAAGGTCTATGAGCTGTTTGGAGGCTCATGCCCTAGGTGCCCTGAGGTCTCTGAGCTGTTGAGGATTCTGTCACCTGTGTGTGAGGTCTTTGAAATCTTTGGGTATGTGCCACAGCATGTGCAGTCTCTGAGCAAAACCAAAGGGCACTGGCTCACGTTCAGGTTGAGGGGTGATAAAAACAAGTACATATACTTGAAACACCATCTCGTTGTTATCTGCTCTATACCCTGGCACGTATAGGTGCTCAATAAATATTTGCAGAAAAACCTTCCCCCAGCACACACAAACTTTTCTCTTTGAATGCAGTAGGCAGGCTTTGGGCTCAAAACTTTGAAGAGCAGGGAGGATCCAGCTAGAATTGTGTCTTATTTCTGTATCTATCTCCACTGTATTTATTTCTCTGGTTTTTGTTTATGGCCAGTGATAATGGTTTGTCCATTTAAACAGCAATGGATTTAGTTTGCTTTTTCAGTGCATTATAAAATTTAAGTATAAAGCAAGCTTATTTTAGGTCAGGATGTTATGCAGACGACGGTGCAAGTGGTGCACTGTGGGGAGTGTTAGTCAAATGGCTGAGGTTGGAGGACTGCGTTCCTGGGTGCCCCCGGCTCCTAGCCTCTCACCTCCCCAACCCCCACCTACACAAGGTCTTCAATCCCCACACCTTGGTTTGTTCAGTCAATAATTTGTTTTATTGATGCCCATCCCAGGCTGGGTAGGGCTGAGGGATATACAAGAGAAGAATCAGATTCAGTCCATGCCTGAAGGTCAGTCTGGGGTGGGAGCACGGACACACAGACGGACATATAAACGGACACACAGATCTGGTGGCAGGGCACACAATGTCACGTAGGGACACTACGCTTCCTAGAGAAGACCTCACAGGGGAAGCAAGGGGCGAGGCAGCCATCAGAGCCTTCACCTTTTGTACATTTGTGGGCAGGTAACTTTTGAGACCAGTGGACCCAAGGTGAGCACAAAGGGCCAGGGCTGGGAGGCAGCAGAGGCTCCCCTCGCCTCACCACACCCTCGTGGGTAAGCCAGCCCCACCCCCATTCTTGGCCTGCGCTTTGCCTTCTGCCACATGGGCCCGTTCCTGGGATCCACCTCCATTGTTTCCAAGGCTTCCCTGAGACAATCCACATGGACCAGGTGCTCTGCCCAGTGCCTGGCACCTCATCAACGCCCCATCAATGCACATTTTGTCCTAAGTGCTATCTACAGCCTAGCCAGGTCTCAGTTCCAGCTCTGGGTACTCCCAGCAGTCGTCGCACCCCAGGTTTAGAGCTCCCAGCACCCTCTGAGCTCCTGAGAGCCCTGGGCACCTTCTATGTACTCCCAAAGGCAAAGCTCAGTCCCAGCCCACCTTAAGGGCTGGGAAAGTCTGGACTGCCTTTCACTGGCCAACAGGCCATGGGCATCCACTGTCCTTCCAGTGGCATGTGGGTGTCCACTTCTCAGACGCACAGCCCTGAAAAAGAGACCCTACGGCTCTTAGGCCGACACTAGGAGCATGCAAGCATAAGCAGGAACCAGCCTCAGACCCCAGCCTTGGAGACCCCCTTTCTTTCACTAGCACAACGTTTCTGTGGTAGGGGAGACAGTGGGCTGGGAACCCTGGGCTCTGGTATCAGCCTGTCCTGGGGCCGCTTCCCCACACCCTTGGGGTAGTGGGGAGAGGGCCTGCAACAGACCCCTCAAGCTCCAGGCAGAAGCAGGTGCAAAAACAAACGTCTTTCTATTCTGGGTCTGGGCTGGGGCTCAGCCCTTGGACCTCCTTGCTAGGCGATGAAATCCCAACTGCAGAAAGTCCTGGTGCTGAAAAATCACTTCCGAAGGTGGGCAGGGGTAAGTGCAACCCACGGATGGGGCTGGGACAGGGAGAGGGAACTCCTGTAGTCTGTCCTCCCCATGGCCCCGCAGCGCCGAGCATAGGGCAGGTGGGGGCAGGCAGAGGCAGGCAGGAGGCCCTGGCAGTCGTTCCTCAACAGGAGGGCAGCAGTGGGTGGGTGGGGTACGCATATTTAGGCCCCCATGGTCAGTCTGGCCTCAGACTTCAAAGGGCTAGAAGAGGTATTTGCGGCAGGATTCAGTCCCACACTTGCATTCAATACGGACCCGCTTCTTGGGGGAGCCGGGGAGCCCGGCCAGGCCAAAGTTGGAGTCCATGCGGGTGCTCTCCATGTCCACGGGGTCCACTGTGGAGTCATAGCCGGGGGTGGGGGGGGGTACTTGTTAGATAGAAGGCCTAGATGAAGTTGTCCCACTGCCCTTTTTACCACGGGACCCAGGGATCTTAGGGGATGGGAGCAGGTCTGAGGTCTGGGTCAGGAAGGGGTCATGGGGTTGGTGGTTTCAGGCAAGGGCCAGGGCTTAGCACTAGATGGGTGTTCAGGTATTAGGAAGATGGCCAGGGATTGGGGGTTCTTGGAGGAGGGGTGTCAGGGAGCTGTCAGGGGCAACCAAGAGGGTTGTGTCAGGCAGGGGTCAGGAATGGAGGGTCACCTGGGCATCCAGAGGGGCATCTGAACTCTCCTGCCAAAGATCCCCCCTCGAGTGTCTCAGAGGTGGCTAGTTGGTCAAGAAGGGGACTGGTTGGAGGCCACAAGGGTGTCCAGAGGCTTAGAATGAGGAAGGCCAAAGGGGGTTAGGAGCAGGGCGGGTTGGGGGACTGGGGAAATTCAGACAAGATTGGAGTCAGGAGGAGTGTCATAACTGTTGAGCCAAACATCCTCCCCCGGGAGCCCTGGGAGAAGGCATGAGTGTATCAGGATTGGGGTCCAGTGGCTGGGAATTAAGGGACCCCCAAAGGGTAGGCAGGGGTCCAGGAGTCCAGATATGAGACTGGGAGTAAGAACATCTTAAAGTTCCTTGGGGAAGGGTCCTTGTGCCCCACGTCATCGTGTGTCCCTGCCCGCGGTCCCCTGCCACCCCCACCTTGCATGTTGTAATCGAAGGTAAGCTCCTCGCCTGCCCGGATGGTTCTTGTGGCAAAGAAAGCAATGCGGGGCAGCCGCTCATCAAGGTTGTCTATGAAGACGTTGTACACCTGGAGGTTGGGGTCACACTGGGCAAAAAAGAACAGTGGGAGGGTGAGGAGGGGCCCAGCCTGCTCCTCCCGACCCCCCGCCCGCCTTCGGGGTACCCACACTGTGGTTGACAAAATGGGAGATGTTGCCGTAATAGGCGGCGTCCACGGTGTACACATCCTCCACGTAGTCCAGGTCAAAGAGGTAGGTGGCGCCCTGGCGGTCGTAGATCTGGCCCCGCCGCTCTGCCTCCTCTGAGGTAATGATCTGAGGAGAAGGCCACAGGGGAGGGGAGGTTGGCCAAGAAGGTTCAGGAAAGCCAGCACAGCTCCCGACCCCCTAGCATGGCCCCCCTGGAGGAGAACAAGGGAGCAAGGAGGCACCCGCACCCTGCAGCTGGCTCAGCGGGGCTGGGCGGTGTGGACACATGCAAGGCAGTGACGCACAGGGTGTGTCAGCCCTTCTCAGCCCTCTGGAGGGCACTGGGAGTCTCAACGGTAGGCGGAGGGCGGCCACAAGGTCCAGGAGTGACAGACAGAGGTCCCCATAGTGAGATACCCATAGTAGGACATAGTGAGGGGACCCAGATCAAGGGTGAGAAAGAAGAAGACCCAGTACTCAACAGAGAGGGGTGGGGAGAGTGGGGGTGAGAGGCTGACTGATCCAGGGCGAGAGAGCCTGAGGCGCTGCAGGATCCAGCACTAGAGAACCGAGCCAGTGCAGGGCAGTGCAGACAGCAAAAGGAACATGGAGAGTAAGCTGAAGAGAGAGGCCTGGGAAAAGGGAGACTGAGTGAATGAGAAAGGGACTCAGAAGAGAGAGCTAGAGGCAGAGAGTTAGAAACAGACAGAATCTTAATGCAAAAGATCCAGGTCCAGAAAAAAGGCCCAAGACCCCAAGGAGTCTGAGATCACAAAAAAGAGACCAAGGCCAAAAACTCAGAGATGGAAGAGGAAAGAAAGGGGACCAGAGCACAGAGTAGAGCACCTCGCTCAGCCCTGACACCGCACACTGCCAACAACTGGTATTTAAGACAGCAGTAGGCATTTCCTCCTCCCCAGATGGGTCCCCATCTGTCCTAGTAACTGGACCATTATCCTAGCCCAGCCTGTCCTTGCTTCCCAAATGCTGGTGACGGATTCCTCACCCCAGCCCCTGCCACACCCCATCCCTCCTCTCCATCCCTCATGTCCCCTCTTCTGGGCCCATGCCTCTGGGTGAGGTCCCGCGGTAGCCAAGATTGCCCCCTCCTCAGCCTGGGTGCCCCTAGACCAGGGCCGGCCTCGTTCTCCACTCCCGGGTTTCTGCCCGGCCCTCAGACACAAGTGCCAGCACAGTACACAGCAGACACACAGCAGATGCCCATTATTTGTATCCTGCTTTCTAGCTCGGAGACCTGACCTCTGTCCAGCAGTGGTTCTATAGGCAACTCAGGCACTCTCTTCTCGCCACACCCCTTATTCCTTCCTTCTCCCTTCATCAGAGACCCACTGCCCACCACCACCCTCCTGCCACACTGGGCATAAGCCCAAGACCCACCCGGGCCTCCTTCCTTGCTCATCCTCAAGCCAGCCAGTGACCTTGCTCTTCCTACTTCTGGTCTTGACCAGCCTCCGTTTTCTCTAGCCTCCTCCCTGCCTCCTCCCCCATCACCTCCAGTCTCTGCTCCGTGCTGAATGCCAATCAACAACCCCCTTAGAAGACCAAGGCCTATCCCTCAGGCCGCACTGCTCACTGCCCCATACTCCAGCTCCATTCCGTGAGGAACCTGGCTCCCCCATACCCTCAATTTTTGTTTGTTCACTCATTCATTCAGTGGATTTTCATGAGGCCTACCCTGTGCCTGGTCCCAGTACTCAGGGGTTACAGTTGGGTGGGGGAGACACAGGAACCAGGCTTTGTCCTGGCCCTCAGGGGTCAATTTGGTGGGGAAGTCACAGGGACCAGGTCCAGTCTGGCCCTCGTGGGTCACAATCTGGTAACATAGATGGACTCAGACACCCACAGTGCTTAGAGTTTAAGGGGCAGTGGAAAAAAGATACACCATCAAAGCAAACTGCAGATCACACAAGGGCTTTGACCAGATTGAAAAGTGGGGACTCTCCTGAGGGACAAAACAGGAGCCACAGAAGCATTTTGAGGAAGAGTATATCAAGGTCAGTTTCCCTCCACCTCCCACATACTCTTCCTTGTGACATCAGCTCCCAAAGATGTCACTTCTCTGTGCAGCCTTCCTGAAGCTCCCAATCCCCACCCACCGCTGCCTTCAGAAGCCTGGGATCAAAGGACAGCCTCTCCTGGGCTCATGAGCATACTGGGTGGTGTCTGGGCCAGCTTTTCCCTTTGGGCCCCTCCCCAACCAGAGGGAATGCCCACCTCCTCCTCAGTCTCCATCTTCCTGCCTGTTCTGCCCCTACCTGCTCCCCCAGTCTCCCCAGGAGTGAGTCACACTGCAAACCCTGCAGGGCACAAACGGTTCCTTCTCTCTGTCTTCTTTTCATTCCCACTCTGTAAGGGGTGGTCCACCCTGAAAACCTGAGAACAAATCAGTCCATTTCCCTGCTCCCCAGCAATTCTCTGGAGTGACTGGGGAAGACAGATGGGCTAGAAGCTGGCAGCCGGGAAAGGGTTTTGATGGGAATGGGAACCAGAAGACTCAGAGTCCAGTTGCTGCTCTGCCCCGTCCCAGATATGGGATCCTGAATGTTCTCTCCCTGCCCGTTTCCTCAGCCAACCCCGCCCCCCCAAATCCAAAAAACAACACTCCACCAGGTTTGGCAGCACACCAGTTTTAGACATTTGGGCCTTTTTTACCCACTTTACTAGCTTGGTGACTGAGCACTTTACTATACCTCTCTGGGCCTCAGTTTTCTCATCTGTCGAATGGAGATGACAGTGACAATCATCCCAACCTGATAGGGGCTGTTGTCAAAATCCAACAAGATCAGAGATGTGAGAGGGATTTCTGTTTGTTTTTGTGTTAGGAGTGGTTATGAGTACCGTAGCTTGTCAAAATCTAACAGGCTCCCTGATTTTGTGCGCCCTTTCCCGAGAAAGGAAAAACTGCTGCTAATTAAATGATGATATGCCATCATTTAATTAAACTAAAGCGAGACTCACTTTCATTTCAGAGTTGTTAAAATATGAAGAAAGTGCATGTTTCAGAATTGATAAAACAGGCTATGTTCTCTGCTGGGTGAGGGTGGAGATGTTCTGACAGAACGTGGAAGGGCAGCTCACGTGGAAGGACTGTCAGTGCAGAGGTGGAGAGTGAACGGAGGTCCAGATTGGAGGAGGACAGTGTGGTGAACGGGTCGGGGATATGCCCTTGATAACACCCGGTAGGACAGCACCGCAGGGTCCCCAGAAACCGCCATGTTTACAGCGTGGAGGAGTAAGGACACTAAGGAAGAATGGTGGGAAAAGTATTGGGCCCAGGGGACCTTGGGGTGCCAGTGAGATGAAGACTCTTCCTCCTCCTTGCCTGTCAGGATTCTCCTGTGCTGTTGACAGCTCCTCCAAAGACTGTCAGTGCAGTGAAGCTAGGGATACCCACTGCTCTGGACTTCCTCTAGGACTGTTGACTCCTGTGGGTGTGGACACCTCATCCCCTGCACTGCTAACATAGCTCTGGGTGTGACATCTCTTCCACACTGTCACTGTCCCTCTAAGGTCTGGACATCTCCACCAGAGTGTCAGGGCGCTGAGGGTGTGGACACTTCCTCCAGGCTGTCAGAGTCTCTTAGGTGTAGACCTGAGCTCCTTCAGACTGTCATTATCCCTCTGGAGTGAGGACACTTCACTTTCCTGAGTGTCAGGGCAGTGTGGGTGTGGACACTTCCTAAGTCAGACCGCCAGGGTCCTCTGGAGAGCCTGCTCTCTTCCTCAGGTCGTTCTGGGACATGGACACCTCTTCCTACAGATTGTCAGGACCCCCCCCTTCTCTAGACTGTCAGGAACCCTCTGGGCTGTGGTCACCTCCTTCTTCCTCTAGACTGTCAGGTCCTTCAACATGTGGACATTTCCTCCACCCGACCACTGGGATTATCTGGGGTGTGGACATCTCCTTGTCCAGACTGTCAGGGTCCTCTGCAGTGTGGACTGCTCTGCTTCTAGACGGTCTCTGCCCCGCTCCCAGCCCCGGGGGCTATGACCCTCTCTACTTTACAGTTCCTCAGAGCAGGAGCCTCTCCTCTTCATCAGTGTTATCACTACAGTGTAGACATCCTCAGGTGTGCGTCCCTTAGGCCAATTCTGTCACTTCCCAGCCATGTCATACCCCTAAGAGACCCACAGAAATACGGAGGTGTTTGGGGTTGTCATCGTGACAAGGCACACTCATGGATTTAAATGGTCAAGGTCCAGGGATGTTAAATGTTCCCCAATGCATGAGACGGTCCTACGTAACAAAGAACTGCCCCACTCCAAATGCCCACCACGTCCCATCTTAGAAGATGACACTTGCTGTTGGAGACACTTGCTAGTTATTCACCCAAATCCCTTTTTGTTTTCCACTTGGGCATATGGCTGAATCACACTTCACAGCTGCTTTGCACTGAGGTAAGGCCAGTGACTCGGTTCCAGCCAGTAGGTGCGGGCAGACATGATATGCACCGCGTCCAGGCCTGGCCTCTCAGAAATCTCCCCTTCTGCAACCCCCAGCCTACTTGCCAGGCAATGCTGAGGATCAGAGGCGACTCTAAGGCATGGCACAGGCACAAGAGGGAAAGAACCTAGGTGGCCACGCCGTCGTGTGGAAGGATACGACCCAAATGCCCACACTGGTAGAGCAAACGGTCTTATAGCATGCAAAGCCATTAAGATGTGGGGCTCGTCTGGTCCAGCGGCTAGCCTGCTGGACACAGCCCGCCTTTCCCCAGTGTCCTGCGCGGCTAAAAGAGGAGGTAGCCAACCTCCCCAAGGCATGTCTATGTCCTACTCCAGACTGTGTTCCTTTTGTGCAGATAAGTAAAAGGTGCTCCTTCTGGGTAGACACAGCTTGGTGATAAGCTGGACCCTCGTGAAATGAGAAGAGGAAGTGCCTTTTCAGGTGACGCAATCCTGTGCAGACCACACGGTCTGTTAAAAGGAACGCTGCCTGGATTTCAGTTCCCGCTTTCCTCTTTGCTAGGTACCCTTATGAAGTCAACCCAGTCTGGAGGTATTTCAACGTGCCTTTACCAGCTTGGAATACTCGCCCCTGCCAGGATGTCCCTCTCACACTCAGGTTAACCCCCTCAACACCTTTCCCACAGGGAAAGCAGGGAAGCTGCAGGCACACAGTGGGGAGAGCTGGGCGCGCACGGTGGGAACACACGTGGGGAGAGCTGCGCACAGCCCCGTCTCCCTACCTCTCCCACGTACTCCATGACGAAGCTGTTCTTGCGGATCTTCTCCAGCGTGCGGACACCCCAGCCACGTCCATCATCCGTGCGGAAGATGCAAAGGTCATAGCGGATGCCCTTCTGTACCACGCGGTTGGGGCAGTCATAGCCACAGCGGCAGCGGGAGTTGCACTCGTAGATGGGCAGCCCGGCTCGCAGGCGCACCTGGCCCTGGTCATTGTAGGCAAACTTGTGCAGCGACGCCCCAGGGCAACAGCCTCCAGCAGGTGCCCACAAACAGTCTTGGCACTCGCAGCCCACAGCCACCTGGTTGAGGGTGATGCCCTCACCGACACGGTACTCGTTGATGTACACGAAGGCCCGTGGGGGGCCATCCAGGTCCACCTCGTTCTCCACGGTGATGCGTCCCAGGTGGCTGCGCTTGGCGTTGAGCTCCTGCTCCCAGCGCCGGAGCGCCCGCCTCTGCTTGGCCTTCTGCACCAGGTAGTTGGCCAGGCTTGGGTCCAGGTGCCGGGGTGGCTTTGACCGGTGGTGCCGCCGGAGCAGCTCCCTTTCCAAGTCCTTGTGAAACTGCTTGAGAATGCGCACACACTTGAGATTCTGCCGTGGCTCCCAGGTGCTCTCTGAGTCTGGGTACCCACGCCATTTTACCAGGTAATACTCCTGTTCCTGGGGGGTGGGGCGGGGAGGGATGAGGTCACTGTAAGTGATAGACGAGACCCTTGGGCCAGCCCTCATGGGACTTCCATCCCAACGCCTGTGGACAACACCCAAACTGTTCCCCCCGTTTCCTGGAATGACTCTGTGCAGTGGTTAAAAAGCATGGGCTCTAGAGTGAGGCTCACTGGGTTCAAATCCCTCGCTCCTGCTTACTATCTGTCTAAATCCCAACTTTTAATTTAATCTCCCAAACATATTCCCTCCTGCTAGCTGTTCAGTCCAGCTCTCCAAGTCATCCTTGACTCCTTTTTCTCACACTCCCCACATCCACTCTCAGGAGATCCTGTCAGCCCTGCCTTCAAGCTACATCCAGAATCCTACACTTCACACCTCTGTCACCGTCACCACCGTCATTGCTCGCCTGGAGTGCAGCAGCCTCCTCACCTGTCCCCCTGCTTCCACCCTTGCCCCTACAGTCTGTTCTCCACACAGCAGCCAGAGGGATCTTTTCTTGCTGAGCGGCAGCTATAGGATAGAGTTTAACTACACAGATTCTACAACTAGACAAATCCTGAAACTGCCGCTCCCTAGCAGTGTAAACTTAGGCAGTTATTTAACCTTGCTGGGCCTGTTTCTTCATCTGTAAATAAGAAAAAAAAAAGCTGACATTTTTCTAGCATTCGTTATGTAGCAGGTACTGTTCTAAGCAACTTACATGTATTAACTAATCTAACCCTCACAACTCTATATGAGGTAGATACTACTAATTATACCCATTTTATAGATGAGGAAAATTAAGTACAGAGAATTTGGGTAAGTATCCCGGGGTTACAGAGCCAGGATCTGAACCCAAGCATGCTGGCTCCAGGCTGCTCTCTTAACCATCCTGCCATTACCTCCTCTGGCAACAATAACAGTTCCCATTTTACAATGTTGCTGGCAGGATTAAATGAGTTTCTGAAAGGAAGTGCCTGGCAGGCAAAGTGCTCATAACCATTAGCTGTCATTATCTCCACTACTGGGGTCAACATCTCAATCTTTGCAATTGGTTTGTATTCCTAGGGAGGTGGGAGGAGAGATTTATCTGGGGATTCATTCTGGCTCCTGCCGCTCTCGGAAAGCCACTTAGTTTTCCCACCTGTAAAATGGAGATGATAAGAGGGCCTACTAATCCTATTTTTTTAAGATCAGAGGAGAAAATTACTTTTGGAAACAGATGTGGGTAATTGGGGGTAAGGGGGCAGGAAGCCAGCTTCCTTGAGTCACCCCTGCCCCGGCCATGGTCACCCCAGACTCACGCGGATCTTTTTGTAATCGCACAGGTACTCGACTTCAAAGTCATAGAGATTCCTCTTGGAGATGCCAAGGGCAGGGCAGGAGAGTTTGGCCAGGCGGCACAGGTCCTGTAGCTGATTCCAAGAAGACTTGCAACACACACTGCAGCCTAGAACAAAGGGGGCCATGAAGGAACTATTGCTGGGCATCCTGGCAAGGCCAGGGGTCAAAGAGGACCCCAAATCTTCCCTGGGACTTCCAAAGGACTACCTCAGAGTCAGTGAAATTTAATCCACAGGCCTTCCCACAGGCCTTCCCAATGCTAAGACCCTTCTACAACAAAAATGTGCCACTCCCATCTCAATGCTCACTGTCCAAGGCTTTCCCTGGAGCAGCAGACTTCCAAGTGGGATCTGCTGCATGGATTGTCCTAAAGGAATCTATTCCCAGAGCTTCCAGCTCCCTCTATACCATTCCTTAAACTGCCTGCAAACCTGCCTGGAGTTCAAGACCTAATCATCCTTCTCCCCACTTTGCAAAAGAAAGAGAACAACCCCCTCCATCTCAGTAGGGTGCATTTCTCCAAGGTGTGTGGGTAGGGATGGGATTAAAACCTCCAGGGCACCAAACAAAGGCGTAACTAGAAAGACTGGTCCATAATCCTTTATCTGAAGCTCCTGGGGCCAGATGTTTTGGAATCCAAATTTCTTTTTTAGATTTTACAAGTGCAGTTCTAGGTATATCCCATACATTCCCTAACACACCCCTAGTGTGGTCAGGGCATCAAGACATAATCAAATACATTAATAGTTCTGTAGCAAAAGTCTGAATTTTCACAAACATAGAAGAAATAAAGCTGCAAGATAGTGGCACTGAACAGTCCCTCCATCTAGCCTAGTTTTACCACTGAATGATACCAAATTTAAGTTTTCAGGGCTTTTTGGATTTCAGAATTATGAATAAGAGATTGTGGAGTGGTATTAGATTACAGGAAGCTTCCCCAAATGGTTAGTGCAGGTGCCTTAAACCCACAAGGTATATTTTTTCACACTGCATTTTGATTTTCTCTGTCTCATCCACATTTCTGTGAAGGGTAAAGCTGGCCCAAAGGGGTGTGCTCTGAATTCAAGAACAGACAGAACAATATAGGTTAGTGACAGTAATTACTTTAAATATACCTGGAATGTTTTGGGGGGCTACCAAAAGTTTTCAGGACACACAGATTTTTTTACTTAAAAAGGCTTCTTTCGGTTCAAGGCATATTCTTGATTACTGTGCTTTAGAAGCCATTTTATCAAATCATTTCACAAAACCCTTATTCCAAATATAGTCAGTCAGTCCTTATCCTATTTCATCTTTTAAAAATGTTTAATATTTTCTACCTTCCATTACAAAAACCAAACATTTAAACTCATGATGAAATACTCTAGATGTCAACCTACAAATGTACAAGAGCTTTGCAAAATTATTACGTGTGCATTTCCCCCCCTCCACTTAGGCATGCCTAGTGGAGACTCGGCCTGTACCCACGCCTTCCTTTCCCTGTGATGCCTCTCCCTTTCAAATCCTTAACTTGCTTTTGAAGCCCCGCTAACGTGGTCCCAACTCACATCAGCTGCTGTCTCCGCACTGACCACAGATGGACTCTCCTACCCTCAGAGCTCCCCCTCACACCTGTGGAACCCATCCTCCCCGCAGCTTCCCTCATCCAGAGGGGCCCACCTTCCCCAACACACTGAGTCACCCCTCCTTCCCCACGCATGGGGGAGTCCAGCTCTCCCATTAGGGAAGCCCCCTTCCCCTCTTCCTGGGCGAGCCCTCTCTACAGCAAACCCCTCCCCACCACGCTGCGAGGAGATACCCTCACCCAGAAGAGTCCCCCGTCCCCTAACTCTGAAAAGGAGGTCCGTCCCCTTCCCTCCCCTCCCCTTCCGGCGTCTCGCGTGGACACCAAGAGGGTAACGGTCACCGGCGACCAATTTTCCCGCGCGCGGGCGCGGCCTCCCAGACAAACCCCCGTGCGTGCGCGCGCCGTCCGGTCGCGACCTGCGGCGCGCGCGCCCCTCCCGTGTCCCCACTTAGCCCCTTGCCCGCCGCGTTCCGAGGCACGCGCCCCCTCCCCTCAGCCCCGCCCAGCCCCGCGCGCCAGGCCCGCGCGCCCCGAGCTCCAGCCTTTCGGCGCCGAGCTTCCGGCTCCCGACCCCGTGGCCTCGGACGCCAGGGCCCCGAGCCAGCGACGCCACCCCTCCAGCCCACCCGGCCCGGCCAGCGGGCCCGCGTCGCTGCCGCCACTGCTTCACCTTTTAAATTTTCCGCCATCTTTCCCCACGGCTAACTACATTCGGGCCTAACCGGCCTCGCGAGAGGAGAGCTCGCGCGGGCGTGGCCGAGAACGCGCAGCCTATTGGCCGCGCCGCGCCGCGAGCAGCGCCCGCGCGGACCAACCGGCGAGCCGTGACCGGATCCCTCCCCGCCTCCCGGCTCGGTCCAGAAGGCGGGTGCTCGCCGGCGCTTTCCCAGAGTGCGTCTGGGAGGCGGAGGCGGCGGCGGCGGCAGCTGAGGTTGCCGGAGGCCCTGCCCGTAAGCCGGTCTGTCTGTCACGCTGTCAGCCAATCACGTTGTCAGCCAGCTGCACTGGGGGATTCTCCGTCCTGTCAGACCCCCAATTACCGCCGTCAGTCCGTCACCACATTTTAACCCCAAGCAGGCCGTGACTCCCCAGGTGGGTTACCTCCACATACAGCTTGCTCAGTCAGTCACCCGACTCAAATCAGACAATCACCACGACCACTGTCTCATCAGACCTCCGCCCCCCATTCACGCTGTCAGTCTGTCAATAGCAGCATCCATTCGTGCCCTCGGGCCAGCTGCGAGGCCCTCAAGGCAGATACACGGCTCTGACAACAGCTACGCTACTCGCTGCTCGTCAGCCAGCCTGTCATTCCCTTAGACTGTCCCTTCATAGCACCGACAGTCGGTCCAGCAGCCGGGCTCTCTATCTACCCTGGCTCTGGGAGTAGCTCCGAATCCTCTGGGGAGAATCATCTCACCACCGCCCAGGAAGCCACAGCCGGGTCCTCGGGCTGGCTGTGATTATGTCAGGACAGGCTGTCATTGTCAGCATCTAATGTAGCCCTGGCAGTCACGCTCTCCACTGTCAGTTGGTCACTCTGTAATTCCCTCAGATTCCTCCTCATTCACACCATGATCAGGCACTTTATTCCCTCAGAGCACGTAGTCACAGCAGCTAAAGCCTCCAGGCAACCTGTCAGTCGTCAACAATCTGTCATTTCTCAGGCAAGGCATGCCCCCCATTGGTCGGTCATTCAGCAGCCTCTGACCCCGGGGCCCTCTTGGGGCGGCTGTGATTCTATCCATGGACAGCCATGGGGTCAGGCAGCTATACTCATCTTTCAGTGGGTCAGCTGGTCTGTGACTCGTTCAGTCTGCCCCTCATATCAGTCAGCCAGGTAGCCATTCTCAGCATCCGACTGGCCACACAGTCTGTCAAGCATGCTGTGATTTGGTCAGGATAGACAGTCAGTCACCACATACAGTTGCCTATCAGGCGGCCACAGATCTGTCCATCAGTCAGCCTGAAATTCCCTCAGGGTAGATCTCCTTTACACATCGCCAGACAGTGTAACATCCAGACAGCCCCTCGGGCTGGGTGTGATTCCTAGCAAGTCAGCCATTTGCAACATCCTGCCACCGAGGCAGGCAGCAGCAGCGTGGACCATCAGTCAGCCAGCCTGTAAGTCCCTCAGGAGGCTGCCCATCTTTTGCACCATCAGGTCACCAGCCCCAGCCTGTCCCAGGCGGGCTGTAATTCAGTTCGATTTTCAGTAGCTCACAGTGTCAGGAAACTGCACTGTCATTTCCTCAAATTGCCCCTCTCCCTGTCAGTCCATGAGTTATGTAGTCAACCAAACGGTTATACAGTTAACCAAACGGTTATTCTGTGCCTGCCAGTCCACCTGTGCACCGGTTGGATAAATGGCTGGTCAGGCTGAGGTTCCATTAGTCCCTGCTTGCCGTGAGTGGAACAGTTAACAGTGAAGTCCCACCATAGATTCCCCTTCCCTCCCTTATTCCTTCTAGAACAGAGTCCGATGCTGGTCCTCACATGCCCCCAGTCTCCCCCGGCAGGCAGGACCCTCCCAATCCCAGGAGTCCAGGAGGCTTGTCCAACCCACGAAAGTGGTTTAAGGCATGACCTCTTTCTGCCTGAATCTAGGGGAAAATGTAGAGGTTTATGGGTATTGGGAAGCATCCCTTGGTCTTCCCCAAACAGTACAGTGTAGTGGGTAAAGGCTTGGATTCTAGAGCCCAAGTACCTGGGTTCAATCCCAGCTCCACCATTTACTAAAGTGTGTGACCTTAGGCAGTTTCTGCATCTGTAAAACCTCAGATGAATGACCTTGGGTGGGCATCTCCTACTCATCTAGAAAATGAATCTTTCTGGGGCTTCCCTGGTGACGCAGTGGTTAAGAATCCGCCTGCCAGTGCAGAGGACACAGGTTCGAGCCCTGGTCAGGGAAGATCCCACATGCCGTGGAGCAACTAAACCTGTGCCCCACAACTACTGAGCCTGCACTCTGGAGCCTGCGAGCCACAACTACTGAGCCCACGTGCCACAACTACTGAAGCCCACGTGCCTAGAGCCTGTGCTCCGCAACAAGAGAAGCCACTGCAATGAGAAGCCCACGCACCGCAATGAAGAGTAGCCCCTGCTCGCCGCAACTAGAGAAAGCCCGCGCACAGCAACGAAGACTCAACCCAGTCAAAAATAAAATAAATACAATAAACAAATTTATAAAACAAAAGAAAATGAATCTTTCTGGACTAGCACCTTTTCAAGAGACCTCAAAGTAAGAGGCTACCCTGTTATTACTGTGTCCTACTCCCA
This sequence comes from Leucopleurus acutus, assembly GCF_964270905.1. Lineage (NCBI taxonomy): Eukaryota > Metazoa > Chordata > Mammalia > Artiodactyla > Delphinidae > Leucopleurus > Leucopleurus acutus. Next base: position 42,386,886 of record NC_139148.1, on the reverse strand, counting down.
GCCACTCGTCTGTTCATTCAGAATTAATTTAGTGCCTAGCTGTGTATACTGCATCTCCCAGTGTGAGGCCAATACAAGGTTTTATCCATTCCAAGCTGCACAAGTTTGACCTGCTTTTAATGTAAACCTCACATGGACTGTACCACACATACAGAAAGCTCATAGACCATGGGTGACCCATGTCATGAGTTTCACAAGTGAACATATATGTGGAGCCAGAATGCAGGTTAAGGAACAACATCACCAGCCAGGGCTCCAGAAGCATTTAATTTTTTAACATCTCTGGAATCAGGCTGTGTCTTACAAGCGCTGATGGGTCATAATTTAATTGGCAGTACTTTTTTGTCTTTCTTAGCGATACATAGAATAACGATGCATTTTGTAATCAATGGTGACTCAAGATCAGGGACACCCAGTAATAACAATAGTAACAACAGCAGTAGCAGCATCTGATGCTTATAGATGCCTACAAGGAGGCAGGAACTTTGCAGATACCATCTGCTTTAATTTTTATCTTCATTTTAAAGACTGAGGAAACTGAGTCCCAGGGAGGTCAAGCAACTCACCCACAGTCAACTCTTACCACAGGTCTGTGCTTGCTCTAGCCTGTGCTCCTGGGGCTTCAGAGGTTGTGTGATGTAAGGTCTTTTCCAGGGCAAAGCCTGCCCAAGGGGTTACAGAACTCTGGGTTTGGCGAGGGGAGGTGGGGGAGAAGTGATATGATAGGCCCTTCCTAGACTCAGTGCTCGCCACGGGAACCGACCAGGGTTGGGTGGGTAGTGGAGTAGGGGATGAAGAGTAATGAAAGAATTAAAGGGAACCTGAGGCTCCCCCCTTCTCCAGCTTCCACGGCTGCGGGAGAATTCTTAAGGGGCAAAGCCAGCTCCACTCCCCACACCTCTGCCCTCCCCTAAACCCTCAAGCTGCCCTTGGATGGTTCAGAAATTCTTCCACTAGTCTTGCAGATGGAAGAAGTCTGCCCTCTTTGAATTCCTCCTCACCTTTATCTTCCTCCCCGCTTTCTTCTTCCTCTAAAGGTAGGAAATCTGAGATCTTGAATCCACCAGGTTTCAGAAATGGGAAGGAGTAGGCACCTCTATTCTAGGCTTTGATGTACAAGAGTTTCTAATTACTCCTTTGGAAACAGCTTTAAACACCACGGACAGTTTTGAGTTGTGCTTTTTTTTTTTTCCTGGAGAGAAAGTTCTAGAGGACGAGGGTGACCCAGTGGGATCCCAGTTGGAAAAGGTTACATATTGTTGCCCCCATTGTATAGATGAGGAAACTGAGGCTCAGAGGTGAGGCATCTTGCCCGGGTTCTAGAGCAGATCTATCTGATTATTAAGTCTTTGCTTCTTCCATTGCCATTGGCCAGGACTTGGTTTGCACTGGGAACTGGGCAGAACCAAATTTTAAAATTGAGAGGGAGATCCTGCCCATCAGGATCGTAGTGTGTGAGTTGTGTGCATGGAGAATGGGGAAGTCTGACCATCGAGTACTCTCTTGATCTAATATTATGTTGATTGAACTTTTTTTTAAAAAAATAAGTAAGTGATTGAACAAATAACTCTCTCACTCATTCACCACACTCAACCTCACACCAAGCTTTTTCCCACCTCAGGGCCTTTGCACTGGCTGTTCCCTCTGCCTGGAATGCCCTTCTCCTCAAATATTCACATGGTTGATTCCTCTCTCTTTAGATCCAGAATAACGGTCACCTCCTCCAAGTGGCTTTCCTTGAACATTCCATCTTAATGTCACTTCCCCTCAGCACATCATAGCACTTATCATGATCTATGACTATCTTTTTAAAAAATTAATTAATTTTACTTTTTGGCTGTGTTGGGTCTTTGTTGCTGCACGCAGGCTTTCTCTTGTTGGGGCGAGTGGGGGCTACTCTTCGTTGCCATGCACAGACTTCTCATTGCGGTGGCTTCTCTTGTTGAGGAGCACGAGCTCTAGGTGCGCGGGTTTCAGTAGTTGTGGCACGTGGGCTCAGTAGTTGTGGCTCGTGGGCTCTAGAGTGCAGGCCCAATAGTTGTGGAGCACGGGTTTAGTTGCTCCGCGGCATGTAGGATCTTCCCGGACCAGGGCTCGAACCCGTGTCCCCTGCATTGGCCGGCAGATTCTTAACCACTGCGCCACCAGGGAAGTCCTATAACTATCTTTTGTTTCGATTTAATTCCTTGTTTCTTGTGTGTCTTCTGCCCTAGAATGTTGACCTCACAAGACCAAGAATTTTTGTTGTTTTTTCCCCACTGCCTTATCCCTAGCCCCTAAAGTAGTTCCTGGCAATAAATATCTGTGGAAAGAAAGAAGGGCAGAAGGAAACAAAGAAGTACAGGCTAAATGACCGAGGGAATAAATGAATGTATACCTATAAGGTTAAATAAATGAAATGGGAATAAAAGGGACTTTGGGGGAAAAGGACCCCAAATTCCCACATTTGGAATATAAAGGAAGTAAGATTTAAAGAAACAAAAAAACAGTTATTTTATTTTTGTTTAAAAATCCTTGAGTGAGGAGAACTGAGAAATTTTGTATAAAAAGGTCCCCTACTATTGCTAGGGTGAGTATTGGGGGGGCAGTCAGAGATAACAGCATTGAAGGGGTGGGTGGAGAAGAAACAGGGCTTAGGGGCCTGGAAGTGGAGGGTGGCGAGCAGGGCTGCCAAGGGAGTGAGCACAGAACAGTGGGGGGGGTGGTGACTCAGTCGTCCCATTCATCATCCTCATCGTCATCGCCAGCCTGGTCCTCCCCTTCGTCTAGAGGGAGAGAGAGAGTAGAACTCAGGATGGGCAGGAGGGTTCAAAATCCCTAGGGAGGGGGGTTACTAGAACCTGGGAGGTTGGGGCTCAGGACCCTGGGGGACTGAGATCTCATGCTTGGAAATTAGATCTGGGGCCTGTGTGTTGGATGAAGAAGGGACCCCCTCAGAGGAGGGAGATTTAGGGGCAAGGTAGGGACTATAGCTGGGGTCTGGGTTCTAGTTGGAGTTGAGGTTAATATTATTGTCAAAAATGTGTGGTTAGTTGGGATATTATTGTCATACAAAGGGTTGATTTTAACAGACTTATCACTTAATGGGGTGGATTTAAATATTAGCCAAGGTGGAGGAAATTACAATATTATGGTTTCATAATGGGTTAAGGTTAACATTGTTGACACAGAATGGGGTTAATGATGTCATGGTCAAAAGATGAGGTTCGTTATGATATTGTCATGTAATGGATTCATGTTTATCTTGTGAACAGACTCTGGGGTTGATGTTAGTATTATTGTCAAAGTTGGAGTTAATTATATTATTGTCACATAATAGGTTGAGGTTAATATTATCCTCATATAATTGTCATATAATGACAATATTGTTGACACATTAAGGGATTAATGTCAACATTATTGTAAAAGATTGGGTTAGTTATAATATTATCACATAATGTGTTAAGGTTACTCTGTTGACACATGGAGTTAGAGTCAATATGATGGTCAAAGATGGGGGCTCCTTATAATATTATCATCACATAGCGGCTAATGTTAATACTATTGAACATATGGGATTAATGTTAATACTATTGTCAAAGATAGATAGAGTTAATCATATTACTGTTACATAATGACAGTTAACGTTGTAGAAAAAGAGACTGATAAAAGATTCATGTTCATGCTTTCATCAACATATGGGCTAATGTTACTATTGATGGTGGCTGTTAGGGGTGTTTTTAGGCTGACACTAGCTGGGAACCAGGGTCGGGGTCCTGGCAGGATGGGCTCCGAATGGCAGGCTCGCAGGGGAGGGGGGGCTCTCACCCGAGGAGTGGATGGCTCTGCTTCTCTTCTGCATCACGTGCATCAGGGCCCCCACCAGCCCCTCGGAGCTCTGAGGTGGCGGTTGCAGCGCTGAGCTCTCTGGGGCCCCAGGGGTCTGCAGCAAGCAGGGTCCAGCACACAAGGCTCAGGGCCTGTGAGAGAAGCGCTTCTCCCCGCCCCTCATCATCCTTTCTCCTCCCACACACTCCAGTCCCCCCACCAACCTCCCAACCCTATCACTCAACCCCCAAATCCTGGGACCCCCATCAGTCTCGGCCCTGGCCCCCTAATATCCTGACTTGTGCAGCACACCCCAGAGTCCCAGTCCCCCAATCCTCCATCACGCCGGCCCTCACCTTGTTCAGCTGAATTCCCTGCCGGATTTGATCCAAAAGCGCCCCCCGACCCCCACCAGGGGCCAGGCCCCCCACAAGCCCCAGAGGAGGAGGGGGTGGGGGAGCGATCGGTCCGACCCCAGAGCTGGGTGGTGGCGGTGGTGGCGGTGGTGGCGGAGGCAGGGGCGGCCCCCCAGCTCCAGGGGGGGGAGGGGGCGGTGGTACAGAGCGTCCAGTGGCTGGAGGGGGTGGTGGCGGAGGGCCCCCTCGGCCCGGTGGTGGGGGTCCCCGGGGAGTTGGCGGGGGAGGAGCACCTCCCGAAGGTACAGGGGGTAGTGGGCCAGAGCGACCCTTGTTACTCCCCACAGCTGGGGGCCGGGGGGGCTGGTTCCCTCCTCGGGATGGCGGTGGGGGCGGTGGAAGCGGCTCTGAGGGGGAAAGATAACACAGAGCTATTATTATAGTTTTCTTTAGAGCCTCAGTTTTGCTCATTTGTAAAATGGGTATTCTAACCGACCAACTCCCAATTTGAGCGGTATAGGGGTTTCCATGAGGACTGAGTGCCTGCAATGTATCTCTTAGAGATCAGCTACCAGGGTTGGAGAAGAAGGGGGTGTCCAGAAAGAGGGGGGCTCACCCTGGCGCCTCATCTCCTTCCGCACAGCCTCCAGCCCACCCTGGTTCTCAATGAAGTCATAGATAAATTTGGAGGTCTCCGCGTCAGTGAGCTGGGCCTCACTGATTCCAGCCCTGGAGAACAGGCTCCGCAGATCTGGGTCCAGATTGTTCACCTGCCCAGGAGGTAAAAGGCCGGGGCAGGGGTGTGAGAATAAGGTGGGGAGGGAAGGGGCACAGATTATCATGGGGTCCACCCCAGAGAGGGATCTAAGAGGGGTGTGGGAAGGGTGGGGTCTGGGGAGTAGGTCTGGAGCAGTGGACTATGGAAAGGTAGGTGGGAGTTGAGTGGGGTCCAGGGGACTTTGGAGTTACTCACGTCAAATCCATTCTGGGGGTCCCACCCCACGTGGCTGACATGTCTGGGGGAGGTGAGGAGACCCCAGTGAAGCCCCACGGCCCTTCCTTCCCTCTCTTCCTAGTGAAGCCCTCTTGCCCTCTCCTGCCCAGAGGGACTCTGAGGGGCCAGAATTAACGTATGAGTCTTAAGTGAATGAAGGAGTGAGAGCAGTAGTTATGGAACTAGAAGGGGTCCATAGTTTGTGGTACCCATCTGTCCACCCAGCCCTCTTTCCACCATCCATCCACCCATCTATTTGCCCACGTAGTCATTCACATTCACCTGTAGGACCACTGATCTATATACATTTGTCTCCCCACTCATCTGTCCACACACATCTATTTACCCATTTGTCCACCAATCTGTCCTAACCCACACTTGTCCATCCACCCATCCATCTACCCATGTGCCCATCTTTCCATCCATTCACTCACTTGACTACCCATTCAACCACACACTTCTGTCCATTTACCCATTGAACTGTCCATTCATCCACATATCTGGCCACCTATCCATCCCCATCCACCTTGTCTGTGAACAAATCAGCCTATATACCCATCAGACCACATACTCATCCACTCACCCATCCATCTACCTACCCATTTCCCATTTACCCATCCATTCATTCTCCAATCTACCTGTTCATTCATTCATCCAATTATCCATCTACCCACCGATCCACTCACCCACCAGCCCACGCAGGGTGGGACTAGGGTGGGACTAGCTTGAGGTGAGTGAGGAGCAAAATTTCAGGAGGCACTCACTCTCTGAGTCATGAATTGTAGTTGCATGGCCCGGAGAGTGACTGCCTCTGTAAAAGTTGGGAACCTTGGTGCCTTTGGTGCCTCTCCCTAGTCCCCGGCTTTGAACCCACCCACCTACCCATCCACTCATCTACCTACTCCCCCACCCACCCATCTATTTTCCCATCCTTCCATCCACTCAACTATTCTCCTATCCACCTGCTCATCTGCTCCCCCACCCCCAGGATCTGTGAGCCCACTGGGGAGAGATTCTCACTTGAATCCACTGGGTGCACCAATATCAGCCTTGCTGATCTTTTTCTTCCCTGAGCGTTTCTTATCACCTGGACCAGGCCCAGGTGCAGGGAGCCCACGGTATCGTGAATTCGTGATGTCTGGGTTCTGGATGTCCACTGTCACCAGCCCCAGGGACAGTGAGCCAGCTGCTGGGCCTGTGGGGAAAAATGGGTGACTGGGCCACTGACCCATTTACCTACCAACCAGAGCATAGGAGCAAGAGGCAGGAAGATGGTTGAGGGAATCTGTGTGTTTGATGGTCATGGAGGGAGTGGATGAGGGGTCCAGATAGGGTTTATGGAGAAGCGGCTGGGTGGGTGCCACAAACCATCCATACATTCACTGATTAATTAATTTATTTATTTACTCATGCTTATCACTTAAGTACTGACTCATTTATTCACTGGCTCATCGACCAATTTGTTAAATTATTTGTTCACTCATTCAATAGTTACTTTCTTCACTGATTGAAGTGTTATGTCACTTATTCATTTATTCACTACCGAATTCATTCAATCACTCATTCATTAATTAATTTATTCAATCATCTATTCATCCATTTATCCACATACCCACCACTCACCTATACATCTCTACACCCGCTTATACATCTATCTATATTTTCATCCTTCCATCAATTCATGCCCCCGTTCAACCACCTTTCCACCACCAATCCATCCACCCACACATTCACCCACTTATCGCTGCACCCACCCACCTACTCATCCATCCACCCACTCCCCACCTGTGTATCCATTCACCCCCCCACCACCTGCCCATGTAGAGACACAGGGAAGAATAGCACTCACCCCCTTGGTCTCCACCTGGGTGTGGGGGCAGGGGTGGGAGCCCTCCTCTTCTCTCTGGGAAGACGGAATGGGTAGAGAGCTATCGCAACCCTGCCACAGGCTCCTGGGCTAGCCCCTTCTTACTCTTCCTTGCACTAGAGGACTCACCTTCATTGGCTGGCACTGGTGGAGGGGGGAGCTGGCGCCTGTCTGTGGAGAGACAGGTGGACTGGGAACCAGAACCATGAGAGGGGCTTTTCCAGCTCCCTACTCTTGTGCTCACTTCTGCTCAACCTCTTTTCCTCCCCCAAGGCCTCCTCACCTCCACTTTGCCTCTGATTTCGTTTTTGTATCTTCTCTTGCACCAGGGTCCGGAAGGCCTGGGCCTCACCCTCGTCTGCGAAGTTCAGCCCCGCTTGGCAGTCCTGCACGTGCGTGGGGGGGTCAGTGGCCTTCCAGGCCCCCCCCACATTTCCCGTCTCCTCCCTGCACCCCAACTGAGGCCCAGGGGTTAGGTGGTCACTTACATCTCCAGCGAAGGTGTGGAAAAAGGGGGTGGGAGTGGAGTAGACCAGCTGTGAGTACAGCTCCTGTTCCCAGAGCAGCCGGCCAGCCTGGAGAAGTGGGGAACACACTGGCACTGAGGCGTGCCCTGGGTGGCAGGCCTCTGTTTTCTGGACAGGGAACATGGTATACAAACTTGGGGCCCAGGGATCTGATTTGGAGATTTCCAGCTCTGCATCGGAGAGTTGGGGGTCTAGGTGTCAGATGTGGAGGGTTGGGGTACAGTATGGGAATCAGACACTTCAGTGAGAGATTTGGATTTGGGGTCCAGGGCCCTAGATGTGGAACTTGGGGGACTTGAATTTGAGGATTTTGGACTCTAGTCCTAGGAAACTGAGCCCATTCGTAGAATCATCCCAAATCCCCCCTTTTATGGGGGCCTTCATTTGGGCAGGTAGGGCTCCAGGATTAGGAGTTGGGGTTGAGATTTGAGGTTCAGACATATAGACTTGGGAAGTTTCTTTGGAGGCGGGTTTAGCCAACGTATGTGCAATTTGAGGTTTGTGGAGCAGAGTTATGGCTTAGGGGTTTGTGGTCCTACTGGATCTACCTTTATGGTTTAGAAGGATGAATTTGGGGTTTATGCTTAGAGAGTTTAGGTTGAGGATTTGTGGAACAGATTTATGACTTAGGAGCTAGGCAGAATTCTGGAGTTCAGGAGTTTTGATGGGCGATTTCTGAGACCCAAAATGTTGAGTTTCAAACAGATTGGAGGTTCAGGTAAAAATACAGTACTCATTTTTTTGGAGTTTGTGGAACAGATCAGACTTAGGAGGTATACTAATATTGGGGGTTATAGATCTTGACATGAAGACTCTGGGGTCAGTCATCGCGGTCTTAGAAAGACAAACCAGAGGTTGACATTTGGATGAAGTCTTTGGTTCTGGGGCTCAGGGGTTCATTGATCTGCCTGAGGGCTCAGGGCTATGGACACAGCTCCGGGTTTGTCGGTTGGAAACTGGGTTGTCTGTCCAGTGGGGGGCGGGGGTCACCTGAAGGCCGTAAAGGCGAATGAAGTAAGACTTCTGGGGGTTATCCTTCACGAAGCACACAGCCCCACAATGTTCCTTGGTCCAGTGCTCGGCTCCACGGGGCAGCGCCAGGTACAGCTGAACAACCGCGGTGGCCAGCGTCTGGGAGGGGAGAGCAGGACTCAGTGGAATCTGGTCAGGGGCAGCCAGAGGGTCTGGGAACCAGACCTGGTCCTTCCTTGCCCATGGCTGTCATGGCTCTGAAGGAAGAGCTGCAGCCAGAGGGAAACTGAATGGACATCGAGATCTTCCTGGGATTGGTGAATGGGGGTAAGTGGATTCTAGGAGAGATGATGGAGAGGAAGAGGAGGAGGGGAAGAAAGAGAAAGAGAGGAGGATGGGGAAGATGAGGAGAGAGGAAGGAGGGGAAAGGAGGAGAGGGGGAGGATGGGGAAGATGAAGAGGCGGAAGAGGAGGAGGAGAGGAAGAAGAGGAAAGGGAGACAGGGAGGGCCAGGAGATCCCCAGCTCACCCAGCATTTCCGTCCGAGCATCTCAAAGAGCCGCTGGTTCTCATGGTCCTGGAGGAGGGTGGAGGGTATGTTCTGCTGAACCCCGGGTCCTCCACGGCCCCCAGGCCTGCCTCCCGAAGGGCCCCCACTCATGGTGCCTCCTGCCCTTGTCCTCTCCGGCTAGGCTCTGAGTGCAGGGTAAGAAGAGGAACTTTCGCAGCGAGCAGGGGAACAGGAAGTGCAAAAAACCACAAGGGAAACAAGTCCTCCAGGGGCCCCTCAGTGGGCCTGGCCTCCTCCTCCTCCCTTAGACTGGGGCCCTCCTCCATTTGACTGGTTAGACCCATGTTTTGGACCAGCTCATGTCCTCCTCCTTTTTTATTACTGTCTGGGGCCCATCTCCCTCTAACTAGCTCGGGCCCTCCTCCCCCTGGTTGGCTGGCAGCAAGAGCTAGGCCACTGCAGCATTTTTGCAGTGTGGCGGGGAGCAGTCATGGGCTGGGTGGCCTCCTTCCTCCCCAAAGCATCTAGTTAGTCTGGGCCCGAGGTCCAAGGCCCCTAGCGCTGAAGGGTTGCTGTGCTGAAGCTTTTCCTTTAATTACACAGCGAACGCCTGGGATCCCACCCCTCTCCTGAGACCGCAACAACTTGCTCGAACCCAGCTCATCTTCCCCATCCCTACCTCTGCCTCCCTGCAGCTCCCAAATTACTTGCTGCTTATCATCCCCTTTTTGTAATTATAGCATATATAAATGCCTAAACAACATTTTGTTTAGTTGCTGTTGCCTTTGAACTTTTGAAAGTATGTGATATTTGGAGACTTGTCTTTCCCCCCACTCAACATTCTATTTTTATCTAACAAACATTCATGTAGCACTGAACGTGTGTGCCAGGCACTGTTCTGAAATATCGACTCATTTAAATACTGACTCATTGAAACCCTCACATCAGCCCGGGGGACACACACAATTTTTACCGTGCCCATTTGATGGAGGGAAACTGAGGCACAGAGTGGTTAAATGATTTCCCAGTAGTCCTAGCTAGCAAGTGGTAGAGCCCAGATTGCATGCCAGGCAGGCTGGGTACAGAGTGTGCACTTTTTGTCAGGATGCTCCACGCCTGCTTTGTTACTAAGATTCATATTTGCCTGTTACTGCTATATAGTATTCTATTGTGTTACTGTACAATTTGTTCATATTCTCCTGTTAACAGACATCTGAGCTGTTTCTGGCTTTTGTGGTTGGCAGCAAGGCTGCTGTGTTCCCTCCTGTATGCATCTCCTGGTCCACGTAGGCATGCACACTCAGGATGGGAATTGGGGCGTTGTAGGGTTTGCGTAGCTCTAACTTTGACAGACTGTTTCCCCAAGTGAATGCCAGCTCGGTCCCCACTCCTCCCTGGGCCTGTTGCCTGTTTGGAGACGTGAAGTTCTCAGGTACACATACAGCAGCTTGGGGGAGCTGAGCATGTCTGGGGTGTGCCTGGCATTCCCAGGTACCTGAAGGGAAACAGCACATCTCAAGGCAGGACCCACAGTCCTACCTGGAAACCTGTATGGCTCCCACACCTGCAGGTGCCAAGCTTCTCTCCTAAGCCTAGGCTCAAGGTCCCTTCTGGTGTGGCAATTCCAACCTCCCTCCCTCCTTTCTCTGTTCACAACCCAGCGAATGGTGCTCCCAACTTACCGGGTGATTTCATACCCCCGGCCTGGAGCGCCTTCCAGCCTGTTCATTAGGGCAAGGTCCTGCTTTTTCCTTAGGAAGCCACTGCATTCATTCATGTTGACACTGTTCATTGAGCTCTCACTGTGTGCCAGGCGTCTCTTCAGTATCTGACACTAACTAGACACTAATAAATGTTTCTTGAAGGAATGAATGAGGGATTAATGTCTAATTTGATTTAGTGTTTTCTGATCTTTATCTAAGTGCCTCACATTTATGTACTCATTTCATGGGCACAGACGACCCCCTGAGGTAAGCACTCCAGCTATCTACATTTTACTGATAGGGAAGCTGAGGCCCAGAGAAGCTTAGCTAACTTGCCTGAGGTCACACAGCTTGTGAGTGGTGGAGCTGAGGCCAATTATGTGAGAAATGGTTCCTAAACTGTTAAATGCCACATGGGGCCCCAGATAAAATTCTTCTGCTCCTTCTCTGTCTTTTGTTCTCCTTCTTTCTCCGCTCCTAGATCTGTCCCCTTTAAGTCTACATCAGGGGGCTTTAAACCTCTGCTACATTTGCTGGTTATTTTGTAAATTAACATTTAAAAGTTGTATATTTCCTGTTCTTCTAAGGAGCAGACAGGTTTAAAACTTATATTTTTCTCCAAATGAAAAACCTAAAGTAGATTTTTATTATTTTAGTCCCTAATAGAATGAGTTTCCCCACCCTGGAAAACAGTGATTTATTCATCATTTTACAATCATTTTTCATCTTATTCAGATTATTGAATTGCTCTGGTGACCTGCACTAATAATTTGGAGCTGGTTTATTTTACTTTTATTTGTTCCCATCAACTCTTGCTTTTCTGTACTGGATGACAGTATTTGGTGAGGTGATGACCTCAAAGGTAATTTGCTCTCCTGGGCCTTCAAATAGGTTAAAAAAGAACAAAAACCCTAATCTAGCTTTTCTGGTTGTTCTCAGCAGGAGAGTGGATTGAATACTTACAAGTCAGTCCACCACAGAGGGGAGCAAAAGTTTTAACATACTTCTTAGTAATCCAGTGAATACCCAGGAACCCCCAAGAACCAGGATATGCCTAATAACTTACACCCACCTGATGCTCCCCCATCACCTCTCTCTGCCAACCCCCAGGGATCACCAGACAGAGAGTCATTTCCTGTTTATATCTTGTGCTTATTTTGCTTTATTTTGAGGGGATATTGCTTACAAGATTCTGACTGCCATGCCTCAAGTCCTGAGTAGGTAATAAGACATTGTCAGTTATAAGACATGGGAGTGTCTTCCACACCCCAGTCACTGCCACGCGATTGAACCCACGGAGGAGATATAGGAATGGGCAGGGTCCTGCTGAAATCGCGCACAACTGAGATTGGGACTTGAACCCACAGGCTGGGACTCGAACCCAGCCAAAACCCAGATTGGGACTTGAACCCACTGTCTTTTAACTGAGATCACACACCTGGTCTCAGAACTTAAGGAAGCTCAGGTTCTTGATGTCTCCTTACAGAAAGAATTCAGTGAGAGACAAAGTGATAGGTAAGAAGTGGATTTATTTAGAGAGAAACACACTCCACAGACAGAATGCGGTCCTTCTCAAATGGCAGGAATGGCCTTAGGAGAAGCACTCTACAGAGTGTGGGCCATCTCAGAAGGCGAGAGGCCCCGAAATACAGCGTGGTTAGTTTTTATGGGCTGGGTGATTTCATAGGCTAATGAGTGGGAGGATTATTCCAACTGTTTGGGGGAAGGGGCGGGGATTTCCAGGAATTGGGCCACCACCCATTTTTGACCTTTTATGGTCAGCTTTGGAACTGTCATGGCGCTGATGGATGTGTCATTTAGTGTATGCTAACGTATTACAATGAGCGTATAATGAGGCTCAAGGTCTACTGGAAGTTGAATCTTCCACCATCTTGCACCTAGTCGGTTCTAGTCAGTTTTTGTCATGTCCTATGGCTATGCCATTCTTTTAAAAGTTATGCCCTGCTCCTTTCCCTCCTGTTTCACTACCGCTGTCCTCAAAGGCCAAACTGAGGCCAAGGTGGCAAAATTTCCTTTGCCATGCCATCCTTCTCCTCCCCCTTCCTTCCTGCCCCTCGTGGTCCTCCCTACCCCTGACTGAGGGGTGCTTCCTGGGGACAGGCCTAAGGAAACAGCAGTTCCCAACCCTTGGACCCAATGCTCCCTTTTCATAAGAAACATTTTGGGAGGCCTCTTTTTACCATCCAGGAATGACAATCATGGATGTTACGAGTCTTGGTGGTGTGGAGCTGTCCCCCAGCATCTCAGGCCCCTGCCTATTCAATGCCAAAGCACCTCCATCATTGTGATAACCAAAGTCTGCCTACCAGGAATTCCCCAAACACACTTCCAGGGCAGGCAGGAACCGGACCCTCGTCTGCCTTGTTCATTGCCATACCTCCACCACCTAGCATAAGACCCTGCATGCAAAAGCTCAATCAATATTTGTTGAATAATCGTTGTACGGTCTAGATATCTACGCTGTGATTTACTGCCCTCTTCCCACTGGGCTCCCCTGTCCTCTCTTCACCTCCCTGCATGGGGAAAGAGGGAAGAAAAACAGCTCAGAGTGTGCAGGGGCCAGCCCCTCCCACAGAGATGTCTACACTGTTCACTGATGCTATGGGCAAATGGGTGCTTTAGGGGCCCTCAGGAGAGGGGCTGATTTCTAGTCCTGGTCAGGATGGAGTGAGGACAGGGTGGGCACAGAAAAGCAGAGACGACTGTAGAGATAAGAATTGCTCAGTGGATAGAACCAGATTCTGGAGCCCTACAGCTCTGGCTCTGGCACTTACCAGCTGTTTAAAGTCTGGTAACCCCTCAGTGCCTCAGTTCTCTCACCCATAATAATAATAGTAGTGACTATTGGGAAGATTAAATGAGATAATTCATCTGATGAGGGCAGAGCTTAACACGTTATAATTTTGCATTGTTGTTTGTTTTCATGGAATAGCTGAGTAACTTGGATGAATTAACTATCCTTCCCCCAGTCTAGCATTCTCCCCACTCCTGCACCAGTCCTCTCCTCACCCTCCTCCATCAGACGTTCAGGTCCCACCACCATTGGTGGATGGTCAGAGACCGAACACGGCCACCTTCCCACTGACCTTTCTCTACTTTTCCTTGCTGCAAAGTCCATCTCAGAGATCCATTGTGTGGGCCCAGCTAGACTCTTCCAGGGCCGTGACATGTTCCTGGAGACCTCCCTGCCAACCTCGGAGGTCCCACCCACCACATGTTTCCTGCCCTACTCCTCCCACCTGCACGGGAAAACACTGTGCCAGCCAGCTCTCTCCTTCCCTTCTAGGTTTGTGCTGCTAACCTCGGACCAGCCGGGGAGCTAAAGGTCCCCTCCTGGTCCCTACACTGCCCACAACCTCAAAGTCACCACCAACTTTCCCTAAATGGGTACTCCCTACCCCCTACCCCGATCTGTGACCCCAAGTGTCTACTTCCCAGTCTGTGACACCAGAAGGATACACACCCGAATGTGTGTGACTCTAAGAGTTTCAACTTTCCGGTCAGTGGGTCCCAAGGGCCGCCCACTTCCTTGACTGTGTGAGCCCAAGACTGTTAACGGGGCAGTCTGGAATGGACCACTGCGGGCGTGGGGAGGAACGCAAAATGGAACTGTCGCCCAGGATCATACCACTGCGGAGGGGGTGGCCATCTTGCAACATACCATTTTGTTTGTGGGGGAGGGATAAGACGGCTACCTCATTCCCTAATGGAGAGGGGAGTGTCACAATTCTGCTTGTCCCAAGATGATTCCTACCTGCTTCGGGCGAGCCTCACTCTGTGGTCTCACCCTCAGCCTTCTCACATCTGCCATCTTAACCACTTTCACCACCCCCTCGATTCCTTAATTTCGAAGCAGCTCGCGACGCACCGAAGCCGGCAATTGGCTCACAGGTGGGGAGAGCAGGAGACCGCCGTGGCCTCTGATTGGTCGATGACCGAGTTCTCGTCCTTGTTGTTCTTTGAAGCTACGCGAGTTCGGAGAATAACATAGTCCCGCCTCCGCTCCCTTGCTCCGGGCTCCCATTGGTCATGGGTTCGAGGCATGCGCAGTAGATGCCAGTCCAGTGTTCCGGGCCACTTAAGCCGGGCTTTGGGGATTTCGGGTGGTGGGTTTGAATACAGCCTCAGAAGTTCAGATTGTTCAAGTGTAGGAGGGGCAGAAGGTGGAGTTTACTGTTGGGGTTTTCTAAGATCATACATCAGGGCGTGGCGCCTCGTGCACTGGGCGTTACAATCGTAAACTCTGTAACTCACCCGCTAGGGTTTTCATGCCTGTGCCGTGGTTCTTCGTTCATTTATTCTATAGTTTACTCAAAATAAAAAGCGTTCTTTGAGTTAGGGTTTTAGGAAAACTCTCAAAAGTTACTTTTTTTAAATTAAAAATTTATTATTTTTTAATTTTTAAATAAATTTATTTTATTTATTTGTTTTTGGCTGCATTGGGTCTTTGTTGCCGCGTGCAGGCTTTCTCTAGTTGCAGTGAGCTACTCTTCGTTGCAGTGCACGGGCTTCTCATTGCGGTGGCTTCTCTTATTGTGGAGCACGGTCTCTAGGTGCACCGGCTCAGTAGTGTGGCTCACGGGCTCAGTAGTTGTGGCGCACGGACTCAGTAGTTGTGGCGCACGGGCTTAGTTGCTCCGTCATATGTGGGATCTTCCCGGACCAGGGCTCAAACCCGTATCCCCTACATTGGCAGGTGGATTCTTAACCACTGTGCCACCAGGGAAGCCCCTCAGAAGTTACTTTAATAAAATTAAATCCTGCCGCAGTAGGACGGGCACCGTGGGGTGTCTGGCTCTCCCAAGACCATAAATCGCAGAGTGAACACCTTGTGGTCTTCGAATACGATGTACTAAAATTATTAATTTTACTGACAAAACAGGTACAAAGCTTACAGCAGTTAAAAGGCCTAACTGGCGAGGCCTTTGACAAAACGTGTTTAAGAGAATAGACACTTTACCCAGTATTCAATGTGCAAAGTGATGGTTTTGGAGCATTAGGCCTGCTCAGATGGGACAGGATTGCTATGATTGACATGTGTTATTTAATATACATCATAGGCAATATAGCCAGTTACCGATTTTAAAGTCTGCAACTTTTACATTATATATGTAAATTAAAATACAAATATAGATTACATGAATTATAAAAAATATGAATAAATACATGATTCATAGGGATATAGATATAGATGATATAGATGGAGTAGTGGGGCCCCTGTTCACTGCCCTGAGTCAGTCACATGCTGAAAGGGAGGGGACCGTTTTTTGGGGTTTTTTTAATTTATTATTTTTTTTGCCGTGCCACGGCACTTGTGGGATCTTAGTGCCCGACCAGGGATTGAACCCGGGCCATCCGCAGTGAAAGTGTGGAGTTCTAACCATTGGACCGCCAGGGAATTCCCTGGAGGAGACTGCTGATAATTTAACACAGTGCCCCAAATTTTAGGAAGGCTGATCCCTGAGTCCCCTGCTTTCACCAGATAGGACAAGTTTCCCTTAATTCGCTTGGAAATTCCAAGTCTATGCCCAGCACTGCCTCCACTGCTGAAAACACAAGCTGGCCTTTGTATCAGCTCTGATCCTAGGAAGATTGTTATTTTAAGTGTGTACATGGGCACTTGGGGTGCTGGGTAGAACAAATCAAAGGGTTGGTTAAAGTGTAGGCCCTTGGTCATTACTGAATGTTTCTTTCTGATGGTGGCTGGATTTGTAACATACATACTTCAATTTAGTATCTCCACTCAGGGGCCATAGATAGAGAGGGGTGAATTGTTTTTGTTTGGGATCTTGCCCTAATGGTTATAGTATGGTATAACCCAACATGCAATAAGCTATATAGTCTCTATTACAGAAATATACCCCGAAGTGACACAATTAAAGAAGACAGAGGGAAACAGAAGATCTTTAGCTTATGAATAAAAAGATGAGCCTATTTGAATAAAATAAAATGCTTTTTTAAAAAAACCTCCAAAAATATGGCTTGCACTGTATGTCTGGAGCCCTTTAAATTATACAGATCTCATCATCATCAACTTGTTTATACCCTGATTACAGGCAACTTGAAGAGAAAAAGAGTTTTTTTTTTAATCTGCTAAGTTTGGCAATTATGGGAGAACCCACTGTGTGTGTTTATAATCTTATAATCACTAGAGCTTTCAGAAAATTGGGTGATAAAGATGTACATATGCATAGTGTTAGCATAGCTTGTGTGAGTGCTACAAGTTGGACAGGAAGCTTTAAAAACTTCTTTGAGGGACTTCCCTGGTGGTCCAGTGGTAAAGAATCCGCCTTACAATGCAGGAGACGCGGGTTCCATCCCTGGTCAGGGAACTAAGATTCCACATGCCTCAGGGCAACTAAGCCCGCGCGCCACAACTACTGAGCTCGAGCGCCTGGACGACAGCCCACGTGCTGCAAACTACAGAGCCCACGTGCCCTGGAGCCTGCGCGCCACAACTAGAGAAGAGAAAATCCTCGCACCACAACTAGAAAGAAGCCTGCACACCACCATGAAGAGCCCGCATGCCACAACTAAGACCGGATGCAGCCAAAAATAAATCTTTAAAAATATATATATATAGTAAAAACTTCTTTGTTGCCAACAATGGTCTTTTTAAATCAAAGTAAAATCTATTTTTTTTTTTTGGCCGCTGTGCACGTCATTCGAGATCTTAGTTCCCCGACCAGGGATCGAATCTGTACCCCCCTGCAGTGGAAGCGCAGAGTCTTAACTACTGGACCGCCAGGGAAGTTCCCACAAAATCTTTTAAAGAAATGAAACATTTTGATTTTCTTTGATTTATGACTAAAAGGTATTTTGTCAATATTTAAGAGTATTTAGGCAGCTGGGTGGGGGGGGCAAGCTACACGATGGAATGGGGCAGCAAGACACAGGCCCAGGACATTCTGGGGAGCAGGGATTAAAAAAAGAGAAAAATATTCATCCTTTCCAAGCTTTTTTTCCCTGATAATTAGTAACAGTCTTATCAAAGACAGATGAACTCCTTATGTAAAATTTTGATTATAAAATATTATAGCAGTGCTGGGTATTCGGCAATGAGTGAGGCCAGTTACCAAACAGGATCGCTCCTCCCTCCCCAAATCTCTGAATACCTGCTTGTGATATCCCTGAAGGTCCTAATGGTTTGGATTTCACAAAGGGTAACAGTAGATGCCAGGCTACAGTGCAGTTAGTGGCTCGACAGCTTCTGAGCCTCATCCCAAAGATTTATTCTCCCAAAAGAAATAAACCTTGTACTCAAATCAAAACAAGTAAATGGAGTAAAATATCTTGTAATGTGTTTATAACTAAATGCATTGCGTAGATTGTTTGCAAAGATGATGTTATGGACCCAATTGTGTCCCTCCAAAATTCATATATTGAAGTCCTAACCCCTAGTGTGACTGTATTTGGAGATGGGGCCTTTAAAGAGGTAATTAAGGTTAAATGAGGTCATAAGGATGGACCCTAATCCAATATAACTGGTGTTTTTATAAGAAGAGGAAGAGACACCAGAGATGCATGCGCACAGAGAAAAGTCCACATGAGGACACAAGGAGGAGGCAGCCAACTTTCAACCAAGGAGAGAGGCCTCAGGAACAAAACTGCCAACATCTTAATCTTGGACTTCCAACCTCAACTGAAAAAATACATTTCTGTTGTTTAAGCCCAATAGTCCGTGGTACTCCATTAGGATAGCCCGAGCAGATTAATACAGATGGCCGCAAACATTCCTCCCCTGTCTGTAGCTGAGTCCCCTGGCAATGTGACTTTGCAGCTCCCCATCCAGAGGTGGAGTCTATTTCCTCACCCCTTGAACCTGGGCTGGCTTTGTGACTTGCTTTGGCCAACAGAACTCCCATTATGTGAAATCTAGAGCCTAGGCCTCAAGAGACCTTGCAGCTTCTTCCTGGGCCCTAGTACAGTACTGCCCTGAGCCCTCCATGCAAGGAAGCTGGTCAGGAGGATGAGAGGGAGTGTGAAAGAGAACCAAAGCACCCCTACTGACAGCGGCACCAACTGCCAGACATGTGAGCAAGGCCATTGGAACTTCCAGCCCAGACAATCCTTCCGTTGACTGTAGCCACATGATTGAGCAGAGAGATATCCAAGAGTGGAACCACCAGCTGATCCCAGCTCAAATTGCCTACCTACAGGATTGTGAGCAAATACACTGTTGTAATTCAAAGTCACTAAGTTTTGCAGTCCTTTGCTTTGCAGCAGTAACTAAGCTGACACAGCATTCTTCTCTCCCTGCCTAGCACTGAGTGAACCTGAACATATTCCTAAAGGGAAAACGTTTTTGGGCAGCCAAAGGGCCAGTTCTTTTCTTTTCTTTCTTTTTTTTTTTTTTGCGGTACATGGGCCTCTCACTGTTGTGGCCTCTCCCGTTGCGGAGCACAGGCTCCGGACGCGCAGGCTCAGCCGCCATGGCTCACGGGCCTAGCCGCTCCGCGGCATGTGGGATCCTCCCGGACCGGGGCACAAACCTGTGTCCCCTGCATCGGCAGGCGGACTCTCAACCACTGTGCCACCAGGGAAGCCCTCTTTTTTTAAAAAAATATCTTTATTGGAGTATAATTGCTTTATAATGTTGTGTTAATTTCTGCTGTACAACAAAGTGAATCAGCTGTATGTATGCATATATCCCCATATCCACTCCCTCTTAAGCCTCGCTCCCACCCTCCCTATCCCACCCCTCTAAGTGGTCACAAAGCACCGAGCTGATCTCTCTGTGCTATGCGGCTGCTTCCCACTAGCCACCCATTTTACATTTGGCAGTGTATCTATGTCAATGCTACTCTCTCACTTCGTCCCAGCTTCCCCTTCACGCCCTGTGTCCTCAGGTCCATTCTCTATGTCTGCGCGAAGGACCAATTCTTGTCCATAAGCCAGGGAACTCCCACACGGAGGTAGAGAAGACACTCCAGCCCCATGTCTGGGAGCCCCATTATGACACTCAACACTTGTCCACTTCAATTCTCTTTCCCCAGATTCAGAGTTCGTAGCCTTTGCTGTCTTTGAAATTGTGATAATAACTACTGGAAATTCAAAAAAGAAAAAGGTTTTTTTTTTTTAAGCAATTATGAGCCTTCAACCAAAGAAGTGTCACTGCAAGGTTTATATCTATATTTATGTCACTTTTTATTTTATTTTATTTATTTTTAAATTTTTTGGCTGTGTTGGGTCTTCGTTGCTATGCGCAGGCTTCCTTGAGCGGGGGCTACTCTTCGTTGCGGTGTGCGGGCTTCTCATTGCGGTGGCTTCTCTTGTTGCAGATCAGGGGCTCTAGGGCACAGGCTCAGTAGTTGTGGCGCGTGGGATTAGTTGCTCTGCGGCATGTGGAATCTTCCCAGACCAGGGATCGAACCCATGTCCTCTGCATTGGCAGGTGGATTCTTAACCACTGTGCCACCAGGGAAGTCCCCTCTATCTCATATTTTGATTAAGCTTTGAATAGGTTTGTTTTTGATCAACATAAAGGCTTACATGCTAACAATACTGCCTTGAGATATTAGCTCTCAACTTCCAGCCTTTAGTTTCCTCAAAGTTATTCCCTGTGGTCAAGTGACATTTTTCATTCAGGAAAGTGGTATCACAGCAATCCTTCTAAACCTTCATTGAAATAGGAAACTGAAACACATCCCCACTTGGCAGAGGGAAAGCTGAACCACAAGGCTGAGAAATCTCCAGAAACTCAGCTAATGAGCTGAAAAGGCTTCTGACAAGCTATGTGACCTTTATATGGCCCTTCTTCAGACAAACACATGTGTATATACTTTATATGAACACTCACACAGACAAGTGCATGAGTGCTTGTGAGGACTGTTAAAACCATAGATTGGTCAGGGGCCTCGAGGTGAAAAGCCTAATTATGTGGACTGATCAAAGTAATTTGGTAGGCAACACCCCACCCTAGAGAGCCAGTTATTCTTTTAAAATAATTCAGTGAGGTTTTCACACAAGAGTTTGGGATTCGATCTTAGGCAGGAGAGGAACACCTGTAAAATTTATAGAATGTATTAGATCTGCCTAATCAAAATTCATTTACTCAACAAACATTTTTATTGAGGTATACTTGACATATAACATGATATTATTTTCAGGTGTACAACATAATGATTGGTTATTTGTATACATTGCAAAATGATAACCACAATAAGTCTAGTTACCATCTGTCACCACATAAAATTACAAAATGTTTTTTCTTGTGATGAGAACTTTTAAGATTTTACTTCTAGCAACTTTCAAATATGCAATACAATATTATTGATTTTAGTCACCATTCTGTACATTACATCCCCATGACTTATTTATTTTATAACTGGAAGTTTATACCTCTTGACCTCCTTCATCCACCTTCCCAACCCCCAGTCCCTCTGGCAACCACCAATCTGTTCTCTGTATCTGTGAGTTTAGTTTAGTTTGATTTGGTTGTTCGTTTTGTTTTTCAGATTCCACATATAAGGGAAATCATACAATATTTGTCTTTCTCTGTCTGACTTTTTTCACTTAGCATAATACCCTTAAGGTCCATCCATGTTGTTGCAAATGGCAAAATTTCATTCATTTTTATGGCTGAGTAATATTCCATTGTGTATATATACCACAACTTCTTTATCCATTCATCCATAGATGGACACCTAGATTGTTTCCATGTCTTGGCTATTGCAAACAATGCTGCAGTGAACATAGGGGTGCATATATCTTTTCAAATCAGTGTTTTCGATTTTTTTGGATAAATACCCAAAAGTGGAACTGCTGGATCACATGGTAGTTCTATTTTTAATTTTTGATAAACCTCTATACTATTTTCCATAGTGGCTGCACCAATTTACATTCCCACCAACAGTGTACAAGGGTTCCCTTTTCTCCACATCCTCACCAACACGTGTTCTTTCTTCTCGTTTTTATTTTTCTTTAATTTTTTATTTATTTATTTTTGGCTGGCCATGCAGCATGCAGGATCTTAGTTCCCCGACCAGGAATCAAATCCCCACCCCCTGCAGTGGAAGCACAGAGTCTTAACCACTGGACCGCCAGGGAAGTCCCTCTTTCTTGTCTTTTTGATGATGGCCATTCTGACAGATGTGAGTGAGGTGGTATCTCATTGTGGTTTTGATTTACATTTCCCTGATGATTAGTGATGTTGAGTATCTTTTCATGTGCCTGTTGGCCATCTGTATGTCTTCTTTAGAGAAATGTCTGTTGGACTTCCCTGGTGGCTCAGTGGTTAAGAATCCGCCAGCCAATGCAGGGGACACGGGTTTGAACCCTGGTCCGGGAAGATCCCACATGCCATGGAGCAGCTAAGCCCGTGCACCACAACTGAGCCTGCTCTCTGGAGCCTGCGAGCCACAACTACTGGGCCCACGTGCCACAACTACTGAGGCCTGCATGCCTGGAGCCCATGCTCCGCAACAAGAGAAGCCACCGCAATGAGAAGCCCATGCACTATAACGAGGAGTAGCCCCCGCTCACCACAACTAGAGAAAGCCTGTGCACAGCAACAAACACCCAATGCAGCCAAAAATAAATAAAAATAAAATCAATTTTTTTTTAAAAAAAGAAAAATGTCTATTCAGATCCTCTGCCCATTTTTTAATTGGATTGTTTGGAATTTTGCTATGGAGTTGTATGAATTCTTTATATATTTGGATATTAACCCTTTATTGGATATATAATTTGCAAATATTTTCTCCCATTCCATAGGTTGATTTTTCATTTGTTGATGGTTTTCTTTATAGTGCAGAAGCTTTTTAGTTTGATGTAGTCCCACTTATTTATTTTTGCTTTTGGAGTCAGATCCAAAAAATCATCTCCAAGACTGATATCAAGGACTTACTATCTTTGTTTTCTTCTAGGAGTTTTATGGTTTCAGGTCTTACATTCAAGTCTTCAATCCATTTGAGTTAATTTTTGTGTGTGGTGTTAGATATTGGTCTAGTTCCATCTTTTACATGTGGCAGTCCAGTTTTCCCAACACAATGTATTGAAAAGACTGTCCTTACCCCATTATATATTCTTGGCTCCTCTGTCATGAATTAATTGACCATATATGCATGGGTTTATTTCTGGGCTCTCTATTCTGTTCCATCGATCTATGTGTCTGTTTTTATACCACAATCAAGTTAGTTAACACACTCATCACCTCACAGAGTTACTGTTTGTGTGTATGTGTGTGTGTGTGTGTGGTGAGAACACTTAAAATCTACTCTCTTAGCAAATTTCAAGTGTACAATACAGTATTGTTACTATCGTCACCACACTGTACATTAGATCTCTAGAACTTATTCATCTCATAACTGGATGTTTGTACCCTTTGATCAACATCTCCACATTTTTCCCAATGCCCCCTCCCCCCCAGCCCCTAGCAACCACTATCTCATTCTAAAGACATCATCACAGCATTGTGTCTTTTAAAATCCAGTTAACTATGTTTCCCAAACTCGGCTAACTCAGCAAAAATGAGGGATTTCTCAGTCTCAATAACTTGGTTCTATCTTGGACACAGAACTGAACATTTCCCTGCTTGAGTAAATCTGACCTTCTCACTTCCACACAGGGAAATTTAGGACCCTAAACACCAAATCTGCCCTTTTATTAGAACATGAAGCTGCTGCCAATGATGGGAGGTGACAACTAAGCCAACCAGAGCACGATCAGCTGCCCTTTCCCCGGCCTCAGGGTAGAAATTTCTTGAGTGTGCCCCTGCAGCCATGAACTGGAACTTTCAGGATCAATTTCCTTTTTGGCCTAATACATCATTTGCAAAACAAAATTATTTGGCGTCTGATGGCCTGCAACTGTAGTAACCACCTACTGGTTTGGTCTGTTGTCATTGATAGCTGAACTCTTGACGTCTTCTTGGTTCACCCTTAGTTGACTCGAGTTTTCAGAGCCAAAGTGAATTGAATCTCAAACTGAATCCTTGCCCCCAGACAAAAGCTCTGTCCCTGCTTTAATACAGGGGATTGACCTGATGAATTACTCAGGCATCTCTATTCCCTGAGAGGTCTCTTGAATAGCTACTGTTCAAGGTGTTCTGCCAGAGGCTTTACATACATTCTCTCCTTTAACCGTCACAACCAGTCCACAAGGTAGCTACTTTTGTCTGCATTTTACTAAGGAGGAAACTGAAATTCAGAGAATTTAGATGATCTGTTTGTTCAAGGCCACACAACCAGTACAAATAAAGCTGAGTGGTGTCTTCTAAAATTTGGTCCCCTGTTCCCCTATCCCCTCACCTCATTCATCTATCAAACTCCTTTTCATCCTTCAGATTTTAGCTGAGGCACCTCTTTCCACAGGACTCCTTCCCTGACACCCCTAGCTCAGGTTCTGTGCCTCTCCTGTGGGCTCCCGTGGCCCCTGGACTTACCCCATCATCCCTCCTCTGTAATCCGTAAGTGGCCAAGAGACTTGTGGCTTGACTTTACAGTTTCAAGCGTGTAGGAGATGTTCAAGAAATAGCTGTGGGATGAGTAAATAAATGAATGCATGAACGGTGCACTCCCCAGGTTTCCACAAAACCTCATAGTCTCCCATAACCCACAGTAAGCCCAGCACTGAGCCCTCTGGGGTGGGGGACAAAAATGAATGAGTCCCGCCCTTGTGGTTTCTTTGCTAGTTGAAGAGACAATCCAGAAAACAATGATTGGTAATGCAGTGTCCTCTGAGCTAGAGGAGAGGGTGCGGTGGATGGAGGGAAACTGAGGCAGGAAGATCAACTGATGTCATTGGCGAGGAGGCAAATAAAGTTTGGTTCATCCAAATTAGTTTCTCGATCCAAATATGAGAACAATCACATGAATATAAATTATGAACTGGGGAGTCAAGCCTGATACCTTCATAGTCAGATGCGGATGGATAGGCTAAATGCACTCTTATCTGTGAGTGATGTATTATCTACAAGTAGGTATTATTACAAATGATGTATTGTTTGTCAGTAATTCCGGGGCATTTTGCATGCCACTTGTCCCCTTCTCCCTGCTCTCACCTTCTCAAGCCCGAGGCTTCCATAGAACCTGCCCTCCTTGGTCACGGTCTTGCGTTTTCTTCCCTCTGGACTTCACCCAGTCCTTGCTCAGCCACACCGGCTCTGCTGGTTCCATTTTGGGGCAGCACGGGCCTGGGCTGAGCTGTGCTCTGAGGCTGATGGCAGTCCGAGGACAAGAATAGTGCGTGCCTCATATTCCTGTGTTCCCTCCACAGTGCCTGGGTTAGAGCAGGCCGAAAGATAGAGAAAGGTATACTATATGTGTGTGATAGAGAATTTATTACTTCCTTAAAAATGTTTAGAGCAATCTGTCTATCAGACTGTGATTCAGAGTTTCCTGGTCTAATAGTTTGTGATTTCACTCCTGCAAGCATCAGAGGTTTGCCTCTGCTTGAAGCACACGCTAACTTCAGCCCAAAACCAAATAGCTCTCCTCTCATCATTCACTGGCCAGCCTGAGGGCAGCTGGATGAGCCGGAGGGAGTGGAATTTATTTTTTTTTAAAAAATATTTATTTATTTATTTATTTGGCTGAGTTGGGTCTTAGTTGCAGTGCACGGGCTCAGTAGTTGCGGCATGGGCTTAGTTGCCCCTCGGCATGTGGGATCTTAGTTCCCCGACCAGGGATTGAGCCTGCACCCCCTGCATTGGAAGTGTGAAGTCTTAACTACTGGAACTCCAGGGAAGTCCCTGGAATTTATTCTGTATGTTCTTTTTGTCATCCTGAAAGGAAAAGGACTATCGCTTTTTTGTTTTACTTTTCCTTCTGTAATGTATCTTTTTTTCTTTGCAGATAAGAATAGATAATATTGTGCCTTTAATTAAGGAAAATAAAAGCAATTTGAGCACATTGCTTCAACACTGCAACTCGAGCACCAAATTACAAGAGAAAGGGAGAAAATCCCCTTTTCATCTGTTGTTATAAAATTCTTAGGATTTATAGATATTATGTACCTACTGTCAATAGTTCTAAAATGCTCAGGTTAGTGTATATAGGCTGGTGACAATTATAGGCAGGAAATGTGAAAGGCATACATATTAAATGTAAAAAAATATAAATAATAAATGTAAGAAGGTGTTGTACAGCAGAAAATAACACAACATTGTAAGTTAACTATATTCCAGTAAAAAATTTTTTTAATGTAAAAAGGGAATTCCCTGGCAGTCCAGTGGTTAGGACTCCATGCTTTCACTGCCAAGGGTCTGGGTTCAATTCCTGGTCAGGGAACTAAGATCCTGCAAGCCATGCGGCGTGGCCAAAAAATAAATAAAATTAAATCAATTAACCTTAAAAATATATACAGTGCTTCAGGTTTCATGGGAGCCATTTTATTTGCAGAAGGTAAAAGTCTAGTAGGAACACAAGAGAGAGGATAGCTGAGAGAAAGATCGCTGAGGAGGTAGGAGGCAATGGGGGTCAGAGCCCAGGGAAAGGGTTGCCTGGAATAGGAGAAGCCATCTCTACCCCTCGGATCTGAGGCAAAGAGGTGAGAGTGCAGCAGACAAAAAAAAAACATGATAATGTGGTAATCATTTCACAATATACACATATATCAAATCATTATGTTGCACACCTAAAACTAATACAGAGGTATATGTTAATTATATCTCAATTTAAAAATAATAAACATTTTTTA
The DNA here is from genome assembly GCF_964270905.1 of Leucopleurus acutus. NCBI lineage: Eukaryota > Metazoa > Chordata > Mammalia > Artiodactyla > Delphinidae > Leucopleurus > Leucopleurus acutus. The sequence continues at coordinate 42,360,489 of NC_139148.1, read as the reverse complement.
AAAAATGGAAATGAACAACCTGATCAAAAAATGGGCCAGGGACTTCCCTGGTGGCACAGTGGCTAAGAATCCGCCTGCCAATGCAGGGGACATGGGTTCGATCCCTGGTCTGAGAAGATCCCAGATGCTGTGGAGCAACCAAGCCCGTGTGCCACGACTACTGAGCCTGCGCTCTAGAGCCCGCGACCCACAACTACTGAAGTCTGAAAGCCTAGAGCCCATGCTCTGCAACAAACAAGAGAAGCCACCACAATGAGAAGCCTGCACACTGCAACGAAGAGTAGCCCCTGCTCGCTGCAACTAGGGAAAGCCTGTGCACAGCAACGAAGACCCAAGGCAGCCAAAAATAAATAAATAAATTTATTTTTTAAAAAAATGGGCCAAAGATCTGAACAGACACCTCACCCAAGAAAATATACAGATGGCAAATAAGCATATGAAAAGATGCTCCACACCATATATCATCAGGGAAATGCAAATTAAAACGACAATAAGATACCACTACAGACCTATTAGAACAGCCAAAATCCAGAACACTGACAACACCAAATGCTGGTGAGGATGTGGAGCAACAGGAACTCTCATTCATTGCTAGTGGAAATGCAAAATGGTGCAGCCACTTTGAAAGACAGTTGGGCAGTTTCTTAAAAAAGTAAACATACTTTTACCATACAGTCCAGCAATTGCACTCCTTGGTATTTACCCAAAGGAGCTGAAAACTTATGTCCACACAAAAACCTGCACGTGGATGTTTACAGCAGCTTTATTCATAATTGCCAAAACTTGGAAGCAACCAAAATGTCCTTCAGTGGGTGAATAAGTAAACTGTGATACATCCAGACAATGGAACATTATTCAGTGGTCAAAGGAAAAGAGTTATCAAGCCATGAAAAGACACAGAGGAACCTTAAACACACATTACTAAGTGAAAGAATCCAATCTGAGAAGGCTCCATACTGTTTGATTCCAACTATATGACATTCTGGAAAAGGCAAACTACGGAGACAGTAAGGTCAGTGGTTGCCAGGGGTTAGGACAGAGGGAGGGATGAATAGGTAAGAACACAGACGATTTTTAGGGCAGTGAAGATACTCTGTATGATACTGTAATGATGGATACAAGTCATTAAAAATTTGTCCAAACCCATAGAATGTGTAACACCAAGAATGAACCCTAATTAGGAGATTGGGATTACCAGATACACACTACTATATATAAAATAGATAGCTAATAAGGACCTACAGTATAGCTGAGGGAACTCTACTCAATATTCTGGAATAACCTATATAGGAAAAGAATGTAAAAAAGAGGGGATATATGTATATGTATAACTGATTCACTTTGCTGTACACCTGAAACTAACACAACACTGTAAATCAACTATACACCAATAAATTTTTTTTAAAAAAAGAGTGAACCCGAATGTAAACTATGGACTTTGGGTGATAATGGCATGTCAATGTAGCTTCATCAATTGTAACAAACGCACCACTCTGGTGGGGGATGTTGATAGTTGGGGAGGCTGGTGGGGGGCAGGAAGTACATGGGAACGTTCTGCTCAATTTTGCTGTGAACCTACAACTGCTCTAAGAAACAAAGTATGTATATTTTTTAAAAAGATTAATTCCTGGGGCTTCCCTGGTGGCACAGTGGTTAAGAATCCGCCTGCCAATGCAGGGGACATGGGTTCGAGCCCTGGTCTGGGAAGATCCCACATACCGCAGAGCAACTAAGCCCGTGCACCACAAGTACTGAGCCTGTGCCTAGAGCCCGTGCTCCGCAACAAGAGAAGCTACCTCAATGAGAAGCCTGCGCACCGCAACGAAGAGTAGCCCCCGCTCACCACAACTAGAGAGAGCCCACGTGCAGCAACGAAGACCCAACGCAGCCAAAAATAAATAAATTTAAAAATGTTTTTAAAATAAAATAAAAGTTTAAAATAATTTATTTAAAAAATTTTTAAAGAGGAGAAAGGACAAAATCTCAGAATATAGCCACATCATCCTCTGGGGCTCCAGAGACCCAGAGAAGGAAGCAAGAATGGGAGTTAAGATGGCAATGACTGAGCAGGAAGGAGAGAAGAAAGGTAAGGAGAATTCCATTTTTCCAGATCATGTAGGATGGGACATCTGCTGGAAGAAAAAAGGAAATAAGCTTGGGGTTAGTGGTAAAACTTTGGAAGATCTTTTGAGGGAAATGGGAATTTCTTCCCAGAGGCAAACAAAAGGTCTGTTTGATGGTATTAAGGCCCAATAGCACCTGTGATCCCTTCTTGGTTAAGAAATTGCTGCAGCTGCACCTCACTAGTTATTAGTATGATTTGGGGAGAAACAGGGAGATAGCACAGAAATTATGGTCTATTTGTGGAAGACTGGAAAAGTCTGATTGCAAGCCAAGAAAATGAAATCTTTTGTGGCAAAGAACGCTAGAAAAACTTCTCACAATTCTAATAGCAGGTCCTTGAGGAAGTCAGTAGTCTTTGGTCAAGAGAACAGTGGTGGCAGCAGCATCTCCTTAGCCCTGGTTCCTCATCTGGCTTATCTTCCAGGCACACACTGTGGTTGGTTCTTGCTGTGACTACTGGGGCAAGATAAAGCCTGTTCATCTCTCCTGAGTCTGGGCACATGTTTTATAGCTTCATCAAGGTATAATGTACATATCATAAAATTCACGCATTGTAAGTGTACAATTCAATGATTTTTTAAAAAATTATTTTTGGCTGCATTGGGTCTTTGTTGCTGTGCACAGGCTTTCTCTAGTTGTGGTGAGTGGGGGCTACTCTTCCTTGCGGTGCACAGGCTTCTCATTGTGGTGGCTTCTCTTGTTGCGGAGCACTGGCTCTAGGTGCGTGGGCTTCAGTAGCTGTGGCACGCAGGCTCAGTGGTTGTGGCTCACGGGCTTAGTTGCTCCGCGGCATGTGGGATCTTCCTGGACCAGGGATCGAACCTGTGTCCCCTGCGATGGCAGGAGGATTCTTAACCACTGTGTCACCAGGGAAGCCCAATTCAATGATTTTTAATATATTGATAGAATCATACAACCAACATCACAATCCAGTTTCAGAATTTTTTCATCACTTCCAAAATTTCCCTCACATCCACTTTTAGTCACTCCCCACTCCCGACCTCCCCAGCCCCAGGCAACCACTGACCTTTCTGTCCCTGTGGATTTACCTTTTCTGGACTTTTCACATAGATGGAATCATACAACATGTAGGCCTTTCTATCTGGCTCCTTTCGCTCAGTGTAATGTTTTTGAGGTTCATCCATGTGGTAGAATGTATCAGTATTTTGTTCCTTTTTATTGCTGATAGTAATCCATTGTTTGGATATACTACATTTTATTTATCCATTCACCAGTAATGGACATATGGATAGTTTCTAGATTTTGGTTATTATGAATAATGCTGCTATAAATATTCACATACAAGTCTTTGTGTGGACATGCTTTTATTCTCTTGAGTAGATTCCTAGGAGCAAAATTGCTGGGTTGTATAGTTAGTTTATGAATAAATTTTCAAGAAACCTGTCAAACACCTTTCCAAATGACTGTACCATTTTACATTTCCATCAACAATGTATGAGGGTTCTAGTTTCTCCACATCCTTGTCAACACTTGGTACTATTTTTCTTTTTGGCAATAGCCATTCTAAATGGTGTGTAGTGGCATCTTATTGTGTTGTTTTTTTTTTTTTTGCGGTACGCGGGCGTCTCACCGCCGCGGCCTCTCCCGTTGCGGAGCACAGGCTCCGGACGCGCAGGCTCAGCGGCCATGGCTCACGGGCCCAGCCGCTCCGCGGCATGTGGGATCTTCCCGGACCGGGGCACGAGCCCGTGTCCCCTGCATCGGCAGGCGGACTCCCAACCACTGCGTCACCAGGGAAGCCCTTATTGTGGTTTTAATTTGCATTTCCTTAATGACTAATGAAACCGAGCATCTATTTCTCATGTGGTTATTAGCCATTCCTATATCTTCTTTGGTGAAATGTCTACTCAAATTTTTGCCAATTTTTAAATTGGGTTGTTTGTCTTCTTACTGAGTTTGAAGAGTTCTTTGTATTTTCCAGATATAAGTCCTTTATCAGATATGTGACTTGAAAATATTTTCTTTCAGTCTATGGTTTGTCTTTTTTTTGAGAAAAATACGATTTTATTTTACAATATTCATTGAAAAAAATACTGGAAGAATATATATAAAGCCTTCAACAGTGTTTATTCTGGGGTGATAGAAATTTTAGGTAGTAAACTTTACTCTTCATGCTACATATTTCTGTAATTTAAAGCATTTTTTCATTTTAATGGGTATTACTTTTTATGTTTTAAAAATATGGAATGCTTCATAAATTTGTGTGCCATCTTTGTGCAGGGGACATGCTAATCTTCTCTATATTGTTCCAATTTTAGTATATGGGCTGCTGAAGCAAGCACTGTCTTTGCATTTTCTTAGGTATATCTTTTGAAGTGTAAACATTTAAAATTTTAATGATGTCTGGTTTACCAACTTTTTTCTTTTATGGGTTTTTTGGTGTCTTTTTGAAAAACTCTTTGCCTAATCTCAAAGTTGCAAAGATTTTCTCCTATGCTTTCTTCTAAACATTTTATAGTTTTACATATAGGTTTATGATCCATTTTGAATTAATTTTTATGTGTGGTGTGAGATAACAGTCTTTTCCCCATTGAATTATCTTAGTACCTTTGTCAAAATCAATTGACCATAAATTTAGGGGTTATTTCTAGACTTTCAATTCTATTACATTGATCTATATGCCTATCTTTATGCAAATACCACACTGTCTTGATTATTGTAGGTTTATAGTAAGTTTTGAAATTGGGTAGTAGAAGTCCTTCAGCTTTGCTCTTTTTCAAAATTGTTTTGGCTATTCCAGGTCCTTTGCACTTCCCTATAAATTTTAGGTTTAGCTTGTCAATTTCTACAACAAAGCCTCCTAGGATTTTCTTAGAGAGTTCATTGAATCTATAGATCAATTTTGGGAAAATTGCCACCTTAACAATATCGAGTGTTTCCCATGAACATGAATTGTTTCTCCATTTATTTAATTTCTCTCAGCAATGTTTTAAGTTTTCAGAGCACAAATCTTGAGTTTCTTTTGTTAAATTTATTCCTAAGTATTTTATTCTTTTGGATACAATTGTCAATGCAGTTGTCTTCTTTTTTTTTTTTTTTTTTTTTTGGCGGTACGTGGGCCTCTCACTGCTGTGGCCTCTCCCATTGCGGAGCACAGGCTCCGGACGCGCATGCTCAGCGGCCATGGCTCACGGGCCCAGCCGCTCCGCCGCATGTGGGATCTTCCCGGACCAGGGCACGAACCCGCGTCCCTTGCATCGGCAGGCGGACTCTCAACAACTGCGCCACCAGGGAAGCCCAATTGTCTTCTTTTTTAAAAAAATTCTTATAGAGGGACTTCCCTGGTGGTCCAGTGGTAAGACTCCGTGCTCCCAGTGCAGCGGCCCGGGTTCGATCCCTGGTCAGGGAACTGGATCCCACATGCTGCAACTAAAGAGCCCGCATGCCACAACTAAAAATCCCGCATGCCACAATTAAGATCCTGCGTGCCGCAACTAAGACCCGACGCAGCCAAATAAATAAATAAATATTTTAAAAAATCTTATAGAAATATAGTTGATTTACAATGTTGTGTTAGTTTCAGGTGTACAGCAAAGTGATTCAGTTATATATATGTATATATTAATATACTCCTTTTTACATTCTCTTGCATTATAGGTTATTACAAGATATTGAGTATAGTTCCCTGTGCTATACAGTAGGTCCTTGTTGGTAATGCAGTTGTTTTAATTTTACTTTTGGATTGTTCATTGCTAGTATGTAGAACTGCAATTGATTTTGTATGTTGATCTTGTATCCTGAAACCTTGCTAAACTTATTTATTAGTTCTATTAGTTATTTTTATTTTTAAAAATATTTATTTATTTATTTGGCTGTGCCAATTCTTAGTTGTGGCATGCGGGATCTTCGTTGTGGCATATGGGATCTAGTTCCCTGACCAGGGATCGAACCTGGGCCCCTGCATTGGGAGCGCAGTGTCTTAGCCACTGGACCACCAGGAAAGTCCCTCTAGTAGTTATTTTTAAAAGGATTTCTTAGGATAGGATTTTCTACATATAGGATCATATCGTTTATGAATGAAGATAGTTTTACTTCTTCCTTTCCAATGTGCATGTCTTTATTCTCCCTTCCTTTTTTTTTTTTTTTTTTTTGTTGTTTGCACTGGCTTGAATCTCCACTACAGTGTTAAATGGAAATGGCAAGAGCAGACATCTTCACCTTGCTCCTGACACTAATGAAACAAACTTTTCCTTCATTTCAAATAAGGCGCTCTATGCAGATATTTTTGATGATGCTTGAACAATAACAAGGGCTTAGTTAAAAATATCTTTTTCCATCTTTATGTTGGTATTATATAAATCACTTTAAGAATTGAGTATTGGGACTTCCATGGTGGTGCAGTGGTTAAGAATCCGCCTGCTAATGCAGGGGACATGGGTTTGATCCCTGGTCCGGAAAGATCCCACATGCTGCAGAGCAGCTAAGCTCGTGCACCACAACTACTGAGCCTGCATCCTAGATCCCGCGAGCCACAACTACTGAGCCTGCACCCTAGAGCCCCAGCTCCACAACAAGAGAAGCCACCACAAGTGAGAAGCCCACGCACCACAATGAAGAATAGCCCCCGCTCGCCACAACTGCCTGCGTGCAGCAACGAAGACCCAACACAGCCGAACATAAATAGATATTTTTTTAAAAAAAGAATTGCTCATTAGTTGGCTTTTGCTGCATACGACACAGCCCCAAAACTTAGTGTCTTAAAACAATAAACATTAAATTACTTCTCATGATTCTGTGGGTCAGCTGGGTGGCTCTTCCGGTGTAGGTAGGCCAGCTCAGTTGGTGCTGGAGGGTACAGGATGGCCTCGCTCACATATCTGGCAGTTGGCAGGCTGGTAGATATATGAGAGGCCTCTGCTGGCCTGGCTCACATCCCTAACCCTAACCCTAACCCCTAACCCTAACCCTAACCCTAACCCCTCACCCTAACCCCTCACCCTCACCCTCACCCTCACCCTAACCCTAACCCCTAACCCTAACCCTAACCCTAACCCTAACCCTAACCCTAACCCTAACCCTAGGCTTAGGGTTCCCAAGAGCAGCATATGTAAGCATACCTCAAGCCTCTGCTTTCATCACATTTGCTACTGTCCTATGGGCCAGAGCAAGTCCTAAGGCAGCTTAGATTCAAGGGGTGAAGAAATAAACTCCACCTCTTGATGGGAGGAGCTGTGAAGTTACATTGCACAACGACATGGAAACAGGGAAGAGTGGAGAATTAGGGCCATTTCCACAATCTACCACAAATAGGTTTGATTTCTACCTTTAAATACTTAGAGGCCTCTGGATGTCACTTACATTAATTATGAATTTTATGTTTGTCAACAAAGTGTGCAGAAATAAAGCCTATAATTTAACTAAATCATCCTTGATTATGCTTTGCACAAATTAATTTTTCTTCAAATTATCTGATCTTTTTTTTTTTTTTTGCATGCGAGATCTTAGTTCCCCGACCAGGGATCGAATTCACACCCCCTGCATTGGAAGCGCGGATTCTTAACCATTGGACCGCCAGGGAAGTCCCTATCTGATCTTGAGTATGATGCTGAACTGGAGCATAAAGAAGAGACTGCTAGGTGCTCTCTCACTTCCTTCTAAGTTCTCATTCAGATCAGAGGAAACCATGGACCATTCAGGAACTTCTTGGGAAAACAAAGACCTTCATTTCAGAGGCAAACCATTAGGCTGACTGGGGCTTCCAGATGGGGCTGAAGCTTCCAGTAACTTCACACAAAGGCTCACATGGGTGGTGGCCTGGACTCTCATAGGACATTTGGCATTCAGTTCCACTGCTAACAGGAAATACTCCTACTTTGCAAGACCCAATGAAGTTAAAGAAATTACCCTTGTGGCACAACTGGGTATTATATAAATCATTTTAAGAATTGTGTATTGAGACTTCCCTGGTGGTCCAGTGGCTAAGACTCCATACTCCCAATGCAGGGGGCCCAGGTTCGATCCCTGGTCAGGGAACTAGATCCCACATGCTGCAACTAAGAGTTCACGTGCTGCAACTGAGTCCACATGCCACAACTACAGATCCCACATGCCGCAACTAAAAAGATCCTACATGCTGCAATGAAGATCTCGCACGTGGCAATGAAGATCCCGTGAGCTGCAACTAAGACCCAGTGCAGCCAAAAAAAAAAAGAACATAAAGGACAAAGAAAACTACATGATCATCTCAATCGATGCAGAAAAGGCATTTGACAAAATCCAACACCCTTTCATGATAAAAAGTCAACAAACTAGGAATGGTAGTGAACTTCCTAAACCTGATAAGGGCATTCACAAAAAAAAGTCTACAACTAACATCATACAGGTGAAAGACTGATTGCTTTCACCCTAAGATTGGGAAGAAGGCATGAATGTTCGCTCTTACCACTTCTACTGGACATAGTACTGGCAGTCTTCACTAGTGCAATTAGGCAAGAAAAAGGGAAAAGGCATACAGATTGAAAAGGAAGAAATTAATCTGTCCTTATTCACAGACAACAAGATTTTCTATGCAGATATAGAGAACAAACTAGTGGTTACCAGTGAGGAGAGGGAATGGGAGAAGGGCAATAACGGGCTAGGGGATTAAGAGGTACAAATTATTATATATAAAATAAGCTACAAGGATTGTAGCTTATTTGTACAACACAGGGAATATAGCCAATATTTTATAATAACTACAATTGGAGTATAACCTTTAAAAATTGTAATCACTATATTGTACACCTATAACTTGTAAAATATTGTGCACCAACTATACTTCAATAAAATTTTTTTTAAATTAAAAAAAAAGATTGCCTATGTAGAAAATCTCAAGGAATCTACAAAAGCAAAACAAAACAAAAAATGCCTGGAACTCATAATTAAGCAAAGCATGGTCAGAGTATACGAGGTCAACAAACAAAAATCAATCACGCTTCTATAAACTAGAAATGTACAATTGGAAACTCCCCCAAAATGTACAACAGTTCCAACAAAAATGAAATAGTTATAAACCTAACAAAACACATACAGGAACTGTATGCTGTAAACTACATGTTGATGAAAGAAATCAGCAAGAGTGCAATAAATGTGTTCAGTGACTGGAAGACTCAATGCAGGAAAGATGTCCATTCCCCCAAGTGGATCAAGGTATTTAATGCAATACCAATCAAAATCCCAGCAGGAGTCTCTGTAGATTTAGACAAAGTGATTCTAAAATTTATACGGAAGGACAAAGGAATTAGAGTAGTTAAAAGGATTTTGAAAAGGAAGAATAATGTTGGAGGAATCACCCTACTCGTTTTTAAGAATTTCGGTAAAACTACAGTATTCAAGACAGTATGGTATTGGCAAAGGAATAGACACATAGATCAATGGAGCAAAAGTTCAGAAATAGACTCACGCAAATACTGACCTTTGATTTTTGATGAAGTTGCAAAAGAAATTCAATGGAAGCAGGATAGTCTTTTTTAAAAGTGGCACTGGAAAAATTAGTAATCCATGTGCAAAAAATGAATCTCAATGGAAACCTCAAACTTTAGACAAAAATTAACAAAAGCAGATCATAGAGCTATATGTCAAACATAAAACTATCAAACTTTTAAAAGAAAACATTGGGGGACTTCCCTGGTGGTCCAGTGGTTAGGACTCTGTGCTTCCACTGCAGGGGGCGCAGGTTCTATCTATCCCTGCTTGGGGAACTAAGATCCTGCATGCCGCTCAGCCCAGCAAAAAAAAAAAGAAAAAACTTTTTAACCAGGAATTAGGGGAAGAGTTCTTAAACATGACATTAAACACACGATCCATAACAGAAAAATGATTAAATTCGACCTCACCAAAATTAAAAACTTTTGCTCTTTGAAAGACAGTGTTAAAAGAATGAAGCTACAGATTAGGAGAAAATATTTGCACATCACATCAGACAAAGAACTTGTATCCAGAGTATGTAAAGGATTCTTGAAGCTCAACAATAAGAAAACAAGCCCATTTTTTAAAATGGGGAGAAGATCTGAATAGATATGTCATCAAAGAAGATATAAGGTGGAATATAAACACATAAAAAGATGTTCAACCTCATTACAATTAAGTAAATGCAGATACCCACCATGATGAGATACACACGTTCTAATGAATGACTAGAATAAATAATATTGACCACACCAAATGCTGGCAAGAATATGGAGAAACTGGATCACTCATACATTGCTGGTGGGAAAGCAAAATGTCACAGCCATTCTGGAAACTGATCGCAGTTTCACATAAAGTTAAATATACACTTACCTCGTGACCCAGCAATTTCACTTCTGAGTATAAACTAGTATACCCTTGTACATGAATGCTTATAGTAACTCTGAGCATAATTTCCCAAAGCTGGAAACAATCCAAATATTCATGAATATATAAATGGATAAACAAACTATGGTGCATCCGTATAATAGAATATTACTCCCATGTTACTCATACACAGCACAACTTGAAGAAATCTCAACATCATTATGTTGAATGAAAGAAACCTGTCTGACAGGATTACATACTTTATGATTACATTTATACAATATTCTTGAAAAATCAAAACTCTAGTGATGGGAAGAGATCAGTGGTTTACAGAAGGTTGGGGTGGGGTGGGGTGTATCTAGAAAGGGATAGTTGGGGTGATGGAAGTGTTTTGTATCCTGATTGCTGTGGTGCTCACGTGAATATGTGGTAAAATTCATAGAACTGTACAATAAAAGGATAAAAGTCCATTCTGTGTTATGATAAATAAAACAAAATAAAAGACACAACCCTTGTTCTGAAGAGTACGCAGATCAGTCAGAGAGCTGGAGGTTTAGACATATCCTACACTGTATAAGACATAGGTCACTGACAGCACTGTGAGAGCACAGAGCAAGGAAATTATCACTTGAGGGGGTGGGAATCAAAGAAGGCATCACAGAGAAATAACACTTCTTTGATTATCAGGCAGCTGTTGAATATATTTTCATGTGTATTTTTTTTAATATGTGAATTTATTTATTTATTTATTTTTGGCTGCGTTGGGTCCTCATTGCTGCGCGCGGGCTTTCTCTAGTTGCGGCGGGCGGGGGCTACTCTTCGTTGTGGTGCACAGTCTTCTCATTGCCGTGGCTTCTCTTGTTGCAGAGCACGGGCTCTAGGCACGCTGGCTTCAGTAGTTGTGGCGCACGGGCTCAGTAGTTGTGAATCACAGGCCCAGTTGCTCTGCGGCATGTGGGATCTTCCCGGACCCGGGCTCGAACCCGTGTCCCCTGCATTGGCAGGCGGATTCTTAACCACTGCGCCACCAGGGAAGCCCTTTCATGTGTATTCTGACCACTTGTGGTGTTTAAAAAAAAATAATTTGTCATCCTTTACCCATTTAAAAAATTTGAATTTTTTTTTTTTGGTTTGTAAGAATTCTTTATGTACTCACAACACTTTGGATTTTATTTCTGTATATTTTTCCATTTATTTTCCTTTTATTTGTGTGTTGTAAGTTTGTAATAAACACAATTTTATTTTTGAGCAAGAAGAAGAGTAGATGTTTTTGTTGATCTTGAACCCCTTATGGACCTTCATGTTGGACAACTTGAAGGATAAGTGGATCACCCCAGGCTGATCCCAAGGCCCTTCTTGTTCACCCCACTTCTTCCCCACCCCTTGCCCCATCCACCTCCTTCCCTGACTGGCTCCCACTGGCAATGGCTGACAGAGGAGTGTCCCCACCCATCCTTTCAGTGAAGCTGAGGCCCCCTCACAGCATTCCTTATCACTTTGGATAAAAATGTAAAGATCAAATGTAAAGATCAAAAGAAAATCCTAAAAAGGTAAAAGAAAAAAGGACAGATTAAATTTGTGAGAATAGGATCAAAGTGATATCTCATTTCTCATTCGATTGAATGGTGAAGATAAGAGCTGTTTGTTCATTGTTTTTCCTCTCATGTATGCAGTCTCTAGAACAGTACCTGACACCAAGTGGGCACTCAATAAATATTTGTTATATGACTGATTGGAGTAGTAGCTTGAAAACTAGCTTTAAACTTAGATCTATAACACTACTCAATTAACGAATAGGACAAAATACAGTTATGACTGGACAAATAAGGATGTGATAATCAATGCCCACAGACCTGAGGTGAAAAATGTACCAAAGAATGTACTCCAGCTAACAGGAATATAACACAACGAAGTAGTGGGATGCAAGGGTCAAAAGTGAGCAAAGAATTTGGTATAGAATGCTGGTACAGATAAACAAACATTGACTATCAAAAAAGATAACAGTAATTATATACTTTACACTTCTGATAAGTTTTGATAACAAGCTAGGCATTAAATTACCAAAAATATTAACAGGAGAGATGGGAGGAAGAAGAGTGTCCTGTGATGCTGATGAATCTGTTTTGGTTAAAGTGATTCCTCGGACTTTTAAAAAGCAGACAATAGAGATATTAATTAACTCTAGTCATTGGTAGGAATAGAAAATATAACTTCCAAGCCACTGAGGAAAAAAAAAGGAATAAAAACTCCTAAATCAATCCAAGAAGTAAAACAAATGTACATATACATTGATATTTTGTTGTAAAAATATTTATAGCCATATATGGGTAGATTAAAATTAGAAGTTATGGGGCTTCCCTGGTGGCACAGTGGTTGAGAGTCCGCCTGCCAATGCAGGGGACACGGCTTCGTGCCCCGGTCCGGGAAGATCCCACAGGCCGCGGAGCGGCTGGGCCCGTGAGCCATGGCCGCTGAGCCTGTGTTCCGCAACGGGAGAGGCCACAGCAGTGAGAGGCCTGCGTACCGCAAAAATAAATAAATAATAAATAAATAAAAATAAATAAAATTAGAAGTTATACTACTAATTAAATTAAATCATACTGCTAATTAAATATAAAAGTAATTAGGTCTGAGGAATAGGATTAATCTGTTTAGGCCTTTACTTTTTGGATAAATTTTGGAATACAAACTTGTGAGTAATGATCATAATATGAGGAATAGAGAAATATTATATAAAACTGTAGAAATTCATTTCATTTTTATGTGAAATATAAATATTATTCATGCAGAAAATGAATGCACCTAGAACTTTGAAACATGTGATTTTATATGAGGGTTAAAAGTAAATGATTTTCTCATTTATAATTTCTAATTTTTCTAAACTTTGTAAATGAATGTGTTGACTTTCCAATTAGAATAAACACTAGGTATTTTTTTAAATCTATAAAAAAATAAAGAAATAGCAGGCACTTTGAGAATAACTATATGGGACATTTTTATAACATGAGGGTGAATGATGAATTGAGGGCATGAAACACTATATATGATACGATCTTAATTGTATAAAAATGTGTAATGTGTTGTTTATAACTATGTTTACATATACAATTAGATGTATCTTACAAGATGAATATTATATGGATTGGTCTGATGAACCCTGGGCATTTGTATTCATGCTCATATATATTAGATATAATTGAATGATTGTATACAAATAGATATAGTCTGAAATTATGCAAATCAAGCTGGTAATGTTGGATATATTTCTAGAAAGTTAGGTTGAGATTTGAAATATTTATTTTATGTTTCTATATTTTAAAATTTTCACTATAATCAAGTATTACATTTTAATTTTAAAATTGTAAAATATGCATTCAGAAGTTATCATTACTGGAAAACTGCATATTATATAACAATACATACAGAAGTGAAAAGGTATGATCCAAAATATAATAGTATGTACAAGCGAACCCAATTTTAGAAAAATATATTTATGTAAATAAAAACACGGAAATTTAGAAATACATAAACTTGTAAAGTACAGAAATGAGAAACTATTCCTAGGATGTTGGGTTTATGTTTTTAATTTCTTTCTACTACAACGTCGTAGTTCCTTCTTTTCTGAAAAACTTGCAAGCAGCGTGGATGACCTTTCTAATGATAAAAGAAAACACCATTTCTGGAATGAAAGTAAAAGAAATAGGAAGCAACGGAAGGCTATTTAATGGGTGGGAAAGGGCTCCCGTTCCAATATAAATGATAAAACCGCAAGACAAAACTGTATCCCTCCCCTAGAGCGCACGCGCGCGTCCTCTGTGTGAGCATTGTATGGTGCACACCGATCAATTGATGGGGACCCTCTGACCGGGCTTTTGAGGACTTGCCCCAAATAGTTATTTCCCACTTAGCACACCTGGCCTAGTGCACTGGTTCACAGAATCTACTGGAGGGCTTGTTAAAACCTAGGCTGCAGGGCCTCATCCCCAGTTTTCCCCTTCAGTGGGTCTGGGGTGGGGTCCGAGGATTTACATTTCTAACACGTCCGCAGTATGCGGCTGCATCCCCGCTTTGAGAACTACCGGCCTCCCGTCTGGGTCCACAAACAGAGGAGGACACCCAGAGCCTGGCGGGTGTGTGAGGCCCGGGACCTCAGGGCTTGGTGGCTAGGGACTCCCTCCTCCAGGCCTTTAGCCTACAGCATTTCTTGACAACTAGGGAAAATTGCGGGGATCAAATGTGGGGTTAACTAGTGCGGATTTACAAAGCCTAGATCGAGTAGAAACGGAATTCTAGAAGTGATGTCTGATGGGACTTTGCAGTTTAGACCTCAGATTTATTTCATATTCAAAGGAGAAAGAAAGGCAAATTCTCAGGCAGTGAGCAGGTTTCCCGCAAACCCTGCAGCAAGCAACTTCCTTTCCAGCAGCCATCTGGCTCGGAGGCGTTTTTTTCAGACGCGAAAGGCGGGCGAAGAAACAGTGTAGATGCAGATGAGGTGAGGGATTGAGGGCATCTTGGCATTTCTGGAGCAACATTGCCATCAAGAGGAAAATTTAACAAAACCTCAAGCCATGTGGGCAAACAAAATGAGGCTACAATACCAGAAAGGAAAGCTTTGTTGGAACAGAAAAACCAGAAGTCATGAGTGATTGATTCAGAAAACAAATTGAAGATGATCCCACTGATTTGTAGATGGGACGATTTGAGCGTCACCAAGGTTTTAATTGTAATGGATTGAAATACATGAAATGTAAACCTGTTTGTTTATTTTTTTTGGAGGGCGCACCTGGCGGCTGGCGGGATCTTAGTTCCCAGACCAGGATAGGACTAGGGATCTAATCGCTCCCCCTGCAGTGGGAGCCTGGAATCTTAACCACTGAACCTCCAGAGAAGTCCCTAAACCTTTTTAAAATCCACAAATTCATGATGATACAAATAAAAATAGCTTATTGGTCACCTTGGGAAACAACTCTTTTTTATTTTATTTTATTGGCCACACCGCATATTGGCCACATGCGGGGATGGCTCAAACCCATACCCCTTGAAGTGGAAGGGCAGAGTCTCAACCACTGGACCGCCAGGAAAGTCCTGGGAAACAACTCTTTATATTGGAAACTGGTAAATACAGGGAAAGAATCAAGCATTTATCCTGGTTTTCTTTTTTCTTTTTTTTTTTTGCAGTACGCGGCCCTCTCACTGTTGTGGCTTCTCCCGTTGCAGAGCACAGACTCCGGACGCGCAGGCCCAGCGGCCATGGCTCACGGGCCCAGCCGCTCTGCGGCATGTGGGATCTTCCCGGACCGGGACACGAACCCGTGTCCCCTGCATTGGCAGGCGGACTCTCAACCACTGTGCCACCAGGGAAGTCCTATCCTGGTTTTCTTATACAAGGCAAAGAATTGGCAAGGGGAAGTTCCCTTTATAGATGTATTTGGGCTAATAAATGAAGAAGGAACGAGAGAATCAGAACATTCCATTTTGTCACCCCCTTGTGAATAAATGGATCCAGGCATCGCCCATCAATGACTGGTGACATCACAAAAAAGAGACACAACCAACAGTATGTGCCTATCCATATGAAGTCATCCTGAATATATACAAAAAATCAGGGTAATATGAAGGCTGAATGGATATTTGACACTATTTAGGGTTTTTAAATATTTTTAGATGAGGAAATGGTACTGAGGTTAGATTTTCTAAAGAGTCCTTATCTTTCAGACACACATACCGACATATTCTAGATAAAATAATATGATATCTGAGATTTGCTTCAAAATAATCTGAAGGGTACATAGTGCATGGAATATAGATGAAATAAGGTTGGCCATAGTTTATAAAGGTTGCAGCTGGGTGATGGTACAGAATACTCATTTTGATGTTCTCTAGACTGATGTTCTTCTAGACTGATGTTCTTCTAAACTTCTGTGTAAGTTTCTAATGTACCCTAATATAAAATAAAAATAAAATTTGATTAGTGGAATTATGCCTTTTATAAGCACAGTGCCCTTAATTCAGAGCTAGCTTTGAATACACTCTTAGCATATATTCCATTTATATAACTTGTATACAAAAAGCTTGAGTGAAATGGGACTTAATAAAGTTTTACTTGGCCTAGTTTCATACAATCCTGAGTCATGTCAACACTTATGAGTCATTTCCCAAATCCATGACACCTACTTACTGTTAAGGAAGTAGCAGTTCAATCCATGTTCAGCTTTTCTTTTTCTAGTAAAGACTGACACAAATTTGTGTGGTGCTGCATTTTATATGTACATGGAATTATGTTTTACTCATAAGGGTCTAGTAAACACAGTCAGAGGTTCTCAACTTGCCCTGAACCATTTCATAGTTAATTGCACATGTAGGAAATTCATGTTTCAACTACTTGTGAGAAATGAAGCTTCTCTCAATCAGCAATGTTAGCTGTTGTGTTGCTTAAAACCCTTCAATGATTCCCCGCCAAATAAAAGACACACTCTGGGGACTTCCCTGGGGGTGCAGTGGTTAAGAATCCGCCTGCCAATGCAGGGGACACAGGTTCGAGCCCTGGTCCAGGAAGATCCCACATGCTGTGGAGCAACTAAGCCTGTGCGCCACAACTACTGAGCCTGTGCGCCACAACTACTGAAGCCCGTGCACCTAGAGCCCATGCTCCGCAACAAGAGAAGCCATTGCAGTAAGAAGTCCGCACATCACAACGAAGAGTAGCCCCTGCTCGCCGCAACTAGAGAAAGCCTGCGCACAGCAACGAAGACCCAACACAGCCAAAAATAAATAAATAAAAAAAAATTTTAAATAGATAAGCAACAAGCATATCTATTTAAAAAAAAAAGACACACTCTGTCCTTTAACCTGTAGGGATGCCTTCTGCTCACACGTCCACTTCTGGTTTTGTCAGCTGTGGCCAAGGTAGCAAGAAGGTTCTCAACACACAGGGAAGGGATCATTTTAACCTGGATCACAAGCACCAAATGGAGCCCCCTTCCTCTCAGGGAACAATGTGACTGTCAGCCATTTCAAGGCTTCTGGAATTGGGTTTGGAGCCTGTGCTGGAAAGAGTTAACATAGGAGGCCTGCTTGCAAAATTGGCCCTTGGTTAGTGTAACAGACTTAATTGTGTCTCCACCCCAGATTCATATGTTGAAACCCTACCCCCAAAGTGATCGTATTTGGAGATGGGGGCCTTTAAGGAGGTAAACAAGGTTAAATGAAGTCATAAGTGCGGGGTCCTGATCCAGTAGGACTGGTGTATTTAGATGAAGAGGAAGAGACCCCAGAGATCTCGCTCTCGGTGCACGCAGAGGAAAGGCCATGTGAGGACATAGCGAGAAGGCAGTTGTCTACAAGCCAGGAAAAGAGTCCTCACTAGAAACCAACCCTGGTGGCACCTTGATCTTGGACTTCTAGCCTCCAGAACTGTGAGAAAATAAATTTCTGCTGTTTAAGCCACCCAGTCTGCAGTAACTTGCACGGCAGCTGACTAATGCAGCTGACATCTGGGAACTGAGATGTGGGGAGAATTCCCAGCACTTTCTAAATGGCAAGTGGCTGACTGTGCCTAAATGGTTGTACAAACCCTGTGGCTTATGCTTAACACCTGCTTTATTTCTGGGGGTCTGGCATTTTGGTACATGTTAACCAGAGGGTGCCTACGTGACTGGCCCCTGAGAAAAATCTTGGACTCTAACCCCGGGTGAGTTTCCCTGTAGACAGCATTTCAGATGCGTTGTCACTGTTCATTTCTGGAGGAATGAAGCATATCCTGTGGGACTCCACCAGGACGGGAGTCTTAGAAGCTTGTTCCTGGTTCCCTCCCCACTTCACCCTGTGTGCCTTTTCCCTATGCTGACTGTGCTTTGCGTCCTTTCATTGTAATAAATCATAGCCGTGAATATGACTACACAGTGTCCTGTGAGGCTTCAGAGTAAATCATCAAACTTAGGTACCCCCGACACAGAGCCTCTTGTCCATAGTAGCATGCCATCGTTCTCAGAGCCCCTCCATTCATTGCTTTACTGCTTGTATTGCTGCCAGCCCCTCGGAGGCAGAGTCCTTACCTTAGTCATCACTATATTCTCAGTGCCAGGAAAAGAGTAGGGTGCCTGTGTCTGCTGAGTCTTTTGGCGGGGGAAGCTTAAAACAACAGACATTTTGGGAATTCCCTGGTGTTCCAGTGGTTAGGACTCTGTGCCTTCACTGCCAGAGGGTCCAGGTTCAATCCCTGGTCAGAGAACTAAGATCCCACAAATGGCGCTGTGCGGCATGGCAAAAAACAACAACAAAAACCCCCCAAATTTTTGATGGCTCTGGAAGTTACAAGTCTGAAATCAAGGTGCTGGTGGCAGGGCCATGTTCCCTCTGAAGGCTCCAGAGGAGGGTCCTTTCTTGCCTCTTCCAGCTTCTGGTGGGTTGCCAGCAATCCTTGGCAGTCCATAGCTCGCAGACGCACCACTCTAATTCCTGCCTCCTTCGTCACACGGCATTCTCACTGTGTATGTATCTCTGTGCCTCTTCTCATCAGGAGCCAGTGATTGGAATCAGGATCTACCTTAATCTAGTACGACCTCATCTTAACTTACATCTTTTTTAAAAAAATTATTTATTTATTTTCAGCTGTGTTGGGTCTTCGTTGCTGTGCACGGGCTTTCTCTAGTTGGGGCGAGCGGGGGCTACTCGTCGTTGCGGTGCGCGGACTTCTCATTGCGGTGGTTCCTCTTGTTGCGGAGCACAGGCTCTAGGCACGCAGACCTCAGTAATTGTGGCTGGCAGGCGCAGGCTCAGTAGTTGTGGCACACAGGCTTAGTTGCTCTGCAATATGTGGGATCTTCCCAAACCTGGGCTCGAACCCGTGTCCCCTGCATTGGCAGGCGGATTCTTAACCACTGTGCCACTGGGGAACTCCCTTAACTTACATCTTAATTACACCTGCGAAGACCTAATTTCCAAATAAGGTCACATTCACAGGTACCAGGGGTTAAGACTTGAATATATTTTGGGGGGCGGATACAATTCAACCCACAACACCTTGTTTTGGCTGTACCAAGATGCCTCATTGATCAATGCTAATGACTGTTGACAATAATTTTTTTTTGCCACACTATGCAGCATGCAGGATCTTAGTTCCTTGACCAGGGATTGAACCCATGCCCCCTGCAGTGGAAGCATGGAGTCCTAACCACTTGACCGCCAGGGAATTCTGACAATAATTTCTAATCTTCCCTGAGCACTTGCCATATTGCAGGCACTGGGCTAAGTACTTTATATGCATTATCTCATGTGATTCTCTCCCTCCACCATAGACACTATTATTATCCCCATTTAATTGATGAGGAAACTGAGGCCTAGTGAGGTGAAGCAACTTGCCCAGTGTCTTATTCAGTTAGTGGTAGATTATAATTTCCAAAAATGGTCACAGCAATATTTCTGGCCCCACGTGCCTTTCTAGAACTTTGTTGCTACCCATCAAGAAGCAGAACCTTGGGGCTTCCCTGGTGGCGCAGTGGTTGAGAGTCCGCCTGCCGATGCAGGGGACACGGGTTCGAGCCCTGGTCTGGGAAGATCCCACGTGCTGCGGAGCAACTAGGCCCGTGTGCCACAACTACTGAGCCTGCGCGTCTGGAGCCTGTGCTCCGCAACAAGAGAGGCCAAGATAGTGAGAGGCCTGCGCACCGCGATGAAGAGTGACCCCCCCTTGCCACAACTAGAGAAAGCCCACGCACAGAAACGAAGACCCAACGCAGCCAAAATAAATACATACATAAATAAATAAGTAAATAAAAAAACTCCTACCCAACACCTAGGTATTGAAAGGTTGGTTTTTTTAAAAAAAAAAAAAAAAGAAGCAGCAGAACCTGTTTTCTTCTCCATCTGAACTTGGGCAGGACCTTGTGACTGCCTCGATGAATAGGAGATGGGGGAACACTATGTAACTTCCAAAACCGGTCATGAAAGGTGATACAACTTCCACCTGTCTCTCTCTCACAGGGCTTGGCCTTGGAAGCCAGCCACCATGCTGTGAGGAAGCCCAAACCAATCACATGGAGAGGCCCAGGCTGCAGCCAGCATCAACTACCATGCGTGTGAGTGAGGGAGCCTTCAGACGATCCAGCCCCTGGCCTTCAAGCCTCCCAGCTGAGGTCCCAGACAAGGAGGAGCAGAGATAAGCCATCATTGCTGATGTGCTCTGTCTGAATTCCTGACTCACAGCATACAACTGGGAGCTTCAGGTGTAGTTTGGACGAGGCTGGATCCAGGGACTCAGATAATACCATCAAGACTCAGAATCCCTGCATTCCTCAACTTCGCCTTCTCCACGTTGTCTTCATTTTCCAGCTCCTCTTGGGGTCCCCTGGTAACCTCTGGTTCCCCATATCAAGTGATGTTTTTGAAGTTCATCCACGCTGTAGCAGGGATCAGTACTTCTTTCCTTTTCATGGTTAAATACTATTCCATCATAGGGATAGACCACATTTTGTTTATCCATTCATCAGTTGACATGTCTCCTTAAATTTTACACTCTAGACACCTTGTTTGCCTCATCCTAGCCCTGGGAGGTGATTCCAGGAAGCAATAAAATCTAAAATGGGTATTTCTAATGGGCAGGTGGCTTCTCCTCCAATCACTGACTCAGAAACCCTGGTTCCTGACATCCCATGGCGCCACCATCTCTGTCACGCTGTGTAAGAGCTCTGCTGAGTCTTTAATTGTGTCAGTGGAAAGCAAACTCTGTACAAAAACATAAAGAAACACTCATCCAGACTACCTGGAAGGAAAACAAGTATAAATTCTTTGCAAGTTTTAATTATAGTTTTAGAATGCAGTTTCATATTTTAAAATATATCCAGTAACTCAAGGTTAATAAGAATTATTCAGTAGCTCTTTT
This sequence comes from Leucopleurus acutus, assembly GCF_964270905.1. NCBI lineage: Eukaryota > Metazoa > Chordata > Mammalia > Artiodactyla > Delphinidae > Leucopleurus > Leucopleurus acutus. Next base: position 42,339,209 of record NC_139148.1, on the reverse strand, counting down.
GGGGGCTTTTAAAATGACACACATCTGTAATTAGCACAATTTCTAATATACAAATGGTAGCTGCTGACAAACTTAAACATGAAGATCTTTCCATTTTGGAACGCTAAGTATATCCCCTCTCTGTTTTCTTCACTTCACCCCACCCTTGAACTGAATTTATAAAGTTCTATTGAATAAATTTAACCAATAGTATTTGTACTAGCTACCTTTTGCTGTGTAACAAATTATCCCCAAAACTTAGTGGCTTAAAACCACAAACATTTATTATCTTGAACATTTTCAGAGGGACAGGAGTCCAGGAGTGCCTTAGCTGGATTGTTCCGGCTCCAGTTCTCTCACAAGTTTGCGGCCAGGATGGTAGTTGGGGCTGTGGTCTCATCTGACGTCTCATTTGGACAGAAGGGTCTGCTTCCAAGCTTACTGACAAGGCTGTTGGCAGGAAGCCTCAGTTCCTAATCACATGGACCCCTCCATATGGCCGCTTGATACAGCCTCACAACATGACATCTGGCTTCCCACAGACAGGTGATCCAAGAGAGAGAACAGGCAGGAAGCTGCAGTGCCTTTTATTAGCTAGTCTAGGAAATTACATACTGTACATTTCACCAAATTCCATTCATTAGAAGTGAGCATACTCACTATACTATACTTAGACTATACTAAGTTTAGCATACTCTCAAGGGGAGGGGAATTAAGTACCATCTCTGGAATGGAAGAGTGTCGAAGAATTCATGGACATATTCTAAACCCACCACATTAACATATTACAAGCTAACTTTCTTTAATAATTTTCTGATGAAAGATTATATGGAACCTAGTACATCTTGTACATAAGTCACAGGCAGTGCAAGTAGGATCCCTGCTCCGGGCCCTGAGATGCAGGGGCCCCCATGCTTTGGAGTGGCTTCCTCAAAGTGGCCTAAAACCCTGTCTGGTGGTTGGGACTGGCCAGGCCAGAAGTACCATTTGAGTGAGGTCCTGGTCTGGACCAGGACCCCCATGAGCCTTGATCCCTATTTTTCCTTTTTGAAGGTGCTCTCTCTTACCCTTTACCCTATGTATAGGGTCAGACAGATGCCCCTGATGAGCTCTGGTACTTACACCTATAGGACTGTCCCAGAGCTCTGTGGCCAGTTCTGGGCTGGGGCGTGGGGCTGGCAAGTAGATCACTCCTGATGGCTGGTGTGGCATTTCTTTCATAAGATCTTATGAGACTGGGGCATCAGAATGGTGGCGACAGCCTGATTTTGAGTGACTATCACTCATGTTGTTTATAGGCCAAGTTCAACGCTCTAGGCCTGAACATTCAGTTCCAGCCCTTGGGCTTGAGTTGCATGTGTATCAGCTCTCACCGTGACTATTCCAACTGTGGGACTACGTCCAGTCTAGGGCACCTAAAGGTGCAGAGGTGGTGGCAGGTGCCTTTCCCTTGTATGGCACCCAGGGCTGTCATTCCCTCCACAAGCTCTGCACCAGGTGTCAAGCAGTACTCTGGGCCATGTCCACTTCCTGCAGAGACTTTCAAGACAATTGCTCCACAACTCCAATGGGGTCTCTTGGCTCATCAATGCGGTGACATCATGCTCCCCAGGTCAGTCTCAAGCCATGCCAGATGAAGAATGGACATTCTTTGTACAATTTGGACTTCTGCCATGGGCACCTTTCTTTCCTCTCCCCCGGTGGTGGTGAGTGGAAGGCAGGGGTGCAGTCAAGCTTGCAGTAGATCTCATTCTAGGAGGCACTGATTATTGTTCAAAGAGTTCAGGAGAAGACGTGGTTACAAGTTATCTTGTTCTACCTTTATGCTATAAAATTCCAAACAGAAAATTTAACATGACCAGAAAAGGAAGTATTATTCACATTTCCCCATATCCTCTGTGTAAGGCTTGCTTTTGTGGTTTTTATCAACAAAACACAGTAACTTCTGTATGAGGAGTCACTGGAAGCCAGTATTTATGGGCAGGCCAATGGATGATGCAATGTCCCAAGTAAGATGTAACCAGCATTAAATAAATGGTATTAGGGAACTGTGGAGGCAAGTGATCTATATCTTTCCAGTACAAACATGTTCTAAAGAGCCATGGCATTGTGAGTAATAATGGCGTTGCTACCTTCTTGTGGTGGAAGATGAAATTAGCCAAGAATGGCACTGTGAGATAATAGAAAATATATATTGTTTCTGCCCTGGTTTCTGACACAGAGCTCCTGAAACCCTTGTAAATTCCTACGTGATAAGAGCATTAGCAGCACCTTTATTTTACTGAGGCGACTCTGGGTGGGCCCCTGGATGGTCACCAGAAAGACCAAACCACGATTAGGAGTTTGGCATTTTCAGCCCCAGGCCCCCATCCTCCAGAGAGGGGAGAGGGCTGGAAATGGAGTTAATGATCAATCATGCCTACGTGGGGAAGCCTCCATAAAATCCCAATAGCATGGAGTTCCAGGAGCTTCCGGGTGGGTGAACACATCCACATACCAGGAGGGTGATGCACCCCAACTCCACAGGGACAGAAGCTCCTGCACTAGGGACCCTCCCAGACCTCACCCTAGGTATCTCTTCATCTGGCTGTTCATCGGCATCCTTTATCATGTCCTGTAACAAACTGGTAAATGTAAGTAAGTATTTCCTTGAGTTCTGTGAGTTTCTCTACAAACTAATCTAACCTGAAGAGGAGGTCGTGGGAACCTCCAAGTTGCAACCAAACCAGACAGAATTTGTGGGTAACCTGGGGACCTACTACTTGCAAATGGCATCTGAAGTGGGGTGGGGGCCAGTCTTGTGGGGCTGAGCCCTTAACCTGTGGGATCTCCAGGTAGACAGTGTCAGAACTGAGTTCAATTGTAAGACACCCAGCTGATGTCACAGAGAATTGCTTGGTGTGGGGAAAAAACCCCACACATCTGGTGTCAGAGGTGTTGTGAGTGTTCTGTGTGAGTAGTAAAGGAGACACATTGGAAAGAGAAACACAAAAGGAGGTGGAAAACTTGTTTTTTCCCTACATAGGAGGTGAAAAATTGTTGTTTTTCCTTTTTAGGCATATTTGACAATAAAAAACGTAAGGAGATGTTTCCTGGACCTAAGAGGAAGAGATGGAGCCTGGACACACAAGGATTATTCAGGTGTATTGATTGGACAATAAATGAATATATAAATACCTCTTCTCTATACTTTTTTCTAAATCTTCATCAATAAATCATAATATTTCATATGGACCCATGATTTTAGTACATTTTTATTCAAATTATTCATATAGACAGAGGCCTTGCAAAAAATATTTGTCTGTGGTCCCACATACCTTATTATTTTAAATTTATTTTATTTTTTAAATTTATTTATTTGTTTATTTATTTATTTATGGCTGCATTGGGTCTTTGTTGCTGTGCGCAGGCTTTCTCTAGTTGCGGCGAGCAGGGGCTACTCTTCGTTGTGGTGCGCGGGCTTCTTACTGCGGTGGCTTCTCTTGTTGCGGAGCACGGGCTCTAGGCACGCGGGCTTCAGTAGTTGTGGCTCGAGTACTCAGTAGCTGTGGCTCGAGGGCTCTAGAGCGCTGGCTCAGTAGTTGTGGCTCACGGGCTTAGTTGCCCCTCGGCAGGTGGGATCTTCCCGGATCAGGGATCAAACCCGTGTCCCCTGCACTGGCAGTCAGATTCCTAACCACTTCGCCACCAGGGAAGTCACACACACACCTTAGAGGCAACCTCTAAGATGGTCCCCAATGAACCCCTCCTCCTGGTGCTCATGCCCTTGTGTCATCTCTTCCCCTTGAGTGTGGCCTGGCTTTACAGAGTCACTTCTAACAAATAGAATAAGGCAGAAATGATGGAACATCATCTCAGGTTAGTTTGTAAAAAGACTGCAGCTTCTGTCTTAGGTGCACTCTCTCTCACTTGCTGGTGCTCTCTCTCTCTCTCTTTTTCCCTCCCTCAACTGGAGCCCCGCCAATATATAAAGAGGTCCAAGCTATCCTGTGAAGGCCACATGGAGGAGAGAGGCCCTGGAGGGTCTAGCTGCAAAAGGTACAGCCTAACAAACCAGATACCCTGTGGTCAGATCATAAAGGCAAATCCCCAATCACTGCTGCCATCGATGGGCAATAACTTGGTTACAACAAGCCGAAAACATTTAACACACAGCTCGGCAGGCAGTGTGGCCTGGCCTCGGCTATCTATTTTTCTTTATTTGACCCCTGCAAGGAGCAGGGTGACATGAAGTAAAATTTTCTTCTTCCTGCACTTTTGTTATTGACTGCTGCTGGCATAGCCCTTCTAAAACTCACACTTATCTCTTTGCTCTCCTGCTCAAGAAGCCACAGTGGCTCCCTCCTTCCTGTTATCACATGGATCCCACCGATCATTTCCTCAGCTTCCGTGCCAGCCAGTCATCTGTCCTAATATGCATTGAGGCCACGGCACTCACTGTGTGTCACAATCATCAAAAGCAAGGCCAGAGGTGACCTCTGCTCTGAGGTTGCATCACTGGATGGATTTTAGGGGTCGCTGGGAATGCTGGTTTCCTGAGGGCAGAGGTTTTACCTGTTTTGTTGCCTGTTAAATCCTGGCACTGTGCCTGGCACACTGTAGAGGCGCAGGCAATATATGTCAGAAGAATGAATGAACTGACTCCCCAACTCTCAACTGGGTCTGGATAAAACTGAGGCACAGAGTGGAGTGGTGACTGGCTCAGGACCGTGGATTAAAAAACTGGGTCCCCAGTTGCTCACCCAGTGGCCAGACGTTTCTTTCCCAGCCCCTCTCCTCATGTCTCTCCTGGCAGTGGTAGATGCGGATGTGCACCACCCAGACCCCCTTTCAAGGAAGCACTGGCTGCAGCTGTCAGCTTGGCAGGGTGGGCCTCCGCTGCTGACAGCCACCTGCCTGAGGTCAAGCCCTGCTGGGGCCAGCCCACATCTGGTGACCCCCAGAGAGGCTGAGACGTGAAGCCCAGCATTTCCTCCCAACAGGAGGCGCTCTGACGAGCAGACCACTGCGCCACCAGGGAAGTCCCTGTTTTTTGTTCTTTGTTTTTATAACTTGAGGGTTTCTTGTGGTTCAGTAATAGAGCAGTGAACATCTTTTTTAGTCAGACGAGGCTGTGAGGTAGAATTTGACCATCAGTGACTTCTTTTGAATAAGCACCTGAAAATGGACCTTGTGGGAGGTGGACGCTCATAGATGCAGAGAGCAGATTGGTGGTTGCCAGAGGTATGGTGGGGGGAGTGTAAAATGGGTGAAGGGAGTCAAAAGGTACAAACTTCCAGTTATAAAATAAATAAATCTTGGGGATTTAATGTACAGTGTGGCAACTACAATAATACTGTAATATTATAGTAATACTGTTAATAATTCTGTATTGCATATTTGAAAGTAAATCTTTCTTTAAAAATATTTATTTATTTGGCTGTGCCAGGTCTTAGCTGCAGCATGTGGGATCTAGTTCCCTGACCAGGGATCGAACCCAGGCCCCCTGCATTGGGAGTGCAGAGTCTTAGCCACTGGACCACCAGGGAAGCCCCCTGAAAGTAAATCTTAAAAGTTCTCATCACAAGAAAAAAAACTGTAACTATATATGGTGATGAATGTTAACAAGACCTATTGTGGTGATCATTTCACAATTTATACAAATATCAAATCATTATATTTTATTATATTTACACCTGAAACTAATATTTTATAGTATGTCATGTATACCTCAATTTAAATTTTTAAAAAATATTTTCGGCTGTGCTGCACGGCATGCGGGTTCTTAGTTCCCTGACCCGGGATGAACCCGTGCCCCCTGCAGTGGAAGCGCGGAGTCCTAACCACTGGACCGCCAGGGAATTCCCTAAAAAACAATTTAAAAAAAAACCACGGACCTAGCGTCGTCAAGATCTAATAGGAACGTTAAACATTGTACCTGTGGCCACTCATATTCACTGCAAGAGAGAACACCCAAGGCCATGAGAGTATCCCTCTTTGAGTCCGGGACAGGAAAACAAGTAGACCACTTCCTCTATTTTGCTGCATTTTCCACTAAACCTAATTTATAAGCCTATATCATATTTTTAATGTCTGGTGTGGAGACTGCTCAACTTGATCCAACCATATGGATAAGTTGGCAAGGATTCAATTGGCTGTCTTCTATTTCTTTAGCTAAAGGTCTGGTCTCTGTTATATGGACTATAGAAATTTATGACTGTTATATTTTCAATGTTGGTCATGCCCTGGATCAATAAAAAGGGTCCTTTTTAACTGCTTAATGCTTTTTTCCTTAATTTTATCTTGAATTTATATTGCAACTACTGTTTTCTCTGTCTTTACTTTTCTCACACATTTTTACTCATTGTTTAAAACAATCTTTCTGAATCATTTTGATTTAGACATTATTTGGTTGATTTTTGAATTTTTACTCAATCTGCGTGCCCTTGTCACTTAATGTATGGACTTTAATCCATTAATGTTTATTGTCAGAAACTGAAATTCTGTGTTGTTTTATGTTTTTGGTATTTTTTATGCCTTCTTGGTATTTCCTTAGTGGTCTACCTTTTGTTATGGAATCATTTCTCATTCTTTTTCAAGTGATTTGAAAGTTCTCTTTCCTGTCTTTAATTCAACTTGTGATTATCGTTAAGTTTTTTTTAAAAAAACTTAGTTGAGTCTACAGTTATCTAATTATCTGCAGCAGAAATGAAAGAATACCTATTCATTTCTTCTCTCCTTTGTGAATGGAGTGTGAACACTCCTATGGTCATAAGATAGGTGTCTGAACACTTAGGGTAACAGACCGGGATGTGGAGTCCCATGAGTCATGCGCAGAGCACTTTGGAAACAGGTCAAACAGACTGGGTACAGACACTCCTGGTGTAACACAGATTGTGGTATGAACACTTCTGGAGTCATACAGACTAGGGTGTTGACATGCCTCATGTCACAAAGACTAGAATGTGGACACTCTTGGGTACATATGTACTAGGGTAGGGACCTCCTGCAGTCACACAGATTGGGGTGTAGACACTTTGGGGGTCATACAGACTGGACTTTGGACATATGTGGTCATGCAGACTAGGTCGTGGAGACTCCTCGGCTCACACAGAGTCAGGTATGGATCATGGGAGTGTCTGTGTTCCAGTCTGTGACTCCACTGGAATCTACATTTATCACTGTGAACAGTTTGGTCCACATTGCAATCTCCCACCCTATTATATCTGACTGTAGTCTGTATTTCACCAGTAGTGACCACTTTGAAGTCCTTATAAGTTCAGTAGTTTTCATCCCCTATATTTGAATTCAGACAAGAAGGCCATTAATGCCGGAGTATTTTCCATAAGCCCAGGTTTGAAGTCTTAACCAAAGGGGCACAGATGGTGAAAGACTTAACAATGGTCCAGGTTCAAGGTCAGAAGGTAGGGCATGGATAATGGACTAGTTAACATGCTAGGGTCCGTGCTCTAAAAGAGTACTGACGGTGAAATTACTAACCTTGTTTAAGGTCAGGCCAGAGGGGCAATAACAGTGCTAGCCTTATCAGAGGCCCCAGTGGAAGGCAACACTGCCAGAAGGGAACTGACAGTGGAAGAATTAACACAGACTGTGGTTCAAAGTCAGAGAAGAGGAGCATTGATGGTAGAAGAGTTTACACACAGGGTTCAATAACAGACGAGAAAATCACTGATGGTGGAATAAAGAGACCCAGATTTGGGGTTATGTAAGAGAGGCCAGGATTTTTTTAATTAGTTAACAATAGTTCTGTTTGATTATCTAGACAGAGAGATGTTGATGTTAGAATAGTTAGCAAATGATTGAACTCAGACTAGAGGGGCATTAAGAGTTAACAGAGGCCCTGGTTTAGGGTCAGACCAAAGAAACAGAGATGGAGACAATTGAATAAATATCTGGGTTTGAGCTCAGTCAAAAGAGGAACAGATTCTAGAATAGTTAACAGAGTCCGGGGTTTGAGTTCAGATTCCAGGAGCACTGATGTTGGAAGAAATAACTGTACAAGTTCAATGACAGACTTACAGGCTACTGGTAACAGAACAGTTATCAGAGGATCAGGTTTGAAGTCAAATCACGGGGAAGTTAATGGTGCTATATTTAACAGAGGTTTGAGGATAGGCCTGGAGTGGAGGGATTTAAATGGCTGTGTTGGATAATTAGACCAGTAGATCATTGAATTTGGAAGGGTAAACATCAGACAGATGGCAGAGCAAGGATAGTGGAAGAGCTTTGATAAGGAAGCAGGATGACATTGAAGGTGAAATGACAATAAAAGAGACCCTGGTTTGAGAACAGACCAGCAGGACATTGATGTTGCAGCAGTTAATAGTGGACCAGGTCTGAGGTCAGACCAATGGAGCACTGTGGCTTAAGAGTTAAAATGGCCTGGGTTCAAAGTCAGATCAGAAAGTACTGAAGGTTGAATAGTTAAAAAGAAGCCCTGCACGTCTGGAACCTGTGCTCTGCAATGGGAGAGGCCGCAGCGGTGAGAGGCCCCTGTACCACATAAAAAAAAAAATTAAAAAAAAGAAGCCTAGGTACAACAGTGTCGGAGTCTTGGATGAAGAATTAATAAGAGGTCTGGGTTTGATTTGAGACCAGAGGGGCCTTTCAGTTAGAATATGAAATGAAGGCCTGGGTTCAAGGTCATGCCTAAGGAGCAGTGACGGGAGGATACTTAACAGAGACCTTGTTTTTATGGCAGACCAGAAGGGCACTGATGGTGGAATTATTAATAGAGGAGGTCAAACCAGAGAGGCTGGCATCTTGGAATAGTTCAAAATCAGATCGGAGGCTCCCTGACTTCAGACTATACTACAAAGCTACAGTAATCAAGACACTATGGTACTGGCACAAAAACAGAAATAAAGATCAATGGAACAGGATAGAAAGCCCAGAGATAAACCCACATACATATGGTCACCTTATCTTTGATAAAGGAGGCAAGAATATACAATGGAGAAAAGACAGCCTTTTCAATAACTGGTGCTGGGAAAACTGGACAGCTACATGGAAAAGAATGAAATTAGAACACTCCCTAATACCATATACAAAAATAAACTCAAAATGGATTAAAGACCGAAATGTAAGTCCAGACTCTATAAAACTCTTAGAGGAAAACATAGGCAGAACCCTCTATGACATAAATCACAAGATCCTTTTTGATCCACCCCCTAGAGAAATGGAAATAAAAACAAAAATAAACAAATGGGACCTAATGAAACTTAAAAGTTTTTGCACTGCAAAGGAAACCATAAACAAGATGAAAAGACAACCCTCAGAATGGGAGAATATATTTGCAAATGAAGCAACTGACAGAGGATTAATCTCCAAAATTTACAAGCAGCTCATGCAGCTTGATATCAAAAAAACAAACAACCCAATCCAAAAATGGGCAGAAGACCTAAATAGACATTTCTCCAAAGATACACAGATTGCCAACAAACACATGAAAGAATGCTCAACATCATTAATCATTAGAGAAATGCAAATCAAAACTACAATGAGGTATCACCTCACACCAGTCAGAATGGCCAGCATCAAAAAGTCTACAAACAACAAATGCTGGAGAGGGTGTGGAGAAAAGGGAACACTCTTGCACTGTTGGTGGGAGTGTCAATTGATACAGCCACTATGCAGAACAGTATGGAGGTTCCTTAAAAAACTAAAAATAGAACTACCATATGACCCAGCAATCCCACTACTGGGCAAATACCCTGAGAAAACAATAATTCAACAAGAGTCATGTACCACAATGTTCATTGCAGCTCTATTTACAATAGCCAGGACATGGAAGCAACCTAAGTGTCCATTGACAGATGAATGGATAAAGATGTGGTGCATATATACAATGGAATATTACTGAGCCATAAAAAGAAACAAAATTGAGTTATTTGCAGTGAGGTGGATGGACTTAGAGTCTGTCATACAGAGTGAAGTAAGTCAGAAAGAGAAAAACAAATACCGTATGCTAACACATATATATGGAATCTAAAAAAAAAATGGTTCTGAAGAACCTAGGGGCAGGACAGGAATAAAGACGCAGACGTAGAGAATGGACTTGAGGACACGGGGAGGGGGAAGGGTAAGCTGGGACGAAGTGAGAGAGTAGCACTGACATATATACACTACCAAATGTAAAACAGATAGCTAGTGGGAAGCAGCCGCATAGCACAGGGAGATCAGCTTGATGCTTTGTGACCACCTAGAGGTGTGGGATAGGGAGGGTGGGAGGGAGATGCAAGAGGGAGGAGATATGGGGATATATGTATATGTATAGCTGATTTACTTTGTTATAAAGCAGAAACTAACACACCATTGTAAAGCAATTATACTCCAAGAAAGTTGTTTAAAAAAAATCAGATCAGAGGACCTTGATGTTAGAATAGTTAACAGAAGTCTCCACTCCCAGTCAGACCAGAGGGCTGATGATGGTGGAACAGTTTATAGAGGTCAGGGCAGAAGGGCACCAGCAGTGGAATAACTGAAAAAGCTCTGGGCTTTGGTTGAATGAGAAGCCTATCATGTTGGATTAGTTAAGAGATACCCACGTGAAACTTCAGATCAAAGCGGGTCTTGAAGGAGTAAAGGCTAACAGAGCCCGAATTTGAGGTCAGACCAGAAATGCCTTGATGATTCTAGAGTTCCAAAAGGCCCAGTTCTGACTTCCCTGGTGGCACAGTGGTTAAGAATCCACCTGCCAATGCAGGGGACATGGGTTCGAGCCCTGGTCTGGGAAGATCCCACATGCCATGGAGCAACTGAGCCCGTGTGCCACAACTACTGAGCCTATGCTCTAGAGCCCACAAGCTACAATTACTGGAGCAGGCGTGCTTAGAGCCCATGCTCTGCAACAAGAGTAGCCCCTGCTCACCGCAACTAGAGAGAGCCCGCATGCAGCAACGAAGATCCAACACAGCCCAAAATGAATAAAATAAAATAAATAAATTTTTTAAAAAGGCCCAGTCAGAGCAGAAACCCAGTGATAGTGGGATATTAACTAGAGGCCGGCATTCAAGTTTGGACCAAAGAATAGTCAGCAGAATTTCAGTTCCAGATAAGACCAAAGGGGTATTGATGGTGGAGTGGTTAAGAGTTCCAGATCTGAGGGCTTCCCTGGTGGCACAGTGGTTGAGAGTCCGCCTGCCGACGCGTGTTCGTGCCCCAGTCTGGGAAGATCGCACATGCTGCGGAGCGGCTGGGCCCGTAAGCCATGGCCGCTGAGCCTGTGCGTCCAGAGCCTGTGCTCTGCAGCGGGAGAGGCCACAACAGTGTGAGGCCCGTGTACCGCACAAAAAAAAAAAAAAAAAAAAAAGGGTTCCAGATCTGATGTTAAATCAGAGGCACAGTGATGACGGACAAGTTAACAGAGGTCCAAGTCTGACCAGTAAGTTTATTTTTTTATTATTTGCTCTTTATTTATTTCCCCTTAGGTTGTAAGTCAAAAAAATCATGTTGAAGAATTTAAAGCAGAAGGTCAACTCTGTTACCTCAAAATTTCGCAAGGAGGAAGTCCCCCAAATCATGTATAACAACATCTGTGATCAGTCATCTTGAATCCAGATGCAATGAAGACATGAAAAATGTGAAGAAAAGAAGAAAGTATTAGAGAAAAATGAGGCTCCCTGAAATGATTTTGTGATCTGCTAACCTTAGTGGAAACCAAGCGTCTTTTTGGTGCTCCATACTGTGCAGAAAAGAGTTAACAGCAGGCCTGAATTGCTGTCTTTGGAAAGGCCTGCTTTAAGGGGGGCCCTTGGCTGGCATCTGGAAATTTAGATTCCAGGAAGATTCCCACCACTCTCTAATTGATAAGAGTGACCCACTGTGCCTGAACTGTTCGTCCAAGCACCGTGGTTTATGCTAAACACCTGCTTTCCTTCAGGGAGTCAGGGAGTTGGGTATGTGCCAGGCAGAGGGTGCTTACATGACCAACCCCTAATAGAAACCATGGGCGGAGTCTCTAACAAGCGTCCGTGGTTCACAGTGTTTAACATGTGTTGTCACAACTGAGGGAATTAAGGGTGTCCTGTGAGGCCACTGGAAGATGACCCTTGGAGGCTTGTGCCTGTTTCCCCTGGACTTCACCCCATGCGCCATTTCCCTTTGCTGACTGTGCTCTGTATCTTTTTGCTGTAAAAATCATAGCCATGTATACAACCATATGAGGAGACTGAGAATCCTCCTAGCAAATCACTGAGTCTGTGAACAGTCCAGTTCTCTGGACTATCACCACATCTCATCACCATTTACCTTAAGGTCTGTCAGATGGAAGTACCAGATAGAAATGCTTCTGGCTACAAGTAACTGCACTGTCCAATAACAGTGGCTTGAATGAACAAGAGGTTATTTTCCTCCCTCAACAAGACTGCTGGTGTTAGTTCAGCAGCTCAACAATGTTGGGCCAGGTCGGGGTCTCTGTGACTCTGTGGACTGACCCTGAGGTCTCAAGATGGTAGCTACACTTCCCATTGATACATCTGGATGTGGCAGCCTATGGAGCTGGAGGGAAGGGAGTAGCTGGAGCAAGAGGCTCTTTGATACCCTGGAACTTTGACATTTCCTGGTGACTCAGGTCATTGACAAGGGATTTGGGTTATCAATCTCCCTGTCTACACCCCAAGCTTTCTGACCTCACTCAGGGCTCCTCTCAAATACTGAACATTACTCTGTGTTCTCTGAGCTGTTCCAGGCCTCGAATTTGAGCCCTGGGTGGGCATGGGAGGAGCTAGGGGTAGTCTGGAGTTTCTCTGGAGTGGAGAGAGATTCCCCATCCCTTTCCTCCCACAACAGGAGCCGCTACCTCAGCCTCAGGGTCCATAGTTGCTCTGCACCACCTTGGCGCTCTCAACACCTCTGCTCCCTGCTTGCGGAAAACAACCAATGCACCGACAGGTGTGGGGCCCAGGGTGTGGCTGGCCCAGGGGTGGGGGGAGCCTGGAAGCCTCAGCCTCCCTGAGGAGCCAGCGGAGTCCTGCAGACTAACAGGATGAAACCCCTGTGGTAGAAGCCAACATTCCCTACCTCAGCCCCTCTGCTGCCACCACCTTGGTGCAAGTCCCCATCACTGCTCACCTCAACTACTGCAGGGTCTCCTGACTGATCCCCCTGCTCCCGCTCCCCCATTCCAGTCTGTTCTCTTCACAGTGCCCACAAGGATCCTCTTACAACCAAGTGAGATCATGTCCCTACTCTGCCCAAAATGTTCTGGTGACTCACACCTCACTCAGCAAAAACGCTCAAGTCCTCACTGTGCCCCCAAAGCCCTCCAGGATTGGGCCTGTCCAACCTCATCTCTTAGCAAACCTTAATCTAGCCACACTGGCCTCTACAATGGTCCTCCTGGCACACTCCAGCCTTGGTGCCTCTGAACTGCCTTTTCTCTACCTATGATATTCTTCTTCCTCAACACACTATGGCTCTCTCACTTCATTCAGGTCTTTGTTTAAATTTCACACTGTCAGAGACCCCAAATAGCCGAAGCAATCTTGAGAAAGAAAAACAGAGTTGGAGGAATTAGGCTCCCTGACTTCAGTCTACACTACAAAGCTACAGTAATCAAAACAGTATGGTACTGGCACAAAAACAGAAATACAGATCAATGGAACAAGATAGAAAGCCCAGAAATAAACCCACGCACCTATGATCAATTAATCTACAACAAAGGAGGCAAGAATATACAATGGAGAAAAGAGAGCCTCTTCAATAAGTGGTGCTGGGAAAACTGGACAGCTACCTGTAAAAGAATGAAATTAGAACATTCTTTAACACCATACACAAAAATAAACTCAAAACAGATTAAGGACCTAAATGTGAGACCGGAAACTATAAAACTCTTAGAGGAAAACATATGCAGAACACTCTTTGACATAAATCGCAGCAATATCTTTTTGGTTTCACCTCCTAGAGTAATGAAAATAAAAACAAAAATAAACAAATGGGACCTAATTAAACTTAAAAGCTTTTGCACAGCAAAGGAAACGATAAACAAGACGAAAAGACAACCCTCAGAATGGGAGAAAAGATTTGCAACTGAATCAACGGACAAAGGATTAATCTCCAAAATATATAAACAGCTCATGCAGCTCAATATTAAAAAAAACCAAACAACCCAATCAAAAAATGGGCAGAAGACCTAAATAGGCATTTCTCCAAAGAAGACATACAGATGGCCAAGAAGTACATGAAAAGCTGCTGAACATCACTAATTTGGGTTATCTATCTCCCATCTTCTCTATTAGAGAAGTGCAAATCAAACTACAATAAGGTATCACCTCACACCAGTTAGAATGGGTATCATTAGAAAATCTACAAACAACAAATGCTGGAGAGCGTGTGGAGAAAAGGGAACCCTCTTGCACTGTTGGTGGGAATGTAAATTGACACAGCCACTATGGAGAACAGTATGGAGGTGCCTTAAAAAAGTAAAAATAGAACTACCAATCTACCCAGCAACCCCACCATTGGGCATATACCCTGAGAAAACCATAATTCAAAAAGAGTCATGTACCACAATGTTCATTGCAGCACTATTTACAATAACCAAGACATGGAAGCAACCTAAGTGTCCATTGACAGATGAATGGATAAAGATGTGGCACATATATAAAATGCAATATTATTCAGCCATAAGAAGAAACGAAATTGAATTATCTGTAGTGAGGTGGATGGACCTAGAGTCTGTCGTACAGAGTGAAGTAAGTCAGAAAAAGAAAAACAAATACCATATGCTAACACACATATATGGAATCTAAAAAAAAAGTTGTTCTGATGAACCTAGGGGTAGGACAGGAATAAAGACACAGACGTAGAGAATGGACTTGAGGACACGGGGAGGGGGAAGCATAAGCTGGGACGAAGTGAGAGAGTGGCACGGACATATATACACTACCAAACGTAAAACAGATAGCTAGTGGGAAGCAGCCACATAGCACAGGGAGATCAGCTTGATGCTTTGTGACCACCTAGAGGGGTGGGATAGGGAGGGTGGGAGGGAGACGCAAGAGGGAAGAGATATGGGGATATATGTATATGTATAACTGATTCACTTTGTTATAAATCAGAAACTAACACACCATTGTAAAACAATTATACTCTGATAAAGATATTAAAAAAAAAACCCAAAACCAAAAAAAAAAAAAAAACCCGTATGATCCAGCAATCCCATTCCTGGGCATAGATCCAGAGAAAAAAACCATAATTTGAAAAGATACATGCACCCACAATGTTCACTGCAGCACTATTTACAATAGCCAAGACACGGAAGCAACCTAAATGTCCACTGACAGATGAATGGATAAAGAGGATGTGGTACATATATACAATGGAGTATTACTCAGCCATAAAAAGGAATGAAATAATGCCATTTGCAGCAACATGGATGGGCCTAGAGATTACCATACTAAGTGAAGTAAGTCAGACAGACAAATATCATATGGTATCACTTATATGAGGAATCTAAAACAATGATACAAATGAACTTATTTACAAAACAGAAACAGACTCACAGACTTAGAAAACAAGCGTATGGTTACCAAAGGGGAAAGGTGGGAGGGGGGGATAAATTAGGAGTTTGGGATTAACGTATACACACTTCTAAACATAAAAAAGATAATCAACTAGGACCTAATGTAATACTCCAATATAAAATAAAAATTAAAGAAAAATAAATTTCACACTGTCAGGAACATCTTCCCTGATCAGGACACCAAAAAGAGCCTAACCCTCCCCTCACTCCTGCACTCTGTCCCCTGCCCTTTTTCCTCACAACGCTCAGCTTTAGCTGACCTGTTATATATTTTTGTCTATTATCTACCTGCCTCCGCTAGAATGTAAGCTCCACGAGGGCAGCCATTCCTGCCAGTTTAAGTCACAGCTTGTACCCTCAGTGCCTAGAACAGGTCCCGGCGCACAGAGGTGCTCCACAATGTCTGTCCAAAGCGTGACTGTGTAAAACAGTTGAAGTGGTGCCTGTGACATGGCAGACGTTCATAAACGGTTGTTGAATGAATCCATCAATGAATCAATGCATGAAGGCATGAATGAGGAGGTGAACCCCATCCCATCTTGGGTCCTACAGCTGCCCTCTCCCCCATGCCAACCCCAGAAGACCTGGGAGCCAGTCATCGGCACAACCACAGGAACTTTATTTACAAACACAAGGCTGGGGCCGGAGGCAGGTGGGAAGGTGGACAGTGGCAAGGATGGAAGTCTCCTACTTCTGCTCCCGCCTCCAGACGATGACCATGCCGCTAGCGTCGCTGGAAGCCAGCAGGCTCTCATCGCAGTTGAAGCTGACATCCAGCACGGGCGCGCTGTGGCCCTGCAGCTTGTTGACGGCGGCCTTGGCTGCCCGCTCCACGTCAAAGAAATGCACGCACATGTCCTCGCTGCCCGTCACTGCCCAGATGAGAGACCATCAGGAGGTGTTGCAGGAGGCAGCGGGGTGCCCTGCATGTGAAGTCTCTGAGGTGTTGAGGGATTTATGTCCAAGGTGTGAGGTCCCGGGGCTGGGGGCTCTGGGGTGGACCATCCCCAGATGCAAGGTCACCTAGCTGTTTTGGCTCCGCGTCCAGAGTGTGAGGTCTCTGAGCTCTTTGTTGGTGGCGGGGAGGGGTCTGTGTCTTAGGCTGTGAGGTTTCTGGGCTGTCTGGGGGGTCTGTGTTCAAAGTGTGAGGTTGCTGGGGCGTGAGAGTTCTTGAGGCCCAGGAAGTCAGGGCATTAGGATGTCGTGACAGCTGAGCCAGATCAGCACCAGCCCTGGTCCCTGCCCCTCCCTGGCCACCCAGACACCCCGACCCCATGGGACTCACCCACACAGGCCCCCTGGCGGAAGGACATGAGGGGGCAGAAAATGCTGCGTACGGGGTGCGAGCTCTGCTCAATGGGGAAGCTTCTCTTCAGCTGCAGGGTCCCCTCGTTGTCCACCACCCTGAGAGGAGGAAGAGAGTGGGTTAGGGGGCAGCCTCAGCCCCAGAGGGGGACGAATGGTGGGCCAGTTTGTGTCCCCACCCCTGCACCTGAGGTCTTTTCAAGGTTCATGAAATCCAGTTTTGAGACGACTGCATAAACCTATAAAGCACGGGATGGTGTGTGAGTTAGTGACAGTTTGGAAACTGTATCTGTTGATACAAATGGGGAGCCTCTGCTGTTTAATTTGCTAGTTTCTTTTCCTAAGGGTCCCTAAGAGATCCTGATTTTAGGACAGGCACAAAGAGAGGGAATGACTGACCAAACTACAGCACCCCTGCACCGTGGAATACCACATGGCTATTCAAAGGAATGAACCCGAGCTACTGCAGGGAGCAGCGTGCAGCCCAGGCTGAGAACTGCATTTAGATGACAGACATAAGTGAGTGGGGATAGTAAAACTCCCAGTTTCAAAAAAAAAAATTTAAAAAAAATGAAGGAAGGGAAAGCAGGCCACTGCTCTAAGGGGACTCTAGTCTATTTTATGGCTCAGTTTGCTCATCTGTAAAATGGACATGATTACAGCACCCACCTCACAGGGTTGCTGTGAGGATTAAATGAGGGGATATGAAAGGGCCTGGCCCAGCAACTGCTACGCACATGATAGCTACTGCTATTACCATTACTGCTCCTATTGATGTCACCATTATCATATTATTACTATTATTAGGAGACCGAACCTCTCCCCTCAATGAAGTTAACCTCCATGGCTTAGTCTGCTGGGGAGACAGGGCTCTTGTCTCAGTCTGACAGAGGCGGCAGGCCCCCCACCTCCAGGTGGCCCAGAGAGGAGACCCACCTGTAGAGCAGCAGCTTGTTGAGGCAAGCATTTATGAGCAGCGAGGGGTCCCGGGCCTCGCGGCTGACCCAGGAGCGGGCGGAGATGCTGGTCACAGGGCTGCCCTCATGCACCACCAGACGCTTGGCTTTGGTCAGCTTCCCTGCGGCAGCAGAAGGAGGGGAGGCAACGGTGAGGGTTGGGACTGTGCACCAGAAGGGTGAGGGTGTGAGCAGCTGGATGCAGGCCTAGGGTCTGCCTACCTGTGGCCATGTCGAAGAGGAAGGAGAAAACACTGCCGCGGTCATCACCCGCCCAGAGCAGCCGGCCAGGGGCATCAAAGGACAGAGCGAGGACACGGCCTGTCAGCTTGCTGGATCCACCCTTCACTTTCTTGCCCGTAGAGATGTTCATGACGTGCACGTTGTGCTTGGCATTCCCCACCTGTGTGTGAGACCCGCACACCATCACCCTGCTCCCAGCCACTCCCTCCTTGAGTCTGACCACAGCAGGGCTGCTGTTGATGGGACTGGCTGATCCCTACTGGACTCTCATCACAGTGAGGGTGGGCCGGTAGACTGGAAGGTGACTCAGGCCGGTCATCCTCCCCAGCCAGTCCCTCTTGCAATCTGACCAGAAGAGACAGCTTCTCCCAGAACTCAAGGGGCCTGCCTGGTCCTTCCTGGAGCCTTGACTATACTAGGGTGGCAGCTGCTGCTACAGCTGAAAGGATCCCAGAGCACAGGCTCACTGGGCCAGCTCCCCCTACTCCCCACTCAGGACCAGGCCAGACTTTTCACTTCCTTCCCCTGCCCTCTGACTCTCTATCCGGGTCGGACCACCATGATGCTGCCACTGAGATGAAACAAGGTTTCCAACTAGTAATCCTGCTCCCCAACCAGCAGCCCCTGCAGTTGGAAAACGGTAGGACTACTGCTGATGGGACCATGACCCTACCCCCAGACCGCCCCCCATCCCCGGAGTCTACCACAGTGAGGCCATCCCAGACCAAGAACCACGTCCCCAGTTCTGCCCTGTTTCCCTCTGAGTCTGGCCAGAGGAGGACGGAGGCGATGGACTAGAGGGGACCCCCTTATTCCGACTCCCTGCAACAGCCCTCCTGGCCTGGCATCCCGCCCTCGGCAAGGGGGTGCTCTGGAGCCTGACCACAGTGAGGTTGTTGTTGACTGGCTGGAAGGTGCAGCAGAGCAGTTCGGCGCTGTCTGGGTCAGGGATCTCCCGGATGCAGCGGCCGTCCTCAGAGGCCCAGATGCGCATGGTGGCATCAAGCGAGGTGGACACGAGGATGTCGTTGGAGAGGGACCAGGCGAAGTCGGAGACCCCGCGGGTGTGGCCCCGCAGCACTCGGAGCACGGTGGGCGGGGCGGGCACCAGCTGGCACAGCGAAATGCTGCCATCGAGTGAGCAGCAGGCCAGGCGGTGCCGGTCGTCATTGGCGAAGCGCACCCTGGGGACTGCAAGGCCAAGGAGCCATTTGTGAGAGCTGCCATGCTCACCGGGTGCTTTCATTTACAGAAGGTTCTGACGTGTGAGCCAGGGGCCGGGACCGACTGCACCAGGCACAGTGGCCTCAGCAAAGGGTTTTCCTTGGCTGAGAAAGAGAGTTGGAACGCCAGAAGGCCCTCTACCCAAAGCTCCCTAAATCTTGGCAGGTACTTTATGGATTGCAAATGACTTCTGCAATGCAAAAAGCCTTCTACATCTCAGTAAGCACTTTACAGTTACCAGGGTCTTGGCAGTTTGCAAAACCCACTCTGCCCTTTGCAAGGAGATTTCTCTGCAGCAAAGGTTTTAAGCTCGTTCAAGCGACTCATGACCCCAGAAGCCTTCTGCAAAGTGCTCTTTTAAGCTGCTGAGCCCCTTTATGGTAGACAAAGTAACCAAGACTTTGCAGATCACTTTGCAGAGGGCTTTTAGGTTTTGCGAAAGGTGTGATGAATAGCAATTCCTCTGAGGTGGGCCTGAGACTCTGCATTCCAGAAAAGGATGCACTGGGTGGTTGTCACCCAGTTGTTTGGGCAAATGAGTGGTGACGGGACCCGCCATCCACTGGCTCACCTGCCTCATCCACGTGCTGGTCAAAAACATGGTACATGCCCGCAAAGGCGTAGTTCTCACTCAGCGATGTGTCCCCGGCCATGGCTCGACTTGCTTCTGCTGCTGACGTGGGAACCACGCTGCCGGGGGGCCTAGGCCCCAACAGGAGTGAGGGGTGAGAGGAGGGAGGTACTAGCGTTTGGCCTGCCATTGCCCTGTGGCTCCCCTCCTCCTCACAAACCTTCAGCTGCCCCTGGTGCATACCTGTCCTCATAGACGGCACGGTTCATCTGTGCCTGCAGCTGGTAGGAGCCTCGGCTGACAGAGCGGCGGTGCCCACGGGCCCCCAGGGCCCGAGGGTCATCCTCGAAGTCCTGCAAACAGAGGGTCAGGGTAGGTACACCTTGCAAACAGCCCTCAAGAACCTATGAGATCTAGAGTTTTCAAAATATACCCAGAACCATGGGACTTCCCTGGTGGTCCAGTGGTTAAGACTCTGTGCTTCCATTGCAGAGGGTCAAGGTAGGCGCACCTTGCAAACAGCCCTCAAGAACCTATGAGATCTAGAGTCTTCAAAATATACCCAGAACCATGGGACTTCCCTGGTGGTCCAGTGGTTAAGACTCTGCGCTTCCACTGCAGAGGGCGCAGGTTCGATCCCTGGTCAGGCAACTGAGATACCGCATGCTGGAACCAGATCCCTTCTCACCCCTTCCACTGTCTCCACCGTCACCTGGACTACTGTGGTGTCCTCTGCACTAGTTCCCCTACTCTCATCCTTGCCCCACTCAGCAAATACTTAACAAATGCTCTTTGAACAAAGAATGAACACTTTTCCCCCAGAAAACCACTCAGCTTTGTCTCTTGCCCCATTCAAGTCTCAGCTCAATTGTCACCTCCTCAGAGACGCCTTCCCTGAGCATCCCCATTAAAAATAGCTTCTCTCTGTTCCCAACACCTGTCCTGTTTCATTCCCCAAGTCAGCCTTATTTTTCCATGTTAGCACTCCTCACTACAAGCCATGGTAGTTATTCACTTGTTTACCTGGTTTGCTACGTTTATTGACCTATTTATCTTGTTTATTGCCTGCTTATCAACCTATTTATCTTATTGTCTGTTGATTTATGACATACATTATCTCTTTTTGCCCTCTGCTCATCCTAAGAGCCAGGAACAGTGCCTGGAACATAGCAGGTGCTCGACAAGTCTGTGGAGTGAATATATATGGAGGCAGGTGGCGTGGGGAGGAGCTCACCTCCATGCGGTCAAGGGTAGTGCGGCTGCTGCGGACGATGCTGTTGCTATAGGCACGAGCACTGCCTGGCTCAGAGAGGGGCCCGTAGCGCTGGCCCAGCAGCTGCCCACGCAGCCTCAGGTACTGCCGACGCAATGCTGGAGGGTGCCCAGCCTTGGCATTCTCCCGCAGTAGCTGGCTGCGCCGTCGGATATATTGTGTCCGAAACTGTGGAAACGTTGGTGTGCGGTACGCATTGTACCTGCGATGGCAGGAGGCAAGGCGGGCAGCAGGCACAGGACAGAGGGAATCAATCAGCTCAGGGGATAGGGAAGGAGAATGAGGTGTGTGGCAGTGATAGGTCAGGATGGCAAGTGATCAGCAGTGGTGATGGGGGTCACTCTGGTGTTGTGATAAGGGTGTGTCCGCAGTAATAATGGGCATGGCAATGAGGGCAGTGTGGGCACAATGGAGGCAGTCTGCAGTTCTGCTGGAATTGGTATGGGGTGACTGAGTCAGTGTAGACAATAGGGGCCAATCTGACATGGTGACGGGGGTTAGCATGGGGCAATGGTGGGGGTCAGTATGGCGACTGGGTCAGACTGGGGAAGTGATGGTAAGAGAAGTCTGGGGGCAAAAGTGGGGAACAGGATGTCACCAGCATGGGCTCTATCACCCCCCCACCCCCGACAAAGGCTCCAATACCACAGACTCTGCGCATGCCCACATGTGACTGCATTATCCTAGCATGCTGTTTAACAACCCTCGCTTGCCAGTCATTCCCTGCGGGCAAGCCCCACACCCTGCTACTGCGCATGCTCACCTCCAGCAAGCCCACTCAGCCGCATAAGGCAAGTTCTCCGCCCAGCCTCACTTATCGCCATTGCGCATGCACCACGTAACTTCCGCTCCCGCGAGCTTCGACCCCACGCCTCACCTCGCGTCTACTGCTAAGACCTGCTGCCACACCGCAGCCATTCCCCGGCCTCCTCTTCCGGCGCGTCCGCCCGCGGGAGCCTGCAGGACAAGGGCCTGGAATGTCAGCGTCTCAAGTGAAGAGATCTAGATCCGCCCCTTCCGCCAGGCGATCGTTGCCATAGACACGGAGTCCCTCCAGTCCAGGATGTCACGATATCCCACCCGGCTCTTAGCATGGTCACCACCCCAGTCCTGCCCTTCCCAGGCAGCGCCCAGATGATTCACAGCAGACCTGGCCCCGCCCCTCCCCGGTCACCATAGCAACGCCCCTCCTCCCGCCGCCTAGCAATCCTTGTTGGCATTCTCCACCCATCTTGCCCCCACCGACCCCCGCCTTCCCTTCTCGGGTCCAAGAGCAGGACCCGGGATTAGGGACCACCTCCGGGGCTGCCTCCCGCTCTTGAGGCTCCCGGGGCGGCCCTGAAACCAGTGTCACCCTTCTCTCCTCTCTCAAGCTCCAGCAAGATGGCCGCCTGCTGCCAGGAAGAACTTCCGAACGCAGAACAGATCGATAGGAATCCTCCCCAGGGCGTGGGAGAACCACGCAAGCGCATTAAGGGACGGTAGGTTCTGACACAAGGATGGAGGCTCCGCCCTTTTAAGTTCTATCCAGCCTCAGTCCCTAATGGCATTTTTTTGTGTACACAAGAACAATGTCCAGGGACCACAGGGACAGGGGCTAGTATGCGAATCACTCACTGAAAATCAGAAATATGACTTTCAAAACAAAAAAAACGAAAGGACTTTTTTTGAAAGAGTGGTATAAGCTGCTTTTTAGCAGCACAATCTTGGCCAAGCAAGATTTGAAGTGCAGAATAAAAAATAATCACACATGCAGAGGCCCCCAGAAAATTCTCCAGTTCCTAGGTGACTGATGGGCCTTCAGGCACGCCCAGAGTAAGAAGAGTCCTTTCTGTGTGTCTGTGTTGGGGTGGGCGGCTTGGATACTCCCAGGGAGCTTGGTCTGGGCGTGAGTCTCTGAAGCCAGAAGATATAAATAGGTACAACAAGCTTTGGGGTTTGGATCCCAGGAGGCTATCTGAAATCATCCTTATTTCAACTCCAACAAGAAGCTGCATCTCTATTCATCTTAAGGTGACCAGGATATACAATGTACGAAGTTGGAACACAATGTTTAGTAGCTTCCTTTCGGATCTTGACTTTGACACAATTCTCATTATTGTTCAGATTATTGTATGTGTTATAAAAATAGTGTTATTTTCACACTATTTTTATTTTTAAAATATATTTATTTTTTGGCTGCGTTGGGTCTTCGTTGCCGTGCGTGGGCTTTTCTCTAGTTGCGGCGAGCGGGGCTACTCTTTGCTGTGGTGTGCGGGCTTCTCATTGCGGTGGCTTCTCTTTGTTGCAGAGCACAGGCTCTAGGCATGTGGGCTGCAGTAGCTGTGGCACGTGGGCTCAGTAGTTGTGGCTCGCGGGCTCTAGAGTGCAGGCTCAGTAGTTGTGGCACACGGGCTTAGTCGCTCCACGGCATGTGGGATCTTCCCGGACCAGGGCTCAAACCCGTGTCCCCTGCATTGGCAGGTGGATTCTTAACCACTGCACCACCAGGGAAGTCCCCACACTATTTTTATAATACAACAATCTGAACAGTATTTTTTAAAGCAACCTTAAATGAGACACGGCCAAAAACGTATTGCCCTTTGTATTCTAACAAAAATAGACCACACTGTACTGTACTGATGCAGCAACCTCCCTTGTCCATGTAACTAAGCTATGGGTGGTCTTTTCAGGATATTGAACACTCTCTTGTTTCACGATTGCTAAAGAATAAACTTTGCACAAACGTGTAACCACTAACATTTATTGGACAATGTGCTGGATACTGTTTAAGGTGATTTACATGTATTATCCACTTAATCCTAATAACTGAATGTTGTGGGTCCATTACTACCCCCATTTTACAGATAAGGAAACCTGAAGCCCAGGAAGTTCAAGGGTGACATTTTGTTGAACTGGACCCCTATCTGTGACCAGCATTGGGTTTACAGTTGGCCCTTGAACAACACAGGTTTGAACTCCACGGGTCCACTTACACACAGATTTTTTTCAATAAATATTACAGTATTACACCATCTGTGGTTGGTTGAATCCGCATATGCATAACCGCGGATACGGAGGACCAATTATGGGATTTGAGCATCTGTGGACTCTGGTATCCATGGCAGGTCCTAAAACCCATCGGCCACAGACACTGATGAACAACTGTATTTCTTTTCTTTTCTTTTTTTTTGCCGTAAAGGATGATACAATCAATGCCTTTCCCATTCACCTTGACCCTCCCAGGACAGAACCCCACCCCTTCACCCCACCATTCAGCTTCCAAAGAAACGTGGTGAGGGGACTTTCCTGGTGGTCCAATGGTTAAGACTCCACGCTCCCAATGCAGAGGGCCCGGGTTCGATCCCTGGTCAGGGAACTAGATCCCGCGTGCTGCAACTAAGAGCCCACATGCCACAATTAAAAGATCCCGCGTGCCACAACTAAGACCCGGTGCAGCCAAAAAACAAACAAACAAAACAAAGAAACGTGGTGGGAAGAAATCACAGGAGAGTCAGCAATACCAAGGAGATCTACTGTCTCACTGCCAGAACTGATTTTTTGTTCTTGTTGTTTTTACAATATTCATGTTAAAATTTCAAAAATTATTTTAAAAACCTCATTCCTAGAAGGCTATATATAAGATACTATATATAAGACACTAATGACAGGGTTGTTATAAATATGAATTAGCTATTAATGCAGAGAAAGTGTTCAGAACAACACCTGTTGCGAGAACATTTGCTGTCATTCCAGGAAGTAGTACAGTACTTTTCAGAAGGCAGTATAACCTGGCCACTGCCACAGGCTCTGACAACTATATGGTCTTGGGCAGGTCACTTAACCCCTTTGTAACTCAGCCTCCTCATCTGAAAAAAAACTGCCTCATAGACTTAGTGTGAGGACTAAATGAGTTAATATTTTTAAAGTTTAGACAAGCATCTGGAACAGAGAAGATATCCACTAAATGCTGACTACTGTTAGTTGTTTTAATAACTTTTCCCGATAACAGATCCATCTGCCAGAGGTAAATCTGGTGCAGAATAATGTGAATGAGAATGACCACAGCCACCTCTTACATTTATGTGCTCTGCATTTTTTCAATTTTTGTTTTTAAACATTTACACACTCTTACTGGATTAAAAATGGGTTTTGAACAACAAGCTGATGACAGAAGGCACTTTGTTTGTTGGGAGCCTGGAGAGAAAGGGGCAGAATTTAGGTACATGAATGGCAGGTCAGTGGGTGGGGAAAGAAGGGTCTCAGGCCTGGGGGTATCAAGTCACCAGAAGCAGCTCCTGGAGGTTGTGAGTGACCTTGGTTACAATCATGATATCTGAAAAAGCTCAAGTCCATGGGGGACTACAAGTCCCACCCACTCTAACAGAGTCTGGGGTTATTTTACTGTCAGAGTGATGGTTGAGGGTCCTAGCTGAATGAACAAACAAAAACACATTTGGACAGAAAAGACAGGTAAGCCAGAGCGGTTTAAAGATAATGCCACATCACAATAGTAACTTAAGTGACGGCAGAAACAGGCAGGGGCCATGTCTTTTTTGGACTCCTTTCTTCATGTGCCTCCTGCCTATTTGGCCTCCAGAGTTTATAACTGCAAAGGCGAGCATTGGACCCCACTGGCTGTGTCTGCTTTTCATTACTATCACAGGCTGAAATGAAACCTGAAGTTGGGCCTCATCCTCAGGAACTAAAAGGAGCACGATTTGAGGGAAAGCTTAGGTGGCTTGGGGTGACAAGGGTGTGCTAAGAGTCAAGGCCAGAGAGCAAAGTGGGAGGACACACGGAGCTGAGGTGTAACTGGCGTGTAGACCCTGAGTCCTTATTCACTTATCTTATCCCTGAGGTTTCTTCCCAAACTGGAGAAGTGGGGGTTGGGACATAAGATCATAATTTAAATCTGACCATTTCCTGATAGGAAAACGTTTGCCTCTGAAGCCAAAGTTCTCACAATCCCCAAAGTCTTAATGGTGACAACTCTCCATGGTCTGAGTCAGAAACCAGATTCCTACACTTGGGAAAAGCCTCCCAGACCATTTGAGCAGCCTCCAGCAAGCTGCAATAGCAAGCCAGCTTTCCGACAAATATTTAGCAAGCCCCTATTAGGTGCCAGGCACTGGAAAAACAGCAGTAACTCAGACAAAAGGTCCCCACTCTCATGGAACTGCCATTTTAGCTAGAAAGATAATTGATAAATAAGATCACTTTTTAAAATTGGTGCTCACTATCATTAAAATAGTAGTTTGGTTAGCATTGCTGAGCGGTGGGTGAAGGGGGCAGGGACGCGAAATAAATTTAAGCTGGTCACAACACTGTAAATCAACTACACTTCAATAAAATAAAATTTTTTTAAATAAAACAACAATTTACGCTGGAACCTGAATGAAAAGGAGCCAAATACACAAAGCTCTGGACAGTGAATGTGTGGATAAGGCCAGTGAGGCCAGGAACTGATTGATTCAGAAGAGAAATCACTTCACAGGGCTAGAACTGGAGTCACACTTCTCTTTTCCTTTTTTTTTTTTAAATTTATTTATTTTTGGCTGCATTGGGTCTTCGTTGCTGCGTGGTGCTTTCTCTAGTTGCAGGGAGCAGGGGCTACTTTTCGCTGCGGTGCGTGGACTTCTCATTGCAGTGGCTTCCCTTGTTACGGAGCACAGGCTCTAGGTGTGCGGGCTTCAGTAGTTGTGGCACACAGGCTCAGTAGTTGTGGCTCGCGGGCTCTAGAGCACAGGCTCAGCAGTTGTGGCACACGGGCTTAGTTGCTCCGCGGCATGTGGGATCTTCCCAGACCAGGTCTTGAACCCGTGTCCCCTGCATTGGCAGACGGATTCTTAACCACTGCACCACCAGGGAAGCTCCACTCTACTCTTAAGATCTCAATTGCATTTACCCAGTGAGTGATTCAGGGCCAAACTGAGGGCCTGAGCAAGACTGGACCCTGGGGGCTTCCCTGGTGGCGCAGTGGTTGAGAGTCCGCCTGCTGATGCAGGGGACGCGGGTTTGTGCCCCGGTCTGGGAGGATCCCACATGCCGCGGAGCGGCTGGGCCCGTGAGCCATGGCCGCTGAGCCTGCGAGTCCAGGGCCTGTGCTCCGCAACGGGAGAAGCCACAACAGTGAGAGGCCCGCGTATCGCAAAAACAAAACAAAACAAAACAAAAAAACTGGACCCTAGGTTTGGTACCTCAGTCTCAGGTGATATAGCTACATGGGCACAGCCCTTGATTCATCTCATTTTTTTCTGTTAATACACTGACCTACATCTGGTTGCTTTTTAAATATTAAGCCATCCTTGCTTTCTTGGGGTACGTTTCACCTGGTTTTGGTGACCGCCTGCATTTACCAAGCTCTTACAATATACATCTTATAGAACTGTCACAACAGCCCTAATGAGGTAGGTGCAACATTTAGCCCCACTTTGAAGATGAGGAAAGTGAACCCTGGAGGGGTTTACTGTCCATGGCCACAGACATAGAAAATATTAAAACTAGCATTTGGACCCAGGCAGGAAGTAAAACTGGACTGTTTCTTATCCTGGATACCAGAAACCACCACCCCCGGTAACTAGCCAGGAGTGTTGACAACAGTACCCTATCCCTCTCTCACCTCTCTGTATGTCTCCCCACCCACCCCCCATCCCCGCATCAAGTCCCAAATCAATTTCCACTCCTGTCTCTCTTCTGACCTTCTGCACTGGTAGATCGGCCCTGAAATCTACAACAGCTTCCAGTTGCTGTGAGAAGCCGACCTCTTTAGGCCTCCTCTCCAACTTCATCCCCTGTTGCTCTTACTTTATCTGGTTATGTTCCAGTTACACTGGCTTTCTTGCACATCCTTTTCAAACTGCACAAATTGTTCCTGAGATCTGGAACACTCTCTTCTGTGCCTGTAAACAAATACTTCTACTCATCCTACGCTAATATTACTGATAACAAAGCACTTTGTGCCAGACACTGTTCGAAATATTTTACATAGAAAACCTTCTTTAATACTCACAACAACCCTATGAAGTTGCAGGTTACTATTATTATCCCATGTCACAGATCAGGAAATGAAGACAAAAAGATGAAGTAACCTGCCCAAGGCTGCATAGCCAGTAAACAATGGAGTTGGATTTACACCCAGGCCACCTGGTTCCAGAATCCTTGCTCTTACCCACTACACTATTTTACACCAATTCCCAAGTTACTTTGTGTGAGGTTCTCCAGTGTGGATTCATAACAATTTCTCTCTCTCATCCCACCCCCTTTGTTTTTGATCTGTCAGCAAATCCTGTCAGTTCTACCTTCAGAACGTATCCAGAATCCAACCTCTCCTCTCCACATCCACTGCCGCCACCACCACTGCTGGCCTGGACTACTGTGGTGGCCTCCTCACTGCTTCCACCCTTGCCCCCTCCCCAAGTCTGTCCTCACAGTTGCCAGAGGGTCCTGTTACAACCCAAGTCAGCCCATGGCCCTCCTCTGCTCAGACCCCTGCTCCATCTCTCTCAGAGAAAAAGCCAAAGTCCTCCCCGTGGCCAGAGAGGCCCTACAGAACCAGGCCCCGTCACCTCTCCAACCTCACCTCCTGCCACTAGTCCCCTCACTCACTCTGCTCTAGCTGCACTGACCTTCTTGCTGTTCCTCACACACACCAAGCAAGCTCCCAACTCAGGGCCTTTGCACTTACTTGCTTTTTCTTCTGCCTCTAATTCTCCTCTTCCAGATGTCAAGGAAAGACAAGGCTGAGATATTTGGCTGGTAAAGAAACGTACCCTGGTTCGATTCAGATGTTTGCTACTTACATAGACAGCAGAAACAAGAAGAGCCACAGATGCCAGCTCATGTCCCTCATGCAGGGTAACGCAGAAACAAAAAGGGGCCAGATGACTGCAGCACGGGTGGTAGGATACTGTGTTGCCGAGAAGCTAGTACATGCTAAGCAGTTCTATAACCTTAAATTGGGGGAGAGAAGGAACAGAAAGCCTCATACCTCACCAGAACCTCGGGAGATGAGAAACCGTCTCATGGCAGCCTCCTTGGTAGAGAGGATCTTAATGAGAAATGGCCATGTAGCCTCTCGTACTCTGTGTTCCGAGGATCACAGGGCGTTCTCCCAATACTTAGATCAGCTTGCCTACGTGGCCTATGAGGAGACATGCTAGGCAGCCAGAGCACCGTGGCAGACCCATTCCCCTACCATTCTCCCTCTAATTTCAAGTCTCTGTTGTAAGGTCACCTCTTCCGAGTCGCCTTCCCTAGACCATCTTGTGTAAGATCCCAACACTCTTCATTCCCTCTGCTTTATTCTCCTTAACGCTTGTCACTTTCTAACATTACATCACATACCACTTTATTACTTTATCATCCGTAGACCCCAATATGTGATTCCTAAGCAAAGAAATCTGTCATTATGTTGCTGTGTTCCTACTATTATTATCTGGCACACGTAACAAATGCTTGGTAACATTTATTGACTACACGTAACTACCAGACACTGTTCTAGGTGTTTCCCATGTCTTGACTCATTCAATGGGTATGATCCCCATTTTACCCTTAAGGAGAAAGGTTTCTAAGAGGTCCTGGGTTTTGAAGGCAGGCAGGCAGGACCTCTGGTGCTGGGCAAAGAATGGTCCATCTGCCTGGAGAAGCCAGAGGGGTCCTGAGGGCTGTGATTGGGGGGGAGAGGCAGGAAGGGGTTCTAGGACCTGTATCTGGTTTTGTTTTTTTGGCCATGCAGCATGGCATACAGGATCTTAGTTCCCTGACCAGGGATCGAACCCGTGACCGCTGAAGTGGAAGTGCAGAGTCCCAACCACTGGACCACCAGGGAATTCCCTAAGACCAGCATCTGGAAAGTATTGTCAGATGTCAAGAAATACAAGCTAGCATTGCAGGGTTTCTTGAGGCCCTTGGAATAGAGATGCCTGTAACAATGGAGAAGGCTTTGGGGAACAGGGGCAAGCCAGCCAAAAATAGCTGACAGCCATCCACTTCCCATGCCAACGCAAACGTCTAACAAACCACACCCTTAACAGTTTTCTTTTGAACTTTTTATTATGGAAAGTCTCAAACTTACAATAGTAGTGATTTAATGTACTTCCATGTACCTATCACCCAGGTTCAACAATTATAAACACACTGCATTTTCTAAACTGCAGGCTCCATAAGCATTTGAGTGGTTTGGAGCCAACTGTTTTTGTTAACAAAAAGATAACTAGAAAACATCAGGGCATTTTGCACATTTAATTCATTAAACCTTTCTTCCACTTAAATAGACAAATGGGTAGATTGTATCCCAATTTAAAAAAATGTACTTCTTACTAAGGATTGCAGTCAAAGTTTAAAATGGAGACAACAAGTACTGTGCTTGAATGACTATTAAGTAGACAGAGTAAAGAAAACTTTCTGAATTTTACTTGAAGGAAGCTTAAAACTGAATTTAGAACAGCATATTAGAAATGTTTATGCAGAAAAATGCCACAGATTGTTTTCAACAATTTAGAAGCCTTAGGTTTCTTTGTGCCTTCACTGGTTATGTTAGAACCCATGTCCCATAGGCTCCAGGGCAGTTCTCCATAACCTAACACTAATACTTCTGCAGTATATTGCATACATATTCACACTAAGTGGGAAAAATAAAGATTATGAAAAGCTTCAGGTCTTGTCACTGAATTTGAAATAAAATGACTTTTAGTTTTGCAGATCTCTGTGCACTTCGAATTATAAGGGATCATGCTAGCCTGGAGAGGGGTGAGAGGTGGAAGAGGAATGCAGCTAGGCAGGAACTGTGGCATGCTTTGTCTCCAAAAGCAGGAGCGGAAGGAACACTGCCCACTGTTATCCGATATGCTTTCCTACATACCTAAGTATTTACAGCAACTTATTTTAAAAAGCTTTTTGAAAGTTTACATCCCCCAAACCAGAATGTAGGGCAAGGTGTGGGGGTAGCATCACAGACCTACCTTGTTCTAAAGGTCACCTCCAGTACCGCTCTGTGAGGTGGCACTATTATTCCCATTTTGCACGTTGAACCTGAGGCAGATAAAAAAACTAAGCTAGGAAGCAGGGTCTGTGAGATGTTTGTCCAAGTTTGGTGGCGGGTAGGCAAGATCCAGGGATTGAAAATACAAATACCTGTAGGCCAGGGGTCTGGTCTTCACAGGCTTTGGGACACAGGTTCTCAAAGCACCTTTGAATGTGCTTGTGGTCTCAGTGGGTTCTTGGGAAACATGCACACTAGTGAGATTCTGGTCAAAGTGAAGAGGACTAAGAAGCTTTTAATAAGGGTTTTCAATCTCAAGTCCAGAAATTGTATTGCTGAGTATGTGCCAAAGAAAACTGTGTCTTCTAGGCCCCTTCCTTAGAGCAAGTAAACAAGAGACTGGGCCTCTGAAGGCTGGATTACTAAACAGCACCTTCTGAAAGGACGTTTATGGTTTTTGTTGATGTCACTTGGGGGATCATTTTGTTGCAGGAACTTTGTGATTATGGGATCCTGTCTCAGGCCACATTGTGAGACGGACATTTTACTTCCTGAGGTAGGATGCAGAGGTGCCCCCCGCCCTTGACAGTAACAGTGGTCCTCCTGCCAGATCCCAAAGCCTTAACTCCCTGGAGGCCCAGCACAGAATGCCTTAGACTGAGTACTCAACCAGTAAGGAGTAGCCACAATGTCCCTTTACCTGGGCCTGGATCAGCAGTCCAGGCAGGTCTCTGAAGTTCCCAAGTCTCCATCCACCTGGCAAAACAAATTCATGACTGGATGGGAGGAATGGTCCTGGGGCCTGTCTCAACTAGCTGGGAGGCACAGGAGACAGGCCATCAATACTGGAACTCTCACAATACAGGGACCCATGTAACCCGTCAGCTCTGGTTGCCATTTAACAGCACCATACACTGGGTGGTTTATAAACAGAAATTTCCCATACTTCTCGAGGCTGGAGTCCTAGATCAGGGTGCCAGCATGTCCAAGCTCTCCTGGGGGAGAGAGCTTTCTAGATTGCAGACTGCCAACTTCTTGTTGCATCCTCACATGGTGGAGAGCAGGAGATTGAAGCAAGCTTTCTTAGTGACTATTATAAGGGCACTAATCCCAACCTGACAGTGGAGCCTTCATGACCTCATCTAACCCTAATCACCCCCCACAAAGGCCTCATCTCCTAATGCCATCACACTGGGGAGTACACTATCAGTCCATTAACACCTGCCCCATGAATGAGTGAATAAGGCAGTTTAGGATGTCCTGAAACTTACAATCTGGTGGTACTTGGCTCAGTATCTGCCAGTTAGACGCAATGGACATAACTGATCAGAAACTCTAAAGAGGAATAGAGCCCATGGGACTCCAATACAGGCACCAGAACCATGACTAAAGGGAGTTAAAACTGAGGAACTACCACTTTACCACTGAAGACCCTCACACCACCATGGAAGACTGAACGCCTGTGGTTGATGCCTTTGCCAACTGTTAACAGCTATAAACATGCTTATTAAATGCACTTGACCCCCCCAACAGAAAATGTAAATTGTCCATGAGGCTGAGACATGTTAAATGACCCACTGAAGGTCAAATAAGTGGACAGCAGCAGAGCCTGGATTTGAATCCTGGAATCAGAACCCAGAGGCTGTGCTCCTAGAACCCTGTTTTCAAACCAGGATTCTCCTGTGTCCCTTCCTGTGTCCCTCACACCAAGGTGAGTTTACTATACCTGCCCCCACCCCCAGTATTTCAGGAGGAGGAGCTGGCACCACTGTTTACAGCAGGATTTAGCCTACATTCTCAGAACAATCTTGTGAGAAGGGCACCTACCTGATGCTCAAAGACAGGGAGATTCAAACCAAAGCAGTCATTCCAAAGGTGACACCGAGATGATCACAACGGGACCAAGACACCATCTCAGGAAACCCAATTCCAGCCATAAGGGGATTTCACCTGGACTCCCCACCCTTCCCACAAGCCTTATGTATACCAAAACCAATCCCAAACTCAACCAAACTTTGAACTCAAGGTCTCTACCCCTTCGGCAGTCCCTGCCCACCCCGTAACTAAATCCTTTTCTCAGTCTCCCTCTTGAACTTCTTCTATTTTTAATTCGTAATAAGCCTCTATACCTTAATTTGAGTAAGGAAAAAGCACTATCAATATCGATTTGTTTTTATCTTTTTAATCAACTCGTTGAAAGACATCCTAAACACTACATGAAACACAACAGAATATTTTTTTCTTCCAGTATTAAAAAAAATGACACAAATATTTTTAAGAAACTTCTATATAATCAAGGCAGAGATCTGGAGTAAAAAACACCTCTAAGTAATCATGTTCTTCATTTCTTATAGTTACAGTCAGAGATTGCTTCCTAATCATAATTAAACATTGTGTTCAAAATGTTCCTAGATGCACATTATTTAAAAAAAAAATCAGTCTGGCCAAACATTTTTTGCCAGAACCAACATTCCTGAGCCGGAACTAAAAAACTGGTAAAAAAAAAAAAAAAAAGGAAACAATATCCAGACTCCACAAATGTCTCAGAATTTGTCTTTAAATGGGAGAAAAATTTAACAAAAAAACACACGGAACTTTCTGAAAGGTCTTTAACAAGCTACCTTGGGAGCTCTACTCAAAAAAAGAAGTTGACGTAACTAAAACAGATGTTTCAGTGCAGCTCCAAAAATCTTTATAAATACAGCCATTTGGAGGGATGGTCCTGGATCAGAAGAAGTTTTATTCCTTGTGTATCTGAGAACAGTAAGAAGGGGGAGAATTGTGATGTTGGGAATAGGCCAACATGCTCACTTCCCAGGGCTGATGAGGATGCTGAAAGGCTAGACAGCAGGGACACCCCTCCACCTCTTCCATGCTCAATAGGAATAGATGATTATAGACGAGATAGGTTTGACACCCCCACCCCCCCAACCCCCCGCCAAAGCAGACTAGCCTTTAACAGGCACCTGAGAGCAAGGAAGGCCTAGGAATGCTGTCAGGTGGGCTTGTTGAGGTATGCATAGGCAGGAGAAAAGTGAGAGGGGCAGGACTGGTACATAGAAGTCTGCTCGGTGGCAACACAGAAGCCTCACCTACATTAGGTGTGCATGCCTCATCTCAGTTGTCATAATTATCCCTGTAATTTCCTCCTGAGTAGCGGTCATAACCACCCTGGCTTCTGGGAAAAAACATACATAAGTATCACAGGAATATCTTATATACACCTTCTAATAAAACTAAAAACCATGTATACTTACAAATCCTGCCACATTTTTATGTACTATAATATAAACTTTAACGTGTAAAATGAGATGTTAAACATGAACACCAAGTAAACATCAAATAATCACATTATGTATAACTTACGTATAGCATTTTAAACCATATTAAACATTAATAGAATACACACAATTAATCAAGACAGTACAATAAACGTGTATGTGTCACTGTCGACTGCACACTGCAATTATATGACCTAATATCTTACTGTTGTATTTAACCCAAATTATTGTTGCACACTTATTTTGTAGTTTCGTTATAATTTGTAAAAACAAACACTAGTAGCACCACAGTAAGAAATGTATGAATACTCAGGCAGCCGAGCTGAGATCTTGGGGAGAGAGAAGAGCACCACCAGAGTACCCCAACCCCTTGGCTACCCACCTGCCGCTATAGTCTCTGGACCTTCCATATCCATATCCATATCCTCCAGGTCGGCTATCATACCTGCCACTTCCATAGCCCTGGTCCCCACCACCTACAGCAGATAAAAAATATTCAAATGGCAATTGTCCAGACATAGGCTAACAGGCAACTCTCCTCCATATCCCATTATCAAACTTACCACTGCACTTACCTCTAGAGTAGCTGCGACCACGCCCATAGGCCCCAAAGGCACCCCCTCTTGTTCCCCGGGCCGACTTGCCCGCGTGGTCTACACGGATCTGACGACCATCCAGAGACTAGGTGTGGGGAGACACAAGGAGGATGGATGGGTTGGTGGTCAAACAAAGCAGGGATGAGGTAAGAGCGGGCTGGGCAGGTGGGCAAAAGAGCCCAGAAATTCCTGCTGGGCACCAGGTTCTGGGTACCACATTCCAGAACAAGCTCCTTTGACCAGAATGGCTTTATCAGGAGCTACAGAATCCCACAAAATGACCTGAATCCACCGTGTTCCCCCTGCTACTACTTACATCTTGACTGAACTCAGGTTGAGTTCTCCTCCCCACTCCTCTAAGCTGCCCGACTATTAGGGCTAGATAGACACCTCTCTTGGTTTGAGGCTTCAGAGTCCATCCCAGAAGACTCACGAGGTCCTCTCCGGGCCAGGCCCGCAGGTCTGCAGACTCTACTACCTAAGCCCAGAGCAGGTCAACCATCCACAGGTGGCTTCTCGGCCTCATGCAGGACCAGTCGTCGCCTCCCAGGCAGCCCGGCTCTGTCTGCCGCTGCCCTCCACCCCCTAGAACAGAAGGCAGTCACGCTCCTGTGAGTGGGCACTGCGGAGCTTGGTGGCCGCGCTGCCCCTAGCAGACACAGAGGGAAAAACAGAAAGAATGGTCGAAGTGACAGATAGGAGCAGGGCCCCTATGCAGGTAGGCGGCCTCACCTCTCCATTCATGGCTCTCATGGCATCTGAGGCATGCTCTGGATTGGTGAAGGTGATGAAGCCAAAACCCCGGGATCGCTGAGTGTCCCGGTCCTTGACAACAACCACTGGAAAAGGGAGAGGGGAGAGAGATAAGAGGACAAGTGGCAAAGGGTGTTGGACCCTCCTCCCACCAATCCTCAATGGAAAGTTATCGAGTTCTCAGTCTTAGACCTAGGAACAAAAGCAGGAGACGAGTAACGTAAAGGCCTGGGATTCTGACTCTTTGCTCCTGTTTCCTGAAATGCATGGGCCCCAGACTTCCTTCCACACCCCCCCATCACGTGTCTGGCCCATGTCTCACCCTCAGAAATAGGTCCGAAGCTGCTGAAGTGGTCTTCCAGAGCCTGCTCATCAGTGTTGAAGTTGAGCCCTCCCACGAAGAGCTTCCCTTCTTCAGAGGACATGGCGGTAAATTCAAGTCCTGTGGAGAAAATATGGAGAAGAGTAGAAGAAGCAGTGTAGTTGGGAGAAAGAAGAGATTGGAGAAATGAGAAAAGATAAAGAGAAGAGAGGAGAGAACACAGAAGAGACAAAAGGAACAAAATAAGGGGTAACTATGTTGAAACACAGAAAGGCCAAAGCGGCGGGAATCTACGGGGCGAACTCAGCGAGGTAGCCATTTGGGGGCCGCCTTCGCGCATGCCCACAACATCCCCCGCCACCGCGCCCGTCATTTTGTGCGGCCGCGCATGCCCAGAACACCCTTGCGCTCCCTCCGCACCCGCAAAACAAGATGGCGGCGGTAACGTAAGAAAACCCCCCCACCCCCACCCAGGCCTCCGCTGTCGCGCGGTCACTGCCACCAGCCACGCCGCCAGCCCTCCCGGCATTCCTCGCAATTGGATATAGCGCGCCAACCTCGCACCAAACAAAGTGTCACCTCCGAGTACGGGACCCACTCGCCCCGGAGAAGCCCAGGCCTACGTGTCAAAAGCCAGTACTCTCCCCACTCGCGCACCTCGCTCTTGCCCGGCGTGGCACACGTCAGTGGGGCGAGAAGCGGTCGCTCCGCAAAACATGCTGCTTACCTGGAAATTAAGTAAAAGGCCGACGAGACAGCTACCGCCAAGAAGCCGAGAGACTGGGAAGGGCGCCGCGCGGGAAGACTCCTGATAAAGCGTACGTAGCGGTACGTCACGGGTCGTCCGTCACGCGTGCCGGCGTGCGCGCTCATTGGCTGACGCCAGTGAGGGGGCGGGGTGGGAGGAAGGGGCGGAGATGCAAAGGGATCGATGCGCTCAGTACGCTTCCGGGAATGGAGGCGAGGCTTGTGTAGTTGGTTCCGCCTGGCATCAGCGTCGCTCCACTGGCCCAAGCCGTCTTCATCCCTTACACGCACGAGCCTTTTTCCTGTCACACCCATTTCCGTCCCGGACATCACCCTCACCATCCTTGACGTCGTCTCCCCCATTGGTTTTGACGTCTTCCTCTAGGTCCCTGAGGACATAATTACCGTCCTCTGATAACTTCTTTCACCTTCTAGTCCTCTAACCTCATACCTCTCGAGGCCTCGATGTTTTATCTCCCCACTGTCCCTGACGTCATCGCCCTTCACAGTCCTTAACATCAGACCCTTTGTTTCTTAGTCCCTGACCCTGACCCCTACGTTTCCTTCTCTGTGCCCAACATCTAGCCACTTGTTATGGGACCCTTTTCCCTGGCATCGTTCCTTCTCATTTATAACTTCAGCCCTCATCCTTATCTGACAGCCTCCTGAAGCCAGTTTCTCGAATTCCCTACCATTGGACCACTTGAGGTGCCTTCTACAGAAGAGGATGCTTCAATCTTCAGAAGGAGTAAATCCCAATCCAACAGAACGATTATTTGCTGTCACTCAGAGTTGCTGAACCCTTGATCCACAGAAAGGACTTTCACAAAACATAATGGACTTATCCAAAGCAAAGAGTGTCTGAGCCCACTCCCCACAGTTTGTTCTTGTTCAGTCTTCTGAGTGTCTGAGCTACTTTTACAATGAATGGATTTGACAGACTTTTCGTTTCTGAACTCCCCATCAAGGAAGAATGGGTTAGTTTTCCCTCAGAGACTCTAAATATGTCATCCATAGAATGGACTTGTCCAGTCTGCTAAGGGTGAGCACCCCAAACACAGACTAGATTTAACTTTTGGAGTACGGTATGGTATGCATCCACAAAATGGACTTGTCTGGCTTTTGCCATATCCAGACTTCTATGCCCAGGATGGACGTGAAGAGATTTCACATTGTCCACACATGTGCTAGTCTTAGCCCTCTGATAATCTGAGCCCCCATGCAAAAATTAGAGGTACTTATTTACCTCTCAAAGTGTCTGAGCTCTGATCATATTTCACAGTTCGTGACACATCGTCATGGTTGTTCTATGCGAAGCCTCTCATTTTATTTATTCTTTTATTCCTGCACCCAACTATCATTCTCTTCCTCCCACCGTTAACTCTTTTATTGGGTTTAATGTTATCTCTTGGTGTGATTTCATATAAAATGTGCATTTTTGTGTATGTTTTTTTAAAAATGTAGTTATTTAGGCTGCACTGGGTCTTAGTTGTGGCATACAGGATCTTAGTTGCAGCATGCAGACTTCTTGGTTGGGGCATGCAAACTCTTTAGTTGCAGCATGCATGCAGGATCTAGTTCCCTGACCAGGGATCGAACCCAGGCCCCCTGCATTGGGAGTGCAGAGTCTTACCCATTAGACCACCACGGAAGTCCCTTGGTATGCTTTTAATTTAAATGGTAGTGTCGTTTGTTTTTGGTTTTTTTTACTCTTTTTTTCAACCAGCATTATATTTTTATTCCATCTGTGGAAATTCCCTGGTGGTCCAGTGGTTAATACTCTGTGCTTTCATTCCTGGGACCCAGGTTCGATCCCTGGTCGGGGAACTAAGATCCCACAAGCTGTGCAGTGTGGCCAAAACAAAAAACAAACAAAAGAACAAACAAAAAAAACATTAATGGGAGTTTTGTTGGGATTGCATTGAATTAATAGATTTGGGGCAAAATAATATCTTAATAATATTACCTGTGGAGGTTTTAAAATATGTTCACAAACTCTTTGATAATGCCCCCTTCAAGAGTTGGAGCCTAGTTCCCTTTCCCTTGAGGGTAGGCTGGACTTTTGACTCACTTGTAATGCACAGAATGAGCACATCACTTCCAAAACTAGGTCATAAAAGGCACTTCGGGGCTTCCCTGGTGGCGCAGTGGTTGAGAGTCCGCCTGTCAATGCAGGGGACACAGGTTCATGCCCCAGTCCAGGAGGATCCCACATGCCCGGAGTGGCTGGGCCTGTGAGCCATGGCCGCTGAGCCTGTGCGTCCGGAGCCTGTGCCCCGCAACAGGAGAGGCCGCAATAGTGAGAGGCCTGCGTACCATAAAAAAAAAAAAAGAAAAGGCACTTCAGTTTCCTGCTTTCACACAGACTGCTTTCTCTGTGGGACGGTACCTGGTACTTCATGCAGCAGCCCTATGGAGGAACTGAAGCCTCCTGCTAACAGCTATGTGAGTGGACATTCTTGGAAGTGGAATCAAGCCTTCAGATGACTGCAGCCCCCTTCTGCATCCTGACTGCAACCTCATGAGAGACTCAGGTTCAGAACCACCCAGCTAAGCCACTCCCAGAATTCTGACCCTCTGAAACTGAGATAATGATTATCATTTTAAGTCTGGGAGTAATTTGTTGCCAATACATAGCTAATACATCACGAAATCTTCCCAGCAAAGAGCATGAGATGTCTCTCCTTTTATTCAGGTCACCTACAGTATTTGTTATTAGAGTTAAAAAAAATTTTTTAATAGATTTTATTGATTTATTGATTTATTTTTTGGCTGCGTTGGGTCTTCGTTGCTGCACGCGGGCTTTCTCTAGTTGCGGCGAGTGGGGGCTACTCTTCGTTGCGGTGCGAGGGCTTCTCACAGCGGTGGCTTCTCTTGTTGCGGAGCACAGGCCCTAGGCGTGCAGACTTCCGTAGTTGTGGCACGTGGGCTTCAGTAGTTGTGGCTCACGGGCTCTAGAGCGCAGGCTCAGTAGTTGTGGTGCACGGGCTTAGTTGCTTCGCGGCCTGTGGGATCTTCCCGGAGCAGGGCTCGAACCTGTGTCCCGTGTTGGCAGGCGGATTCTTAACCACTGCGCCACCAGGGAAGCCCCCAATTTTTTTCTTATAGAAGTCTTTTGTATTGGTTAAATTCTTTCCTAGATACTTTATTTTCTTATTGTAGAGAAATGGTTTTTATAGGTTAATCTGGAAACCTTGCCGAACTGTCTTATTGGTCCTAACAGTTTTTCTGGTCATTGTTAGTTCCTTAAGGTAGTCGGTCATATCATTTACAAATGGGTTTTTATCAATTCCTTCCAAAACTTACATCTCATTTCTTTTTCTTTCCTTACAGCACTGGCCAGCTGTATGTTAAGTAGCAATATTGAGAGGGAACATCCTTGCCTTATTCCTGATCTTAGAGGGAAAATGTGTTTAAATTTTCTCTGTTAGGCATTTTGTTTGTTGTTTTCTTTCTTTTAAAAAAATTTGTTTTTGTTTTTTACTATTGGGCATTTTTGCTCTTTTTGCCACATAACCTTTATCAAGTCAAAGATGTTCTCTTCTACTCTTATTTTGTTTGCTCAGTTATTTTTTTAATATCATAAACAAGTGCTGAATTTTATCAAATTTTTTTTCTGCTTTGTGACTATCATATGATTTCTCCTCCTTATTAATGTGGTAGTTCACTCATTAATTTTCTAATTTGGATTATGTTTGAATTCCTGGGATAAGCCCTACTTATGTTTTTTTTTAAACTAACACTGTTGAACTCGGGTAGCTAATATTTTATTAGAATTTTTGCATCTATATTCATAAGTGAAATGGGTCTATAACTTTATTGTCTTGTATGTTCCTTATCTGGTTTTAGAATAAAGACTATACTAGCCTCAAAAAATGAGTTGGGCAGCTTTTGCTTTTTTCCTAGTTTCTGGAACGATTTGTATATTTGGGAATTAACAGTTCCTTGGAAGTTTGATGAACTACATCTGCAAAACCATCTGGGTCTGGGCCTGAGCTTTTTGTTACAATGAGATGGAGTGTCTTTTTTTTTTTTTAGCGGTACGCGGGCCTCTCACTGTTGTGGCCTCTCTCGTTGCGGAGCACAGGCTCCGGATGCGCAGGCCCAGCGGCCATGGCTCACGGGCCCAGCCGCTTCGCGGCATGTGGGATCTTCCCAGACTGGGGCACGAACCCGTGTCCCCTGCATCGGCAGGCGGACTCTCAACCACTGCGCCACCAGGGAAGCCCGAGATGGAGTGTCTTTAACTATCATTTCAAATTTTCTTAAAACTTGTTATATTTCTCAATTTCTTTTTGCATCAGTCTGAGCACATTTTAATTTTTCCAGAAACTTAAGCCTTTCATCAAGGTTTTCGAATGTATTAGCTTCCAATATTGAGCCTTTTTGTGTCTATAATTTCCCTTTTTCTGTGTTGTATTTTGCATTCTTTTAAAGCAGTCTTGGCAGAGGCCTATCATTAATATTTTAAAAGAACCAGCTTTTCATTTTGCTATTCTTTATCATTACTTTAAAAATTCTCTTTGGCACTTATTTCCTTCCTTAACGATATTTCCTTCATGACTCATGGAGTCATGGGTTTGTTCCTCTGCTGTTTTCCCAACTTCTTGATTTGAATGCTTAGGTCATTTATTTTTCAACCTTTCTTCTCTCCTGATAAATGTACTTAAAGCTATGCATTTTCTTTTAATAACTGATTTTTCTGTGTCCCAGAAATTTTGCATGTAGTGTTTTTACTGTTTAGTTCTAAGTATTTCTAAAGTTCCTTTATTTCTTCCTTTACCCAGGGGTTATTTAGTAATGCTAGTTTCCAAAAATGGGGACCTTTTTTTTTTTTTTTTTTGGCCGTGCTGTGTGGGATATCAGTTCCCCAACCAAGGATTGATCCCAGACCATGGTAGTGAAAGCCCAGAATCCTAACTAGTAGGCCACCAGGGAACTCCTGGGGCCTTTTTTTTAATTGCTTTTCATTATTGCTAATTTTATTGCATTGTGGCCAGAGAACATGGTTGATATTGATACTTTTGAATTCACTGAGGCTTTCTTTGTGCCCTAACAGGGTCTGTTTTTTGTAATTAAGTGTAAGCATAAAAGGAGTCTTCTCCATTTGTTAAGTGGAGGGTTATATAGGAACGTGTGTCATATATATGAAATTATATATCAAGCTTTAAAATGTATTGTTCAGTCTCCTTAGGAGTATATGTGTTTATGGTAGACATATATTCTTTGTTAATGAGTATATGTCCTTCTTTGTTTTTCGCGATCTGAAATTTCATTTTTATAGCTATTAGGATGTCTCTCCCAGCTTTCTTTGGGCTTTTATTAGTCTGCTATATATTTTCTTCATCCTTTCATTTTCAACATCCGTGTGTGTGTGTGTGTGTGTGTGTGTGTGTGTACAGTTGGACCTTTTTTTAAAAAAACAAAATCCATTGAGGGTGGTGTTCTAAATGTTTTTTGTACTTACTATTATATTAAAACTTGACATCTCATTTCATCTTCTCCATTTACAGTATTTTTGTTTCTTTTTTTTCTACCATCATACTCATACCTTATTTTGTTTTGAGTCCTTTTTCTATTTCTTGTTCCTGTTTTATATTTTCTCTCTTATTGTACTTATTTAAAAGTCTTCATCTATATGTCCCAGTATTTCTGCTTCAGATACTGTATGTCACCCAGTGTGGTAGCCAGTCTGATATAGCCCCCAATGATCCCTGCCTCCTGATGGTCACATCCTGCATGGTTCCCCTCCATGTTTTACTAGGGCCTAGTAAAACACATAGGCCTATGTGACCAA
This sequence comes from Leucopleurus acutus, assembly GCF_964270905.1. Taxonomy (NCBI): domain Eukaryota; kingdom Metazoa; phylum Chordata; class Mammalia; order Artiodactyla; family Delphinidae; genus Leucopleurus; species Leucopleurus acutus. The sequence goes on along the minus strand of NC_139148.1, from coordinate 42,296,678 downwards.
GAAAATACAACAGAAGTGACGGTATGCCATTTCTGAGGTTAAGTTATAATAGACATTGCAGTTCTGTCTTGGTTATGGTCTCTTGCCTGCCTGCTGGGACCACGTGTTGTTTGGAGCCCCATGGAGAGGCTCACATGGTGAAAAACTGAAGCCTCCTACCAACAGCTCTGTGAGTGGGCCACGTTAGTGTTGGGTCGTTCAGCCAAGTCATGCCTTCAGCTGACTGCAGTCCTGGCTGACAACTTGACTGAAACCTCAGAAGAGACCCTGAGCCAAAACCTCATGGCTAAGCTGCTCCCAGACTCCTGACCCTCAGAAACTGAGAAAATAAATATTTGTTGTTTTAAGCTAAGTTTGGGGGTGATTTGTTATACAGCAATAGATAACTAATACATCCAGTTTCTTTTTCACTGGAGGTCATTATACTGCCCGGGTGTCTTGTTCTTTTGGCAGTGAGCTCATATTCCCCTGATGTGAGCAGCTGTTCTGGCTGGTAACTGGACTGAGGGAAGGCTGAAGGCCAGACTTGACTCTGGTTAATCACCTGGAGTCCAAGGGGTAAAGGGGTGTGAGGGGAGATGAGCCAAAGGGTGGAGAGTCCCAGGCACCACACAAGTAGAGCTCTCACTCCCATCTACGATCACACCACCCAACAATTCTGCTGGTAGGTTTCATCCTTAAACCCTAAGAGGGGGGGTCATCTCCCAGGTGTTACCACTAGCCCTGGTGTCTGGAGGGGGACAGTGGGGGAGTAATCACTCCTCTGGCTGCTCATTTCCTCCCCTCAGCAGGGTTCTTGTTACCCTGATACTAGCCCCCCCACCAGACACCTGTACCAGTGGTTTGGATGATTTCTGCAATGAGGGGGCAGGCAAGGCAACATGGGGGAGAGGCACCAGCCAGAACTTAAATCTCTAACCTGTCCTGTATTTGTTGCCTCCAGCCATCTACCACTCAAAACACAGGTCAGTTAAAGATAACCTTCCATCTCCTCATAGGTCTTCATAGCTGTGCTAGTTTCTGGAACTCATGTTTCCCTCTGTAGTTTCTCCAGAGTAGTTTTTGGGCAAGGGAATCAGTGGCTTGTGCTGTCTGCCATCTTAGCGGGAACCAGAAGTCCCAAGTAACTTCGGAAACTAATAGAGATTTCTGTCCTTCAGGTTATCTGAGCCTCCTGTTCACAGAAAGGACTCCTCTGGCCTTCAGAGGTCCCAAGCTGCCATACACAGAATTGACTTGTCTGACTTCTCAAATATCTAAGCTCATAAATCACAGAATACACCCAGAGGGTGTCAGCTGGTTACTGACAAATGGGACATTTCAGGTCCTCAGAGGGCCAGATTCTCCCATATCTTGGATGGCCCCTGGGGCCAGGGTGCCTGAGCCCCTTATCCGCACTTGTTAGACCCACAGTCTTGGAGACCCTAGGCACAGAATGGTCTTGTCCTGCCTCCGGTGACTGAGCCCTCATCTGAGGAGTGGTCAGCCTCCTGTCCAATAATGGGGGGTGATGGAAGCCTTTTAAGAGTTAACTCCAGCTTTATATGACATTGTTTTGGGAGAGACAGATGAGAGGATAGCTGCCCTCGTGCCCCTCACCTGTCAGTATTGCCTAGAGCAGCAACTTCTGGCCAGAACCTGGCACAGTGAGGCCACGACCTGAAGGACCCCAAGTTACTTCATCCATCATCTGCCATGTCTTCTGTGGAGGGACAACTCGGCCTGTGAGAGAATCTGCCTTCTGAGAAGGTAAGTGGGAAAAATGAACTTCTTTTGGATCATTATCCTCCACACAGGTAGGTGACTCCTTTTAGGGCCTGAGCTTTATCAGTGCTTGATTTGTTTGTCCACAGTAGTGGGACAGAGAAGGCAAATAAATGGTTTCTATTGTTGAAATGGTTAAGACAGGTATCCATGAGCTGGAAACCCAGTTTAGTGCTGACAGCCTGAGGCATGGCAAGGCCATAGTCCCTTAAGCTGTCCCCAGAGCAAGTGACGAGAATAGGAACCTTAGACCCCTGTTCAGGACCACTAGCATTAGTGCATAAGACTCACAGAGAAGGGGCTGGATCCTAGAAATGGTGACGTGTGGAATGCTAGAGGTAGCTGGCCGAATGTTTCTAAGTAGCCCATACTTCCCAGTCTTTGTAATGAATCTTGCCCTTTCTGAATCAGGAACTCTCTCTCCCATCCCTCATTCAAAGGGCCTGTCCTAAAAACATACATTCACAGACATCATCCAGACCCTTACAGGCAGACAGATGTACGACAAAACAGCCTCAGGCCTCCTCAAGCAGTCCTCGACCTGGGCTCACCTTCTAGAACTGATTTCTCAGCATCCATTCTCCTGCCACTGGGGAAGCAGGAGCCGCCCTTCACCTGAAATGGGAAGTATTTCAGCTCCAGCAGGTAAAGAGGCCCTGGGGACTCCATCTACAACAAAAACCAGGGAGAAGGCAGAGAAATACACAGACCACAGTGACCTTCATGTGTGCAAAGTACAACTGTTAAAAACAAAACAACAAAAACAGAAAAAAGAGGCCGTGGTCGCCATGGGGCAGTACTGAAGCAGAGCCCCATACTCTCAGACCTGGGGAGAGAGGGCACTATGCTCCCACATGTCTAGGGCTGGCAGGCAGGGAGGCGGGGTCTCACGTGTAGGCCCTCTTGGCAAAGAACGGATATCTGGTGGGGCTGATAGTGGGCTGGAGGGAGTCTGATCAAGATGGGGCTGTGGCCTCGGCCCCCTCCTCTGAGTCCCACACCTCTGACTGCAGGTAATCAGCGAAGAGAGCCTTGGCCCGGCGTAGGACGCGCCCCAGGTGGTGTTTTCGCACGAGGCGGTCAAAGTGCATGGCCAGCTCGTTGTAATCCAGCCCGTTGCGCATGATATGGTCGCGGTGCTCCAGCAGGATGGCGAGGCACAGGAAAAGCATGAATGGGTTCCCTCGGCCAAACTCCTGGGGCGGGGGCAGGCCCAGTGGGGGTGGGGGTGGCAGGGGCTTCCCAGGGTCTTGTGGGGAGCCCACCTCTGGCATCAAGGGGGATCCTGCAGCCATGTCACCAGTGGGAGAGGCATCCTGGGTGGATGGCGGAGATGAAGACGATGGGGAATCAGGGTGGGAAGAGGAGGAAAGCAGTGGGTCTGAGGAGTTCAGCAAGGGCTCAGAGAGAGACTTGGAGCTGATGAGGGCAGCTGGGTGGGGCAGCTGGACCAGAAGGTCCCTCCTGGGGCCTGTGTTATCCCTGAGTTGCTGGAGGTCATCCAGACTGGCCTGTCTCAGGAGACGCCCTCCACCACCAGGCCCCTGGCTGGTGGTGGCCAAGTGGTCAACAGCATCTTCAAAAGCACCATCTCCTCCACCGGCGGGCCTCAGCATGTGCCTCTGCCGCACGGGCCGTCCCCTGTGGCCCCCAAAGCCAGCGTCTGCCACCAGGCTGGGGGGGCCCACGAGCTCTACCTCATGCTCGGGAGGGTCAGGGGGCAGCGAGCTCCAGGTGACCTCCAGCATGCGGAGAGCGTCATCAAAGGCGAACTCGCGCTTGAGCTCGAGCAGCAGCCAGCGGTAACAGAAGAAGAGGTCATCAGCACCGGCTTCCTGCAAGTACTGGTAGAAGTCAGGGTCGGCGTGTCGCAGCAGCAGCTTGAGGTGAGCGAACTTGGTGGCCATGGCACGGCCATCAGGGTGGAAGTTCGCAGCCAGGCGCTTCATGATGCCACAAAAGCAGACAAAGGCATGGCCCTCGTGGTCCATGACGGCAAGGATGGGCGAGGCCAGGTCGCTCATGCCCTGGCAGTAGGACACCTGTGGGTGGGTAACGGCGTAAGTGGTGAGCAGGTCGTGCAGAGCCCGCAGGTGTGGGCCGTCCTCGGGCCCTGCGAAGTAGGGGTGGGCCCGGTCGGTACGCAGCACATCCTTGAGGACCGTGCTGCGGATGAACTCCAGGTCCTCGGGGCTCGCTCGCTGGGCCCACTCGCTCTTGAGCTGTTCATACTCGCGGCTCTTGCGTTTCATGTAGTCCATCCGCTCACGGCCTGTCAGCCCGTCTGGGTACACGTTCAGAAGGTACCTCCACACCACCTGGCCAGGGATGAAAGGGATGAGGCTGAGGGTCTACAGATGAGCTGCCACACCCTCGTGTGGATCCATCACCACCCAGCCACCCTGGGCCTCTGCCCTCCTTCGGAAAAGCCTGCCCCTCCTGAAGGTAAGCCTGCTGTGCTGGAATACTTCCATGCCATCTGCCAAGAGTGTGGCCCACCGCATGTGTCTCTTGAGCTATTCATGACTGCTGTGATGGATCCAATGAGTGACCAAGAAGGCTCACCTTTCGCAGGGAGGGCTCAACACCACCATGGTAGATCCGCAGGCGCAACTCCTCAGGGCGTGAGAGCTGGCCCTCGTGGTTCAGGTATGTGTGAAACTCCGCATCGCTTAGGGGAGGCTTGAAGGGCTTGACGTCTTCCCCATATGACCAGCTCAGCACCTGCTGGACTTTGGACAAGGTGCGGCCCACCTGTGAAGGAAGGAGGGAGGGAGGCCACCACTCAGCTGGGCAGGCCAGGGGCAGGTACCAACCGGCATGCTCAGAATCGGGGGTGCCAGGGATGCCCTGCCCTCCAATCACAGCTGGGCCCCACAGCTCCCTGAAAGCACCTGAGAGAGGATGGACTGTGTGAAGGGCAGGGCAGCTGTCGTCAGCGATGACCGCTTCTCAGCCAGCAGCATGTCGGAGCCAATGACATCCTTGGGGCTGATTATGTCCCAGTCTTCCAGCAGCGGGCCTGGGCACACAGAATGACACCGTATGAGAATGCGGATGAGAACCCCAGACCTCAGGGCCGGGTTCCTCTCCCTCCAAAGCCAGGCCACCCACAGGGCAATGAGCCACTCCACTCTCCCTTCCCATGTCCTCCCAATCACGTAAAAAATAAAACCATGAATAATCCTCTTGTGGAAACTGTCTCACAGAATGGCTGAGCAGACTCTAATAGTAGTATTTTAATGATATAAGGTAATATCTATCAAGCACTTACTATGTGCCAGGCACTGTGACAGGGCTTAACGTCAATATAAACGATAAGAACAGTAGACAACACTTCCATACGGCTAAGTGCCAGGAAGCGTTCTGAGCCCTTTGCAAATATTAACTCATTTAATATTCACATCCAATTTCTAAGTTAGGCACTATTATTATCGCCGCTCTATGTGGAAACATGCATAGTCAGGACTAGAAGTTGCCCAAGGCCCCACAGCAAGTGGGTGAAAGAACCGAAATTTGAAGGCCAGGCCCAAAGCTCAAGGGCCCAAACTCTTTTAATCTTATATTCCTGCTAGTTTTCCTCCCACAATTGGTATAGACTACCATTATCATTCTTATTTTGCAGACCATGACAAACAGCTTGGAACAGTTAGTAAGTGGCCAAGGAAACGGTAGGGCTGGGATGTGAATCTCATTTACCTTACTCCAGGGCCCAGATAAATTTAGCAAAAGTATTTGTAGAACAGGTATGCCATGCATGTTAGACAGAAGAAACAATGCTATGCTTGATATTACCCAATTCTGGCCCTTGGAACATCAGCAGAAGTCTGTCCCTTCTCTCCCTTCTTTACTCCCCCTTGCATCCTTTCTGCCCACCTCAAATGTCATGTGGCTGAAGCAGCAGTGGCCACCTGAATAAGTTCGAGAGACTTAAGAGATGTCGGCCCTGGCGCCACAGAGCTGCTAAGCTGACAAGAGCAAAGACCAGTAGCTTTCAAACTCTATTATACGAAACAAATCAACTGGGATTTGTTCAAGCCATTGTCATTTGCAGGCAAATGCCGTCACTAAGCAACATTTCCATGAAGTCCACTGTACTTTCTCCCACAGAGCTGAGGGGGAAGCAAACCCTGGGCCACAAGTGGATGTCACTGCCTCTCTTTAGGTGTCCCATGGGGCACTGCAAACCTAAGGGGTCCAAAAGGGGAGCCCAAGACCCACTCTAGACATAACCTCCTCCTCTGCTCTTCATGTGAGTGAACAGTGTCTCTACCTGTTCAGTTGCTTAAGTCCCACACCTCACAGATGTCCTTGCCGCCTCCCACTCTCTCAATTCCCAGGGCCAAACCATCGCCAAGCTCCATAGCTTCTGCATGCAGAACACACTTCAATTCCACCTCTTCTCTCAGCTCACACCACGCCTCTCACCTGAAACTGCCTCCCAACCAGTCCCTGCCTCCCCTTTGCCCCTCTGCACCCTCTCCCAACAGCTGCCAGAGTGGGCTTTCTAAAACATGAAAACACATAAAATAAAGAAGGTTGCAGTACTCAACAGGTAAAATAAAGAAGGTCAACCAATGGTCTGAAATACCAAAGAGAGGAGCCCCTGTCAAGGCACAGAGCTAAAGCTTGATGATTTGAGAGGAAAGCAGAGAGACCTGGAGGACAAGTCCAGGAGACCTGACAATGCAAACCCTAAGAAATGCAGGAGGAGCAAAGGGGTCAGGTGGAGACAGAATTACCCAGATATGAAGGAAACTGTCCCTGAGATGAAGAAGTGGCTCGGCAGGTCTCAGGTAGGATGAATCAACGAACAGCACAGACCACGGGCTCCCCCAACTCTATTCACCTGCTGGCGAAGTGCCCACATTCTAAGAATGAAGACAAACTCTTGCCAGCTTCCATAGATGAAGAACAGGCTGCTTACAACTGAAAGAAGGTCCGATTGCTGATGGGCTTCTGTTCCACAACTCTGGAAGCAAGACAGTGGCTTGCAGCACCCACGGAGTACTGACAAGAGAGGCCTGAGATCCAAGGGTCCCACATCCAGCCAACCCAGTACGTATCCACCACGACTGAAGTTTCTGATCATTAGCATACATCTAACGCATGCGCCTTACTGGAGGAGAACGAAGAAGTTCTCTAAGAAATGACTACTGAATGACTACAAGGGCTCAAGGTGGGTGGGGGAAGGCAAAAGGGAGGGTAAATGGGGACAGGCCACAAGTTTTTAATATATACAGTTAAACATAAAACGACAAAGAGACTGTGACTGGGAGTTTGTAACATTGTTACGTTAGGATTCCTGAAACATAAGCGAGTGACTCTAAAGAAAAGATAATGATAGCCTGGAATTGAAAAAGAGAAAAAATTACTGTTGGAGCAAAGCCCAGAAGTTAAGGGTTAGGGAGCAGGAGAAGGATGAGAATGAGAAGTGTTCCAAAGCTTCCATTTCACGGGCTACGGAGGGTGGGGGAGACTGGAGGGGAAAAGTGCTCAAAAGATTTCACTGTCAATTGTGTAAAAAAGCATAAATCTAGCTACGGAGATTTTGTGAGAGACATACTAAAACTAGGTGACAAAGAAAGGTTAAAAATTGAAGAAACATGAAGGTATACCTGGCAAACACAAGCAGAAAGCAAGAGCAGCCATGTGAATATCAGAAAAAGCACCGCTCAACATCAAAAACATGGGACTTCCCTGGTGGCGCAGGGGCTAAGACTCGGCGCTCCCAATGAAGGGGGCCTCAGTTTGATCCCTGGTCAGGGAACTAGATCCCACATGCAGGCCACAACTAAGAGTTCACATGCTGCAACTAAGGAGCCCGTGAGCCGCAACTAAGACCCGGTGCAACCAAATTAAAAAATAAATAAAGTGTATAACTCAGTGAGTTTTAAAAAAAATAAAAGACAAAACACATGACAGGAAAAGAGAGATATTCTATATTGACTTTTAAAAGAAAGAAAGAACCTGTTAATAAAATGGACAAAGGATTTCTACAAGCCCAAACTCATCTAGTGGCAAAACCGGATCTGAACTGACGTGTGACTATATGTAGTTTTTTTTTTTTTAAATAAATTACTTTATTTATTTATTTTTGGCTGCGTTGGGTGTTCGTTGCTGTGCGTGGGCTATCTCTAGCTGTGGTGAGCACTCTTTGGTGCGGTGCGCGGGCTTCTCACTGCAGTGGCTTCTCTTGTTGCAGAGCACGGGCTCTAGGTGAGTGGGCTTCAGTAGTTGTGGCACACGGGCTCAGTAGTTGTGGCACGTGGGCTTCAGTAGTTGTGGCTCATGGGCTTTAGGGTGCAGGCTCAGTAGTTGTGGTGCAAGGGCTTAGTTGCTCCACGGCATGTGGGATCTTCCCAGACCAGGGCTCAAACCCGTCTCCCCTGCACTGGCAGGCAGATTCTTAACCACTGCGCCATCAGGGAAACCCTATATCTAGTCTTTATGTAACTCACTAAGTGTGAATATGCACACACTTCCCTGAAGAAACATGCACGTTTCATTATGGGGTGCTGCCCCAGGCCCTTCTTGCAGTATTACACAATATGTACTGTACATACTGCACCTCCTTACCATAAAATTGTCAAACCTCCCAAATCCTAAATTATATATGTTGTGCAATGCCAATCAGTGATGTAGTGGGTTTTTTCCTGGAACTGGATAAAATTATTTTAAGGTTCATATGAAAGAATTCACATTTAAGAATAGTTAAGAAAAAGGAGAGCCAAAAAAAAAGAATAGTGGGAGGAAGGCAATGCTTGCCTTATTAAAATGTATCAGAAAACCACTGTGATAAAAATATGGTGTTAGCACAGCATGAGACAAACAGAGCCAACTGGTGGAATTCAATATAGAAAGCCCAGAAATAAATCCAAGGACATATGGGAACTCAGTACATGACAAAAGTGGCATTTCAAATCAGTGTAGAAAAAGTGGTTATTTAATAAATGATGCTGACATACCTATTTGTCTGGAATCTTTTTTTAAAGCTAGGTCTACTAATCACAATGCTGACAGAGATTTATATGTAGAAAAGAAAATAATAAGCATATTAGAAGAAAATGTAAGAGAATATTTGTATAAGCTTGTGGATAGGGAGGATGTTCCAAAGTAAGGAGAAATTCAGAAATCATAAAGAAAAAGACAGATATATGTATAAGACTGCATACATATTTTAGTTTTTGATAGGATCAGAAAAGCACCATAAACAAAGCCATAAAACAAAAAGATAAGCTTGGAAAAAAATATCTGCAATACATATGACAGAAAGAGGATTCATATCACAAATGCACAGATTGGTTGATGGTCTAGGCTTGGTAATCTTCCAACTGTAGAGGTGACAGAAACTGACTTCTTCCCTGAAAGAGGGACTGGGCCATCTAAGTGGTCACAACATGCCTGTTGCTTTCACAGTCATGAACACGATCCCAAGAATTCCATTAATAATATTTGTAACAGCTCCATCGACTGGACACTTACTTACCTTTTTTTTTTTTTTTTTTTTTTGCGGTATGCGGGCCTCTCACTGTTGTGGCCTCTCCCGTTGCGGAGCACAGGCTCCAGACGCGCAGGCTCAGCAGCCATGGCTCACGGGCCCAGCCGCTCCGCGGCATGTGGGATCTTCCCAGACTGGGGCGTGAACCCATGTCCCCTGCATCGGCAGGCGGACTCTCAACCACTGCGCCACCAGGGAAGCCCTTACTTACCTATTAATGTATAGCATGATACCATTAATGTTAAACACATACCGTCTGTGTATATATACAAATATGAATATACTTACGTATCTCTATATGTAGATTAATTTGTCCGTGTGTATGTGTGTGTGAATAAATAAAGGACCTGTAAGGTTATACATCAAACTGATCAAAGTAGCTCCTGCAGGGCAAAAGGGTAGGGGAACAAGATTAGGCACAGTGGGGGCTTCCCTGGTGGTGCAGTGGTTAAGAATCCGCCTTGACAATGCAGGAGACACAGGTTTGAGCCCTGGTCCGGGAAGATCCCACATGCCGTGGAGCAACTAAGCCCATGAACCACAACTACTGAGTCTGCACTCTAGAGCTTGCGAGCCACAACTACTGAGCCCGTGTGCCACAACTACTGAAGCCCGTGAGCCCAGAGCCCGTGCTCCCAACAAGAGAAGCCACCACAATGAGAAGCCCGTGCACTACAACAAAGAGTAGCCCCTGCTCGCAGCAACCATAGAAAAGCCTGCGTGCAGCAACGAAGACCCGATGCAGCCAAAAATAAAATAAATAAATTAAAAAAAAAGATGAGGCACACCGGTTCCAGGAGACTTCAGCATTATTTATAATAAGGAGAATGTATTTACTGGATAATTAAAGATTAGTTTTATTAGGGAATTCCCTGGTGGTCCGGTGGTTAGGACTCTGTGCTTTCACTGTGGAGGGCCTGGGTTCAGTCCCTGGTCGGGGAACTAAGATACCACAAGCCACGTGGTGCGGCTAAAAAAAAAAAAAAAAATAGTTTCATTAAAAAATGCAACTCCATGGAATTCTCTGGCGGTCCACTGGTTAGGACTTGGCACTTTCACTGCCGTGGGCCCAGGTTCACTGGGTTCCATTCCTGGTCAGGGAACTAAGTAAGATCCTGCAAGCTGTGTGGCACAGCCCCCCCCAAAAAAAGCAGCTCCAATCAAATCCCCATCAGGATTTTAATGAAATGATAAGCTAATTCTATTAAATGAAAAGAACAGTGGGACCTCCCTGGTGGTGCAGTGGTTAAGAATCCACCTGCCAGTGCAGGGGACATGGGTTCGAGCCCTGGTCTGGGAAGATTCCACATGCCATGGAGCAACTAAGCCTGTGTGCTACAACTACTGAGCCTGCGTGCCACAACTACTGAAGCTCATGCACCCTAGAGCCCATGCTCTGCAACAAGAGAAGCCACCACAATGAGAAGCCCATGCACCACAATGAAGAGTAGCCCCCGCTTGCTGCAACTAGAGAAAGCCCGTGCGTAGCAACCAAGACCCAACGCATACAAAAAAAAAAAAAAATTTAAAAAAAAAAGAACAGTAAGTGCGTGAGAATATTCAAGAAAAAATTTTAAAAGGAGAACATTAAAACATATCATAAAGCTACATGATTAAAACAACATAGAATTGGCTTAGGGTTGAACAAAGAGATCAGTGTAAGGGGATCAGGAATTCAGAAACAAACTCGTGTATTTGCAGGAGTTTGGGAAACAAGACAATGGTAGGAATAGAACTAACTCATCAGTAACTGGAAAGTTGATTCTCTTTAAAAAGATAACTTTTAAATGTCCTTTTGCCAAACTGATGAGTGTGTGTCTCTCTGTGTAATTTGCATTCCTCTCAGTTCTTGTGCAGTTGGGGTTTTCTTCACATGTTTATTAGTGGGGCAGATTTTATTTCCTTACGAAATAGTGCTATTGTGTCTATTTTATAGGTGAGGAAATGGAGGCTTGGGGACTTAGCTAAGTGACTGACACATAGTAGCACATAGGGCTGCTCAGTGCAGAGGTTCCTGTGTTTCTGGCTACCTGTCTTTTCCCATTTGTCTCTCTGCCTGTCTCTGTCACTATCTTTCCCTCTGACTCTTGTTTCTCTCTCTTTCTCTCTCTGCCTATCTTTTTCTCTAGTTTCTTTTTCTTAACAAGCGCCACATTTTGTAGAGTTAACTGGTTAAAAGCAAGGACTCTGAAGACAGTTCAGCCACCACCTGGGTTCAAATCCTGCTCCTCCACTTACTGTCTGTGTCACATGGACAAGTCCTGTCCCCTCTATGAGCCTCAGTTTCCCCATTTATAACATGGGGATAACGATTGTCCCTACCCTGTAGAATTGTTTTGACAATCCAATGAATAAACATTATGTGTGCAGAATGGCCCCAAGTGTTTGACACATGTTAGCTATTTATATGTTATTATGACATCAATAAAATGCCTCAGGACTTCCCTGGTGGCTCGGTAGTTAAGACTCTGTGCCCCCAATGCAGGGGACCCGGGTTCAATTCCTGGTCAGGGAACTAGATCCCACATGCATGCCGCAACTAAGGAGCTGGCAAGCCGCAACTAAGGAGCCCGCGAGCCGCAACTAAGACCTGGCACAACCAAATAAATAAATAAATATTAAAAATAAATAAATAAAGTAAAATAAAATGCCTCAGTCACCCCAAATAGGCACTGTGAATTCCCTGAGGCTGGGAACCGTGTCTTCCACTCCACAACTTTTTATTTAAAAAAAATTTCAAATCTATGACAAAGTTAAAAGATGAATACATTGACCATCCATATGTCCTTCATCTAGCTCCCCCAGCTGTTCACATTTTGCCACATTTGCTTCATCTTGCTCTCTCCATATATATATACATTTTTAAAATTTTTTAATTTTTTTAACATCTTTATTGGAGTATAATTGCTTTACAATGGTATGTTAGTTTCTGCTTTATAACAAAGTGAATCAGTTATACATATACATATGTTCCCATATCTTTCCCCTCTTGCATCTCCCTCCCTCCCACCCTCCCTATCCCACCCCTCTAGGTGGTCACAAAGCACCGAGCTGATCTCCCTGTGCCACGTGGCTGCTTCCCACTAGCTATCTATTTTACGTTTGGTAGTGTATATATGTCCATGCCACTCTCTCACTTTGTCACAGCTTACCCTTCCCCCTCCCCATATCCTCAAGTCCATGCTCTAGTAGGTCTGTGTCTTTATTCCCGTCTTACCCCTAGGTTCCTCATGACCTTTTTTTTTTCCCTTAGATTCCATATATATGTGTTAGCATACGGTATTTGTTTTTCTCTTTCTGACTTACTTCACTCTGTATGACAGACTCTAGGTCCATCCACCTCACTACAAATAACTCAATTTCGTTTCTTTTTATGGCTGAGTAATATTCCATTGTATATTTTTTTGCTGAATTATTTGCAGATATCATGATGCTTTACCCCTTAATACTTAACTGTGTTTTTCCCGAGAACAAGGATATTTTCCTTCTATAACCATGATACCGTTACCATACCCAGGAACTTTAACCCTGACACACTATTATTTTCTAATGTATGCTCAATAATCAGATTTTGGGGACTGTGTCTTAATTTATCTGTGGGCTCTCAGGAACCAGTACAGGTAAGACTAGGGGAACAAATATGAGAAGACTGGAAGTGGCTGAGAGATAAAAGGAACAAACAAATGAATATGAGTGCAGGGTGAGTGAATGAATAAATACAATTACTATAATCAGCATTGTTATATTTACAATATTATTATAACTGAAACATATAATACTGTAACTCTATTATTATATTGCATTATACAGTTATATATTACTACATTATATGCTATAATAAATGTGATCATTATTGTTATTAGAGCTAATACTTTTTGAGCATTCACTATGCAGCCATGCACCTTTCCAGGTTTTTTACATGAATTTCCCTGTTTAATCATCATGATGGCCCTAAGATACCATTATCTCTACTTTACAGATAAAGAAATTGAGGGCCAGTGGCCAAGCCAGGATTTGGACCCAGGATTCCTTGCTCCCTAGCCCACCGTGAGGGAGTGCATTGTGAGGAGTGGAGTCATCCCACGGGGAAAGGGGGGCATCCCAGAGCAGTGCCCGCGCGGCACCAGGTACTCACTATCCTCAGTGGGCCGAATATCTACACGCAACTGCAGGTAAGGTTTGGAGGCGGTGGCGAAGGCCGTGCTGAGGTCCCAGTCAGACAGGAGTGAGAGATAAGCTTCCTGCCCCAGCCGATCCCGGCCCAGGTAGCTGATACCAAAATTCTTCTTCCTGGACAGAGGAGACATGGCATCTTTCAGTGCCCCAGTGCCCTGGAGGCCTCAGGGACAGTTTCCAAAAGAAGCCGAGGAGGATAGATGGTTTTGAAAACAACTTCCTACTATGTGCTGGGCACTGTGCCAAGGATTTCAGGCAGCCTGAGGTCAGATCGTTTTTTTCTATTTTGTTTCACAAACAGAAGCAGATACACACCTGCTTGTATCTGGAGAGCACACTGGGAACTGGTAACGTGGTCCCCTCTAGGGAGGGTAACAGAGTAGCTGAGGGATAGAAGTGGGAAGAAAGCAGCCTTGTGCATAAAAAAAAAAAGCAATCTGTATGTTTGTTATATTTCACAACAAAAAATGTTTATGCACAAAAAGTCAAATAACAACTAAGAATTTGTTCTTCAGATACACCTGTGCAACTATGCAAAGAAGTATGTTGTGTGATAACTATTGTAACCATGGAAACATCCTAAATACCCATCACTTTTGTATTATTTGAGTTTGTTACCATGTGCATTCGTCCAAAATAACAACGACAACAAAATAACCATCACACCTGCCTCCAAGAGACACTACTTTTCATCTATCAGGTTGGCAAATTTTCCAATGTTTTCTAGTAGCCAGTGTTTGTGAGGGTGTGCGGGAAACAGGAATTTTATGGGCTGCTGGTGAGACTGTAAATTGGTAATACCTACCTGGAGAACATTTTGGAAACATCTGTTGAAATTTTAAAAAAGCATACACCGTTTAACTCAGCAATATTACTCCTATGACTAGATTTCCCCAAATATTCCAAGATATGTATGTGGCTGTTTGTTCACTGTGGGATTATTTCAATAATAATAATAATAATAATAATAATAATAGTAATAATAACAAGAAAACAACCTCCCCCTTTACCAAACAACAACAATAAAAATGCCAAACAACCGCTGTCGAGGTGGGTGGCCCACTGGCTTTCCCCAGCATCCCGTTACTCACCCGTTCAAGTCAAAGGCTCGGATGAGGATGTGCTGTAACACATCGAGTGAGGTGATCTGGGGGTCCACAGCAAAAGAGCGAAACTCAGGTGGCAAGAAGCTCTCACATTTCTGGGGAGAGAAGACAGGGGTCGGCCATCAGGGGTCACATCACCATGCTGACATGGAGTGAGTAGCAGGGACCAGATCAAGGCGGGAGTTCTGAGCCATGGGGAGAACTGTTGTTTTTGCTCTGAATGGAGGGTGGGGGAGGCTTGGGAGGGTTCTGAGCAGAGGAGGGATGTGGTCTGACTCAGGATTTAACAGGATCCTTCTGGCTGCTCTATGAACAGTCTGTGGGGGACAAAGGAGAAAGGAGTGTTCCAGTGAGGGGGCTACTGCAATAGTCCAGGCACCCAATCCTTCTTCTACATCCCCTCAATGATGGTTGCCTGGATCACCATGTCCAGTCTGGCCCTCACTAAACCAGTCCTCCGCGCTGCAACCAATCTAGCACATCTATCTACAACACTCCCCTGCTTAAATCTCTTCAAAGGGAACCCCAGGATCCCCAACAGGTGGGCCTATAGGACCCCAGCCAGCCTCTCTCCAGTCAGTTTTTTTGAACTTTACACTCTGGTACTACCAAACTCCTAGAAGTTATATCTGAATACATTCTGGCTCCAGGCCTTTGCTTATGCAGATCCCCCAGTCTGGTACGTCCTTCCCACTTTCTTCAGCTGGCTCACTCACAGCTCAGGCATCTTCTCTTTTCTGAACTCCCAAACCTCTACCTTTGAGCTTCCTCTATTACACTGAAGTGATCTGTTTACTTCTCACCAGAATCTACCCTCTTCTCATCACCACCAGTGCCACCACCCTAGTCTGAGCCACCATCACTGACTGCCTGCTGGAACTACTGCAACAGCTTTCTTACTCAAGAGTACATGCCAAAGGCCCTTCACAATCTGCCCCTCTCTTACCTCTCCGATTCACCTCCTACCACTCTTCCCCTCACTCTCTGGGCTCCAGCAACATGGGAACCTAAGGGAACATGCCAAGCTCATCCCCACCTCCCAGCCTTTGCCCTTGCTGTTCCCTCTGTCTAGAACACTCTTCCCCCCTGATATGCACATGCCTGATTCCTTTTTATTTGTGTCTCTGCTCCTTCAGTACCTCTCTGGGGATTTCCCTGTACGACCTTGGCTAAAGTAACTCCCTAGTTCCGAACCTTTTTCGTTATTTCCCCATGACATCTACCAGTGTCTGAAGCATCTCATTTACTGAGCTGTTTGTCTCCCCGACGAGTATGTCCGCTCATCCAGGGTGGGGACTTGCACAAAAGTGCACTCTCAACACATATGTTGACTGATGTCAGAGGTTCCTTTTCAGACAGCAACAGCCTCCCTCATTTCTCAAGGCCCCACTCAACTATTAAGGCCCCTCCTCCAGCCCTATAGCCCCTCCTCTCTACCCACAATCTCCACCCATCCATTCCAGGGGCCTCTACCTTTCCATTTGCAGTCATCACGCCCCATGCCCTGCCCTCGCATTCCCAGGTCCAGCCTCTCCCCCACCCTCCACTCACGCCACCATCACTCTGCCCTCAAGCCTCGCCCCTCACGTAACACCCCAATTCTCAGGTCCCGCCCTCCAGCCTAGGACAGCCACCGCCTTCCCTTCCCCCGGGAGCTCGGGGCAGGCTAGACGACGGGCCGCCAGCCTCACCTTGACTCGGACCCGCACCACCTCTCGCTCTTCCTCCTCAGCTGCCGCTTGGGCTCCCCCACCAGGCGGGGGCGCTCCGGAGCCAGCCAAGTCCGAGGATCCAGAGGCCGTCGCCATCCCTCCACCACCCGCCTCCGGGTGACAGCTGACCGTTGCCCCCTACCCTTGCGCACACCCCAAAATGCGGGCGCCTGCGGCCCCACCTTGCGCCCGGGCGCAGGCGCAGAGGGCGCCACGGGACCCTACCCCCCCCACCACCTGGCACAGGGTGGAGGTCGCTTCTGCGCACGCGCACAGTGTGCTGTTGCCAGGAGCCCCGCCCCCCAAAGCCGGGCATTTTGCCTCACTTTAGCCAGTGTGCAGGCGCCTATTGAGGGCCCGCCCCGCCCTTGTCCTTGGTTTGGTTGTTTGGGCAGTTTGCTTCCGGGTTCACCTAGGTGCGTGTTAAAGTGACGACCTATTCAGGCGAGAAAAGTGGGCGGGGAAAGGAAGCTGCTGCGCGACGACGTCAAGCCTCCACATCCCGCCCCAAGTCGCCTCGCGTCTCTGCTTAGAGATGATGTCATCTATTTCAAACGCCTGTGATCCTCACTTCAAATGAATCCGCTGAACGGAAGAATAATCCTTTTTCCAGAATCTTTTAAAAAATAGTTTACACGTTGTGAAAATTCATGGAGCTGTACATTTATGATTTTTGCAGTTTCTGCCCGCATGTTATACTTCAATAAGTAATTCACCCAAAAAAGCCATTTGTATGCTCTCTGGAGGTCCTAGCTTTTTAAAGTTTGCCTTTGTTTTTATTGAATCCTTACAACACGTTGAGATCGATCCTGTTATTAAATGGTGTGTCCACCAAATATCAGCTGAATACTGGACATAGCTTAGACTCCTTTGAGAAACTTTATGTACCACAAAATGCAAAAAGGCATTCTCCTCACTTTACTGTATAACATCTATATGGTTTGGACAAAATACAGGCTGCCCTTACAAATGTAATTTCTCACAAAGGAGTCCTGTAAGTTACCTGGACTCCAGCTGTTGCTGCAGTATTGTATGGATGCTACCATTAACGTTACCTTTTTAGAGAAGTCTGCAATTCTAAAACACTTCTGTGGCACTGCTGGATTTTCTGATGGAAACAGGGAGTTTGAAAGTCTGTTTCTCATTAAAATTACCATAGGGTGGAATGAGCAAAACATTAGCCTAGAGCTTGGAGTTTTATCCTGCAGGCCCTGGAGCACAGGTTTTAGATGGGGGTATGATGTGATCAGATGTCCCTGTCTTGGTTGTGGAGAGAGCCCTGGAAGGAAAGATACTGGAAGCAAGGAATTCAAAAAGGAGGTCCTTGCCATAGTGCTGGGGAGAACTTTCTCTTTCATTTGTTCATTGTTCCATTCAACAAAGTGTATGCCAGATAGTCTAAATATATTAATTCCTTTAACCTGCATAAAAACCCTATGAGGTAGGTACTATTATTATAAGCATTTTACAGATGAAAGCACTGAATGAAAGGGGAAAACATGCTCTAGACCAAAGCGATAGTAAATGGCACAGAGAGCAGACAGTGCAATGGACGGAAGGTGGGCCTGTGCCTGGTGTGTCTGAGGAAGAACACAGAGGCCAGCATGCCTTAAGTAAACCATGAGGTAAGTGATGGATCTGAGGTGAGAAAGTGAAGCACGGCCTTAACAGTGAGGCATTTGTCAAAAGCTACACTGTAGGCTTGAGCGGAACCAGGATTTAAAATGAAGTTCTGCTCTGCACAGGTTACCTGGAGCCAGTTTCCAGGTATCTGCAGTTTTATTATTCATTCTTTGTCATCTCCTCAAAATTCCTCAAGTACCCATTTGTTTTATGACTGAAGGTCTATGAGGTTAATGACAGAGAGTGCAGGATGAGTGATGGGGGTCTGTAGGGTGAAGAGTATCTGTGGGTACATGACAGGTGGTCTGTGGGGTTGAGTGATAGGATATGGGGTAAGTGATGGAAGATCTGTGGGGTAATTGGGGATCTATAGGGTGAGTGATGGGGTATGTAAGGTAAGTGATGGATTCTGCAGGGTGAGTTATGGGGAGTTTATAGGGTGGTGATAGGGGATCTGTATGGTGAGTGATAAGAGGCCTATGGGGTAAATGATAGGGGGTTTGTGGGGAGAGTGAGAGGGTTTGTGTGACACATGATAGGGAGTCTATGAGGTGAGTCTTGGAGTTGTACGTGATGGGAGGTCTGTTGGGGCGAGTGATGGGGTCTGTGGTGTGAGTGACAGAGGTCTGTGAGGTGAATGATGGTCTGTCTCTGGAGCAAATGAAAGGCTGTGGGGAGAGTGATGGGTATCTTAGTTGTTAATGATGGAGTATGTGGTGTGAGTGATGGGAGGGTGGTGGAGTGAGTTTTGTGGGGTCTCTGGTGTGAGTGATGGGATGGTTAGGGTAGTGATGGGGGTCTTTGGAGTAATGAGGGGTCTGTGGAGTTAGTGATGGGGTAGTTGTGGGGTACCTGATCAGGAGACAAGAGGTTGAGTAAACTGAAGAACTTGGATTTGGAAAATTCTCAGCCTGTCCATATTGCAAAAAGAGAGGTGTGTTCTGGAGAGAACGCCAAGGGCGTGGGTGGATGATCACGCCTTAAAAGAGCTGACAGGTGTGATTCATGGATCTAATCAGCCATCAGAGGAATCTGTGGGGTCAGTGATGGGGATTTGTGAGGTCATAGATTCGAGGTCTACATGATGATGATGGCAGTCTATGGCTGAGAGAATGGTGGTCTGTGGAATGAGTGCTGGAGGGGTCTATGGGGTCAGTCATGGGGCATCTCTGGGGTTAGTCATTAAAGATCTCTCAGCATAGGGTCAAGATCTTTATTTCCTGATTTAAAAAAATTGTCCCCATTACAGACTTCCAAGGTTCTCTTGTACCTTTGTCCCAACAGCTCCTGACAGTAGCTCCACACAGCTCCTTTCTCCCCCCTGTTCATCCATCAGCCTGAGTTTGACAGATCAATTTGATTTGTCCTTCCAACCTGTGAGAGCAAGGATTGGAATCTTCTGGCAGGTGGAGAGTTCCTCAATAGCCAGTGTTCAAGCCCAGTTCATCACTCATTAGTTCTGCTTGCTCTTGGCTTTTGTGGCTTTGGTGTCCAGCATGCTCTGGGCACGAGCAAGTTGCTTTATAGAATCAAGCACGAGGATTCCGGGCAGCACCAGCCACAGGGCGTTCAAGAAGACAAAGTAAAACCAGAAGTAGAGAGGGTGGCCCAGCTCCCCATGCTGGAATCCCTCACGGTGCTCTGTCAGGAAATATAGCACATCCCCGTATATCTGACCTGTGGGAGATAGAAGGGGAAGAAGGAAAGCCTGTAAGGAGGGGGAACAATTCCAAGCCATTTTCCAAGTCATCAGAGCTCAGGATTCCCAAATTCAGAGACCTAAGTGTTCTGCAATCATATGGCTGAGGATTTCAGAAAACAGAAGTGAGATTTCCAGAAATCAGAAGCTGAAACTTTCTGAACTCAGGAGAGTTCATATCTCTAGAGTTTAAGGAAGCTCAAAATCCTTTCATTCAAGACATCTCAGGATTCCAGGACTAGAGAGAACTCACATTTCCAGAAAGTTAACAAAGTAAGAACATAAGAGGACTGAATCTCAGATGAAGGAAACTCAGAATCTTGCTCCTGGAGGATCCGGGGGCCTCCCACCATCATGGGTCACCTCATGTAACCGTAACCTTCATGGGAAACTTTGTGATGGAGTGGGAGGAGAAATGAACACTCCTTGCTCGAGAATGCAGGCCAAGAGGGGCATGGCTGTTCCAGAACCTCAGGGAGTTTGTCATTCAGTCTGACTCAGCCCTGGATGGGCACATTGAGAGGTCCCACCTGCAGGGATGCCCCCATGTCTGTGGATCCCCCATCAAGCCCTCAAGCACCCAGTGTGGGCCCTCTCCTCACCCACAGAGACCACAAGCTGTAGGACAAAGCGGAGGGGCTGCTGGCGGAGAAAGGCGATCACCACCCATAGGCTGAGTGGTCCCCACAAGCAAGCTGTGATGGTCTCCATGCATATCATGAAGCTATCATTCCTGCAAGAGAAAGGATTGGGGGGCACTGGCATCACTGTGCTCTCCCCACAAGGCACCCCATTAGTGGTCCCTGACTCACCACCCCTCCAAAACACAGGTCTCCCTTGACAGAGGCAAACACTTACAGGATGTATCGGCTGTCTCCCTTGGCATACTCTTTCCCTGAAGAAGACGAGAGACATACATGAAGAATATCATCAGGAAAAGGAACTCAGACTAACTTCCCCATGCCTCAGTTTCCTCATCTGTGAAATGGGGTAGTTGTTTGGACTCTAGGGTTAATATATGTATACAAGATAATGTGTGCAAACCTGGCACAGAACAATAAGTGTTGCTGTGATTGTCTGGTATTCAATAAATGTTTGTGGAGTAAAATGAGGCAGGTGTAAATGATGGAGTGAGGGACGTAGCCAATGAGTGAGTGACAGCGAGAGAGAGAGAGAAGGTGAACAGATGAGTAAATGAAAGAGTGAGCAGAGAATCAAGAAAAAGACAGATCACCCAGTGTAAAAATAGGAGACTGGAATAGGCTTTTCACAAAAGAGGATTTCCAAATGGTCAGTAAACACATGAAAGCTACTCAAACTTTTGTTAGTCATTAAGGGAAAGCCAATTAAAACCATAATGAGATATCACTCACATCCACTGGAAGGACTAAAATTTAAGAAACACCTGACCATACCAAGTGTCAGTGAGGATGTGGGAAACTAGAACTCTCATATACTGCCGGTGGGAATATAAAATGGCGCAGCCATTTTTTAAATTTTTTTGGTGCAGCCATTCTTGAAAAGTTTGGCAGTTTTTCATAAAGGTAAACACACATCTACCATGTGACCCAGCCATTCCACTCCTCCATATTTACCCTAGAGAAATGAAAGCAGATCTCCACACGGAGACTTGCAGAAGAATGTTCTACCAGATTTATTCTTGAGGCCAAAAAGGAGTATTGTTTGTAACAGCAAAATATTGGTGGAAAATGCTATCGATACTGGAAAAGTCAAATAGTTCTGTAAGTGTCCTCATTTAAAAAAAGCAAAGTTCAGAAGTGTATATAGCATGTTACCATTTACACAAAAGAAAAAATAAAAATGACGATGATGATGATGATAATAAGTAATATGGCATCTACTATCTGCCAAACACTGTTCTAAGTGTCTTACATATATTTGGATATGACTTATTATCCCTCTTTTATAATTGAGCAAACTGAGGCTTATGTGTGTTAATTTATGTGTAAAACCCTGAAAAGAAACATATGCAATTATTTGGGGAAACTTGGTGGATAGAACGCAGATTTTCACCGCATACCTCTTTAAATTGTTTAGTTTTGGATCCATGTGAATATATATGCAACAAAAAGTTAAATAAATTTAAAAATTTTATTCAAAATGAATGGAAAAGAGTTGGTGGGTGGGTAAACATCTAAGCCAATCCCTGCCCAGGAAATTCCCTTCCACAGCACACTGAAGAACTCAGGACTCACAGAGTTGAGACAAGATGGCTTGGTCTCCGAGAAGGTCCTCGTGGTAGAGGCTGAACCAGCCCTCAATCACCAAGTGAATGAACCCACACACTGCAAACCAGCACAGGGACAGTCTCCGCCAAGTCCCCAGTGGGATGACCGCAGCATGACCTGACAACAGCCATGTGGTCACAACTAAGACCCCAGAGATGGAGAAGAGGCCAGCCAGGAGATGCCAGGTGGGGCAGTCATTAGGCACAAAGTTGTCCAGCCTCAGGTGCCGAGGCCAGTATGGGTGCACGGGGCTGGCATTGGCGGTCATGTCTTTGTAGGCTGATGGAGGTGTGTGGATATGTAGAAAGGAGAATAAAAGGAAAGGAAAAACCTGAACAAATAGAGAGCACAGAATGAGATCATAAAATCAAATCCAAACAGTTTATTATGACAAGAAATGTAAATGGACTCAATTAACCAATTAATACAGACATGATTAAAATAATCTAATCATTTACTGTTTTAAAAAACATGACTATAAGGCCACAGAAAGACTGAAAGCTTGTTCCAGCCCTCCGGGAGCCATAGGATGCGGTAGATACAGGAACTAGAACAGGTCCCAGCCCTCATTGGTCAGTTTGCTGGGGAAGATAGGAACCAGGCCCAGTCTCTGCCCTCATTGGTCACAGTCTGGTGGGCAGACACAAGAATCATACTAGGTCCCAGCCCTCATTGGTCACGCTTTGGTGGGGGAGCCACCTGATCCCCGCCCTCAGGGGTCACAGTCGGCTGGGGGAGACACAACGACCAGGTAAGGTCCCATTTGCAGGGGTCACTGTCTTGCATCATGCAACGGAAAGCTATTACCCTCCCCGTAGTCCTGGAAACTGCAGGACAGAAGAGAGAAGACTAATCAGAACGACGACCCTCAGGTTCAGTGTGTGGGATCGCCCGACTCCTCCCGAAATTGCGCAGCCTGCGGCTAACCTGCAACAAAGAGGAGCCTTGCGCGGGGCGCTAAAGAGAAAAAGGAGGGTCAAATACAGAGACCACCAATCAGAACTAGAACCCGCTAGTTCAGCTGCCCAATGAGAAGGCGGATCTTCTGTCGTCCGGACGACCGCGCGGTAGCCGGGGGTCCTGCGCAGGCGCGTGGGGGTGGCGGGGGGGGTGGGACGGCGCGGGGTGGGGGGGGGAAAGGGTAGGGTCTTGCGCAGGCGCGCCGAGGGCTGGCCGTTTTGCAATTGAGAACTAAGGGATGGAGTGGCAGGCCAGGCGGAGGGAACTCACCCAGCAGCGCGGCTGCAGCGGCCTCTCCCACCGGCTCCGGGGTCTCTCTAGGATCGCTCGCTGGCTCCGAAATATCCCTAGTTCAAACCCAACCCCTCACAGGTTCCGCCTTACGGAACTGGCCAATGGAGGGGCTGGGAAGGAGGCCACTGCCGCTCCCAACCAATAGTAATTCTCTGTGCTGCCGACCCCGCCCTCACGCGTTGGTACCATTTTCGCTGTTGGTTGAGACCCAGTCAGGCGTGGAAGAGGCTGGGAGGGCCAAGGTTGGTGGGCGTTTTCGGCGGAAGCCAACCTGCAGCGAGTCGCGGTTTCAGTTTCCTATCCCCTTATAAATCACATCGGAAATCGGGTGTTTCTGTGCTGTTGCATCAGCATTGCGTTGTGTCCTCTCACCTTTGCCCTCATTTTCAAAGGCAGAGCAACGAAATCTTTTCCCAGACCAACCTTCAATCCTAATCCCCGAATGGGCAAGGAAACTGTTAATACAACAGGCAGATCAATACTACACGCTGCCTCTGCCTCTCCCTCAGGCCATCTTCACCTCTCCTGACTTCAAGTCAGAAGAACCAATCAAAACCCAGGCCCTTCAGCTTTGTTGGCCAATTGGCATGGAGACCCTCAATCTCCCCCTGCCAACTCTAAAGAACCAATCAGGACTCCATAACTCTAACCCAGTGGGCACCCAGACTAAGTCAGTATCCAGGTCCAACCCAGGCCTCCTATCCAATTAGAACCCACAGCCCTCAGTCCTAAGGACCAATAAGCATCAACTCTTCATCAGTCTTTCCCTCCTCTGTCCCAGTCAGGGCAACCAAACCGAATGGGGATCCCTCAGTTTTTCTAGCCAATTAGTATCAGGCCTCCCCTACATCCAAGTATCCAATCTGTCCTGGCCCCACTCAAATCAAGCAGTGCTATCCTCAGGCTCATCATCCAGTCATGAATGATAATAAACCATGAACCAATCACAACCTCCCTCTTCACGGTTTCTAGCTTCCAAACCTTTATCCATGCTGTGCCCCCTTCCTCACTCACTTCTATTCCCCACTGAGCAGTGAAGAGCGAGCCTTTTGTATACTTCCTACTTTTATTTGATAATAACAAACTGTATATAAAAAGGGTCAAGGAAGGCGGGGAGGCCCTGGATCTCCCCCTCTCTGCTTCCCCAAGCATCCCCCGCCCCTAGGCCCCAGCAGGGACCACTCCCTTCCCGCCTTGTGGTGGGGTGGGGATTGACAGGCATGGAAATGGGGTGTGTGTGTGTGTGTGTGTGTGTGTGTATGGGTGTTGGGGGGTCAAGGATGGAGAGAGGGTCAAGAATTAGAGAGAGGGCCTTCCCTCATCCCCCATCAGAGCTGGCACCCTGAGGAGGGGTCTTGAGAGAGTTGTGAGGGTCCACAGATGTGCCTCAGCCTATGAGACGGTAGAAGATCCAGCATCCAAAAGTGACCCAGTGACTGGCCCAGCTGAGCTCTGACCATTTGTGGACAGTGTATGCCATGCCGTAGCCCTGTGGGAGAGAAAGCGGTGATGGTCGGTCCCACTCAGCAAGAACAAAGAAGGTCTCAGGAAAACCTATCCTTTGCTCAAGGACGTTTCTGTGACTCCACTGCAACCCTGAGTGAGGCCCCAAAGAAGAGATTGGGTACATATGAAAGGTAGGCATATTTAGTTTTTTCTTTTGTATTTTCTTCTCTTTCAAAAATTTAGAAAACAAGACAAGGCAATCCCACTCTCTGACCTGTACTCTCCTATATATATAAAGAGCTCCTAGAAACTGATTTTTTAAAAAGGCAAAAATTAGCAAAGGAGGTGAGTAGGCCATTTTCAGTAAAGGAAAAAAAAAACCCAAATGGCTCTTAAATATACGAAAAAATACTCAGCCTCACTCATCATCTTCCTCCACTCAAACTGGCAAACATATCCATGAGGTCTGAGAGGCACTCTGTTGTCGGGGCGTCAAGCACGATCACATACTGCTGGTGGGAGGGCAAAAAGGTAACTTCTCCATTGCTGTCAAGACTAGATCCTACAGCTCTGTCTGCACCTATGTGAATCCACATGGATGTGAGGGTATTACTTGCTGCAGCACCACTTACCATAGGAAAAGAGTGGGAATCACCTGGGTGTCCACCAATAAGGGACAAACTACATTGTGTCACAATGGAAAAAATGAACGAGGACACTCTATGTCTTCATGTGGAAGGTTTTCAGGAATTATGTGAAAAAAGCAACATGCAGCACAGTGTCATTCATGTGTTACCTTTAGGGTAAAAAGCAGGGGGGAGGGAATTAAAATATATTTTTATATCTGCTTATTATGCTTCAATTTTAGAAGGATAGTTTAATAAAATGAATAAAAGTGGTTACCTGTAAGAGGGTGGGGGTAAGACGGCAGGAATAAGACTCTCCCCTGAATATCTTGAATACTGTTTGGTTTTTCAACCACGTGATATGCATTAACTTTTTTTTTTTTTTTTTTGGTCATGCCGTGTGGCTTGAGGGATCTTAGTTCCCCGACTAGGGATTGAACCCTGGCCCCCGCAGTGAAAGCACCGAGTCCTAACCACTGGACAGCCAGGGAATTTTCTTAAATTTTTAATTGAAAATAAAACTTTATATTATTTTATATTTTGTCATTAAAAACAATTTTTAATTTTTTATTCAGGTTGAATATGCAAAATCTGGGTTTTGCTTCTTTTTAAATAAAATTTTTGTTTTATTTTTATTAAAACTTTAAAAATAGTTAATGCAGGGTACTCCCTGGCCGTCCAGTGGTTAGGACTCGGCGCTTTCACTGCGGGGGCCAGGGTTCAATCCCTGGTCGGGGAACTAAGATCCCGAAAGCCACCTGGAATGGCCAAAAAAAAAAAGAGAAAAAAAATGAACTGAAAGAGAAGCTAAACCGGGATCCTGCTAGTGCCATATGAATAAACATTATTTTGAAATTGTTTTTCATTTAAAAAGGGGTAAAACCTGGAACGTGCACACTCCACCTGCATAAAACTAGTATATACATTTTAATATACACTATTTTTTTTTTTTTTTTGCAATACGCGGGCCTCTCACTGTTGTGGCCTCTCCTGTTGCGGAGCACAGGCTCCGGACGCGCAGGCTCAGCAGCCATGGCTCGTGGGCCCAGCCGCTCTGCGGCATGTGGGATCTTCCCGGACCGGGGCACAAACCCGTGTCCCCTGCATCGGCAGGCGGACTCTCAATCACTGCACCACCAGGGAAGCCCAACATACACTTTTTAAGTAGAATCCAGGATTTGCACAATCAATGTAAGTAAAACTATTTTTTTAACAAATTAAATAAAGAAATCTTGTGAATTCTACCTAAATAAAAATATGATGAAATAATTAACTTTTAAAAAAGTAAAACCTGCATTTTGCACCCCATCTCTAGAAAATAAATTTTATAAGTAAAATAAATGTATTTTGCACACTTCACCCAAGTAAAAGACCCAACAGTATGAATCAACCAGAGGGACAAGGGGACAGAAGGACGGTAGAGCAGTGGCTACACAAGCTGGAGACAGATGACACAAGGTTCCCATGCCTTGGCCTCCCCACCTTTGTCCTCATGGTTCCCATGAATAGGTAGCATATCCCTGGGTAACCCTGAGCCCAGGGCCCCACCTCACCTGCTCCTCTGTGGTGTCGTCCACATCAACATCGAACAGGGAGCCCAGGTAGGCCAGGTGGAAGATGGCCAGGGCCCCAAAGAGCAGGTTTAAGGCTCGCACCCCCAGGCCCTGTGGGGGACAGATGGATATGCTTGGCAGCTGGACCTAATCACCATCCCCCAGCCCCACTTGGGCAGGGGCACACAGGGAAATGCACAAGGCACAGGAATGAGGATGTCCAGGGCACCCACCCCCAGGGTAGGAAAGAGATGGTTCTGATCCTCCTATGGGAGCTCAAGGGGTATCCAAGGATGAGGGTACTGTTAGCATGAGAGCGTCCAGGTTGGGGGAGATGTGAGTATTCAGGCAGAGGAGGAAAAATGGTGGGTAGGGCTTTGAGTTGGGGGTTTATGGTGATAAACATTGGTTGTCGGGTGGGAGGAAAATCTGAAATTCTCCATACTTCTTGTTGCAAAAAGAATGAGAAAAGAAAAAGACTCAAACGAAAGCAAATCCCCACTGTGACCTACAGGGCCCACCTCTCCCTGTCTCACTCACTCTGCTCAAGCCATACCGGCCTCCTTGCTGTTCCTCAAATATTCCAGGCCCTCTCCCATCTCAGGGCCTTTACACTGTTGTTGCCTTTGCCTGGAATGCTTCCCTCCCTCACCTCCTTCAGTTAAAGAACTCAAAAGTCACCTCCCCATTTAAACTTGAAACCACTCAGCCCCTGATACTTCCCTTTCTCTTTCTCTTATGTATTTTCTCCTTGGCACTAATCACAGTCTAACAAACTATTATACTTTACTTATTTTTTATTTACTGTCTTCCCTGTTAAAATGTTTGTCCCAGAGGGCTGGGACTTTGGTCTGTTTTGTTCACCACTGTGTCTCCAGCACCTTGAACAATGCCTGATACCAGCAGGTGCTCAACAGATGTTCACTGGCGAAAATAAACGCTAGGTGGGTATATAGCAGTTGCTTGATAAATGTTCGTTAGATAAATGGATGCCAGTGAATAGAGATGAGGTTATGGGGGTGGATCGGGCACTGGAAGAGGAAGCTGGGCACCCTGAGACAGATATAAGATAGAGACAGAAGTAATTTTTGAGGGGGAGAGTTGGACAAAAGGCTGCCTAGGCTGAACCCTCACCAAGCGATGCTGGTGTGAACAGTCTGCTGGGCACCGTTTCGACAAGATGCAGGCACTGAGGATCCGAGCCAGGCGCTTTCGGAGGACTAGGGCAGATGTGGGGTGGGGGGGGGGCAGAGGTAAGGGCGTCAGGTTAGCCTCAGGGGACGGTGGTTCCAGCCCGCCACCAACCTTCCATCCCATCTACTGGGCTGGGTTCCGCCCTCACCGTGCTCCACATAAGTGATAAACGCCAGGGACAGCAGCACCGCAGCCAGGTGGAAGCTGAAGCCCTGGGGTGGGGGTGGGGGGCAATGAGGTGAGTGAGGAGGAGGCCCTACCACCCCCATCCAGCTACCACCCTGGTCCCGCTCCGCCCTGCTCACGTGCAGGAGGGCGCTGGCTGCATAGGTGACCAGCACAGCTGAGAAGGTCCCCAGGCGGAGAGCATTCTTGAAAACATCTGCAGGGGGGAGATGTGGGGCAAGTGTCTCCTGAGATTCCCCCCTGCCCTTCCTGGAGGGCCATAGGGCAGGGTGAGGATACCCACAACCTCTTGGGGCCCCCAGGATGAAGTCTCTTTATAATGGCCTCCGACTTCACATTGTCTAAAAGTTAGCTCCTGATCTTCCCTCCCAACCTGCTCCTCCTATAGTCTTTCCCAAGTGCAGCCAGTGTCAACTACACCCTTCCAGTTCCTCAGGACAAAAGCCTCACTATCACCCTTGATCTGCCCCCCACCCCCAATGCCCATAACCAAACTCAGCAAATCCTGTCAGTTCTATCTTCAGAGTTTATCCAGAATCTGACCTCTCCTCCCCATTTCCACTCTGCCCTCCCCGACTCCCTGTCTGTCCTCACAGTAGCCAGAGGGTCCTGGTACAACCTAAGTCAGCCCATGGCCCTCCTCTGCTCAGAACCCTGCTCTGAGATCTCTCTCAGAGAAAAAGCCAAAGTCCTCCCCGTGGCCAGAGAGGCCCTACAGAACCAGGCCCTGTCACCTCTCCGAACTCACCTCCTGCCACTGGTCCCCTCGCTCACTCTGATCCCACCACACTGGTCTCCTCACTGTTTTTCAAATGTGCCAGGTATGCTCCTGCCTCAGGGCCTTTGCACTTGCTGTTCCTTCCATGTGTTAAATTCCTCCCCTACATGTTTGCATTGATTGCTCTCTCACCTTCTTCAGGTCTTTGCTCAAACGTTAGCTCCTCAGTGAGACTTGCTCTGGATGATGTATTTAAAATTGCATCCACCCCTACTCACACACTCCTAACACTCCCAGGTCATCTCTACCTGCTTTCTTTCTTTATTTTTTACCATAGCACTTATCACTACCTGAACTATTGTGTATTTTCTTTTTATTATACTGCTACCCCCACAAAAATGTCAACTCCACAAGGACAGGAATTTGGGAGATTTTTTGGTCCCTACTATCTTCAGCTTGTTGTATGAATGTGTGAAAGGGGTGTGGGTTGAGGACTGCCAACTCTCTTGGAGTGGTGACTCACAGTTATTTAGCCAATAAGACATGGGCAGGTTCCAGCTTGTGACAACTTCCACCATGGACCGGGGCAGCTCCACGTTCAGTGGCTTAGAGACCGTCAGGTCCCTATGGGCAAAAGAGACACGCAAACTCATTTGGGATTTCAACCCACCTGATGGCCACATTTTTGTTCTTGGCTGTTCCCTCCCCCAGGAACACCCCCCTCCTCCCTGCAGCTCCTCTAGGCAGCACCCTGTGGGAGATGGGGCTCCCCAGCCCTCCCCACCATTCCAGGTGATCCTTCTCCTCGGTGAAGCCAGCCCCTGCCAACGTGGCCGTGGCCTCGGACAGAAAGCCCACAAAATAGTTGCTGAAGTGGAAGGAGACAGCGCTCTCATAGGCTCGCAGCCACCTGCGGGAAAGGAGCCAGGGAGAGAGAGGCATCACGCCCAGGCCCCAGCGTGACACCCCACCATGTGCCAGCATCCCTGGCCCCTCTGTAGACTCACCTTACCATGGTGCCCCTAGGGGTCAGGAAGGCAGCAGAGAAGAAAGGAAAGAGAGTCAGAGAGGCCCTGGAGGCTGGCCTGAGTTGTTCATCAACAAGACAGACAAATATGGCGGCAAAAGAGGTGCGCTGTGATAGTCCCACACATCTATCCATCCGTACACCATCAGTTAGTTTCAGGTAGCTCAAATGGATGTGTGAGCTGCCCTATAATATGACACGGTCCCGCAGCTTCACGTGGCCAGACGTCCAGACCCAGGGACTGTTAGAGGCTGACCTCACAGCCACATGGCCAGACACACATACTATCAGACTCCAAGCTCTCTGACCTGATTCAGTGACCATAAGATACCCGGAAGTCCTTTAGTTAGGCACAGAGACCATCAAGCACCCTGTTACGCATGCACACACAATTCTGCACTCAGATAGTCATCCTGTCAGTTGTACAGTCAGACACGGTCAAAGACAAGCAGCGTCTTACACTGGAAAAAGCATAGGTTCTGGATTCAGGCCTGGGATTAGTGCCTGGCTGCTTAGTTGGGTGACACTGGGCAAGTCATTCCACCCTTCAGAGCCTCATTCAGCATCAGACACAATCAGTGGCCAATGAGTAGGGGAGAAGGTCATACAGTCAAATAGCTGGATGAAATCCTAGTCACACCCGGGGTGGAAGGTCGGTTCTGCCCCTCAGCTAGACAATACCAAGGAGCCAGAGAAGGCAGACCCACAGGCAGAATCCATCACAGACATGCGCACGGCACGCGACAGTCAGACCCATTCCCAGCCAGGGTTACAGACAAGCCAGATTTATCCTATCCAGTGACAGCCACATACTCCCATCATGGACAACCGCCCAGCCAGACAGCCAGAACTCCAGTCCCACACAGGAGTCCCTGGCTGATAGGTAAACAACCTATACAAACCCCTAGCTGGAGTCACAGACAGGTCAGTGTCACCAACCAACACATACTTGTGGCACTGCAGTCACATAACTTGCTTCTGATGGTGAAATAGCAGAACAGACGGACAGCCAGGCACAGTATGTGACGGAGTATCCATTGTACACGGAGTCATAGGGCCAATCTTGGTCAAACCACAGCCACAGACACTCAGTCTCTGCCTAGTCACCGGGTGGAGGTCAGACAGTCTCAGACTCACAGAACCAATCAGTCACAGACTGTGCACCCACCCCCATTCAGCCCCACTCGCCCTCAGCACCTGCCCTCATTTACCTGGCTTTGCGTTTCTTGCTGTAGTAACAGAAGACAGACAGAAGCATTAAGAGACAACTCAGAGCTGGGGAGACCCCAGGTCCCTCCCCAACCCCCTCACTGCTGGGCAGAGGCCTCGAAGGCTGTGCTCACTTGCGAAGGAGGCGGTCACCATCAAGGGGGATGAAGTACGGGAAGAGGTAGGGGCCCACACAGGTGGACAGCACAAGGCACAGCAGGGCCAGCGCCAGACTCCGGGCCACCTTCTGCAGCCATCGGCGGCTCTGTGGGGATCAAGGCTCCATGAACACTGCCCCATGGTGGCTTCCCATGGTCCCTGCCCACCTGTCCACCCAGGACCTCACCAGCGGGCGGCCTTGGACGGCCTGTAGGTAGCTGTGGAAGGATATCCAGGGCCCAAAGACGATGGTGCCCACGAAGTAGAGGTAGCCCATGAACTCCACGGGCGAGGGCACTGCACCCACCTCACCCCGGTCCAGGTCGAAGCCCAGAGACACCGCCTTCATGGCCACAATCATCTGGGCCCCTAGGTGTGGTGCCCATGGTCAAGTGGATGAGCAGAGAGCAGGTCATCATGGGGTATGGGGAACACCAGGTGAGAGGTGGTAAGAAAGAAGAGCAAGTGTGGAGAGGTGGGCATGGGGCCAGACAGGCAGCTGAGCAGGTAGGCCCAGGACTGGCAGATGTCTTGACTCAAGAGAGTCAGGCATGGACATGAGATGGGACAGACAGATGGGGAAGAGACACGGTAGAGAGAAACACAGATGTAAGGGGAATCTAAGGGCTGCGTGTCCAGTGGGCTAGGCAGATGAGGGAGAAAAGCGGGGAAGGAAAGACAGGGTGGGGGGAGTCAGGAGATGTGGAGTGGGGCTGGAGGGCTGGGGCAGGGGAGAGGGTCAGGGCTGCCTACCTCTCATCTTGTGCCATGTCACGGTGTCCACCATGTGCATCTCACTGAGGAAAAAGGTGGTGGTCTTGGCCCTGTGACTCCTCTGGCCTCAGATACCACAAAGGGGGGAAACCAAGGTGCAGAGAGGGTATACCCTTCCCTGCCCTGCACAACCTCATGGAGGAATAGTTCTCCAGGGCTCCCTCCTCCAGGGGGAGCTCAAGTCCAGCCTGTTCTGTGTAGCCTTCGGAAAGAACAAGTCTCCCAGATTTCCATCCCCTCCAGAAACACCCCACGTCCTCCCTGTCCTGGACAGCCTCAGGAGGGGCGGCCTGGGGATCCCCCCGCCCTTCTGCTGACAGCGTGGGGATGAGGACATACACCCATACCCCATGAGTAGGTAGATGAGGATGGTGACGGAGAGGAAGACGCCGCGATGGGAGGAATGTCGGCAGAGGAACAGCACGAGGTAGCACAGGAGGCTGAGCAGTACGACCCAAACCATGTGCAGCTGGAAGAAGTGGTAGAGGCTGAAGAACCCGCCTGCCACGGTGCTTGCATGTTTCAGGTAGGATGGCAACCCTTTGGGTGAGAGAAAGAGAGAACAAGAAAGGGAATTAGAGCAGGGCTGGTAGAAGGGCAGCCTGGGCAGAGGACGTAGCTCAGGCAAAGGCTTAGAGGTTGGAACGTGGTGGGACTGCAGGGGGCCCAAAGCAGGTGTTGGGGAGCTGGGGAGGTGGCAGGGCTTGGGTTTAAAGAAAAGAGACATCTATAAAGGTCACTTTG
Organism: Leucopleurus acutus; assembly: GCF_964270905.1. Classification (NCBI taxonomy): domain Eukaryota; kingdom Metazoa; phylum Chordata; class Mammalia; order Artiodactyla; family Delphinidae; genus Leucopleurus; species Leucopleurus acutus. Next base: position 42,263,958 of record NC_139148.1, on the reverse strand, counting down.
GGAACCCTGGAGGAAATTTGAATAACTTATATTGAATAATATCATGGCATCAAGATTAAATTTCCTGAGGGGTGATGGTTGAGGCTATGGCTGTGGGGGGAAGATGTCTTTGTTCTTGGGGGACACACGCAAGAGGATTTGGGATGAAGTGTCAGCAGGTTATTCAAGTGATTCAGGAAGATGATAGATAGATAGGCAGATGGACGGATGGATAGGTAGGTAGATAGATAGGTAGATAGAGCAAGCTAATGTGGCAAGATGTTGACAGTTGGAGAATCAGGTGATGCATATATGGGTGTTCATTGTACTATTCTTTCAACTTAGCTTTTCAGTAACTTTGAAACTTTTCAAAGTGATAAACCTGGGGAAAAAATAAAACATCCATTTAAAATAAAAGAACAAGAAAAAAGAAAGTGTAGAACTTCTGAATCTCAGATTTCCAAAATTCTCAGCATCCCATGGGGATCTCGGGCACTTGGGATCTTGTTGTTTGGATATAGGCTTGCCACGATTTGTGGAAACATTCCAGAATCCTAGAATCCAGAGATTTTATCATGCCTTGATTCCAGAAATCCAGAATGCCAGCATTTTGGAAGCCTGGAATGTGAGAATTTCAACTTGTCAGAATCCCCAAACCCCGTAACACGGCACTTTGGGATACATGGTACTTTCCATAACCCTGTGACATCAGCATTTCAGAATCTTATAACCTTGGGATGTAGGCATTTCAGGATCCCAAGATTCAAGAACCTCAGCTTTCAACAGTCCCAGAACCCAGGGATACGGAAAGGTATGGCTTGGCATGGCAGGATGTGGCTTGGTGTGGTGTAGCATGGGGTGGCTGGGTTAGTGGGACGTGGTGTGGTAGAATGGCGCTTAGCCTGGTGGGCTGTGGTAGGCTGGACGTGTACGAGCCTGGCTTGGCTTGGCAAGATGTGGCAGGATAAAGTGGGGCTTGGTACGGATGAACGTGGCAGGTGTGATTTGGCCTGGCGTGGTGGCCCATGGTGTGGCAGGCACTTACCAAGCCTCCACAGGAGGCGGCAGGCGAGGCAGATGGCAAGGAGCAGCCAGATCTGGTCAAGGCCCTGCTGGGCAGTAGGCAGGAGACAGCCCTGCAGCAGCTGCTGGAAAAATTCCTGGCGGCTGAAGGTGGCCATTGTGGACCCCCACGGATGGATGGACTGATGGATAGACCTGCCAAAGGGGGGACATAGAAGGAGCTTAGTTGGGATGTCCACGGGGCAGATGATGCTCAAGAGATGGACTTGAGCACTCAGATTTCAGTCTGGGGCTGTCCAACGCTTGTAGAGACAGGGTACTGGGGGGCTGAGGGAGGGTGTGAGTGTCCGGTACATCAGACTGAGCCGCCAGCTGTGTGTGGGGGGGTGTTCTGGGTGCACACACACAGCCCATGACCTGCGGTGAATGAAGGACCTGTGTTTCTTGTATGCTGGGAAGAGTCCGGGTCCGATAGTGATTGAATGGTGTACATTGTAGGCCTGTATATCAAATTGAGGGGCTCCCTGGTTTCCGAGGTAGAGTCACTCAGTGTGGAGGGCAGAGAGGGAGATCCTGTGACACTTGGGGGCCGTGTGCATCTCTCCTTGAAAGGATGTGGGGGGTGTCCTGTATCCCCCGCGCGCCCCATCCCACCCCCACCCGGCCTCTCCCGGCCGCCAACAAAGCCCTGCCCAGGCCCGGGGGCTGCAGGGAGGTGGAGGTGGTAGAAAGGGACACAGCAGAAGGGAGAGTTGGAAAGGTGATGGAGAGGGGGCCCTAGCACACGCGCTGCAGACCCGCAAGGGGAGGCCGGCTCAGGATGCGAGCGGGAGAGCCGCACGTGCACTACCGGCGACCTACCTGGCAGTAAGAAAGCTGCGGTCCAGGGGGCCGGGGACGTACAGCCGCCGCCACCGTCGCCGCCTCCTCCGGGCAGCCTCCCCCGCAGGCCGCAAGGCCGGGACCAGCTGCGGCTCCCAGGGCAGCGCGGAGAGCGGGCCCTTTAAATCCCGGGGAGGCCCGGCCGGCCCGCTCGGCCAATAAGAGGACAGGAGCGGGGCGGGGACGGAGGAGGAGGGGAGCGGGAGGATTGAGGGAAGGAGGAGCGGGAGGTTGAGACGAGCCGGGCGCTGGAGGACGTCGGCGCGTGGAACGTTGGATCCCGCACCTTTCCGACCTCTTGGTGTGCCAGTCCCTGAAGGGTCGCGTCGGGAGGTCTTCTGGCCGTCCAAGAACAAACTGTCCAAACGCCAAATTCCTAATCCTTGGAAGCCGAGATGGGAAAGATGGGGGAGGGAGGAGAGAAAGTCCGTTTCCCCAGCCATCAGCCTCGCCCCCGAAACTGCCCACCCGCGCACGTCTTCGTGTCACTGTTGTGCCCCCTTTTCACAGATGGGAGAATAAACCGAGGTCTCTCCTTTCCCATCCTTTGAAGGAGCTATGGGAATTTCCAACCCTCTCCAGCACCAGGGACCGGCCAGAAACGCCAGTACTGACTGTCACCTAGGAGCAAGAATTAGGCGCCTGTGCTTTCCCCTAGGGACTCCTTCCGGAGGCTAGTACGGAGCACCGATTGGGAGCATTTATAAAGCACTTACAGCGTCCCCAACAATGGTTTGTATTGGGCCCTATCTGCACCAACTCTGAGGATTTATGCAGCACTTGCTGTCTGCCTACCCTACCCTGCAGTGTCTGGACACTCCGCTCTGTCCCTAGGCTGATGAAGGGCCTTTTTCCAAAGGAGCATTTATTGGGCACGGACTGCATACTTACTTACCTATCAGGTGGAAGGGAGAAGGAAGCCAAGGTCAAGCTGGACCCCACCCTGACCTGAGGAGCTAAGGAAAACAGGTTCTAATCAGATTAATGCCTGCCTGTATGGAGCTGGGCAAGCCATGCCCACTCCCCGGGCTTCAGTGTCCCTTTCTGTTAAACAAAAGAGTGGGATTAGCAGTTCTTTGCTTGGAAATACCAATGGCAATTGAGGAGAAATGCATGTCTCCTCTCTTTAAAAAAATGTTAACATGAAGTTAGATGGAGTTTTACCTCATAAATGAATATGCATATATTACAAATGAAAAATATTTAACAGTTGACCCTTGAACAACGCAGGTTTGAACTGCACCATCCACTGATAGGTGGATACTTTTCAATAGTAAATACTACGGTACTACACAGTCCTTGTTTGGTTGATTCCTGGGATGCAGAGGAACTGTGGGTATGGAGGGCCGGCTATGAATTATACACGGATTGAGACCCTCCCCAGTTGTTCAGTGGTCAACTGTAATGGATAATTACATAGGCCAGATGCACAAATATTAATTACTTTCCTTAACAGCAGAATACAGGCCATACATTTTATGACTTAGACTTCATTCTAATTTTTTCCTCAGTTTTCAAACATACTCAAATCGAGTCAACAATGACCCACAGCACAAGCAAGAAATATTTCCTTTGGTTGCAAGACCTGGCATTTAAAACTGGAAGATCCTCACTATGTGTACCCTGAGCTTCACAGACTTGATTGTTTCCATCTAGTCTTCGGATGTGTGTGACAAAGAACTAGTCTCTAGATTCTAGGACATATAAAGGGCATCTACAAATCAACAAGAAAAGGACAAACAATACACTAGAAAATGGACAGTAGACATGAATAGGTAATCCACGGCAGAAGTCACCTGAAATGGCCAATACGTATAATATATGAAAAGATAACTCAATCTCTTTATCAGGGAAATGCAAAATTAAAACAACAGATATGATTTCATATCTACTAGGTGTGATGTTTCATATTTTTACCACTGGAGCTTAGTAGAGAGTGGGCACTCAATAAATATCTGTCAGACTTTATAGCCTTTGTAGTCATTCTGGGTTATAGATTCTAGGACATTTTAAATGGTCTCCCTATAATTAAAGATGAAAATTAAGACAAAGAGATCCCATTCTTTGCTTATTAGAGTGACAAAAAAAAAATTGCCAAGCCTCAGAATAATGTTTTCTCTCTCTCATTTTGTCTCTCTTTTTCTCTCAGTATATCTCTATCTATCTATAATTTTTTCTAAAGTATTTGATCGTAGTTGCAAGTGTGATGCCCTTTCAATGAAATACTTCAGTATAAAATTTCTAAGAACAAGGATATTTTCTTACGTTCCTGCCAGCAGAGTATGAGGGTTCCAATTTCTCCCCATCTTCACAAACACTTTGTTATCTGATTCTAGCCATCCTAGTGGGTGTGCCAATATTGTCCTTTTATAGGAAAAGGAAATCCTAGGTCACGAGCTGCATTCCTTTATCAGGTCTTTTTGGTCTCTTTCAATCTGGAACAATGTCTCCATCTTCCATTAACTTTCGCGATCTTGATGTTTCCGAAGAGCACAGGTCAGTGCTTTGGAAGAATGTCCTTAAATTTGGGTTTATCTGATGTTTCCTCAAGATTAGATTTGGATTATGCATTTTGGGCAGGAATTCCACAGAAGTGACGCTGTGTTCTCCTCAGTGTATCCGGAAGCACAAAGCATTGGTTAATTCCAAATTGTTGGTATTAGCTTTGATCATTCGATTAAGGTGGTGTTTTCCAGGTTTCTCCACCGAAATGTACTCTTTCCCCTTTGTAATTAATAAGTATCTTGTAGGGACATACTGAGATTATGTATCTTTCCTATTTTTCGTCAAACTTCCACTCACCAGTTTAGCATCCGTTGGTGATTCTTGCCTGAAGCAATTACTACTATGATGGTGGCCATATGATGATTTTCTTTTACATGTATAGCTGGGATTCTACTGTGAGAAAGAGCTTTCTCTTCTTCCCCATGTATTTATTTATTCATTTGTTTATTTGTATCAGTGTGGAACTCATAATTTACAGGTTAAAATCAGTTACTATCATTTTAAAATTAATTTATTAATTAATTTATTTTTGGCTGCGTTGGGTCTTCGTTGCTGCACGTGGGCTTTCTCTAGTTGCGGCGAGCGGGGGCTAGTCTTCATTGTGTGGCTTCTCTTGTTGTGGAGCACGGGCTCTAGGTGCGGGGGCTTCAGTAGTTGTGGCACGCGGGCTTAGTTGCTCCACGGCATGGGGGATCTTCCTGGACCAGGGCTCGAACCCATGTCCCCTGTATTGGCAGGTGGATTCTTAATCACTGCGCCACCAGGGAAGTCCCAGTTACTATCTTTATGTAGTTATAAAAGTAGCTTAATTGAGATATAATTTACATACCATAAAATTCACCCAAGTTAGTTGTACAAGGCAATGGTAGTTAGTGTATTTATAGGCTTGTGCAAAATTCACCACAATCTAATTTTAGGATATTTCGATCACCCCAAAAAGAAACCCTGTGACTGTTAGCATTCAATCCCTATCTGTCTCTGACAGCCCTAGGCAACCACTAATCTCATTCTGGATTTGCTTATTCTGGACATTTCATATAAATGAAATCGTACAATTACAAATCTTTTGTGTCTTGTTTCTTTCACTGAACATAATTTTTTAAACTGTGATAAAATACACATAACATAAAGTTTAGCATCTTAACCATTTAAAAAATAATACATTTATTTATTTATTTTTGGCTGCATTGGGTCTTCGTTGCTGCGCGTGGGCTTTCTCTAGTTGTGGCGAGCGGGGGCTACTGTTTGTTGTGGTGCACGGGCTTCTCATTGCGGTGGCTTCTCTTGTTGTGGAACATGGGCTCTAGGCGCACAGGCTTCAGTAGTTGTGGCTCGCGGGCTCAGTAGTTGTGGCTCGTGGGCTCTAGAGCACAGGCTCAGCAGTTGTGGCGCACGGGATTAGTTGCTCCTCAGCATGTGGAATCTTCCCGGACCAGGGCTCGAACCCATGTCCCCTGCGTTGGCAGGCAGATTCTTAACCACTGCACCACCAGGGAAGTCCATCTTAACCATTTTTAAGTGTACAGTTCAGTGGCATTAAATACATTCACATTGTTGTGCAATCAACACCACCATCCATCTCCAGAACTTTTTTCATCTTTCCAAACTTAAACTCCATACCTGTTAAACATCAAATCCCCTCCCCTCGTCCCCCAACCCCTGGCAACCACCATTTTACTTTCTGTTTCTATGAATTTGGCTACTCTAAGTACCTCATGTAAATGGAAGCATACAGTATTCGCCCTTTTGTGACTGGCTTATTTCACTTAGCATAATGTCCTCAAGGTTCATCCATATTGTAGCATGTGTCAGAATCTCCTTCTTTTTTAAGACTGGATAGTGTTCCATTATATGTATATGCCACATTTTGTTTATCCATTCATCCATTGGTGAACACTTGGGTTGCTTCCACCTTTTGGCTATTATGAATAATGCTACTATGAACACAGGTGTACAGATGCCTCTCTGAGAGCCTGCTTTCAATTCTTTTGGTTATATGTCCAGAAATGGAATTGCTGTATCATATGGTAATTCTATTCTTAGTTTTCTGAGGAACCACCATATTGTTTTCTGCAGTGACTGAAGCATTTTACATTCCAACCAACAGTGCACAAGAGTTCCAACAAGGTTGTCTTAACCAGCCCTTGTTATTTTTTATTTTATTTATTTATTTATTTTTATAGTAGTCACCCTAATGGGTATGAGGTGTATCTCACTGTGTGTGTTTTATTTTTAATAAATTTATTTGTTTATTAGTTTTGGCTGCATTGGGTCTTTGCTGCACACAGGCTTTCTTTAATTGCGGCGAGCAGGGGCTACTCTTTGTTGCAGTGCATGGGCTTCTCGTTGCGGTGGCTTCTCTTGTTGCAGAGCACCGGCTCTAGGTGCAAGGGCTTCAGTAGTTGTGGCACGCGGGCTCAGTAGCTGTGGTTCACGGGCTTAGTTGCTCCGCGGCATGTGGGATCTTCCCGGACCAGGGCTCGAACCCGTGTCCCCTGCCTTGGCAGGCGGATTCTTAACCACTGCGCCACCGGGGAAGCCCCTCACTGTGGTTTTGACTTGTATTTCCCTAATGATTAGTGATGTTTATAATCTTTTCATGTGGTTATTGGCCTCATTTATATATATTCTTTGGAGAAATGTCTATTCAAGTCCTTTGCTCATTTGAAAATGGTGGTTGTTGTTGAGTTGTAGGGGTTCTTTGTATGTTCTGGATATTAGCCCCTTATCAGATATATGATTTGTAAATATTCTTTCCCATTCCACGGATTGCCTTTTCACTCTGTTGATTGTGTCCTTTGATGCACAGAAGTTCTTAATTTTGACATAGCCGACTTACCTATTTTTTTCTTTTGTTGCCTATGCTTTTGGTGTCATATCCAAGAAATCATTACCAAATCCAATGTCATGAAGCTTTCCCTCTGTTTTCTTCCAAGAGTTTTATAGTTTTAGGTCTAACATTTATATGTTTGATCCATTGTGAGTTAATTTTTGTATATGATATGACCCAACTTCATTCTTTTGCATGTGGATATACAGTTTTCCCAACACCATTTGTTTAAAAGAACTGTGATTATTTATTTTAATGCTCAAATTGTTCTAGTTTTGGCCAGTGGGAGTCTCTTCGAGCTGGCTCCTGTGTCCTTTTGACATGTCTCCATCATTTTTTTAAGCACATCTTTCCTTTAGATCACATCAAGATGTTTCAGGCTCATCTTGTACTTTCCCAGTCCTGGCCCTGGACTCAGACATTTCTCCAGAGAAGCTTCGTTTTCTTTGAGTGGATAATGGCACTTAGGACACCAAGATCTGGGCACTAGAAGTGCTCATTGCTTCTGTAGTGTTGCTGATTCTAGGCCCTCTCCGTGGACAGAGTTAGGATATAATATGGATGCGTATATGTTGTGAATCCATATACACATATGTATGTAAATCCATGCACACATCTATCTTTCTACTTATACATTAAAATCCGTGAGTTCCTACTGACATATTGTACAATACCAATCCAACACCAGAGTGTTCCTCCGAGCCTTTCTCTGTTTCCCTTTCTGTTTGTAACTCCCTTCTCCAACAGTGAGAAACCTGATTCTCATTAGCCACAAGAATTTTACTTATTTGCTCAGTCCTAAAGTACACATTCAGTAGTTTCAGATTCACTAACCTGATTCACTGTGGAAGAGAAGTCCACCAACTAGAGGTCAGTATTTGTTACAATCCATTTTGTCTGTAGCCTGATGGATACCTTGTTCAAAAGTTACTTCAGTTTGGGAATTCCCTGGAGGTCCAGTGGTTAGGACTCTGTGCTTCCACTGCAGGGGGCACGGGTTCAATCCCTGGTAGGATTTTTTTCCACAGCTTTTAGAAAGATTTTTATTGGTTGCAATGATATAAAATGCATCATTTGAATTCCCCCCTGTCATTAAGTGCTTGCTAGCAACAGCATAAGAAAACTTTCTGTACATCTGACAAGCTCAAATGATTTATTTCATGCTGGAAGGGGAAAAATAGCAAACACCACTCTTAACTTATCTGTCTATAATTAACCTCTCTCTCTCTCTCAAGGCTACGTTGGTTAAAATCAACGGACAACCCCTTTTGTATGTCAATTTGTAAATTTTAATGTTTTCATCAGAATAGTCTTTTATATCACTCTCCAACAAGAAACAATAAAATTACTAATAGCAAACTTCAATACAAGAACACTCTCCAGATTAACAACTCAAACAAAATGCAAAATGTAAATCACGTATAACACAATTGAAGGAACCAAAACAATTTAAATAATTTTAAATATTTTATTTTTAAACTGCTACAAACGCTTTATACAATATTTCAACATAAAGTCCCCATAACAGAAATGTAACAAAATGGGAATGATAGTGAAAGGGTTAAAGTGGCACAAATTCACCAAACAAGTATTAAACTACAAATTTTAAGAGGTAGATTACTTTTAAAGTTGAGAACAACAACAACAACAAAAAAACACGAATAAAACAGCCATTTTCCACCAACTCAGTCATTAATTAGAGGGAAGGCATATAAGAATGCACGGAGAAATGACACTTGTATACTCAGATATAGGCCAATTCGTTGGGTTTTTTAAATCTCTATTAGAGACTGATGTGTAAAACCTGATAAGTAAATTCATTTACCCTTAGGTAAATCTATACAGGCCTGTGATGTATCCCGGGCACTGATATGTTGCTACCGTCTCCAATAATATAACAGTTATAAGTTAGTGCCAGATAATAATCTGAGAGGATAATGTCCATTTGGATATATAAACATGACACTGGAAGAGGCATAAAAAAGAGTCCATATCCAATCTGGTTTCCTCTCCATTATGCTGGCAATCGGCTTGTGGTAAAAAACAACAAACAAACAACACAAAAAACAGGCTAAGAAAGAAGCTAAATCCCTCTGTCTACAATTCATTTAAAGGAAAGGCATCAAGGGCTGGTGTGACCAAAACATTATAAAACGAGTGCATCAGAATCCGTCATCCCTGAAATCTACAACAAACTATTGATAAAACAGCGAACTTGCTTTGCAAGATTAGGTTCAACTCATTCCTTTCTCTGCTCTGTGCCAAAAGGCAGGGCCACGCTCAGGTCTGAGTTACCAGTCCCGTGAAGAGGAGCCAGGTCAGGTAGCCCATCCTATAGCGCCCTCCTCTGTGCATCTCAATCCCCTGCGAGCCCAGCACGTGTGTTGGGCGCCAGCGAAGAAGCGGATGCCTGACTCTAACCAGGGCAACAAGAAGCCCGCTGGCAATCGGCTGTGTGTTAGGGTTTCTGAGTCAGCTTCAACTGGTCTTGCAAGCTTGGTAGATTTCGTATGCTTTGCCGTAGTGCTTATCCTAAGTTGAGCATGCATTATCTTTATTTAGTCAATTAAGGTTTGTTTTGTTTGGGGGGCTTTTCTACAGGAAGTTCCTAGAAAGTAAGAAAACTGAAGATAAATGACAACATAACACAACCTTATATGAACTGACCATGTTAAAGGAAAGGTGGGAAGACCATGGGACGAATGTTAAGTCAGCAACAGGATGACTCGGAAGGTGTGTGGGAACGTGGGTGTCCCACGCAAAAGAGACATGTTGGGAGGGACACAGACAGTCTCCTTGGAGGGATGTGGCAGAGATGGTAGGTGAGAAATCAGCACCATTTTGTTTTTTTAACCAATTTCATGGTAAATGGAAAAGCTTGGTCTGGAATTTCATTTTGCTTCTCCATCACTTATTTACATGTCCTTAACTGGCTGCAGTGGGAATATAGTATTAAACAGCAACAACAACGAAAGCGGCTCTAAAAGCAGCATTGAAGAATGTAAAAATGCCTTGGGATTTACAAAGATCAAAGATAGGTAAGAAGGGAGTAGAAAATGTACCTCTTTCCTTATCTTTCTGTCTTACAGTCCATGGAAATGAGCCCTCAGCAACAGCTCTAAATGCAGTCCCACCGACAAGCCACAGGTGGGCTCCAACCCGACCCGTGGAAGGTGAGCCTGACACAGCACTCGCTGGGTTAAGAGCTGTAACAGGAGAATCTAGTTGGTGGTATGCCTCTGCGGCTTTGTCCTAAGAAAAGGATTTGGAGCACATGCCTTTTTAACACCCAGATTGGCACAATGGCTTGTGCTACAGGAAATGACCAAATGGCAAATTCTGCTGAGCTCTCAGTGTAGAATGGAAAACTGACGTCGTTCTCACGGCTGACTGCAAGTGTATACTTGAAAATGTGGAATCCTAAACTGGCATTTGAATGTAAAATGTCTGAGTGCTGAGGACTAGCCCTTAATCACAGTTATGATGAAACACACAGGAAAAGGGTGTGCTGCCAGTTCGGGGATAAGTCCTGGAACATGCAATGGGGCAAGGACAGCGAAATCACTGAAAACCAGAGTGAAAGTGGATATTTCCAAACCTGTGCTATGAAATCGCCCCTGAATAAAATTTACAAATAGAAATATACTGAAAAGGGAAGAAGACTAGTGAAAACAACTCCTTGGGCTTCCCTGGTGGTGCAGTGGTTGAGAATCTGCCTGCCGATGCAGGGGACACGGGTTCGAGCCCTGGTCTGGGAAGATCCCACATGCCGCGGAGCAACTAGGCCCGTGAGCCACAACTACTGAGCCTGCGCGTCTGGAGCCTGTGCTCCGCAACAAGAGAGGCCAAGATAGTGAGAGGCCCGTGCATCGTGATGAAGAGTGGCCCCCGCTTGCCGCAACTGGAGAAAGCCCTCGCACAGAAACGAAGACCCAACACAGCCAAAAATAAATAAATAAACAAACCAATGAACCGACATTAAAAAACAAAACAAAACAAAAACAACTCCTTGCCAGTGTAATACAACAAACAGGGAAAATGACGAAGCCTCCACTAAGAGCCCTGGGCTGACACCGATGGACCATCACATCCCCAGGCCTGCGCCTAGGATCCTGGCTTTATACCAAATTCACTACAAGGTACTAAGACGACCACAACTCTCTGAAGAAACTCCCACTCTTCTGCCCAGATGATCAAAATATGATGTCCCACTGAACGCTCATTTTGTAATTTCCAAAAATACTTCCCAAGTTTGTGGTCATGGAAGCCTGCTGCTACCATCTACAGTCAGAATAATACCCGTGTCTTCTTAACTGATTCTTCCTTGTTTCCTTTTAGGCCAAATTTCATTCCAGCAATGTTAACTTTCAAACAAAGCAAAATAATTAAAACTAACTGGAGCAAAGAATAGAGACACAATTTTGTTAGGCACTTCAGTCCTTTGCAGTCTTTAGGGTTCTTCAAAAGCACTGGATGAACTTCACCCAGAGAGTTTTCCTTTATAGTAAGTTAATTTTTTTTTTTTTTTTTTTTTTTTGCGGTACGCGGGCCTCTCACTGTTGTGGCCTCTCCCGCTGCGGAGCACAGGCTCCAGACGCGCAGGCTCAGCGACCATGGCTCACGGGCCCAGCCGCTCCGCGGCATGTGGGGTCCTCCCGGACTGGGGCACGAACCCGTGTCCCCTGCATTGGCAGGCAGACTCTCAACCACTGCGCCACCAGGGAAGCCCCAGTAAGTTAATTTTTTCATATCAACTTTACCCTTGAACTGTATAAATGGGATCCAGTACAAAATAAGTGATTCTTTCAGATACTATCGGAAACAAAGGAGAATACACATATACATTCTGAAGCATCAACCACCTGGGAAATGTTTTTTAGTACAGTCCATGAAAACGATGGCATGTTCTAGGTTCTTTAACCTTGAAAAGGACAGTTCAAGAAATTAAAAACAAAGTTACTTGAGCTAGTTCTTCCTGGTCGCCTTCAGTGAAGCTGTGTTTGAAATATGGTTAAGGTCCATTTGTTTCTGTCTGTATTCCATTTTAGGATTTTACCCCATCCTTGTTAACTTCATTTATTTTTTTAAGTATGTGAAACATTAACATGGTTTCAAAAGTCAGAACTTTATCAACAAGTATGTTGTTGTGACAACAAGCAGTGTCACTTCTCTGTCCCATTTCTTCTAGCTGGCCCTCACCCAGCCCTCTAGGCAACCAATCTCAATATGTGCTGGTTTAGCCTTTGTATGTTTCTTTTTTGTAAAGGTAAGCAAATATACATATGTTTTCTTATATCATCTTGTTTATTACACGAAGAGTTGCATACCCTTTTATGCACTTGGCTTTTTTCCATTTAACAGTATGTCCTGGAAATCACTCCTCATCCATCCACAGCTTTCCTCCTCGATCTTTTTACAGCTGCATAGGACTCCCTTGTGTGACTGTACCACCGTTTTATTCGACCACTGTCTATGTATAGGAACTGACATTGTTGCCAATATTTTGCAATTATCAATCATGCCGCGGAGAATACCTTGTGCATATGTATTTTCACATTGTTGGAGGTGTATCTTCAGGGCCAATTGCTGGAAGTGGGATTGCTGGGGCAAATGAGAAACACATATGCATTTTTGTTAGATGTCATATTCCCCGGCATTGGAATTGTAAAAAGGACATTTTTAAAAGCACGAAGAAGAAAAGCTGCTATTCACAAGAGAAACCAAACAGTCTTTCTTACTGCCATTCAATGGTCCATGTTGGTTTTAAGATTGAGGGATTTAATTTCACAGAGACTGGTTTTAAGAGAGTGATTTAATTTCACCAACATTGTCGGAGCCTCTGCGGGTGGCTGCACCCTCCCCCACACAACCTGATGCTGCTATAAGAGCCACTCATTTCCCAGAGGCAGCAACTGAGGTCACATATGATAAGCCACATGAGGGGCCATCTTGGACAGGCGATTCAAAGCCTGTCTGGGCTCTCAGCGATTTTAGAATTTACGCATTTGTTTCTTTGTGAGATCCCAGATCTCCCAGAAAATCTGATTAAAGCCCTCTCCTTAGGAGCACACTGAGAAAGAGAAAAGCAGGCCCCATATCCAAGAGCTGGCATCCAACTCACAAACAGAACTTGGTGTGTCCCCACCCCCCCCACGTTGAATGTGAACAGTTTTGTAGCACGTCAGCCTCAGGCAAGGCCACTCTGCAGCCGCCATAGATCAAGACAAAAACAAGACCGCTCCATAATTACGTTCGACCACAGACAGAGCGGGAGGATTGTCCGAGCCACAGAAATGACCAAGTGGTCCCCTAACCTGGCTAACATGCTGCTTCTTTACCAATTACAACTTTAGCCTCACTTTAATCTTCCCTCTTTCTAGATAAGATTTACTGATACGCAATCACAGAATCACTCCACTTCCAATCCAGAGCAAAGCCCTGCTTCCTTAAGCCTTCCCCCAAATCACCTAACACCAGCCCAAATCCTAGAAGAAATCCTCTCTAGCACCCTCTTACTAAGACACCCCACGGTTCCCCACAGTGTGAGCTGTCTCTTGTTGCAATGAGCAGTCAACCCAACTTGTTCAAGCACCGGCGTATTCCTGGGGGTCTTTGGCTGGAGGGCTTTGACAGCACTTACAGAGTTCGCTGAAAATTCAAGGGCTCCTTGAAACCTCTGGTCCACAGGCTCTTAATTAAATGGCCTTGTGCCTAGAGCATCAGTAATGTCATTAAATAGATGGAAAAAGTGAGGTCTAGACAGATTAAGTGACTTCCTCAAAGTCCCACCCCCCAGGGCTGGTAGCTGGGTGGGAACTGGAAACCATGGTGGCTAACCCAAAGTGTTTCATCTTCCCTGGTCCAGCTGCTCTGGGTCGCAGAGCCTGGTCCCTCACAGACCCTGTCACCAGGAGTATGCCTTATTCCCATCTCTCTGCTTCCCTTCTCATACCTCCCTGCCTTTGCCCATGCCATGCCCTCTGCCTGGAATGCCCTTCCTCTGCTTCTCATCCTTGAGCTCTCCTGATTTCCCTTCAAGAGCCAGCTTGGTATCACCTGCGAGGTGGGGGAAACCTTTCCCGTCTCCTGTCTCTGGCACTCCCACACCCTGGGCCGACCCTCCCTTCATAGGCCTTGTCACACAGAAGCTCCTGTCTCCTCACTAGGCAGGGCCTGCACACCTGTTCTGTCTGGGGCCCCGAGAGCCTGTGCTGGGCTGCACTGGGCTGCGCTGGGCTGGGCTTCCAGGGGATGTCCAGGGAGGGCTGACTACAGGACTCCATCAAGCAGCTGACTAGTGTGGGTGAAGGAGGGGAGGTGCTGCTGGCCTCTGCCTGCCTGGAGCATGCTTGGAATGGGGCTGCCAAGAAGACTCTCTGGATCTGGGGGGGCACTGACGCTCACCCTGCAGTCAGTCCTATTGCCCTCAGCTTCCTCCCCACCACACCTGCAGGCTGCTGCTCCTGTTCCTTCCAGGACCCGCTTGGGCCTCTCCATAGCTCCTGGCTCCCCAGGGCCCCCTGGTACACTGTCCCTTACCCTGGGTCCCTCTGGTGCCCCAAGGTCTGACTGCACCGACCTCATGTCGAGCTGTTAAAGCGGTGGGCTTTTCCTAACTGGGCCTGACACCTGGAAGGCTGCAGCACGGGGGTTTGTTCAGCCACCGAGCCCCATCCCCTGCCAGGGATGTCATCCCTATGGCGCATCCTCGACTGTCCTCCTGGCTCTTGGTAACTGTGAAAGACAACGCCATCCCACAGAGCCAACAGAGCCCAATGCCAACAGAGCCCAATGCTCCTGACAAGGGGCCTCGGATGGTTTCTTAGATAAAAATTCAGCTACACTCAGGAGATTTCAGAAGCTGCTTCCGTCGAGGAAATTCTTAGAGCCCCAGCTAGGAGTGGCCTCCACTTCCTGGTTAGAGATGCTCACCAGCACAGCTGCCCAGCGCTCCCCTCCCTCCTCTTCCCTTGGCGATGAGGCCGTGCATCCTGCAAGCCCCCCAGCTCTGCAGAGCCGGGTACGTTGGGATGCACATCCCTAATGCCCCCAACCATGCTGGGTCCCTCACACGCGTCCCCAGAGCACGTGGCATGAACCAGAGTTCACGACAGCATCTGCACACCAACCAGTCGTCTATGCATCCATCTGTCGTCCGTCTGTCCATCCATCTCAGAGACAGTTCCCACAAAGGCATCCTTTCTGAGAATTTGGAGTCTTTTTGTTTCTTTGAATTGCAGGCTGGATTTGACACACATGGCTCCTTGGGGCTTGGAGCAAGAGTGGGCTGGCCACCCAAAGGTCTCTGGCTACACTCTCTGGGTGCCAGCTCTTTTGCTCAAATGTCACCCCTGGCTTCCCAGGGTCAGGGATGAAAGGTCCCTCCCCCTCTTCCCAGTGTCAACTTCTGCCTTGGCCCTTCATTCACCTATTCTTCAACCACACTCATCTCTCTTACACCTCCCCAAATTTATCCATGCTGTGCCCACTTCCAGGAATGCCCTTCCTTCTCCTCTCTCTTGGGGTTTCCACAGAATTGATCACAGAATCATGCAGTGAGGTATGCCCGTGGATGTCTCTCCAGCTAGACTGGGGGCTGCATAAAAGCAGGGGGTGGACATGATTCATCTCTGTGCTCCCGATGCATGGTATGGGCTGGATCCATAAGAGTCTCCAGTTATGTGGGTGGGGGGGTGGATGGTTGGGTAGGTGTGTGAGTGGACGGATGGGTGGATGGATGAGTGGATGAATGAATAGGTGGGTAGGTGGGTCACTGATGGGTGGATGAATGGGTGCAAGGCTAGGTGAGTGGTTGGGTGATGGGTGAGTGGGTGGGTGGACGGATGGAAGAGCGGGTGATGACTGTTCTAATGTTTTGACCTGCCCTATCTGCTTCCTGGAGCCTCCTGTCTGACCCTCCCACACAGAACTTATCTGTAATCATCCAGAAGAACAGACCTCCCTCTTTAGGAAGCTCCTTCCTCAGTGTTAGAAATTGATGCTTGATGAATACACATCTACTCAACAGCTTTGAAGCAGAACTCAAGTGACAGGTTGACAGCTGGACAGACAGAGCCCTCAGAGGAAGGGAAAAGAACTGCCTGGGAGGGCCATCTGCCTTGCATGGAGACCTAAGATAGGAAAGAGATTTCTCTTTCCTCCTGGGCTCCCTTGGGGCCTCTAGATCCACTGTGTACTTGGAAGTCTCCCCAGAGACCTCTCCTTCCTATTGCCACACTGCCCTAAATTCCACCATTAGATTAAATCGTTTCCAGTGAGGCTTTGCCTTCTTCAGATAGCCTCTGCCACAAACATGTTCACAGCTTCTGGAAGACATTGACATTTTAGTATAAAATACGTGTCACGAGAGGCAGAATTTCTGGTGGCTGAGAGAGATGAGGTTTACTGAGTCCATCCCTCAGCCCCTACAAGTTCCCCAAGCAGGCCTCAGGTGTGACCTAAGGACCAAACTCTCCTCTACATTAGCCTTGCGCACCCGGGCACTTGGGCTCTTGGCCGACTCTGCCTCTCAGCCTTTTGAGCAGCTTCCTTATTGTGGAGGGGCGTGCCTTTCCCCTCTGGTCTGCAGTGCTTTATCTCTGAAAGCAGGGCCTGGGGTAGGGGGGAGCTTCAGTTTTCAGCTGTTATGCTCTTGGAGACCATCTGTTCCTCCCTAAAAGGTGGCTGCAAAGGTCCTCAGCAGCCAATTCCCAACTCCAACGTGTCCATTGTGCAGATGGAGAAACCAAGGCCCCAAGAGGTGACTTCCCCTGGGGAGCCCCACAGTCACCTGATGGGGATTCATCTTTCCTTGTGCTCCTCCCCGCTTCGTCCTCTGGGCCCCAGGATCCCCTGGGTGGCAGCCACAGGGGTTTCAGAGAGAGTGAGCCAGACACATCCTCGCTGGCCAGGGATCTGACTCACTGATCCATCCCCCAGGGAGCACTTCCTAGGTGTCTTAGCCCAGGATGGAGAAGCTGGGCCCTGCTAGGCCAGCATCTGGAAGGGGTCCCAAGCATCCTTTCTAAGATGTCTGCCATTGGAAGTTCTGCAAACAGACCTAATGACTGGCAGCTGACATTTATTTAGTCATTGCTCTGTGCTGGACTATTTAAAGAGCTTCTCATCCATTATCTCGGTTAATCTGCTCCGCAGGAACCATAATTACCTTCATTTCATCGATAAGGCAGCTGAGACTCAGCTGTTGAAACAACCTGCCTGAGAATAAAGCCCTTCCCACTGGTGTCACCAGCCCAGCAGCCCAGGATGGCAATGGGGCATTTTAGCACCTGTGTGTCCTGAATAAGCCCAACACAACTGGCACTGTCCAGGACGGGGATGGGGAGCTGGCTGTGCCTTAGATCTGAATCAGGGCACAGCACTGACGGTGGGAACAAACAGGGGGGGCCCTCACCCCAGAGGGTCATTCCACATCTTCAGGGTTGGGGGGTGTCACAGCCCCCCTTTTCCACACCCTGTGCAAAGCACAGCCCTTCCCTCCAGGAGCAAGGCAGAGCCCAGGATGGCCTGGATTCACCTGTCTCCCCACCCCAGCCCCTGGGGCTCCCTTCACGCAAGACCCTTCCCCTCCCACCTCTGTACCTTATCTGTACTATGACCTGGCAGATGTGGTTAAAGAAAAAGTTCCAAAACGGTAAGGTCACGACTCATACACATATAAAGTGAACACACGTCAAAGATTTTACTTAGGGCTTTTAGTAATGAGAACTGCTAAGACGTTACAATCAGCTCAAAGGAGAATCTGCAGAATAGATGTATATAGATGAATTTGCCAATTGCTGCCCTAGGATATTTGGAGTCATCCTTTCTACAGGGTAGAAAGCACTTGTATCTCGACAGGACAAAATTCACTTGCATGTTTAATAATGGGACTCCTCAGTTCTGCGCATGTTAACTCCTGTCTCTATAAGAGTTTCAAAATGGCCCAGCCACAGACAAGGGTGCTGCCCCTATGGATCAGATAAGCCATAAATGTCCCCTAGACACACGAGCGTTCCATTGAAATGACACCTGGGAATAGTTCTGCCCATTGAAAAGCCTCCCACCGTTTTTCCTGACAATGTACAGCACTGAACTAGACATTGGCTGAGACTTTTTGCAGCTCAGAGGCCTTCCTGAGTTGAGGCATGCCCAGCCCCTGTGGTTATATCCGCTTTCTGACTCATCTATCTCCTCACTTCTTTGCTTTTGAGACCTGGACGCTGAGGGGCGCCACTAGCTCACCTAGTACGTTTGCGAACTTCAGGAAAGGACGCCCCTTCCTCCTGACGGACATGGCCCCATGCCAAGACCCAGGGATGCAAGAGGAGCCCAGGCCACATCTCCGTCCCCACCTGCCTCCTTGGCCGGGTGTCCCTGGTCAGGGCACAGCCTGCCCAGCTGTGCACGGTGGCCTGCTGCCCCAATATTATACAGTCAGTAGTGGTGACCCCCTTACTAAAAGGATCTAGAAGAAAGCGATCAGCTTAGGGTTGAGGTGGGGGCCCTGACACTACACCTGAGGGGCTTTTTTGGGGTGAAGGGCTAGGGTGCTGAGACTAGAAGGGAGACCTCTCTGCTCTCTGCAAACCTGCTGTACATCTGGGCCAGCCTTGGAATTCAGGAGCAGCAGTCCCCCTGTCCAGCCAGAGCCAGGAGGAGGGTTGGGGGTCCCTGTGCCTCGCCCCCCCCCGTCTGGGCAAGTTGGTGGGGGGCTGGGGCTGGCAGTGGAGCTGCCCCCTCCTAGCCCAGGGTGGCTGGTCCACCAGGCCTGGCCTCCCCACTGCCGACAGGCTAGTGGGCATGGCTCCCTCAGCCCATTTCCGAACCTTGCCCCAGGAGAAAGGGTGTGAAGACTCAAAGGTAGCAGAGGAGCAGGACAGTGGCCTAACGCTGGGGAGCCGCTCTTCTGCCCGCTCACTGTCTGTGGGCTACTCTTTCAGGCTAAATGCTTCCCTGGGCCTGGGCTGCAAGCAGGCAAGCCATTTGACAGCAAAGAATACTGAGGCCCGGGAAGGGTTGTGGCTTACCTGGGCCCCAGTGGCCCTGGGAACCCTAAACAACTTCCTAAGTGTAAGCTGCCCATTCCAGGGACAGATCAACGACTCCCCCACCTACCAACCCTAATCCATCTCTAGGCCCCTCCTAGGCCTGGCCTCTGGGTCTCCTACAAGCGATGAGAGAGCCAGATGTGGCTTCCTGACCGAATGAACACTGCCTTCCTACTCCTAGGCCTTGGCCTTCTGAGTCGAGGCCTTTGCCTTGACTTCTGTCTCCCTTTTCCTGTCCCTGCACATCCAGGCCCTCCCTTGCCCTGGGCCCTCTTCCCTGCACCTTCCTACCCCACCCTCTAGGAAACCTTACCTGAGTCTCTGCTCCCTGATCTGAGCAGCTTGCTGGCACTTCTGCTTTGTATCATGGAGGCTTATAAGCATTGCTCATCTTTCCTGGAGTCTGGAGTTTGGTCACATCATCTCCAGGGTTCCAGAGCCCACCACTGTGCTCAACTTGGCTGAATGAAGGAAGGGGCGGTTTCCCAGCTCTAGCTTTGTCCCAAGTAACAAGGTTGGAGAAAAGCAAAACGGTCCTGAATTCCACTCCCTGGCCTCTGCCAAAACCTGGATTCCTAGAGAAAGCACACTTCTTGGTTTCTCTTACAATCCCCAGCCAGGTGTAGGTGGAAGGGGAGCAGCACGCCCATCCCCCACACAGATGCCATAAGTGTGTCCCCAAGGAGACATGTGCACAGACACCAAGATCCAAGCTCATGGGTACATCTGAACACCTGAGCACATGCCATGCATGGGCCCCTAGGGATACACGTATACACATGCCCTTACCCAGGCCCATGTCCACACATGAAACCACGCACACACATGGGCATGGGCCCCCAGAGTTGTACATGCACAGATAGTGAGGCCCAGGACTGTGGGCACACCTGCACCCACCCACCCACACACATGCACATTTATACAGGGCCCATGGGCCAATATACACCCGTGTACACACACATTTATGGGTGCCCAGGGGTACGCGTGCACAGACATCACAGTCCAGGCTCCTGGGCGCTAGTGAGTCCATACAAACACAGATGTGCTTTCATGAACCCCCTAGGGGACATGAGCACAGACAGCCAGGCCCAGGCCGATGGAAATAACTCCAGCCATGCCTACACACATGCCCAGGCCCAGGCTCTCAGGGGTACGTGCTTACTGACACCCAGGCCCAGCCCCATGTGTGCACCTGGTCAATCACACTGGCAAATGCACCGGCACCCGGGATATACAAGCACAGACACTACACACACAAGCCTGGGCCAATGGGCTCCTCTGTACCTGTGCACTTACACACAGCCACGCATGTGCACCCTAGGGTACACCCATACACACCCAGACACAAACACTCAGGCTTGCGCCCATGGTAATAGGGCTTTGAACACGAAATCTCCTGCATAAGCACATCCCAGTGTGTGTACACTATTGCTATTCACAAACACCCTGATCAGGGTACAGGCCTCCGTGTCCCTGCTGGGCTCATCTGCACCCTAGCATCTCCACAGGTGCACACTTGTACTTGTGTAATGCACATACACACCTGCACCCAAACCAGCAAAGCCTGAATGCACATGCATGTACCACATATGCGTGCACATGTGAATACTGTAAATGTGCACACACAGACATAAGCACACCAGGCACGCATGCAAATAATTTCACACATGCTGGAATGCACACTGTGCACACACACGTCCATGTGGGCGTGCACACCCAATAACCCTTGGAAGCTTTCAATCACCAACTCTGCCTGGCTGGTAATTGCTTTCAGCTCCTGAGTCTGGCAGAACTTTCTTGTGGGATGGGGTCTGTGATCTATGATCCACCCCAGCTTTCCCCAGCCCCTGCCACCTAGAGAGATTCAGACATTTGTCCCTAACCTTGGGCTGCCACCAAGCCTGAGACTACACCATTACAGCTACTCTCCCAAACCATGGCACCAGTGGCTCTAAACTGCATACGTGTTATGTGGGAGAACAGCCTGGCGTGAACCAGGTTTGGGTGGGGTTTTAGAAGGAGGCTTAGGGCGGTTCTGAAAACTCCCCAAACAATTCTTTTTTAAAAAAATTTTTATTACCCCCAACAATTCTTACTCATCTTGCAGTGTGGCTGAGGATGTCCTGTGGATACAGCCCCCAGAATCCGATCTGTGGGAGTGCTGTGGATTTCACCCTGCGTTTCTCTGGCTACACATCCCCTCTCTGAGCTTCAGAGCCCCGTTCAGCTAGACAGGGAGACTGTGCTGAATTTTCCTTCTTTCACTTGAATGCCTGCTGTCCTCAGACATGGCCAAAATGAGTCTCCTGGAGTCAGATCTGAAACTGAGAGGCAAAGTATTAGTTTGCTCAGTGTATTAGGGCTGCCATAACAAAATACCACTGACTGGGTGGCTTAAACAACAGACACATTTCCTCAAAGTTCTGGAGGCTGGAAGTCCAAGATCAAGGTGCCATTAGAGTTGGTTTCTGGTGAGGCATCTCTTCCTGGCTTGCAGATGGCCACCTTCTCACTGTGTCCTCACATGGCCTTTCCTCTGTGCACGTATGCATGGAAAGAGCTCGCTGGTGTCTCTTCCTCTTCTTATAAGACTCCCCCCAGTCCTATTGGATTAGAACCAACTCCTATGACCTCATTCCTCATTTAATTATGATCTCCTTAAAGCCCCCATCTTCAAAAACAGTCACATTGAGGGCTAGGGCTTCAACACATGAATTTGTAGGGGGACACAATTCAGGTCCTAACAGTCAACAAACAAAGCGCTACCTTGAGCTGTGGCAGGATGGCTACAGCTCCTCCTTTTCCTCAGATGCGTTCCTGAGACGTGTCTGTGCAGAAACCAGATGGAGAGGAGGAGTAACAACAGGCACGATCACAGCCCATCTTGTAGACATAGAATTCCTTACTGCTTGCAAAGTACTGCACTTAAAAAAAAGTCATATTTACTGAGGTATATTTTACATACAGTAAAATGTCTCCTTTGTAGCATACAGTTCTCCGAGGCTTGACAAACAAAACTAGTTGGTTAACTGCCACTAGTAGGAGAGAAGTTCTCTCACTTCAAAATAGTTCTTTGTGTGGCCACGCTGAAGTCAGCCCCTCCCTCCACCCCTAACCGCTCCCTGGCAACCACTGATCTGTGTGCTATCCCCACAGTTTTGCTTTTTTCCAGAATGCCATATAGGTGGAATCGGACAGTATGTAGCCTTGTTATTCAGGCTCCTTTCACTTAGCCTAGTGCATTTGAGGGTCATCTATGTTGGATGCATCAGTAGTTTGCTTTTCATTGCTGAGTAGTAAGTGAGGATGTATCAGTTTCTTCATTTATTTGCCAGCAGTTGAAAGACATGTGGGTTGTTTCCAGGTTGGGGTGATTGCAAACAAAGCTGTTATGGATATTTGCATATAGGTTTTTGTATAAACACAAGTTTTCATTTTTCTTGGATAAATACCTATGAGTAGGATTGCTGGGTTGTGTGGTAGGTGTATGCTTCACTTCATAAGAAACTGCCTAACTGTTTTCCAAAGTGACTTAACCATTTAACACCCCGACCAGCACCATAGGAGAGTTTCAGCCTGGCCAACACTTAGTATGGTCAGTCTTTTTAAATTTCACCATTCAAATAAGTGTATAATGATATCTCATTGTGGTTTTAACTTGCATTTCTCGAATGATTAATGATGTTGAGCGTCTTTTCACATGTTTATTTGCCATCTGTATTTCCTCTTTGGTGCAGTATCTGTTCAAATCTCTTGCCCATTTTTTAACTGGGTTGTTGGTTTTCTTATTATTGAATTGTGGGAATTCTTTATATATTCTGGATACTGGTCCTTTGTCAGATAATGTATTTTGAAAATATTTTCTCCCAGTCTGTGGCTCATCCTTTCACTTTTGCATTATACGTTTATATCCATTATTTTGTTACATTTATATCTATTATTTTGTTTCATTTATACTTTCAACAAGTATTTATTAAGTGTGCCAGGCACTGCTCTAGGTACTAAAAACACAGAAGAGAACACAACAGGCACAAACACCTGTCTTCAGGGACCTCCCATGCTCAGTATTATTCAATAGGCAATGGAAAACACTAAATTAACATGTTAGATATTCCACTTGTCCCCTCACCCCCGGCAATCCATTCTCCCTCCTTCCCTGTCCTGCCCTGTGTCCCAGTGTGGACTTCATCAGCCATGCTCTGCCCCACCTGGCTTCCAGCGGGGTTGGCCAATGAGAGGCCCCGGTAGGTGACTGGACAACACAAGGACAGAGAAAGCCAGGTGTTCACTGGCTGGGGCTGGGTTCCAGCTTCTCCTGGGTTTCGGGAACACTGTTCCCGTTTCTGCCCCTTCAGGTCTAGGAATGGTGGCAGCACCCCTCTGATGCCAGTCCCTGGGTAGCTCAGCAACCTTACTGGTTTACTGAACTCTCTGCACCTCTGTAATTGTCCCTTCATTCAGGTCTCTTTGAAATTCCACCTGTGTGTGCTTTGTGTCCCTCCACCCCGAATGCAGTGCCCTGGCTGACTCAACCAGTAGATATATAATATACTATTAGGATGTACAAAGTGCTATGAAGAAAAACAAAGCAGGATGCAGGGATATAGAGGTCCTATTTTGGATAGTCAGGGAAGGCTTCCTAAGGAGATGATCTTTAAGCAGAGAAAAGAAAACGAAGCGGGAAGCCATGTAACTGTGAACGATGTACATATCTTGGGACAAGTGTTCAAGCACAGGGGAAACAGCAGGCGCACAGGCCCTGAAGTGGGAATAATGCTTTGGTGTGTTTGAGGAACATCAAGGAGGCTAGTGTGGTTGGAGAGAATAGGTGAGTAGAGATGCTGGAGAGATTGGCAGGGCAAGAATTATTATACTCATCTGCCAAAGGTGGAAACCCAGGGCCCAGGGAAAGGCAAGGCTGGCCTGAGGTCCCACAGTGAAGTCATTTTCATTCAATCCCCATGACTTCTCCCCAATATATCCTGTGTTCCTGGGGAACAGGAGGAGGGCTACCATATGCCCCAGTGAGAATGTACAGCCCCCTGGGGAGGCCTGTCAAGTGGTTATGGCCCTGGCTCCTGGGGCCCCTGCCCTCCATGGCTCAGCCTGATCTCTGATCTGACTTAAGGACTCCAGTCTGTCCTCACAGCAGCCAGAGGGTCCTGTTACAATCCAAGTCAGCCCACGGCCCTCCTCTGCTCAGAGCCCTGCTCTGAGATCTCTCTCAGAAAAAAAGACAAAGTCCTCCCCGTGGCCAGAGAGGCCCTACAGAACCAGGCCCTGTAACCTCTCCGACCTCACCTCCTGCCACTCGCGCCTCGCTCACTCTGCTCCCACTCTACCTCAAGTGTGCCAGGTATGCTCCTGCCTCAGGGCCTTTGCACAGGCTTTCCCCCTTTGTCTGGATTACTCTTTCTCTAGATGTAGCCCCTCCTGGGGTCACACTGACTGGTGTATGGATCCTCCCAGGGTCACATAGCCTGGGGTGTGGCCACTCCTGGGATCAAACAGATGACAGCGTAGACATTCATGAGGTCACTAGATTTGGGCGTAAGCAATCCTGGGGTCACACTGATTGGAATGTGGACCTCCTGGGGTCACACACTCGGGTGTGGAGGCTCTAGGGCGTCACACAGCCTGGTGTGTGGTCATGCAGGATGGGGCGTGGCCACTCCTGAAGTCTCATGGGCTGGGATGTGTTCTCCTAGATTCCTACAGATTGGTGGGTGGACACTCCTGGAGTCACACGGACTATGATCTGGTACCTTCTCACACAGGTTCAACTTTGGACACCATCAGAGTCACAAACTTTGGGGTCTGGACCACAGACTGGGACAATGACATGACTGAGGACACATACACTGGGGAGCTACTGTAGTCAAAGGACTGTGGCGTGGACACTGCTAGAGTATCATAGGCAGGAGTGTCCACGCCCCAGTGTATGTAACACCAGGAGGACCCACAGTCAGCCTGTGTTTATCCAGAAGGAGACCTCTGTAGTCATGCTGCTTGCAGTGTGCCCTCTGCTGGGATCACACCAACCGCAGCAGAGATGCCTCTCAGGACAGGCAGATGGGGGTGGACAGTGGTGTGATCACACCGAATTTGGTGTGGGCATTCCTCTAGTCACACTGAACGGGTGACCAACGCCCCTGTGATCACAGACACTGGAGCACGGAGACTCCTTTGGTCACACAGATGGGGGGTATCCTCCCCTGGGTCACCCAGACTGTAGACCCACCAGCAGTCACAGGCATGGGACTTTCATACTCCTGTGGTCACCCTCATGGGAGCACACCCTCCTGAGGCCACAGGCACTGGGTATAGACACGCTGTGCCAGCAACTGTGGGGTTTGGACAATACTGGGTCACATACACTCGAGATTGGACATTGCTTCTGTCACGGAAATTCAGGTGTGGACATTCCTGGGCCACGGAGACTGGAGTGTGGACACCTCTGTGATCGCAGTTTGAGATAATCACACTCACGGTGCCACTCAGACTGTGCTGTGGAACCTCCCAAAGTCACACAGACTAAGCCATTGCCACTTCTGGACTCTGACTGTGGGGTGGACACTCCTGGGGGGTCACAAAGGCTGGGCTGTGGACGTTTCTGTAGTCAAACATTGGGATGTGGACACAGCCAGGGTAAAACCCACCGGACCCATCTGGGGTCACAAAGACAAGGGGAGGACGTGTTTATGGTCACACGCACTCAAGTGTAGACACCCCTCTGCTCACCTTGTTTGGGATGTGGACGCTTGTGGCATCATGCAGACTGGAGTTCAGCTACTCCTAGGGTGACAGGGATGACGTAGTAAATGAGCCTGTGGGGCCACAGAGACTGAGGTGGGGACACTCCTCGCTCCCACACCGAGTAGAAAGCTCTGGAGTTGCAGGCTGGGGAGTGACGCCCTGGTGGTCACAGATCCCAGAGCATAGAGACTTCATTGATCACACAGTCAAGGGTGTACCATCCTAGGGACACATGGACTGGGTGGTGGCCACTCCTGTGGTCACACAGAAAGTTGATCATCCTGGGGTCATGAAGACTATTGTGTAGACCCTTCTGGAGAAACACAGGCTGACTGTGGGTCCTCCTGGGGTTACATACACTGGGGTGTGGACACTCCTGGTGTTTCAAGCGCTGAGGAATGATCACTCCTAGGGGACACTGACTGGCAGGTGGAAAGCCAACAGTGACAGACTGGGGTGTAAACAAACAATGCTTTTGTAACACAGACTGGGGTGTGCTTCCCTCAGGACACACACTGGCATCTGGAGACTCCTGGGATCAGACAGAGGGGGTGGACATTTCTATGGTGACAGAACCTGACATATGCCACTGGTGAAGTCACCCAGACTGGGACGTGGGCACTGCCGCTGACTGACATACTTTGCAGTGGGCACCTCTGTGGTCAAACAGACTGGAGTTTTTACAACGCTGCGGTCAGAAGCTTTGGGATATGCACGCTTATGGGGTCACAGACTATATTTTGAATACTCCAGGTGTCACACAGACTGGAGTGTACACCCTCCTGTGGTGACACAGACTACACTGTAGACACCCTTGGGGGGCGACAATGACTGAGGTGTGGTAACCCTGGGGGTTACAGCGACAGGGGAATGGACACCCATTGTTGTTACACAGTCTAAGCAATTGACAAACCTGCAGTCATCTGACCAGGACGTGTACACTTTTGGGGTAACACAGGCTGTGTTGCGGAAAGCCTGGGGTCACAAAGACTGGAGAATAAACAATCCTGTCATCACAGACTGGGGTAGAAAAACTCCAGGAGTCACTCAGACTAAAGTAAGTACCCCACTGGGGACACACGGGCTGGGACGGATGTACCTCTGGGGACAAACTGACTTTGGTGTGGAAAATTCTGGGGTCACACTGAGGGGCGTGGACACTCCTGGAGTCGCAAGACTAGGGCCACGCAGGTGGAGAGTGGGCACTCCTGAGCTCAGAGAGCAGGCCTAGGCTGGGTGGGCCTCTCCTCGGCCACACACTTGGGGGTGTGGACTCCACTGGCTTGCACAGACTGGGAATTAGACACTGCTCCCGTCAGAGAGACTTTCGGTGTATACTTCTGACGTTACACAGATGGGGGTGGACACCAGGGACACACAGCCCAAGGTGAGTATGCCCACAGGGTCCCAAAGGCTGGTGTGTTTACGCTCCTGGGAATTGAGACGAGGATACTCCTGGGATTATACAAACTGGGCTGTCCACACTCCTGGGGCGTCACCGACTCTAGTGTGGACACTGCTGAATTTACATGGTGATGGGTGTGGACACACCACCTTTTGTGTGGATACTTCTGTTTTACATTCCTGGAGTCACACAGACTGGGGTGTGGACATTCCTGTGGTCACACTGACGTGGGTGATAAGACTCCTGGGTTAACAAGCTGTGGCGTGGGCCCCCTGGGGTTAGACTCAGTATGGACACTCCCAGGGTCACAAAGTCAGGTATAGAAACACCTGGGGTCACAGACTGGGATGTCGGTAGTCCTGAGGTCAATGGCTGGTGTGTGGACAAAGAACAGTGATTTTCTAAAGATAAGCGAGTAAGCTGCGGAAGCCGGGTCTGCCCATGTAGCTCGTGTTTGTCAGCTCCTGTTTGCTAAAATATAGAAATTCAGGACGGCAGTCATGGCAGACTTTCCGATATTCCTTTAAGAGAGGGGTTCTTAATGTAAAAAATTTGCTCTGGGGAGTTCCCTGGTGGCCTAGTGGTTAGGATTCTGGGCTTTCACTGCCGTGGTGTGGGTTCAACCCCTGATCAGGGAACTGAGATCCCACAAGCCATGCAGCATAGCTAAAAAAAAAAAATTATTCTGGGGAACCCTTTGGCATCTGATCTGATCAAGTCTGTGGACCCCTTCATAGAATATTTTTGAAAGCATGCGTGTGCATGTGCATACACACACACACACACACACACACACACACACACACACACGCTCAAATACACAGGATTATGGAAACTAAATAAACAGCATGGAGGTTCCTCAAAATATTAAATAGAACTACCATATGATCCAGCATTCCCCGTATCCCAAATATATACTTCTGAGTATATATACAAAGGAGATGGAATCACTGCCTCTAAGAGCTATCTGCACCCCAATGTTCACTGCAGTATTATCTACAATAGCCAAGATATGCAAACAACCTAGGGATCTGTTGACAGATGAATGAATAAAGAAAATGCAGTATATGCATATGATAGAATATTATTCAGCCATAAAAAAGGAAACCCGCCATTTGTGACTACGTGGACAGACCCTGAGGTAAGTATTATGCTAAATGAAATTAGTCAGAGAAACACAAATACTGTATGATCTCACTTATATGTGGAATCTAAAAATGGGTGAAGGTGGTCAAAAGGTACAACACTTCTAGTTATAAATAAGTTCTGGGGATGTAATATACAGCATAGTGACTATACTTATCAATACTATATTGTATATTTGAAAGTTGCTAAGAGAGCAAATCTTAAAACTTCCCATCACAAGAAAAAAAACTGTAACTATGTGAGGTGATAGATGTTAATTAAACCCGCGGTAGTCATCTTGCAATATACACATGTATCAAATCATTATGTTGTACACTTTCAACTTACACATTATATCAATTATATTTCAATAAAACTAGAAAAATAGTTACCATGTTAAAATGAAACAACATTGGGATGCTATATGAACTTTTTTTATTAATACATCAAATTTTAAGATCTTATTCAAAGTAGTGACCAATGTGAACAATATTTTAAGATGCCTGCAATGACTGTAACATAACATAAAAAAGTAACTGTGATCTGTATTGGTGGAAGTTGCAGGCACTGCTTTTACTATTGTGATTTGACGCCAACATTCAGATCCGGGGGTACAGCTAAAATTTCAGTTATATTTAGTGAAAATAAAGATGTAATATATCCCTCCATCAAATCCACACATAACCCTGACTTCTACCAAGGTTAAGAACCCCCGCTCTCAGGGTAAATTCTGGACATAATCAGGACACGGCTGGAAAGATTTAGAGAAGAGGCAAGACCCCACTCAAGAATCCCCTCTGCAGTGCAGACGGACATTCCGTGATGTTTCTTTCCTCGCTGTGTTCCTGGTGGTTGCTGCAGGTTCCCACTCGGAGCTTGTATGTTCAGGACCGGTTGATGAGATATTTGAAAACAAGTTCATCAACTCAAGTTCTGGTTTTCCTGACAGCAAACAGCTTCCGAGTCCTTATCAGATTGCCAGCTAACTAAAGGTCAAAGTAAAAGGAAGTTTTAAACCAAAATATGTTTCCCCACTGTCTTCTACTATAATCATTGTTTGCTCAGCTACTAACATTTTTTTGAAGTTTTTTCCTTTACTTTCATTGTGAACCATAACACACAGAAAAATGCATAAAACATATAATGTTCATTCTTTGATGTGTAGTTCTCCACTGCGAATAAACCAGGATTTAACGATCCATACTACAGCTATTGGATATTTGGGCTGTATCTAGTCTGGGGGTACTACAAATAGTGCTGGCTAGGAACATTCTAGTACTCATTTCTTAGGAGTGGAACTGGCACACATGCAGCTTTAGCAGATAATGCCTAACAATTTTCCAGTGGCTACACCATTATATGCTGCCATGGGCGTATTCAAGAGTTCCAACTGCTGCACATCCTTCCAGACGCTTAGTATTGTCAATCTTTTTAGTTCTAGCCTGCATTTCCCTGATGAGCAGCTTTTCATGTGCTTACTGGCCATTCTCATATTTTCTTTTCCTTACTGATTTATAGCAGTTTTTTAAATATCAAGGATACTATATATAGGGATTATAAATATCTCTTCCCATTGTGATTTGCCATTTCATTTTTTTAAAGATGTCTTTTTTACTTCTTATTTTAATGGAAGACTTGGTCTGAATAACCTGCAAAGCCATTGCCAGACAGGGATGTCCTCTAATGTGGTATCCTGAGTGTGCGAAGCCCTCCAGCACTGATAGGTTTAGCCCAGACTGTTCCAGGCAAACTGGCTCCTCACTGCTCCCTCACATACCAGGCAGGGTTCCACCTCAGGGCCTTTGTATTTGCTATTTCCTCTCCCTGGAATGCTCTTCCCCTAGATAAACACACGATTCCCTCCTTCATCTTCTTCAGGTCTCTGCTCAAACATTACCTCAGTGAGACCTTCCATGATAACCTTTTCAAAAACTGCAAACTGCCACCTCCTAGAATTCTTGACCTCTTTACCCTGCTTTAAAAATTTCTTCATATCCCATATTACTTTTACATTTTATATATGTGTATGTGTGTGTGTGTGTGTGTGTGTGTGTGTGTACGTACATATATAGAGAGGTCAAGATAAATAGTTTGTGTATGTGTGGGTGGAAACTCCTGCATTTAGACTGTGTTACTGCTTATCACCTCTTCCCCAAACTAGAAGCTCTGACGGCCAGGATATTTGTCTGTGTTATTCCCTGCTCTATCTTCAAACCTAGAACAATGCCCAGCACACAGCATGTGCTCAATAAATGTTTACTGAGTACCTCAATATGTAAAATCCTTAAAGCAGTTCCTGGCACATAAGATCAGGTGTTTTAGTAAAGGTCTGCTGACTGAAATCTTACCAGTTGATGTAAAAATTTCAAAGGTGAAATTTTACTCAGTTTTTTCTTAAAGGTGCCATTTACTCAAATTCTTAGACAAAAAGGCAAATTTACCTTAACATCTTAAGGCGAACAGTTCATTTCACTGTCTTCCACCTACTCAAGAAAAAAAGAAGGGACTCAGATACTTGGCTAAACTTTTCTGTTCACTGTACTTGGTTTTACCCATTGACTTTTATAGCTATTGGGAGGCAGGGAAGAGAAGTTTGTCCCAGAAACCATGTGATTTGGGGCAGAAGGAGGCACACGAGGAGGGGGTCACTGTGGGCACAGAGAAAGGGCATTAAGGGCTCTGGGCCCGTGTTTCCAGACCTCAGAGGCCAGCAGGGTGTGGCGCTGTGGGGCGGCCAGGGACTGGGGCAACGTGTCCACTGTGCTGATGGGGCAGTCCTGGGGGCGCATCTCCTTGGCCAGCCGCCCCTTCTTCTTCAAGGTGCAGGCCTCCTGGTATGGTGGTGAGATGGGGGGCTGCGTGGGCGGAGTATACTTGTATTCTGAGCCGTCCTCTAGCTGCAGGGACACATATCGGCAGGGGGTGGTGAGGACCTGGGAACCTAGGACAGCACCCCCCATCCACCCACTGTTGGCTGGGCGCTTACATCCAGTGGGTAACTGCGGTCCGAATCATATGCACTCAGGTCCCCACAGGTCACAAATGGTACAATGATGCGGGTGGGACCATCTAATTGGTTGAAATCTGGATCTGACAAGCAGGGAGAGATGAGGCAGGACAGGGCTGGGGTGTCTGGGAACAGTCGTGACTCAGGCTGCACCCAGGATGGGTACCGAGGCCTCCCCAACGTATCCACCAGCTACTCTTACCCTCCTTTACCAGAAATCTTTCATTTGGTTCAGATCACTTCCTCAGGGAAGCCCTCCATGATCACCTGTTCTAAAACACACACCCCCCCAACCCACTTTTCTCCGACTGCACTTATGTCCACCTGCCATATACTGTCTGGACTTTGTCGCACTCAAGTGTGCCTGCCACAAGAGCCGCTCTGTGCTTTTTCCCTCTAGGGGCCAGTCTGAAGGCCCTCACAGGATGACATTCCCAAACAGGGGTGGGGTTTCCACCTGGGGCGTGACTGAGTCTTCTTAGTCTAGAATCTCCGCAGACAAGTGGAGTCTCCCTTGGGGTAGGACTCAGGATCCTCCTGTGACAGACTTTTCACCAGGTCCAAGAGTTACCACTAGGCCACTGAGTTAAAGATCCTCCTGGGACAAAATATCCATACGGGGGTGGAATTTCCAGAGGATGGGGCTGAGGATCCTTTTGGGACAGAATTCCCCTAAGGTGCAGAGTTTCCACCAGGGGGTGGGGCTGAGGGCCCTCCTGGGACATAAATTCCATTGGTGGACAGACTCTCCCCAGGGATGGGGCCCAGGGCTCTGGCTCTCACCGTAAGAGTGGTCCAGCAGGGGTTTGGTCAGGTCCGGCAGGAAGCCCTCAGGGGGGTCATAACCCTTACAGACAGCAAAGGCCTCTGTGGGGATAAGGTGGAGTGAGGGGCGACTGCCAGCACCACCCCGTGCGGATGGGTCCCTGAGATGCGCACCCCCCAGCCTGGCCCCTCCACCCCACTGACCAATGCTGGAGTTCCGGCTGCTCTTGGGCTTGGCACAGAGCACGGTGGAGAAGAAGACACGCAGCTGACTGTAGATCAGTGTCACATCCCGGCCTCGGAAGATCTGCAGGGTGGGGAGGCAGAGATGAAGGCATGAGGATGACCTTTGGAGACCCCTCTCTACCCCCTACCAGGTTCCCTGAGCCTTACCTTGGCCACAAAGCAGCCCCCTGGCTTCAAGACATGTGTAGCAATATTCAGAGCCTGTGGGCAGGACAGATGGCTAAGGCTGAGGTGGAGACAGCCAGGAGGGGGCCAAACTGAGGCAGGGGCAGCCAGGGTTACTCACGGCTAGGAGGAGCTGGGCCTGCATATACTCATCAACATCATGGAGGCCGGTTACTGCATCAAGAGAACAGCATTAGGGGGCCTTCCAGTCTAGCTATGCTCCTGTTCTAACCTCCCAGAGAGGTTAGAGAGCTAAAAACATTTCCTAGGCTCTCTTACTGCTAAGGTTCTGCATGCAAATACTACCTGCCAACTAGATGCGTACTCTGAGCTCCTAACCCTTAGGCACTCATTTTTATTCTCAAAACCACCTCAGGCGCGAATATTGTTATCATCATTTCTACCTCCAGTCCAGACTGTTCCTCTTGACTCCAGACTCAGATCAGAACGAACATCTCAGACTCAATACATCCAAAAACAAACTCCCGATCTTCCTGTCCAAACCTGCTCCTCCCATCATCTTTCCCATCTCATCTGATCCTTCCAGTTGTTCAAGCCAAAAATCTTCGAGTTACCTTTGACACACACCCACCCACCACTCTCTCCTCACACCCACATTTAAGCCATTAGCAAATCTTCTCAACTCCACCTGGACGACTGCAGCGGCCTCCCCTCCCCAGGTCTCACCCCTCACACTGCTCACAGCAGCCAGAGGGATCCTGTCACAACCCAAGTCAGGCACGGCCCTCCTCTGCTCACAACCCTCTCATGGTTTTCCCCACGCTCTCATCTCAGCGAAGAAGCCAAAGTCACCACTGTGGCCCAGAAAGATCCACACAAGGATCTGTTCTCACCTCCTACAACTCTCCTGCTCACTCACTCCGATCCAGCCACGCTGATCTCGCTATACCTCACACATGCCAAGCACCCTCCTACCTCAGGGCCTTTGCATAGGCCAATTCCTTTACCTGGATTGTTCTTCCTCCAGACGTGCCCCTGGCCCATTCCCTTGACTCCTTTAGGTTTTTGTGCTAAAGCCAATGAGGCCTTCCCAACTTTATTTAAAATTCCTACAGGTACTCCCCTCTTCCCTCTCCTTTTCATTGACATCCCCATGGTACCTATCACCTTTTGACAGGCTACATAGCTCAATCACTTGTTTCTCTTCTGTCTGCTCCCACTAGAACACCAGCTCTATAAGGTCAGAGATTAGCAGAATTTTATTCACAAATATTTTCCCAACATGTACAACAGTGCCTGACACACAACAGGTGCTCAGTAAATGTGCTGAATGGATGGATGGCTAACTAACTGAAAATAAAAAAAGAAAAAGAGTGAACACTAAGATGGAATTGGACAGTTGCAGAGAGATGAGCAATAAGAAGATGAAAGGGTGGACAAGAGCAATAAGAAGATGAAAGGGTGGACAAAACCCAAATGGTAGAGTACAGGGAGGGAGAAGACAGAGGCAGAGAATAGGAAACAGAGGTAGGGAGAAGTTGCTAGATATAGGAACAGCTGACAGTGGAGAGGAGAGGCAGTAAAAGAAGCCAACAGAGGCGGGACATACAGAGAAGGACACACATAGGGCCCCCGCCTGGCCTCCCAATCCCTGCTGTTTACCATCAGGAGCCCCGTCGCACACCACTAGGTCCGCGGGGCAGCCCTCAAAGTGCTGGATGATCTCCTTGGCAGTGGACAGCTATGGAAAAGAGGGAGGATGAGTGGCCCCAAAGCACCCCCTCCACAGCCCTCTAACCCCACCTGCCCTTGGCCCTGGCCCGCAGCCCCTGGGTCAGCCAAATTCTCAGGCTTTGCCTAAGACCAGGCTCCATCTCTGGGATCATTTTTTGCTGTCTCTCTGTGATGATGACAGGCTGGCTCTGTTTCTCTGCTGTTACACTCTCTTGGGTTCTCTCAGTTACTCCATCTCTGTCTGTCTTTCTCAGTCTGTTTGTCTTTCTCTCTCTTCCACTTGCCGTAGCCCCCAGGTTGGGGGGCCTTTGCCCAGGATACACCCCAACACCCCAAGCCATGCTCTCACCTGGGTGATATCCCCCTGGATCTGTAACACACCTGGTAGTGGAGCCATAGCCTGAAGGTCCACGGCCACCACGTGGCCGGACCCCTGGCCCCTGTGGACAACATGGTCCATGTCAGCCCAGTTATCACTCCTGGTCCAACCTCCATCTAACCTGCCCTCCCACTCTCCCATCTGGGACTCCACACTCACCCAATCTTCTGGCTCAGCACCTGGCTCCAGCTGCCCGGGGCCGCGCACAGGTCAACTGCCCGCGTCACACCTGAGCACACACAGGAAGGTGTAGTGGTCAGCTGCACCCACCTCTCCAACCTGGGACCCTACAAAGTTCACCCCTTTCCCCTGGGGAGCACCCGTATCTATCTGCTGCCTAGATGCCCAGCTCCTTTCACATACCTGCCCATCTTCCTGCCTGGCCCCTGCCCCATAGACCCTCCAAGTCAGCCCACCTACCACAGGGAGCTCTGTAGGCCTAGCCCACTTGTCTATTCCCTTTGCCCACCCCATCCCCCCGTGACCCGCCCGCCAAGTGGGGACCTTGGAAGAGTTGGAATTCCTCGTCAAGTTGTAGCAGCTTGAAGGCACTGCGGGCACGCCAGCCATTCTCCTTGGCTAGGCGGTAGTAGACATCCCGCTTATCCTTTGACGTCCGTCCCATCTCACACACTGTTTGCCCAGGGACCTGCCAACAGTAAGCTGACGCCGCCCTATATCAGTAAGTGGGCCATCACCTACCTCTGCAGGGCAGCGAAACCACAAAAACTAAACCGGGCTCATCTGATCCATGTGACAGCTCACTCAACAGGTGGGAAGGCTGGAGCCCAGTCACTAACCCCAATGACCTCACTGAGCCTGAAGGACCCCACCACTGAGCTCTCAGGCTCCATCACTAACCCCACAGATCCCCCCCAAAGATCCCACAAACCCAACCCGTATCTCATAGATGACCCATTACTGACCCTGTCCACCTCCCACTGCTGTCACTCACACACCACATATTAAACCCCACTATCAACCCTTCTCTGCCCACCTTACCCCCAATAACATCTTACTGTCTTCCCAGCTCTCCTCATTGCCCCTAGAGTCATATAGCTCTACTAGCCCCCCATTAATCCCTTGCTTTCACCCCATTATCCTCATACTACCTCACTGCACTCCCCACCTCCTTAATCTCTCTCCCCTGAAGTGATTAGGCCCCCAATAATTCCCTTATTACTACATCTTTATCACCGCCCCCCCATTAATGCCTGGAGAATCATGGCCTATTAGTCCCCCATCGAGCTCTCAATTACTATGATTTATCAGTCCCCATTAACCTGGCCCTCCAACTGATCCTTCATAGATCACACCACTAGCCCCTTGTAACCCTTCACTACCACACATTCATGTTAATCCCTGATAATCATACATCAGTTCCACATTCTCCCCTCACTGCCCACCTTTATCCCCACCCAACAATCACTTGATGATCACACCCAACAGCTTACTATTACCCCCTCTTTGCTCACTCTGCTCCTATTAATTCTTCAATGATCATACCATCATCACCCACTAAAATCTTTTGATTACAACACCCCTTCAGCCTCTCATTCTCTCTTCTTTGATCACTACTCCCATTAGTTCCTTGATCATGACTTTTACCGGCCTCTATTATTCCCTCCACGGCCGCACCATTATCCTTTCAATCACTATGCCCCACCACTCTTTAACCCGTTGAATATCATACCTCCATCAGTCCCTCAAGGATCACACTCCTACCTACCTCCCATTATCTTCTAGTTGCCCACTCTACCATCCCCTCATTAATTAACGAACACATCCCATTGGCCCCCTTGAACACATCGACTAAAACACGCCTTTTAGCCCTCACCGATTCCCCAATAACACTCCCACCAGACCTCTATTACCCCCACGCAGCCCACCAAACCTCCACACCCACCCATTAACAGCCCTCTGGCTACACCGCCGGTCCCTCCTCCTCATTACCTGAAAGCCCAAGTCCCCACTGGGACCACAAGACCGGCTCCGCCGGTATCTGGACCTCTGCGCCCCCCCGCCCACCCCCAGACCATCCCGCATGAGTGGTCCCCTTCTCCAGACAAACCTTGGGTCTGGAGCCTACCTGGTGCCAGCTGCCCGGACTACGCAGCTGCAGCGCCGAGGGCGAACTTGCCTCCTTCCCTCACCGGCGGGACAGCGCAGGCATGCCTCAACCGTCTTGGCCGGGACCCAAGTCCTCCGCGCCCCAGGGCCTACCTTAAACTTTCGGAGTGGGGAGAAGCGGAACGAAGGAGGCCGGTCCGCAAGCAGCCGGAGCCTCGGCGAGAGCGCAAACCGGTGAGAAGTCGTAGGGCTTCAGTCTGTATTCTAGTTGATCCGAATGTCTGTCGCGCATGCCTAAGGGCAACCAGAGCGTGGAAAGCCTGTCATCGTGGAACGCGGTAGCTCGCGCCAAGCGGGGACCAGACCTGAACGTACCACGTGAGTTCCGCCATCTCGCGTCGACGTAGCCGGTCGGGCGAACTGCCGTTCCCAGCATGCAACGGGCGCGAGTAAAGCGCCAAAGTCGCGCACGGCATGGCTGAAACGTCGCGAGGCACGAGAACTGACTTTGTTATTTTGTTACAGGGCGAAAATCGACGTACTCTCCGCCCCTCCCTTCTTGTGCAATAGTATTCCTTGAACCTGTGGACTACATTTCCCAAGATACAACGCGCGCGGCGGCACCTATTTATTTTTCGCACGCCGCGAAGTGCAATCACCTCTGGGGTAGCGAATTTGAGAGGAAGGAGAGTGCGTTAATTAAGTGCGCGAGCGCGCAGAAGCTCCTCGGCTGCAATTTCAAATCCCACTTCCGCTAACTGATAGCGCCTTCTGACTGTTACCGTCTCAGACCTGCGGTTTCTTCTTCTGTAAAATGGGGATGACAAGTAGTTCAGACTCCACAGAGAGTCATTGGCAGGATTAAATAGGTGTAGTTCCGCACACTGCAATTCTGTGTTCTTCAAACACTTTTAACTCGGACCTAGAAAAAAAGAGTGCATCTCGACCCAGTGCACAAGCAAATATAGTAATGGAAACATTTGTTACAGCGTTTACCATGTGCCAGGCACTCTTCTGAGTGCTCTCAGTGGTGTGCTGGTAAATGGTTAACAATCAGCTCTTTAGGTGGAGAGGGAGAGGAAGCCCTGATTTCTAACATTTGCCAGTTTCCATGGTTTACATACTATCATCTTGTCAAATTTCAACTTACCAAGGTGTAGTCACGAACACAGAGTCTTGGAAGAGATGCACTAGTGCACCATTGTGTATTATTTCTACAGTACAATTAAAATAGGGATAAATGATCTCAGGAGCATAGAAATAATGAAATGTAGTAAAACAATAATTAAGAAGTGATGAGTTTTGAGTATCACCTTTTAAAATCTAATTTATTTAATTATAAGTTTACATAATTTCATTTTTAATAATAGCTGTGTTTTCCCCAGTTTACAGATGAGGAAAAGGAGACAAAGGAGAATATATATATATATATATTCTATGTGTAAACATATGCCATTTACTGCGTATGTGATGATATAGAAATATATAGTGATGTCTAATATTTACTAGTATATAAATTATATATTAGCAAATAAATATAAATATTTCATGTGGAAATATATCTATGCTTTTTTGTATAGTTTATGTATAAAATATACATATCTTATATAAATGTATATGCTGATATATATATATAAATCTGCTAGTATCTATACATATCTACTTACTAAAGTAACTACTAAATGAAATATACTATTAAGTATATAAATATGTTATGGCAGGTGATGATAAAAGCTATGAAGGATAATAAAGGAGGGTGAAAGGATTGGAGAGTAACGGATTGAATTGCTATTTTAGACAGTGTGTTCAGGGAAGGCTTTCTGACGAGGTGACATTTGAGCTGAGACCTGAAGGGGAGCACACCCTAGGAGTATTTGGAGGAAGAGCATTCTAGGCAGAGGGAACACCAAGTGCAAAGACCCTGAAGTGGGAATGAGCTTGGCGAGTATTCAAACAACTGAACGATAGATTCATCATTCCTTAGAAATGTGAGCTTCGCTAGGCAGGGGTTTCTGTTGTTTTGTTCACTGCTGCCTCCCTGGCGCCTAGAATAGGGCTCGGCACACAGGTGGTGTTCAATAGATGTTTGCTGAATTCACCCTTTTGTTGCTTTGTTCCTTCACTCTTTCCATAGTGGTGTGCTCTGCATTTATGTGGGGCCCTGGGAGGAGGTGTAGACAGCCGCGCAGAGACCCTGGAGAGCCAGGGAGGAAGTCAGAGCTTCTCAGCGGAGTTCAAGGGCATTGTGGGGGGTGGTGGGAACATGGCTCCCCTGCAGAGGTGAGCAAGTGTGAGAAAGCAAGGGTTCAAGCCACCAGGCGCTGCTCCACAGAGAGGAGGGGGTGCCAGGCATTGGGGGCCCATGTTCACCCTGTGGGATGCTTCCTGTTTTCTTGCCTCTCACAAAGAGGATGTTTAATTTTTTGCAAAGAAACTTGCTTCCTCCAGCAGGGCTGGGGGGATTGGGGGACAGGAGCCAGGCTCTGAACTCCCCAGGCTCTTCCCGAAGTGGGGTGTCCGCCTGCAGCTCCCACCCAGCACCCCACTGAGTGTAAAGGTGTCCTCCCCTCAGCCTCCTGAAAAGGTCAAGGAGAGGGGAGCTGCCAGGCCGGCCCTGTGCTGGAGGGCATCTTACCACGTGAGGGAAAGACGGGGGTGGTCCAGGTGCAGGGGACCAGACACTGACTCAAAAAGCCTTGCCGTCCAGGGGCTGCTTTGAGGGACGGAAGTGTTATCCGTGGGGAGCCTGCATGAAAGGAGAGATTAGAATCCAAACCCAGCTCAGTGGGGGGATGCCTTCACTGGCAGAGAAGAGTTCATTAATTCCTTTCACAAAGATGTTATTGAGCGATTACTGTATGTCAAGCATTGTTCTTAGCGTTTCACCTGTATTAATTCATTCAATCTTCCCCATGACCCTGAGTTAGGCAGTAGTAAGCCCTGTGGGAAGTTGAAACAGTGAGGTTTCGAAACTTGCTCCTGGCCGCACAGCTCCTAAGTGGCAGAGCTGGGAAAGCTTGCGTTGTTAACTGCTTTGCTCCGTGGCTCCCTCCCCTGAAGACTGCTGAGTGGTGTTTTAATGAAAAGCAGGGGTCTGCTTAGAAGAACTGACGAGATCCTAAACTCACTTTTAATAGATTCGATAGGAATCCCAAGTGTCCCACGAGGGTCTGCTTTAATGAACCAACAAAAGCCTTAAATGACCCTGAGAAAGGGCCCTACTTTGATGAACGAACAAAGCGTTCTTATCCCTGGCACGGCCTCAAGGCCTCGGTCAAGCTTAAAGACATCTGTTCCTTCTAAAGCAGGCTGCCTCTGCAGCCAGATTTCACTTTCCCTTTGTTTTTCCTCCTACCAGCATATGTGGAACACCTGCTATTTGCAATGCCCTGAAACTTAGCTGAGCTATGGGGTGCAGAGCTGGATGAAGGTTTGCCCCTCCCCTAGAAGAGTTCACTCGGCAGAAATAAAAATAATGATGATAATATGACACTTGATAAGTAGCATTCATTGACCTCCAGCTGTGTGCCCAGGTGGCCTTGTGCTGGGCAATGTTGGAGGGCAGGGCTGGCCCTCGGAGGGGAGGACAATGATCAGAGGAGGAAGCTGTTCTGGGAGGTGGTGGGTGAGGGCATCTGTTTTTTGTTGAAGTTTCACTAGTTCTTTGGATGGGACACTTCAAACTTTTCTTGGAATCTAGACACCTGCCTAACCAGTCCCCGTCCCCCGCCCCTTAGTCATTTGGGCCAAGGCCTCTGCTGACAGGTGTCTCTTTCCCTGGCTGGCCTGAAGCACAGATGTTTAATGGCTCTCAGGGGGGAAGAGGAGAGAGACGAGAGACACGGAGTAGGCCGGGATAGACGGTGGAGTGGTGTGTGTGTGTGCACCCGCTGGCTTGTGCCCGCGCACCTGTGTATGAATACCCTGAGGGTATCTCAGCTACCTGTACATGTTCCCAGCAACAAACACATGTATGTGAGTTCCACGTGTGTCTTACTATGTTACTTGCCTGGTTGTGTCTTGTGTCTATCGCTGCCTATCCAACTCGTGTGTTTCCTTTTTGACAACTGTGTGTTGGTCCCATCTGCTTGCGCAATTCATCTATATGGGGCTGTGTGTGTGTGTGTTCCCTGGGTGCTTATGTGTCTCCTTTGTAATGCTCGTGGGTGAGAAGTGTGTTTATCTGTCTCTCCTCTGTGTGTGTGTCTCCGATGTCTGTGTGTCTTTCTTCTCTGGCACCATGTTTGCATCTCTCCTCGGTGAGTGGCTATAGGTGTGTGCTCCCTAAGGGCATTTCTTCTGGTGCCAGTGTATGTTCCCTTGTTTCCTCTTCATGCAGCTTTAGGTGTATTTTCTGCATTTCCTCTTTGTAATGATAGTGAGTGTAGTCTCTGCATCCCTGTTTTTCCAGTTTGTGCGCCTACATATGCATTCCCTGTGCGTGTCTTCCCCGACTTGATTTGTGTGAATAGCTGTGTATACACGGCTGTGTGCACCTATCTGCTTGAATGCAGTTGTGCACGTGTCTGTAACTGCGGCTTCTCTGTCTGTACAATCGTGTCTGCCTGTGGGTGCCTCTCTCTCTGTGACCAGAGCTGTATGTGGTCGCAAGTTCATACACAAATTCACATGCATAGAGGTATCATGATAGAGGCTGAACCTGGACGTTGGCCTCCAGGGTCATCTGAACCTGGAATCACGTGTGTTGGAGATGCTGGGCCTGTGTATGATGTTGTCGGCTCTGGAATCGTATTTGTCTGTGTGCTCTGGCTCCGTGTGTGGCTGTGAGTCTGTGTGTGATTTGCCTGTTGGTTCTCTTTGGTGTGGCTGTGAGTCCATGGGTGACGATGTCTGTGAGTCTGTAGTGGCTGTAAAGCAGCGTGAGCCTATCACTGCATCCGTCTGTGATCTCTGTGTGCGGCTCAGTGGGTGATGATACTTATCAGACTAAGTCACTCTGTGTGGCTATATGTGGCTGTCCCATGGCCTGGGCTCTCCATGTGCCATCTGCGCGTGTTCGTATTGGTCAGCCTATATTCTCTGTGTGTGGCTGGGAGTCTGCATGCGAGTTTGTACCTCTGTGGGTGATGGCGAGCCTGCCTCCATCTCTAAGCCCCTGGATGGGGCTGTGATCCCTGAGTGTGCGGGAGTCTCTCTCCTGCTGTGGGGAAGTGAACGCCCCATCCCTCACCCTCCTCCCACTGCGAGTGGGGTGGGAGCCTCCAGGCTAGCTTTGAAGCCCCAGCCAGCCCCTGGCCTTTCCGGGAATTCTGTGCTCCCTGTGGGGGGCGGGCAGGTGGGTGGAGGGGCCGGGACAGAGGCCTCTTGTCCACCTGGGCCACAAACAGCCCTGTCGAGTCGGGCCTGGACCCCATGTCCACCCCGCCTGACTTCCTGCGGGAGACACATGCTTTGCCTGGGACAGACATGCCTGTCACATGCCCGAATGGAGTCAACTGACAGACCCCTATTTAAGAGAGACAGGCAGACAGACAGTGGGGCTCCTCCGTTAGGGTGTGGACAGGCTCCACCCAATGCCTAGGCTGGGGTCCAGGACTTCAGGGTGTGCCTAGTTTGCAGACAGTGTGTATCCACACTCCCCGCCCAACTACAAGTGCCCTCCCTGGCTCCCTCTGGGGACCCCCCCAAGATCTAGGGTCCTCTCTCGGCTGGGCTGTCTGTCTGAGGTCAGCCTCTGGTGGCCTGGCTGTGCCTCTCCCTGCACCTGTCCCACTGCTGTCCCCAGGTCTGTCTGCTCCTCTGCCTGAATCTGACTTTCTCTGCCTGTTGCCACCTGCCCCTCCATGTGTCTCTCTGCCTCAGCAGGACTTGCTCTGTCCCTTTGAGCCAGTGTGTCTGTTCCTAATCTCTGTTTGGGGAGTGTCTGGCTGTGTCCACCTGTCCATCTGCATTCATCCAGGAGCTTGCGAGAGCCTCTCCTTGCCCACCGTTTCTGAGTCTCTTTCTTCGCTGACTGCCCCTCTGCCTGTCTACCACTCCCTCATACCCTTTCTGTCCCCTCCTGTTGTCTGTCCTTGTGCTGTTTCTTCTGCCTGCCTGTCTCTATTTGGGATTGTTTCTCTTCCTATCTCTGTCTCTCCTCCTGCCATCCATCCCATCCCACTGTATGTCTGACCCCTGAGTCAGTTCCGTCTGTCCCTCTCTCTAGGAGTGGATCT
Organism: Leucopleurus acutus; assembly: GCF_964270905.1. Classification (NCBI taxonomy): domain Eukaryota; kingdom Metazoa; phylum Chordata; class Mammalia; order Artiodactyla; family Delphinidae; genus Leucopleurus; species Leucopleurus acutus. The sequence goes on along the minus strand of NC_139148.1, from coordinate 42,220,897 downwards.
ACTCCCTTGATCTTTCAGCCCATCTCCCCCACCTCCCCCGAAACCTCTGTTTCCCTCCATGTGGGTTCAGATGAAGGGAGGCACACCTCCCCCCGACTTCCCCCTGCCCAGAACCAGAAGAGGGAAACTGAATTAAAGTTAAAACTTTACAGGAAAAAAAAATCCGCCTGCCAGATGGGGCCCGGGCAGTGCTGATTAGCCGCCGAACAAGCCCGGCGGAGTTGATTGGTCAGAGGGCAGGGGAAGGCAGGGTCTGGTTGAGCGGGAGCCCTGCCGCCCGGCGGGGTCCCAGAGCCCTAGTTCTGAGTTGCTGCCGCTTCAAGAGCTGAGAGGAGCAGGAAGGTGAGGAGGGGGTGCTGGCCATCGAGGGGGGCTCCTGAGTCCCCAAGGCACGAATGGGGGTCCTGGGAGAGGGCTCAGGGGCTCCCTGGAGGCATTTTTAGCACTAGTGTGGAATTGAATGGGAGGGGGAATCCTTCTGGTACCCTGATCCCAGGAAATGAATTCAGGAGTGGGTGGGAGGCTCCAGAGGGTGCTCGTGGCTGACGAAGGGGCTCCTTGAGAGCCTTCCCCGACCCAGGAAGGGGATTCAGGGCTTGAGTAGGGGGATTCCTGGAGGGAGTTTTAGTCATGATGGGGACCTTGAATGGGGGTTTCTGAGATACGGCGTTCCCAGGAAGTGAGTTCAGGGCTGGGGGCTTTTTCAGAGACACTCCGTCCAGAAGAGGGAGGCTCCAGGCTTGCGTGGGGATTGCAGAGACACCCCACCCCAGGAAACACATCAGGCCCTGGGAGGGGGCTTTTGATGATTGTCTCAGAGACAGCTCCTCTTCAGGAGGGGAAATTAGGGCTTGGCCATGTTCCTGAGACACCCCAAGCCCAGAAAGGATCTCAAGTCTGGAAGTGTCTCTAAAGTGACTTCTACTGGAATAGGAGTGTTTAAGACTTGACAAGGGTCCCAGAAAATACCTCTCTAGTCCCTAGAAGGGGGATTAAATGAGGGTCCCTGGGTCACTTCTATCCCTGGAGGGGGGTTCAGTTTGGGGAATTGCTTTTGGCCTCCAGTGAGAATATTCAGAGTTGTGGCAGAGAGCAGTTTGCCGCGTCCAGGTTGTGGGGGGCTGGGGTCGCTGAGCCCGCCTCCCATCCTCAGCCCCTCCAACAGGTTGCATCAGCTCTGGGCTCAGGCTGGCGGCCCGGGCGGGGAGGAGGGGGGTAGGGGGCGTTAGGAGGGGTGGGGCAGTCAGGCGGACACGTGTCCCTGTAAGGAGTGAGAGGCATGACCACTCGGTGAGGGTGGAGGGAAGAGGGGGGTGCGCGGGGGACCGGGGCAGGGAAGAGACAGACAGCAAGAGAGAGTGAGTCTGGGGTCTGGGAGGAGAGGCTATCCCAGCTCCAAATGGCCATCTCATCTGCTGAGGGGTCGGTATCTCTCTCTTTCTGTCTCTGTCTCTACCCCTCTACCTCTTGCTGCCCTCTTTTTCTCCATGTCTCAGTGAGTAACTGTTGGCGTCTCTCCCCTGAGTCCCTCTCTCTCTCTCTCATCTCTTTGTCGGCCTCTCCCTCTTGTCTCCAATTATCTCCACTTGTCTCCCTGTCTCTCTAATCCCTCTGTTCCTGTTCCCCTCACCTCATCTTTGTGTCTCTGTTTCTATATCTATCTGTCTGTCACTATCGGACCCCCCCGACCCCCTTCATCTAATTCTCCCCACTTTGTAAGCCCCCCTGCTCCATCTCTGAACCCCCCACCCCATTTCTCTGCCCACAGGATGGAACTGCAGGATCCAAAGATGAACGGAGCCCTCCCTGGGGGTGCTGTGGAGTGAGTCGGGGACCCAAGGGGTTGAGGTCAGGGATCAGAATTACCTTCTCATCAGCCTCAATTTCCCTGCCTATTCTAGCTACAGGCAGGAGCACGAGGGCTTCCTGCCCAGCCATAGTCCTTCTCCTGGGAGGAAGCCAGCCCAGTTCATGGATGTGAGTGACCCCACAGGATCTGTCCCAGCTGCACCTTGCCCAGCTCAGCCCCTCCCCTGCTGCTCCCTCTTCCCGGTTATTCCCTTCAGCTGTTTTGCCTCTGGTCGCTGCCCCACCCTTCCCTGTTCCTCTCCACTTCCACCTGCTCCCCTCTAAAATCTCACCTAGCCTTTCCCTTTCCAGCTCTCCTCCTCTTCAAATCCTTTTCCTTCCTCTGATGGCCCTTCCTGGGCTTCTCCTCTGCCCCAGTCGCTTCCTCCCTAGTCTTTCCCAGGCCCCGGCACTGGTCTCCTTCCCTGGTCCCCCTCCCCATGTGTGCCCGGGCCTTGCCCCTTACCCGCAGTTCGAGGGGAAGACATCGTTTGGAATGTCAGTGTTCAACCTCAGCAACGCCATCATGGGCAGCGGCATCCTGGGGCTGGCCTATGCCATGGCCCACACAGGGGTCCTCTTCTTCTTGTGAGTCCTAGGCAGTCCGGGGTGGGGGAGGGGTGCGGTGGGCAGGCGGGAGGCCTGGGGGCCAAGTCCAATCAGTGCCATCTGCCACAGGGCCCTGCTGCTCTGCATCGCTCTTCTGTCTTCGTACTCCATCCATCTCCTGCTGACCTGTGCTGGTGTTGTAGGTGAGACCCAGAGCTCAGCCTAGACCTTGGACCCCAGATCCTGGACCCAGGACCCCAGACACCACGCTCAGCTCTCTGGGCTCCAGACCCCAGACGGCACCCTGGCCCTCAGCCCTCATCTGGGCTCCCAGGTTCCCAGCCCTCAGCCCTCAGTCTGGCCATCAAACCAGAGCCCCCACCCCAGACCACTCCACACCACTTCTAGCCCCCACCCCTCAGTCTCCAGCACACGTACCCATGGGAGCCAGCACCGCAACCCTGAGACTGCCGGTCCTCAGCCCCCAGCTCTCAGACTTCACTCCTGCCATGGCCTCAGTCCATATCCTGCCCCAAGACTCCAACTACCCACATCTGGCCCCCAACCTTCTCCCTGGCCACAGATCCACCTACCAGACTCCAACCCCAACTGCTTAGCCCTCACCTCCAGCTCCCAGCAATGAGGCCCAATTAGCCCAAGCCCCAGCTCCCCAGCTCCCAGACTCTCTGGCCTCCAACTCACCCCTGGCCTGGGCTCCTCGACCCACAATCTGTTCCTTTCTGCTCCCCTCCCCTCCAGGCATCCGAGCCTATGAACAGCTGGGACAGAGGGCACTGGGGCCTGCGGGGAAGGTAGTGGTGGCCGCGGTCATCTGTCTGCACAATGTTGGGGGTGAGGACTCTGGGAGGTGGGGGTCAGCTTGGGGGAAGAGGGTGGGCTGAGGTGGGCTTCCCCAGGCTGGGGTGGGAGGGAGATGAGAGGGATCCTTCTGCTTACACCTCCCCCCACCTGCACCAGCCATGTCCAGTTACCTGTTCATCATCAAATCCGAACTCCCCCTGGTTATCGGCACTTTCCTGGACATGGACCCTGAGGGGTGAGTGTGCAACACCCCTTGGCTCTGGCCCACAGACCACTGATTCTGCCCGTGAGGTCTGGCTACTAGCTTCAACTGTGTGTCCAGCTGACCCCCAGGTCTTCCATTTTGAGACAGTTGGGCAGGCCAGTTTGTTCAGACTGCGATTCCTGTGTGTTGTGATGCCAGTAGTACGTGTGACTGTTGCTCTGGCTGCAGGAGTCCAGTAAGACCATGTGTTGATTTTTGTGACTGTTCTGGCTGACTCTGTGTGTGCAGGGTACTCTGATGTTGACCGTGTGGCTGTACCTATCCAGTTGACCTAAACTCTGTCCGTGGGTTTGATTCTGTGACTCTTATACTGGCAGGTTCTCTGGCCATCTGTATGCTAGCTGACTACAGCTGTGTCCTGTATACTGTGGCTCCAACCATGTGTGTTTGACATTTGCTTACTCTGACTTTCTCTGTCCAGTGGATTCTGTTTGATTCTGGGTCCATTAGGCTGGCTGAATCTGTCTAGCTATAAGTGTATGGTCACTGACTCCAAGAGAGTATGTGCACGTGTGTGTGCAACGTACCGTGGTGCCAGCTAAGTATACGTGATTTGTGTTTAACTTTCTGTGTTTAACTTGGTGACCATCGTTCTGGCAAATTCTTTCTGGCTGTTTGTGTGTGATCCTCAACTACAACTGTATATGTCTTCTGTATTATGGTTCTAGCCATGTATGTTTGCCTGTTGTTCTGAGTATGTATCCAGCTGTCTGTTTAATTCTGGATCCATCGGCTGGCTGAAACTTTTCAACTGTTTGTATATGATAGCTGATTCTGTGTATACTGTTAGATCTTTGGTTTGATCCTGAAACCATCCAGGTAGCTGACAGTCTATGTGACTAGGTGTGTCTAATTATTGTAATTAGCTCCCACTGTATATATGACCAATGGTACTTTGTTGGTTCATGTCTGTGTAACTGTGTGTCTAAGGTAGAAAGAGAATGTGTGAATACCTGGAGCATAGTAAGCACTTAATAAAATTCTTTTGAATAAATGAGCAGTTGTTCAGCTAATCCTGTATTAACAGACTATCTTGCCTGGGCACCTCCCTCCAATCTCTGTACAGATCCTGCTCTTTCTTTGAGCTTGGTTCCAACTGAGTGGCCAGCTGGCTGATTCTGTCTCTATTTCCATCTTTGACTGTGTGGCCAAATCGGCCCTGCCACTTTCAGGTGCTCAACAAACCTTGAGTTGTTCAAACAACCACACATGTGTGTTTCTGACTTTTTGTCTGACTCTGCATTGTTGCCTGCCTACCAGATCATCAGACTGGTGTTCTACCTATCAGACATACCAGGGTCATGACTCTCTCTGTGTCTGGTACCTTGTGTTGGACTATGTGAGTCTGGCTGATGTGGGGTATTGTTTGCTCATCTGGTTGTATGTCCATTTGAGGTCTGATGGCACAGTTTTGTCCAGCTGTGTGTGTGTTTCCAGCTATATCGCTCTGACTGCGTGTGACTGACAGTCTGATAATCCGTCTGGCTGTTTCCATCAATCATTTTGTGCCATTTGTCTCTGCAACCACCTGGATGACTTCTCACAGCTGAGGGGTCAGCCCATCTCTCCTGACTGCATGCAGAAACCTCTCTGTCCAGCTGTCTTCTATGAGCGTCTGCCTGACAGTTTTCTTTGGCAGGCAGCTACTCACTATGTTTACCTGTCTCCTTAGGGACTGGTTCTTGAAGGGAAACCTCCTCATCATCATTGTCAGTGTGTTAATCATCCTGCCACTGGCCCTCATGAGACACTTGGGTAAGAGGCTTCCTGAATTGGTCATTGGATCGTGGAATTAGAGAAGGGGAGCCAGATTCAAAGAATCTCGACTTTCAAGGGCTGTGGAATACCAGAGGAGAGCTTGTTTGGTGTGGGTTTTTAACAGATGAATAGGAGTTTGCTAAGTGCGTGTGTGTGTGGGGGTGGGGGGGGGGTGGTCCAGATAGAAGTAGAAGTTTGTGCAAAGTGTGGCAAAATTGGGGTGAGGGGGCCTTGAAGGCCAGCCTGCGGGGGTTGATATTTGCTCTGGGGGGGTCCCTTGATTTCTGAGGCTCCATATATTGCCCCTTGCAGGCTACCTGGGGTATACCAGTGGTCTCTCTCTGACCTGTATGCTATTTTTCCTCATTTCGGTGAGTCTGAGGGAGAAGGACATGAAAAAGTGCGGAGGGAATTTGGGGCATTGGGACATAGCCTTCCCCATGACCTCACTTCCACACCCTCCCTCCCCCAGGTCATCTATAAGAAGTTCCAGCTTGGGTGTGCTGTAGGCCACAATGAGACAGAAGTGGAGAGGAAGAGCCCCCCAAGCCTCAACACAAGCTGTGAGGCCCAGATGTTCACAGCTGACTCACAGGTTGGTGTGCAGGCGTATGTCTATGCCTTGCACCTCACTCAGGTCCTCTGGTTCTGTCACACAGTGCACTCTGCTCAGAGTGGAGCCAGGTATCAGACACTGGGGGCTTCCATGTGTCTGATATGGAGGGCAGTGGTGGGGCTGGGGGGATGGGGAGGAGAGGATGGAACCCTGCAGGCTCTAATCTCTTGTACTTGGGCCACTCCCCCAGATGTTCTACACAGTGCCCATTATGGCTTTTGCTTTTGTCTGCCACCCTGAGGTGCTGCCCATCTACACAGAACTCTGCCGGTGAGTGGGCAGGCAAGTGGGCATGTGTGATGGGGCAGCAGGTGGGGCGATAGTCATAAGCCACAAGCCCTACAACAGTCCTTGTGCTGTAGCTTGATTGTGGCTAGATAGTGCCAAGGGAGGGGTTTGAGGTGGCCAGGAGGCCTTGGGGGACGCAGGGCAGTGACTGTTTACTAATTGGAACTTAAGTATTCTACTCTTTTAACGTCCAGTACAAGTGTGAATGGACGAGTGGGGAGGCTGAGAAGATGAGATGGAGGGGTGGCATACGCGGATGGGATCTGGAGATGGGGATGGTCAGATGGAGAGGGATATGGATGGACAAAGGGAGGGCAGGGATGATATGATGGGGGGATCTGGGGATGATCAGTCAGAGGGACAGCATGGATGATCAGAATGAAGGGAGAGGCTGTGACAGTCTAATGGAAGAGAGAGGCAGAGATGGGCGGAGAGATAAGCAAAGATGGTCATATGGGGTAAGATGGATGGACAGAGAAGATAGGGGAGGCAGAGATGGGCATCCCAGTGTGTACTAGCTGAACATCAGCTCTGGGAGGAGGGGACTCTGGAGGGTGGGGGCTGGTTTTGAGGGGCCTGGACCAAGTCCAGGGGTCTGGGCATGACAGTTCTATGACCTCTATACCTCAGGCCCTCCAAGCGCAGAATGCAGGCCGTGGCCAACGTGTCCATTGGGGCCATGTTCTGCATGTATGCACTCACAGCGACCTTTGGCTACCTGACCTTCTACAGTGAGTGGGGCTAGGGCCAGGGTTGGGTAGGGAGCTGGTGTGGGGACTGGGCAGACTGCTGGGCAGGAGCCTGAGCACTTTCCCTCCATGCCCTCAGACCTATCAGCTTCCAAAGGGACTGTACGCATCACACATGGAGATTTTGTCACCGTCTGTGTGTGTGTGCGCGCGCGTGCACACGTATATGTTTCTGGGACACTGGTCCTGGTGCTCCAATCACATCCCGTATCCCATGTCCCATGTCCCAGGCAGCGTGGAGGCGGAGATGCTGCACATGTACAGCCAGCAGGATCTGCTCATCCTCTGTGTGCGCCTAGCTGTGCTGCTTGCGGTGACTCTCACTGTGCCAGTCGTGCTGTTCCCTGTGCGTTGGGGGCGAGGGTGGGCCCATGGAGCGGAGGGACATGGATGGATGGGTAGAGGGCATAGACAGGAATGTTTGGATGGACAGTGGAGATGGGAGTGGATGGATGGTTGGATAGAGGAGGTTGGGACGGACAGACGGGGAAGGCAGAGTTGTCAAATGGACGGAGAGGGAAAAAATAGATGGGCAGACACAAGGTGGACATAGATGGCAAAGCAGAAAGAATCAGGAGGACAGGGGCAGTCAGTTGGAGGGAGGAGGCGCAGGTGTCTGGCTAGACAGAAGAGGGAGGCAGGAATGGTCAGACAGGGAAGAGGCACAGATAGACATTCAGGATGGAGAAATAGGGATGGCCAGAAAAAGGGTGGAGGCAGGAGTAGTGAGGTGTAGGAGGGACAAGGCTCTCAGATGGAGAGGTGGGATGACTAGACAGAGGGGGGAGATATGGAGGTTGTCAGATGGAGAGAGAGGGACAGGGATCTCAGGGTGAAAGCACAAGTGGGTTGTCAGACAGGAGGAGGCAGAGATAGTTGGATAGAGGAGGAGGACAAGATTTCAGACAGTGAATGGAGGAATAGATGGATGATCAGACAGAAGGAAGAGTCATGGGTTGTCAGACAGAAGGGAGGCAGGATGCTCATTCAGAAGTTGGAAGCACAGAAGGATGGTCAGACAGGGTGGAGAGACAGTCAGATGGAGGGGAAATCAGGGATCTCAGACTGAGGGCGGTGTTAAAGACAGATGACTACATGGAAGGGGAGGTAGTGCTTGAGCCCTGACCTGTGTCCTACCCTACTCTGGTCACAGATCCGCCGGGCTCTGCAGCAGCTGCTCTTCCCAAGCAAGGCCTTCAGCTGGCCACGCCATGTGGCCATAGCCCTGATCCTCCTTGTCTTGGTCAATGTCCTCGTCATCTGCGTGCCAACTATCCGGGATATCTTTGGGGTTATCGGTCAGTACCCCCAACCCCAGTCCCAGACCCCACCTAATATGGGCCTTGTACCCCAAACTTACATTGATTCTGTCCCTCCTGCTTGTCCTTCAGGGTCCACCTCAGCCCCCAGCCTCATTTTCATCCTTCCCAGCGTCTTCTACCTCCGCATTGTACCCTCTGAGGTGGAGCCCCTCTACTCGTGGCCCAAGATCCAGGTGAGCATTCCAGGGGAGGGCTGGGGAAAGAGGGAGCATTCTGCGGAGGGAGCACTCCAGGATGGCTAGAAGTTGAAGGAACATTTTCAAGAGAAGGCTTGGCGGGGAGGGGGGCAGATGGTCTGGAAGAATGAAGGAGATTGTCATAGGAAGGGCCTGAGCAGACAGAGCACAAGAAGGGTCTAAGAAGACAGGAAGCACTCAAAAGGGGGCTGGCTTATAGGAAGCATTCTTCAGACAGATGGAAGGAGCACTCTTAGAAGAGGGTTGGAATGTTTTCAAGGAGGATGCGGGAGAGTACTCCCTGAAGGGTTCTAGGAAGATGGAAGGAGGATTCACAGGAAGGCGCTGGTTTTAAGGAAGGAGAGGGAGCAGGAAAGGAGGGTCATGAATGAATGGGGCACTCTCTGGAGGGGGTGGAGGGCTTGAGGAACATCCTTTGGAGGAGCTTGGGTGTAGGTACCCAACCAGCTCCATCTTTTCTCCCTCAAATCCACAGGCTCTGTGTTTTGGTATCCTGGGGGTCCTCTTCATGGCGATCAGTCTAGGTTTCATGTTTGCCAACTGGGCCACAGGCCAGAGCCATGTATCTGGACACTGACCAAGCCCTGCTCCGCCTGGGCTCCCGTGTGCATGTGCCTGCACACGTGGAGTAAGATGGGGCTGCTCACCCGGGTCCCTCCTGCCTGGGGTGTGGAGGTGGCTGGTTCCCATCAACATGGCTGTTGGAGGAGGGGGCTACAGAGGCTGAAGAGTGGTCCTCTCCCTTCCTCCCCAGGGGATGCCGAGCTTGGATCATGGCCCTAACCCCAACTCCAGCCCCATGGGAGGAGGGGGAGGCCAGGTCCTTGGGGAGTCCCTGCCCAGCCCAGTCTTTTCTGCCTCCTCCTGGCAGAAGCTGTTTGTCAGGATCACCCTCGAGCTAAAGGGGAAGAATAAAGATGCTGAATTGCAACTCTGGCTTCAGTTTTTTGATCTCTTTCTAGGACTTCTTGGGGGACCTTTCCTAGGTTCACACAGGGGTAAATTGAGGCCCCAAGAGTAGGACTGCCAGCTCTCATCTGTTCACCCATATCTCCACAGTTCAGTAGCTCCCTACACAACTCATAGATCTGTTCACTTGCTCACTCAGGAAATATCTCTTGAGAGCCTACTGGCTGCCAGGTGCTGCTCTAGGTGCTGGGGATATAGCAATGTATCAAGCAGACAATAACCCCTGAAGTTGATGTTCTAACACAAGAAAGGGCAAACTATTGCCTGCAGGCAAAATTCAGCCCACTGCCTTCTTGTATGTCCCCCAAGCTAAGGATGGTTTGCACATTTCTAAATGATTGAAAAAAATAAAAAGAATAATTTGTGACCCTTGAAAATTAATATGAAATTGAATTTCAGTGTCTGCAAATAAAGTTTTATTAAAACACAGTCACGCTTGTTCATTTACACATTGTTGATGGTTCTTTAGTGCTACAGCAGCAGAGCTGAGGAGTTGCAACAGAGACCATAGGGCTCACAAAGCCCAAGGTATTTATTATCTGGCCCTTTTCAGGAAAAAATTGCTGATCTCTGATCTAGTAGAAGAGAGGAAAACAGATAATCATTCCCGATAAAGATGAGCACTATGAGGAAAATGAGTGATGACGGTGACGCCAGGGGTGGTGGCGGGGGGTGGGGGCAGTCAGGGAGACCTCACTGAGGAAAGGACAAGAAGCTGTGTCCTCGATTGGCTAGAAGGAGCAAGTCTCATGGTTATTTAGACAAAGTTCCAGACAGAGGCAGCAGCAAGTGCAGAGGGCCTGAGGTAGGAGCAAGCATAACAGGTCCAAGGAGGAGCCAGGGTGGCCATTTTGCTCTCCCATCAGCCAATTACACCACAGCCTTGCCAACATGGAATTTTGCCCCCCAATAGGTGAAAATGGTATTGCTGTTAAAATTCACACGTGTTTCTTTATGAAAGAAGTTTTCAAGTGTTTAAGAGACATTAATGTCTTCTCAGATAATTTTTGTGCATACACAAGCCACTACAGTTATATAATCTTTTTTCTCCTCTCCATATTTAGAAATGGGGCAGTTGACTAGAGTTGATTACTTCTGTATACTCCTTGTTTCACTGTTCCTTCCTTCTTCACTGCCACTAAAGTGAAGCACAACAAGCTTGCTTTATTTAAAACAAATTATTTATTTTTAAAATTTATTTTTTGGCTGTGTTGGGTCTTCATTGCTGCACACGGGCTTTCTCTAGTTGTGGCAAGCGGGGGCTACTCTTTGTTGCAGTGCGCGGACTTCTCACTGTGGTGGCTTCTCTCGTTGTGGAGCATGGGCTCTAGGTGCGGGGTCTCAGTAGCTGTGGCTTGCGGACTCCAGGGCGCAGGCTCAGCAGTTGTGGCACATGGGGCAGCATGTGGGATCTTCCCAGACCAGGGCTTGAACCCTTGTCCCCTGCACTGGCAGGTGGATTCTTAGCCACTGTGCCACAAGGGAAGCCCAACAAGCTTGCTTTTTAATAATAAATGCTAACTTGAAATTCCAGTGCCTGGCCTTAAAAATGTAAATCTTCATATTGAACACCACCCAAAGGGTCTCTTGCAGAGTGAAACTTAAATTTTGATGAAGTCTAATTTATCTTTTTTTTTAATGGGTTGTGCTTTTGGTGTCATGTTTAAGAACTCTTCATCATGCTCAAGTTTTAAATTTTTATGTTTTACATTTAAATCTATGATCCATTTGAATTAATTTTTATATTAGGTATGAGGTTTAGGTCAATGTTCTTTTTGGGGAGCCCGTGGATATCCAGTTGCTCCAGCACCATTTCTTAAGAAGACAATCCTTCTTCCACTGAATTACTGTTGTAATTTTGTAAAAAAATCAGTGTGCAACTACTTCTGGGTTTTCTATTTTGTTCTATTGATCTATGTGTCTATTTTCTCCACAACATCACATCTGATTCCTTGAAATTTAGTAGAGTGATTCCTTCCACTTTATTCTTTTTCAAAATCGTTTTTAGTTATTCTAGTTCCTTTGCCTTTCCATATAAACTTTAGAGTAATCTTGTCTATAGCTACAATATTGCTGGAATTTTGATAAGAATTGCATTAAGTCTGTATATCAAAGTGTGGAAAACTGACACCTTTACTATGTTGAATCTTCTCTGGTTCTTTTCCTCAATATTTTGTAGTTTTCAGCATACAAGTTCTATCCATGTTTTATTAGATTTACACCTAAGTATTTCATTTCCTTGGCAGCAATTGTAAATGGTATTATGTTTTAAATCTCAGTCCTCATGTGTTCATTGCCCACTATTCCCACTATTAATCACTATTCGTCAATATTGATCTGGACATGATGCCCAGTGCAATAAGAGGGGTAAATATTTTGAAATGATGGCAAATATAATATTTTTTTCAGATGATGAGATTATATACTTAGGAGGTCCAAGAAAATCAACAAAACTATTAGAATTAGAAAAAAGAATTCAGTAAGTTGGCATGGACACAAAATAAATATCCAAAAATCAACTTGTATTCCTACCTCTTGGCAATAATCAGATAGAAATTATAACGGGGGAAATATTCCATTTACAACAACAATAAAATGGTTAAAAAAAACTAAGAATAAACTGAATCAGAAATATGCGTGACTGTAGTAACAACACTATAAAACTGAATTCAAGAATAGAAAAGAAAATAGGAACAAATTTGCAGAAATATTCTATTTCTGGATGAGGAGATTCAATATTGTACAGATGTCATTTCTTTTTTTTAAATTTAATTAATTAACTTATTTATTTTTGGCTGCATTGGGTCTTCGTTGCTGCATGGGCTTTCTCTAGTTGCTGTGAGCAGGGGTTACTGTTTGTTGTGGTGTGCGGGCTTCTCATTGCAGTGGCTTCTCTTGTTTCAGAGCACGGGCTCTAGGCATGCGGGCTTCAGTAGTTGTGGCACATGGGCTCAGTAGTTGTGGCTCGCGGGCTCTAGAGCTCAGGCTCAGTAGTTGTGGCGCACGAGCTTAGTGGCTCCACTGCATGTGGGATCCTCCTGGACTAGGGCTCGAACCCGTGTCCCCAGCATTGGCAGGCAGATTCTTAACCACTGCGCCACCAGAGAAGTCCCCAGATGTCATTTCTGATATCTATTTTATACAATTTCTATGTACTGCAATTTTCTACTTAATGCAATTTCTAAACAAAATCCAGGTGGGATTTTCTTTGGATTATGACTGGGTTTTTTTGGATTATGCCATATTGATTCTAAAGTTTGCCAGTGGAAAACCAAGTGGCAGAAGGATAAATATATGGGAATAGCCAAGAATTATTTTTAGTTTTTATGAATTATTTGAAGTTTAGACAATTATGAAACATTTTTATTTATTCTTTTGAGAAAATACTCAGATGTACAAGCCTGAATTCTTCTTTTTAAATTGTGATATAATTGACATATAACATTATATTAGTTTCAGGTGTACAACATAATGATTCAATGTTTGTATATACTGTGAAATGATCACCACAATAAGTCAAGTTAACATCCATTACTACACATAGTTACACATTTTTTTCTTGTGATGAGAACTTTTAAGATCAGTTATCTTAAGCCCCATGCACAGCAATGAAGACCCAATGTAGCCAAAAATAAATAAATAAATAAAATTTATTTAAAAAAAGATCAATTTTCTTAGCAACTTTCAAATATACAGTATAATATTATTAACTATAGTCACCATGCTGTACATTACATCACCAGGATTTATTTATTTTATAACTAAGATTTTTTTGCAAAAGAATAGTAGGGTATTCTTGCCTTAACAAATGCTGAGATGTACTTAAAAATCAGTAAGGGGCCTGGAATAGTGCCTCTTCCTACAGAGGTGTTCATATCCTTATCCCCAGAACCTGTGAATATGTTGTTATATGTAAAGGGGAATTAAAATTGCAGGTGGAATTAAGGTTGCTAAACTTTTAAAATAGATCATCCTGGATTATCTGGGTGGGTCTAAGGTCATCACAAGGGACTTTATAAGTGGAGGATGGAAGCAGGAGTCAGAGAAAGAGATGTGATGACAGAAGCAGAGTCAGAGAGATGTTATGTGTTGGCTTCATGGATGGAGGAAAGGGGGCCATGAGCCAAGGAATGTGGGCAGCCTCTAGAAGCTGGAAAAAGCCAGAAAATGGTTTCTTTTCTGGAGCCTCCAGAAAGGAACACAGCCCTGGGAACACCTTGATTTTAGCCCAGTGAGACTCATTTTGAATTTCTGACCTACAGAGGTATAAGCTAATAAATTTGTGTTGTTTTAAGCCACTAAGTATGTGGTAATTTGTTACAACAGCAAGAGAAAACTAATACACAGAGACACAATTAGTGAAACAAAATAGAAAGATGATAAAATAAGCTGACCTATATACAAAACTTTAACATGCATTTCCAAACAGTGGGCAAAAGACAGATTGTATAGTAAATGATAGTTTGACAAGTGTCCATCCATTTGGAAAAAATAAAGATTAAATTCTTACCTTTACCACATAAAATAATAAATTCAAGAAAAATTAGAGATTTACATGTGAAAATTTGAAGTTATAAAGAACTAGAAGAAAATTTAGGAAAATATTATGATAAATCTTGAGGTGGCATGGCATTTCTTGTCATTACACCAAGGGTAAGAGCAACAAATCTGACATATTTAAGATGTAAAAATTAAAGTGTTACCTAAGTCAAAAGACACCATAGACAAACCATTTGAAAAGCAAATTTGAAGGAAAATGTTGAAACGTTGTAGGGGAGGAAAAAAATCTTCTCCTTCTACCATTCTAGGTTCTTGGTTGGGGCTCTGTAACAAAAGACATTAATAAGAGGAAAACAAGTAGAAGTTTATTAATATGTGTAAATCATATACAGATGGGAGAGACTCAGGGATGAGTAACTCAAAGAGATGGCTAGAGCTAGGATTCAGAGAGCAACTTGGCTTAAAACAAAGGAAAAAGGGGTTTGGGGCTTCCGGTTGAGAGGCAAGGTATGGGAAGGTGACCAGGGCAAGTACAGTAAACAAGGATAAGATTTGTTATGCAGATTTAAGTCAGTGCTTTCTTCATGGGTAAGAGTTTCTTGTGATTTACAGTCATCCTTCTCTTCCTAGCACAGAGAAGGTGACAGTCTTACAAATGGAGATTTCCTTTATAAATGTAAATTTCCCTTACAAAAGAGTAACTTCTCTCTAGAACTTCTCCAGTGTCTGCTGTTTCTCAAAATAATCAGCTTAAAGTAATCTTTATGCCAGAGAGGCATATTTTAGAGTGGCATATTCTATTCTCCTACAATATGCAACAAATTAAAAGCAACTATCCTTAATATATAAAAAAGCTCTTACAAATCAGTAATAGAAATTGGAGCAAACCAATGAAAAAAATGTGTTCGGGTAATGGCATTACTTCACAGTATAGCACAAATGGATTAAGAAGTAGAATGTATGAAAGGAAAAAAATAAAGGAAATGGAGAATAGATGCCAGAAGTTTCAACATTCATCTAATAGGAGTTCCAGACATAGAGAATAGAAAGACTGGAGAGAAGGCAAATACATGAAGAAATAATGTTCTAGAATTTTCTAAGCTGAAGAGAGAAATGAATCTTCAAACTGAAAAGAGACACTAAGTTCTGAGCATGACTCAAACACACACACACATACACATACACACACAAAATAAAATTTTTAGGTTAAAGATAAAAACCCAGAAGATAAAGGGAAAATCCTGAAAGTTTCCAGGGAGAAAAGGGAGAGAATATAATGGAGAAGTTCTTCAAAGAGCTGATGAGAAATAACTTTGAACCTAGATTTCTAGATCCAGCCAAAATAATCCAGACGAGAGCAAAAAATATTTCAGAAAGTTCATCATACACTTACCCTTTCTGAAAGTATGATTAAGGTATGTGATCCAGCAAGAAGAAAAAAAAATGGATTTAGGAGGAAGGAAGGGGTTCCAGTAAAGCAATGTTGAGGGGGAAAACAATAAAATTTATTGAAAAATCTAAATAAGTTTGATTGTAAATTTTAAAAATTACAATCTTGGGACTTCCCTGGTGGCGCAGCTCGGTGCTTTGTGACCGCCTGGAGGGGTGGGATAGGGAGGGTGGGAGGGAGGGAGATGCAAGAGGGAAGAGATATGGGAACATGTGTATATGTATAACTGATTCACTTCATTATAAAGCAGAAACTAACACACCATTGTAAAGAAATTATACCCCAATAAAGATGTTAAAAAAAAAAAAAGAATCCACCTGCCAGTGCAGAGGACACGGGTTTGATCCCTGGTCCAGGAAGATCCCACATGCCTCGGAGTAACTAAGCCCATGCGCCACAACTACTGAAGCCCACACACCTAGAGCCCGTGCTCTGCAACAAGAGAAGCCACCACAATGAGAAGCCCGTGCACGGCAACGAAGAGTAGCCTCCGCTCGCTGCAACTAGAGAAAGCCTGTGCGCAGCACTGAAGACCCAACGCAGCAAAAAAATAATAAATAAAAAAAATAAAAATAAGAAAAAATTACAATCTTGAACTACAATTTCAGGTAATATAAGCATGGAAGATGAGGGGAGGGACAAGAAAGAAAAGAGAAGTTCTTGTGTTGTTTAAGGGATGGATAGAGATGCTAATTAATGGTTGAATTATAGAATAATTAAGAGCATTAGCCTTTTAGAGAGCAAACTCTGAAGCCAGAACTTATGGGTTCAAATTCTGGCTTTGCACGCAACTTACCAGCTGTGTGACCTTGAAGAGGTGAGAAGGTGGTTGGATTTCAGAACAGCTCCCAGCAACAAAACTCTTGATGGTTTGTGGGAAAAGGCCAGAGACCACAGATGGAGGATAAGCTGAGATGGAGCTTTCTAATTGCATTCCTTTTCCTCCTCATATTTTCTAGAAGGCTCATGACCTGTCCTTTAAACACCACAGAGCAGAAAAGTGGCTGGGTTGGTCCAGTGCCAGTCCAAAGTGGCATGGTCACATCAAGGCATAGTGGGGTTGGAAAGCTCATAGAAAATTGCAGTCAGGCTGACTGGTAACTAACTATTCCTTCCCTAGCACTCCCTCCACCCACTGGGCTAGGCAATTATAACAAATAACAGCCCCACCCCTATACCCCCTCTACATATCCCTAGACACAGTGAAATGTAAAATTATGAAAGATAAGCAAAAACTGTTTTTAAAACTTTCAGAGAGAAAGAGTAGCTTACTTACAAAGGAAGAATAATTAAACTGACGTCAGATCTCTCAGACAACACCGTGGAGGCAAGGAGACAGTGGTGTAATAACTCCAAAGTGTTGAAAGAAAGGAACCTTTATATTGGGCGGAATAAAAACAGTCTCAGGCATGCAGAGCCTCGGAAGGTTTAAGACAGAGAAAGCACAAGCATTAAAGACAGCACAGCAGTACAATTAATGTATGATGAAGGAGAATCTTTGCGCATTTGCTCAATAAAGAATCTGCATTAACCATTCATCATTTGTATGACATATTTAAGGTTTTTTTTCTCCCAAGGTGAGTATTATCTTAAACTTTAAAATTCATTCTATTGTATTTCTGATGATTGCTTTACTTTGTGTCTTGCTATGGACTTACTGGATATTTAGGCACTGTAAACTATCTAGAGAAAGGCAGAAATGGCAACGGAGATAATTAAAGAATGGTAGTGTAACTATAAAAGAATAACCAAAGGGGAAAATTGTTAGGGTAAATAAACACAAAATTGAATTTTCGCTGTTGTCAAAAGGGAAAGACACTTCCCCTTCATTTTTCATCAAGCATTTCCTTGAGAAACCTAGTATTTGTGAATACTTCCTCTGCCCCTTTGATATGTATGTACATATTTTTAAAAACTAAATAAGCCTCTTGCCAGCCCATAAGCCAGGAATGTCTTTCTTAAAAGCCTTGGAGCCGTCTCTTTGAAATGTGGATGTTGAGGAAGATAAGCGCCCTGGCTCCCAGTCACCTGAGAGTTTAGCCTAGGCGCCCGGCTCCAGGCTGTAAGCACCTGCTAGTCTTAGAGACAGGAGTTTTAATCTTTCCTTCGGATACAGGCAATTAGCTAGCACAGATGGCTACTCCAACTGCCAGGTGAATTTAGGACTTGCCTGGGAGTATTTAGCTCTCACCCTTAAATGTCATTGTAAAGCCAGGCAAATGAGCAGCACGCCTGGATTTTCTGGCCCCTCCCACCACTTTTGGCTCCTCCCACCTCTTTTGGCTTGTATGAAACACTGCACCTCAAAGTGTGAGATCTGGCTTCCCAAAGAGCTGCCCAAGTGGCCAGATGATGCAAGTGTGGGGGAGTTAATGGCTATGGGGTACATTTTGATCTATAAGAAAAGAAACTGGGAGTGAGCCTGGCAGTTAAATTCTCCTTTCTTCCTCCCTCTCACGCACTGTTCCAAGCAGGGTTTCTATGTATAGTCTGTCTGGAGATGTCCTATAAGGCCCAAAGGCTGTTTCCTTGGGAACCTGAGCTGAAACAAGAGCATTTAAGACAGTGTTAAGTGCTGAGTGTGGAGGATCCAGGTCTGGAGAGAGTAAAATTGCCCCAATAGGAAAATGGACATTTTGAGGATTGGGGATAGAGGAAAGCAATAGAAGAACCCAGGTGTAGAATAACTAAGGGTGATATTTTTGGACAAAAAGGAAGTTCAGGTGATTTTTGCAGTGAACTGCTTAGCTTTGTAAAATATATACTTCCTTCACTTTTACCAGTCTTCCCTATGAAATCTTCAATGAAGTATCCTTCTGTAACCATTGTCTTGTGAAATGAATTTTTTTTGGAGAATAAAACAGATTGAGTCCTGCACCAAACTTGGTGCAAGGGAACCTGCAGAGCAGAGCCCGGGGAAGTAGCAGGTCTCAGAGGACCTAAGCCTGCTACGTGAAGAAGCCCAGGTTGGCCTGTTGGAGGATAAGACCACAAGAAGCAAGGACTCATCCTAGATGAGGCCTCAACCCACCTGCCATTTGACTGTAGTTATATCAGTGATTCCAGGCAAGACCAGCAGAAAAACCATCTGGCCCAGCCCAAATAGCTGACCCACAGGATCCTGAGCAAATCACGTTTCTTTTTCTTTCTTTTTTTTTTTTTTTGCGGTACGCGGGCCTCTCACTGCTGTGGCCTCTCCCGTTGCGGAGCACAGGCTCCGGACGCGCAGGCTCAGCGGCCATGACTCACGGGTCCAGCCGCTCCGCGGCATGTGGGATCTTCCCAGACCGGGGCACGAACCCGTGTCCCCTGCATCAGCAGGCAGACTCTCAACCACTGTGCCACCAGGGAAGCCCCACATGTTTCTTGTTATAGGTAATAATAATAACAATAATAACCATTTAGAAAATAAAATGGAGAAAAATTACATTCATATAGTGACAAAAATGCACAACACACCCAAAAAGAGACAATTGGAGCAAGGTGACAGACACAGCTCATATGTCCACCTCACATCCCACCCAACATCCCATTGATTTGGGAGGAAAAGCGTTTTTAAGGATAAATTCTTGACAGTCCAGGAAAACAAGAAATGGTGCTTGTGGGCACCAGAAATACTAAGGCACTCCTGGGAGATAGAAAAAAGGTGGGATCAGACTTGTAGAGAAATCTGAGGAGATGAGATCGCAACTCAAATCACCAGAGGCAAGAGCTGTGCTTTGTAACCAAGCCTCTGAAAAACTCCAAACTTAGAATCAAAAGGGAGAAACAGCAGGAGTGGGCCTTAGAATAATCAGGTTAAGTTAATTTAAAGGTTCATTTGTAGACTCCCCTCCCACACCTCACAGATTGGCTGGTATCAATCACTTTCGCCTCTAAGATGAAACTCCAAGAATTGCTCATTAAAGAAAGTGAAAAATCTGCCCAACCTTCTGTATAATACCCATAATAGGCCATAAATACAATCTTGATAAATTCCACCACCACCAGCACCACCCCTGGCAAAATGTAGAAGAATACAAGGGACATTCTCTGAACACAATGTAATAAAACGAAAACCACTTTTTCTCTAGGAACTGTAAAAAACACCCTTAAAGACTATCTGAAGATGGCTGTTCAAGCAAACTTGTCTACTTCCCCACTGCTCCACTGAAATGATGGAAAAATTTCATAATGTACTGGAAAAGAAGAAAGCATGCCATCCAGGAACCAGAAATTGTGAAGAATTCCTAGAAAGAGAAAGCAGTTCAGATAAGATTTACAAGGGTGAAGAGAACCGGAAGCCAAAAGGAGAGGGCTGAAACAACTAAGAAGGTTAAGAGTATATCCAGAGAAACTGTAGGTGGAGGATAAACGGATAGAAAGAGCAAGAACTACCCCCAGAACTACAGGGCTAGTTGGGTCCTCAACACCCTTACACGGGGTGGACAGCACTTTAATGACTTCTAATGACAGTGAAATCCCTACCTGCTACCTGGGAAGGGCCCCGAGGATAGGTGTGGGGAATGCTGAGAAAGAAGCAAATTAGAGCCTGAGGTACCTTCAGCCTCCACAGTAATAATGAAAGAGAGAAACACATTTGTAGAGAGGGGACCGCTTCCAGCCTGTCTGTCCCATGGCTAATCACCCCAAAGCGAACAGGATACTCAGATGTCCTACCCACTTATGAACAGTCTGAACGGGTGATACTTTGATCCATGCATTTTATGAATATAATATTCAGATAAAACTGTAAAACACATAAAATGTTGTCCAAAGCATCATTGGCCTATGTCATGGGCTCAAAAACTGTGTTCCTACAAGACCATGTGTTTCCCTAAGGGAGAATAAATCTTAATTTATTAAGTCAACAAAATAAAGTGAACTGGACTAAATCCAAAGTAATATTATGAAGCCAGTATAGTTTTCTCATTGTCTCTCAGTCTCCTTTCTGCCTCTGTCCCCCACCCAGTACCTTCCAGATTTCTAAAGTCTAGTGTTGCATTGAAAGTAGAAATATGATTACTGTGGTTCCCATATAATTTCTTCTACAGTGTGGTTGGTTGGCTGACTTTCATCTACCCCCAGCAGCACACCCCAAGCCCTCTGTCTCTAATGGAAGAATAAATCTGTCCTCTTTTACAGTTCCTTCAGTTGTGAACTGGAGAGTGGGGTCTGGCCACTTCTCTGAATCTCAGGTCCACACCAACCCCATAGATTCTTGTGAGAAATAGAGACAATAACAGAAAATAAATCTAACAAAAAATGTGTGAACTGTGGATGCAATAAATTATAAAACTTTATGGAAGACTTAAGAAAGTTCTTAAAAATGGAGACAAAACCCAGGTTCTTAGGTGGGAAGACTCAACAGCGTAAAGATGTCATTAACCCCCAAGTTGATCGACAAATTCAATGAAATTCCAGTCAGAATCCCAATAGGGACCCTTTTTTTCAATCCTGGAACTTGACCAGCAGATTCTAAAATGTACCTGTATGTGCAAAGGACCTAAAGAAGGACAAAGAGGAAGGACTTGCCTTCTGAACAGCCAGTCATATTGTGGAGCTATGGTCCCTGACATAGGGCGGTGCTGGCACAGGGATCAACAGATTGACTGTGGGACAGAAAAGAAAGCTGAGAGACAGATCCATACGCAGACACCCTTGACATTAAGCTGAGATGGCCCTCAGAGCAGTGGGAACAAGAGGACACATTCACCATCAACTTTCTCCCTTAAGATGAAGACAGGAACCCCTCTCTTACCTTGTCAGCCTTTCCCACAGAGTTCTGTACACAGTCAAGGCTTAATAAGTGCCTTGTGATAAATTGACTGAGAAAAACTGTACCATTCTCCTTCTTGCCTACCCTCGCTGAGAGATCGCCTCTGTCTAATGCCTGAAATCTTTCCATTTAAATAGCATCCCTTTAGCCAGGGGTTTCAACCTTGGCACCATTGACATTTGGGGCTGGATATTTTTTCTTGGGGAGGGGGGACGACACTGTCCTCTGCATTGTAAGATGTTTAGCAGCATCCTTGACCTCTACCCACTAGATGCCAGTAACCTTCCCCCCATCAAGTCATGACAACCAAAAATGTTTCCAGACGTTGTCAAATGTCCCCTAGGGGACAAGATCCACACCCGCTCTCCCCCATTGAGAACCACTGGGTTAGACAGTTCTCCCACACCACACTTTTATGATGCCACACCCTCCTTGTGGCTAACTTTAGAATGTTCACAAATATCCTAGCTCTCTCTGCTCCCAGAGGACCGCACTCTCTCACCCCTTCGAGGGTCAGACTTGACCATTTGATGAGACAGTTCATGCTTAGCCACTCTCTTGTCTCTGCCGGGCCATCTACATGGCTTCTCTGTGTCCCTGGGACCTAGCATGAGGGTGTTGATAATGTGGAGAAGAGCCCCAGTCTACCTGCGGTGGGCAAGCAGCATGAGTGAGAAATAAACTCTTATTGTCTGTCATTTCTTTATAACCCAATCTACTCTGAGCCGGTATCCCTCCCCACCAAAAGGATGATGCCTTCTTTGAAATAACAGAAAAAATATATATTGGTCTCTGCCCCTGGTTCCTGGCACAGAGCTCCTAAAACCCACATAATTTCCTATGTGATAAGAGCACTAGTAGCACCTTTTGTCCTCATGAGGCGACTCTGGGTGGGCTCCTGGTCACCAGAAAGACGAAGCTATGATTTCAAGCTTGGAATTTTCAGCCCCAGGCCCCCATCCTCCAGAGAAGGGAAAGGGTTGGAAATGGAGTTAATAATTGATCATGCCTTTGTGAGGAAGCCTCCAGAAAATCCCAATAGCATGGAGTTCCAGGAGCTTCCAGGTTGGTGAACACATCCATGCTGGGAGACTGGGCACCCCAATGCCACAGGGACATTGTGCCCTGAACCCTTCCGGACCTCGCCCCAGGTATTTCTTCACCTGGCTGTTCATCTGTATCCTTTATCATGTCCTTTATTATATAATAAACCAGTAAATGTATAAGTAAGTGTTTCCCTGAGTTCTGTGAGCTATTCTAGCAAATGACTGAATTTGAGAAGGGGGTCATGGGAACCTCTGATGTGTAGCTGATTGGTCAGAAGTACAGGTGACAACCTGGGACTATCAGTGGGCATCTGAGCTGGAAGGGGCAGTCTTTTGGGACTGAGCCCTTAACCTGTTGGGTCTGTGCTAACTCCCATTAGTGTCAGGATTGAATTGAATTGTAGGACATCCAGCTGATGACAAAGAGAATTGCTTTGGTATGGGGAAAAAACCCACACGTCCCAGAAGTGTTGTGGGTGTGGTAGTAGTGTGAGAGTAAAAAAGAGACATAGGAGTGTTTTTCCCAGACATGTGGGATGGCCTACCGCTCCATACACCCCTCCCCCGGTCAGGCCTGTGCCAGGGGAGCAGGAAGCCTCCAGGTCAGCACCTTTCAGGGGACCCTGTATTAGAGGGACATCATGAGGCTTCCTTGAACCTTTCCTGCAGGACCCAGAGCAGCAAGTCACCTGGTGGACACACACTGGGACCCTGGAGAAGGACTTTCCACAGGTTGTGACTCATGGTCAAGAAAATATTTTATGGATCCTGAATAGAATTGCACATTTTATTTATTTATTTTAATAAATTTATTTATTTTTGGCTGTGTTGGGTCTTCGTTGCTGTGTGCGGGCTTTCTCTAGTTGCAGCGAGCAGGGGCTACTCTTCATTGCGGTGCGCGGGCTTCTCATTGTGGTGGCTTCTCTTGTTGCAGAGCACGGGCTCTAGTTGCGTGCAGGCTTCAGTAGTTGCAGTGCATAGGCTCAGTAGTTTGGCTTGCAGGCTCTAGAGCGCAGGCTCAGTAGTTGTGGCGCATGGGCTTAGTTCCTCCGAGGCATGTGGGATCTTCCCGGACCAGGGCTCGAATCCGTGTCCCCTGCACTGGCAGGCGGATTCTTAACCACTGCGCCACCAAGGAAGCCCAGAATTGCACATTTTAAATGAATTAGAATGAAATAACATAGCACATCATAAAACAGAATAGAAAATATTGGAGAGTATCACATGTATAAGGGTCAGTATTGTTCTGTGAAGCATTTGTTTTAGAGTCACTTGTAAAGTGTGTTCTTTACTGTGGGTCTTGGTGAATAAAGCTCAGAACTGTTTTCTTGTGATGGACGTACTGTTCTCTCTCACATGTCCTTGCATTTTCCCAGTTCTCTACTATGAAGAGGATTTTTTTTTTGACTGCGCTGTGCAGCTTGTGGGATCTTAGTTCCCCAACCAGGGATTGAACCTAGGCCCTCAGCAGTGAAAGCGCGGAGTCCTAACCACTGGACCATCAGGGAATTCCCAGGATTTTGCTTTAGAACCAGTTTTTTAAATTATTGAAAGAGAAACAAAACAGAGACTGGAAATTTAATAAAAAAGTCATTTTGGACCCTCATCGTAAGAGCACGTGCATCCACACTGGGCCCCAGGCTTGATGTGGGGAGGAGGCTGATTGGGGGTGTCCTTGGGGGCCACATACAGGCTGACTTCTGGGGTCGGGCAAAACCATGGTCTCCCTGCATCTCAAAATTTGGATCTGTCACATGGAGGAGGAGAAGGAGGAGGAGAAGGAAGAGGAGGAGGAGGCAGAGAAGGAGGAGGAGGAAGAGGAGGAGGAGGAGGAGGAGGGGGAGGAGGAAGGGAAGGAGGAGGGGGAGGAGGAAGGGAAGGAGGAGGAGAAAGAGGAGGAAGAGGAGGAGGAGGAGAGGGAGGAAGGGGAAGAGGGGAAGGAGGAGGAGGAGAGGAGGAGGAGGGGAGGAGGAGGGGAGGAGGGGGAGGAGGGGGAGGGGGAGGAGGAGGGGGAGGAGGAGAGGAAGGGAAGGGGGGAGGGATGAAGGAAGGGAGGAAGGAAGGAAGGAAAGAGCTGTATCTACCCAGGGAACCTAAGGAAAAATGCTCCCTGTCATGACTCCAGAGTGCTTTCAAGCCATCCTTCCCTGTACCCGTCTCCTGTGCAGAGGAATCCAGCTCGTGGATCCCATCTTCCTTGGGAGAAAGAAAAATCCAATCCTTCTGTGTCTCTTTTGGATGTCCTCTTCCGTATTTGCACAGAGAATAAGGTACACAATGTCTACTAGCAGAATATTAAATTTGAGTAAAGAAGAACAGCACTGGGGTAAAATAGAATTTGTTTCCTCTGAGGCACAGGTAGAGTGACCTCACTGACCTGGGCAGCACCCACCTCTCCCTGCAGCGCCAGGCAGGGTGTCCTCACAGTTCTGGGGAACCTCTGACCCCAGCCAGCTGACTCCTTATGCCCTCCTTCCTGGCACCCTCTCCCGCCGATGGCTGTGATAACCCCCACTTGGCCCTGGGTCTCCCTTGCCTCTCTGCCAGCCCCTCTTCCACCTCTAGGGTTCCTTGTCTTGGAAAAATGACTCCACATTCTCCACCCTGAGATTTGGGGCAGAACTCAGAGATCACTCAAGTCTCTCCACTCCCCAAATACATACCTATCTTCCTTAGTGTCTCTGAAGTCATGGTGAGTTCCAAACTCAGCTCTTCCTGCACATGCCAGCTGTAGGTACTCTGGCAAGAAGCTGGACGTCTGTCTGTGTCTCCATCTCTCATTACAATCTCTCTCTCTAGCTGTATATAACATCTATAGTATCATAATGATGATAGTGTCTGTGCTCAGAGGTTGGTTGTGGAGATAAAACAGGAGAATCCATACGAGATGCTTAGTATCAGCCCAGGCACTTAGCAAACATAAGATGAATAGTAATTGTACTTTCTATGGTTATTATGGAAGGTGGGCTGAGAGGGGGAGACTCCAGCGGACCACACCTCCCTCATTCCTGCAGATGTTGTTTCTGGCCTGGGATGCAGACTCCAGGGCCTGGGACCTGTCCACACAAAGGTATGACCCTAAGTGGCAAGACATTATTATTCTTGGAGGAGTGGGTGGGGACTCAGGTAAACTGGGATGCCCTCACCATGCAGCCCCCAGGAGCTGGCTCTGCAGGGAGGGTCACCCCTGTGAGGAAGGTTGTGCCTCAGAACATGCTGGTCAGGGAGGGTTTATGTGGGTGTCCACATCTGTCCATACCCAGGGCCACACCTCCTTTTCCACTTGTCTATCACAGTCGATGCCAACTCCCAGGTCTAGAGCTCCACAGAGTGGTGATTCTCTGAGGCTCTTCTCAGTCTCCCAGAGCAAGGTCCTCTTGGGCAGAGTCCCCCATCCCCGAGGTCTTTAGGAGACCCAGACCCAGGCCCGGCCCCAGGGCTGCTGTGTGGACAGCAACCTATGACCCTGCAGCTATCACAGAGTGTTTGTGGGAGGGGGTAGACCCAATTCTGGCCCAGCAACCATGGCTCCAACCTGAGTCACAGTGACCAGAGTCCAAGGAGAGATTTGATTCTTGCCCTTCTCCAGGAGCCCATTATCTGCTGGCTTACGGTTCCTCCCGCCTTTGATTCAAATCTGTTGGGGTGAGGGGATGGGTCCAGTGGTGGGATGAAGGCGGAGGTAGGGGAGATGGAGGCCTCAGCAGAAGAGTGGAGACCTTCCAAGGCTGGATGAGAGCCAGGAGGCTGAGGTGATGGGCAGTGGATGGTCAAAATGGTGCAACACTGCCTCCATCTGGGGCTGGTGTTTGATGTCCCATGTAAGTCACCTTGGATCTCCGTTGGTAGCCTTAATGTCCCCCAACACACACAATGGTTTGTTCTAAAATAGACTCCTCTCTTCCCTTCCCCAGAGCCGACTGTTCCAGCTCTGTGGCCTGCAACGGTTCGTTTGGGACAGGACTATCCCATTCTCAACACTTGACCCCTATCCCAGCTCCCAAGCCCTTGGTTGTGAGATGGGCAATTTCATGCCTTTGTCCAGTGGACTTTCATCTGTTGCTCCCCTGAATCATGACTAAGTGGACTCTTCCATTCCTGTCCACCACGGTCCTCACAATGGACCTCTCCTTCCCTATTCCTCCATGTTCCCCAGTTGACAGTTTCATCTCTGTCTCCTCCCACATACTCCCAAGTGGATCCCAGCCCCATGACCCTGAAGATCTTAGAAAGAGCAAAGGCCAAGGTGTCCAACCACCTGCAGAATCCTGCTCCAGGACTGGGGTGTACAGCATCCATCAGAATAAAAACTAGCAACATCCCCCACTAGACTATCACCTCCACATGGGCAGGGACAGTTGTTTATCTTGTTCCCAGACATCTCTCCAGCACCTAGAATGGCCCTTATTACACAGTACAAACCCATTAGGTGTTGGATGAATGAACCCTTTGACACAGCAATTCCACTTCTAAGAACGTGTCCTAAAGAAACACTCACACAGGTGCACAGGGTTGTGTGCACAAGAATGGGAGCAAACAACTGGGAAAAACTTGTAAATATTTATTAATTGTCAGTGACTGATGCAGGGTAAATGAATAATGGAGGTTTGTAGCATGGAGCACATGCTGAACAGGAAACAGAGTGAGACAGACTTGTCCACGACACGCTGCTAGTGGGGAAAAGCAGGTCAGAGATGCTCATAGTGGTACCGTGTGTGTGTGTGTGTGTGTGTGTGTGTGTGTGTGTGTGTGTGTAAATGCAGAGAAAAACATCTGGAATCAAACACCCAGAACTGGTCTCAGTAGTTGCATCTGGAGAGAGGGAGGCTAGTGCCGTTTTGTACAAAGAATACTTGACAATACTTGTTTTTCTAAGGTAGATGCATGGACACAAAGAGAGAAATACACATTAGGTATATGTCTTGCTCATCAACGCAACTCTAACATCTAGCAACATTTGGCACATAGTAAGAAAATTCATGTTTAACTTTTCACTGTTGTGAACTCTTTCTTTCACTTGCTATACAGCTGATGGCTAGGAGTTCACAGCCATGCCCATGTTCATGAAAGGCCACCAGGTTCTGCTTCTTATCATGGGCACTTGTCACATCCCTGAGGCTGAGGCACGGAAAGAGAAGGAAAATAAGTGGCGATGAGCTCCCATTGACTGAAAAATCACTACTTAACTCTGACCTACATAGCCCTGTGCACTCCGATTCCACCTTGCCTTGTGGTCTATGCGCTCCTCCCACTGCTCCTAAAGGCCAAACTTCTGCTCAGGCTACAGCAACTCCCTCATCTGTCCTATGAGTTTCTAGGCTAGAGGAAGGTGTGGCCTACACGCCAGTAGATGACCTGGGGTTTGGGAGCCCACAGCATCCTGGGGAGGGAAGATCTCTGGATATACAGAGCAGGGAGTAGAAAAAGCACAGGAAGCCTCCTCATTTAGCCTCAGAGCTGCATCCCAAGGGACAGGGAGAAAGGAATGATTTGGGAACAAGCAACAAGATGGGGTACAAGTACCATAAGAGAACAGTGCATTTTGCGGGGATGTGGGGATGGACTGAAAGGTCACTTACAGAGTTAGTCGTCTTCTTCGGAATCACTGATCTCTTTATAGACCACCAAGTTCTTTCTTTCCCGCAGTCTGTGGGTCCAGACATTAATCTCCCTTCTCCTGTGTCCTGTGATGGAAAAGAGTTTGTAAATGGGGGTTGGGTGGGTTAGGGAGTGTTGGGCCCTGTTTTGTCAGATAAGGAAATGCCTCCTCCCTCCCAAGTGACCACAGGCCTTTTACATAGTCTTTTCCCCACACCTTCTGGCTCAGAGAGGCTGAGATACTAAACCTGCACCAATACACACCAAACGCCAGTTAGAGTTTTAGCTTCTGGCTTCTTCCATTGTCAGATTTAGATTCCCAACCTCTTTCCTCACCAGAACATTTATGCCGACCTTCTTTCATTCAGCACGTATTTGTTAAGGGCATATTGTATGCCAGGCATTGAGCTGAAGGTGGGGATAAAACTCCGAGTAAGATATGTTCCCAGGTTATCACGGACGGAATAATGACCTGAGCACCTTTCATGGCATCAGGGCTTGTAGACTCAATTGAACACTTATTTTTTTGGCTGCTCTGTGCGCGGCATGCAGGATCTCCACCAGGGATGGAAACCGTGCCCCCTGCAGTGCAAGCGTGGAGTCTTAACCACAGGACCGCCAGGGAAGTTCCTTGAATTGAACACCTTTGAATAACCTGTGAACTCTGATTCTTTATTTCCGTTTTATGGACTAGGAACTGGAGCTCAGAGAATTTGGAAGGCTTGCCCTGAGTTACACAGCTTTCATATCGATGAAACCCAAGTCTGTGACTCTGGAAGTCAGGTTTTTTTGGTCTTGTTTTGTTTATTTATTTATTTATTTAAAATGTTGAGCCTTCTTTTTAAATTTATTTATTTTTATTTTTGGCTGTGTTGGGTCTTTGTTTCTGTGCGAGGGCTTTCTCTAGTTGTGGCAAGCGGGGGGCCACTCTTCATCGCGGTGCGCAGGCCTCTCACTGTCGTGGCCTCTCTCGTTGCGGAGCACAGGCTCCAGACGCGCAGGCTCAGTAGTTGTGGCTCACGGGCCTAGTTGCTCCGCGGCATGTGGGATCCTCCCAGACCAGGGCTCGAACCCGTGTCCCCTGCATTAGCAGGCAGACTCCCAACCACTGTGCCACCAGGGAAGCCCCGTTTTGTTTATTTTTAATTTCTGGCTGTGCCATGCAGCTTGTGGGATCTTAGTTCCCTGACCAGGGATCGAACCTGGGTCCCGGCAGTGAAAGCGCCAAGTCCTAACCATTGGACCACCAGGAAATTCCCTGGAAGTCAGTTCTAATGTTTCAGCTGGAGCTGGGTGAGCTCCTCAGCCCAGCCTGGCCCCAGGCCTGTCCAGGATCCATCTCCCACACCTAGCCCATGCACTTGAATATGGCCAGGGAAGCCAGAGGAGTTGTTCCCAAAGAGTTTCCTCTTACCTGATGTTTTCTTACTCTGCTGACCAGAGGTATTTGCTTTTCCCGGGGGGCACAGCTGTTCCTGAGCCTACTCTGAGCCTGATGTTACTGGTACTAACTTCGAAGGATTTTTTTTCTTTTTGGACTTCTTGGGCATCACCTTCTAAATGTGAAGGTCACATACAAAGAGTATCAATGGCATTTCTCGAGTGCTTTAGAGCTTACAAAGTGTCTTTGTGCGCAGTACCTTAATTAAAGTTCTCAACAAGTCTGGGAGATCATTATATTACCTGTACCTAAATTACAAGAAACCTGGGAAGTTAGAAGGAAAAGGAATGGTCTACATGAAGGGTGTTTCCAAGACTAGAATGCTTGTCTTCACACTCTTTCCAGACTGACACTCTCGCCAAGAGGAGTCTCCATGTGAGCAGGAGTGTGGTACATGGAAGATTTGGGGAAGCAGAGCACTCTTAACAATCCACGAGGTCTGTAAAGGTGAGGAGGGGCTTCTATAAAATATAAGGGATCGAATATAAGCTAGTAGACAGCTGCTGGGAGAGTAAATGGAACAATGTACAGAAGGGACAAAACACTGCTAGCAAATGGTGTGGGGGGATGAATATAGGGAAGGGAGAAGAAAGGAATGGTTCACGGAAATTCATGTAGACAGCCAAGAAAGTGGTGCCAGATGTGACATCCTGTCCTACCCCGGCAAGAACATTTCAATTGGAATTAAGTGAGGTGGTTCCTCTACCAATTCTACTGGTGTCAGGGTGTGTCACTGACCAACAACCTCAAGCTAACCTTCATTCAGCTCCTTTGTTTATGAAACAGTGAGCAATAACAGTATAACCAGCTCCCTCATTTATGAATCAGTGAACAATAACTGTAAAACAAGCTAAATGAAAGAACTTTCTGAGCTTACAAATGCTGTTTAAACGTGGTAATAATAAAAATGAATATTTTCTTTTATGATCCTTCTTTGAATTCTCTCCTCAACCATGTCCACACTGGCAACGCACCCGCCAGATCCCTTTACCCTCTAAACTAGAGTTTAATCTGCAATTGTGGAAGAACTTATTCGAGAACCCTCTAAGGGTCCCCCTGGGCTGGGACTGAGGCTTCAGAGATGCCTCAGGTGCAGACAAGGCCCCGAAGGAGCTCACAGAAGGGAGGGGCCAACAGTCCAGGCGATTCCCAAGCAATGTGAAAGGGGCCCTTTGACTGAGCAGATGGGAGCTGGTACTTCCTGTTGTGAGACTGGGCATCTAAACAGAAGCATCAGCCGCATCTGCGAGTTTAGCCCTAGGGGAAACGCCTGAGCTTCAGAAACATATGAAAAATTCACGAATTTGGAAATGGTTTGGGGCTTTGGGTTAGACTACTACCACTGCCACTGTGGTCTCAAGCAAATTATTTAACATCTCTATACCACAATACCTGCATGTTTGTTATTATTATTTAATAATAATAATATCCTCATTATTATTTGGGGATAATAATAGTAGCAATGTCATAGAGGTTTTCTTAGGGACTAAATAAATTAATCCATGTGAATTGCCTAAAATAAGTCTGGCATCACTATGAAAACAAAAGAAGTATCAGCTATCACAACTGTTGTTAATTACTATTAAGCTCTCAGTACTACATCAGGCATTGTGATAAAGAGATCAGGAAAGGGAGGCAGTGAGGGCCAGGTCATTTTCAATATTTTCCCACTTTTACCAATATTCACATCCATGGAGAGATAAACGGTCTCTGGTCCTCTGGATTTGGGGGGCAGTCACCTTCAGGTGTTTTCTCTCTCGCATGTTGGAAGCCTCCTGAGCAGGTTCATCTAAAAGAAGGCGACAGGGGCTTCCCTGGTGGCGCAGTGGTTGAGAGTCCGCCTGCTGATGCAGGGGACACGGGTTCGTGCCCCAGTCCGGGAAGATCCCACATGCCGTGGAGCAGTTGGGCCCGTGAGCCATGGCCGCTGAGCCTGCGCATCCAGAGCCTGTGCTCTGCAGTGGGAGAGGCCACAACAGTGAGAGGCCCGCGTACAGCAAAAAAATAAAAAATAAAAAAAAATAAAAATAAAAGAAGGCGACAAATCAGAATTTTTCTTTGTTGGTAAATATTCCCAAACTGCAGAGAGACTCCTGTAGTATCAGAATTCTGCAGCGGAGGGTTATGAGTCCACTCACTGTCAAGGAGTTACTTTGAGACAAGCCTCTGAATTATAACGGTTTATACATTTATTTGCAGCATCAATTCATAATTTTCCTTCTGATGATTTATAAAAAGCGAACTAAACCCCATCACTGGCTCATCCTATTCACTACATATTTCTTACTTGTTTCCCCAAAGAATTAAATAGACTGGTCTTTAACCAAAAATCACTGTATACTTAAAATGGTGAATTTTATAGTATGCCTCAATGAAACTGTTAAGTGTATGATGAACCATGGATGATTTAATCCAGCGGTTCTGGGATGTTTCCAGTATAAGAACACCTCTTAAATGTCAAGAACTTTGTAGATACTCAAGCACTGGATTTTCAGTCCTCTCGCAGTAATTTTGGGAGCTTGTGGAATCTGTCCTGTTTAGCTGGAGAGTCAAAGGTCTATTGGAGACACTTTGAACATTCTGACCCTGTCTTCTTACAACTGTGCTGTCAGAGCAAAAGAGCAAGTGAACGCATCCTATCCCCTTTTTAAGTGAGTACATACACTGCTGAAATTCACAAAGATATCTAGAATCTGTCACTTTTTTAACCCTACGTTGCCTCTGCTCACTGACAAGTAGGAAAGGTCAATGTGCAGAGGACTGCTCTCTCAGACTCTCTCTCAAACTCAACACATAGAATCAGGTTCAATTAGGAGTGAGACAACTATTTGGTTTTGGTAAAAAACACAGAGAAATAGCCATATGTCATTACATAATGTTAATCACTTTCTCTCTTAAGATAGTTATCCAATACCTATGCTCTATTATTTTAGAAGTTTTGGGTAGATTTACACTTTAAATTTTCCCCATCTGGACCCCAAAGTAGACAGGCTTCAGGAGATCCTTTTCTGTCACTTACGCAGATTCCTGGGGTTCTGATCTTTAGAATCATGCCCGTTGGATTTTGTGGCTCGTTTTTTAGGACACATGAAAGTTGGTAGGGTAGTCTTGAGACCTAGAATGATGCAAAATATTTGTTTCTTAACAGGCAACCTGAGAGGAGGGTAGAATGCTGTGACACAGCACCAACAGTAAAGCTAATCAGCTGGGGGAGGGGGGTTCTGAATCAGGACCAGTGGGAGAGAAGTGCACAGGATCCAGGACAGATCATCTCTGTGGCCACTCCCAGTCCACAGCCTTGCACAGGACATATCAGTAAAAGAGAAGAATGCCTGGAAGCTGCCCTGGGATTTCTTCCCACACAAAAGGACAAATGTGGGACAATTGCCACAGCCTAAGAAGAAGCCATGGCATGTAAAGAGGGATGGTCATTTGTTCCCAGCCTTGTCTGGACGCAGAACTTCCTGTTACCTAGATCAGTCATGATGTCATAGTTTCTCTTCATATACACATAGGTGATTTTCTCTGAGTAACCCAGATCTGCCCATTCTTTCTTAGAGAAGTATTTGGAAATATCCTTGAAAGCCTAGAAAAGAAAGAAGAATAAATCCTAGCAATGACTCAGCTAAACATGTCTGACACTCAGCCAGGAACTCTTCCTTGGCTGCAGGACCTCCATGTTAGATCTGTAAACTGGAGATAATAATCCTTCCTGGATGATGTCATGGCTAACTGACAGAACATGGGTAACGTTGCCTAGGTTCTCACCTGGCATGCAGTAGGTGCTTAAGGCTGGTGGCATCCTCTCCTCTCACCTTCTGGAATAGACTGAGTCAACCAATCCAGTACAAGGTCACAGATCTTGTACCCAGGGATGCTAGGCAAGGACAGAGTGAGGGTGGGAAGCTCTGGATGTCCTCGTGACATGCTGCTCCTTGTTCCCAGTGCCTCTGACCTCCTCTCCTCAGAAATCTAGCCACCCTACACTGTCCCCTGGTCCACTCCTCTGCCCCCTCCAGATCACCTCACCTTGGAGTTCTTCTCTGATTTCTGGCTATCTTCCCTGGGGCTCTTTTCAAAGGACCTGCCTCTGTTCATGGTCCTGGGATTGGTCTGATCTCGAGGAACACATCCTGGATCTGTCCAGCCACAAGGCCAAAAGTTCTGTTGGGAGAGAAAGTGCTGAGGGAAGGCCACACTCAGTTAGTCACCTGTAATTAAGGTTCTACTTTTCTCCATCCTTGGCTTATCTGTCCCTGAGTAAGGACATGGGGGTGGGGAAATAAGATGAGAATAGGGGGCTGGAGGTCTCTGGGAGAAGGACTGATTAGGGATGACATGTTTTCTGTGGGCATGATCAAAGCAGCATTGAGTCTTTGAGGGGGGTTACTGTTGTTAGTAGTTTTCCTGGAGTTCGGCTTATCCTGAAGGAAAGATATGAAGACCCTTGTTGGGGAAGCAGTGAAGTGAATGTATAGTTTTACTGAGGGGGGATGTTTTGAGGCAAAGCGAGGGAGGTAAGTCCCGGAGATCATATGGTGTCTCTGACTGAAGGGTTTCAGTTTTCAGGCAGAGGGATGTGGGGTTTTGCTCTGTTGAAAAGAAATGAAGATCCCTAACATGAGTGAATTTAAAGGTTATTACTAAGGCCAAATCAATAAAGTCAGAAATGAAAAAGGAGAAGTTACAACCAACACCACAGAAATACAAAGGATCATAAGAAATTACTATAAAAACTATACACCAATAAAATGGACAACCTAGAAGAAACAGACAAATTCCTAGAAATGTACAATCTCCCAAGATGGAACCATGAAGAAATAGAAAATATGAACAGACCAAATACCAGTAATGAAATTGAATTAGTAATTAAAAACTCCCAAAAGACAAAAGTCCAGGGCCAGATGGCTTCACACATGAATTCTACCAAACATTTAGAGAAGAATTAACGTCTATCCTTCTCAAGCTATTCCAAAAAATTGTAGAGGAAGGAATACTTCTGAACCCATCCTATGAGGCCAGCATCACCCTGATACCAAAACTAGAGAAAGATATCACAAAAAAAGAAAATTAGAGGCCAATATCAGTGATTACTATAGATGCAAAAACGCTCAACAAAATATTAGCAAACCGAATCCAACAATACATTAAAAGGATCAAACATCATAACCAAGTGGGATTTATCCCAGGGATGCAAGGATGGTTCAATATCTGAAAATCAATCCATGTGATATACCACATTAACAAATTGAAAAATAAAAATCATAAGATCATCTCAATAGATTGATGCAGAAAAAGCTTTTAACAAAATTCAACATCCAATTATTATAAAAACTCTATACATAATTTATAAAAAAAAGTGGGTATAGAGGAAACATACCTCAACATAATAAAGGCCATATATAATAAGCCCATAGCTAACATCATACTCAACAGTGAAAAGCTAGACATTTCTCCAAAGAAGACATACAGATGGCCAAAAAGCACATGAAAAGATGCTCAACATCATTAATTATTAGAGAAATGCAAATCAAAACTACAATGAGGTATCACCTCACACAGGTCAGAATGGCCATCATCAAAAAATCTACAAACTATAAATGCTGGAGAGGGTGTGGAGAAAAGGGAATATTGGTGGAAATGTAAATTGGTACAGCTACTATGGAGAACAGTATGGAGGTTCCTTAAAAAACTAAAAATAGAGTTACCATATGATCCAGAAATCCCACTCCTGAGTATATACCTGGAGAAAACCATAATTCAAAAAGATACATGCACCCCGATGTTCATAGAAGCACTATTTACAATAGCCAAGACATGGAAGCAACCTAAATGTCCATTGACAGAGGAATGGATAAAGAAGATGTGGTACATATATACAATGGAATATTACTCAGCCATAAAAAAGAACAAAATATGACATTTGCAGCAACATGGATGGAACTAGAGATTGTCATACTGAGTGAAGTAAGTCAGACAGAGAAGGACAAATATTGTATGATATAGCTTATATGTGGAATCTAAAAAAATGGTACAAAGGAATTTATATATAAAACAGAAATAGTCACAGATGTAGAAAACAATTTTATGGTTACCAGGGATAAAGTGGGGAGGGATAAATTGGGAGACTGAGATTGACATAAACACACTACTCTATGTAAAATAGGTAACTAATAAAGACCTACTATATAGCACAGGGAACTCTACTCAATACTCTGTAATGATCTATATGGGAAAATAGTCTAAAAAAAGAGTTGATATATGTATATGTATATACACATACACTTTGATGTACAGCAGGAAGTAACACAACATTGTAAATCAACTATACTCAAGAAAAGTTTAAAAAAACAGTGAAAAGCTGAAAGCATTTCCTCTAAGATCAGGAATGTGACAAGGATGCCCACTCTTGCTACTTTTATTCAACACGGTATTTGAAGTCCTAGCCACAGCAATGAGATAAGAAAAAGAAATAAAAGGAATCCAAATCAGAAAGAAAGAAGTAAAACTGTCACTATTTGCAGATGACATGATACTACACATAGAAAATCCTAAAGATGCCACCAAAATAACGACTAGAGCTCATCAATGAATTCATTAAGTTGAAGGCCACAAAATCAATATACAGAAATTTGTTGCATTTCTATACAATAAAAATGAACTATCAGTGGGGACTTCCCTGGTGGTCCAGTGGTTAAGTGTCCACCTTCCAATGCAGGGGATGTGGGTTCGATCCCTGGTCAGGGAACTAAGATCCCACATACCGCAGGGCAACTAAGCCCGGGTGCCACAACTACTGAGCCTGCGTGCCACAACAAGAGAGCCTTGTGCTGCAACTACAGAGCCCACATGCCCTGGAGCCTGTGCTCCACAACTACAGAGCCCATGGGCTCACAACTAGAGAGCCTGCACATTGCAACTACTGAGCCCGTGTGCCCTGGAGCCTGCATGCCACAACTAGAGAAGCCCATGCACTGCAACTACTGAGCCCACACGCCCCAACTAGAGAGCCGGTGCACTGCAACTACTGCGCCCACATGCTCTGGAGCCTGCACACCACAACTAGGGAGAAGCACGTGCGCTGCAACAAAGAGCCCACGTGCCACAACGAAAAATCCCACGTGCGGCAACTAAGACCCAATGCAGCCAAAAATAAATAAATAAATAAGTAAAAATGTTAAAAAAACAATGAAAGAAAGAGAAATTAAGGAAATACCATTTACATTTGCATCAGAAAGGATAAAATACCTAGGAACAAATATAACTAAACAGGTAGAAGACTTGTACTTGGAAAACTATAAGGCACTGGTGAAAGAAACTGAAGACTACACAAACAGATGGAAAGAATCTTGTATTGGATGAATTAATATTGTTAAAATGACCATACTACCAAAGGCAATCTACAGATTTGATGCAATCCCTATCAAAATACCAATGGCATTTTTCAAAGAACTTGAACAAATTAATTAATTAATCATTTATTTATTTATTTTTGCTGCACCACATGGCATGCAGGATCTCAGTTCCCTGACCAGGGATTGAGCCTACGCCCCTGCAGTGAAAGCACAGAATCTTAACCACTGGACCACCAGGGAAGTCCTTAGAACAAATAATTTAAAATTTTTATGGAAACCCAAAAGACCCCAAATAGCCAAAATATTCTTGAGAAAGAAGAACAAAGCTGGAGGTATCACACTCCCAAATTAGTAGCTGGAGGTATCTTCAGACTATACTACAAAGCTAAAGTAATCAAAACAGTATGGTACTGCCACAAAAACAGACACATAGATCAATGGAACAGAATAGAAAGCCCAAAAATAAACCCACACACATATGGTCAATTAATCTATGACAAAGGAGATAAAAATATACAAGGGGGGAAAGACAGCCTCTTCAATAAGTGGTGCTAGGAAAATTGGAAAGCTACATGTAAAAGAATGAAATTAGAACATTTTCTCACACCATATACAAAAATAAATTCAAAATGGATTAAAGACCTAAATGTTAGACCAGAAACCATAAAACTCATAGAAGAAAACACTATGACATAAATTGTAGCAATATTTATTTGGACCTGTCTCCTACAGCAAAGGAAACAAAACAAAAATTAAAAAATGGGATCTAGGACTTCCCTGGTGGCACAGTGGTTAAGAATCTGACTGCCAATGCAGGGGACATGGGTTCGAGCCCTGGTCCAGGAAGATCCCACATGCCGTGGAGCAACTAAGCCTGTACACCACAGCTACTGAGCCCATGCTCTAGAGTCCATGACCACAACTACTGAGCCCGTGTGCCACAACTACTGAAGCCTGCACACCTAGAGCCCATGGTCTGCAACAAAGAGAAGCCAACACAATGAAAAGCCCTGAGACCCTGCTCGCCTCAACTAGAGAAAGCCCACATGCAGCAATGAAGACCCAAAGCAGCCAAAAATAAAAATAAATAAATAAATTTATTTAAAAAAATGGGACCTAGTTAAACTTAAAAGCCTTTGAGCAGCAAAGGAAACCACTGACAAAACAAAAAGACAACCTACTGAAAGAGAGAAAATATTTGCAAATGATATGACTGATAATGGGTTAATATCCAAATTACATAAAGAGCTTATACAACTCAATATATTAAAAAACCCAAACAACCCTATTTAAAAATGGGCAGAAGAACTGAATAGACATTTTTCTGAAGAAGACATACAGATGGCCAACAAGCCCATGTAAAGATGCTCAATATCGCTAATCATTAGAGAAATACAAATCAAAACCACAAAGAGATATTGCCTCACACCTGCCACAGTGACTACCATCAAAAAGACCACAAACAACAAACACTGGGGAGGATGTGGAGAAAAGGGTACCCTTGTACATTGTTGGTGGGAATGTAAATTGGTACAGCCACTGTGGGAAACAGTATGGAGGTACATCAAAAAACTAAAAATAGGACTACAATATGACCCAGCAATTCCACTCCTGGGCATATATCAAAAAAAAAAAACCCAAAAACTTTCATTTGAAAAGACACATGCACCCCAATATGCATAGCAGCAATATTTACACAGCCAAGATATGGAAAGCAATCTAAGTGTCCATCAACAGAAAATGGATAAAGCTGTGGTATATTTAGACAATGGAATACTACTCAGCCATAAAAAAGAATAAAATTTTCTCATTGGCAACAACATGTATGGACCTGGAGTATACTATACTTAGTGAAATAAGTCAGACAGAAGAAGACAAATACTGTATGTTATCACTTATATGCAGAATTAAAAAAATAAAACAAATGAATATAACAAAAAAGAAACAGACTCACAGATATGGAGAACAAACTAGTGGTTACCAGTGAGGAGAGGGAAGAGGGGAGGGGAAATACAGGGGTAGGTGATTAAGAGATAAAAACTGCTATGTAGGGCCTCCTTGGTGGGGCAGTGGTTGAGAGTCCGCCTGCCAATGCAGGGGACACGGGTGCATGCCCTGGTCCGGGAAGATCCCACATGCCGCGGAGCGGCTGGGCCCGTGAGCCATGGCCGCTGAG
This sequence comes from Leucopleurus acutus, assembly GCF_964270905.1. Lineage (NCBI taxonomy): Eukaryota > Metazoa > Chordata > Mammalia > Artiodactyla > Delphinidae > Leucopleurus > Leucopleurus acutus. Next base: position 42,182,190 of record NC_139148.1, on the reverse strand, counting down.
CCTGCGCGTCGGGAGCCTGTGCTCCGCAACGGGAGAGGCCGCAACAGTGAGAGGCCCGCGTACCGCAAAAAAAAAAGGAGTATAATCAATTAAAATATTGAATCATTATGTTATATGCCTGAAATTAATATAATATTGTAAATCAACTATACCTTGATTTTAAAATGGCTATTACTACGTTATTTGAAAATTATTAGAGTGAAGAGAGCTGGAATCTCTGAGATTGTAGGACCACCCATCACTCAGGCTGAGAATGTAGGAAGTTTCAATGAAGCAGTCTGGCGCACCCCAAACTGATGGCATTGGGAGTCTCTCGGGGGGGGGAGGGTCTTAGGCTAAGAACATTGCTTCTTTATCCCAGAGAAGGCGATAAAAGAGTCCCTTAGGCAAAGGCTATTATCTCTGGTTGAGGAAATGTAGGGGCGTCTGGCTGATTTGGGGGTTTCTGGGGCTGAGGGGTGTTTTGCTTCCCTCAGGAAGAGCAATTAGGGAGTCTCACAGACTGAAGACAGTTTTAGTTTTATGTCTGCCTGACGGGGATTACCCCAAAAGGCTTTAAGTCGTCTCTCAGTCCTAACGATCTTGAGGATGTTGGGAGGTACAGAAAATACCCAACCACATTAATTACCAGCAGGAGCTCTTGGTTTTTCTACTTGCTCCCCCCCTTAACCTGTCTAGGGTGGCCCTCAGAGAGAACTTACCTCGGAGGTGAAGCGGCAGTGAAGCATTGCTCAACAATGAGATGAAATCCCAGAATTCAACTGCCCAAGAACAATCAACTAATCAGAGCCGTTAATGAACGTGATCTGGCCAATCGGAGATCAGGAAAGTAGGTGGAGCAAGTGAGGCGGTAGTGGGATTTGTCAGTCCAGGCTCCTTGCCTTTTCGAAGTTGGCGGAGATTTCGAATTTCCTGCTTGAAGCAAGATTGCTTCCCACCAGAATTGGCCACTCGAGGTTCCGTAGGCCTGTGAGCACGCATGCTCAGATGTTACTTTTGCATTCAGCTTACATTTTTCTAACCTCTGCTGTTTAATTTTAATAAATGGTATATCTGAGGCAGGCTGCCATCTCAAATCCTTCCCATCAGTCTCCAATTTCCTCAGATATGGGGTCTTTCCTAGGGCCTCCTAGGACCTCTCTAATAACTTAAAAATTTTAAACTTAAAAAAACCTGTTTTCGATATGTGCGTTTTCGATATGTGCTTTTTCTGGAAGACCCGATAACCAGAAACATGCTTATCCCTTAATACTAATATTTACAATAATAGTATCAAAAAGAATACCCATGTAATTGGGGCTTGCTGTGTCCCTCAGGGGGCCCAGAAGTCACTTTTTTCTAGGAAGTCTTTCCTACACCCACCCCCAATAGGTCCCCAATAGTGCCTCCAATAGGTCCCCAATATCCCCTGGGCTTTCCATCACAGCCCTGATCTAAGTTCCTCCTCCTTCTTAGGGCAAGGAGGACAGGGCAATGACCCATGTGCCAAGCACAAAGCCATTTATGTGCATCATCCCATTTAATTTTCACAACTGCTCCTTAAGTACTGTTATCATCCCCTGTGTGCAGATGCTGAGACTGAGGTGCTGAGAGTTAAGCAACCTGGTCAAGGTCACAGGATCAGTAGGTAGCAGAACTGGAGTTCACCCCCGAGTTGAATTGAGTCCAAAGTCTGTGCTTTTACTTACTCTTCTATATTGCCTCAAATATTTGTTGGTTGGTTGAATGAATGAATGAATCTTAAAATTACAAAGGACCTTTAACATAATTTACTTAATCTTCTATAATCACACGTAATTTTATGTGGCTGCTGTAACAAATTATCAGAAACTTTGTGGCATAAAACAATAGAAATGTATGTATGCATTATTTTTTTGGTTTTTAAAAACATCTTTATTGGAGTATAATTGCTTTACAACGTTGTGCTTATTTCTGCTGTATAACAAAGTGAGTTAGCTATATGTACGCCTATATCCCCATATCCCCTCCCTCTTGAGCCTCCCTCCCACCCTCCCTATCCCACCCCTTTAGGTGGTCACAAAGCACCGAGCTGATCTCCCTGTGCTATACGGCTGCTTCCCACTACCTATCTATTTTACATTTGGTAGTGTATGTATGTCAATGCTACTCTCTCACTTCGTCCCAGCTTACCCTTCCCCCTCCCTGTGTCCTCAAGTCCATTCTATAGCAGGTCTGCATCTTTATTCCCTTCCTGCCCCTAGGTTCTTCATGACCATTAAAAAATTTTTTTTTAGATTCCATATATATGTGTTAGCATATGGTATTTGTTTTTCTCTTTCTGACTTACTTTGCTCTGTATGACAGGCTCTAGGTCCATCCACCTCACTACAGATAACTCAATTTCATTTCTTTTTATGGCTGAGTAATATTCCATTGTATATATGTGCCACATATTTATCCATTCATCTGTTGATGGACACAGGTTGTTTCCATGTATGTATGTTTTTGAATGTTTCAGTGAAATATTCTGACCTTTATTTCTCAACAGTTCTGGAGGCCAGAAGTCTGAAATTAGTTTCTCTGTGCTGAAATCAAGGAGTCAGCTGGGCTGCACTCCTTCCAGAGGCTCTAGGAAAGAATCTTCTTGTTGCCTCTTCCAGCTTCTGGTGGCTGCCAGCATTCTTTGGCTTGTGGCTGCATCATTCTAATCTCTGCCTCCATGGTTATATTGCCTTCTTCCCTGGTCTGTGCCAAATCTCCCTCTGCTTTCCCCTGATAAGGACACTTATGATACATTTAGGGCCCACCCAGATAATCCAGGATAATTTCCCTATCTCAAGATCATTAATGTAATCACATCTGCAAAGTCTTTTCTATTGTTGTTGAAAGGTAATACTCATAGGTTCCAGGAATTAGGATGTGGCTATCTTTTGGGGGGGCCTGCTATTAAGTCTCCTCTCGGGTCCCCAAGGATTCATGTCCATCCCACATGCAAAATACATGCACTCCATCCCCAAGTCCCCAAATTCTCAATCCATCACAGTATCAGCTCAAGTCTAAAATCTCATCTAAATATCATCAGCTCAAGAGTACCAAATATCATCTTCTAAAATAGATATGGGTGGTACTCTGGGTACATCCATCCTGGGGCAAAATTCCTCTTTGGACTTGGACACCAGAAAACAAATTAACTGTTCCTAAAATACAGTGGTGGGACAGGCATAGAATAGTAGCTATAGACATTATCATTTCAAATAAGAGAAATGGAAGCAAGAAGGAGTCATTGGTCCTAAGCAATTTTGAAATCTAGCAGGGAAAATTCCATTGGATTTCAAGGCCTGGGAATAATCCTCTGTGACTTGAGGCTCTGTCCTATGGACCTACAACTCTGCCCTCAGAGTCATTCTTCCTTTCTCTTGAAGTGTGGCATATGTTTGTAATTGAATAGTTTTATCAGCCTTTTTGATGCCTGTAGAATTTTGGGAGTCTGGCAGTCTTTCCTTCATTTTTTCTTGCCTCTGTTTCGTTCAGTTCAATCTGTCCATGTTTCTGAAGATATAACATAAAAAATTGTGTGGGTCTCCCACGTATGTCCAGAGATTCACACCATTAGACCAGATGGTCCTCCATATATCTTTCCTAGATTATCCTAGCTCTATTCCTGGGTATGGCTGAGATGGTTGAAGAGATTCACGAGTCACACATCTAAATCTCTGCAGTACTAGCAAACACAGCCACACTCTTGACTTTCTCTCCAGAGTGCACCTTTCTGAGAATGAATCTATTAATTTAATGTCTTTTGCAATCTAGATAGACTGAGAATTCCCCAAATTATCAAATCCTAGATCCCTTTTGCTTAACCATTTTTCCCTCAATTTACCTCATTCCTTTGACATTTTACTATATGCAGCAAGAATAAATCAGACCACACCTTCAACACGTTGCTTGGAAATCTCCTCAGCTAAATATCCAAGTTCATTTCTTACAAGCTCTGATTTCCACACAACTGTAGGACACAACTCACTAAGTTTTCTGCCAGTGTAACAAGGATTGTCTTTCCTTAAGTTTCCAATAACATGTTCCTCATTTGCTTCTGAGCCCTTATCAACAGCACCTTTAATGTTCATATTTCTACGATTTTGCTTATGACAATATATGTATTCTCTAAGATGATGTAGGTTTTCTCTTCCATGCTCCTCACTTCCTTCTGAGATCTCACCAGAATCACCTTCAAAGTTGTTATTTCTACTGACAGTCTTTTCAATTCAATCTAGGACATTTCTATTAAGCTTCTCAACATTCCTCTAGCTTCTACCCATTAGCCAATTCCAAAGCTACTTTCATATTTTTAGGTATTTGTTACAGCAGCATTCCACTTTTAGGTAGCAAAATCAGGTATTAGTTTCTTGTGGCTGCTGTAACAAGTGACCACAAACTTGGTGACATAAAACAATAGAGCTTTATTTTCCCACAGTCTGGAGGTCATAAACCTGAAATCAGCATCACTGGCCTAAATCAAGTGTGTCAGAAGGGCTGTACTCTATCTACAGGTTCTAGGGAAAATTCATTTTTTGCCTCTTTCAGGTTCTGATTACTCACATCATTCCTTGGCTTCAGGTGGCATTATTCCAATCTTGAAGGCCAGCATCCTCGGATCTCTCTCTATTCCATTATCACATTGCCTTCTCCTCTGTGTATCTCTTCAAATCTCTCTCCACCTTTATTCCTTCCTTCCTTCCTTCCTTCCCTCCCTTCCTTCCTCCCTTCCTCCCTCCCTCCCTCCCTCCCTCCCTTCTTTCCTTCCACGTTCAGTTTTTATTTTCTCTAAAAATTGAGGTAAAGGGAACTCTTTAGAAAAAGAAACAATCTGCATGATTGAAAATGGAGGTCCTAACTTACACAGTGTTATATGTCAATTATATCTCAATAAGGCTGGCAATATTTTTAACCTTAAAAAAAGAACTGGAAAAAGAAAATGGGAAGGTCCAGCTTCATACAGTGGCTTCAGGATGCTCAGAGGAAGGAACTAAAGTTGGCCAAGGTTAGCCAAGATTTTCCTGAGTTGTCTAGACTCAAGAGATGCGACTAGTATTCCAAAGAGAAAAGAGATCAGTCAAAAGTTTGAGTCTTACAGTCCCTGGAAATATGTAACCCTGATGCTCCTGTCGCCTCAGCTGAAAATGTTCGCTGGCATTTCTGGTATTGATGAAGAAATTGCCCCCAATTTCCCAGGCTCTTCTGCCTTCCCCATGCCCACCTGGGATCTTCCCAGTCCTCCTGCCCCAAGAGAGCACTCTATTCATGAAATTATTGGAGAAGAATCCTCTGCAGTTGTGAGCATCTCATGCTGTAAGCCAGCTTCACAAGAGCATTGGGTGTGCCAAGGTAAGGGTCAGGAGAATCAGAACAGGGCAGGGTTTGCAACAGCAGTAAACCAGAAGGAAAATCCTTCAGGATGGTCCTTCTCCTTGGTCCCCTTTCATTATGGCATGGACTTGGCCTGATAAGGCTGTGGCTCTTCCACCAGCTCTACTCCCACTGGATATCTAGAAGCTCACAGCTGACGTTCCACAGGCACTCAGCCATTTTGTTACTTCAGGCCCTTGGAGATACCCAGGTCCTCTTGCCGTCATTGAAGTACTTGGCACTCAGGGGCTCCAGGCCCTCAGTTATGGCACAGTGCAGCCTGGTCTGCGCCCCCTTCTCCCACACCAATTTGAAAAAGAGGGAGAAGAGCTGCCAGAGCAGGCACAGCAAGAAAGAGTATTGGACAAGCTCAGAGTGGACCATGCCTGGGTGCACTGCATACAGGGTGGCCCCCATCTGTTGGAGCCTCTTGGCCAGCTCCCAAGTAAAAAGTATTGGCCATCTTGCTGTGGCAATATGCAAAGCCCCAGCTGTAGCACTTCTCACTCTCAAGGTCCTGGAAGTGAATCTTGCCAGCATGGTGAGCCACCGATGACAGGTTCACCATCTGTGCAAGAGCAGACTCTTTCAGCTGCTCCAGGAGAGAGCAAGTGAGAAGGAAGTGGCCCAGGCAGTTGATTCCCAGGTGGGTTTCAAAGCTGTTAGCTGTCTTGGAATATGGACACATCATCATTCCTGTATTGTTGATCAGAATATGGAGCTGCTTTTGCACTGCCAGAAGGCTTTCAGCAAAAGCTCAGATGGATTTGGTACTGGATAGGTCCAGTTTCCACACCAGCACCTGGGAGTTCTTTGTATTAGCTCAGATTTCACTAGCAGCAGATTCCCACTTCAGTACATCTCAGCAGGCAATGCATACTCCTCTGCGAGTGAGCTCTCTGGCCGTCTCCTTACTGATGCCCATGTTGGCTCCAGTGATCACCACTATCTTCCTGGGAAGCTGCACATTTGTTCTCCAAATCTCACCAGCAAAGAACTTCCTAATGGACAGAGCTATCACATACAGGAAAGAAAGGAGGGAGGTGAGTAGTCCTAAGATAACCAGCATCTTTTCAACTTCTTTAGTTGCTGCTGCTTTAGCAAAAGCAGCTTCGACTCCAATTCTGGCTCCAGCCCCTGGTCTGGCTCCAATTCTCGGCTGCTTCTCTCTGCTTCTCCCTCCCACTCCCTTATCTCCTCTCTCTCCTGGACTCTGGGCATCTCTTATGCATCCTTATGAAGATACATGTAGTTGCATTTAGGACCCACCCAGATAATCCAGGATAATCTCAACAGCCTTAACTTAATCATATTTGCAAAGAACCATTTTCCAAGTAAGGTAACATTTACAGTGTCCAGGGACTATGACCTACTATCTTTGGGGGCCATTATTCTGCCTACTGCAAGGAGTAAGTCAGATGCCTTGTTCTGAAGTTCTGGGGTCACTGGGTTTGGAAAGGAGTGACTGGAGCTCTTTGAGGCCAAATGGGGTGGAAGACAGTGCAGCCTGGTGGGAGGGATGTGGGCTCTGTAGGCAGACAGACCTGAGTTCACTTCCCTGCCCCAACACCTGATGACTGAGTGACCTTGGGCAAGTCACTCAACCTCCCTGACTTTCCATTTCCTCCTCTGTGAAATGAGGTAATAACTGCACCTCCCTCACAAGGCTGTTTTAACTTGTGCTTGTAAAGCACTTAGCGTAGGGCTAGGCACATAGTGAGTAATCTACGAACATTGACTGTTGTTATTATTGACTGATGAACATGGTGATAATAATACCATGCATGTATTGTGCGCTTACTCTGTTTTGGGTTCACAAGAAACCCAAACGCTCCCAGGAGCATGTGATATAGATGTCACAGATGTAGATTCAAGAGGCCAGAATTTGCCTAAGGTCAGACAGTCAACAAATAGTAGAGGGAGGAATGAAGACCATGTTTGGCTAATCCTTCACCACAATGCTAGTCTCCACCCCATGAGGAGACTGTAAACCCCAGCACCTGCAGAGAGCACGTGTAAATGAGGAATACATCTACAAGTAGGAAAGCCTGTGGCCAGTTGTGTGGAGGGACTTGCCTACTGTCAGGGCTACAGACTATAGTGTGAGAAACCAGGATGGTGGAAGTCTCTGTGCTCAGCACTTTTCCAACAAGGGAACAGGAGAGACTCTGTGCTGGTGGTGGTGACAGACCCCTGTGTGAGAGCAAGGCCTGCACCAGGACCCAGGATGCTGTGGACCTTCTGACTCCAGGATGGATGAATGAAAAGGCCAGCATTATGTGGCTGTGGGAGTTTCCCATATTGTCTAGAATATTGTTCATTGAGCTGAAGATTCTTTTGCTCTATAGTATATTTCCACTTCTCTTTTAAAAGAGTAAACTTTATATTGAAGTATAACATAAAGATGGAATTTTGCACAAATCATAACTATATCACTTGAGAGAAGTGGGGGAACTCAGAATCTGAGAGTTGGTGTTAAAGATAAATCATTGCTGCCAGGTATGAGATCAGAAAAATATATCTGCCAGTTTTATATCTCAACATCTTAAACTTTCTTGCATGTATTTCTGGCATGACTGATTATACAGATTGCTGCTATCTATGACGTTTTTTAAAAACAGCTTAATTGAGGTATAATTGACATACAGTAAATTGTACATATTTAAAGTATACAATTTGATAAGTTTATATTATATATAAATATATTCACCATAATCAAGTTAGTAAACATTCATCACTCTCTCATCCCCACTTGCATACACCTAATCAAGCACTGATTTGCTCTCTGTCACTGAAGATTAATTTGCATTTTATAAGGTTTCATGTAAATAGAAACATACTCTATGTACCCCTGGTTGTCTGGCTTCCTTCACTCAGTATAATTATTTTGAGATTTATCCATGTTGTGTAATATGGACTCCAATTTGTTTATTCAGTCACCTGTTTTTTAAAATATTTATTTATTTATTTATTTGGTTGCACCGGGTCTTAGTTGCAGCAGGCAGGCTCCTTTGTTGTGGCTCGCTGGCTCCTTAGTTGTGGCATGCGAACTCTTAGTTGCAGCATGCATGTGGGATTTGGTTCCCTGACCAGGGATCACACCCAGGCCCCCTGCATTGGGAGCATGGAGTCTTATCCACTGCGCCACCAGGGAAGTCCCTCATTCACCTGTTGATGGACATTAAATTGTTTTCAGTTTTTGACTATTAGATATAAAATTGCCATGCAAATCTTGTACAAGTCTTCATAGGGACATATATTTTCTTTTCTCCTGGGTGAAAACTTAGAAGTGGAATAGCTGTTAAACCCTCCAACTTTGTTTTTATGGTAGGTGCATTGTTAGATTTTAAAGAAACTACCAAACTGTTTTCCAAATTGGTTGTACCATTTTACGTTCCCATCAGCAGTGTATGGGCATTCCAGCTCTTCCACATCTATGCCAACACCTGCTATGGGTAGTCATTTTAATTTTAGCCATTTTAGTTAAGTGTGTAGTGGTATGTCTTTATGCTTTAAATTTGTATTCCCCTAATGACAATGGTGCTGAACACCTTTTCATGTATTTGTCATTTGTATATCTTCTGCTCAAATCTTTTGCCCGTTTTTTATTGGGCTATTTTCATATTGATGAGTTTTGTGAGTCTTTTTTATACTTAGATACATGTTTCTGCAAAGACTTTTCCTAGACTGTGGCTTGTTTTTTGTTTTGGTTTTAACTATAACAATTTCTTGAGTACTTTATTTAATTTATTTATTTATTTTTGGCTGTGTTGGGTCTTCGTTGCTGTGCACGGGCTTTCTCTAGTTGCAGTAAGCGGGGGCTACTCTTCATTGTGGTGTGGGCTTCTCATTGGGGTGGCTTCTCTTGTCGCAGAGCATGGGCTCCAGGCACTCGGGCTTCAGTAGCCGTGGCCCGCGGGCTCCACAGCGCAGGCTCAGCAGCCGCGGCACATGGGCTTAGCTGCTCCACAGCATGTGGGATCCTCCTGGACCAGAGCTTGAACCTGTGTCCCCTGCATTGGCAGGCGGATTCTTAACCACTGCGCCACCAGGGAAGCCCTGTGTCTTGTTTTTTAATGATCTTAACTGTGTCCTTTAAAGAATGGAGTTTTCAGTTTTGGTAAAATCTAATTTATCAATTTGTTCTTTTATGAATTGTGTTTTGCTGTCAAAACAAAGAAATATTTGCCTAACAATGTCAAAATTTTTTCCTGTGATTTCTTCTAGAAGTTTTATACTGTTAGGTTATACATGTAGGTCTATGATCTATTTTGAGTTAATTTTTGAATATATTGCAAGGTATGGATCCAAGTACATTCTTTTGCAATGAATATCCAGTTGCTCCAGCACCATTTGTTGAAAAGGCTATCCTTTCTCCACCACAATGCCTTTGTACCTTAAAAAAATCAGTTGTCTATATACATGTGTGGGTTTTTGTCTGGAGTATCTACTGTGCCCTGTGGACTGGTACACTGGTACAACCAATTTGGAAAACAGTTTGGTAGTTTCTTTAAAATCTAACAATGCACTTACCATAAAAACAAAGTTGGAGTGTTTAACAGCTATTCCACTTCTAGGTTTTCACCCAGGAGAAAAGAAAATATATGTCGCTATGAAGACTTGAACGAGATTTGCATGGCAATTTTATTTCACTGCTTCCCAGAAGTGAAACTGATGTGTTAATGGGGCTGTGTAACCTTGGTCCCTACAACAGCAGCCCAAGTCAGCTGGATCCAGTACCCAGTACCCTGGAATGGTTGCAGTGACGCCCAGGCTCAGCATCCCTTCCAGGTGGATGTTGAGATTCACACTGCCTCTGGGTAGCAAAATCCAGATGCTGGTCATCAAATCCTGAATAATTCACCAGGTGTTCTTTCTCTGTCCCAGAAGGTCCCATGGCCCCATTGGCCCTTGTACCCTCATTCCTTTCAATCTGCAGAGCTGCAAAGGAAAGCAGCTTAGGCCATCTGCCAAGAAATCTGGGACACACAATTCTCCCCTTAGGCTTTTGAATCTGCTGGTGCGGCTGGTATGTCCTGGTACCTGGCTACCTGGAGGCAGGGGGTTGGACAAAATCACCTACTGGGGCATAGACAGCACAGAGAGGAGACACTTTCTGTAGCCCAGGTCCAAGGGTGTCAGATGTGGGTCCCTCACTCCTGCCCTGAGGATACCCCAGCTGCTCCTGGGCAGAGATGCAGTTTTTCTGCTTCCTTTAGTCCCTCCCAACCCCCTCCCCAGGCCTGTCCAGTGGGAGGAAGGCATCAGCCCTCATTCTGATCCTTTTCCTGGGGAGTGTTCTCCGTAGGTTTCGCTGGACATGTGAATTTATTCTGGAGGGGCGATATAGTAGGGACTCAGTGGGACAGATGACAGGGCAAGGGCTCCTCCAGAGAGAGGCCAGCGTAGCCCAATCCCTGACTTAGATTCTTATAGATTCGCCTCCAGTTTTGCCTGTGAGTTGAGTGCACATTCCTTGGGTAGAAGACCCTCCATCCCTGCCTCACCAAGTTGCACACTCTGTCATTTTTTTTTTTCGATACGCGGGCCTCTCACTGCTGTGGCCTCTCCCATTGCAGAGCACAGGCTCCGGACGTGCAGGCTCAGCGGCCATGGCTCACGGGCCCAGCCGCTCCGCAGCATGTGGGATCTTCCCTGACTGGGGCACGAACCCGTGTCCCCTGCATCAGCAGGCGGACTCTCAACCACTGCGCCACCAGGGAAGCCCCGCACACTCTGTCTTTTATCTGCTTATCTATTTCTGACTCTTTCTCTCTCACAGCCTCTCAGATTCCTCTCTCCCTCCCTCACACTCTCCCTCTTCTTCTGTTTCTCTCTCCTCTTTACCTCTTGCCTAAAGGTGTTTGTGGCAGCATCTATAGCCAATGTCCAAACCCTAATACAATCACAAACCAGGGCAGTGACGTTGCCTTTTAGTTGTTGTCATATCTTGGGACCCCAGCAGGACCTGGACACCCTGCTGAGGTCACCAGTGTATCATTTACTTCCAGACTCGAATGAAACAACTCACTGCAAACCACCCCTGGAGATGTGACGTCAACCACCTGGGAGGCAGCGAAGGATGAGGAACTCTCAGCATCACCTTTCCACTTTGGACCAAGCTCCTGAACTGGAAAGGGCCTATCTGCTCAGCCCTCCCCACTCCCCATGCTGCAGGGTTTTGCAATGAAGTTTTTTCTTTCCTGATATCGATAACCTTTCTGCTTTTGCAAAATCAAAAATTTTAAGTTAATTTTGCATAATTAACTAGATTTTAGAGGAGAATTTTAATTCATGTTTCTTAGAAAAATAATTTTCTGTAGCCTTTTATTTCCTATTATTGTAGCAAGTACTCTAGAGATAATAACTAAATATTGGCCACACTGGCATACAGGACAAATTTTACCTTTCATTAAACCTAAATTAAATAAAATAGTGAAACTCCTCAGTCCTTAGGCTGAATAAGCCCGCAACCAAGAGCTCAGATGAATCCTCTTAACCTTCAACACACCATATCCAGGGAATCCAGTAGGCAGGGATATTTGCAATCAGGTCTCTAGAGACATTTACTGCAGAAAGGAACTGGAGCATAGATTCACAGGGAACCCCTCTCCCAGGGCCCAACACTTCACTCTGAGCCTGCACATGAGGTAATGAATGAAATTTGTAACCCAAAGGGAGTGGGGTGGGAACGTGGTGGAAAGAAGGAGGGCATGGGGACTAGGACAGAGCAGGAAGCAATATTTCTCTGAGTATACCTTTTTGCAGAGCTTTGAGTCTTAGAATAGTCACGTTTCACAGATTCTAGAAAAAAATAAGGAAAGTAAGAAAGTGGTTGCAAAATAAATAAATTAAAATAAACTAGGATGAGAGGGGAACCCCAAATGGGATGTAAACAGAAAAAATGGAACCTAACTGTATTACAAATGAATAATATAACCACACCGAAGGGCATGGGGGAGAAAATAACTAACCTAAGTAGCTTTGGGAAACAATATTTATTTTGAAGGCTGAAAGCAAAAAGAACTGTACACAAATGTTGTACTTTAGTTAGTAAATTTGTTTTTAAACAGGGGTATGTTTAGGAATTCTGAAACTACCTTATATGAAGATCTGAGCAAACAAATATATGATAGATAACAAGAGTCATGTTTTCCATTGTCAGAGAAAGGCATTTCAAATATGGGAAAGGGATAAGTTTACAATAACCCTGAGGTCTTGGATTGGAATCAGAGATATAAGAATGAATCCAAGGGACAGTCTACAAAACAACCTGCCTATGTTTGACAAAAATGTCAATGTCATAAAAGATGAAGAAATGCTAGATTTCAAAAAGACTGAAAAAAAAAAGACTGAAAGATGTGACAAGTAAATGCAACACACTATCCTGGACTGGATCTGGGAACAGAAAAAAAATGTTTTCTTTTGCTAGTAAGGGCATTATTGGGACTATTGGCACATTTTTTTTTAACATCTTTATTGGGGTATAATTGCTTTACAATGGTGTGTTAGTTTCTGCTTTATAACAAAGTGAATCAGTCATACATAAACATATGTTCCCATATGTCTTCCCTGTTGCGTCTCCCTCCCTCCCACCCTCCCTATCCCACCCCTCCAGGCTGTCACAAAGCACCGAGCCAATATCCCTGTATTGGCACATTTTTAAAAAGATTTGCAGATTAGATAATAGTGTTGAATCGATGTTAATTTCCTGGCTTTGTTTTTATACTGTAGTTATACAAAATAATGTCTAGCTTTTTAGGAAAAATACACTAGTATTTAGGGACATTTACTTCCAAATGTTTCAGGAAAAAATATAATTACTATTCTTGCAACACTATCTGTAAGTCTGAAATCATTTCCAGATAAAAAGTTAAAATAAATGCAGATTATTGGACCTCAACCTTACCTACTGGATCAGAAAATCTGGGTCTAGGGCCGAAGAATATGTATGAAGGGTATTACTCACTGTGTCAAAAAATTCTTGAGAAGAGCTTTGATTTTTTTTTAACATCTTTACTGGAGTATAATTGTGTTACAGTGGTGTGTTAGCTTCTGCTTTATAACAAAGTGAATCAGCTATACATATACATACATCCCCATATCTCCTCCCTCTTGCGTCTCCCTCCCACCCTCCCTATCCCACCTCTCTAGGTGGTCACAAAGCACCGAGCTGATCTCCCTGTGCTATGCGGCTGCTTCCCACTAGCTATCTACCTTACGTTTGGTAGTGTATATATGTCCATGCCTCTCTCTCGCTTTGTCACAGCTTACACTTCCCCCTCCCCGTGTCCTCAAGTCCATTGTCTACGTCTGCGTCTTTATTCCTGTTCTGCCCCTAGGTTCTTCAGAACCGTTTTTTTATTTGTTTGTTTTTTTAGATTCCATATATATATGTGTTAGCATACGGTATTTGTTTTTCTCTTTCTGACTTACTTCACGCTCTATGTCAGACTCTAGGTCCATCCACCTCACTACAAATAGCTCAATTTCGTTTCTTTTTATGGCTGAGTAATATTCCACTGTATATATGTGCCACATCTTCTTTATCCATTCATCTGTCAATGGACACTTAGGTTCTTCCGTCTCCTGGATATTATAAATAGAGCTGCAATGAACATTTTGGTACATGACTCTTTTTGAACTATGGTTTTCTCAGGGTATATGCCCAGTAGTGGGATTGCTGGGTCGTATGGTAGTTCTAATTTTAGTTTTTTAAGGAACCTCCATACTGTTCTCCATAGTGTCTGTATCAATTTACATTCCCACCAGCAGTGCAAGAGGGTCCCCTTTTCTCCACACCCTCTCCAGCATTTATTGTTTCTAGATTTTTTGATGATGGCCATTCTGACTGGTGTGAGATGATACCTCGTTGTACTTTTGATTTGCATTTCTCTAATGATTAATGATGTTGAGCATTCTTTCATGTGTTTTGTTGGCAGTCTGTATATCTTCTTTGGAGAAACGTCTATTTAGGTCTTCTGCCCATTTTTGGATTGGGTTGTTTGTTATTTTGTTACTAAACTGCATGAGCTGCTTGTAAATTTTGGAGATTAATCCTTTGTCAGTTGCTTCATTTGCAAATATTTTTTTCCATTCTGAGAGTTGCCTTTTCGTACTGTTTATGGTTACCTTTGCTGTGCAAAAGCTTTTAAGTTTCATTAGGTCCCATTTGCTTATTTTTGTTTTTATTTCCATTTCTCTAGGAGGTGGGTCAAACAGGATCTTGCTGTGACTTATGTCATAGAGTGTTCTGCCTATGTTTTCTTCTAAGAGTTTATCACGTCTGGCCTTACATTTAGGTCTTTAAACCATTTTGAGTTTATTTTTGTGTATGGTGTTAGGGAGTGTTCTAATTTCATTCTTTTCCATGTAGCTGTCCAGTTTTCCTAGCACCACTTATTAAAGAGGCTGTCTTTTCTCCACTGTATATTCTTGCCTCCTTTATCAAAAATAAGGTGACCATAGGTGCGTGGGTTTATCTCTAGGCTTTCAGTCCTGTTCCATTGATTTATATTTATTTTTTTGTGTCAGTACCATACTATCTTGATTATTGTAGCTTTGTCTGAAGTCTGGGAGCCTGATTCCTCCAGCTCCGTTTTTCATTCTCAAGATTGCTTTGGCTATTCGGGGTCTTTTGTGTTTCCATACAAATTGTGAAATTTTTTGTTCTAGCTCTGTGAAAAATGCCAGTGGTAATTTGATAGGGATTGCATTGAATCTGTAGATTGCTTTGGGTAGTAGAGTCATTTTCATAGTATTGATTCTTCCAATCCAAGAACATGGTATATCTCTCCATCTATTTGTATCATCTTTATTTTCTTTCATCAGTGTCTTACAATTTTCCGCATACAGGTCTTTTGTCTCCTTAGGTAGGTTTATTCCTAGATATTTTATTCTTTTTGTTGCAATGGTAAATGGGAGTGTTTTCTGATTTCAATTTCAGATTTTTCATCATTAGTGTATAGGAATGCCAGAGATTTCTGTGCATTAATTTTGTATCCTGCAACTTTACCAAATTCATTGATTAGCTCTAGTAGCTTTCTGATAGCACCTTTTGGATTCTCTATGTATAGTATCATGTCATCTGCAAACAATGACAGCTTTACTTCTTCTTTTCTGATTTGGATTCCTTGTATTTCCTTTTCTTCTCTGATTGCTGTGGCTAAAGCTTCCAAAACTATGTGGAATAACAGTGGTGAGTGTGGGCAACCTTTTCTTGTTCCTGATCTTAGTGGAAATGCTTTCAGTTTTTCACCATTGAGGACCATGTTGGCTGTGGGTTTGTCATATACGGCCTTTACTTTGTTGAGGAAAGTTCCCTCTATGCCTACTTTCTGCAGGGTTTTTATCATAAATGTGGTGTTGAATTTTGTCAGAAGCTTTTTCTGCATCTATTGAGATGATCATATGGTTTTTCTCCTTCAATTTGTTAATATGGTTTATCACATTGATTGATTTGCATATATTGAAGAATCCTTGCATTTCTGGGATAAACCTCACTTGATCTTGGTGTATGATCCTTTTAATGTGTTGTTGGATTCTGTTTGCTAGTATTTTGTTCAGGATTTTTGCATCTATGGTCATCAGTGATATTGGCCTATAGTTTTCTTTCTTTGTGATATCTTTGTCTGGTTTTGGTATGAGTGTGATGGTGGCCTCGTAGAATGAGTTTGGGAGTTTTCCTCCCTCTGCTGTATTTTGGAAGAGTTTGAGAAGGATAGGTGTTAGCTTTTCTCTAAATGTTTGATAGAATTCGCCTTTGAAGCCATCTGGTCCTGGGCTTTTGTTTGTCGGAAGATTTTTAATCACAGTCTCAATTTCAGTGCTTGTGACTGGTTTGTTTATATTTTCTATTTCTGCCTGGTTCAGTCTCAGAAGGTTGTGCATTTCTAAGAATATGTCCATTTCTTCCAGATTGTCCATTTTTTTGGCATATAGCTGCTTGTAGTAATCTCTCATGATCCTTTGAATTTCTGCAGTGTCAGTTGTTACTTCTTTTTCATTTCTAATTATATTGATTTGAGTCTTCTCCCTTTTTTCTTGATGAGTTTGGCTAATGGTTTATCAATTTTGTTTATCTTCTTAAAGAACCAGCTTTTGGTTTTATTTGATCTTTGTTATTGTTTCCTTCACTTCTTTTTCATTTATTTCTGATCTGATCTTTATGATTTCTTTCCTTCTGCTAACTTTGCAGTTTTTTTGTTCTTCTTTGTCTAATTGCTTTAGGTGTAAGGTTAGGTTGTTTATTTGAGATATTTCTTGTTTCTTGAGGTAGGATTGTATTGCTATAAACCTCCCTCTTAGAACTGCTTTTGCTGCATCCCATAGGTTTTGGGTCGTCATTGTCATTTGTTTCTGGGTATTTTTTGATTTCTTCAGTGATCTCTTGGTTATTAAGTAGTGTACTGTTTAGCCTCAATATGTTTATGTTTTTTACAGATTTTTTTTCCTGTAATTGATATCTAGCCTCATAGTGTTTCAGTTGGAAAACATACTTGATACCTTTTCAATTTTCTTAAATTTACCAAGGCTTGATTTCTGATCCACAGTATGATCTATCCTGGAGAATGTTCCATGAGCACTTGAGAAGAAAGTGTATTCTGTTGTTTTTGGATGAAATGTCCTACAAATATCAAATAAGTCCATCTTGTGTAATGTGTCATTTAAAGCTTGTGTTTCCTTGTTTATTTTCATTTTGGATGATCTGTCCATTGGTGAAAGTGGGGTGTTAAAATCCCCTAGTATGATTGTGTTACTGTCGATTTCCCCTTTTATGGCTGTTAGTATTTGCCTTATGTATCGAGGTGCTCCTATGTTGGGTGCATAAATATTTACAATTGTTATATCTTCCTCTTGGATCGATCCCTTGAACATTATGTAGTGTTCTTCTTTGTCTCTTGTAATAGTCTTTATTTTAAAGTCTATTTTGTCTGATATGAGAATTGCTACTCCAGCTTTCTTTTGATTTCCATTTGCATGGAATATCTTTCTCCATCCCTTCACTTTCAGTCTGTATGTGTCCCTAGGTCTGAAGTTGGTCTCTTGTAGACAGCGTATATATGGGTCTTGTTTTTGTATCCATTCAGCCAGTCTATGTCTTTTGGTTGGAGCATTTAATCCATTTACATTTAAGGTAGTTATTGATAAGTATGTTCCTATTCCCATTTTCTTAATTGTTTTGGGTTTGTTATTGTAGGTCTTTTCCTTCTCTTGTGTTTCCTGCCTAGAGAAGTTCCTTTAGCATTTGTTGTAAAGCTGGTTTTGTGGTACTGAATTCTCTTAGCTTTTGCTTGTCTGTAAAGGTTTTAATTTCTCCATCTAATCTGAATGAGATCCTTGCTGGGTAGAGTAATCTTGGTTGTAGGTTTTTCCCTTTCATCACATTAAATATGTCTTGCCACTCCCTTCTGGCTTGCAGAGTTTCTGCTAAAAGATCAGCTGTTAACCTGTTGGGGATTCCCTTGTATGTTATTTGTTGTTTTTCCCTTGCTGCTTTTAATAGTTTTTCTTTGTATTTAATTTTTGATAGTTTCGTTAATATGTGTCAGCATGTTTCTCCTTGGATTTATCCTGTATGGGACTCTCTGCACTTCCTGGGCTTGATTGACTATTTCCTTTCCCATATTAGGGAAGTTTTCAGGTATAATCTCTTCAAATATTTTCTCAGTCCCTTTCTTTTTCTCTTCTTCTTCTGGGCCCCCTATAATTCGAATGTTGGTGTGTTTAATATTGTCCCAGAGGTCTCTGAGACTGTCCTCAATTCTTTTCATTCTTTTTTCTTTGTTGTGCTCTTCGGTAGTTATTTCCACTCTTTTATCTTTCGGGTCACTTATCTGTTCTTCTGCCTCAGTTATTCTGCTATGGATCCCTTCTAGAGAAGTTTTAATTTCATTTATTGTGTTGTTCATCATTGTTTGTTTGCTCTTTAGTTCTTCGAGGTCCTTGTTAAACGTTTCTTGTATTTTCTCCATTCTGTTTCCAAGATTTTGGATCATCTTTACTATCAATACTCTGAATTATTTTTCAGGTAGACTGCCTATTTCCTCCTCATTTATTTGGTCTGGTGGGTTTTTACCTTGCTTTTTCATCTGCTGTGTGTTTCTCTGTTTTCTCATTTTGCTTAACCTACTGTGTCTGGGGTCTCCTTTTTGCAGGCTGCAGGTTTGTAGTTCCCGTTGTTTTTGGTGTCTGTCCCCAGTGGCTATATTTGGTTCAGTGGGTTGTGCAGGCTTCCTGGTGGAGGGGACTGGTGTCTGTGTTCTGGTGGATGAGGCTGGATCTTGTCTTTCTGGTGGGCAGGACTGCATCTAGTGTTGTGTTTTGGGGTAACTGTGACCTTATTATGATTTTAGGCAGCCTCTCTGCTAATGGGTATTGTTTTGTTCCTATCTTGCTAGTTGTTTGGCATGGGGTGTCCAGCACTGTAGCTTGCTGATCGTTGAGTGGAGCTGGGTCTTAGCATTGTGATGGAGATCTTTGGGAGAGCTTTCGTTGTTTGATATTACATGGAGCTGGGAGGTCTCTGGTGAACCAATGTCCTGAACTTGGCTCTCCCACCTCAGAGGCACAGGCCTGACACCAGCCAGATCACCAAGACCCTGTCAGCCACATGGCTCAGAAGAAAAGGGAGAAAAAAAAGAAAGAAAAAAATAATAAAATAAAATAAAGTTATTAAAATTTAAACAATTATTAAAAATAAAAAACATTAAAAAGTCATTAAAAACAAGAAAGAAAGAAGAGAGCAACCAAACCAACAAACAGATCCACCAATGATAACAAGTGCTAAAAACTATACTAAAAACAAAACAAGACAAAAAAAATGGTCAGAGAGAACCCTCGGACAAATGGTAAAAGCAAAGCTATACAGACAAAATCACACAAAGAAGCATACACATACACATTCAGAAAAGGAGGAAAAGGAAAAAAAACTATATATATATATATATATATACAAAAAAGGAGGAAAGCAACCAAATCAATAAACAAATCTACCAATGATAATAAACTCTAAATACTAAACTAAGATAAACATAAAACCAGAAACAAATTAGATGCAGAAAGCAAACCCCAAGTCTACAGTTGCTCGCAAAGTCCACCTCCTCAATTTGGGATGATTCCTTGTATATTCATGTATTCCACAGATGCAGGGTACATCAAGTTGATTGTCGAGATTTAATCCGCTGCTCCTGAGGCTGCTGGGAGAGATTTCACTTTCTCTTGTTTTTTCGCACAACTCCTGGGTTTCAGCTTTAGATTTCGACATGCCTCTGTGTGTAGGTCGCCTGCGGGTGTCTGTTCTTCGCTCAGAAAGTAAGGGGTTAAAGGAGCAGGTGATTCGGTGGCTCTGGCTCACTCAGGCCCGGGGGAAGTAGGAGTACGGATGCGGGGTGAGCCTGCAGTGGCAGAGGCCGGTGTGATGTTGCACCAGCCTGAGGCCTGCCGTGTTTTCCCAGGATCACGGGACACTGGCAGTGGTGGGCTGCACAGGCCCCCCAGAGAGGATGTGTGGATATTGACCTGTGCTTGCACACAGGCTTCTTGGTGACTGTAGCAGCAGCCTTAGCGTCTTATGCCCGTCTCTGTAGTCCGCGCTGATAGCCGTGGCTCGCGCCCGTCTGTGGAGCTCATTTAAGCGGCGCTCTAAATCCCCTCTCCTCCTGCACCAGGAGACAAAGAAGCAGGAAAAAGTCTCTTGTCTCTTAGGCAGTTCCAGACTTTTTCCCGGACTCCCTCCTGGCTAGCTGTGGTGCACTCGCCCCTTCAGGCTGTGATCACACAGCCAACCCCAGTCCTCTCCCTGGGATCCGACCTCTGAAGCACGAGCCTCAGCTCCCAGCACCCGCCCGCCCCAGCGGGTGAGTAGAAAAGCCTCTCGGGCTGGTGAGTGCTGGTCAGCACAAATCCTCCATGCAGGAACCTCTCCACTTTGCCCTCCACACCCTGTTGCTGCCCTCTCCTCCTGGCTCCAAAGCTTCCCCTCTGCCACCTGCAGTCTCTGCCGGCGAAGGGACTTCTTAGTGTGTGGAGACCTTTCCTCCTTCACAGCTCCTTCCCACTGGTGTAGGCCCCATCCCTATTCTTTTGTCTCTGTTTTTTCTTTTTTCTCTTGCCCTGTCTAGGTACATGTGATATTTCTTGCCTTTTGGGAGGTCTGAGGTCTTCTGCCAGCGTTCAGTAGGTGTTCTGTAGGAGTTGTTCCACATGTAGATGCATTTCTGATGTATTTGTGGGGAGGAAGGTGATCTCCACATCTTACTCCTCCACCATCTTGAAGGTCTCCCCTGAGCTTTGATCTTAACTTCATGAAAATTCTTAATTTCCGGGGGTCCTGTCATAACTAGTTTCCCACATAATTGAGACAACTCTTAAAGATGTACATAGCTTTGTATTATTCTGCTTGGGCTGTCATAACAAAATACCATAGACTGGGTGGCTCAAACAACAGAAGTTTGTTTTTTCACAATTCTGGAGGCCAGAAAGTCCAAGATCAAGGTTCTGGCAGGGTTTGGCTTCTGGTGAGAGCTCTCTTCCTGGCTTGCTATCTCCTCTTTGCTATCTCCTCTTTGCATCTCTTGCATCTCCTCTTTGCACCCTCACATGGTGTCTCACAGATGTCTCTGGTGACTCCGGCTCTTTTCTAAGGACACTAGTTCTATCAGATCAGGACTCTACCCTCATAACCTCATTTAGCCTTAATCACCTCCTTAAAGGCCCTATGTCCAATACAGTCACATGGGGATTAGGACATCAACATGCAGGGCGGGGGGTGCTCAATTCAGTCCATAGCCACTACTGTATAACACTACTGAAGTCAAGACATGATTGTGGCTTTAGTCAGGACCACACAGAAGATTACATGTCCCCTGTTGTCCACATTGAATCTGGGTCTTGCGTCAGACTTCTACCATCTATTTCCCTCAGATCTGAACCTTGATCCTGGTCCTCTGTTAACTCTTCCTCTCAGGTCTGACTTGCACCTGGTTCTCTGTTCAATTTTCTCTCTACACAGCCTTCTGTTAATACTTCTGCCACTAATGTGCCGCTTGTCGGGACATCTAACTTAGGTCTCTGTTAAGTAACTATTTCATCATCAATTCAGTCTGGCGTGAAACCCAAACCCGAGTTCTATTTTTATTTCTTCCTTCATCAATGCCTCTTCTGATCTGTCAATCAAATCCAAGTTTCTTAACACCATTAGTTCCCCTCTCTGATCTTTATATTAAACCCAGATCACAGTTGTAGATTTTACTACCAATGCCCCTCTTTTCTGACCATGAATCTATCTGTTAAATCTTTAATCATCAGTGACCTTCAGTTTTAATCTCAAAACCAGGGCTCTGATAAGTATTCCACCAGCAGTGTGCCTATGTTTTATATCTTAAACCTGGGCCTCTGTTAATGTGTCCACCATCAATGCTCCTGTAACCTTGGTCCAGAGTCTCTATTGAGATTTCTATCAATTTCCTTTGTTCTAACCTTGAACATAGGCCTTTGAAACAATTCTGACATAACAGCTCGAGCCCCTCATTGATGCCCATCTGGTTTGAATTCAAACCTGATCTACCATCAGTTGTCTTCCCCTATTAATACACTGTGTCTGAATCAGATTTTCCACCACCATTAACCCTCTGGTTTGACCTCAGAATTAGGCATTATGGTAGATAGAATAATGGTCTCCCAAATATATCCACGTCCCAATCCTTGGAATCTGTAAATATGTTTTCTTACATGGCAATAGGGACATGGTAGATGTGATTAAGAATTTTGGGACTTCCCTGGTGGTCCAGTGGTTAAATCTCCTGGCTTCCACTGCAGGTGGCATGGTTGGGAAACTGAGATCCCTCATGCTGTGTGGTGCGGCCAAAAAAAAAAAAAAGAAAGAAAAAGAAAAAGAATCTTGAGATGGGAAGATTATTGTGGATTATCCAGATGGGTCTAATGTAATCACAAGGCTCCTCATAAGAGAGAGGGAGAGAGGGAGGAGAGTCAGAGTCAGAGAAGGAGGTGTGATGGTGGAAACAGAAGGTCACAGTCAAAGAGAGAGTTGAAGATGCTACATTGCTTGCTTTGAAGATGGAAGAAGGGGTCATTAGCCAAGGAAGCTGGAAAAAGCAAGGAAATGAATTCTCCCTAGAACTTCCAGAGAGAGTACAGCCTTGCCAACACCTTGGCTTCAGCCCAGTGAAACCCACTTTGGACTCCTGACCTCCAGAACTGTAAAGTAATAAACTTGTATTGGTTTAAGCCAACACAAGTTTGTGGTCATTTGTTAGAGCAGCAATAGGAAGCAAATACAGGCATCTTTGAAATATTCCACCATTGATGCCCACCTGGTCAGTATTCAAACTATGTCCTTGTTAACTCTTCCACCATCCATGCCCTCTGTGTGATCTCAAATCCCAGCCACTGTTAGCCATTCCACCACAAGAATCCCTTATCTATGTCCTCCCAACCTGTGCCCCTGTTAACTTTTCCAACCTAAATCAATCTCTGATTTTTACCTTGAACTCAGGCAACTGTTATCTATTCTACCATTAATGGGTTCTGATCTAGATGTAGAATCTAGGCTTTTGAGGGTAGATAGTAAACAGTCCCTTGTGTCTGTGTATTGCACTTGGAGGTCTGTTCACTTTTTCACTATCAGGGCAATTTATGCGTGAATCTTTTCTCAAGCCTGTTAACTCTTTCCCTATTGTTGCTCCCCAGAGTCTGTACATTGACTACAGGTCTCAGTTAAATCTTCCCCATCTATGTTCCTTTGGTGTGTATGGAAAATCAAACATCTGCTAACTCTTCCACTGTTAGTGCCTCTTCTCCTATGTGCATCAACCCCAGCCCTCAGTTAATGCTTGTATCATGAGTGCCCATTACGTGTGACCTTGAAGTCAGGTCTTTGTTAACTCTTCCACCATCATTGCCCCTTTGGTATAGGTTGTGAGTTGTGGGCCATTGTTAATTATACCACTATTAATGCTTCTCTGGTCTATTTCAGATTTGGGTCTAAGTTAACATTTCCATTTTCAAAGCCTCTCTGAATGACTTTGGAACTGGGCCACCATTCCACTATCAGAGCCCTCCTAATTTGACCTTGAAAGCAAGATTTTTGTTAAGTTTTCTCCATCCATACAACTTGGTAGAGATCTTGAATCCTAGGACATTCTTAAATACTGCACCATCAGAGATCCTCTATTTTGTAGATATAGAACCTACGCCTTTGTTAACTATTTATTCCCGTTCTGGGCTGACTTCAATCTAGCCCTTTGTTAAGTTTTCTAAAATCAGTGCCCCTTAGGTTTTACCTTGAACCTCTGACTCAACTCTTTGAGCTTTGATATGGGCTGCAAAAGGTCGCTTCTGCCCACTTTAACTGACGCGGGTAGAAAGTCCAGGCTGTGAGTGACAAGAGGGGGCGGGCCCTGACCTGAGGAAGGAGCAATAGGAGGGCAGGAGGGCGGTGACGCTAGGCTGGGAGGAGTGCGCCGGGAGTGAGGTCTGAGCCCCCAAGTGAATACAAACATGTCAAGGTACTCTTCACTTTCTCCAGACGTTTTAGAAATGAGGCTTCCACAGAACAGTCTTTCAGGTGGTGCTTCCACTCCCCGCCTCGCCCCCCGGTTCCCACCGAACACCCCAGCCAGTCTCATCGCCACGCCTTTGCTCACGCGGTGCCTCCGCTCAGGGCCTGGAATCTCCCCCCCTGGGACAGTCGCGGCGCTTCCGAGCTTCACACTGCTTTCGAGCACCCTGCCTCGGAAATATCACGGGGACTCCCCGGGCTCCAAAACGCATATATCTTCTGGTTGGAATGGCAGCCCCCAGAAGCCGTGGGAGGCACTAGCCATTTCCCGGCCAGCAACCGAGTTGCTGGCGCAGAGCGAATGACGCCATTTTTGTTACTGGCAGAGCTGGGCTTGGCGGCTGGTTCTGATCTGGCGAAAGATAAGCTAATTCGCCATCCAGACCCACCGAGGAGAGCTGGAAGGGGAAGGGATTTTCGAGGGATGTTGAGCCCATTTGTGCAAGCGGGGAGCCAAGCTCCCCCAAGCCTGGGGAGCTTTTGGGTCCTGAGAGCAGAGCCAGGGTGAGGGGCCTGGCTGAGTGATGGGAGTCTGTCTGGTCAGTGATGGGGACATGTGGAAGCTCTAATGAGGGGTCCTTTGGACTGAATGATGTGAACTACAGTGATAGGGGAGTCTGGAGGATCAGGTGTGTGGGGTATGTGATGCGGAGTTTATGGGGGTGAGTGATGGGGGATCTGTGAGGTGAGCAATGCTGCCTGTAGGGTGAATGATGGGATTTCAAGGGGATGAGTAAAGGGGGTCTATAGAGTGAGTGAAGGGGGTCTGGGGTGAGTGATGGAGGGTCTGTTGGGTGAGTGATGGGGGATTTGTGAAGTGAACAATAGGAGGTCTATAGGATGAGTGACAAGGGTCCATGGAGACAGGAATGGGAATGTGAAGGGTCATGTTGGGATTCTTTGGGGTCCATGATGGGTGGCTCTTTGAGATCAACAATACATCCATGAATAAACAAAAATCCCAGCCTTTGTGGTTTCAACATTCCAATGGAGGATTCAGACATTGAGGTTTTGATTTATATTCCCTGATGACTACCTTTTCATATATGTATTGATCACTTGGAGATCCTGTTTTGTGAGGTGCCTGTTCAGATCTTTTGCTCATTTTTATATTGCATTGTCTTGGTGACGTGTTTTGCAACTATCTCCTTAATTTTTGGTTTCTCTTTTCCTTATTGTGGCTTTGAATATTAAGATTTTAAGTTAAACTGTAAAGCACAATGTAAATGTAACATTTTGTTATCTTTTTTTTTTTTTGGCGGTACACGGGCCTCTCACTGTTGTGGCCTCTCCCGTTGCGGAGCACAGGCTCTGGACGCGCAGGCTCAGCAGCCATGGCTCACGGGCCTAGCTGCTCCGCGGCATGTGGGATCTTCCCAGACGGGGGCACGAACCCGTGTCCCCTGCATCGGCAGGCAGACTCTCAACCACTGCGCCACCAGGGAAGCCCTAACATTTTGTTATTCTTGAGTTAAAAACCAAACAATGTTTTCTGTAGTTTAGAAGGAGAATTAATTTTTTAGGGCATCCAGAAGCAGACTGAGGGTTGCATCTCTGAAAACCGTGGTGCCACAACAGCTGGGGAGGAGTTCTCTGCTTTTCATTTTCTCACCACCTCATTTTCTAATCACTGGTTGTGTGATCTCAGACAAGTCACTTTTCCTGTCTAGGCCTCAGTATCCTCTCTAGGAAATGAGGATGATATCAGGGCCTATCCTTGAGGCTTGGGATGATAATTAAGTGAGTTAATACCTGATTATTACCCATGGACTTGTAGCACTGATCATGTATATATTTGATGGATCTTCCATGAACTCTATGTCAGAGCTGCTCCTGTGATACCCAAGAAAATCCAATTAAAGAAATTAAATACCAAGGAATAAGATTGTGTCAGGTAGAGTTGAGCCTTGGAGGGCCACAAACTATTGTAATATCTTGGGGGACAGATGTTTGTTTGTTATTAAACAGTTGGGAGCATGATCTTGTGGCCTGCCTCTTCTTCACTTCACAGCTATCCTTCCATGCCATTAACTTTATTTCCATAGTAGTTTATTTCCAAACTTAGTTTATTTCTGTGGAAGTTTTCAAACATTGAGAACTGTATAATGAAACCTCATTTTACACATCACCCAGTCTCATCAATCATCAACTCTTGGCCAGTCTTATTTCATCTAGACCAGGAGATGGAAAACTGCAGGCAGTGGGCCAAATCTGGCATGCTTTTATACAGCCATAAGCTTAAGAATGGTTTTCACATTTTTTTAATGGTTGGATAAAAAAAAGAAGAATATTTTGTGAAATGTGAATATGATACAAAATTCAAATCATAGTGCCCATAAATGAAATATTGTAACACAGTCAAGGAGCATAATTGTTTTGTGTATTGTCTGTAGCTGCTCTCACCCTGCAATGGCAAAGCTGAGTAGTTGCTGGAGGAACCATAGGCTTCACAATTCTAAAATATTTGCTATCTGGCTCTTTACAGAAAAAGTTTGCCAACCCCTAACCTAGACTACACATTCATTTCTTCCTCCCAGATTGTTTTTTTCTTTGTTTTTAATTGAGGTATAACATAAAATGCACAAATATTAAGTGTACAGCTCAATAAATTTTTACATGTCTGTTATTATTTGAAACAAGTCCCAGACATATTGTTTTATCCATAAATACTCCATTATGTATCTGTAAACGATAAGGACTTAAAGGTCCATGCCATGGGCTTCCCTGGTGGCGCAGTGGTTGAGAGTCCGCCTGCCAATGCAGGGGACATGGGCTCGTGCCCCGGTCCGGGAAGATCCCACATGCCGTGGAGCGGCTGGGCTCGTGAGCCATGGCTGCTTAGCCTGCGCGTCCCGAGCCTGTGCTCCACAACGGGAGAGGCCACAACAGTGAGAGGCCCACGAACCACAAAAAAAAAAAAAAAAAAAAAGGTCCATACCATTATTCAAGGTAAAATAATTAACAATAATATCTTCAGATCATTAGTGGTTAAATTCCTTAATATCAAATATCTAGTCAGGACTCAAACTTTAATGATTATCTCAAAGATTTTTTGTCTGTTCAAATTAAGATTCCAGACAAGGTTCATACTTCAAATTTGGTTTCTGTGTCTCTTTAGTCTCTTAATCGTCTATAGTGTTATTTTTTTTTTATTTTTATTTTTTGCGGTATATGGGCCTCTCACTGTTGTGGCCTCTCCCGCTGCGGAGCACAGCCACTCCCCGGCATGTGGGATCTTCCCGGACCTGGGCACGAACCCGTGTCCCCTGCATCGGCAGGCGGACTCTCAACCACTGCGCCACCAGGGAAGCCCTATAGTGTTACTTTTAATGGTTGCCTGCCTTTCCATCCTTTGGAGGTTCCATAACTTATTCTCTCAGTTCTCAGTGATTGGGCATGTAGGTTATTTTCAATATTATGGTTTTAAAGACAAAGCTGTGATGAAGGTTCCTGCAGTTAAATCTCTGCACACATCCATGATTCTTACCTTAGGACAAAGTTATAGAGATGGAATTGCTGGTCAGATGAGAAACACAAGTTATCAATGAATGAACAAACAACACATTTCACATCCAGCCACTGCAGAGTGGCTAACCCAACTTGGTTTCTGAAGACTCTTCTGTAGTAGTCTTCAGACTCTCTGAACACTCTTCCCACCCCACCCCCAGTAGCTTTCCAAAGAGGAAAAGAAAATGATTGAGTCTCAGATAGGTTGTTTGTTTCCCACTTGGTTTTCCCACAGCAAAATGGGAAAGGGCAATTAGTTGAAAATAAGAATTAGAGAAATTTAGAGGGAATAGAAGATCAAGAAGCAGGTAAAGTTTCTGTGAAGAGACACAGATCATCTGGCCTTAGTTCAGATAAACTGAGCTGAACATTTAATCTGTGAGCTTCATGGCAGCCACAGTGAAAAGGGCAAACATGATCAGTTAGATGATTTGTGCTCTCCATCAAGAGAAATCAGTTCATCACTCCAGCTCCTCAGCAAGTCAAAATTTCTGGGCCTTTAGCCTAAGAAATTTTATTGTTGAGTTTTCATAAGGGCCAGTGGTTTTCAGCTCTGTGTGGTATCATCAGTAGTTGTTCCAAAGAGGCTGTTATTAGTTAAAAATTTCTGGCAGAGCCTTGGAGTGTGAGTGGTTTCCTGGTTTTCTATGGCTCCTTTGCTGTCATCTCAGTTTGTGGGGTCATGCTCTAACTCAAGGCCATCTCCTTTGCTCTTCCATTTTTAGTCTTTATTTTTTTCTCCTTGAAGGGCAATGCAATGTGGGGCAAAGAATGTAAACAACATAGCAAAGTAAAACAATTAGGAAGTGGAAATATCTCTGTAATCTAACTTCTGCCTTCTTCCCTGGCATAACTAGTATTATGTAATTTGGGGATGATCCTTCCAGACTCTTTATACATTTAACCTCATCCAGGTGTGTAGGTGTGCATTATAAATATGTGTGAGTGATCTTATTATTTTCATGTATTTTCCTTTACCATACACAAAAAATACACACACTGTATCTTCTGTTCTGCAACTTTCTTTTTTACCTATTGATAAAATATATCCAATACATGTAGTTTTAGTACATTTTATTACAGAAGTTTCAATTTTGAACGTCTACAAAAATAGATTTTAGTGAAGCCCTTTGTACTTATCAGTCAGCTGCAAATATTATCGACTGGTGGTCAATCTTGCTTTATCTATCATTTATCTCCACACACCCTTATCATCATCATCATCATCACCATTATCACCATCATCATCACCACCATTATCACCATCATCATCACCTAGCCAGTCCCTTATTAATATTTTGTTTAGGATTTTTACTACTATGCTCATGAGACATATTGGCCTGTAATTTTCCTTTCTTCTTGTCATGTTCTGGCATCACAGTTATGCTGGCCTCATATAACAATTTGGGAAGTGTTATCTGGAAGAGTTTGGGAAAATTGGTATTATTTCCTTCTTAAATGTTTGGAAGAATAAGTTATTAGGGTGTGGAATTTTCTTCGTGGGTAGGTTTAAAATTATGAATTCGATTTATTTAAAAGATATAATACCATTCAGGTTATCCATTTCTTTTTATGTCGGACTTGGTAAGTAGTGATTTTCAAGTAATTTGTCCAGTTTGTCTAAGTTAGGGGTCAGTAAACTTTTTCTGTAGATGACCAGATAGAAATATTTTTGGCTTTGTGGGCCATATGGTCTCTGTTGCAATTACTCAAATCTGCTATTGTAGGTTGAAAGCAGCTGTAGATAATATGTAAATCAATGAGGATGGCTGTTATCCAATAATATTTTATTTATGGACACTTGAAAGTTGAATTTCATATAATTTTCACATACTGCAAAATTTTCTTCTTTTTCACATTTTTTTCCCCAACCATTAAAAGTGTGAAAATCATCCTTAGCTTGTGGGCCAGATTTGGCCTGTGGGCCATACTTTACTGTCCCCGGATCTGCACTGTCAAATTTCTTGTCATAAAATTGGTCATAGTATCCTTTTATTAGCCTTTTATTGTTTGTAAGATATGAGGCCCTTGTTAATGGACCTTTTTATTGTTTCTAGTTTTTTCTTTGATATATAATAGTGAGTATAATAATAAAAATATTCACAGCCACTGTTTATTGAATGTTTACTGTGTGCCAGGCACCATTATAATAAATTCTAATGGAATTAACTCATCTAATTTACCCAGGAACACTTTGTGCTAGGTACTATTATTATCCCCATTTTTTAGATGAAGAAACTGAGGCACAGCTAGTACATGTTCTAGCCAGAAATCTAAAGCAGTGAAGTCATAAATAAGGGAACAGCCTTATAAATATATCTTTGTGGGACTTCCCTGGTTACACAGTGGTTAAGAATCAGCCTGCCAATGCAGGGGACACGGGTTTGAGCCCTGGTCCAGGAAGACCCCACATGCTGCGGAGCAACTAAGCCCATGCGCCACAACTACTGAGCCTGTGCTCTAGAGCCTGTGAGCCACAACTACTGAAGCCCGCATACCTAGAGCCCGTGCTCTGCAACAAGAGAAGCCACCGCAATGAGAAGCCTGCACACCGCAACGAAGAGTAGCCCCCGCTCACCGCAACCAGAGAAAGCTCGCTCACAGCAACGAAGACCCAACGCAGCCATAAATAAATAAATGAATAAATAAATAAATTTATTAAAAAAATATATATCTGGGGCTTCCCTGGTGGCGCAGTGGTTGAGAGTCGGCCTGCCGATGCAGGGGACACGGGTTCGTGCCCCGGTCGGGGAGGATCCCACATGTGGCGGAGCGGCTGGGCCCATGAGCCATGGCCGCTGAGCCTGCACGTCTGGAGCCTGTGCTCCGCATTGGGAGAGGCCACAGCAGTGAGAGGCCTGCGTACCGCAAAAAAAAAAAAAAAAAAAAAAAAAAAAAAAAATATATATATATATATATATATATATATCTGTATATTTGTCAAGTATTTATATAGGGCAAATTCTTTTTTAAAAAATTATT
Organism: Leucopleurus acutus; assembly: GCF_964270905.1. Taxonomy (NCBI): domain Eukaryota; kingdom Metazoa; phylum Chordata; class Mammalia; order Artiodactyla; family Delphinidae; genus Leucopleurus; species Leucopleurus acutus. The sequence goes on along the minus strand of NC_139148.1, from coordinate 42,151,754 downwards.
TTATTTTTGCCTGCTTTGGGTCTTCATTGCTGCTCGTGGGCTTCTCATTGCGGTGGCTTCTCTTGTTGTGGAGCACGGGCTCTAGGTGCGCGAGCTTCAGTAGTTGTGGCTCGTGGGCTCTAGAGAGCAGGCTCAGTAGTTGTGGAGCACAGGCTTAGTTTCTCCACAGCATGTGGGATCTTCCTGGACCAGGGCTCTAACCCATGCCCCGTGATTGGCAGGCGGATTCTCAAGCACTGCGCCACCAGGGAATCCCATATATGGGCCAAATTCTTAGACATGAGTGTGCTAGGTCAGAGAGCAAGCATGTTTAAAATTTAAAGATTATTTCTCAAATTCTATTTTGATATTGTATAATCAGCTACTACATGTGGCTACAAATCACTTACAAGCAGGACCATTTCCCAATATTTTCCCCACTACCAGATAGCATCAGTGTTTTTCATTCTTGCTGTTTTTATGGTTGAGCATTATATTTTATTTTCATTTGCTTTTCTGTAATGGTTAAACAAACATCAGCATCTTTTCGCATATTTATTTGCCATTTTGTGTTTCTCTGTAAATCTCCCCTTTCCTTCTTTGTCTTTTGCTTTCTAGCAGCTTTTTGTATATAAGTAATATGAATTTTGAAGTACACATTAAAATTTTTCTTTTGGATAGGTGGTGACTTATCTCTCAACCTTGTTGCCTGTCCTCACTAGAATATAAGATCTTCGAGGGAAGGTATTTTGGCCAGGTTTCTTTCCTGCTGTATCCCCAGTCCTTAGAACAGTGCCTGGTATTCAGCAGGTGCTCAGTAACTGATTGCTGAGTGGATGAATGCTTTTATCACTTAACAATATCTCTTAGAGATTGTTGCATATCATTGTACGTAGAGCTTACATGTTGCTTTTTATGGTTCCATATGGTATTTCCTTGTGGGGATTGAAGTATAATTGATTCATCCAATCCCCCATGAGGCTGTTTACATACTTTTGCTATTATAAACAGTACTATAGTACAGTATCTTCATATGTGCTGTTTTGCTCACATATATGAGTATTTATGTAGAATAATTTCTAGAAATGGAATTGCTAGTCAGAGGATATGTACATGTAAAATTTTGATGAATATTGCCAAATTAATTGCTCTTAAAATATATTATACCGGCATATACCCACAATTTGAGTGTGCTTGACATCTTCACCAACTCAGTGACGTATCAAACTCGAATCTTCAATAATATATAAAGGAAATGTGGTGTCTTGTTTTAATTTGCATTTCTCTTCATGTGAATGAAGTTGAACATCATTTTACATGTTTAGAATCCCTTTGCATTTCCTTTTCTGTGAATTGATGGTCATGTCCTTTGATGATGATTATTTTTTTAAACATCTTTATTGGAGTATAATTGCTTTACAATGTTGTGTTAGTTTCTGCTGTATAGCAAAGTGAATCAGCTGCATGTATACATATATCCCCACATCCCCTCCCTCTTGTGTCTCCCTCCCACCCTCCCTATCCCACCCCTCTAGGTGGTCACAAAGCACCGAGCTGATCTCCCTGTGCTATGCAGTTGCTTCCGACTAGCTATCTGTTTTACATTTGGTAGTGTATATATGTCAATGTTACTCTCTCACTTCGTCCCAGCTTACACTTCCCCCTCCCCGTGTCCTCAAGTCCATTCTCTATGTCTGCGTCTTTATTCCTGTCCTGCCCCTAGGTTCATCAGAACCATTTTTTTTTTAGATTCCATATATATGTGTTAGCATACGGTATTTGTTTTTCTCTTTCTGACTTACTTCACTCTCTATGACAGACTCTAGGTCCATCCACCTCACTACAAATAGCTCAATTTGGTTTCTTTTTATAGCTGAGTAATATTCCATTGTATATATGTGCCACATCTTCTTTATCCATTCATCTGTCGATGGACACTTAGGTTGCTTCCATGTCCTGGATATTGTAAATAATGCTGCAATGAACATTGTGGTACATGTCTCTTTTTGAATTATGGTTTTCTCAGGGTATATGCCCAGTAGTGGGATTGCTGGGTCCTATGGTAGTTCTATTTTTAATTTTTTAAGGAACCTCCATACTGTTCTCCATAGTGTCTGTATCAATTTACATTCCCACCAACAGTGCAAGAGGGTCCCCTTTTCTCCACACCCTCTCCAGCATTTATTGTTTCTAGATTTTTTGATGATGGCCATTCTGACCAGTGTGAGGTGATACCTCATTGTAGTTTTGATTTGCATTTCTCTAATGATTAGTGATGTTGAGCATCCTTTCATGTGTTTGTTGGCAATCTGTATATCTTCTTCGGAGAAATGTCTATTTAGGTCTTCTGCCCATTTTTGGATTGGGTTGTTTGTTTTTTTGATATTGAGCTGCATGAGGTGCTTGTATATTTTGGAGGTTAATCCTTTGTCAGTTAATTTGTTTGCAAATATTTTCTCCCATTCTGAGGGTTGTCTTGTTTATGGTTTCCTTTGCTGTGCAAAACTTTTAAGTTCCATTAGGTCCCATTTGCTTATTTTTGTTTTTATTTCCATTTCTATAGGAGGTAGGTCAAAAAGGACCTTGCTGTGACTTATGTCATAGAGTGTTCTGCCTATGTTTTCCTCTAAGAGTTTTATAGTTTCTGGCCTTACATTTAGGTCTTTAATCCATTTTGAATTTATTTTTGTGTATGGTGTTAGGAATTGTTCTAATTTCATTCTTTTCCATGTAGCTGTCCAGTTTTCCCAGCACCACTTATGGAAGGGGCTGTCTTTTCTCCATTGTATGTTCTTGCCTCCTTTATCAAAGATAAGGTGACCATAGGTGCGTGGGTTTATCTCTGGGCTTTCTATCCTTTTCCGTTGATCTATATTTCTGTTTTGTGCCAGTACCACACTGTCTTGATTACTGTAGTTTGTAGTATAGTCTGAAGTCTGGGAGCCTGATTCCTCCAGTTCCGTTTTTCTTTCTCAAGATTGCTTTGGCTATTTGGGGTCTTTTGTATTTCCATACAAATTGTGAAATTTTTTGTTCTAGTTCTGTGAAAAATGCCAGTGGTAATTTGATAGGGATTGCTTTGAATCTGTAGATTGCTTTGGGTAGTATAGTCATTTTCACAATGTTGATTCTTGCAATCCAAGAACATGGTATATCTCTCCATCTGTTTGTGTCACCTTTTTTTTATTGTTTAATTTTTGGCTGTGTTGGGTTTTCGTTATTTCACGTGGGCTTTCTCTAGTTGCGATGAGTGGGGGCTACTCTTCGTCGCAGTGCACGGACTTCTCATTGCGGTGGCTTCTCTTGTTGTGGAGCATGGGCTCTAGGTACGCAGGCTTCAGTAGTTGTGGCATGAAGGCTCAGTAGTTGTGGCTTGTGGGCTCTAGAGCACAGGCTCAGTAGTTGTGGTGCACGGGCTTAGTTGTTCCGCGGCACGTAGGATCTGCATTGGCAGGCGGATTCTTAACCACTGTGCCACCAGGGAAGTCCTCTGTGTATCATCTTTAATTTCTTTCATCAGCGTCTTGTAGTTTTATGCATACAGGTCTTTTGTCTCTTTAGGTAGGTTTATTCGTAGGTACTTTATTCTTTTTGTTGCAGTGGTAAATGGGAGTGTATCCTTAATTTCTCTTTCAGATTCTTCATTGTTAGTGTATAGGAATGCAAGAGATTTCTGTGCATTAATTTTGTATCCCGCTACTTCACCAAATTCATTGATTAGCTCTAGGAGTTTTCTGGTAGCATCTTTAGAATTCTCTATGTGTAGTATCTTGTCATCTGCAGACAGTGACAGTTTTACTTTTTCTTTTCCGATTTGGATTCCTGATTATTCTTTTAAAAGTTAAGTTGTTGGTCTTTTTCTTCTTGCTTTGTAGAAGCTCCCTCTGTCTATTGAGGGCATTAACTCTTTTGTCCATCCTATGTGTTAGTTATCCATCTCTCCATGAAGGCAGGGACTTTTTTGTCTGCTTTGTTGCTTTACTTTCATCCACAGCACTTATCAGTGGAGGATAGGAGATAGATAGATGATGGATAGATAGATAGAATATGATATATGTATAAATATATAAAATGTTAAATATAATCCTGTACATATAACATATATATATATATATATATATATATAAAACTATAGTCATATAGATATCTTCTCTCTTGATAAATGCTTAAGTGCTGTGGATAAAAGTAAAACAAGATATACACACACTACTATACATAAAATAGATAACCGGGACTTCCCTGGTGGTGCAGTGGTTAAGAATCTGCCTGCCAATGCAGAGGACACGGGTTCTATCCCTGGTCCGGGAAGATTCCACATGCCGCGGAGCAACTAAGCCCGAGCGCTACAACTACTGAGCCTGCACTCTAGAGCCCGTAAGCCACAACTACTGAAGCCCATGTGCCACAGCTACTGAAGCGTGCGTGCCTAGAGCCTGTGCTCCGCAACAAGAGAAGCCACCACAATGAGAATCCCACACACCACAATGAAGAGTAGCCCCTGCTCACTGCAACTAGAGAAAGCCCGCGCTCAGCAGCGAAGACCCAGCGCAGCCAAAAAATAAAAAAATAATTAAAAAAAAAACCCAACAAGGACCTACTGTATAGCACAGGGAACTATACTCAATATCTTGTAGTAACCTATAATGGAAGAGAATGTAAAAAAAAAAGAATATATTCTAATATATTTTTATTGTAAATCAACTATATTTCAATAAAATTTTTTTAAAAAAGAAAGTAAAGCAAAATAAGGAAACAAGGAGTGGCCTGTAGGGTATGGGGTGGACAGGGAAGGCCTCAATGACAGAGTGCCATTTGAGCAGAGATGTGAAGAAATTGAGGGTGTATGTGAAGGACAGCATGTCAGGCAGAGGGAACAGGAAGTGTAAAGGCCCTGAGGCAGAGGCATACCTGAAATCATATCTCCAGTGTATTTCAAAAGTACTTCAAAGATTCACATTAAGTGGTCCCAGATTGTTGTGACCCCAGGTGCCTGAAAGAAGTGAATATAAATCCACTCTGGTGTAAGCCAGCCACCTTTCCACCCACAGATAAAATTCCAAAATATAAGAGCCAACAGTGGAAAAAAGTTATAAAACACATAAGCAAACAAGACACTATTAGCAAGATCCATAAGAAATAACAAACAGAATCTAACCCATAAAACTTCAGATATTATGGGACTTCGCTGGTGGTCCAGTGGTAACAAAAGAAGGTGTTTGCTAGGGCTGCCATAAGAAAGTACCAGGTGGCTTAAACAAAACATTTCTGGAGGCTAGAATCCAAAATCAAGGTGTTGACAAGGTTGGTTCCCTCTGAGGGACTGTTAGGGAAGGATCTGTCCAGGCCTCTTTCCTTAGCTTGTAGATGGCTATCATCTCCCTATGTCCTTCACATGATCTTCCCTCTGTGAATGCTTCTGTGTTTAAATTTCCCCTTTTTGTAAGGACACTAGTCGTATTGGACTAGAGCTTAACCTAGTGACCCAATGACCTTATCTTAACTTGATTACTTCTGTAAAGTCCGTATCTCCAAATAATATCACATTCTGGGGTACTGGGGTTAGGACTTCAACATCTGAATTTTGAGGGGAAACAATTCAACCCATAACAGAGGAATGGGACATATAAGTAGAGAGCAAGAGAATCCAAAGTGACTAAGCAGATTTTTTAAAATTGAAGTATAGTTGATTTACAATGTTGTGTTGTTTCAGGTGTACAGCAAAGTGATTCGTATATATATATATATGAGTATCAAGAATATATATATATATAAAACACGAATATATACATATATATTCCTGTTTTCCCTTATAGGTTATTACAAAATATTGACACCTTGATTTCAGACTTCTAGCCTCCAGAACCGTGAGACAATAAATTTTTTTTGTTGTACCCATTGTTTTTTTTTCCTATTCTGTTTAATAGCTTTCTATCCACAAAAACAAGGGCAATATATACCTGTGTATAACACACTGTGCCACATCAGGCATGCTGCTGTTATTTTTTGTCCATTACAACCAGGGACTTTCTTAAGCATTCTATCATCAAGGTTTATAATGACATATAAATCAGTCTGTTGAGAACCGTAGACCACAGAGTCTGATGGCCTGGTAGTGAGTAGTTCCCAGAAATTCCTTCTCAAATGGTATACTTTATAGTAGACGTATCTTGAAAAAACAAGAAGTAAAAGATACTGGCATGTAGAGTTCCATTTAGTCATCAACAATTGGTCCAATTCATCGTTATATGGTACGACCAAAATGCAACCCAGAGTGATGCCACTCAGGTGGCAGGCTTCCATTCAAACTTGTCAGGTTCCAAAAGCAGGGGCAGTCTCGGCAAACATATGGCTTCACCTTTTCAAGCATCTGGTATAATTGTGCTAAGAGACCATATCATTCTCTTGCTCTGAGCTTCTCTCGAGGCACCAGTGTAATATTGTATTTCCCTCATTGCATAAACCATTTATTCATTCCTTTTCCCTCAGCTACTATTTCTTCTTTTCTCCACTAGTCACTGATTTTAACCCAAGCGTTTCCACTGCTGGAAGGGATATTAAGGTCAGCTGCTGTGCCGGTCCAGATTGCCAACAGCAGTACCAGTCTAGTAATACACCCTCCCTAGTCTATTCCCATTCATACGGGTAGTGTTACATGGGTACAGAACTAGTGAGCTACTTTGACCAATAGGTAATAGAGCTGTATTAACTGTCAGATCCTGCTGTATTCACCCAGGTATTCATGATGGTTTCTTGGACCCTTTGTGTCCTTTTCTGCTGAAAAAATAGGAATCTACAATGGTGAGTCACACCTCCTAATTTAGTCCAGTGCTCTGGACATTGATTTGTTGTAGCATGGTAGTAAGGAGTTACTTCTCTTTCTGGCTAAGAGATGTTTCTTTGCCCTTCTGTAAGGCCTCTTCTGTTTTTCTTTGGCTCCCCTAAATTGGGGATTGTGCATGGGAGTTTCCTCAACTCCCCAAACCCATGGATTTGGTGTGGATGTTTCATTAGCTCCTCAGTCCCTAAAGATAGCATGTGGGGGTTCACATGGCTCTTCACCCCAGAAATTGCACATAGGGGTTCCCTTGGCTCTCTGCCCTGGAGACTGCATGAAGGGTTTCCTTAGCTCTCTAATCTCGGTTTAACTATTTGTTAATCCCATGGGTAGCTCATTCTGCCAGGTGTCTTCCCTCCTCTTCTTCCCTGCTTACTACATACTTTACCATTACTGCACTTACTTAGTTGAATATCTTCATAAATAGCAAAAATTTACCAAATTTTCCAAAGGCAATTTGGAACTTCAATGACCTCTTTGGGAAACTTGAGGCCTTCCCAAACTGGCTCATCCAGGACTTGCCCCTTCCCATCACTTCCACTCCTTCTTCCTCCTTTTACTACCTTTGCTCTTCCCTGCAGCTCCCTTAAGTCCTTTGATCTGTCCCCCTTCAACATCCCTGCCCGACTTTTCTCTTCCCACTCCAGCCCCTCAGCTTGAGCTTTAGGCCTCCTGACTCTACTGTGGGAATCTCAGAGGCAACGACCTGAGGCTGAAAAAGCTAACTGGAAATAGACTGGCTATTTTATCCACTCAGATGTCTTTGGAGACACCCAGATGGCTGCTGGGTATCTATTTGGTCCCCCTCCCCATATTTATTCCACAGCCTCCATAAGATTATATATCAAGTCAAAGAAGATGGTGGGAAACTCTAAGCCCTCATATGGAACAGATAACCTCAACTCGTTCCATCAGTCAGAATAATACTGCTTAATAATATAAAGTGGGGCAAAGACAAGGGCCAAAACTGTTATATAAACCAGGGAGTTTTGCAGTTCTGTGTTTATGCATGACTCAACTAAAATTTTAGAATAAAAGCTATAAGATCTTCATTTGTATATGTCTGTATGTTTATGTATGTATGTATGTCATGAATATGTGATATTTTCCAACCTTCAGATGGCATTACCAAATTGTTCAAATATCCTGACATCTTTTGACATTTTGCCTTCCCCAAATCTAATCCCAATTGGTATCCTTTATACCCAAAATTGACTTTGGGGTTTCCCAGAGGGCCACTGGAAAATCACAAAGGATTTGTTCTTTCATCTTGTAAAAAAAGGTGCTAAAAATAATTAGGTTTATTTAATATTATATAAATGATTATATAAATTGCATGGGAAGTGTTGTCAAAAAATACTTAGACTTCCCTAGATTAAAGTTGTTTGGGTAAAATGTTATTCATATAAATATTTCAAAAATTATATAAAGTTCCTAGAGATTTGTCATTGCGCTCACTGTCCATGATATATTTCTATTTGTGTCCTCATGCTGCTTTACCTTATGTTAGGTAGCAACAATATAATTTTGTGAATCATAATTTCAATTATTTAAAAAATATTAACTTGGTCATAATTTTACTTTTCAAAATCCAGCATATTCTAGGCTATCTGGGGATTCCAATTCCAATTGGAAATTTACATCACTCACCTTTGGAGTTTTATTAATAGATAGATATTTAGGACCTTTTCTTCAGCTCCTAAATCTCATGGTTGTAAAATAAACATGTTCTAGACACAAGAAGGAGGGGATACGGGGATATATATATATATATATATATATATATATATATATATATATATATATATATATATACATACATACATATACATATAGCTGATTCACTTTGTTATACAGCAGAAACTAACACAACATTGTAAAGTAGTTATACTCCAATAAAGATATTAAATTATAAAAATCAGTTCAAAGGAAAAAAAACATGTTCTTACTATCATATGTATGTTTTCTCTCTGGCTTAAAACTTTCCCTTGTAAAAGGGCTGCTGCCACTATGATTGCTAAACTTTTATCAGGACAGGTGTTCCACACATGGAGAATACCAAGTGACTGAGGGGCCCATTTCACCAGTAAAGTCATCCAAGAAATCCAATGAGTTCTTCCTATATCACAAAAATTACACTGTCTTATTATTCCCCACTCATCTGGAATGATAGAGCTAATGGACTATTAAAATGAAAGCTTGCTAAACTGATGGAAGAAGTCAATCTCCCATGGCCTAAGGGTTTTACCCTTATCCCTGATTGCCCTCTGGTCCTTTCCTGATGGGTTATACCAGCTGTCCCCATGTAAAATTACTGGCTAGCCCATAGAATTCTCTATTCTGTCTGGGCTCTTGAAGACTCTAACCTGGTCAATTCAGACATTCTAAAATATGGTAAGAAATTTATTCATGGGCTTCCCTGGTGGCGCAGTGGTTGAGAGTCCGCCTGCCGATGCGGGGGACACGGGTTCGTGCCCCGATCCCGGAGGATCCCACATGCCGCGGAGCGGCTGGGCCCGTGAGCCGTGGCCGCTGGGCCTGCGCGTCCGGAGCCTGTGCTCCGCAACGGGAGAGGCCACAACAGTGAGAGGCCCCCGGAACGCAAACAAAAAAAAAAAAAAAAAAAAAAGAAAAAAAAAAGAAATTTATTCATTATTCCCAAACTTCTCTTCAACAGGTGGAAGCTGCTTTTCCTTCATTTCTCCTATGCAAACCACTATATAACCTACAAATTGGAGACTTAGTTCTCTCAAGGCAACCAGAAAACTAATCTTGATCCCTATTAAAAGGGCCCTTGAATCATCCTCTTTACATCACTAACACTGCTGCCAAACCCCGGGGGGTCAAACCCTGGATTGGTCTTTCTCAACTGAAAAGATGTTGAAATCTACTCTAAATGGAAGTCCATCCCAACTGCAGACTCTAAACTGAGGGTCTCTGAAAGCAGTGAGTAAGATGGAAGATGAGGAAGTCCCTGAGAGCTGGGAGGCGGCAGACAGTGGGGAAATCCAAATCTCCTCCAAAGTGCCCATTGTGATTCAGGACGATAGCCTTCCCATGGGGCCCCTCCACAGATCCGCATCCTCAAGAAGCCCACCAGCATTGGTGTGGTCAGCAGCCCCAATTCCACCAGCAGGCCAGCCCTTCCCGTCAAGTCCCTAGTGCAGCGTGAGGCAGAGTACGCAGAGGCCTGGAAGTGGATCATGGGCAGCACCAGCCCAGAGGAGGAGCAAGAGAAACCCATCCTCGACAGGCCAGCCAGGATCTCCCAACCTGAAGACAGCAGGCAACCCAACAATGTGATCAGACAGCTGTTGGGTCCTGATGGGTTACAAGGCTTCAAACAGCACAGATAAATGCGGGCAGGAAAGGATGCCACCGCCACTGCCTCCGTCACCACTTCTTGGGTTGTCCTCTGTGGGTCGCACTGCTGTGGCAGACAGCTGGACTTGAGCAGAGGGAACAACCTGACTTACTTGCAATGTGATTCCCTTTGCTCTGCCCACTGTGACCTTGAACCCCATGTACTGTGACCTTCCTCCCCCCACTGTGATTGGCATGTCTAGAAGGGCTGTCCCAAGTCAATGGAAAGGGAAAGGGTGGGGTTAGAGGAGGGTTGGGGGGGACCCACCAAGGACTCAGAGAGTCAGACAGTGCCACTTGGCCACTTGGGGTAAAGCCAGTGCCAGCAATAACAGTTTATCATGCTCATTAATTTGGGATTTTAAAACACAAATGAGAACTCCCATCCACCCACGCTCAAGTGCATGTTTTCATCACTTAAAAGCAAGGTCCATCTGAAAATATCCTTTTTGTTTCTTTGCTTCCTATTTTTGTTTGTTTATACAATATTTGATTTGCAAAAGTAGAAGTGCATGTGAGGGGTTTTAGCAGTTTAATGAATTTTTATTTGAGAAAGAGTAGTTTGGTAGTCTACTTAAGAATGTTTCTGGGCAATTCACTAGAAACATTAACCAATAGGATTTTGGTGAGCTTAGCTTCTGTATTCCTACTGCAGCCCAGAAAAGGGGCAGGGCTCTGCAGCCCCCAGGACAGATGAGCACCCCATGCCTATACCTCCCTCCCCGCAGCTAAGTCCCAGAGCATCTGGGTACTACCTGAAGACTGGGCTAGCTCTATAGGCTCAGAGAGCCTGGGGAGGGTGCCAACCCCTCAACTCTAGTGTATTTTGGAAGATAGGGCAAGTGAACAGACTTCCCCTTCCAAAACCTCTCAGGAGGCTTACTACTTCTAGAAGTGGGCAAGGAGTGAGGCTGCACTTTGGGGCTTTAGGAGTAAGGGCTGTGAGGAACTTCCCTGGTGGTCCAGTGGTTAAGGCTCCGCACTTCCACTGCAGGGGGTGCAGGTTGGATCCCTGTTCGGGGAACTAAGATCCCACATGCCACGCGGTGCGGCCAAAAAGTAGAAAAAAAAAGTAAGGGCTGCAAGCCTTGCTCAGTATTTTGCTGTCAGCACAAGGAAAGCCAGGAGAGAGTCTTGACTCCAGGACTCCGAGCCTTCTGCCGAGTGTGGTCAGAAAGTAGGTAGATCTTCCTGCTCCAGCAAGGCTTAGAACTCTCAGGGGTCTGTGGAGTGCCATCTCTGTTGATGGCATCAGCTCCGTAACTCTATCCAGCACATTTCCCTTGTGAAATCACTACCTTGGGAGCAGACCATTCTCAATACATTTGGGAAGAGACAAGCTGTGCATTGCAAAGATTGGTAATGACAGACTGGTTCCCCATAGGCCTAGGCTATCCTCCAATCCGTCTTCCAGAGCAAGGGCCTGGAATGAAGGCAGTTTCCCCTCTGTCCTTGGAGCCTGGAGATTTGCCTTGGTTCTTTGAGGGGGAAGAGACTTAGGGGGCCCTGCCTAGAGCAGCTGTGTGTGTACACTCTGGCCCCTCTCGGGCTTTCTGATCTCTTCCATCGCATTGCACCTTATATCCCTCAGCCAGCCAGATGGCCTCCTCACTCAGGAGTGGTTGGTGTGACATTTATGTAAGTCTTGGCCCACTACATCTTCCCCAAGAGGAAAGTTCAGCTGTCAGTTGAGTCAGCAAGTAGTCCACAGGCTTACAACTACATGAAGGCAGGAAATTGTCTGTGAGCAGAGCTGGAACAAAGCTTCAGTCAGTAAGAACCTGAAGGATGTTGAATGGCGCCCACAGGCTGCTCTGAGGGGAAATGAGCTCCAGGAGTGGGGACGGGAGAAGGTTGCAGCTGTCTTTACAGTTCCACTGCCAAGACCAAGTTTCTGCATTCTAAATGGATAGTGTCCATCCCTCATGTAATAGTGGTTTCTGGCCCAAGATGAAACTATCCTTTTCAGTTGGAGAAGGTACATAGGTAGGCCAGGTGGGAAGGCCAGAAGTGCTGATTGCTCAGCCGTCGGGACCACCTGTTCTTGCTCCCCTTCTCTAGTGGGAGCCAAGGGGAGGCTGGCTGATCTGTGGATCAAGGATGTAGTAGGGCCTGATGCTCCCACCTCCCTCTGGCCAAAGATGGGGTTCTGCCTGCGGTGTGCCTGTCACCACCCACCAGCAGTCATATCCTGGCTTCCCAGATGGAGAGGTGGCAGGCAAAATTTTAAAAAGAAAGAAATGAAAACAGGAAGCTATGGTGTTGGGGGGAGGTGGGAGGGGAGATGGGGAAACAGTTTGGATTTTGGGTGTGTGTTTGTGTGTGTTTTTGGTTTTTGTTGTTGTTTTTATGCAGTTGTCTGTAACTTTCCTTAAGTGCTTTTTCTTTTTTTAATTTTCACATTTTATTCAATACATATAACAATGCATATTAAAATATTAACAATAAGGAGATTTTTAATTTTTTGCTTTTATAAATCACTTTTCTTTTTAAAATTTTTTTTTAAAAAAGTAAGCTGTAGGCTTTGGCTTGCAAAACACCAGGGGAGTGGGGGACAGAAAACTGAGGCTGCTGCCCCTTATCTGCCTTCACAGTACTGTCCCCTTCTCCCAGCTCCTCCCTGACTCTATGAGCCAGGCCTCAGACCTTCCAGCTAACTGCTTCCCATGAGCCACTACTCTGATGTCATCCTATAACCAAAGGAGCTGGGGGTCTGGGCCTGGTGACCAACCCTTTGCCACCCACTCAGTCAGGGTGCTCCCCACCTGCAGGCAGGCGGCAACACCCTATCTGCTACCATCAGCCCCTTCCAGAGCCCACTGCCCCACACCTCCCTGTCTAGCCCAGCCATATGCAGCTCTGCCCCATCTGGGGATGCTCTGCTCAGAGATGGGCTGGCAGGGCTGCCCCAGCCTCCCTGGTAGGCAAAGACTCTGGAAACCTCTGGAGTCCTGTGTTCGGCCATGTGATCCCAGGGGTGCACATGGGCCCCTTGGGTGTCTGAACAGAAGGGTATGGGAGGGAGGGCCGCACCCTTGCAGTCCCGCTTTGCTGGTCTAATGGGCAGCTGCCCACCCTACCCCACCCCGCACCGCGGGCTCCTGAGTCGGCAGATTAAGCATTTTATAAATTGCATTTTAAATACATGTTTTAAACTTGAAAAAAATAAACAGAGGGTCTCTCGAGAGCCCCCAGAAGCAGATGTTGCCACAAGGTAGACTGCTTTCCTAAGAACTTCAGACCAAGTAAGTAGATGACATCATGAGGTGGTCAGCTTCCACCCAAGATGCCAAACAAGACCCTGTAGGATTCTCTTACATACTTCCTAATCTCACCATTTTTACTGTTCTTCTTGCAGTATCATCCTTTTTCTCTATCCCCTCCAGCATCATCTTTGCTATCCACATAACTCCCCCCATTACAACTGCAGCTTTCCATAACGAGCCTTCATTTGTATTATCTCCTCTTCCCCTTCACCCAGGCTGTTCTCCCCTTTAACAATTCTGCCATCCGTGCAAGGACCCCAGAATCTATAGCGTTCCTTCACTCAACTCATAGTACAGTCTCACAACCTTACTTTAGAATGCTGGTTATGTTCTCCCTCTTCTTTGGAAGCCTCCAGCTTCCCTTAAATTCCTATGCCATCTCATATTTAAGGGCATCCTTTGTGCTGTCACTCAGGGTCCCTTTAGCTTTTCCCCCTAGACTTCAAAAGGAATCTCGAACCTCAATACTCTTCAAAAAGGGCCATCTATGCTTAACCAGACTGCCTTCTTTTCTCACCTTAACTACTCTATTACCTCTGATTTAAGTTTTCCAGACACTAGATGAGGCAAGAGGTCTACAAAACATGTTACAACTACAAGCTTAGGCAGAATCCAAGCCCCAGAAGGAGGCTGTGCTCTTCTTGTCTCGTCAGGTTCTTAAGAAGCCTTAGAACAAGAGGCTAAGAGACTGGGAGTAAATCTAAAAAACTTGCTGCAACAAGTCAACTATGGGCAACCTGCATGCCTAGAGCTGCTGCAGTGTGGGCCACTTAGAAGTTCACCCAACCACCTGCATCTTCTATGCTCTGCTACAGAAAATAACCATGACTGTGGATCTTACCACTAACATCTAAAACCACTAACATCATTGCCAGAGAACTACAGGAACTCCAATGAGTGGATCTTCATAATTGTCTGGCATTGGACACCAGCCTGGCTTCTCAAGGGGAGTACTTTTGTAATGATGAGAAGCCATTGCTGTGCATGTGTTCCCTGAAACCTCTCTGATGGTTATGCCATCACCAAAAACATCCAGACATTTCAGAAAATTCTTCAGATTTCCATTGTCATCTTCACTCCACTATCTGAATACCCTTCAAGCCCAATGTCTAGGAATCTTCTCGACTTGCTCTCTCTGAACCTCAAATCTTGGTTTTACTCGCTTATTCAACCTTTAATAACTATTATTTTATTTTATTTCCGAGTATTTCTCTTGTTAAATGCCTAATTGCTAAGGCCTTCCAACAGCTGTCAGCCTAACAGCACAATCAACAGATGATACAGTAGTCAGTTCTTCAGGAACAAGAGGAACGTGAAGGCCAGCACCCCCTTGAAAACTATTTGGACCTAACTCAGCTTCCCAATGACTCTTATTCCATCCCTAATAGTGCTCAAGGACAGATTTTGTCTGACTTAAACAACAAGGGGGGACCGACTAAGTGTTCACAATTACCTGTTGCTTACCCTCTGCTTTGTCTTGACCAAACTTTAGTCAGGATTCTCCCTTCCTACAGGTTCCTGAACTCTGCTTGCCCCCAAGCCTGAGCAAACACAAAAAAGTGAAATTTGCCTCCCTTCTCAGCTTCTCCTGAGAATTGACTGACAACAGCAGGATACTTTCCTGTCAGACCCCACTGGCCATTTCCCCTTGCTTGTCCAACTTCTCTGAAAGATTCTGCTCATCTCTGCTTGCCTCCTCCTTACCCTGTGAAAGAAAAGCCTTTTTCTGCTTGATTTTGAGACCCTTGTAGACCTTATGGTCATAACATTCTCCCTATTGCAGCCAGCCCTCCCCCATTACAATAGTCCCTTTCCCTCCCTTCCAATAATCCTTCTGAAAAATAGTTTCTCCTTACTAAGTCCTGATTTGTTCTTCTTTGACAACCAACATGCAACAAGACGTGTTAATAAAGGCCCAGAAATAGGTAATCTAGAGCTATGCTGTTATCTAACACCATGGCTGCTGAAGTATGGTGAGATTCAGCCAAGAGTTCCAGTCCTTGGGCAATTTATTTACTTTGTGTGGATAACTCCTAGGACATGACTGGCTGTGTTTCTTTTCATTGTTGTGTGGCGTCCTGCACATACGCTGTTCCTGCTGCCCATCCGCTCACCAATTAGTGATCCTAAAGTGGTTAGTATCAGGGGAATATTTGGAAAGATTGTGGCGTTGGAGAGTTGTGGCTAGTGTGGTTGATGAGGGTAAGTCCTTGCGGGGTTCTGCTGCTGAGTAAAAATCTACTGCAATTTTGAGTCAAACCCAGTGTCCAGTGTTGGACAAGGGGAAGCTTGTAATAGGGAAAGCCCTTTACCAGGGATTCCCTTACAGGCCCACCAAGGCTCCCATTGTTGCCTATATTCTGTGTTCCTGTGAAGGCAAGTTGTGGGGCTTAGTGCAATTCCAGGTGGTGTTAATAGGAGCTTATAATGTTATAGCCAAGTAAATGTGCATGTTATCTACCTCATACTCAGCACCTGAGTCAACTCAATTGGTTATGTGCTCAGCCCATGATTGGCCACATATTTGAAGTTAGAGTTGACCCACAGAATTAGAAGGCACCTGTGAGTCACAAGCCACATCTTAGAGCCTGGCTTAGCCAGAATGGGTGTTGCTGGTAGCAGTAGAGATGGAAGGAGGAGGAGTGCTAACCTCAGTGGTGGTGTCTGTGGTCATGTTAGTAGGACTGACCAACCTGAATGGCCAGGAGCGTGCTTCCCGTGGTCCCCGTCCTGACCCATGTTGTGTGTCTCCCGTGTTGTGCATGTGGCATGTTGTTTCCAGACCTCGTCAACAGTAGGGTTTAGTTCGCCAGGGGAGGGTGATCCATCAATGGGTGTGTAGTCGACACTGGTGAAGGGAGGAACTTCTCAGGTATGGAAGGGGCACAGCAACAGAATAGGAGTGCAAGTCAGAGGTCATCTGTGGGCAGCAGTAGGAGATCTGATTGTCCCTTGGGTATCGTCCAAATGGTGTTACCCAGTCCAGGGGTAATTAGTTCCACCTCCTGGGTATCAGGAGCTGGTCCAAGATTGTTCTATGGTGATTTAGTGGAGTATGTGGGCAGCAGATGAGGACGCCTCTCTCTCCAGATAGTGGTGAGTGGTCTGCTCAGCTTACACTGGATGAGGAGCAGAAGCATGCTGAATGTGGTCCCAGAGTTGGTGGTCCACAGCAGGTCCCTGTTGGGATCAAGGGAGAAGTGGCTGCTAGGCTCTGGAGTTTCTATGAGGGAGAAGGGAAAAAGGTGGAAGTACCAGGTGGATGTTCATTTGCTGTGGGCAGCATGCAAGGCTCCCATGTCCATGAGAACTGGGAATTGGGTTGTGTCCAGTGTGAATGTGTCCACCAGGAGAGGTCAGCGTCTCTACAGGTGGTCGTTTCATTTGTTGTGAATTTTAATACAGTGCAGTCATGTCTTTCGTCTGCACTTTTGAACTTGATGGACCATCTTCCTCCAGGTTCTCTCAGGAGCCCTTGTTTTAAAATACCATTATGCCTTTCTGTGACATCTGCTGCTGTAGGACAATGGAGTAGGTGAAAACTCACACAATGTGATTTTGTAATGCCCGCTATTGTGTTGCTTTGCACTGGGAGCCTTGATCTGTTTGTATAACCGGCAGCACTCCCAAGGGCTGTGAGGCTCCGGTGTTAACACTTCAGTAACATTAACAGAGGTTGGGGCCCCACAAGAGCCATCAGTGGAAGGCCTGTGTGGGCACCCACCACTATTAACCATGTGTTAACATATACGTTCCTGCCGCTGCAGGGGGAGGCCCAATGAAATCAATTTGCCATCTCTGATGTGGCCCTCCTCCTCTGTAAATTGTCCCTCCAGTGAGGTAGGCCCAATGTCTAGATTTCTGGCTTCTGGTACAGCCACTAATGTTTTGTCTCCCTGCTGAGCCGACTCCTCTACTAACAATCCATTTTCATAACCCTGTGATGCCCCAAAGCCCTGACCTCTCATGTGCTCCCTGATAGAAGGGGAGGGTGGCTCCTCCCAAAGGTCTGGAGATCTCCCCCTCCTTCCAGAGCCCTAGCTGCTTTGGTGGTTCAGTTAGCTCATCAGGCTTTGAGTTGTAGAGTACTTCCTCTGTGTCTTGTTTGGTATGAGCCGAGGTATGGTGCACCCAGATGGGCAGAGTGGGAGCCAGTGTGGCAATTGGCCCCATACCTCTTTAGCCCAAATGTCTTGGCTTGTATTTTCCAGCCCTGATTTTGCCAAAGTCCTGACCAAGTAGTTAGCTCATGAACACCAACCAGGAGTCAGTAAAATATGAACATTGGGAAAATGTTTGTCAAAGGTATACTCTACTGCTAGGACTATTATATGCGGCTCAGCCCACTGAGCACTTTGGTGTGTGCCCCGTATGGATTTGGGGGTGACAGGCTGTGGCTCTCTATTGTCTGGTCCCTTACACCTTGTGCTCACTCCATCGGTAAAGGAAGACAGTTGCTTTGCTTGTTTTGAGGGTGCTGACCATCCTCCCTCCCGTCCCCATTGAGCAAGGGGTAGAGGCATTTCTGGGGTTTGGGCAAATTAGCTTCAGTGGCAGGTATGTGGTTATTTCCTCATGGAGTTTGTGACACTCCAGTAGGGCTGGGTTTAGCTCAACCCTGTAGATAGCATTTCCATTTTAATAACGGGGCCTCTGATGCCAATCTGATTTTATGGGGAGTTTTTCTTCCATTATATAGGGCATACGAGGAATCTCTGTCTGTGGGATAACTGGCTCTGCCCCAGAAAGGGCCTCAGTTTCCATAAGTGCCCTGTATGCTGCTAGAAATTGCCTCTCCAGTGGCAAATACGTCTGGGCTGAGGCTAGGAGCCCCTTACAGCAAAAGCCCAGGTAGAGGTTTGCGTGTCCATTTGGTCCAGAGGCCCCAGGAAGCAAATTTTGGGGTGGGAGCAGAAACTTCTAAATGTAAAGTCCTATCCTTGGGGCAGTAGTGGGAGAGCTGAAGTGATAGCCTCCTTTAGTTTATCTAGTGCCTGTTGTAGCTCAGGTCCTCACTCAAAATGGAAGACTTACAGGTGACTCAATACATAGATAGGGTCTAGCAAATAGTAGGCGTGAGGAACGTGTTGGCACCAGAATCCAAACTTTTCTACCAAATGTTGGGCCTCCTTGCTGATGTGGGAGGTTGGAGCACTAGGAGCTTTTATTTTATTGGATTGGGAAGAGTTTGCCCTTCTCAGTTCTGAATGTAACCGCCCAATTTAACAGACTGGTAGGGGCCTTGTACCTTATGGAGGGAGGCAGTTGCCCATCCCCTTTCAGTGAGGTGCTCACTCAGGATTGTGACTGCCTGGCCCTCAGTGCCTTGTCATATCCTGTACTATGGTGTGTTTACCGCCCACACCAATAACGAAATGGTAACTGGTTCCCACTGGTTGGCGCCCACCAATAGAGTAAAAGCCTTGGGTTTGTTCCATGAAGTTAGCTGCTGACTGAGCTGGTCCAGTAATGGGAACAGGGATAGTCTCCAAGGGAACACCAGGAAAGAAACATCTTTTAGCAAATCTGGGCCAATTTTAATAGTTAAGTGGGTAATTTTCCTTTTAATTAATTGTCCTCTGAAGTCAGTCACCTCTTTTGGGGGGAGGGGGAGTTCCCTTTAAAGCATGAATGCTCCTTGGGATTAGGAAGGTTTGAGCACCTGTGTCCAACAGAGCCAGCCAGTGTGTTTGTGTTCTGGAGCCCAAACTACAGTTAATGTGTTACAAGGGCTATTCTCTTCCAGGTGGGGCCCTACTTCTGTAACTGCTGGATCCCTCTGTGTGGGCTGTCCTGGCCACTGGTGGAGACCAGAGGCAAGTACTGAAAATGAGGCTGCCTCTGAAAGGGAAGCCTGGCACAGCTCGTAATCTAACCCTAGTAAGTAGTACTATTGCTGCACTGATTTATCAGAGAACCTCCAATTTGGGACCCTCTTGTCCCTTAACCTGTGATGGTTAAGTTTATGTGTCAACTTGACTGGGTCACAAATGCCAAGACATTTGGTCAAACATTATTCTGGGCATGTCTGTAAGGTTCCGGATGAGATTAACATTTGAATTGGTGGGCTGAGTAAAGCAGATCACCATCCCCAGTGTTGGCGGGTCTCATCCAATTAGCTGAAGGTCTGAATAGAACAAAAAGGTGACCCTCCCATACGTAAGAGGGAATTTCTTCCTGCCTGACTCCCTTGAGCTGGTACATTTTTTCCTGCCTTGGGACTCAAATTGAAACATTGGCTCCTCCTAGACCTCAAGCCAGCAAATCTTTGGACTGGAGCTATACCATGGTCTCTCCTAGGGCTCCAGCTTGAGGACTGTAGATCTTGGGACTTGCCAGGATAACCCTGTGAGCCAATCCTTATGAAAAAAAAACCCTCTTTTTATATATACATCCTATTGGTTCTGCTTCACTGGAAAATTCTGACTAATATATAACCTGTCTTGTTTTCTCAGAGTTCACGCTTAAGCAGAGGCCAAGCTGTAAGTTTGTTTGACTTAGGAGGGGGGAGGCTTCACTCTCGATAGTAATTTTGATTTAGGCCAGGTGGCTAAAACACTTGGATCTGAGTTTGTCTTTCAGGGGTTTCTATTAAATCCAAGGGCAGCTGTGACTTTTGAACTGTTTTTGTGTTAACCATCACTGCCAGTAAAGAGGACTTACCTTTGTCAGGAGCCCCTCTGAGAAACAACGCTGTGGACTCAGGACTCTATTCACCCTCCTCCCACTTGCCCAGTCATCCTGCTGCACACCATCTGTTACCTGATAAGCCCACTCCAGCATCCCTAGCTGATGGAGGAGATCTTTGGCCTCAGCTGGTGTTTTCCGTTGACAGTCTGCCCAGGTGATTATGAGGCCTCATGTGGGGTGGGTGGCCCTCCAAGCCATTAAAAAATCCATATCAACAAGATATATGTGCACTAGGGTCCAAAGCTGCCTCTGGGGGTCCTTCCTCCCTTCCTCACTAATTGTGCAAGATCCCTTACCAGGGGCCCATTTTTCCATCCCATTCTGTGGCCGCCAATTGTTTAATTCCAGACCCTGTTAGGTGGAATTCTCGCTCTCTGCCTGATACATTCTATACAGCCAGGCAGTCCCTTTTTCATTTGGTTCCCGAACTCTGTCCTTATGGAGGACTGGGCCTCAGGGAGAAGGGGGATGTGTCGCTTCCCCCAAGTGAGAACCTGTCCCTTTTTTTTGACCTTCCCCTCTTGTGTCTTCTGTTACTTTGTGGGTGGTCCTGGGTGGAGGGTAGATTCTCCTCACCATGACCATACTGGCATCGTGCTGCCTGGGCCTCTAGAGGGCACCAGTCCTCTTCTGCAGGGCCCTCCCCTCCATCTGGTCTTCCAACGAGTGTAAGCTCCTACCTCCTCACCAGGCTGTGGCCTGGTGAGAAGCCACCAAGAGGAAGTTCTGGCTTGCCTCTCTCATTCAACAGGATGGCCCCCTGTTTAGGAGTCCTGGGAGAGGCAGGAAGATAACTTCCTTGTCTTTGTCACTTTAAGGAATGCTTTAGCTGCCTCAGCCCAAGAGTTGGGGTCCAGATAGCCCTCCAGGGAAGGGCTAGAATGATGCCACCTGTAACAGCAGATCCAAGTGCGACAGCATCAGAGTCAGGCTAGCTGTTTGCAAAGGTGCCTCCCCCAACTGCACTTTGGGGACTAACCTTGGCCTGATGCCTCTGCCTTATAGGCTTGTTTAGCTGCCACAGTGGTCCCCAGCGGCAAGGATGTCCTCTCGTCACAGAGTAACGCTGAATCACTGGCCATTGTCAGGGAGCTCCTCCCATTATAGCCCATTATGGGGTCAGGGGTATCCACCCCTCAGTCCAGAGGTGTGCACCCCTCCCCCTTTTCTGTTCAGGCCCACAGGTCTTACAGTGTCCACCACCTGCCTAATGGATACCCAGGTGGGCAGGCTGACTTCCTACCGCATGCAGCTGGGCCCCTCTGGCCCCCCCCAAATTAGTTCCAGTGGCATGTGTTCACTCAAATACTGATGCTATCACTTGGCCAGGCTATTGAAGCACAGGAGGATACCCCCCAAAATACAGAGTGTAATACAGTACAGAGCAGTGCCACGCCAAACCAAAGCAGTGGCATTCCAAATTTTGAATCCCACTAATTTGAGCCATCCAGGATTTTTGTTAATTGATTTCCTGCTGACTGGGTGGCCTCCATATCTATTTCCTAATTATCTCCAGAAGTTCTCCCCTTATTGCCACTTACGGGGTTTGAGGTATTTGGGGGTTATCAAGAAAAAAATATGACCACGAGGTGGCAGGAGCACACACGAGTGTTACTGGGCTTGCAGGCTGGGGAAGTGCCTCACAGCAGGAGCCTGTAGGAGGAGGAGGAGGAGGAGGAGGAGGAGGAGGAGGAGGAGGAGGAGGGGGAGGAGGAGGAGGGGGAGGAGGAGGAGGGGGAGGAGGAGGAGGAGGAGGAGGAGGGGGAGGAGGAGGGGGAGGAGGGGGAGGGGAAGGGGGAGGGGAGGGAGAGGGGGAGGGGAGGGGAGGGGAGGGGGAGGGGAGGGGAGGGGGAGGGGAGGGGAGGGGAGGGGGAGGGGAGGGGAGGGGGAGAAGGGCAAAGGAACTGCTGGGGGATAAGGGGTTAAGAGAGGGAGCTTTTGTGTCTAGGTGATGTCACTCAGCAGCAAGGTGGGGAGTCTCTGGGTCAGAGAGCCCTGAAGGGCAGCAGCAACATGGGTCTTTTACAGCCGGGGCTTACCTTATCTATTGCCAGCAGATGTAGGGTGAGGCTTCGTTGGGTATGCAAAGCAGGTAGGCTCTAAATGGTGAAAAATCTACTTGTTTGGGCTATTTAGAAAATAATTGGATGTGTACAAATTTAAGTTGGCATCAGGTTTTGAGCTATTGGGTCTCAGCCTGCAGTGAAGAAATAAACAACCTAAGGACCAATACAGAAAGGCCATCTTTGACCTATCTATATAACAGATGAAGGCACAACCCATCCCATTAGATCCTTAGGAATTCTGGTGGGATCTTAGTTCCCCGACCAGGGATAGTAACTGCTCCCTGCAGTGGAAGCACAGAGCCCTAACCACTGGACTGCCAGGGAATTCCCAGAATTCTGGCATCAAGGTTTAAAGGTAGAGTTACAGTTTCTCATTTAGGGATCATCCCTGCTTCTGGCACCTGCAGTTGTAGCCCTGGTCCCAGGACCACTGCATCAGGTCAGAAAAAAGAAAGTTGAGGTGTTGCAGGGAAAGAATTGTGTAGTAGTAACAGCATCTTCCCTGCACTCTCTGCCTCAGACCTCACAGAAAAATGGAGGAATCTATCTAGCAGGGACTCTTCCTTGGCCTGTATCATGTTAAATGTGAGCATACATTCATGAAGGGGTGTAAGCCAGTTCTTCATGCCTTTATCTCCCCCACTTTAGGTATCTACCTGTTCCAATTCTCTATCAAACGAATACTCTGAGCTATATATGCAACATTATATATTCATTTAAGGTGCTATCTCTTTGCTCATTTTTGGACACTATGAGCTGTAAAATGTGTTCTATGGTTTGAAATAATGTAACTCAGTGGTCCCAATTGCTACAGTAGCTTCTATTCCAGTCCTTTTTCTTTTTTTAATGCATCTTTATTGGAGTATAATTGCTTTGCAATGGTGTGTTAGTTTCTGCTTTATAACAAAGTGAATCAGCTATACATATACATACATCCCCATATCTCCTCCCTCTTGCATCTCCCTCCCACCCTCCCTATCGCACCTCTCCATGTAGTCACAAAGCACCGAGCTGATCTCCCTGTGCTATGCGGCTGCTTCCCACTAGCTATCTATTTTACATTTGGTAGTGTATATATGTCCATGCCACTCTCTCACTTCATCCCAGCTTACCCTTCCCACTCCCTGTGTCCTCAAGTCCATTCTCTAAGTCTGTGTCTTTATTCCTGTCCTACTCCTAGGTTCTTCAGAACCTTTTTTTTCTACATTCCATAAATATATGTTAGCATACGGTATTTGTTTTTCTCTTTCTGACTAACTTCACTCTGTATGACAGACTCTAGGTCCATCCACCTCACTACAAATAATGCAATTTCTTTTCATAGCTGAGTAATATTCCATTGTATATATGTGCCACATCTTCTTTATCCATTCATCTGTTGATGGACACTTAGGTTGCTTCCACGTCCTGGCTATTGTAAATAGAGCTGCAATGAACATTGTGGTACATGACTCCTTTTTTTTTTAACATCTTTATTGGAGTATAATTGCTTTACAATGGTGTGTTAGTTTCTGCTTTATAACAAAGTGAATCAGTTATACATATACATATGTTCCCATGTCTCTCCCCTCTTGCGTCTCCCTCCCTTCCTCCCACCCTCCCTATCCCACCCCTCTAGGTGGTCACAAAGCACCGAGCTGATCTCCCTGTGCTATGTGGCTGCTTCCCACTAGCTATCTGTTTTACGTTTGGTAGTGTATATATGTTCATGCCATTCTCTCACTTTGTCACAGCTTACCCTTCGCCCTCCCCATATCCTCAAGTCCATTCTCTAGTAGGTCTGTGTCTTTATTCCTGTCCTGCCCCTAGGTTCTTCATGACCATTTTTTTTCTTAGGTTCCATATATATGTGTTAGCATACAGTATTTGTTTTTCTCTTTCTGACTTACTCCACTCTGTATGACAGACTCTAGGTCCATTCACCTCCCTACAAATAACTCAATTTCATTTTATGGCTGAGTAATATTCCATTGTATGTATGTGCCACATCTTCTTTATCCATTCATCTGTTGATGGACACTTAGGTTGCTTCCATGTCCTGGCTATTGTAAATAGAGCTGCAGTGAACATTGTGGTACATGACTCTTTTTTTTTTAACATCTTTATTGGGGTATAATTGCTTTACAATGGCGTGTTAGTTTCTGCTTTACAACAAAATGAATTAGTTATATATATACACATGTTCCCATATCTCTTCCCTCTTGTGTCTCCCTCCCTCCCACCCTCCCTATCCCACCCCTCCAGGCGGTCACAAAGCACTGAGCTGATCTCCCTGTGCTATGTGGCTGCTTCCCACTAGCTATCTACCTTACGTTTGGTAGTGTATATATGTCCATGCCTCTCTCTCGCTTTGTCACAGCTTACCCTTCCCCCTCCCCATATCCATGACTCTTTTTGAATTATGGTTTTCTCAGGGTATATGCCCAGTAGTGGGATTGCTGGGCCCTATGGTAGTTCTATTTTTAAATTTTTAAGGAACCTCCATACTGTTCTCCATAGTGGCTGTATCAATTTACATTCCCACCAACAGTGCAAGAGGATTCCCTTTTCTCCACACCCTCTGCAGCATTTATTGTTCGTAGATTTTTTTTTGGTGATGGCCATTCTGACTGGTGTGAGGTGATATCTCATTGTAGTTTTGATTTGCATTTCTCTAATAGTGATATTGAGCATCTTTTCATGTGCCTCTTGGCCATCTGTATGTCTTCTTTGATGAAATGTCTATTTAGGTCTTCTGCCCATTTTTTAATTGGGTTGCTCTTTTCTTTGATATTGAGCTCCATGAGCTGCTTGTATATTTTGGAGATTAATCCTTTGTCTGCCGTTTCACTGGCAAATAGTTTCTCCCATTATGAGGGTTGTCTTTTTTGTCTTGTTTATGGTTTCTTTTGCTGTGCAAAAGCTTTTAATTAGGTCCCGTTTGTTTATTTTTGTTTTTATTTTCATTAGTCTAGGAGGTGGGTCAGAAAAGATCTTGCTGTGCTTTTTTTTTTTTAAAGAAGAGTACTTTTTCTTTTCTTTTAATTTATTTATTTTTGGCTGCATTGGGTCTTCGTTACTGCACGCGGGCTTTCTCTAGCTGCAGCGAGCAGGGGCTAATCTTTGTTGTGGTGCACGGGCTTCTCATTGTGGTGGCTTCTCTTGTTGCGGAGCACAGGCTCTAGGTGCATGGGCTTCAGTAGTTGTGGCATGTGAGCTCAGTAGTTGTGGCTCACGGGCTCTAGAGCACAGGCTCAGTAGTTGTGGCACACGGGCTTAATTGCTCTGTGGCATGTGGGATCTTCCTGGACCAGGGATTGAACCCATGTCCCCTGCATTGGCAAGCAGATTCTTAACCACTGCACCACCAGGGAAGTCCCTTGCTGAGGTTCATGACAAAGAGTGTTTTCCTTATATTTTCCTCTAAGACTTTTATAGTTTCTGGTCTTACATTTAGGTCTTTAATCCATTTTGAGTTTATTTTTGTGTATGGTGTTAGGGAGTGTTCTAATTTCATTCTTTTCCATGTAGCTGTCCAGTTTTCCCAGCACCACTTATTGAAGAGGCTGTCCTTTCTCCATTGTATGTTCTTGCCTCCTTTGTCATAGATTAGTTGACCACAGGTGCGTGGGTTTATCTCTGGGCTTTCTATCCTGTACCAGTGATCTGTATTTCTGTTTTTGTTCCAGTACCATATTGTCTTGATTACTGTA
This sequence comes from Leucopleurus acutus, assembly GCF_964270905.1. Classification (NCBI taxonomy): domain Eukaryota; kingdom Metazoa; phylum Chordata; class Mammalia; order Artiodactyla; family Delphinidae; genus Leucopleurus; species Leucopleurus acutus. Next base: position 42,125,863 of record NC_139148.1, on the reverse strand, counting down.
GCTTTGTACTATAGTCTGAAGTCAGGGAGTCTGATTCCTCCAGCTCCGTTTTTCTTTCTCAAGATTGCTTTGGCTATTCAGGGTCATTTGTGTTTCCATACACATTGTGAATTTTTTTGTTCTAGTTCTGTGAAAAATGCCATTGGTAGCTTGATAAGGATTGCACTGAATCTGTAGATTGCTTTGTGTAGTACAGTCATTTTCACAGTATTGATTCTTCCAATCCAAGAACATGGTATATCACTCCATCTGTTTGTATCATCTTTAATTTCTTTCATCAGTGTCTTATAATTTTCTGCATACAGGTCTTTTGTCTCCTTAGGTAGATTTATTCCTAAGTATTTTATTCTTTTTGTTTCAATGGTAAATGGGAGTGTTTCCTTAATTTCTGTTTCAGATTTTTCATCATTAGTGTATAGGAATGCCAGGGATTTCTGTGCATTAATTTTGTATCCTGCAACCTTACCAAATTCATTGATTAGTTCTAGTAGTTTTCTGGTGGCATCTTTAGGATTTTCTATGTATAGTATCATGTCATCTGCAAACAGTGACAGTTTTACTTCTTCTTTTCCAATTTGTATTCCTTTTATTTCTTTTTCTTCTCTGATTGCCGTGGCTAGGACTTCCAAAACTATGTTGAATAAGAGTGGCGAGAGTGGACATCTTTGTCTTGTTCCTGACCTTACTGGAAATACTTTCAGTTTTCACCACTGAGCATGATGTTCACTGTGGGTTTGTCATATATGGTCTTTATTATGTTGAGGTAGGTTCCCTCTAAGCCTATTTTCTGGAGAGGTTTTTTTTTTATCATAAATGGGTTTTGAATTTTGTCAAAAGCTTTTTCTGCATCTATTGAGATGATCATATGGTTTTATTCCTTAATTTGTTGATATGGCGTATCACATTGATTGATTTGCTTATATTGAAGAATCCTTGCATCCCTGGGATAAATCCCACTTGATCATGGTGTATGATCCTTTTAATATGTTGTTGGATTCTGTTTGCTAGTATTTTGTTCAGGATTTTTGCATCTATGTTCATCAGTGATAGTGGTCTATAATTTTCTTTTTTTGTGATGTCTTTTTCTGGTTTTGGTATTAAGGTGATGGTGGCTTTGTAGAATGAATTCGGGAGTGTTCTTTCCTCTGCAATTTTTTGGAAGAGTTTGAGAAGGATCAGTGTTAGCTCATCTCTAAACGTTTGATATAATTTGCCTGTGAAGCCATCTGGTCCTGGCTTCTATTCCATAGTATTCTTATAGTATTCTGAGTATTTGCATCTATCACCGAATATGCAAAACCTAGTACAGAGTGTCTGTTCCTGTCAAGACTCATTTATAAGACTCATTTATGTGATGCAATAGACGTGGTTGCTAATGCTACAGTGGTAATCGTATTGCACTATATACATGTATCAAATCAACACGCTGTTCACCTTAAACTTACATAAGTGTTATATGTCAATTATATCTCAGTGGAAAAAAAAGATCCATTTATAACCTCCTGGAACTACCAGCAGAAGTCTGACATAGACTAGTTGCCAGCTGTATGTGGAACCTTCCTCCAGGGAATCTGCCCCATAGTCATCTGAAGTCTCTGCCTCTTGCCAGACAGGACAGTTCTGGTTCACATTTTGTATCTCAGTGGGTGCTAGAGGAAGATGTCAGTGATCAGCTCATCCCTGCATTGCAGTATCTTTCCCATATCAACTCATTTCATGGACCCAGGTGGCTACCTCAAGCAAGCATATCAGGATATCCACTTGCCAAATCCTTTGGCTCCTGTAAAGGGGTTCTTCTGATGGGCATCAACATGTTCTACTATTCAGCACCATTTAAATTTCCCTAGTGCTTTCCATAGGGCTGTGCCCCATGTGGGGATCCCTTTAATAGTCCAATTTCTGTTGCTCCTCTGCCTGACCATACGGCCAGGCCATTGGTGACAACCCATTAGTCGGTAAAAACTCAAACATAGCAGCTCTTTTCTTTGTTCAATTCTTCCATAATTGCCAGAAAAATAGCATGCAATTCAGACCACTGAATTGATTTGTTCTCGCCTTATTCAATTGGACTTTCTATATGAGTCAGTTGTAGTGTGGTGGCCTTCCAAACAGGATGTTATCTGTCCACTTTGGAACTGCCATCTGTAAACTAAGTAGCTTTCTGATATTCAATAGAGAGCCGTTTATAGGACACTACCTTTGTGGTAATAGGATTTGGCAGCTCCTCAGGTGATTTCAGAGTCAGCCCTAAGAAAAAGAGTCTGCCTGTTTGTGAATACTATTTCTTGCATTCCTTTGGTAGCATGTTCCTATAGAAATCATTTTCATTCTATTATGGAACTGTTTTGGGCACTGCCTTTCTTCTTGGAGTGTTTCTCTGACATTACCCAAGACATTATAGGCATTTCATATTGCAAGATTATTTTAAATCCTTCAGTCATAGGGACAGTTTCAATTAATGCCTGATAACAAGCTGGTAATTGTCTCTCAGCTGGTGTCTACTGTACTTGCCATGCCTGGAAATTTTCTGGTCCAAAATCCTAGTGGTCGCCATTGGGTAGCACTCATGGACCTTTCCCATAAGCTCTGGTCTATGTCTTTTCATCCACCGGGTATTCTATACGGTTTCAAATTAGCAACGCATGTGAGTAAGTTCCCATTTAACATGTTCAATTAATACTGGCCTCATCATCAAAAAATCTACAAACAATAAGTGCTGGAGAGGGTGTGGAGAAAAGGGAACACTCTTGTACTATTGGTGGGAATGTAAATTGATACAGACACTATGGAGAACAGTATGGAGGTTCCTTACAAAACTAAAAATAGAACTACCATGTGACCCAGCAATCCCACTACCAGGCATATACCCTGAGAAAACCATAATTCAAAAGGAGTCATGTACCACAATGTTCACTGCAGCTCTATTTACAATAGCCAGGACATGGAAGCAACCTAAGTGTCCATCAACAGATGAATGGATAAAGAAGATGTGGCACATATATACAATGGAATATTACTCAGCCATAAAAAGAAACCAAATTGAGTTATTTGTAGGGAGGTGGATGGACCTAGAGTCTGTCATACAGAGTGAAGTAAGTCAGAAAGAGAAAAGCAAATACTGTATGCTAACACATATATATGGAATCTAAGAAAAAAAAATGGTCATGAAGAACCTAGGGGCAAGACGGGAATAAAGACGCAGACCTACTAGAGAATGGACTTGAGGATATGGGGAGGGGGAAGGGTAAGCTGTGACAAAGTGAGAGAGTGGCATGAACATATATAACACTACCAAACGTAAAACAGATAGCTAGTGGGAAGCAGCCGCATAGCACAGGGAGATAAGCTGGGTGCTTTGTGACCACCTAGAGGGGTGGGATAGCGAAGGTGGGAGGGAGGGAGACGCAAGAGGGAAGAGATATGGAAACATATGTATATGTATAAGTGATTCACTTTGTTATAAAGCAGAAACTAACACACCATTGTAAAGCAATTATACTCCAATAAAGATGTTAAAAAAAAATACTGGCCAGAGGGCGAACTTACACACCTTCTGTTTTACAGTACTAGATATGAGAAGTGTTCCCCAGTCAGACCTCATCCCAATAATACATTCAGGTAGGGGAGATGCAACTACGTCACATAAAGTCCATTCACACATTTTAATTTTCATCTAAACTTTCATCTTAAATCTTATCAACTATTGCATCCCTATATCCTCACAATCTAACTGTAGCCCCTGTTAGGACTTCACCAACAGATTTTGGAATAACTATGCATTGGTCTCCCATGTCAAGGAGTCCCAGAAAGTCTTTTTTCTACCCTGGCCATTTTACTAACATATGTGCATATGGCCTTGGATCCCCAGGCCTAGGATCTGTTCAAGGGGCCTTGTGCCTTCTTCATCAATCCTCATCCTGATTAATTTGCCAAACCATCACCCCCAGCAACTCAAGATCAGTTTTCCCTTTGTTACCTTTGCCTTCTGGCTTTTTAAATTCCTCTAATTAGGGAGAATAGAGTGTGTTTGTTTAGGGCATTTCAATGTTGGGGGACTAGCAGAGGGCCCCATTGGTCCACCCAGTCTCCAATAGAGCTGCTTTAATCCCTTGATTTTGGCCCCATCAATGTCCCCTTTATTAATCCCATTTCTTAATAACTGTTTCTATTTTTCTTGATTTTTAAAAATTGAAGTATAGTTGATTTACAATGTTGTGCCAATCTCTGCTGTACAGCAAAGTGACTCAGTTATAGACATTCTTTTTCTATATTCTTTTCCATTATGGTTAATCCCAAGAGATTGGATATCGTTCCCTGTGCTATACAGCAGGACCTTGTTTTTTATCCATTCTAAATGTAATAGTTTGTATCAACCAACCCCAAACTCCCAGTCCATCTCTCTCCCTCCTCGCAAAGCCTATTTCTTTTTTTAGTTTGTCCGGATAGCTTCTTTTTTCTTTTTTTTATTGGAGTATAATTGCTTTACAATGTTGTGTTAGTTTCTGCTGTACAGTGAGGTGAATCAGCTATATGTATACCTATTTCCCCTCACTCTTGGACCTCTCTCCCACCCCACCCCCATCCCACCCATCTAGGTCATCACAGAGCACCAAGCTGAGCTTCCTGTGCTTTATAGCATGTTCCCACTAGCTATCAATTTTACGCATGGTAGTGTATATATGTCAATCTTAATCTCCCAGTTCGTCCCACCCTCCCCTTCCCCCTCTGTGTTCACATGTCCGTTCTCTACGTCTACATCTCTATTCCTGCCCTGCAAACTGGTTCATCTGTACCATTTTTCTAGGTTCCACATATATGCGATAATATATGATATTTGTTTTTCTCTTTCTGGCTCACTTCACTCTGTATGACAGACTCTAGGTCCATCCACATCTCTACAAATGACCCACTTTCCTTTTTATGGCTGAGTAATATTCTATTGTACATATGTACCACATCTTTATCCATTCATCTGTCATTGGACATTTAGGTTGTTTCTGTTTCTATGTCCTGGCTATTGTAAATAGAGCTGCAGTGAACACTGTGGTACATGACTCTTGTTGAATTATGGTTTTCTCAGGGTATATGCCCAGTAGTGGGATTACTGGGTCATATGGTAGCTCTATTTTTAGTTTTTTAAGGTACCTCCATACTGTTCTCCCTAGTGGCTGTATCAATTTACATTCTCACCAGCAGTGCAAGAGGGTTCACTTTTCTCCACACCCTCTCCAGAATTTATTGTTTGTAGATTTTTTGATAATGGCCATTCTGGCCAGTGTGAGGTGATACCTCATTGTAGTTTTGATTTGCATTTCTCTAATAATTAGTGATGCTGAGCATCTTTTCATGTGCCTCTTGACCATCTTTATGTCTTCTTTGGTGAAATGTCTATTTAGGTCTTCCGCCCATTTTTTGATTGGGTTGTCTGTTTTTTTGATATTGAGCTCCATGAGCTGTTTGTATGTTTTGGAGATTAATCCATTTAGGATTAATCCTAAATGAAGCCTGTTGCTTCATTTACAAATATTTTCTCCCATTCTGAGGGTTGTCTTTTTGTCTTGTTTATGGTTTCCTTTGCTGTGCAAAAGCTTTTAAGTTTCATTAGGTCCCATCTGGTTTTTTGTTTTGTTTTGTTTTTATTTTCATTACTCTAGGAAGTGGGTCAAAAAAGATCTTGCCGTGGTTTATGTCAAAGTGTGTTTTTCCTATGTTTTCCTCTAAGAGTTTTATAGTGTAGAGTCTTACATTTAGGTCTTTAATCCATTTTGAGTTTATATTTGTGTATGGTGTTAGGGAGTGTTCTAATTTCATTCTTTAACATGTAGCTGTCCAATTTTCCCAGCACCACTTATTGAAGAGGCTGTCTTTTCTCCATTGTATGTTCTTGCCTCCTTTGTCATAAATTAGGTGACCATGTGTGTGTGGGTTTATCTCTGGGCTTTCTATCCTGTACCATTGATCTATATTTCTGTTTTTGTGCCAGTACCATATTGTCTTGATTACTGTCGTTTTGTAGTATAGTTTGAAGTTGGAGAGCCTGATTCCTCCAGTTCCATTTTTCTTTCTCAAGATTGCTAAAGCCTATTTCTATTGAAGGTCAAGTTCCACTGCTTTCCTCTATACTCGTTTTGCCCCACTGTTATTCCACATCTCACAATACAAAACATTCCATGAGTCTCAATTTCAACGTCTCTAAAACAGGTGTGAAGCTTGCCATTACAGTGCTATTGCAGAGTTAAATCACTGAACCAAGCCCAGGGTTTGGCACGTGTAAGTGCTCAAAACACATTGGCAGACATCCCATTACTTATTCCAAGCTCCAGCACCCCCGGGGCTGGATAAAGTTTGAGGGGTGAGGGTGGGCATGTGGCAGGGTTATGCCATTGGGGTAGGTCTGAGGTCACCCTGCCCTAGCCCTGGCACCTCGGTTGCTACAGGGTGGTGTACACAGCCAGGCAGCCAAGCCCCCTCTTAATAACTGTTTAAAGATTTATATATATTGGGACTTCCCTGGTGGTCCAGTGGCTAGGACTCCACGCTCCCAATGCAGGGGGCTCTGGGTTCAATCCCTGGTCAGGGAACTAGCTCCCACATGCTGCAACTAAGAGTTCGCATGCCACAGCTAAGACCTGGCGCAGCCAAATAAATACATAAATAAAAAAAAAGATTTATATATAAAGATGTATGTAAAGATACTTGTCCAACCTGCTTGGACAAGTCCCTTGACTCTCCCTATTATAGTTCTCCATTCTTTTGTAAATCACCCTAATTTTCTTAGCATGTGTAAGATGCATAAAGGGAAGCTGATGATACTGATCCACAAAATGAGATAAGTCCTTGTTATAACTTTGTTATATTAAAAGTTGTTAAATAGAGGTCTATGGAGCTGAATGGAGAGCCTAGATTCAACAAAGAAATTGAAATAAAGAGGTTTATTTCTCACATATCCTGGAGGAGGCACACCTTGATGGGCCACATGGGGAGGTCAAGGCAGGGTACAGGTGGAGAGAGAGACAAGACTTGGGCCCATATCTTTATTAGGGTGCTTTAGGGTTTCCAGGCTAAGGCTGGATTGGTCAATTCAAACCAAAAAGAGTGGGGTTTTGGTCATTTCCACAGGGGTTTTATCTAAGGGGTACACAAGGGGAAGTTCCTAGGAGGTGGGGAGACTGTTTATCACAAGGGTTGTTGAGGAAGTCGTATCAGGAACCTACATTTACTTGTGATTCCGTGGACTGTTATCTAGTGCACGTGCTTGCATGAGTGGGCTAGTGTCACTTTAAGGCCCCTGCAGGCTGCTTGGCCAAACAAAATGGATGTTGAGGAAGCAAAACCATGGAGCAGCTTAGCTAAACTCTCAATGCTCCTTCACTCTATACCCTCTGGTGTCAGTAGTTTCTTGCTTTTGCTCCCCTGCCACCTGCACTACCTTCTTGGTGACCAGAGGTTGTAGAGATACTATCCAGTATTCTGGCATATTATTTTCTCCTTTGGTAGTGGCTCTGAGGCTAGCAGCTATAGCTCAGACCAGCTGAAATCTGAGGTTGGCACAGTGTCAGAATCTACCTCAACACTCTGCTTTCATTTTAGCTGTTACAGATAATAATAACCAAGAGATTGTATATTTAGCTTGTTTCTTGTTATTTTGCATATCCTTATATTTCAAGTGTGATGGGTAATTTTATGTGACAACTTGACTAAATCATTGGGTGCCCAGATATTGGGCTAAACATTATTTCTGGGTGTATTTGTGAGGGTATTTCCAGATGAGATTAGTATTTGGATCAGCAGACTGAGTAAATCAGAGCGCCCTCCCCAGTGTGGGTGGACCCATCCAATCAGTTGAGGGCCTGAAAAGAGCAAAAACGTGAAAGATGGGAGAATTTGCTCTCTTTCACTGACTGAGCTGGGACATTGGTCTACTCCTGCTTTTGGACTGGGGTTAATACCATTGGTGCTCCTCGTTCTCAGTCCTTCAGACTTGGACTGGGATTTATACCACCAACTTTCCTGGATCTCTAACTTACAGATAGCATACTGTGGGACTTCTCTGCATCTATAATTTCATGAGCCAATTCCTTATAATAAATCATATGTGTGTGTGTGTGTGTGTGTGTGTGTGTGTGTGTGTGTGTGTTTATATGTATATTTGGTTCATTTTGGTTCTGTTTCTCTGGAGAACTCTAATACATCCAGTGAGGCAACTCCTCAGGAGTTAGGTCTGTCATTTCTAAATTCCACTGGTAACTTTTACCTCTGGTAAATTCACAGCTACTATTTTATACCAAGGGTGACTTGGAGGCTATCCAGGCATCAAAGGTTCATCAATTCGTATCCACTCATCCTTCCTTTTCCCAAACAATACTTTTGCTATGTTTCAGTGAGTCAAGGTCATTCTAGTGAATGGCACTTCTGATGCCAAATATGGGGTCTCCAGGAGTACTCTCAGTTTGACGATTCACTAGAAGGACTCACAGAACTCAGGAAAGTGGTTGTACTCACGATTATGGTTTATTACAGTGAAAGAACACAGATTAAAATCAGCAAAGGAAAAAAAGTGCATAGGTCAGAGCTCAGAAGAAACCAGGCCCTAGTTTCCAGTTATCCTCTCCCAGTGATGTTGTATGGTCGGCACTTAATTGTTCCAGCAATGATGTGTAACAATATGTATAAAGTATTGCCAACCAGGAAAGTTTACTGGCACCTTGGTATCCAGGATTTTTACTGGGGGTCAGTCACATAGGCATGGAGTACCTGCGTGACTCATCTTAACTATTTAGTCTCCAGCCCTCCAGAGGTCAAACCAATACAGTGTGGCCCAAAGCCCCAGACATACAAAAATGTACATTCAACATAAATCAGGTTTTAGCATAAACTATCTGGTGTGGCCCACAATCTCAGTTACACAAAGATGCTCTTATCAGGCAAGATATTCCAGGGACTCATAGATTATTGCCCAGGAGCTGGTTAAGGGCCAGCCCTGAAGAGGTTTGGAATATGCAGGGTTTGGGAAGCCCAGGCCTGCTGCATTAAGTCTTTACTGCACAGGATAAACAAACATCTCGCTAGGGATTATATCATTTTCTACTCCTGTTTAGAAAGGGCTCAAGGGGAAGAACAGAGTGTTGAAAGACCTGGGTGGCAAGCATCTTTCTATTGGAAAGTGTAAAAATGTTGTCTCTTCATATGAACTACTTGTTGCCCTCCTTTGATCCAGCAATTCTATTTATAGTTCTAGAAATTCATCCTAAGGCAATAATCATGTATTTTCACAGAGATTTAACTTTAGGAGTCTTCATCACAGGTTTGTTATTAACACCAAGAAATTGGGAATAACCCAAACTCCAACCATGGGTATTGGAGAAACAAATGATACCTCCAAAGTGTGGAATGCTAGAGGATCATTAAAAGCAATACTAAAGATGATTAAGATACTCCTGAGACATAGCAAGCAAATGAAACATGTGGGTCCAAGATTGAGGTCTAGATTAGAGGAGGAACTGGTAGTGAAATGGTTTTAACAGGACCAAGTTCAAGGTAAGACCAGAAGGACTGTGTCGGTACAATAGTAAACAAGTGCTTGGGTTCTAGTTCAGACCTGAAAGACATGGATGTTGTAATATTTAACAAAGATCCATATTCAAGGTAAGACCAGAGGGGCATTGGCATTGGTGGTGAATGACTTATTAGAAGCCTAGGTTCTAGATCAAAGAGAGAGGAGCATTGACGGGGAAATAGTTAAAAGAGGCCCAGGTTTAAGATCATAGCCAAGAAACACTGATGGTGGAGGAGTTAATAGACAGGAAAAATTGGATCTTAGACTAGGGAGCCATTAATGGTGGGCAGGTTAACAGTGGTCCAATCTTAAGATCTAATATAGAGGAACACTGTTGGTGGAAAAGTTAACAGTAGCCCAGGATTTGACATCTAGACAAGAGAGTCATAGACTATTGAAGAGTGTTGAAAAATAATCATTTGATCTAAGAAAGGATTGGAAAATTTTATGTGAGCTAAATTTTAGGATTATAACCTGGGAAGAGCATCACAGAAAGCTGAGAACTGTTCCACCGGTTAGAAGTCAAGGCACAGTTACATAAGTTTTTTGAGACAGAGGGCTGTACATTAAATGACATATTATTGACAGTTTACATAATCCAGATCTAAGTGTCAGCCTGGTGGGTCATGTGACCTCTTACAAGATCAAGAAGGAATGTTGTCTTTTAAGGAGTTGTCTTGCTGTTGCTAGGAGAATGTTCCTCTTTATGGTTGAGCAGGTACTCCTGCCAATGGGGGAGGTTTGGTCGATGCATAATGCAGATACACAACACACCGTGGGGGGGAGGGAGGAGGCTAAAGGGCAGAGAATAATTTTTATGTTTAAATTTTTCTTGTCTTGCCGTAAAGTATGAATTCTGTTTCACATGCGTTAACAGAGTCCTAGTTTAGATCATGGGTTCTACTTGTAGAAGCATTAATAATGAAAGAGTTAACAGAGGCCTAGGGTCAACATCAGCTCACAGGGACATTAATGGTGGATGAGTTAACAGAGAGTTGGGTTTGAGGTCTACAAAGAACTCTTTTGCTGGAATAATTAACACAGTTTTGGATTTAAGGTTAAAATAGAGGATCTTTGATGGTGAAAATATTGAGAGGAACCCAGGTTCAAGATGAGATTAGAGGAGCATTTGAACCAAGTCCCCCTAAAACAGAGTTCCCCCACCATGTTTTTGATTAACATCTCTATCTAAAATTTTATTCCCTTCTTGTCCTGTCCCTGTTCCCCTCAGGATAGAGGAATATCAAAAAAGGGAGGGGGGAGGATTGAAACTGAGCAGAACCCTGCAGGAACTTCCTGGCTACAAAAGCTCCTCTTTGTCCCCTGTTTCTTGTTTGTAGAAAAAGACTTTAGTCTCCTAGACCTTCTCTGAGCTCCAAAGAGCAGACTCAAGCACTTACTAATTAGGGAAGTGAGGGAATGCTGAAACAAAGGAAAAGCAGTCAATGAACAATAGTTCAGTGACAAAACAGAGTCCTAGTTCCTCCTCAAGGGATATACATAACAATCTGACACATATCTTTGAGTTGTTCAGTGGGAACTAAAACACTCTACTCAGGTGAGGGATGATGACTACATGCTGAGCACAAGCACTAGACCCCAGACTGGTTGGAACCAGAAGCTTGATGAGTAAGATTCCTGAAACATCACCCTATTACCATACCACCAACAACCAATCAGAAGAAAGTCCATGAGCTGATCACACACCCTGCAATCCCCAACCCTAATGTTGCTTTAAAAACCCTTCCCTGAAAGCCATGGGAAGTTCTGGTCTTTTGAGCATGAGCTGTCCCTTCTCCTTGCTTGGCATCTGCAATTAATTCTATACTTTCCTTCACCATAACCTGATGTCAGTAGTGCTGCACAGTAGGCAAGCAGACCCAAGTTTGATTTGGTAACACACCAATGGTTGAAAATACAATACAAGCCTTGATTTGAGGTCAAACCAAATAGAACTTTATGGTGAAATTTGTTCCATATGTCCAGGAACAAGATCCAGACCAGAGGAGTACTGATGGTAGAAGAATTCATAAAGTCACAGATTTAAGAATCACAGGCCATTAATATTGGAAAAGTTAACAGAGACCTGAATCAGAAGGTTAGTGATATGGGAATTGTTAACAAGTGTGGCAGATTGTTATATTAATGTATTTCATGCCTTCCAATGAGTCACTTCTCCTGGTATCCAAACTCTTCTGTAGTCACTTGAAGGGGCCCAGAACTGAGATTGGACCATAGCAGCATAAATGGTGGAAAATTTAATAAATATCCAACTTTTCAGTCTGTCCAGGGCGGCATTAACGTTAGAACGATTAACAAGTGCCTGAACTGACAATAAAAGCAGAGAGGCAGTGATGGTGGAAGAGAGCTCAGAGCCTAGGCTTTGAGATTTAGACCAAAGAGCCATTGATAGTGGAAGAGTTAAGAGTGGCCTAAATTTGCAATCAAAGCAGAGGGGCACAGTGGGGGAAGTATTAATAGAGGCCTAGGATTTGATATCTAGATTAGGGGATCATTGCTGATAGAACTCTTAGCAGAAGGGTTCAAAATCTAGACTAGAGGGCTTTGGTAGCAAAATCATGACCAGGATAGGAAGTCAGAGCAGAGGGATAATGGTGGTGGAAGAGTAAAAATAAGTCCAAGTTCAAGTCAACAACAGATGGTGGAAGAGTCAACAGAGACAAGTGTTTGAGTTCACAAAGGAAAATTGTCAGTGGATGAATAACAGAGGCCTGGATCAGAGTAGCAATGATGGTGGAATAGTTGAAGAATGCTGGGATTGAAGTCATCGATGGTGGAACTATTAACAGAGGCCCAGGTTTAGGTTATAGTGGAGCGCTAGTAATGATGGGATACATAACAGAAGCCTGAATTTTAGGTCAAACCAGGGAGGCATTAATGATTAAATAGTTAACAGGGGCCCAGGTGCCAAAGCAGAACAAAGGTGTTGTATTAATCTGGGTTCTTCAGAGAAACAGAACTGATTGTGTGTGTGTGTGTGTGTGTGTGTGTGTGTGTGTGTGTGTGTGTGCGCATGCGTGCGTGCATGCATACATAAAAAGATTTATTATAAAGTAATTGGCTCACACAGTTATGCAGGCTGACAAGGCCCAAGATCTGCAGTCAGAAAGCTGGAAACCCAGGAGAGCCAACGGTCTAAGTTCCAGTCCCAGTGCAAAAGACTGATGTCCAGCTCAAAGACAGCCTGAGAGAGTGAATTCTCCCTTACTGAGTCTTTTCTTCTATTCAGGCCTTCAGTAGATTGGATAGGGCGCACCCACTTTAGGGAGGGCAATCTACTTGTCTACAATTCAAATGTTAATCTCATCCAGAAACACTCTCAGACACTCCCAGAATAGTGTTTAACCAGTCATGGCCCAGTCAAATTGATATATAAAATTAAACATCGCAGGGTCATTGATAGAGGAAGAATGAACAGGGGCCCAAGTTTAGGATCAGGTGAGAAAGGCTGTTGGTTTGATGTTGGCATAGTTAACAGAGACATAGGTTTGAGTTCAGAATCAAGGGACACTGATTGTATAAAAGTGAATGGAAGCACAGTTTCAAGGTCTAGAATAGAGAGTCACTAATGGAATAATTTGAAGATGCCCAAGCTAAAGGTCATTTCAGAGCAGCATAGATGGTACAATACTAAAAAGAGGCTTGATATCAAAATGACAAGAGATAACAAGTGTTGGTGAGAGTGTGGAGAAAATGAAACATTTATACATTGTTTGTGGGAATGGGAATTGGTATAGCCACTATGGGGAAAAGAATGGAGATTCCTCAAAAATTGATCCAGTATTCTCACTTCTGGGTATATACCCAAAGGCAATGAAATCAGGGTCTCGAAGAAGTATCTGTACTCCCATGTTCATTGCAGCATTATTCACAATAGCCAAGGTATAGAAACAACCTAAGTGCCTGTTGACAGATGAATGGATCAAGAAAATGCACACACACACACACACACACACACACACACAGGAATATTATATAGCAATAAAAAGAAGGAAATCCTGCCACTTGCAACAACATGGATGAACCTGAAGGACATTATGCTGAGGGAAATAAACCAGACAGAGAAAGACAAATACTGTATGGTATCACTTATATGTGGAATATAAAATAATCGAACTTATAGAAACAGAGAGTAGAATGGTGGTTGCCAGGGGCTGGGGGTAGGAGAAATGGGGAGATGTAGGTCAAAGGGTTCAAACTTTCAGTTATAAGATGAATATGTTCTGGGGATCTAATTTACAGCATAGTAACTATAGTTAATAATACTACATTGTATACTTGAAATTTGCTAAGAAAGTGGATCTTAACTGTTCTTACCACACCAAAAAAAAAAAGTAACTATGTGAGGTGATGGATGCGTTAATTAACTTAATTGTGGTGCTCATTCACACACACACACACACACATATATAGATATAGATATAGATATATGTCTCATCATGTGCAGTCCTTAAATATATATACTTTGTTTCTCAATTATACCTCAATAAAGCTGGTGATAAAACTGAGAGGCTTGAGTTCAAGTTCAGACCTGAAAAGCTGGATATTAAAGTACTCAACAATGACCCAGATTCAAGGTTAGACTAGAAAGGCATTAATGGAAGAATAGTGAACAGACGCATGAGTTACACGTGGGTCAGAGGAAGAGCATTGATGGTGGAACAGATAACAGGTATCCAGGTTCAGTATCAGTCCAGAGAGAATTTGAAGGTAAAGGTGTTAATTCTAGGCCCTGAGTTGAGAAGAGCATTGATAATAGAATTTGTAATAGAGGTTCATGATTTTAGATCTATACCAAATGGGCACTGATGTTGAAAGAGTTCACAGACCACAGTTTGAAGTCAGACCAGAAGAAAACTGATAGAGGTAGATAAATCAGAGGCCTGGAATTTGAGATCTAGACCAGAAGGTAATTTGTGGTGGAGGAGTTAACAGGGGCCTGGGATTAAGATTAGTCCACAGAGACATTGATTGGGCAATAGTTAAAAAATACTTGAGTTTGAGGTCTGTCCAGAGGGGCATTCATGTTGGAAGAGGTAACAGAGGCTCTGGGTTTGAAGTTATAGCTGAGGGACACTGATGGAGGCATAGTTAACAGAAGTTCAAGGGATATTTTTTAAAATTAATTAATTTTTGGCTGCACTGGGTCTTCATTGCTGTGCGGGCTTTCTCTAGTTGCAGTGAGTGGGGGCTGCTCTTTGTTGCGGTGTGCGGGCTTCTCACTGCAGTGGCTTCTCGTTGTGGAGCACAGGCTGTAGATGTGGCGGGCTTCAGTAGTTGTGGCACACGGGCTCAATAGTTGTGGCTTGCGGGCTCTAGAGTGCAGGCTCAGTAGTTGTGGCGCACGGGCTTAGTTGCTCCATGGCATGTGGGATCTTCCTGGACCAGGGCTCGAACCCATGTCCCCTGCACTGGTAGGCGGATTCTTAACCACTGCACCATCAGGGAAGTCCCCAGAAGTTCAAGGGGTATTAATGGTGGTAGTTTAAAGTGACCTGGCTTCAAGGTCACAGCAGATGGATATTCACAGTGGAGAAGTTGACAGAGGTCTTTCTCAATTTCAAAGTGGAGAGTCATTGATGAGGGAATTAATGGAGGCCCAGGATTTGAAGCCTAGATCCACGGGTATTTATTGTTTTGTATTGCACTAATTATTAAAGGGTTAATTAGGATAGTTTCAAGTTCTAGGTGGAGTAGTTTAGAGAGGCTGACTTTGAGGTCAGTCTAGAATATCAGAGATACTGGAAGACTTAATGAGGCATTAATTCTCATTACAATACAGAGGGGAATTGATCAAGGACAAGATAATAGAACCAAGGACAAATTCTAAAAAAGAAGGAAATTGATGGTAATTGAGTTAACAGAGACCCAAACTGGAGGTCAGTTTAGGGGGACAGTGATGATAGAAGAGTTGTTTGATGCTTGGGATTTGGTATCCAGACCAAAATGAAGTTGATGTTGGGATAGTTAACATAGGGCCAGATACAAGGTTAGAAGCAGAGGGGTATTGATGGTGGTATTGTTAATAGAAGTCTGGATTCAAGATTTACACCAAAAGAGCTTTTATGATGGAATAGGGCTGGAACTGATATGAGACCAGAAAGCTATTAATGGCACAATATTTAAGAGACCTGGGTTTAAGGTTAGACCAGAAAGGTGTTGATGGTGAAAGTGTTAACTGAAGTACAATTGGGATGTCAGATCCATTAGTGGTGAAATAGATAAGACAGTCTCAGGTTTATGGTTAGGAATACGAAAGAGGTGATGGTAGAATAGTTTGTAGAAGTCCAGATTCATGTTGAAAGCAAAGGGATTTAGATGGTGGCTCTTCAATGTGGCAGAGCCTACCCCTACCTGTCACTCTTGGTCTGAACATTACCACCTGCAGCCTTCATATTGGCTTCAGTGCTGGTACCACTTCTCCTAGCCCCGGGTCACTGCCTCACATTAGGGCTTCATATTGGCAAGACTTGTCCCTGCCCATCACTCACAACCTAGGAGTCACTGCTGTCTAGGCTTTCCATTGGTCCTTTCTTTTTTTTTCACCAAGCCATTAATGCTTTATAATTATGGTTTTGTCTAATTTTATAAACCCTCTCCTCCCCCCCCACTGTACTAATTACATTTTTTATTTTCTGTGTCTTATGATGTTTTTGTTGTTGTTGTTAGTTTCTGCTTTATAACAAAGTGAATCACTTACATATATACATATGTTCCCATATCTCTTCCCTCTTGCATCTCCCTCCCTCCTACCCTCCCTATCCCACCCCTCTAGGTGGTCACAAAGCACCCAGCTGATCTCCCTGTGCTATGCGGCTGCTTCCCACTAGCTACCTATTTTACGCTGGGTAGTGTATATATGTCTATGCCACTCTCTCACTTTGTCACAGCTTACCCTTCCCCCTCCCCATATCCTCAAGTCCATTCTCTAGTAGGTCTGTGTCTTTATTCCTGTCTTACCCTTAGGTTCTTCATGACATTTTTTCCCTTAGATTCCATATATATGTGTTAGCATATGGTATTTGTCTTTCTCTTTCTGACTTACTTCATTCTGTATGACAGACTCTAGGTCCATCCACCTCCCTACAAATAACTCAATTTCGTTTCTTTTTATGGCTGAGTAATATTCCATTGTATATATGTGCCACATCTTCCTTATCCATTCATCCGATGATGGACACTTAGGTTTTTCCAACTCCTGGATATTGTAAATAGAGCTGCAATGAACATTTTGGTACATGACTCTTTCTGAATTACGGTTTTCTCAGGGTATATGACCAGTAGTGGGATTGCTGGGTCCTACGGTAGTTCTATTTGTAGTTTTTTAAGGAACCTCCATACGGTTCTCCATAGTGGCTGTACCAATTCACATTCCCACCAACAGTGCAAGAGTGTTCCCTTTTCTCCACACCCTCTCCAGCATTTACTGTTTCTAGATTTTTTGATAATGGCCATTCTGACTGGTGTGAGATGATATCTCATTGTAGTTTTGATTTGCATTTCTCTAATGATTAATGATGTTGAGCATTCTTTCATGTGTTTGTTGGCACTCTGTATATCTTCTTTGGAGAAATGGCTATTTAGGTTTTCTGCCCATTTTTGGATTGGGTTGTTGTTTTTTTGCTATTGAGCTGCATGAGCTGCTTGTAAATTTTGGAGATTAATCCTTTGTCAGTTGCTTCATTTGCAAATATATTCTCCCATTCTGAGGGTTGTCTTTTGGTCTTGTTTATGGTTTCCTTTGCTGTGTAAAAGCTTTGAAGTTTCATTAGGTCCCATTTGTTTATTTTTGTTTTTATTTCTATTTCTCTAGGAGGTGCGTCAAAAAGGATCTTGCTGTGATTTATGTCTTAGAGTGTTCTGCCTATGTTTTCCTCTAAGAGTTCGATAGTTTCTGGCCTTACATTTAGGTCTTTAATCCATTTTGAGCTTATTTTTGTGTATGGTGTTAGGGAGTGTTCTAATCTCATACTTCTACATGTACCTGTCCAGTTTTCCCAGCACCACTTATTGCAGAGGCTGTCCTTTCTCCACTGTACATTCCTGCCTCCTTTAGCAAAGATAATGTGACCATATGTGCATGGGTTTATCTCTGGGCCTTCTATCCTGTTCCATTGATCCATATTTCTGCTTTTGTGCCAGTACCATACTGTCTTGATTACTGTAGCTTTGTAGTATAGTCTGAAGACAGGGAGCCTGATTCCTCCAGCTCCATTTTTCATTCTGAAGATTGCTTTGGGTATTCGGGGTCTTTTGTGTTTCCATACAAATTGTGAAATTTTTTGTTCTAGTTCTATGAAAAATGCCATTGGTACTTTGATAGGGATTGCATTGAATCTGTAGATTGCTTTGGGTAGTAGAGTCATTTTCACAATGTTGATTCTTCCAATCCAAGAACATGGTACATCTTTCCATCTATTTATATCATCTTTAATTTCTTTCATCAGTGTCTTATAAGTTTCTGCATACAGGTCTTTTGTCTCCTTAGGTAGGTTAATTCCTAGATATTTTATTCTTTTTGTTGCAGTGGTAAATGGGAGTGTTTTCTTGATTTCACTTTCAGATTTTTCATCATTAGTGTATAGGAATGCCAGAGATTTCTGTGCATTAATTTTGTATCCTGCTACTTTACCAAATTCATTGATTAGCTCTAGTCGTTTTCTGGTAGCATCTTTAGGATTCTCTATGTATAGTATCATGTCATCTGCAAACAGTGACAGCTTTACTTCTTCTTTTCTGATTTGGATTCCTTTTATTTCCTTTTCTTCTCTGATTGCTGTGGCTAAAACTTCCAAAACTATGTTGAATAAGAGCAGTGAGAGTGGGCAACTTTGTTGTGTTCCTGATCTTAGTGGAAATGCTTTCAGGTTTTCACCATTGAGGACGATGTTGGCTGTGGGTTTGTCATATATGGTCTTTATTATGTTGAGACAAGTTCCCTCTATGCCTCCTTTCTGGAGGTTTTTTTTTAATCATAAATGGTTGTTGAATTTTGTCGAAAGCTTTCTCTGCATCTATTGAGATGATCATATGGTTTTTCTCCTTCAATTTGTTAATATGGTGTATCACATTGATTGATTTGCGTATATTGAAGAATCCTTGCATTCCGGGAATAAACCCCACTTGATCATGGTGTACGATCCTCTTAATGTGCTGTTGGATTCTGTTTGCAAGTATTTTGTTGAGGATTTTTGCATCTAGGACCATCAGTGATATTGGCCTGTAGTTTTCTTTCTTTGTGACATCCTTGTCTGGTTCTGGTATCAGGGTGATGGTGGCCTTGTAGAATGAGTTTGGGAGTGTTCCTCCCTCTGCTATATTTTGGAAGAGTTTGAGAAGGATAGGGCTTAGCTCTTCTCTAAAAGTTTGATAGAATTGGCCCGTGAAGCCATCTGGTCCTGGGCTTTTGTTTGTTGGAAGAATTTTAAATCACAGTTTCAATTTCAGTGCTTGTGACTGGTCTGTTCATATTTTCTATTTCTTCCTGATTCAGTCTTGGCATGTTGTGCATTTCTAAGAATTTGTCCATTTCTTCCAGGTTGTCCATTTTATTGGCATAGAGTTACTTGTAGTAATCTCTCATGATCTTTTGTATTTCTGCAGTGTCAGTTGTTACTTCTCCTTTTTCATTTCTAATTCTATTGATTTGAATCTTCTCCCGTTTTTTCTTGATGAGTCTGGCTAATGGTTTAAAATTTTGTTTAACTTCTCAAAGAACCAGCTTTTAGTTTTATTGATCTTTGCTATCATTTCCTTCATTTCTTTTTCATTTATTTCTGATCTGATCTTTATGATTTATTTCCTTCTGCTAACTTTGGGGGTATTTTTGTTCTTCTTTCTCTAATTGCTTTAGGTGCAAGGTTAGGTTGTTTATTCGAGATGTTTCCTGTTTCTTAAGGTAGGATTGTATTGCTATAAACTTCCCTCTTAGAACTGCTTTTGCTGCATCCCATAGGTTTTGGGTCGTCGTGTCTCCATTATCATTTGTTTCTATGCATTTTTTGATTTCCTCTTTGATTTCTTCAGTGATCACTTCGTTACTAAGTAGTGTATTGTTTAGCCTCCACGTGTTTGTATTTTTTACAGATCTTTTCCTGTAATTGATATCTAGTCTCATAGAGTTGTGGTCGGAAAAGATACTTGATACAATTTCAATTTTCTTAAATTTACCAAGGCTTGATTTGTGACCCAAGATATGATCTACCATGGAGAATGTTCCATGAGCACTTGAGGAAAATGTGTATTCTGTTGTTTTTGGATGGAATGTCCTATAAATAACAATTAACTCCATCTTGTTTAATGTATAATTTAAAGCTTGTGTTTCCTTATTTATTTTGATTTTGGATGATCTGTCCATTGGTGAAAGTGGGGTGTTAAAGTCCCCTACTATGAATATGTTACTGTCGATTTCCCCTTTTATGGCTGTAAGTATTTGACTTATGTATTGAGGTGCTCCTATGTTGGGTGCATAAATATTTACAATTGTTATATCTTATGCTTGGATCTATCCCTTGATCATTATGTAGTGTCCTTCTTTGTCTCTTCTAAAAGTCTTTATTTTAAAGTCTATTTTGTCGGATATGAGAATTGCTACTCCAGCTTTCTTTTGGTTTCCATTTGCATGGAATATCTTTATCTGTCCCCTCACTTTCAGTCTGTATGTGTCTCTAGGTCTGAAGTGAGTCTCTTGTCGACAGCATATATATGAGTCTTGTTTTTGTATCCATTCAGCCAGTCTGTGTCTTTTGGTGGGAGCGTTTAATCCATTTACATTTAAGGTAGTTATCGAGATGTATGTTCCTATTCCCATTTTCTTAATTGTTTTGGGTTTGTTATTGTAGGTCTTTTCCTTCTCTTGTGTTTCTTGCCTAGAGAAGATCCTTTAGCATTTGTTGTAAAGCTGGTTTGGTGGTGCTGAACTCTCTCAGCTTTTGCTGCTCTGTAAAGGTTTTAATTTCTCCATCAAATCTGAATGAGATCCTTGCTGGGTAGAGTAATCTTGGTTGTAGGTTTTTCTCCTTCATCACTTTAAATATGTCCTGCCAGTCCCTTCTAGCTTGCAGAGTTTCTGCTGAAAGATCAGCTGTTAACCTTATGGGGATTCCCTTGTGTGTTATTTGTTGTTTTTCCCTTGCTTCTTTTAATATGTTTTCTTTATTTAATTTTTCATAGTTTGATTAATATGTGTCTTGGCATGTTTCTCCTTGGATCTATCCTGTATGGGACTCTCTGTGCTTCCTGGACTTGATTAACTATTTCCTTTCCCATATTAGGGAAGTTTTCAACTATAATCTCTTCAAATATTTTCTCAGTCCCTTTCTTTTTCTCTTCTTCTTCTGGAACCTCTATAATTCGAATGTTTGTGCATTTAATGTTGTCCCAGAGGTCTCTGAGACTGTCCTCAGTTCTTTTCATTCATTCTTCTTTTTTTTTTTATGGTATGCGGGCCTCTCACTGTTGTGGCCTCTCCCATTGCGGAGCACAGGTCCTGGATGCGCAGGCTCAGTGGTCATGGCTCACGGGCCCAGCCACTCTGCGGCATGTGGGATCTTCCCGGACCGGGGCACGAACCCGTGTCCCCTGCATCAGCAGGTGGACTCTCAAGCACTGCGCCACCAGGGAAGCCCGGGAAGCCCCATTCTTTTTTCTTTATTCTGCTCTGCAGTAGTTATTTACACTATTTTATATTCCAGGTCACTTATCAGTTCTTCTGCCTCAGTTATTCTGCTATTGATCCCTTCTATAGTATTTTTAATTTCATTTATTGTGTTGTTCATTGTTGCTTGTTTCATCTTTAGTTCTTCTAGGTCCTTGTTAAATGTTTCTTGCATTTTCTCTATTCTGTTTCCAAGATTTTGGATCATCTTTACTATCATTCTGAATTCTTTTTCAGGTAGACTGCCTATTTCCTCTTCATTTGTTAGGTCTGCTGGGTTTTTATCTTGCTCCTTCATCTGCTGTGTGTTTTTCTGTCTTCTCATTTTGCTTATCTTACTGTGTTTGGGGTCTCCTTTTTGCAGGCTGCAGGTTCGTAGTTCCCTTTGTTTTTCGTGTCTGTCCCCAGTAGCTAAAGTTGGTTCAGTGGGTTGTGTAGGCTTCCTGGTGGAGGGGACTAGTGCCTGTGTTCTGGTGGATGAGGCGGGATCTTGTCTTTCTGGTTGGAAGGTCCACGTCTGGTGGTGTGTTTTGGGGTGTCTGTAGACTTATTTTGATTTTAGGCAGCCTCTCTGCTAATGGGTGGGGTTGTGTTCCTGTGTTGCTAGTTGTTTGGCATAGGGTGTCCAGCACTGTAGCTTGCTGGTCATTGAGTGAAGCTGGGTGTTGGTGTTGAGCTGGAGATCTCTGGGAGATTTTTGTCGTTTGATATTACGTGGAGCTGGGAGGTCTCTTGTGGACCAGTGTCCTGAAGTTGGCTCTCCCACCGCAGAGGCACAGCACTGACTCCTGGCTGTAGCACCAAGAGCCATTCATCCACACGGCTCAGAATAAAAGGGAGAAAAAGTAGAAAGAAAGAAAGAAATAGGGTAAAAGAAAATAAAATAAAGATAAAATAAAATTATTAAAATAAAAAATAATTATTAAGAAAAAAATTAAAAAAAAAAAGCAAACAACAACAACAACAAAAAAATGGACGGATAGAACCCTGGGACAAATGGTGAAAGCAAAGCTATACAGACAAAATCTCACACAGAAGCATACACATACAGACTCACAAAAAGAGGAAAAGGGGAAAAAATCATAAATCTTGCTCTCAAAGTCCACCTCCTCAATCATCAAGTTGATTGTGGAGCTTTAATCCGCTGCTTCTGAGGCTGCTGGGAGAGATTTCCCTTTCTCTTCTTTGTTACCACAGCTCCTGGGCCTCAGCTTTGGATTCGGCCCCGCCTCTGTGTGTAGGTCGCTGGAGGGCATCTGTTTTTTGCTCAGACATGACGGGGTTAAAGGAGCCGCTGATTCGGGGCCTCTGGCTCACTCAGGCCGGGAGGAGGGAGGGGCGCGGAGTGCGGGGCCAGCCTGCGGCGGCAGAGGCCAGTGTAACGTTGCACCAGCCTGAGGCCTGCCGTGCGTTCTCCCGGGGAAGTTGTCCCGGGATCCCGGGAACCCGGCAGTGACCGGCTGCACCGGCTCCCCGGAAGGGAGGTGTGGAGAGTACCTGTGCTCGCACACAGGCTTCTTGGCGGCGGCAGCAGCAGCCTTAGCGTCTCATGCCCGTCTCTGGGGTCCGCGCTGTTAACCGCGGCTCACGCCCGTCTCTGGAGCTCCTCTAAGCAGCGCTCTTAATCCCCTCTCCTCGCGCACCAGGAAACAAAGAAGGAAGAAAAAGTCTCTTGCCTCTTCGGCAGGTCCAGACTTCTTCCCGGACTCCCTCACGTCTAGCCGTGGCGCACTAACCCTTTCAGGCTGTTCAGGCCGCCAGTCCTCTCCCGGTGCCTCGGCTCCCAGCCCCACCCACCCTGGCGGGTGAGCAGACAAGCCTCTCGAGTTAGTGAGTGCCGGTCTGCACCGATCCTCTGTGCGGGAATCTCTCCGCTTTGCCCTCCGCACCCCGGTGGCTGCGCTCTTCTCCACGGCTCCGAAGCTTCCCCCCTCTGCCACCCGCAGTCTCCGCCCGCAAAGGGGCTTCCTAGTGTGTGGAAACCTTTTCTCCTTCACAGCTCCCTCCCACTGGTGCAGGTCCCGTCCCTATCCTTTTGTCTCTGTTTTTTCTTTTTCCCTACCCAGGTACGTGGGGAGTTTCTTGCCTTTTGGGAGGTCTGAGGTCTTCTGCCAGCGTTCAGTAGGTGTTCTGTAGGAGTTGTTCCACGTGTAGATGTATTTCTGATGTATCTGTGGTGAGGAAGGTGATCTCCGCATCTTACTCTTCCGCCATCTTCCCCCTCCTCCTCTTATGATGTTTTGACATCCTAAAATTCCTGCTGGCTGGGGAGAGACTGCTCCCCCTCCCCCCAGGGCTAGCTAGTTCCTAAAAATAGCAAACAACTTACATGGACGCACCTCTCATATGCAAGCCAACCACCCCCTTTATCTAACTGTCACACACCGAGCCACTATTTCCCTTGCCTAAATTGTCTCAGGGCTAGGTCTCCATTGGTCCTTGATAGGTGTCAGGGTATGCCATCAGTCTGTCACTCATAGCCCTAGCATTACAATTTCCATTGAGTCTTCAATGCCAGTAGAACCTGACCTGGCCTGTCACTCACAGGCCCAGCATTACCACCCTCCATGTCTCTTATTGGTATTTAGACCCAGTGTCACCTCCCCCCCAACCTCCCATTTGGCCTTCAATAGGATAAAGCCTGCTTCTGCCTGTCAGTCACAGCCATTGTGTCCACCTCCTCCAGAATTTCCATTGGTCCTTCAGTGCTGGCAGGGCCCACCTCACCTGACCATCAAACCCCAGCACTGCCATCCTTCAGGTCTACCATTGATTCTTCAATGCTAATAAAGCCAACCCTCACTTGTCACTTGAAGCCCCAGGGTCAGCACCTCCAGGACTCCCGTTGATGCTTTCATTTTGGCAGGACCAACCCCCCCAGTCTGTCATCACCAGCGTTACCACTTTCCAGGCCTCCCATTGGCTTTTCAATGTGACAGAGCCCATCCCAGGCTGTCATTCAGAGTGCTAGTGTCACATTCTCACTGCCTTCTGAGCCTCCCATTGGCCCTTCAGTGGGGCAGAGTCAACTCCTGCTTGTCACTTATAGCCCAAGCATAACTGTCCCTCAGGGCTTCCATTGTCTTCCCAGTGTCTATCCTTGCCTGTCACTTTCAGCCTAGTATTGTCACTGGCCAAGCTTTCCATTGGCCCCTCAAATGGGTACAGTTCACCTCTGCCTGTAACTCACAGTGTTAATATCCTCCAGCCTCCCATTGGCCCCTCTGAGATCTTCCAAGGCCAGTCTTTGTCTATCACTTACAATCTTTCTGCCCCTGGAATCCCAAAGTCTCAGATAGAATTAACAGATGTCAGAACAGATTCAATATTCAGATTCAAGAATACACGTGATCTATACTGATGATGGAAAAGTGGACTCATAATTTGAGACCCATACTTTGATTACAAAAGAATTAACAAAGTCACAGTTTTATGATCCATAGCAGAGTCATTGATTGTGAAATGGTTGCATGAGATCTACGTTTGATGCTCAGGCAAGAGGAGCATTGCTAGTAGAAGTGTTAAGAGAAACCTGGACTCCTTGCATACTTTAGAGGGGTTGTTTTAGGGGGAATATCAACAATACCAAAGATACAGTTTAGACCTTAGTTATATTGATGGTGGAAGAGTTAACAGATTCATGAATCTAAAAAACAGAGAAGCATTGATGGTGGAAGAATTGATAGCTAATTTGATTTAAGATCTAGATCAGATGGGCATTGATATTGGAAAAGTTAGCAGGGGCATTGTTTCTTTGTCACATGTGGTAAGTTTAAAATGACCACAGTCCTTTGCTGCTTCTCCCATTCTTACATTGGGCTGACCTTGTTACTTACTTTGACTAGTAGAATGTTGCAGAAGTGATGTCATGCTTGTTATAGCCCAAATCTCAAGAGTTTCAGATTTGCAGTTTCTGACTTCACTCGTAGAACTCTTCCTCCATTATGTAAAGAACCCCAGGATGGAAATCCAAGTGGAGAAGAGAGGCCCAGCCATTCTAGCCATTACAGCCATCCCAGGTGAGGCCCCAGACATGAGAGAGAGGTCTTCCTGGACCTTCCGGCTGACTGCTGCTGCATATGTGAGCCCATGTGAGAAGAGCAGAGGAATCACCCAGTCAATCATCAGAATGCTTAAAAATAATACATTGTTGTTTTAAGTCACTAAGTTTTGTGGTCATTTGTTACACAGCAATATATAACTGAAATCTCATATCAGAGGAGTTTTAATGGTGGAATTGTTATCAGAGGACAAGGACAAGCCAGGGTCCACTGATGGTCCAGAAAGGCATTGGTAATACAATAATTGATAGGACTTGGGTTTGATTTCAAGATCACAGGGGCAATGATTGTGGAAGAGTTAACATACATCTAGGCTGAATTTCAACCAAATGATCACCAACAGTGGAATAATTTTAAAAGGCTGAAGTTAAAGTTCAGACCAGAGGAGCCTTGATGGTAGAACATTTAGGAAAGTCCCAGGATTCAAGATCTCTACCAGTGATATACTGATATGGAAAACATAACAGTAGCCCTGGTTCAAGGTGAAATCAGAAGGACCTTAATGGTGGAAAAGTTAATAGAAACCTTAATTAAGTTAATAGTAACTTTTGAAAGTTTTGCTTAGTAGCTACTACCCAAATAATGTCAGGAAGTTACAAACAGGGAAAAAAAGATGAAGAATAAAGTGAGGGAGCATATGTATATAAGCAAAGGGTTGTGATTAGATATGAATAAGGCATTATTTGTATTGGAGAACTAATTAGAACACAGTGGAACAGAAGCTACTTTATTTCATCTAATTTAAGCTACCATCAATTGTAAGATGCAACATTATTTTATGTACCTCTAAGGAAGAAAAATCCCTCTGCTAATGGAACCATTTCTTGCCATTAATAGTAAAACAACCTGATTTTACAGATGTTACAGTGTGAATAAAAATGTGTATCCTTAATAGAATAAAACATGACATTTTGGGGGAACTTGTGTAATGCAAGTTTAGATGCATGGGTGAATCTTGACTGTGTTAGGCTTTGTTTGTCAGGCTGATCACTGTAAAATTTTTCCCATTCAATAGAATTTAGAGATATGAAAACCAAGATCTAAAAGTAGAGGTTAAGTGTGGGGCATCTTTTAATTTTGTCCATAATGTAGTAGCTTGTATTGGACTAACTCTCTTGCTAAAACAACTATAAATGCTGGATAAATACATACAAAACTTGTCTGAAGGTACTGGAAACCCACCAATGCATGCAGGACTTGAGGAGCTACAATTCTTGAGAGAAGGGAAGCACAGGGAGTTCTACTTTTACTTTGGTATTTTCCAAATGGCAGTGCAAGACAATAAGAGGGAATAGAGACCATTCAGAAAGTGACTAGCTTGCCAAAACAGTTGGGATTAAGAAGCAAAAAATCTCAGAGAGGAAGGAACTGCAGAGAGAGAGCCAAAATATCTGTGTACAAATACCTCTTTGTCTGATTCTAAGCTCTATGTGTGCAGGGCAAGATTCCAAGAAACCCAGTAGAAAACTGTAGCTTGGAGAGTGAAGAGATGAGTGGAGATTTTGGTAGCTATTTGGTACTAGAGAAGCAAAAGATGGAGTTCAGGCCCCACCAAGGTAGAGTGGCCCTGGCATGCACTGTAGGCTTTCAGTTGAGACCCAGAAGAGCCATGCCCTTGGACTAAGAGCTACAATTTAGTAGTAAGGGTTACACCCTATGAGTGAGGTATAAGTGGAATAGACCAGCCTCAACAAAGCCTAAAATCAAGTCTCAATGGGATCGATGTGATTTCACCAGATTCTATCTGCAGCCAGAAGAAAACTATGATTAATATGTTCAAGAATATGGAGGGAAAGAAGGACAAATAGATGTAAAGATGGAAAAATTTAACAGAGAACTACAATCACTAAGGAAAGGATCAAATGGGCATGCTAGAACCCAAAATTCTAATATCAGTGATTAAGAACTCATTGGAAGGCCTTAACTTTAGATTGAACACAGTAGAAAACAGGAATAATGAACTAGAAGACAGGACAATAGAAAATATACAAAAGTAGCAAAAGAGAAAAAAGAATAAAGTATAACAGAATAAAAGACATAAATGAAAGAGAGCTGTGGTGGAACAGCTCCTCCACAGTGCCCCGGTGACCTTGTATGTATCCACATAGGCCACATAGACAGGGTTGGAACTAGAGCTGAATCTATGTCTTGGAAGAATGACTGTATTGTTCCTAGAAAATGAGAGCATGAGAGGCTTGTGAGGAGCACCTATAGGGTCATTTCCCACTTGCCTCCCTATCTCCTCTGGGAGGGCACTTCTCTCTTGCCGCAGGTTCTAATGAGGTATGAAGTTTTCTGCCTCACTCCCTTAAGGTGGAGCTGCAGGCTATAAAACTTCTTAGCTGCAGCATGGCTATAGGTTTCTCAGTAACAGTGTCCTATCCTTCCTGTTGCAGTCATCAGGCCCCTTTGTTTTGGTGCTGCCGTGCACAGGGTCTTAGGGAGCTGTAATCTTTGGTTGATCCTTTTGTTTGCTGTCTAAGTAAGTAATAAACAGTCTGAATCTAGAAGGGGCTCATTGTTTCTTTACAGGCTGAATATGTCAGGCCTTGGCCTTGCCTTGCCTTGCCTTGTGCTTGACAAGAGGATAGAGAGAATGGGGACAGAAGTAATATTTGTAGAAATATTGAGTATTTTCCAACACTAATGGAAGTCATCAGCCCACAGTTTCAGGAAGCACACCAAACCCTAAGTACTAAACACAAATAAAATTACATCTAAACACATCATACTCAAATTGATGAACCCCAAAGTTATAAAGAAAACCTTAGAAGCTGTCCTTAGAAAAAAGGACAAAGGAAAAACAGTAAGATGAATGGCTGTTTTTTTCAAGAGAAATTCTGGTAACCAGAAGAAAATGGAATGATATCATTGAAGTACTGAAAGGAAACAAAAATCTGTCAACTGAGAATTCTATACCCAATTCTATACCAGTAGTCCAAAAAGGCAAGTGAAATAAATACAAATATTTATTACAAAGCTTACTATAAAGCTAAGAGAATTCATCACCAGTAGACTTATACTACTAGAAATACTAAATATTAAAGTTATTTAATCTGATCCCAAATGGAAGCAAGAAACATAGAAAGGAGTGAAGAAGCATGGAAAGGCTGAACATAAAAAAATGAAAAAATATATGCAATGCAAACACTAATAGAAAGCTGTTGTAGCTATAATAATAGCAAAGAAAGTAGGCTGTAAGGTAGAAGTAATGCTAAAGATACAGCGGAAAATTTCATAATGATAAAAGGGTCAATTCAAGAGAAGATAGAACAATTCTAAAATTTTAATCTACCTGCATTATTAATTTTTGTTGCTGCTGTAACAAATTACCACAAACTTAGCTGCTTAAAGCAACACCCATTTATTACTTCACAGTTTCCATGGGGGCAGAAGTCCAGGCAAAGTGCGGTTCAGCTGGGTTCTCTTCTTAGGGTTTCATAAGGTTGAAATTATGGTGTTGGCAGTGCTGTGTACCTTTCTGGAGGCTCTAGGGAAGAATCTACTTCCAAAGTCATTCAGTTTGTTGTCATAATTCACTTCTTTTTCACATGGTCCCCTCCATCTTTAAGCTAACAATAGCATGGCAGCTTCTTTCTGTGCTTTGAATCTCTGACTTTCCCTTCTGCCTTCCTCTTCCACCCTTGCCCCCGGTATCTGCTTTTAAGGGCTCATGTAATTACGCTGGGCCCATATGGGTAATCTGAGATAATCTCTCTAAATTAAGATCAACTGATTAATAATCTTAATTACATCTGTAAAGTCCCTTTTGTCATGTAACAAAACATTCATGTGCATGGCAACTCATCATATTTAGTTTCTGGGGATTAGGACAGGATATCTTTGGGGGTCCATTATTCTGCCTACTACATCACCTAATAACATAGGTTCAAAATATATAAAGTGAAAGCTGATAGAATTACAAGATGAAATAGACAAATCTACAACATAGAGATTTTAACACACCTCTCTCAGTAATAGAATAAACAGGAAAAAATCAGACATGTTATAGAAGAGTTGAACATCACAATTAACCAACTTCATATAATTGGCACAACTTCATATAATTACTACACCCAACAACTGAAGAATTTAGTCTTTTCAGGTGCACAAGGAACATTTATCCAAATAGAACCCATGTTGGGGACTTCCCTGGTGGCACAGTGGTTAAGAATCTGCCTGCCAGTGCAGGGGACACAGGTTCAAGCCCTGGTCCGGGAAGATCCCACATGCCACGGAGCAACTAAGCCCGTGTGCCACAAGTACTGAGCCTGTGCCCTAGAGCCCGCGAGCCACAACTACTGAAGCCTGTACACCTACAGCCCATGCTCCGCAACAAGAGAAACCACCGCAATGAGAAGCCTGCGCACCGCAACGAAGAGTAGCCCCTGCTCGCCGCAACCAGAGAAAGCCTGTGTGCAGCAACGAAGACCGAACGCAGCCATAAATAAATAAATAATAAATTTATTTTTTAAAAAAAGAACCCATGTTGGTCCATAAAGAAAGTCTCAACAAATTTCAAAGGATGAAGTTATACAGTGTATATTCTCTGACCACAATGGAATTAAACTACATGTCTATAACAGATAACTAGAAAATCCTCAGATGTTTGAAAATAAGTCACGCTTATTACCCAACTGTGTGCTGCCAAAGGCCCTAGATCATGGACATGATTTCATTCAACTCCTCTCCGTTCTCCTAAAGGTGAGCCTTGGCTCCTTGAGGGCAGCCCAGCTGGGCCCTGTGTCCTCTCCTATCCCCCGCAGCCAGCACGGAGTCCAGAACTACCACTCCAAAAGTGTTTGCTTAAAATGGACAAACAAGCAGGGGCTGTGCCCACTGTGCATATGAGGAACTGAATTCCAGACAGGACAGGAGATTGCTCCCCCATCATGGCTTTTAGTAAGAGAATGAGAAGGAGCCCAGGTTTCTTACCCTAGGGCAGGGCATGCTGTCTAAGAAAGGGGAGCATGTCTTATTTGTCTCTGTCACCCAGGCACCTAAGATGTTGTCTGACACGAACTAGATGCTTAGCAAATGTGGAATAAAATGAACGAATGGAGCTGGGTGGCATGCAATGTGGAGAGCCCTGGCCCTCCATTCTCGCTGCATCTACCACAGAGTCCCTGCAGATCACTTGAGCCACAGTCACACTGAGCTGCTTGCTGTCCCCATCTGTGCCCTTCACTTCCCACCACTTGGCCTTTGTACTTACTATTACTCTTCCCTGTCATCTGCCCCTGTTCCTCACAGTGCAAGACAGATGACACCAGTTCTGTAAAGTCTGGTCTTATCCTTCCTGGCAGAATAAACATACACACACGTGCACACACACACACATTCTCTCCTGGGTTCCCAGCACACGTTGCACACTCCACCCTAGTAGCATACTGATTAAGCTGCACTATAATTCTTTGCTTGTGTGTCTGTCTCCTCCATCTTAGCATCCCTAGGTCTAAATACAGAGCTGGTGCAAAGTAGAGGCTCCTCATAAAAAATAAGAGCTTCTATGTATCAGATGGTGCTAGGCTCTGTGCTAAGTTCTTTCTATATGTCTCATAATCTTTGCAACAATCCTGTGAATCATATGTTATTTTTACCCCCACTTTAGAGATGAGGAAACCGAGTCACAGAAAAGTGATGTAACTTGCATAGGGACACCACCTACTGAGTAGCCAAGGAGGAACTCTAGCCTAGGTTGGTCTAACAATCAGTAACATATGCTTAACCACACCATTAGGCTCTGCCCTGTGGGAGGGTTCCGGGCTGGATGCACAGGACCCAGGCCATGTGGACAAGAGGGCTCCTGCTGCAGTGTTTTTCTGGTGACTCAGAGCTGGTGACAGAGTCCAGCAGGCCTGTGTGTGTCTTTAAATAGTGACTTTATAAACTCTCCTCTTCCCTTTCCACCTTCCTTTCCATCACCCACCCCCTCACCCTGGCCCAGAACAACTGACAGACCAGCTTATAACTCTCTCTATCAGGTCTGACTTGTTAGAAATATGACAAGGGAACCGAGATGTCTGTTGGTATGGGTACCTGTGGGGGAACTGGAGTTCTCAGTGAGGGTCGGAGCAGAGACCGAAAAAAGAGGAAGGAGGCAAAGATGAGAAGTAGATTAAGACAGAGACAGAGAGTGAGGACCAGAGGCAGGAAAAAGAGCAGACCCAGGGAGAGAAACAGAGACAGAGAGCGCAAGCTTGATATAGAGGTGGCAGAGATGAGAGGCAGAGTGAAAGAAATGATAAGAGATAAAAGGGAGAGAGGGATCCTGTGGTCCCCTCACCCCATTACATTCCCTATTACAGATGGGGAAACTGAGGGTCAGAGGGAATGACACTACTTCCTGGCAGATGTCTCTGTCACTTTTCTAAACACCATTCATTTAGTTCCTCTCGTGTCCCCAGATACGTACGAATGCCTGCTGTGCTGGCCCTGAGCAGCACGAGTTGGACTGTAGTGGAGCGTTCAGGGGGATGCTCATCAGAAGAGAAAGAGGTAAGAGGAAATATCAACGCAGGATTGACCAGGGAAGGCTCCCTGGACAAGATACGACTGAAACTGGGCCACAAAAAAAGGTTTATAAATGACTTTATTGAGGCATGATTTATGTACAATAAAACACATCCAGTTTGAAAAAAAACCCATGTAAATAACCTATGGATCAAGAACAAATCACAGTAGAAATTAGAAAATATCTTGGATCACATGATACCATCTCACTGATGCAGAAAAAACATTTGACAAAATCCAATATCCTTTCATGATAAAAACACTCAACAAACTAGGAATAGAAGGGAACTCCCTCAACCTGATAAAGGGCATTTATAGAATACCCACAGCTACTGTCGTACTCAATAGTGAGACTGAAAGCATTTCCCTAAGATCAGGAACAAGACAAGGAGGCCCACTTTTGCCACTTTTACTAAACATTGTACGTGAAGGTCTAGCCAGAGCAATTTTCAGTCAAGAAAAAGAAATAAAAGGCACCCAAATTGGAAAGGAAGTAGACCTATTTCTATTCCCAGATGTTATGATTTTATATATATGTGTGTGTGTGTATTCCTAAAGAATTCACAAAAAACTATTAGAGCTCATAACTAAATTCAGCAAAGTGGCAAAATACAAAATCAACATATAAGAATCACTTTTATTTCTATACAGTGGCAATGAACAATCTGAAAAGAAAATTAAGAAACATAATTCTATTTATAATAGGATCATGTGGAGAAATAGGAGAATGTGGAGAAATTGGACACCTACAATGCTGATGTGGAATGTAAAATAGTGCAGCCACAGCGGAAAACAGTTTGGTTGTTCCTCAAAAGGTTAAACATAGAAATACCATATGATCCAGCGATTCAACCCCTAGGTATATGCCCAATAAAACTGAAAACAGGAGTTCAAACAAAAATTTGTATACATATGTTCATAGCAGCACTATTCACAACAGCTAAAAGGTAGAAACAACCCAAATATCTATCAACTGATGAGTAGATAAGCCAAATGTGGTATAGCTCTACAATTTATCCATGAAAAGGAATGAATACTGATACCATGCCATCACATGGATGAATCTTGAAGACATTATGCTAAGTGAAGTAAGCCAGAAACAAAAGGCCACATAGTGTATGATTCTATTTATATGAAATATCCAGAATAGGCAAATCCATAGAGACAGAAAATAGCTTAGTGGTAACCATGGGCTGGGGGCAGAGGGGAATGGGAAATGAGTGCTTAATGGATACGGGGTTTTCTTTTGGGGTGATGAAGATGGTCTGGAACTAGATAGTGGTAATGGTTGCACAGCATTTGTGAATGTACTAAATGACACTGAATTGTATACTTTAAAATGATTAAAATAGTAAATTTCATGTTATGTGTATTTTACCACAATAAAAAAGGTGTTAACTCTCTCTCCCTTTCTCAACCATTGTGGTGTGTGTGCAATTGATTCTGTTCCTCACCATGTCTTTCTTCTCACAGACTTTCAGGATCAAGTGATTCCCGGCCAAGAAACAGAAGCAGAATAGTCCCATTCCTCAATGGATTCGGATTAAACTGATAATAAAATCAGCTACAACTTCAAGAGGAGACAGTGGAGAAGAACCAAGCTGGGTTCTTGGCACATATGAGATGGCACACATATTTATGCTATATCAAGGTCACTAGCATCTTATATCAAGCTGAAAACATCACTGCTCTCTGGACATTTGGACATGTTTTATTAGAAAAGTGATTTTTCTCTTTGTTTCTATGTTCTCTTTGGTTCAGTAATAAATATGTGAGAACTTTTGTTTGAAAAAAAAGGTATTAATATGAGGTACAGTGTGTGTGAATGGTGGCCATGAAGCAGAGTGAATGGAAGTGAATAAACAGTGTGATTGAAAGGAGGAAATCTGGGGCACAGTGGGAGGGAGTAGATTTGAATGATTGGTAGAGGAAGGAAGAATGGAAGCCATGAGGGGCAGAGTGAGCTGGAATGGAGGTGACTGACAGTGTTGCACTTTATATCTGAGGGAGGCCTGTGCTTCTGGAAAGCAGTGATAGTGAAGAAATCCCCCTACCCTTTTGTGTTCCAGGAAAGGGAACTACAAAGGTCCCTGTATTAGTCGATTCAGGCTGCCATAACAAAATACCATAGACTGGGTGGCTTAAACAACAGAAATTTATTTCTCACAGTTCTGGAGGCTGGGAAGTCCAAGATCAAGGGGTGGCTGATTTGCTTCCTGGGGAGAGCTCTCTTCCTGGCTTACAGAGAGCCACCTTCTCACTATGTCCTCACACAGCCTCTTCTTTATGTAGTTTGCTTATAAGGGCGCAAATCCCATTCGACCTAAGCCCCACCCTGGTGAGCCATAATGATGGTTCATGATGCCATCGAACCCTAATTACCTCCCAAAGGCCCATTTCCAAATAATATCACATTGGGGGTTAGGGCTTTAACATATGAATTTTAGGAGGGACACAATTCAGTTCATAGCAGTCCCCAATGCTTCTGCATATTCCAAGATAAGACCTGTCCTCATCCTTCCTCATGACTCAACTATGACTCCTTTTTTACCTGCCTCTATAAAATCCCAGGTCCCCTTCCTTGCCTTTATCCCTATTGCAATAATCTCCTTTAGTATCACATGCATTTTGCCTTTCACATGCCTAAGTGGTAGAGTATGATTAATATGGTAGAGTGTTTAAGGTTCAGAACCTGAGCACTGGTTTGTCCCCTGTTTGTTCCTCTAGGCCTCACAGAGGCCCGGAGCCCCTCGCCTGATACCAGAGCTCTGACCCTGGTATCTTGGTCACCCCTTATCTTTCTGGGGTAGATTCCCAGGAGGAGGATGTAAAGTGGGCCTGGTGGGTCACCATCAGGTCTGGATTCTCACCTAGTCTCTGATTAGGACCCCACCTTGCCCCAATTCCCCCTGGGCTTCTGTCTCCAACTCTCTCTGCACTTATGTTTACCAGTACCACTTTCTTCACACGTCTCTTTCCCTGAGTACAGAATTGTACCCTGCCCCCCCACCCACCATCTGCCCCAGTGGTATCTCTCACAGAGGAGTGTACCAACCCGGGCCTTCACCTCTCCTAGCCCAATAGTAACTATGCTTTCCTCCATCTCCCTAATGTTATCTTCTGGAGAGGACTACCACCCCATACTTTCTCCCCATCACCCCAGTGGTACCGATCTCTAGAGGAATGTATCATTCCCGGCTTTGCCTCTCTTCTTCCCAGTAATAGTTCCCAGGGAGATCTATTATTCCTGGCCTCCCTCCCACATTTCTGCAGTGGTATCTCCCCATAGGGGTCTGTGGTCCTCAGCTGTACATTTGTACATACGAGTTCTCATCAACCCCCAAAAACTTGAGTATAACTCGTCCATCACTAGCCTTTAGGGCTCCACTCTTATCGCAAGTTTTCAAATTCTTCCCCAAATCCCATCTCTTCTAAACTTTAAGAGGCACATTTCTCTGCTGTACAGAGTGGTAACCTTTGTAAAGATGTCTGCTCCCTTGAAGGTTTATTTTCTGGCCAGCCACATACAGTCAAGGCCATTACAGAACACTACTAGCAACAATGCTACGGGCTACTATCATCAGTGGCATTAGGAAGAGCAACTGCGCATGAGCAGGAAGAGTGACAGACTGTACCGATGGTGGGGATCAAGGGCCAAGAAAGTAGTTGTTGGAGGAAGTTGTGACTGATTCTGGAAACACCAGGCGGACCTCGCCAGAATAAGAATTCGGTTCTTAACATCAGAGCAGGGGATGAAGGACGATAGAGGATTCACTCAGAATGGAAGTGAGACAGGGCTGGTGGTCTGCGGGCAGAGTGAAACGGGTGAGTGTGGGCTTTGTAAAGATGTGAATTTACTGGATGATTATTTGGAGGGGTGCTCTGAGATGACTAATAAGAGTCTCCAGGGGTACATGATGAGAGGTCCGTAAGCTGAGTGATGGGGTCTATGGAGTCAGTGACTGGGGTTGTGGTGTCTGTGATGGGGGGCTGTGGGATGAATGATAGGGTCTGTAAAGTAATTGATGGGTGTGTGTGCGATGGTGCATTTGTGGGGTCTGTGATGGGGGAATCTGTAGGGTGAATGATGGGAATATTTGGAGTGATGGGTGGGTTCTGAAGGGTGTGTGATGGGGCGTGGGTCTCTGGAGTCAGTATTGGGTGAGAGTGAGTGTTGGGAGGTTTATGAGGTCTGTGATAGGGTGGTGCTGTTGAATGATGGGGATCTGTGGGAAAAACAAATGTTCTTTCCCATTTTTCTTGGCTACAGCACGGCCACTTTACCAGCTGGCATTTATGGATTTCTAGCCTGATGATTTGGTGAACTTTCGATATGGGTTTTCCATGCCATACCCGACTCTTCTCTTTTCTTCTCTCCGCCTCTCAATAGATCTGCCTTTTTGGGCCACTGCCCTCGCTCCACAAGTCAGACATAACTAAGTTCCAGGTAAGTTGTTATTTGTTCCTCTTCCTGCGACCTAGGTTAGGACACTTAGAAGCAAGGAAGCAGTAGTAGTTAAGAGCACAGACACTGGAGCCAAAATGTCCTTAATAGCTTTGTGAGCTTAGGCAAGTCTCTAACCTCTCTGTGCCTTAGTTTCCCTGTCTGTAAAATGGGGATGATGATGATGATGACGGTAATAATAATACCTACACCTTTATCATTGTTGTGAAGATCAACTGAATTAATATTAAGTGTTTAGAATAATGCCTGGCACACACATAATGAGCCTTATATCTTTAGTATATTATTATTTATACCATAAAATGTATCTGTATAAACACATAAAAAGTTAGGACTAGGGAAGTAGAGCAAACCTAAAGCAAAATTGAAATGTGTATATATAGATCATAGGATCCTTCATAATTATGTTGAGCTATAGTTATTTTTCTGAGCTTTCTGGAAGCCATGACATAAAGGGAAGGAAACACAATCATTTGCTTTATTTATCTCACCCATATAGAGAAAGTGAGCCACTTCTCAGCAGCAAAGATTTCCTGACGTTGATGTTTCAAGACATTTCTCTGATGGGTTAGCCATGTCCTCATCAGCGATTCTGTGATAAATACAGGGATAGGATTGCTCTGTGTGTGGCATAACATATGTCTTCATGTCAG
Organism: Leucopleurus acutus; assembly: GCF_964270905.1. Lineage (NCBI taxonomy): Eukaryota > Metazoa > Chordata > Mammalia > Artiodactyla > Delphinidae > Leucopleurus > Leucopleurus acutus. The sequence goes on along the minus strand of NC_139148.1, from coordinate 42,088,938 downwards.
CCAAAGGTGTCCTGATGAGGCAGAACTAAAGGGATGCAACTCTTCAGGAAACAAAAGCCATGACAGCACAAGGGGCTCTCTTATGTTCTGGCTCAATTCAGGGAGAAAACTGATGATCAGGAAGAATCAGTAAGCCCCATGCCTTTCAAATTATTTTCCAATACATTTTTTTCTCATCTGGGACTTCAGCACAGCCTGAGAAGCCCATAGGTCTGCCCTTCTCCTTTTCAAGCTTGGAATTCATGATGCCCCTGACTATATTCAGTTCTTTCCCTTCTGCCCTTTCAAAAAAATCTTTATTGTTTTGTCACTTTTTCCCCTCTCATATGTATCTCATGATATAGAAGTGGCACCATAACTTCAAATTCTTTTAGGAATGTACAACCTGAAAGGAGAAAATATCTCATGATCTCACTCATCCCAAATAACCAATTCTATGGAATATTTGATTAATTTCCATCTATATACCTCTCTCTCTCTCCCTTGTTCTTTATGTTTACATACATATATAGTTAACGTACATCTTCCTTTTGCTAAATTTTGCTCATGATATACAAACTGTCTTGCAACTCCCTGTTTTTACTTTATGTAATAATATTGATAATGGTAGTAATAGTAATGATAATGATAATACAGATGATGATGAGAATGATAATATTAGTGGCAGTAACAGGGGCTAACATATAAAGAGTCTACATTGCACCAGGCACTGTACTAAGCACTTTATATGCATGACCCCCTTAATCCTCACAGTCACCCTAAGAAGTGAATACTATTATTATTCACATCTTACAGATGAGGAAACTGAGTCCCAGAGTGCATAAGCAAGTGGCAGTGGGGTTGCACAGCTGGTCACTGGCATAGCTGGGATAGTCCCTACTCAATGAATACTTGTTGATAGAAGATATTTCACTTTTAGGACATAGCGATTATATTTTTATTGAAGTATAGTTGATTTACAATGTTGTGCTAATTTCTGCTGTACAACACAGTGATTCAGTTATACATATATATACATTATTTTTCATATCTTTTCCATTCTGGTTTATCAAAGGATATTGAATATATTGTAGTTCCGTGTGCTATACAGTAGGACCTTGTTGTTTATCCATTCTATGTATAATAGTTTGCATCTGTTAACTCCAAACTCCCAATCCATCCCTTCCTCATCCCCCATCCCCCCTTAGCAAGCACAAATCTATTCTCTAAGGGACATCTATTTTGTTTGCTCATGTTTGAATTCACTATATGGATCCAAAAGTCTACTTACTCCAATAAAAAAAAGTCAAACCATGCCTGTAGCTACCCTTTTACTTTGACATACAAATATTAGCAGTTAATATTTACTGAAAGCTTGTTATGTGCCAGGCAGTAAGAAGAGTAACTTTTATATTAAGCTCATTTAATTCCCCAAATAATCCAATTTGTTAGGTATTACGATTACTTTTGTTTATAGGTGAAGTTATCGAAGGTTAGATAAATTAATTAATCATGACATCTAATAAATGGGAATGCCAATATCTGAATTCAGTTCTCTCTGAGAGCAGAGCCTGAGTTCTTAAATACGAAACTATTTACCTTGCATCTTTACCTGGCAGGGAAGGAAAACAATACTTATTGATATCTCATGCTAGACATTGTGACAAATTCTTACACTTAAGACATTATATTTAAACCTTGCAACACCCTGTGTGCCAGGTATCACTGTTGCAATTTTAAAAATTCTTACTATCAAAGTAATTTGTGTTTAAACAAAAATTTGGAAGACTCAGGAGCTGAAAAGAGATTTTTAACAGCTGCATATTTTCCTCTTGTATGCGTATGACATGACTTATTAATCAGCCCCATTTTCAAGGACTTCTGTGTAATTTCTGTCACACCATGGCAGTGACCTTTCTTGTCATCTATCTTTGTATACTGTGGTGAGCATTTCTAAAATTTCTGGTTCAAAAGCTGGGTACATTTTGAGTTTTCATATACATTGCCAAATTGCCTTTTGAAAAGTTAGTGCAAGTTTATACTTCCACTAATAATGAATAAAAATACCCTTCCTAATCCTTTTATCATGTTTTTAATCCTTGCCATTGGACAGTTGAAAATATCTCATTTCTTTTGTTTGTGTTTATTTAATTATCAGTTAAGGTTGAATATCTTTTCATATTTTTTCCTTTTTATATTTATTTTGTGAGTTGTTCTTTTATATACATTGTCCTTTCTCCTGTGGGTTTTTTTTTTTTTTGAGGTACGCGGGCCTCTCACTGTTGTGGCCTCTCCCATTGCGGAGCACAGGCTCTGGACGCGCAGGCTCAGCGGCCATGGCTCACGGGCCCAGCCGCTCCGCGGCATGTGGGATCTTCCCGGACCGGGGCACGAACCCGTGTCCCCTGCATCAGCAGGTGGACTCTCAACCACTGCGCCACCAGGGAAGCCCTCCTGTGGGTTTTTAAATCTTTGTCTTACTATTTTAAAAACCTTTTATGGAAATATAACTTAGGTAAAAGTCTTTTGGGATAGACATTTTATTGAAGCATAGCATACAGAGAAAAGTATATAATGTATATAGTTTCATGAATTTATACAAATTGGAAACACCTGTGTAACCAGTACCTGACTCAAGAAACAGTAAATGACAAGCCACCCAGAAGCCTCCTTCATGCCCCTTTCAATTGCTATCCCCTGACTCATGGGTAACCACTATCTGATTTTCACCATCATAGATCATTTTTGCTTGTTCTTGAATGTCATATAAATGGAATCATACGTTATTATTCTTTGGGTTTGGCTTTTTTTCACTTATCATGATGTTTTTGAGACTCATTCTTGTTATTTTATATATCAGTAGTTTGTTTTTTTTCCATTACTGTGATTCTATTATATAAATATATTACAATTGTTTATCCATTCTACTGCTGCTGGATGTTTCCATTTTGGCTATTACAAATAATACTTCTATGAGTATTCTTGTTTATATCTTGGTGAACATATGTGCTCATTTCTGTTGGATATTTACCTAGGAGTGGGATTGCTGGGTCCTAGGTTAGGGGTATGCTCAGCAATAGTAGATTGAGTTACAATGTTTTCCAAAAAGGCTGTACCATTCTACTCTCACCATATACGAGAGTTCCAGTTGTTTCACATCCTCACCAACATTTGGGTTTTTGGTCTTAATTTTAGCCATTCTGTTGGTATATAGTAGTATCTCATTGTGGTTTAAATTTGTAATTTCCCTGATAACTAATGATTTTGAGCACCTTTAAATATGTTAATTGGCCATTTATATATCATCTTTTGTGAAGTGTCTGTTCAAATCTTTTTCTATTGGATTGTTTATATTTATCTTACTGGGGGCTTCCCTGGTGGCACAGTGGTTAAGAATCTGCCTGCTAATGCAGGGGACACGTGTTTGAGTCCTGGTCCAGGAAAATTCCACATGCTGTGGAGAAACTAAGCCCTTGCACCACAACTACTGAGCCTTCCCTCTAGAGCCCTCGAGCCACAACTACTGAGCCTGTGTGCCACAACTACTGAAGCCCACACGCCAAGAGCCCATGCTCCGCAACAAGAGAAGCCACCGCAATGAGAAACCCGTGCACCGCAAAGAAGAGTAGCCCCCGCTCGCTGCAACTGGAGAAAGCCCACGTGGAGCAACGAAGACCCAATGCAGCCAAAACTAAATAAAGAAAATAAATAAATTTATTAAAAATATATTTATCTTACTGATTTGTAGGAGTTCTTTATAGTTTCTATAGTATAAAAGTCCTTTGTTAGATACAGGTATTGCAAATATCTCAGAGAAGGCATCTTTGAAATGATTAACCAGTAGCTTTTCTCTTAAGAATATTCCCTTCTTAAAAAATATTATTTTAATTTTGGAACTTCCTTGGTGATCCAGTGGGTAAAACTCCATGCTCCCAAAGCAGGGGGCCTGGGTTCAATCCCTGGTCGGGGAACTAGATCCTATATGCCTTAATTAAGAGCCCTCATGCCACAACTAAGAAGTCCTCATGCTGCAACTAAGAAGTCAGCATGCCGCAACTAAGAAGTCCACATGCTGCAACGAAGATCCGGCATGCTGCAACTAAGACCTGGTGCAGAGAAGGGGAAGATGGCGGAAGAGTAAGACGCGGAGATCACCTTCCTCCCCACAGATACATCAGAAATACATCTACACGTGGAACAATTCCTACAGGACACCTACTGAACGCTGGCAGAAGACCTCAGACCTCCCAAAAGGCAAGAAACTCCCCACGTACCTGGGTAGGGCAAAAGAAAAAAGAATAAACAGAGACCAAAGATTAGGGACGGGACCTGCACCAGTGGGAGGGAGCTGTGAAGGAAGAAAGGTTTCCACACACTAGAAGCCCCTTCACGGGTGGAGACTGCGGGTGGCGGGGGGGGGGGCTTTGGAACCGTGGAGGAGAGCACAAAAACAGGGGTGCAGAGGGCAAAGCGGAGAAATTCCCGCAGAGAGGATCGGTGCCGACTGGCACTCACCATCCCGAGAGGCTTGTCTGCTCACCCGCCGGAGAGGGCGGGGCTGGGAGCTGAGACGCGGGCTTCGGTGGGAGTACAGGGAGAAGACTGGGGTTGGCGGCGTGAACACAGCCTGCAGGGTGTTAGTGCACCACGGCTAGCCGTGAGGGAGTCCGGGAAGAAGTCTGGACCTGCTAAAGAGGCAAGAGACATTTCTCGCCTCTGTTTCCTGGTGTGCGAGGAGAGGGGATTAAGAGCGCTGCTTAAAGGAGCTCCAGAGACGGGCGCAAGCCACAGCTAACAGCGCGGACCCCAGAGACGGGCATGAGATGCTAAGGCTGCTGCTGCCGCCACCAAGAAGCCTGTGCATGAGCACAGGTCACTATCCACACCACCCTTCCAGGGGGCCTGTGCAGCCCGCCACTGCCAGGGTCCCGGGATCCAGGGAACACTTCCCTGGGAGAATGCACGGTGCGCTTCAGGCTGGCGCAATGTCACGCCAGCCTCTGCCGCCACAGGCTCGCCCGGAACCCCGTGCCCCTCCCTCCCGCCGGCCTGAGTGAGCCAGAGTCCCCGAATCAGCGGCTACTTTAACCCAGTCCTGTCTGAGCGAAGAACAGACGCCCTCCAGCGACCTACACACAGAGGCGGGGCCAAATCCAAAGCTGAGCCCCGAGAGCTGTGCGAACAAAGAAGAGAAACGGAAACCTCTCCCAGCAGCCTCGGGAGCAGCGGATTAAATCTCCGCAATCAACTTGATGTACCCTGCGTCTGTGGAATACATGAATAGACAACGAATCATCTCAAATTGAGGAGGTGGACTTTGAGAGCAAGATTTATTATTTTTCCCCTTCTCCTCTTTTTGTGAGTGTGTATGTGTATGCTTCTGTGTGAGATTTTGTCTGTATAGCTTTGCTTTCACCATTTGTCCTAGGGTTCTATCCGTCCGTTTTTTGTTGTTGTTGTTGTTTTGTTTTACACTTAAAAAATTTTTTTCTTAATAATTATTTTTTATTTTAATAACTTTATTTTATCTTACTTTATTATATTTTCTTTTATCCTCTTTCTTTCTATTTTTTCTCCCTTTTAATCTGAGCCATGTGGATGAAAGGCTCTTGGTGCTGCAGCCAGGAGTCAGAGCTGTGCCTCTGAGTTGGGAGAGCCAATTTCAGGACACTGGTCCACAAGAGACCTCCTAGATCCACGTAATATCAAACGGCGAAAATCTCCCAGAGATCTCCAGCTCAACACCAACACCCAGCTTCACTCAATGACCAGCAATCTACAGTGCTGGACACCCTATGCCAAACAACTACCAAGACAGGAACACAACCCCACCCATTAGCAGAGAGGTTGCCTAAAATCATAAGTCCACAGACACCCCAAAACACACCATCAGACATGGACCTGCCCACCAGAAAGACAAGATCCCGCCTCATCCACCAGAACACAGGCACTAGTCCCCTCCACCAGGAAGCCTACACAACCCACTGAACCAACTTTAGCCACTGGGGACAGACACGAAAAACAAAGGGAACTACGAACCTGCAGCCTGCAAAAATGAGACCCCGAACACAGTAAAATAAGCAAAATGAGAAGACAGAAAAACACACAGCAGATGAAGGAGCAAGATAAAAACCCACCAGACCTAACAAATGAAGAGGAAATAGGCAGTCTACCTGAAAAAGAATTCAGAATAATGATAGTAAAGATGATCCAAAATCTTGGAAATATAGAGAAAGTGCAAGGAACGTTTAACAAGGACCTAGAAGAACTAAAGATGAAACAAGCAATGATGAACAACACAATAAATGAAATTAAAAATACTCTAGAAGGGATCAATAGCAGAATAACTGATGCAGAAGAACGGATAAGTGACCTGGAAGATAAAACAGTGGAAATAATTACTGCAGAGCAGAATAAAGAAAAAAGAATGAAAAGAACGGAGGACAGTCTCAGAGACCTCTGGGACAACATTAAACACACCAACAATCGAAGTATAGGGGTTCCAGAAGAAGAAGAGAAAAAGAAAGGGGCTGAGAAAATATTTGAAGAGATTATAGTTGAAAACTTCCCTAATATGGGAAAGGAAATAGTTAATAAAGTCCAGGAAGCACAGAGAGTCCCATACAGGATAGATCCAAGGAGAAACACGCAAAGACACATATTAATCAAACTGTGAAAAATTAAATACAAAGAAAACATATTAAAAGAAGCAAGGAAAAACAACAAATAACACACAAGGGAATCCCCATAAGGTTAACAGCTGATCTTTTAGCAGAAACTCTGCAAGCCAGAAGAGACTGGCAGGACATATTTAAAGTGATGAAGGAGAAAAACCTACAACCAAGATTACTCTACCCAGCAAGGATCTCATTCAGATTTGATGGAGAAATTAAAACCTTTACAGAGTAGCAAAAGCTGAGAGAGTTCAGCACCACCAAACCAGCTTTACAACGAATGCTAAAGGATCTTCTCTAGGCAAGAAACACAAGAGAAGGAAAAGACCTACAATAACAAACCCAAAACAATTAAGAAAATGGGAATAGGAACATACATCTCGATAACTACCTTAAATGTAAATGGATTAAATGCTCCCACCAAAAGACACAGACTGGCTGAATGGATACAAACACAAGACCCATATATATGCTGTCTACAAGAGACCCACTTCAGACCTAGAGACACATACAGACTGAAAGTGAGGGGATGGATAAAGATATTCCATGCAAATGGAAATGAAAAGGAAGCTGGAGTAGCAATTCTCATATCTGACAAAATAGACTTTAAATTAAAGACTTTTAGAAGAGACAAAGAAGGACACTACATAATGATCAAGGGATCGATCCAAGAAGAAGATATAACAATTGTAAACGTTTATGCACCCAACATAGGAGCACCTCAATACATAAGTCAAATACTTACAGCCATAAAAGGGGAAATCGACAGTAACATATTCATAGTAGGGGACTTTAACACCCCACTTTCACCAATGGACAGATCATCCAAAATCAAAATAAATAAGGAAACACAAGCTTTAAATTATACATTAAACAAGATGGAGTTAATTGATATTTATAGGACATTCCAACCAAAAACAACAGAATACACATTTTTCTCAAGTGCTCATGGAACATTCTCCAGGATAGATCATATCTTGGGTCACAAATCAAGCCTTGGTAAATTTAAGTAAATTGAAATTGTATCAAGTATCTTTCCCAACCACAATGCTATGAGACTAGATATCAATTACAGGAAAAGATATGTAAAAAATACAAACACATGGAGGCTAAACAATACACTACTTAGTAACGAAGTGATCACTGAAGAAATCAGAGAGGAAATCAAAAAATACCTAAAAACAAATTCCAATGGAGACACGATGACCCAAAACCTATGGGATGCAGCAAAAGCAGTTCTAAGAGGGAAGTTTATAGCAATACAATCCTACCTTAAGAAACAGGAAACATCTCGAATAAACAACCTAACCTTGCACCTAAAGCAATTAGAGAAAGAAGAACAAAAAAACGCAAAGTTAGCAGAAGGAAAGAAATCATAAAAATCAGAGCAGAAATAAATGAAAAAGAAATGAAGGAAATGATAGCAAAGATCAATAAAACTAAAAGCTGGTTCTTTGAGAAAATAAACAAAATTGATAAACCGTTAGCCAGACTCATCAAGAAAAAAAGGGAGAAGACTCAAATCAATAGAATTAGTAATGAAAAAGGAGAAGTAACAACTGACACTGCAGAAATACAAAAGATCATGAGAGATTACTGCAAGCAACTCTATGCCAATAAAATGAACAACCTGGAAGAAATGGACAAATTCTTAGAAATGCACAACCTGCCAAGACTGAATCAGGAAGAAATAGAAAATATGAACAGACCAATCACAAGCACTGAAATTGAAACTGTGATTAAAATTCTTCCAACAAACAAAAGCCGAGGACCAGATGGCTTCACAGGCCAATTCTATCAAACATTTAGAGAAGAGCTAAGACCTATCCTTCTCAAACTCTTCCAAAATATAGCAGAGGGAGGAACACTCCCAAACTCATTCTATGAGGCCACCATCACCCTGATACCAAAACCAGACAAGGATGTCACAAAGAAAGAAAACTACAGGCCAATAACACTGATGAACATAGATGCAAAAATCCTCAACAAAATACTAGCAAACAGAATCCAACAGCACATTAAGAGGATCATACACCATGATCAAGAGGGGTTTATTCCCGGAATGCAAGGATTCTTCAATATATGCAAATCAATCAATGTGATACACCATATTAACAAATTGAAGGAGAAAAACCATATGATCATCTCAATAGATGCAGAGAAAGCTTTCGACAAAATTCACCACCCATTTATAATAAAAACCCTCCGAAAGTAGGCATAGAGGGAACTTTCCTCAACATAATAAAGGCCATATATGACAAACCCACAGCCAACATCATTCTCAATGGTGAAAATCTGAAAACATTTCCACTAAGATCAGGAGCACCACAAGGTTGCACACTCTCACCACTCTTACACGACATAGTTTTGGAAGTTTTAGCCACAGCAATCAGAGAAGAAAAGGAAATAAAAGGAATCCAAATCGGAAAAGAAGAAGTAAAGCTGTCACTGTTTGCAGATGACATGATACTATACATAGAGAATCCTAAAGATGCTACCAGAAAACGACTAGAACTAATCAATGAATTTGGTAAAGTAGCAGGATGCAAAGTTAATGCACAGAAATCTTTGGTATTCCTATATACTAATGATGAAAAATCTGAAAGTGAAATAAAGAAAAGACTCCCATTTATCACTGCAACAAAAAGAAGAATATATCTAGGAATTAACCTACCTAAGGAGACAAAAGACCTATATGCCGAAAATTATAAGACACTGATGAAAGAAATTAAAGATGATACAAGTAGATGGAGAGATACACCATGTTCTTGGATTGGAAGAATCAACATTGTGAAAATGACTCTACTACCCAAAGCAATCTACAAATTCAATGCAATCCCTATCAAACTATCACTGGCATTTTTCACAGAACTAGAACAAAAAACTTCACAATTTGTATGGAAACATAAAAGACCCCGAATAGCCAAAGGAGTATTGAGAACGAAAAATGGAGCTGGAGTAATGAGGCTCCCTGACTTCAGACTATACTACAAAGGTACAGTAATCAAGACAGTAACAGAAATATAGATCAATGGAACAGGATAGAAAGCCTGAGATAAACCCATGCACATATGGTCACCTTATCTTTGATAAACGAGGCAGGAATGTACAGTGGAGAAAGGACAGCCTCTTCAATACGTGGTGCTGGGAAAACTCGACAGGTACATGTAAAAGTGTGAGATTAGATCACTCCCTAACACCATACACAAAAATAAGCTCAAAATGGATTAAAGACCTAAATGTAAGGCCAGAAACTATCAAACTCTTAGAGGAAAACATAGGCAGAACACTCTATGACATAAATCACAGCAAGATCCTTTTTGACCCACCTCCTAGAGAAATGGAAATAAAAACAAAAGGGACCTAATGAAACTTCAAAGCTTTTACACAGCAAAGGAAACCATAAACAAGACCAAAAGACAACCCTCAGAATGGGAGAAAATATTTGCAAATGAAGCAACTGACAAAGGATTAATCTCCAAAATTTACAAGCAGCTCATGCAGCTCAATAACAAAACAACAAACAACCTAATCCAAAAATGGGCAGAAGACCTAAATAGACATTTCTCCAAAGAAGACATACAGACTGCCAACAAACACATGAAAGAATGCTCAACATCATTAATCATTAGCGAAATGCAAATCAAAACTACAATGAGATATCATCTCACAGTGGTCAGAATAGCCATCATCAAAAAATCTAGAAACAATAAATGCTGGAGAGGGTGTGGAGAAAAGGGAACACTCTTGCCCTGCTGGTGGGAATGTGAACTGGCACAGCCACTATGGAGAACAGTATGGAGGTTCCTTAAAATACGACAAATAGAACTACCATACGACCCAGGAATTCCACTACTGGGCATATACCCTGAGAAAACCATACTTCAGAAAGAGTCATGTACCAAAATGTTCATTGCAGCTCTATTTACAATAGCCAGGACATGGAAAGAACCTAAGTGTCCATTATCGGATGAATGGATAAAGAAGATGTGGCACATATATGCAATGGAATATTACTCAGCCATAAAAAGAAACGAATCTGAGCTATCTGTAATGAGGTGGATAGACCTAGAGTCTGTCATACAGAGTGAAGTAAGTCGGAAAGAGAAAGACAAATACCGTATGCTAACACATATATATGGAATCTAAGAAAAAACAATGTCATGAAGAACCTAGGGGTAAGACAGGAATAAAGACACAGACCTACTAGGGAATGGACTTGAGGATATGGGGAGGGGGAAGGGTAAGCTGTGACAAAGCGAGAGAGTGGCATGGACATATATACACTAACAAACGTAAGGTAGATAGCTAGTGGGAAGCAGCCGCATAGCACAAGGAGATCAGCTCGGTGCTTTGTGACGACCTGGAGGGGTGGAATAGGGAGGGTGGGCGGGAGGGAGACACAAGAGGTAAGAGATATGGGAACATATGTATATGTATAACTGATTCACTTTGTTATAAAGCAGAAACTAACACACCATTGTAAAGCAAGTATACTCCAATAAAGATGTAAAAAATAAATTAATTAATTAAAAAATAGAAAAACTTAAAAAAAAGATTCACCTCAGGGCTTTTTTAATATTTGGATCCCCTTGGACAGCTGTTTGTTTGTTTACAGGTTATTAACGATTTGGTTGAAAGATGAGAAGAGGCCAGGGTGGGCCAAAGAGCCATTGCCACCGTGAACTAGAGATCAATTAAACCCAGAAACAGAGCTTTCTGGTGGAGAATCCAACCCCTTTTTTTCTGCCCCATATCTGGGAAGGAACTGTTAGGGAGCTAAGAAAAAGAGGCAGACTAGCAAGGAAGCACGTGGTTTTTGTGTACTTCTGAGAAAGATGCCTTGGGTTCACACATGGCAGGGGAGGAGGGGCAGGGGAGGGGCTCCCACAAACCTCAGTGGGAGGCCTGGCCCTTAGACTGTATTTGGTGGCTGGGGCTTTGTTTTCACAGGACTGTGATGGGAGGAACTGTGACTTACAGATCTCTGTCAAGGCCTGGCTCTGCTGCTGCAGCTTCGGGACAAGGGCTCTTGTTTTGCTTCCAGTACACTCCCTAAGACAAGTCTTAAGCCAGAGAACGGTCCCAAGGAAGCCCTGTCCTGGGAGCTCTTTAACCTACTGCAATTTACAGGTCTGATTTTTGGAGAAATCTGTACCTCCATTAACTAGATGGACCCCAAGACCATTAAAAACAAAAATGAGATATAGACCCATTTCACCTCCTCTCATTTCCTTGGAATTCTATGCCAGTTCTGCTCAACAAGGTCCAGGCCTGGGTCACTCCACCTCTTATGCCCCCTGGAAGGCAGGCTGGTTTGAGGTTTAACTGTTCAAATGTTGCCTTTTGTTTCATTTAATGAAAATTTTAATTTTTCTGGCAATTACTGATCTGGTGTCAGTCCTTCATTCTACAGGCAATGATTTATGGCCAGAATACATAATGTGCGTTGACCCAAGGTTTTTAATACCCCTTTACCACATTTAATTCCCTACTAGTCTGAGAATCAGAGCTGACAGGATTCACTTTCTGACAACTATAGCATCTTTTCAGTGGCACACAACCCCTTCTGAGTTTAACTTGTACCTGGACTATTTGGTACTAGCTCCAAATCCAAGGTACCTATTTGGCCAACAGAAGAGAAGGACCCTTTTTATGCTGATCACATGGCACCACTTTCACGTTCCAGGAGTGGCCTCTAAAAGCAGTTGAACCTGTTGACCAATTACTGCCTAGGAGAACAGCTAAATAGTAATTATGTCAGACCAAACTCTTGTCAGTTGCACTGTCATATGTAAATAGATAACACTAAACAATTTTAGCCAAAAGATTTCCCCATTCAGTCACACAGCGCTTCATCTGGAGGACGAATTATCTTAGAATCAAATCAGGTTGTAGTCCTTTTCAAAATTAAACATAACTCAGGAGCTAAGGTTCCTTGAGGGCAGAAATAAATGAGGTTTGGGGTAAATTTTTCCCTCAAAATACCCAGGTCAAAGTCTGTCCTTCTTGATTTTTTTAATGGGACAGAATTTGGGGAATTCAACAAAGTATTTCTTTAAATTCTGAAACAGATGAAGAGCTCAGAAATGAGGAACTTCTCTACGTTGTCCATAGATATTACTGAGTTTATTTTCCATGATTTTACTCAAGAGCATTTGCTGTGTAGGCATCCTTTTGACAAATTTCTTTAAGAGCTTAAAATTCTCCTCCCTCAAAAAAAAAAGTGCCTTTCTTTTGTGATAAAACTTGATCCTTAAGAACTTTGTAAATTGTCCTATTTCCTACCTTATCTGGGCAGCTAGAGAGTATAGTGCCTGCCTGGCGAGAGGAAGCCTGGGTGGCTAGGAGAAGGGGTGAGATGGAGGCTTTTTATTGTATGTATGTTTTAACTTTCAAATTTTGAAACTTCTGCATGTATCATCTATCTAAAAAATTAATGAACTTTAAATAAGATGGCATGATGATAGCAAAAAGAAACTACAATGAGATATCATCTCACACCAGTCAGAATGGCCATCATCAAAAAATCTAGAAACAATAAATGCTGGAGAGGGTGTGGAGAAAAGGGAACACTCTTGCACTGCTTGTGGGAATGTGAACTGATACAGCCACTATGGAGAACAGTATGGAGGTTCCTTAAAAAACTACAAATAGAACTACCATATGACCCAGCAATCCCACTACTGGGCATATACCCTGAGAAAATTCAGAAGGAGTCATGTACCAAAATGTTCATTGCAGCTCTATTTACAATAGCCAGGAGATGGAAACAACCTAAGTGTCCATCATCAGATGAATGGATAAAGAAGATGTGGCACATATATACAATGGAATATTACTCAGCCATAAAAAGAAACAAAACTGAGTTATTTGTAGTGAGGTGGATGGACCTAGAGTCTGTCATACAGAGTGAAGTAAGTCAGAAAGAGAAAGACAAATACCGTATGCTAACACATATATATGGAATCTAAGAAAAAACAATGTCATGAAGAACCTAGGGGTAAGACAGGAATAAAGATACAGACCTACTAGGGAATGGACTTGAGGATATGGGGAGGGGGAAGGGTAAGCTGTGACAAAGCGAGAGAGTGACATGGACATATATACACTATCATACGTAAAATAGATAGCTAGTGGGAAGCAGCCGCATAGCACAGGGAGATCAGCTCTGTGCTTTGTGACCGCCTGGAGGGGTGGGATAGGGAGGGTGGGAAGGAGGGAGACGCAAGAGGGAAGAGATATGGGAACATATGTATATGTATAACTGATTCACTTTGTTATAAAGCAGAAACTAACACACTATTGTAAAGCAATTATACTCCAATAAAGATGTAAAAAAAAAAAGAAACATATAGCCCAACTTCAATGCTTGAAGCTATTTAGGATCATGCCATGAACAAATAAGTTGAAAAATAATAAGACAATAGGAAAAATTTGAACTCCGGAAAAAAAAAGAAAGACCTCATGCAGCATAAATAAATAAGTAATTTAAATAATATATTATTTTAATTTTTATCAAACTGATTGAATAGAAGTACGTAATTACAGGGATTGGTGTCATTCGAAGATGTGTCTGTGGACTTCACCCAGGAGGAGTGGAATCATCTGGACCCTACTCAGAGAACCCTGTACAAAGATGTGATGCTGGAGAACTATAGCCATTTGGTCTCTGTGGGTGAGTACAGATTCCCTGAGTAATTCATATTGTACCCAATAGAACAACTTTCCATCTCTGAAGTGTAGTAATACTTTGACCTCAAGTTCCAGGAACTAAAGATTCTTATTTTTATTTATTGATGTATAGTTGATTTACAATGTTGTGTTAGTTTCTGGTGTACAGCAAAGTGATTAAGTTATATATACATATATATATATATATATATTCTTTTTCATCTTCTTTTCCATCGTGTTTACTTTTTTTTTTCATTTTTTTGGCTGTGCCATGCGGCATATGGAATCTTAGTTCCCTGACCAGGGATTGAACCTGCGTCCCCTGCAGTGGAAGCGTGGAGTCTTAAACATTGGACCACCAGGGAAGTCCCTCCATTATGGTTTATTACAGTATATTGAATATAGTTCCCTGTGCTATACAGTAGGTCCTTGTTGTTTATCTATTTTACATATAGTAATTTGTATCTGCTAATCCCAAACTCCTAATTTATCCCTCTCCCACTCCCTTTCCCCTTTGGTAACCATAAGATTCTTTAAAAATTTTTTTTATAGAAGTATAGTTGATTTACAATATTGTATTTGTTTCAGGTGTATAGCAAGGTGATTCAGTTATATATATACATATATTTTTTTGAGATTCTTTTCCATTATAGGTTATTATAAGATATTGAATATAGTTCCCTGTGTTATACAGTAAATCCTTGTTGCTTATCTATTTTATGTATGGTAGTTTGTATCTATTAATCCCATACACCTAATTTATCCCTCCTCCCCCTCTCTTTCCCCTTTGAACCATAAGTTTGTTTTCTCTGTCTGTGAGTCTATTTCTGAGGAACTAAAGATTCTTAATTGCTCTTAGACTGAACAAGGTGTTTGTATTTTCACCTCTCATGTGAAACTTATGCTTATTAAAATGTACCTTACTAATTACTTTGAGGCCCTGAAGCCCACACAGATGTGCCCAAGTCTTGTATCATTTCCCATTACAGGGTATCCTGTTACTGAAGTAGATATGATTACCTCTTTGGAGAAGAGAGGACTTTGGATCATAGAGAGAGAAATCTCAAGTTCGAGTTGTACAGGTAAATAAGAAATGAATAGGTGGGAGATGATGAGGGTAAGACTCCAGTGTGTCAGTGAGTGCCAGACATCTCTTAAAGCTCAGAAATATCTTCCTAAAGCATATGAACTTTTCTTTTCTAACTCCAAATTGTTAGTTTTGTGAGTTACTGTCTCATGGTAATCTTGGAATGAGATGGAGAGGAACTTGACTATAATTGGCCTTGTCCTTCTGCTTCTTCCCTTGGTCACCTCAGTTATTTTCAGCCTTCCTGAAAGGCTCTTTCCATCCTACTTTGAGTCCCCTCCCTCCAAATCCTAGATCTGATACCATTTCAAAAAATCCTTTTTTCCTACTCAGTGGCTACCTAAACCTATTTTCACTTTCTCTCCTCAGTTTTAAGGTACTTTTCTTAAACAATCAAAGTCACTTATATTTATTGTTACTCTCCTGTTCCAATATCTATTAGAGCAATTTGAGCTTTTTTCCCCTTAAGCTCAGCATATAGGAGAGACATGTGCTTCGAATTTCTTTCTGACTGGTATCTAGTCAAAAGAAAATAAAAGTCAACCCTACAAAGGTCTGCTTCTGACAAAAGGTGTATTCACACGGTATGGTTTATTATTCTTCTTTCTAGAAGTCTGGCAAGTTGACCAGCTGGAGAGGTACCAGAAAAACCAAAACAGACACCTGAGGCAAGCTATATCCATTAATGAGAAAAATTTGACTAAGGATAGAGGTCACGAATATAATGGATTTGTAAACCCACTTGCTCAGAGCACAGGGGTGGTTTCTCATTACACACTCCCTATATATATGACTCAGAAAAGTTTTCAAGATAATTAGGGTTTACTCGGTCATAATAGAGGCTTTGCAGCTCAGAATGTTATGAATGTAATGGATGTGGAAAATTATTAATTCATGGCAGGCTTGAGAAAAATAATGGAATGAAATCCCATGACCATAATGTGGGTGGGAAAGGTCATAAGCATAACCCATTCTTTGTTCAGCATAATATAACTCAAGATGGAGAGAAAATCTGTTAATTTCCTGAGTGTAGAAAAACTTTCAGCAAGAATTCACTCCTTATTGCTCATCAGATCACTCATGTAGGAGAAAAACCCTACAGATGTACAGAATACAGAAAAGCCTTCAACAAGAAGGCACGCTTCAGTGTATATCAGAAGTACAACGCACAAAAGAGAGAAACTCTTTGAATGTAATGAATGTGGCAAATCCTTCAGAGAGAAATCAGCACTGTATATACATCAGAGAACGCACACAGGTGATAAACCATATACATGCAACGAATGTGGCAAAGCCTTCCAAGAAAAGACAAAGCTCATTATATATCAGAGAACTCACACAGAAGAGAAATCCTGTGAATGTAATGAATGTGCGAGAACCTTCAATCAAAAGGTACATATCAGGGCTTCCCTGGTGGCGCAGTGGTTGAGAGTCCGTCTGCCGATGCAGGGGACACGGCTTCGTGCCCCGGTCTGGGAAGATCCCACATGCTGCGGAGCGGCTGGGCCCGTGAGCCATGGCCACTGAGCCTGCCTGTCCGGAGCCTGTGCTCCACAACAGGAGAGGCCGCAACAGTGAGAGGCCTGCGTACCGCAAAATAAAAAACAAAAAAAACAAAACAAAACAAAACAAAAAACAGGTACATATCAGAGAACACACACAGGAGAGAAACCCTATGAATGTAATGAATGTGGCAAATCCTTCAGAGAGAAATCAAAATCGCGTAGACATCAAAGAACTCATACAGGAGAGAAACCTTATGTGTGTTCAGACTGTGGAGGAGCCTTCACCCTTAAGCTGAATCTCAGTGCTCATCAAAGAATTCATACAGAAAAAAACTATGGATGTACTGTATGTGGGAAAGTCTTCTCCCTGAAGTACTATCTTGTGTTACATTGGAGAGCTCATACAGGAGAAAAATTTGAGAAATCCTATGAATGCAATGAATGTGATAAAGTTTTCTTCCAGTAGTCATATCTCATTATTCATTTGAGAGTTCACACAGGGGAGAAACCCTATGAGTGTAATGTATGTGAGAAAGCTTTCTCCCTGAAATCATATCTCGTCATACATCAAAGAACTCACACACGAGAGAAACCCTATAAATGTGATAAGTGTAGTAGAGCCTTCAGAGAGAAGTCAAAACTCACTCTACATCGAAGAACCCACATAGGCGAGAAACCCTATGGCTTTCCTGAATATAAGAAAAACCTTCCAGAAGTTAAAGTTCATCATGGATTAAAGAACTCAGAGAAAAGAGAAACTTTGCAAAAGAACTGAAAATGGAAAATCCTTCATAAAAAAGTGAAAGGAAAAGAAAAAGGTGAGGTGAAAGGATCATGCCTTAGCTAAGGCGGTCAGGGAAGGTCTTTCTAAAAATAAGGAGCCAGCCATACTGGGGGTAAGAACATTCCAGGCATAAAGAATAGCAAGAGCCAAGATCCTGGTGCAAAATACTTGGCCTCTGTAGTTGTTATAATGGGTGTATAGTGAATGACTATTTTACATCAGAGAGGTTGTTCAAGACTGCAGTCCTTTGAAGCCTTGAATATATGAAAGCCAAACATGGTAAATCTGGGCACAGGTATCAAGAGAAACCCAATTTAATTGATTTCGATAAACATAGTCCCATGGCAATGATATTAAGGGAAATATTCCAGATTTAATATCAAACTCTCATAGAAAAAAACCTAATACAGTCTATTATGAAGAACAGCTGCTTTCACATCTTCCATAATGGGGAATAAGTGCTATCTACCGAAAAAAGAGTTTATCAAATGATATAAAATTAGAGGTTTAAAGATAACCACTAAAGGAATAACAATGATAAATATACTATAAATGTTGTAAATTATTAGAAAAGATGCATAATCGGAAAAAATGTAAAGGAAACACTAGGGCATCAAATCCAGTTTTCAGAAGTAGCAACAGTTGATAATGCCAATATTCTTGCCCCAACCTATTCTACGTTCAAGATTTTGGCTTCTTCTTTGTGTGGACCTTCCCCCTGTCTGAGCTAGATCATGCAGTCTTCCCAGAAATACTATGAGCTACCTGATAGGCTTTTAGGAGATCTGCTTTTTACTTAAATTCACCAGAGTTTATTTATGCTGCTTTTGATAAATAACTATCTCATTCAGAAGTTGGTATCCAGAGTGATGATACCTTTAACGGACCCCAGGGAAATGCGAGATTTGGTTTTCTAGGCTGGTTGGGACTGAAGGCAGGGGAAATCCACGTGGCATTAAGGAAGGGGGCTCTGGCATTCCTTGGCATACAGTGGCAGATAACTGCTTTAATGATCATCTGTGCTTATCTGGATGAAGTCAACACTGAAAACAAGGCTTTGGGTAGTTGAATATCCACCCCAACCAAAGAGTACAAAGGACGTGAGGGACTGCTTCCTCACGGGGGTGGCTGTTTCCAATGGGGCTGGTCAGCACAAAGAGAAAGAATGGCAAGTTCAAATTCCTAAATTCTCTGCTCAAGACATAGACCGAAACCCGAGGATTCTGTAAAGATAATTATTACTTTGTGCATCCATTGAATTCCTGGCCTAAATTTCCAGTTTGTCATTTGAAACTTCGGTTACAGATCATGAAAGAAGGAGTTGGGGGCTGAGAGTTAGAATGGTAATAATGTGGGAGGATGTGGGAGAATGTGAATACTTTAAAATCCTAATTCCCACTGAGCTTTCTCTGTAAGCTGAAACCAATTCCATTTCCCCCTGAAGAGACTGTATCTACCTTAATTAAAGACCCTGTTGTTACTTCAACTGAGAGTGATACTTTTTAAGGGAAGCCAATTTTCATACCTCCCCACCCCACCCTTCTATTTCCAGACCTAGAATTGTCTTGTGTACTAAACACTTTATGTGCTTTACAAACATTAATTCATTTAATTCTCTCAACAACCCATGAGATAGTTACTACCACTATCATCCTCATTTTGCAGATGAGGAAACTGAGGCACAAAGAAATTAAGTGCCTTACCCAAGGCAACTTGGGGACAGTAAGTGGTAGAGATTGTTTCTGAACCCAGGAGAACCTATGCTCTTAATCACTACATTATCCTCCACCCCCACCCTGAGTGAGCTTGTGTCCCCTGATTACAGCTTTGAATATATGGAGGGAGTGATTGAATAGGGGTACCTTCAGGCATTGGAAAAATGAAGAGAGTCAGACATCAGGAGTCTCTTGAATTGTTTATAGATATCATCCTTTATTAAATCCACAAAAGAAAGGACAGAAAGGAAAATGAAATCTCTATCTCTGGGAAGCTGAGTCATGAATTAATTTCTGTTGTGTAAGGTTTTGCATACATATGACACCCCTTGAGCCATTCAGATAAATCATGGCCAGAATAGTGCTGGCTCCAAGAATCCCTGGGAAATGAAGGGAGAGAGGGAGGATGAAGTGGACAGGCTGATGGGGTGGTAGTGCCACTATCCTGGCTGCCCAGAGTCCAAGACATCCCCATGAGACTTACCAGGTATTCATACCGTTTTGTGAGGACACTATCTGCTTGGCACACATGATGTCATCCAGAATATGGCGGTTGAACAGTTCTAGGAGGAAGAGAGGGATATAGTAATCTGGTGTATTGGGGACAGGGTGACAGTGTATGAAGGGACAAGGGGTTCTGGGTTTCTTGGGGCCTGAATAACTTCAACCACTATATTGCCTGATTTTAGATGACCTTGATTCACTTATTAGCTGGCTATGAATTACATCAACTGCCATGTTGACTGGTTCTGTACAACCTTAACTCATTGACTGATCCTGAGTGATCTTGACTGTCATGTTTGTTGGTTATGAATAACCTCAACCACCATATTGGCTGGTCCTGGACAACCTCAGACTCCATGTTGGCCAGTTCCAGATGACTTCAACTGTCATTTTGTGTGGTTATGAATGATCTCAACTGCAATGGCTGTTGGCTGGCTGGAAAGCCACTCCACTGCAAGGTTGGTCAGTCCTGGGGACTCTTCAAACACTATGTTGTCAGGTCCTGGATAACATCAACACCCATTTTTACTAGTTACAAGTGACCTCAGTCTCTATGTTGGCTAGTCCTGTTCAATTTCAGCTACCATGGTGCCTGGTCCTAGATGACATCAACTGCTATGGTGGCTAGACAAGGATGACCTTAACTGCCATTCTGACTAGTTAATGATCTCAACCACTATGTTGACTAGTCCTGGATAACCTCAGCCTTCAAGCTGGCAAGTCCTGGGTGATCTCTTCTGTCACTGTGGCAGGACTTGGACAACTTCAACCTCCACTTGGGCTGGTCCCAAATAACCACAGTCTCCATTTTGGCCTATCTTGGACAACCTCAAACACCATTTTGGCGAACCCTGAACAACTTCTACTGCTATTCAATTTTGTCCTCAACAATACCACACTCTTGTCTGAAAAATTCTCTCCTTTCTGCACAGAGGTACCTTGTTTCTGTTCCTACAGACAGATGTCTGCTTCTTCCTTCAGGGCCTGGACAACCCCAACCCCAAATCAGGACAGTTCCCCCCTCCATTCCACTTGGAGCTAAGTGTATTGTTTCCTGAGTCCTAGAAAATGGCAGCCTCCATTCTAGGTGAGGTTTGGGAGCTCTGAGTCCTCCTTACCTAGACAACATCTCAGTGCAGTCTGGGTAAGGATACAGGCTGGTGTCTGTAACAGCCCAGGCAAGTCTGCTCCTTTCCCTATCATTTTTCTGCTTGTTACTCAAGGCTATGGCTTAGACAGTCTTGCCCTCTGCGTGTTGGGGAGTGAGGCCAGGCAGGGCTTCAAGGTGTCCTCAATGCTGCCTCACCATGACACTCCATGTGACAGAGGTTCTGGGTAGGTGTAACACCACTGTCACACCACCAGGTGGAGTTCAGCTGGAAAATGCCATATGCACTGCTGCCTTCAGGATTGTGGTCCACGAAGGAGGTGTCAAAGCCACTTTCATAGTGTGCCATGCACAGCACTGGGGCAGGGAGGGGGGAGGTAGCAGATGGGCATGGGTCTTGGTAATAGGAGAGAGGGTAGGATGAGGGAATGGGGCAGGGATGGGTTTGTTTGTTTGTTTGTTTGCTTTTTTGTTTTTTGGTTTTTTTTGCGGTACGCGGGCCTCTCACTGTTGTGGCCTCTTCCGTTGCAGAGCACAGGCTCCGGATGCGCAGGCTCAGCGGCCATGGCTCACGGGCCCAGCCGCTCTGCGGCATGTGGGATCCTCCCGGACCGGGGCACGAACCCGCATCCCCTGCATCGGTAGGT
This sequence comes from Leucopleurus acutus, assembly GCF_964270905.1. Taxonomy (NCBI): domain Eukaryota; kingdom Metazoa; phylum Chordata; class Mammalia; order Artiodactyla; family Delphinidae; genus Leucopleurus; species Leucopleurus acutus. The sequence continues at coordinate 42,067,261 of NC_139148.1, read as the reverse complement.
GGACTCTCAACCACTGCGCCACCAGGGAAGCCCCCAGGGATGGTTTTCATCTTAGTTGTTGGGGGTGAATTCTTGGTTTGGGGTTGATGTTGGTGATTCTGGTGAGATACCAGTAATGGTGGTGGTGATGGTATCCATGGTGATAACAGCAGTGATGACATGGATGGTAGTGATGGTGGTGTTAGTAGAGATGAGGGTAAATGGTTGTGAAGGCAATGATGATGAAACTAGGGTTAGTTAAAGTACTCATCATAGTCAGAGGGTGACTGAGAGGATCATTCCCTAGCCTGGGAGGTAACAAATGGCAATGGGGGAGGGCTTGGGTCTGAGTGTGGTGGGCGGCTCGTGGCATGGGGTGACAAGTCTCACAGCCTCCAATGGTGTAGCCCTTGAAGCCATTGAGGCCCGCCTCCTCCAGCTTCATTGCCAGGTCGCAGCGTTGGAAGATCTTGGCATCCACAGTGGCAGGCATCAGCATGGCCAGGGTCACCACCATCGTGTCCCAGGCCTGCATTATGACATGCACAAGCCCTCCTACCTGACCCATTGCTTCAGACTCACCCTTCAGTGCTCAGAACTAAGGGTATGCTGGAATTTTGGGCTCTGTGAAGATCTAAGTGACAGATTCTGGAACAGAGAAGCCAGAGGGTTGGGCATCTCACCATCTTCCCCTGTGCTAGCTCTGTTAAAGACAGAAACAAAGAAAAAGAAAGATACTAATGTATACACAGAGGTGGAAGGAGACAAGGACAGGGAGAAACCCAGAGATATCAGAAAGGGATGCAGGGAGAGAGGGGCTTGGGACACAAAAAGGACAGACAGGTCCCAGGTACTAGACCTCACACTCAGCCCACATTCCCCTACATTCCTTAACACTGTCCCACTCTACTCCCATTAATCATGCTCTTCCACTTGGTTACCTCCATTTCCACTCATTCTGCCCCTCATCACCTCCATTTCCCCCACTCTGCTGAGTAGTCAGCTCTGGTCACTACACCATGCCTACTACCACCTCGGATTCCTCATGCTTTATAAAATATGACCACTGTGCTCTCCCCTTTGTTCCACATTACCTCTATTTACTCATTCTCAGCACCTCCTTCACCTCTCTTCACTTAGTGTGCTCGTTCCACCCTCATTTACTGGAATCTGCCCCATGTTACACCCATTTAATCAGACTCTGCCCCACATTACATATTATGTATACATGTTCACTCTACTGCTTTTTCACCCCCCTTCTCATTCTACGTTTTATTCCCTCATCCACTTACACTGCCTCTTATCCACCTATATTCATTCACACTGGGCCTCGTGTTACTGCAATTCCCTAACCCTCTACTTACTCTTACCCAAGCTCTCTCACATCCTATTCCTTCTTCACCTCCATTCACTCCCACTCAGACTCTCATTTCCTACTTTCATCTTCACTGCCTGACACCGCATCAAATGACTCCCATCCGCTCTCACGTGGCCCATCCTTCACCTTTGTTCATTGACTCTGGGCCTCATTCCCTCCCTCATTCACTCTATTTCTGCCCCTTCTTCACTTCTATTCTCTCAAGCGCTTCTCCCATATTACCTGCATTTCCTGAAACTGTATTACTCCCAAACACTAGCCCAAGTTATCCACACATACTCACTCTACACTTGGTCACCTCCATTCTTTCTCAATCTTCACTGCCTCCCATTATCTCATTCATTTAAAGTCACTCCCGATGTAACCCCTGTTTCCACTCATCACTCTTGTTCTGCTCCCGATTCATTTTGAGTTGCTCCCACTCTGCCTCGGATTTACCACTTTTTGCTCACATTGGGCTCCATTTCCCCCACTTTACTCACCTTGGGCTATGTGACCTTCAGCCCCTCTCCCCTTGCCTCACAATACCCAATTATCCACCTTCTTCTGCTCTTTACTTCCATCCCCTCTCACTGTGCCCAACATTACCTCCATTCACGCACATGCTTTTGCTCATTCACCTGGGCTGATTCCCACTGGGATCTCTGCACATTACTGGAATGCTGCCCCGCATACCTACCCCATCTAATCCCAGTCTGCCTCTTATTCACCTCTGGTCGCTCTCCTCCCTCGTAGTATCCCCACTCAAACAAACTCGACTCGATTCACTTATTCACATTCTACCTTGTATTCATTTCTGTTTCCTCTTATTCTGCCCCTTGTGTCCCCCATTCTTCCCTCTGTGCCTCACATGACTTCCATTCACTGCTACTTTCTCCCTAAATTCACCTCTCCTTACTCATATTGTGCCCCATAAACCATCATTCATTTACACTTCAATCCTTAGTACTCATATCAACTTGCACTCTCATGCTTTATCAACCCCATTCACATTCACCACCTTTCATTGCCCCATTCACTCACAGTCCACTCCCTCTTTCACTTTTTGCCACTTAGACGGTGCCTCATTTTCCCATCACTTACTCAGTCTCATCCTTAAGCTTAAATTGATTCAAAATTGAATGCGTAGGGCTTCCCTGGTGGTGCAGTGGTTGAGAGTCCGCCTGCCGATGCAGGGGACACGGGTTCGTGCCCCGGTCCGGGAAGATCCCACATGCCACGGAGCGGCTGGGCCCGTGAGCCATGGCCGCTGAGCCTGCGCGTCCGGAGCCTGTGGTCCGCAACGGGAGAGGCCACAACAGTGAGAGGCCCGCGTACCGCAAAAAAAAAAAAAAAAAAAAAAAAATTGAATGCGTAGTTATTTCCTCACTCTGTCCCACACTACCCACATTCACTCCACTCTACTGCTCATTCACCTCCCTGCCATCCCCCTTTATCTCTCCTTGCCCCCATTCATTCCCAATTTGTCCTTCATTCACCATTATTCATCGCCCCCTGCCCTCACTGGTCCCACATGTCTCTGTTTAGTGACACATCTGCCAAGACAGAAAAGTCTGATGTATTGTTCAGGATTCAGTTTGGCTGCACATACCAATACCACCCTAAATACCAATAGCTTCAAGAGGATGGAAGGGGATTCCTCTCTTGGAGGCAGGGATTCCTCTCTTGGAGGGCTAGAGTGGCAGCTCCAAGCTCACCAGAGAGCTGGCTGCTCATATGCTGTAGCTCTGCCAAACTCACCTGCTACCTCATGGTCCAAAATGATTGCTCACAATTGGCAACACTTCCACAGTTTTGAGAAAATGTATCTTAAGAGCAGTTTTAATGACTCACCAGCGAGGTGGGGGTGGCCTTTGGGTTGGAGTGTCACATCGTGCAGATTCTGTGGTGGGACCAGCTACCTGTCAGCTTTCCACACCCCTTCACCTAGCTACCTGCTGCTTAGGCCACTGAATGAGTTTGTACCTGTAGGGACTGATGGTAGAGGATGCCCAGGACAGAGAGTGGGCATCCTAGCTCCACAGCAGAAAATCTGGTTTCACATAGCTTGTGGATATGCACTGTGAACCCTGGGACAGTTTCTGCAGGGCTGTATCACTGGCTCAGAATATTTTTGGAGTTGGAAATCACTGTACCCCAACACCCACCAACCCTATAGGATTTCCCCCTCCACACAGGGGTGTGTGTATATATGTGTGTACAAGGTGGTGGAGAAGTTATGTTTACAGGGTGGAAGAGGCCAGACTGACAGGGGCCCTAAAGGTCCAGCCCCTCCTATTTTCCATATCCTAATTCATTAAGAGAGTTGACAAGTTTTGTACCCAGGAGGTACAGATCCTTAAGAGAGCAAGAGACCTGAGTTACTTCCCTGCTTTCTCTCTTTGCTTTGTCTGCTAGGAAGCTCCATCTATATTCCTGCCCCCCCCCCAAAAAAAATTCCTTGCCTGGTTTTAATGGTTCTGGAATGAACACCCTCAGATATTTTCTGGAAGTTCTGTGGGATACTGAATAAACAAAAGAAGAGTATTATTGGGTAGAAGTTAAGGATCTGATCTTGGGAAACTGTGTGACTTTGGGCAAGTTACTTAGTCTCTCTGGGACTCAGTTTCCTCACCTAACAAGACGGGTGGGACCACAGGATTGTTCACAGAAAGTGGGGACTATCTGAGGCAGGTCATGTCATGTGCTTCACACAGTGCCTGGCACACAGGAGATACTGAGCTAGGTCTGAGCCTCCATTATCACTTGCTGGGACTGTTGGCAGGAGCCTCCTTATTGTTCTTCCTGTTTTCGCCCTTGCCCTCTGCAATCTGTCATCCACAAAGCAGCCTGCAGGTCATCTTTTTATTTTTTTCTTCTTATTAAAAAAAGTTTTATACATACACACGTCTAATTTTATTTTAATCATCATCATCAGTTACACAGCACTTGCTGTGTCCCAGGCATTGTTCTAAGCCATTTACAATTATCAGCTCATTTGTCACCACAGTCCTAACGAGGTAGGTGCTGTCATTATCCCCCATTTTATAGATGAGGAAATTCAGCACAGAGGAGTTGAGTCCTGCCCTAGATTACACAGCTGGTAGGTGGGAGTTTGCAACCAGGCTGTTCCATCACGTTTGTTTGTTTGGTTGGTTCTGTTTTCTCTCCTGCAGTATTCCCAATATGTAGAACACTACCTGGCATATGGGAGGTGCTTAAGCAAATTTCTGCGGAGCTCATGTCCTAGGGGTACAAGACAGGCAATAAACAAGAGTCTAATCTACGTGTATTTTTAAAGTTAATATATAATGCTGGATTGCTTCAGACTGGTGTTTTAAAAATCTGATCCCCCTTAATGGCATCCCATTATGTCAGAATGAGACATGAGCTCTGTCCCTGGCAGAGGAGGCCCTACAGCATCTGGCACCCACTCACTTCTCCCTTGCCCACACCTTCTATATGCCCAACACACTGACACTGTTTCTGTTCCTCCAACGTGCCAAACCAGGTCCTACTTCAGGGCCTTTGTAACAGCCGCGCCCTCCACCACAAAGTTCTTTGCTTCAAATATTTGTGCGGCCGGCTCCTTTTGACCAGCGTAACTGTCACCCCCGACAAAAGGAGATCGTCCCTGCCCATCCTGAGACAACAACATTGTCAGTCACTACTTAACACATCCCCTTCATCCCGGTGTGTGTGTGTACTAGGTGGCCATTTATTTATTCTTCAGCTTCTTGTTTGTCTGCACACCGTCCTTCAAACGCTAGGCTGTAAACTCCCAGCCTTAGCCACTGGATGGAGCCAGTGACCTCTCCCTACCTCCTAGCCTTTGTGCATGCTGAGCAATTCCGCCACGCATCCCGACTTCCTATTCAATTACACCTGCAAACCCGATACTGCCCTCCAGGTTCAAGACATGAAATTTCTGCCTGCTAGCATTCTCCTTAATTGGGCCCTTTCCCTCCCTCCATAAGGAAACCGATCTTTGGAGTCTTAGGAATAACGGCCTCCGCAAATCAAAGTAAGCACCTGTTCTACACTGCCGCCCTCGAAGGGAAGAGACGCAGTGGGCGCGGCCATCGTTTCAGAGCAGTGACGTCACCGGAGCGGCCATCTCCCCTCTGCGCCTGCGCTGCAGCCCCGTCGCATTCGCGTCCGGCAGGCGGGAGGGGTCCCCATGTTGACTATTGGTGTACGCGGGCTCAAAGCCCCCACTGAGCGTGCGCACACCGGCCGCTACAGCCCTCTGGGCTGCGGAGCCGGAGTTGGTCCCAAAGCGGAAGTGCTTCTTGGGGCCAGTTTTCGTAACGGTCTCCTCTGCAGCGAGCACAAAATCTGTGTCGAGAGAGAGGTTGAGGGGGCGAGTAGTAGGGGTGATGGGCTGAGTGATGGGGAGTTCTGGGGGACGAATGAAGCGGGTGTTGGGGGGGTCACTGATGTGGGAGGTTGTGGGGTGGACCGAGAGGTCAGCGAATGAGGGTTTGTGGGCTCAATGGTAGACAAAGTTATGGGGCTAGTCGGGGTTGAATGGGGCATATTAAACGTTGACTTTTACACATTTTCCAGCACAGTGACCTGCGCTAAGGGTTCATACGCACCCCTCAAGCTCCTCCTTAGGCGCCCCCGCCTCTCTCTCTGTTCCTCTCCCCTTGCCCGAGCCCCGAGGTAGGGGCCTTGTGTGAATGCTCCAGCTGAAGTGAATCTGCACCCGAAGGCTTCCTTTTGGCTCCTGGGCAAGACGTCCCCAGTGAGGTGAGGAGAAGCAAGAAGAGGCACCAGAGAGAACTCACCTGATTAGGGGCCTCGCGCAGAGCCTGGGGCTTGGGAGGCGTGGGCAGGGTCTGGTGTTGTGGGGTCTGGCGGGGTGGGGGTGGGGATGGGGCTTAAAACGCCTGGGAATAATAGTGTTAAAGTTCAGTGGGGTTTTTTGGCATTTAACACGTAAGTAACACATTTGCATTATAGATTGATTAGAAAATAGAGAAGAAAATAAAAAGAACTAATTTTAGCCCCCTCTGTTTAAATGTTCATTCTTTAGACACTTTTTAGTGTGTATAAGGGATATGCATTTTTAAACATTTAACGTATGGTTTTAAAATGGGTTCCTGAAGTTTGATAACCTGCCTTTGTTTTCATTTAGAAGTTACTGCGATTCAGCTTAAAGATTTATTCTGTAACATTTAAAAAACTTGTAATTTAGATATATGTACAGAAAATACACAGATAATAAGTGTACAGTACCATACAACATTATTTTCAGTAGCTACATAGAATTTAATCCCTTGTATTTCCTTATTAATCCCATATCATGGGTCATAGAGGATCGTTTAAGTTTGGCATTGTTAAAGTCAATGCTGAGATGAAGGTACTTAAAGAGAAATTATGATACATTATTTCATTAAGGAAAATACCTAGAAATACAATTTCTGAGTCAGTACACAAGTATGTATAGAAGAAAACCTTTTGTGTTAGATGTTCACATGAGGAAAATACTCAAGAATACACAAGTGGTTGTTAAAACCACATGGTCGCCCAAACTTCCACAGAGCAGCTTCATGTGAGGGGATTTCTAGGCCGATAATTCTGGGCACTGGAAGCCTGATGGGGTCTCTCATATGCTCTCCACTTCTCCACTCTTTTAGCTCAGGCTTCATACATCTGTCTTTTCCCAAGAAGAGCAGGAAATGGCCAAAGCCCAGGTAAGGATATTGTGTGTTCCTTCTTTTATTTTACCATGAATGTGATGAGTGATGTAGGAATCTCAGACATAAAAGAAAATTATTTATAAATAAGCATTAGAATCAGGGAAAATGAGACAGCAGCAAGGCCAGGTTAGAATGTAGACAAATGACTTAGGGCAACAGACAGTTACGCAGTACAATATTAGTTGAGTTGCAAATTTCTCTGGCAGCCAGAGGTAGTCTGGCTCACTTTACTCATCAAGGAGAGAACACATCAAGCCCTCAGGGAAGTAAAGGTTTCCTGCAATTGCCTTTCAAGGCCTTTCTTTGCTGAATCTTCGTGTGAATGGTGGAATTGTCCTCAATCACAGCCTAATGATAAATGCAGTCTCTGGTTTCCTGCAGGTATTCCTTACAGCATTCTTCAGTGAGCTGGAGACATAATATCTAGATGTAATTTGGGAATGAAATATCTTAGGGAATTTGTTTGTCTTCCAAATGATTTTGCTGAAGTAATTTTCTCAGTTGGACTTTTGATTCTCATTTGGCCAGGGACAAAGTCCTATAGGCACCCACAGCCCACCATCTTTTTTCTTTCACTTAAATTTTTTTTATTATTAAAATTAGTGTACTGTAAAGTTGATTTTGTTGTTCAGGTCGATAAATGTTAACACCTACGTAGATTGTTATAACTAATCTATGGGATAGAGAATAGTTTCATCCCGCCAAAGAGCTGCCTCATGCAACCCCTTTTAGTCATATCCTCCCCTCCCTGTAACCTCAGGCAACCACAGACCTGTTCTGTGTCACTAGAGTTTTATCTCTTCAGGGATGTCATATAAATGGTATCATACAGTATATAACTTTTCTTTTTACAAATTAAACTTTCTTTTGCAACAATTGATTGACATGCAGTTGTAAAATTAATACAGAGAGATCTCATGTATCCTTTACCCAGTTTGCATCAATGGTAGCATCTTGCAAAATCATAGCACAATGTCACAACCACGATATTCACATTGATATGGTTAAGACACAGTTCCATCACCACAAGGATCCCTTATGTTACCCTTTTATAGCCACATCAATCCCTTTCCCCCCCTCACCCTATGCCTAGACTTCTAGCAATTACTGATCTGTTCTCCATTTCTAGAATTTTGTCATTTCAAGAATGTGATATAAATCAAATCACATAGTCTGTAACCTTTTGAGATTAGATTTTTTTTCACTCAGTATGATTCCCTGGAGATTCAGCCAAGTTGTGTGTGTCCATAGTTCTTTGCTTTTTAGTGCTGAGTGGCATTCCATGATGTAGATGTACCACAGCTTATTTATCCATTCTCCTTTTGAAAGACATTTGAATTATTTTCAGTTTTTGGCAGTTGTGAGTAGAGCTACTTTAAACATTCATATACAGGTTTTTGTGTGAACATATGTTTTCATTTCTCTAGAGTAAATATTGGATTGCCGGGTCATGTGGTAAGTGTATGTTAACTTTTTAGGAATCTGCCAAATTGTTTTCTAGGATGGTTGAATTATTTTTCATTTCTACCAGTAATGTTTAAGAATTCCAATTGCTTCACATTTTTGCCAGCACTTGTTGTCAGTACAGTTGACACTTGAATAACGCTGGGGTTAGGGGCACTGACTCCCCCAGTAGTTGAAAATCCACCTACAATCGGCCCTCTGTATGTGTGTTTCCAACTAACTTGCAGATCGTGTAGTACTGTAGTATGCATTTATTGAAAAAAATCCACATATAAGTGGACCCATGCAGCTCAAACCCATGTTGTTCAAGGGTCAACTGCGTTTTTAATTTTACTCATTCTAGTGTGTAGTGTTATCTCATAATGGCTTTAATTTGCATTGCCCTAATGGCCAATGATGTTGAATATCTTTATATATACTTATTTACTTTTTACATATCCTCTTTGGCAAAGTGTCCAATCAGGTCTTCTGCCCATTTTTAAATTGGATTGTTTGTTTTATCACTATTGAGGTTTTTAAAAATTAATTAATTTATTTTTGGCTGTGTTGGGTCTTCGTTGCTGTGGGCGGGCTTTCTCTAGTTGTGGCGAGCGGGGGCTACTCTTCGTTGCGGTGTGCGGGCTTCTCATTGCAGTGGTTCTCTTGTTGCAGAGCACAGGCTCTACGTGCGTGGGCTTCAGTAGTTGTGGCACGTGGGCTCAGTAGTTGTGGCTCGAGGGCTGTAGAGTGCAGGCTCAGTAGTTGTGGCACATGGGCTTAGTTGCTCTGAGGCATGTGGGATCTTCCCGGACCAGGGCTCGAACCCGTGTCCCCGGCATTGGCAGGCGGATTCTTAACCTCTGCGCCACCAGGGAAGACCAATCACTACTGAGTTTTGAGAGTTCTTTATATATTCTGTGTACAAGTCCTGTGTCAGATCCATGGTTTGTAAATATTTTCTCCAAGTGTGTAGCTTGTCTTTTCATTTAATAGTGTTGTTCACAGAGCAAGAATTTTTAACTTTGAAAATGTCCAGTTTATAAACCATTTCCTTTATGGGTTGTGCTTTTGGTGTCAGGTCTAAGAACTCTTTGCCTAACACTAGGTGAAATGGAAAACCTCTAGTCTTCTACCTCCTATGTAGAGAAAACCCCAGTTCTTTCGTACTGTGTCACTCCTGTGAATCTTCCTTTACTCTCACACAGAACGCTTCACTTCTGATACTTCTGGTCACCAAATGTGTGGAGGTTTCCGCCCAGAACAAGCAATTCTGTGTGACACCAGCTGGGTGTTCTACAACTTAATTCTGACACTATCTACCTGGAGGTTGTGTCAGATCCCAAGGTTAAGGGCTCAGTTCCACAAGACTGCCCCCACCTCCCAACTTAAGATGCCAGTCAAAAGCCCAGTGCTTATCACTTGTGCTTCTGACCAACCAGCTATTGATTGGAGCTTCCAACGAGCCCCTCTTTGAGTTCGACTAATTTGCTAGAGTGTCTCACAGAACTCAGGGAAACACGTTTCCCAGTTTTTTAAAGGATATGATAAAGGATACAGATGAACATGCAGATGGAAGAGATATGTAAGGGCAAAGTATATGGGAAGAGGCGTGGAGCTTCCATACCCTCTCTAGGTCCAGGTGTGTCGCTCTCCTAGCACCTCCATGTGTCTACCAATTCAGAATCTCTCTGAACCCAGTCCTTTTGGGTTTTTATGGAGACTTCATTACATAGGCATGATTGATTAACTCATTGGCGTTGTTGTTATTTATTTATTTGGCAATTGGCTTTTGATTCAACTTCCGGCCCCTCTCCCCTTCCCTGAGGTTAGGGGTCGGGACTAAAAGTTCCAACCTTCTAATCACGTGGTTGGTTCTCCTGTCAACCAGCTCCCCCTCCTTAGGTGGGGGTCCCAAAGTCATCTCATTAACATAACAAAAGACACCTTTATTGCTTTCCTCACTTAAGAAACTCCAAGGGTTTCAGGAGCTCTTTCTGCCAGAAATTGGGAGCTAAGACCAAAAATATATTTCTTATTATAGATCACAATATCACCCTAGGTCATGAAGATTTTCTCCTATTCTATAAGTTTTACAGTTTTAGGTTTACATTTAGACCTAAGATCAATTTTGCATTAATTTTTATGTAAGGTGTAAGGATTAGGTCGTGGTTCATAATTTTGCAAATGGATTTCTATTTGTTCTAACCCCATTTGTTGAAAGGACCACCTTTTCTCCGTTGAATTGATTTTATGGTTTGTCAAAAATAAGTTGGCCATATTTGTGGGGTCTATTTCTCCACTCTCTTCTGTTCTATTGATCTGTGTATCTAACCCTCTGCCAGTACCACACTGTCTTCATTACTGCAGCTTTATGGTAAGTCTTGAAATCAGGTAGTATGACTTCTCCAACTTTATTCTACTTTTTCAAAAAATTTTGGCTATTCTTGTTCCTTTGCCTTTGTCATTATATATCAATTTTAGAATAATTTAATTAATTTTTTTGGGCTGTGTTGTGTCTTCGTTGCGCGGGCTTTCTCTGGTTGCGGCAAGCAGGGGTTACTCTGTTGTGTGCGGGCTTCTCATTGTGGTGGCTTCTCCTGTTCCAGAGCACAGCCTCTAGGCGTGTGGGCTTCAGTAGTTGCAGCACGTGGGCTCAGTAGTTGTGGTGCACGGGCTCTAGGGTGTGCGGGCTTCAGTAGTTGTGGCACGTGGGCTCAGTAGTTGTGGCACACAGGCTTAGTTGCTCCACGGCATGTGGGATCTTCCTGGACCAGAGCTTGAACCCGTGTTCCCTGCATTGGCAGGTGGATTCTTAACCTCTGTGCCATCAGGGAAGTCCCCTTGCTAGGATTTTGATAGGAATTGAGTTAAACCTATAGATCAATTTGGGGAGAATTGACATCTTTATTATGTTGTGTCTTCCAGTCCAACACAGTATGTCTCTCCATTTATTTTGATCTTTTATTCATTTCATCATCATTTTGTAATTTTCAACATACAGAGCGTATACATTGTGTATTAGTCTGCTCAGGCTGCCATAAGACGCCACAGACTGAGTAGCTTAAACAACAGAAATTTATTTTCTCACAGTTCTGGAGGCTGGAAGTCCCAGATCAGGGTTGGTTTCTGGTGACAACTTTCTTCCTTGTAGACGGCTGCCTTCTCACTGTCCTCACACAGTCTTTCCTTTGTGCATCTGCAGAGTGAGAGGGAGCTCTGGTGTTTCTTCCTATTTTTAGAAGGACGCCAGTCCTGTTGGATTAGACCCCACTCTTATGGCTTCATATAACCTTAATTACCTTCTTAAAGGCCCCATCTCCAAATACAGTCACATTGGGGGTTTGGGCATCAACTTAAGAATTTTAGGGGAGGAAACAGTTCACTCCATAACAACATGGCATGTTTCATTTTTTAAGCCATTGTAAATGGTTTTGTTTTTAAAAATTCCAGTTGCGAGTATTCATTGCCAGTATATAGAAATATGATTGATTTTTGTTTGTTGACCTTTGCTATGGTCTATAGATGTTTGTGTGCCCCCAAAATTCACATGTTGGTATCCTAATGCCCAAGGTAAGTGATGGTGTTAGCAGGTGGGACTTCCTCTTATTTATTTATTTATATCAGTAATACAGTATTTTTATTTTTATGGATTATAATTTTTTTCAGTGGATTATAATCCATTACTGTCACTGTTTAGTTTGCTGCTCACTTGTCCCTGAGTTATCCAGTGGGAGTCCCTTTAAGCTGGCTTTTGTGTCCTTTTGTCACATCCTGATAATTTTCTGAGCACTTCCTTAGTTTCGACGTAATAAGATGTTCCAGCCTCCATCTTTTACTTTCCCTACCCCAGACCTAGAATCAGCCATTTCTTCAAGGAGCACTGGTTCCTGTTAGTAAATAATTATTTATAGAAATCAAAATCTGGGTGCTGGGTGTGCTCATTGCTGCTGGGCGTCATTACTTCTAGGCCCTTTCAGTGAACTCTGTGTGTGTGTCTCTATTTATATGTCTGTGTATGTATGTGTGTGTCTGTATATACACACACACATACCTTGAATTCATACAATATCCCAGGAATCTTCTTAGACCTCTCTCATTCCATATTTGCATCTGCCTTCACCAACAGTGAGAGCACTGGATCCTAGCATCAATATATTGACTCATTTGCTCAGTCTTACAATATACAGAAAGTAGAATCAGAATTCATGCACCCACATCTGTGAAAAATAAACCTATTGAGTACAGTACATGATTTGTTTGCATGCCTTTTTTATACTGAGGATATGTAATCAAAGTACTCTGTTTAGAAGTTACTTGAATGAATTTTTCCTTTTCCAATCTAGTGTGCTTATGTTATTTATTTGGTATACAGTTAAGTTCATTTTTTTCTGTTTGTATTCCATTTTAGATTTTATTTCTTTCCATTTTTGTTGATTTAATTTTATTCTTTATATGTAAAATGTTAATATGATTTGAAGAGACAAAACCATACAGAAATATATACACATAGTTGTCACCTCTCCCCTGTACCTTCTACCCCATTCTCACTCTACCTTGGAGATAACCAATCTTGTTAGCCTCTGATTTATGCTTATAGTGTTTCTTTTCAAAAGAAGCAAATAAAGGTATATTTTAAAAATTTCCCCTTCCTTCAAAAAGGTAGTATACTTTATTTATAGAGTCTTTTGCACTTTGCTTTTATCCCTTAACAATATAACCTAGAAATTGCTGCATGTATGTTTATAAATATTGTCCTCATTCATTTTATTTTAATTGAGATATAATTGACATATGACATTATATTAGCTTCAGGTGTACAACACAATGATTTGATATTTCTGTATATTGCAAAATGATCACATCCTTGCTGACACTTGCTATTGCTTGTCTCTTTGATAATGACCATTCTGACAGGTGTGAGATGATAGCTCATTGTAGTTTTGATTTGCATTTCTCTAATGATTAATGATGTTGAGCATTCTTTCATGTGTTTGTTGGCAATCTGTATATCTTCTTTGGAGAAATGTCTATTTAGGTCTTCTGCCCAATTTTGGATTCGGTTGTTTGTTTTTTTGATATTGAGCTGCATGAGCTGCTTGTAAATTTTGGAGATTAATCCTTTGTCAGTTGCTTCATTTGCAAATATTTTCTTCCATTCTGAGGGTTGTCTTTTGGTCTTGTTTATGGTTTCCTTTGCTGTGCAAAAGCTTTGAAGTTTCATTAGGTCCCATTTGTTTATTTTTGTTTTTATTTCCATTTCTCTAAGAGGTGGGTCAAAAAGGATCTTGCTGTGATTTATGTCATAAGAGTGTTCTGCCTTTGTTTTTTTCTAAGACTTTGATAGTTTCTGGCCTTACATTTAGGTCTTTAATCCATTTTGAGCTTATTTTTGTGTACACTGTTAGGGAGTGTTCTAACCTCATACTTTTACAGGTACCTGTCCAGTTTTCCCAGCACCACTTATTGAAGAGGCTGTCTTTTCTCCACTGTATATTCTTGCCTCCTTTATCAAAGATAAGGTGACCATATGTGCGTGGGTTTATCTCTGGGCTTTCTATCCTGTTCCGTTTATCTATATTTCTGTTTTTGTGCGAGGACCATACTGTCTTGATTACTGTAGCTTTCTACCATAGTCTGAAGTCAGGGAGCCTGATTCCTCCAGCTCCGTTTTTCGTTCTCAAGATTGCTTTGTCTATTCGGGGTCTTTTGTGTTTCCATACAAATTGTGAAATATTTTGTTCTAGTTCTGTGGAAAATGCCAGTGGTAGTTTGATAGGGATTGCATTGAATCTGTAGATTGCTTTGGGTAGTAGAGTCATTTTCAAAATGTTGATTCTTCCAATCCAGGAACATAGTATCTCTCTTCATCTATTTGTATCATCTTTAATTTCTTTCATCAGTGTCATAATTTTCTGCATACAGGTCTTTTGTCTCCTTAGGTAGGTTTATTCCTAGATATTTTATTCTTTTTGTTGCAATGGTAAATGGGAGTGTTTTCTTGATTTCACTTTCAGATTTTTCATCATTAGTGTATAGGAATGCTAGAGATTTCTGTGCATTAATTTTGTATCCTGCTACTTTACCAGATTCATTGATTAGCTCTAGTCGTTTTCTGGTAGCATCTTTAGGATTCTCTATGTATAGTATCATGTCATCTGCAAACAGTGACAGCTTTACTTCTTCTTTAACGGTTTGGATTCCTTTTATTTCATTTTCTTCTCTGATTGCTGTGGCTAAAACTTCCAAAATTATGTTGAATAAGTGGTGAGAGTGGGCAACCTTGTCTTGTTCCTGATCTTAGTGGAAATGGTTTGAGCCTTTCACCATTGAGGATGATGTTGGCTGTGGGTTTGTCATATATGGCCTTTATTATGTTGAGGAAAGTTCCCTCTGTGCCTACTTTCTGCAGTGTTTTTATCATAAATGGGTGTTGAATTTTGTCGAAAGCTTTGTCTGCATCTGTTGAGATGATCATATGGTTGTTCTCCTTCAATTTGTTAATATGGTTTATCACATTGATTGATTTGCGTATATTGAAGAATGCTTGCATTTCTGGAATAAACCCCATTTGATCATGGTGTATGATCCTCTTAATGTGCTGTTGGATTCTCTTTGCTAGTATTTTGTTGAGGATATTTGCATCTATGTTCATCAGTGTTATTGGCCTGTAGTTTTCTTTCTTTGTGACATCCTTGTCTGGTTTTGGTATCAGGGTGATGGTGGCCTCGTAGAATGAGTTTGGGAGTGTTCCTCCCTCTGCTATATTTTGGAAGAGCTTGAGAAGGATAGG
Organism: Leucopleurus acutus; assembly: GCF_964270905.1. Lineage (NCBI taxonomy): Eukaryota > Metazoa > Chordata > Mammalia > Artiodactyla > Delphinidae > Leucopleurus > Leucopleurus acutus. The sequence continues at coordinate 42,051,984 of NC_139148.1, read as the reverse complement.
TGTTAGCTTTTCTCTAAATGTTTGATAAAATTGGCCTGTGAAGCCATCTGGTCCTGGGCTTTTGTTTGTTGGAAGATTTTTAATCACAGTTTCAATTTCAGTGCTTGTGACTGGTCTGTTCATATTTTCTATTTCTTCCTGATTCAGTCTTGGCATGTTGTGCATTTCTAAGAATTTGTCCATTTCGTCCGGGTTGTCCATTTTATTGGCATAGAGTTGCTTGTAGTAATCTCTCATGATCTTTTGTATTTCTGCAGTGTCAGTTGTTACTTCTTTTTCATTTCTAATTCTATTGATTTGAGTTTTCTCCCTTTTTTTTCTTGATGAGTCTGGCTAATGGTTTATCTATTTTGTTTGTCTTCCAAAAGAACCAGCTTTTAGTTTTATTGATCTTTGCTATCGTTTCCTTCATTTCTTTTTCATTTATTTCTGATCTGACCTTTATGATTTCTTTCCTTCTGCTAACTTTGGGGGTTTTTTGTTCTTCTTTCTCTAAGTGCTTTAGGTGCAAGGTTAGGTTGTTTATTCGAGATGTTTCCTGTTTCTTAAGGTAGGATTGTATTGGTATAAACTTCCCTCTTAGAACTGCTTTTGCTGCATCCCATAGGTTTTGGGTTGTCGTGTCTCCTCTGTCATTTGTTTCTAGGTATTTTTTGATTTCCTCTTTGATTTCTTCAGTGATCACTCCGTTATGAAGTAGTGTATTGTTTAGCCTCCATGTGTTTGTATTTTTTACATATCTTTTCCTGTAATTGATATCTAGTCTCATAACGTTGTGGTTGGAAAAGATACTTGATACAATTTCAATTTTCTTAAATTTACCAAGGCTTGATTTGTGACCCAAGATACGATCTATCCTGGAGAATGTTCCATGAGCACTTGAGAAAAATGTGTATTCTGTTGTTTTTGGATGGAATGTCCTATAAATATCAATTAAGTCCATCTTGTTTAATGTATCATTTAAAGCTTGTGTTTCCTTATTTATTTTCATTTTGGATGATCTGTCCATTGGTGAAAGTGGGGTGTTAAAGTCCCCTACTATGAATGTGTTACTGTTGATTTCCCCTTTTATGGCTGTTAGTATTTGACTTATGTATTGAGGTGCTTCTATGCTGGGTGCATAAATGTTTACAATTGTTATATCTTCTTTGTGGATCGATCCCTTGATCATTATGTAGTGTCCTCCTTTGTCTCTTGTAATATTCTTTAATTTAAAGTCTATTTTGTCAGATATGAGAATTGCTACTCCAGCTTCCTTTTCATTTCCATTTGCATGGAATATCTTTTTCCATCCCTTCACTTTCAGTCTGTATGTGTCTCTAGGTCTGAAGTGGGTCTCTTGTAGACAGCATATATATGGGTCTTGTTTTTGTATCCAGAAGCCAGTCTGTGTCTTTTGGTGGGAGCATTTAATCCATTTAAATTTACAGTAATTATCAGTATGTATGTTCCTATTCCCATTTTCTTAATTGTTTTGGGTTTGTTACTGTACGTCTTTTCCTTCTCTTGTGTTTCCTGCCTAGAGAAGTTCCTTTAGCATTTGTTGTAAAGCTGGTTTGGTGGTGCTGAACTCTCTCAGCTTTTGCTGCTCTGTAAAGGTTTTAATTTCTCCATCAAATCTGAATGAGATCCTTGCTGGGTAGAGTAATCTTGGTTGCAGGTTTTTCTCCTTCAACACTTTCAATATGTCCTGCCAGTCCCTTCTGGCTTGCAGAGTTTCTGCTGAAAGATCAGCTGTTAACCTTATGGGGATTCCCTTGTGTGTTATTTGTTGTTTTTCCCTTGCTGCTTTTAATATGTTTTCTTTGTATTTAATTTTTGACAGTTTGATTAATATGTGTCTTGGTGTGTTTCTCCTTGGATTTATCCTGTATGGGACTCTCTGTGCTTCCTGGACTTGATTAACTATTTCCTTTCCCATATTAGGGAAGTTTTCAACTGTAATCTCTGCAAATATTTTCTCAGTCCCTTTCTTTTTCTCTTATTCTTCCGGGACCCCTGTAATTCGAATGTTGGTGCGTTCAGTGTTGTCCCGGAGGTCTCTGAGACTGTCCTCAGTTCTTTTCATTGTTTTTTTCTTTATTCTGCTCTGCAGTAGTTATTTCCACTATTTTATCTTCCAGGTTACTTATCCGTTCTTCAGCCTCAGTTATTCTGCTATTGATCCCATCTAGAGTATTTTTTTTTTTTTTTTTTGCAGTACGCGGGCCTCTCACTGTTGTGGCCTCTCCTGTTGCAGAGCACAGGCTCCAGACGTGAAGGCTCAGCGTCCATGGCTCACGGGCTCAGCTGTTCTGCGGCATGTGGGATCTTCCCAGACCGGGGCACAAACCCATGTCCCCTGCATCAGCAGGCGGACTCTCAACCACTGCGCCACCAGGGAAGCCCTAGAGTATTTTTAATTTCCTTTATTGTTTTGTTCATCATTGCTTCTTTCCTCCTTAGTTCTTCTAGGGCCTTGTTAAATGTTTCTTGTATTTTCTCTATTCTATTTCCAAGATTTTGGATCATCTTTACTATTGTTATTCTGAATTCTTTTTCAGGTAGACTGCCTATTTCCTCTTCATTTGTTAGGTCTGGTGGGTTTTTATCTTGCTCCTTCATCTGCTGTGTGTTTTTCTGTCTTCTCATTTTGCTTATCTTACTGTGTTCAGGGTCTCATTTTTGCAGGCTGCAGGTTCGTAGTTCCCTTTGTTTTTGGTGCCTGTCCCCAGTGTCTAAAGTTGGTTCAGTGGGTTGTGTAGGCTTCCTGGCGGAGGGGACTAGTGCCTGTGTTCTGGTGGATGAGGCGGGATCTTGTCTTTCTGGTAGGTAGGTCCACATCTGGTGGTGTGTTTTGGGGTGTCTGTGGCCTTATTATGATTTTAGGCAGCCTCCCTGCTAATGGGTGGGGTTGTGTTCCTGTCTTGGTAGTTGTTTGGCATAGGGTGTCCAGCACTGTAGCTTGCTGATCGTTGAGTGAAGCTGGGTGTTGGTGTTGAGATGGAGATCTCTGGGAGATTTTCACTGTTTGATATTACATGGATCTGGGAGGTCTCTTGTGGACCAACTGTGTCCTGAAGTTGGCTCTCCCACCTCAGAGGCACAGCACTGACTCCTGGCTGCAGCACCAAGAGCCATTCATCCACACGGCTCAGAATAAAAGGGAGAAAAAGTAGAAAGAAAGAAAAAAAAGAAAGAAAAGAAAGAAAGGAAGGAAGGAAGAAAGAAAGAGAAAGAAAGAGGATAAAATAAAATAAAGTAAGATAAAATAAAATAAAGTTATTAAAATAAAAGATAATTATTAAGAAAAAAAATTTTTAAGTAAAACAAAAAACAGATGGACAGAACCCTAGGACAAATGGTGAAAGCAAAGCTATACAGACAAAATCTCACACAGAAGCATACACATACAGACTCACAAAAAGAGGAAAAGGGGAAAAAATAATATATCTTGCTCTCAAAGTCCACCTCCTTAATTTGGGATGATTCGTTGTCTATTCAGGTATTCCACAGATGCAGGGTACATCAAGTTGATTGTGGAGCTTTAGTCCGCTGCTCCTGAGGCTGCTGGGAGAAATTTCCCTTTATCTTCTTTGTTCGCTCAGCTCCCGGGGCTCTGCTTTGGATTTGGCCCTGCCTCTGCATGTAGGTCGCCGGAGGGCGTCTGTTCTTCGCTCAGACAGGACGGGGTTAAAGGTGCCGCTGATTCAGGGGCTCTGGCTCACTCAGGCCGGGGGGAGGGAGGGGCACGGATGCAGGGCAACCCTGTGACAGCAGAGGCCGGCCTGACATTGCACCAGCCTGAGGCGCACCATGCGTTCTCCTGGGGACGTTGTCCCTGGATCATGGGACCCTGGCAGTGTCAGGCTGCACAGGCTCCCGTGAGGGGAGGTGGGGATAGTGACCTGTGCTCGCACACAGGCTTCTTGGTGTAAGCAGCAGTGGCCTTAGCGTCTCATGCCCGTCTCTGGGGTCTGTGCTGATAGCCGCGGCTCGCGCCCGTCTCTGGAGGTCCTTTAAACAGCGCTCTGAATCTCCTCGCGCACCAGGAAACAAAGAGGGAAGAAAAAGTTTCTTGCCTCTTCGGCAGGTCCAGACCTTTTCCCAGACTCCCTCCCGGCTAGCCGTGGTGCACTAACCCCTTCAGGCTGTGTTCGCGCCGCCAACCCCAGTCCTCTCCCTGGGATCCGACCTCCGAAGCCCAAGCCTCAGCTCCCAGCCCCCACCCGCCCCGGCGGGTGAGCAGAGATGGCTCTCAGGCTGGTGAGTGCCAGTTGGCACCACTCCTCTGTGCGGGAATCTCTCCGCTTTGCCCTCCGCACCCCTGTGGCTGCGATCTCCTCCGTGGCTCCGAAGCTCCCCGCTCCGCCACCCACAGTCTGCCTGTGAAGGGCCTTCCTAGTGTGTGGAAACCTTTCCTCCTTCATAGCTCCCTCCCACTAGTGTGGGCCCCGTCCCTATTCTTTTGTCTCTGTTTATTCTTTTTTCTTTTGCCCTACCCAGGTACGTGGGGAGTTTCTTGCCTTTTGGGCGGTCTGAGGTCTTCTGCCAGCGTTCAGTAGGTGTACTGTAGGAGTTGTTCCACGTGTAGTTGTATTTCTGGTGTATCTGTGGGGAGGAAGGTGATCTCCGCATCTTACTCTTCCGCCATCTTCCTAGCCTCCTTATCACATTTTCTTAATCCATTGATCCAGCCATGGACACTTAGGCTGAGTCCTTGTCTTGGCTATTGGAAGTAATGCTGCAGTGAACATGAAGGTGCAAATATCTTTTCCAGTCAGTGTTTTTGTTTCCTTTTGAATAAATACCCAGAAGTGGAATTGCTGGATCATATGGTATTTCTATTTTTAATTTTTTTTTTTTTTGCAGTACGCGGGCCTCTCACTGTTGTGGCCTCTCCCATTGTGCAGCACAGCCTCCGGACACACGGGCTTGGTGGCCATGGCTCACGGGCCTAGCCACTCCATGGCATGTGGTATCCTTCCGGGCCGGGGCACAAACCTGTGTCCCCTGCATCGGCAGGCAGACTCTCAACCACTGCGCCAGCAGGGAAGCCCTATTTTTAATTTTTTGAAGGACCTCTATACTGTTTTCCCTAATGGCTGCACCAATTTACATTCTCACTAACAGTGCACAAGGATTCCCTTTTCTCCACATCCTTGCTGACACTTGCTACTGCTTGTCTCTTTGATAATGGCCATTCTGACAGGTGTGAGATGATAGCTCATTGTAGTTTTGATTTGCATTTCTCTGATGATTAGTGCATCTTCTAATGTGCCTGTTGGCCATCTGTATGTATTCTTTGGAAAAATGTCTATTCAGGTCCTCTGCTTTTTTTTTTTTTTTGCGGTACGCGGGCATCTCACTGTTGTGGCCTCTCCCGTTGTGGAGCACAGGCTCCAGACGTGCAGGCTCAGCGGCCATGGCTCACGGGCCCAGCCGCTCTGCGGCATGTGGGATCTTCCCAGACCGGGGCACGAACCCATGTCCCCTGCATTGGCAGGCGGACTCTCAACCACTGCGCCACCAGGGAAACCCCCTCTGCTTATTTTTTAATTGGGTTGTTTGTTTTTTTGATACTGAGTTGTGTGAGTTCTTTATATATTTTGGATATTAACCCCTTATCAATTATATGATTTGCAGATGTTTTCTCCTATCTGGTAGGTTGCCTTTTCATTTTGTTGATGGATTCCTTTGGTGTACTGAAGCTCTTTTTTTTCAATGTAGTCCTATTTGTTGAGTTTTGCTTTTGTTGCCTTGCTTTTGGTGTCAAATGCAAAAAAAATCATTACCGAGACCATTGTCAAGGAGCTTACTACCTATGTTTTATTCTAGGAATTTTATGGTTTGGGGTCTTATGTTCAAGTCTTTAATCCATTTTGAGTTAATTTTTGCACATAGTATAAGATAGTGCTCCAGTTTCATTCTTTTGCATGTGGCTGTCCAGTTTTCCCAACACAGTTTATTTTAGAATTTATTGAAGAGGCTGTCTATTCCCCATTGTATAGTCTTGGCTCCTTTGTCATAAATTAATTGACCATTTATGCATGGGATTATTTCTGGGCCTTCTATTCTGTTCCATTGATCTATGTTCTGTTTTTATGCAAGTACCATACTATTTTGATTACTATAGCTTTGTAATATAGTTTGAAATTAGGGTGTGTGATGCCGCCAGCTTTGTTGTCCTTTCTCAAGATTGCTTTGTCTATTCAGTCTTTTGTGATTTCATACGAACTTTAATTGTTCTGTTTATGTGACTCGTTCATTTTTATAGCTGTATAGTATTCTATTAGTGGATGTACCAGTTTGTTCAACCATTCTCCTATGTACATGTGAATTTTGGTTGTTTCAGTATTTTGTAATAAAGAATAATGCTGGGGCTTCCCTGGTGGTGCAGTGGTTGAGAGTCCGCCTGCCGATGCAGGGAACACGGGTTCATGCCCCGGTCCGGGAAGATCCCACATGCCACGGAGTGGCTGGGCCTGTGAGCTATGGCCACTGAGCCTGTGCGTCTGGAGCCTGTGCTCCACAATGGGAGAGGGCCACAACAGTGAGAGGCCCGCGTACCGCAAAAAAAAAAAAAAAGAATAATGCTGAAATGAAATATATTGTGCATATGTTGTTTCCTTTTTGTGCAAGTATATCTTCTATGTAAATTCCTACAAGTGGCATTGATGGGTCAAAGGGGTAAACACAATTTATTAGATATTGCTAAATTCCCTTCCATAAGGGTTGTACTGTTTAACATTCCTACCAACAATGTGTGATAGTACCTGTTTCTCTATGGCTGTACCAACAGAGTATATTGTCTGGCTTTTAAGTTTTTCTAATATGCTAGGTAAGAAATGGTATGTCTGTATAGTTTTAATTAGCATTACTATTATTATGAGTAAAGTTGAATGTAATTTCATATATTTAAGAGCCATTTACAGGAGTTCCCTGGCGATCCAGTGGTTAGGATTCGGCGCTTTCACTGCCATGGCCCCAGGTTCAGTTCCTAGTTGGGGAACTAAGATCCTGCAAGCTCATAGTGTAGCCAAAAAATAAATAAAATATCTATAAGAGCCATTTTTATATCTCTTGTTAATTGTCTTATGTTTTTTGTCTAATTTTCTATCACATATTTGTTCTTCTTTTCCCTTTGATTTTTAAGAGTTCTTTATATATTAAGGATATTAATCTTTATCTGTGATATATGTTACAGCAATCTTTATTTGTGATATATGTTACAACAGATTTCCCCCACTGGTTTGTCATTTGTCTTTGGACCTACCAAAGTGTTTTTATATTTTTGTGGTTGTATTTATTAATCTTTTATTACATCTGAATTTTTATTCATAGTTAGAAAGTCTTTCCCTCCATTCAGGTTATATGGACATTCACCCATGCTTTCTTCTAGTACTTTGTTTGGTTTCCGTTTTTTGCATTTAGCCCCCAATCCATTTGGTGTTTATACTTGTGTATGTAATGAGGTATAGATCCAATTTAGCCTTTCCCAAATTGCTTTCCAGTTGACCCAGCACCACTTATTAAAAAGTAGGTCTTTCACCCTGTGCTTTAAGAGAATGCCTGTATCAGAGTATGTTCTGGTATTTGGTAGGGCTACTCCCTTCCTCACAGTTTTTCTTTTCCAGACTTTTCTAGCTATTGTTGCACATTTATTTTTTGATATGATCTTTAGTACTACCTTGTTTAGTACCATTAAAAAGCTTGTTTTTTAAATTGGGATCACATTAAATTTATAAAATAACTTAGGGATAACTACATGTTTGTGACTTTCTATCATTCTATCTATGAAGAGTTGGACAACTCTGAAGTTAGAGGGAACTGTCCCAATAAGAGACCACCCTCACTTCTGACACCAATTACAAGTTTGGGGGTCCCCAAGGTCACCCTTGGGTTTGACAATTCACTGGAGGGACTCACAGAACTCACTGAAAACTGTTATACTCATGGTTATGGCTTTTTACAGGGGAAGGATACAGATTGGAACCTGCCAAGGGAAGAAGTACATAGGGCAGAGCCCCAGAAAGTACCAAACATGGAGCTTCCATTTTTCTCTCCCCATGGAGTCAGGGTGCATGACTTTGTGTGGTTGGCATTGATGTGTGATAGTACACATGGAGTTCTGTCAACCAGGGAAGCTCTTGTGATCCTCGGTGTTCAGAGTTTTTTGTTTGTTTGTTTGTAAACATTTACTTATTTATTTATTTTGGCTGCACCAGGTCTTAGTTGTGGCACTCGGGATCTTCACTGCCGCATGCAGGATCTTTTAGTTGCAGCCTGCAGGATCTTTAGTTGCGGCATGTGGGATCTAGTTCCAAGACCAGGGATCGAACCTGGGTCCCCTGTATTGGGAGCGTGGAGTCTTAGCCATTGGACCACCAGGGAAGTCCCCCAGAGTTTTTAATTAGGGCTTCATTTTATAGGCATGATTGTCCATGTGGCTGCTGTCTGTCTCCAGCCCCTCTGGGAGTGACCCAAAACCCCCACCCTAAATCATGTGGTTGATCTTTCTGGTGTGGCCAGCCCCCACCTAAACTTACATCGTTATGCTATTCATGGTGACTCAAGGCCCCTATGTAAAACCTCCTTCCTTCCTTCCTTCCTTCCTTCCTTCCTCTGTCCCTCCCTCCCTCCCTCTCTCTCTCTCTCTCTCCCCCCCCCCTTCCTTCCTATCTGGTTATTTTAAGGAAATTACCATTTATTCTAATCTTTACTGTTTTTTTTTTAAATTGGGATTGGGTACTGAATTCTGTTTCAATATTTTTGTATCAGCATTTCTTATATTAATTAGATTAATCATGTAAGTTTTCTCTTTAGGTTTGTTTAATGGTGATTTTTGTTAATGAATCTTCTAATATTGAACTATCATTGTATGCCTGGAATAAATTTTAATTGGTCATGTGGATCTATTCCTTTTGCTTATACAGTTGACCCTTGGACAACATGGGTTTGAACTGTTTGGGTCCACTTATATGTGGATGTTTTTCAATAGTAAATACTTCAGTACTACACAGTCCATGTTTGGTGAATCCACAGATGTGGAAAACCACTGATATGGAGGGCTGACTATAAGTTATACGTAGATTAACCCCCGTGTTGTTCAAGGGTTAACTGTATTTTATTTAGGATTTTTTGCACTGTTGTTCATAAGTGAGATTAGTCTGCATTTTCCTATTTTGTACAACCTTAAATGAGTTTATGTGTCAAATTTATACTCAGTTCTTGTACAAATTTGGAAGCTTTTCATTTTTCTATGCTCAGGAAGAATTAGAGCAGTTAGAGTCTTCTAAGGTCTCTTGTGAGCATGAGTCTTATCCTGGGCATATGTGTGGCTTTCTACATTCCCCTGTACATGGGTGCTTTTGAATGTCCTAATTTCCCAAAGAATCCCCCCCAGTATTTCCTCTCAGGCCTTAGGCAGTCTGTTGTCTGTCTGGACTGTAATCTTTTGCCCCAGGCATCTCTGGGTTGTTAGTTTGCCTTGCAGCCTTTAAGAGCAATGCCTACTGCTTTCTGGCCTGAGTTCAGAGTTAGGTGAAACAGAGAGGAGCACCTTGCATCAGTCTTTCTGGTAGCCCCAGACAGGTTAGAACAGACACACACTAATTTGTGAATAAGGTCTGCTCTGCTTCCTTTAGAATTAGGGGTTGGGGGTCCCACATGGGGAACATTGGCTGCTGCTGCTTCAAGACTGCTGTCTCTTAGGAGAGGGGCAAGTAAAGATGCCATGAAGTCTTCCTGATGTCTTTTTTTTTTTTTTTTTTGGCGGTACGCGGGCCTCTCACTGCTGTGGCCTCTCCCGTTGCGGAGCACAGGCTCAGCGGCCATGGCTCACAGGCCCAGCTGCTCCGCGGCATGTGGGATCCTCCCGGACTGGGGCACGAACCTGCGTCCCTTGCATCGGCAGGCGGACTCTCAACCACTGCGCCACCAGGGAAGCCCTCCTGATGTCTTTTAAGTTGCCTTTTTCTTGATTCCATGTGGTTACTGCAAACCTTTGTTTTCCAGAGTTTTGACAAAGTTGGTTCTGACACTGTTTTGTTTGTTTTTTAATTTTCATTTTTGGGGTGGTAGTGGGAGAGAAGCTAAGGGCTGGGAGCTGCCTACTCTGTCATTTTGCTAATGCCATTGTGGGGTGAATTTCTTATCACCTGAAATATTTTCTCATTTTCTGTTGTTCTCAAGCTTTGAATGGATGCACACTGTTTTCATCTTTTTAAGGACTGTTGGAGGTTGTGGTGACTTGCACGATTCTTGGCTCAAGAGCCCCCTCTTTTGTCAGTGAGGCAAACTGCAGTTCCCTTAATGGAGACTTTCTTTTGGCACTGTGGAGGGGCCCCTTGTGTGTGCTCTGACTTGTTTTAGTTTGTTTAGGTCATTTTTTGTCTCACATGACCTTCAGTTTCCCCCTCTAGCTTTTCCCCTTTACAACCCAATCTCCACATGGTTCTTCCTCATTCCTTTTTATCATCTGCTCCCTTGGAGGTGATGCTTTTTTGTGACTGCCACCTTGAGTCCCATATACCGTTCTTATAGCTGGTGCTGTGACTGATCTAGCCCACTTTTCAGTGTTTTTATACTTATGGTAGATTTTCTCTTTCTAAGCTTTGATTTCAGCTCATTATTAGGTTCTCTGCTCCCCTCTCTGTTCTCTTGACTGTTTTCTTCATACCCTTCTCACACTCCAGAAAGGTTTGTGGCAGTAATTTGAAAGCCAGCTGAGCTGGAATTTGGTATTTGTTTTTCAATCATAGGTAATTAGAAATGTGTATAGTACTCTCTATTTTCTATTATAAGTTATACTGAAGGTATAGGTTATGTGTAGTTTTATTTGTTCTTCATATTGATCTGTATAGTTGTTTGGAGGATATGTGAAGAGATTTGGATTTAACTACTTCACCTTTAACAGGTGAAGTTATTCCAAATTACCTGGAGGAACCTTAATTTTTTTAATAAAAAATTAAGGTATAATCTGTATACAGTAAAATAGGCCTTCAGTGTACAGTTCTGCATCTTTTGGCAAACTCTGCAAGTTTTGACACTGCCACAATGAAGATGTAGAACAGTTCTATCGCCTCCCAATACAGTTGACCCTTGGAAACTCGGGGGTTAGTGGTTCCAGCTCCCTGCACAGTTGAAAATTTACGTATAACTTTGGACTCCATCAAAATTTAACTGCTAATAGCCTAGTGTTGACCAAAAGCTTTACCAATAACATAAACAGTCTATTAACACATATTTTGTATGTTATATGTATTAAATACTGTATTCTTACAATAAAGTAAGCTAGAGATAAGGAAATGTCATTAAGAAAATCATAAGGAAGAGAAAATACATGTTCAGTACTGCACTGTATTTGTCGATACTTAAGTTTGTGTCGTCTGTTTACAAGATGAATCACGTCTGTCAGTACCTACATTAATATTGTCTTATGTGATACAAAATACTGTAGATGTTATACAGATTATTAACACGATATCAACAATGAAAAGATAATATGAAAAAGAAATTCATATTTATTTACAGTTATAACGATTTATACATTGATAACGAAGCAGCAATATGATTGCTTTATGGTAGCATAGTGTAGTCGATATGATTGCTTCATGGTAGCTTAGCCTATATACTAATGAATGGTTATATAATTTTATGGCATACAGTATTACAGTCATATTCATAATACTGTATTGGAAACATTGTTATATTTTTTAAAAACCCACTTACCTGTGATGATAGGCTGATAAGCAGTTTCTCCAATTATGAGAGACAAGGGCATACTGTACGGTAATAAAATTCTTTGAAAGCAAAGTTATAAAATAGTAGGAAAACTAACACATTATTAATTTTATATAAATATCACCATATGCCTATGTAAGGATAGAATAGTATCTACATATATTTTATGCTTTCATGACATTCCTAAATTTTTCTTAATATTTTCAATATTTCTAGGCTATGCAATTCATCTGTGAGTTTTTTCAAATTGTTGCAAATCTCCAAAAATTTTTCCAATATATTTACTGAAAGAAAGAAAGAAAGAAAGAAATCTGCATATAAGTGGACCCATGTAGTTCAAATCTGTGTTGTCAGATTGTCAATCTGTGTTGTCAAGGGTCAACTGTATTTCCCCTTTGTAGTCAACCCCTGGCTGCACCCTGGCCCCTTGTAATCACTGATATATTTTTGGTCTCTATAGTTTTGCCTTTCCCATGTTATATAAATGGAATAATACAGTATGTAGCTTGTTGAGTCTGGCTTCTTTCACTTAAGGTAATACATTTGAGGTTCACCCATGTTGTTGCATGTATCATTAGTTCTTTCAGTTTTCTTGTTGAGTAGTATTACATTGTATAGATTACAGTTTGTTTTTCACTCACTGGTTGAAAAACATTTGGGTTGTTTCCATATTTTGGTGATTACAAATATACCTGCTATATAAATGTTCATGTACAGGTTTTTGGGTTTACATAAGTTTTCTTTCCACTTGGGTAAATATACCTGTGAGTGGGATTGCAGGTCCTATGGGAGTATATGCTTAACTTCATAAGAAACTAGAAAACTGTTCCAAAGTGGCTGTTCCATTTGCATCCCTATCTATGATAAATGAGACTTCCAGTTGTTCCACATCACCAGCACTTGGCATTGTCAGTTTCTTTTCCCATTCTGATACGTATGTAGTGGTAGCTCATTGTGGTTTTGATTTGTAGTTTCCTCATGGCTAATGATGTTGAGCATCTTTGTATGTGCTTATTTCCCATTTATATATCTTTGGTAAAAGTATGTCTCTTTTGCTTTTTTTTTTTTCAGTTTTGAGAGTTCTAGTTCTTATGTATTCTCAATACAGCTTCTTTGTCGGGTATATGATTTGTAAATATTTTCTCCTGTTCCATGGCTTTTTATTCTTTTAACAGTGTCTTTTGAATTTTGGTGTCACATCAAAGAAATACTTGGTAAACCTAAGGTTAAAAAGATTTTCTCTTATATTTTCTTCTAAAAATTTTATAGGTTTAGATTTTACATGTAGGTCTGTGATCCATTTTGAGTTAATTTTTGTATATGTTGGAGATATGGATTGAAGTTCTTTTTTTATTTTTATTTTTTGGCATATGGATATCGAGTTGTTCCAACACCATTTGTTGAACTGGGAACTCCCATTTTCCATCAAAGTGCCTTTGCATTTGTCAAAAATAATTTTAAGTATAAAGATATAAAGTACCTTTAATTATAACATACATGAAGTACAGTTTATAAGTGTACAGCTTGATGAATTATCACAAAGTGGACACACTGTGGAGCCACCCCCAGGTCAACGTGAAGATTATAACATAAATCACGACCTAAATCCCCCTTCATGCCCTCTTTCAATCAATATCAGCCTCAAATGTAATCACTCTCCTAACTTCTGACATCATGGATTAGGCTTGCCTGTTCTCTTACTGTATATAAATAGAATTATGCAGTATGTGCTCTTTTGTGGCTGGATTCTTTTGCTCATTAGTACAATTGTGACATTCATCTGTGTTGGATATGCAGCTGTAGTTCATTCCTTTTCATTACCACATAGTATTCCTTTGAAAGATTGTGCCACAATTTACCTACTGTATTTTTGAGGGACATTTGGATTTTTCCCACAACTTAGTATTAGAAATAGTGCTTCTGTGAACATCCTTGTACTTGTTTTCTAGAGCACATGTGCATGATTTTCTCTAAAGTGTGCACCTAAGAGTAGAATTTCTGGGTCATAGTGTTTGCAAATCATTAACTTTAGTAAATAATGCCAAACTGTTTTCCCAAGCAGTTATACCAGTTTTTAACATTCCTACTAACAGCGTGTGCGAGTTCCCATTTCAACACAATCTTATGGCATTTTATTTATCTATTTATTTATTTATTTTTGCAGTGCACGGGCCTCTCACTGTTGTGGCCTCTCCCGTTGCGGAGCACAGGCTCCAGACGTGCAGGCTCAGCGGCCATGGCTCACGGGCCCAGCCGCTCCGCGGCATGTGGGATCTTCCCGGACCAGGGCACGAACCCGTGTCCCCTGCATCGGCAGGCGGACTCTCAACCACTGCACCACCAGGGAAGCCACATCTTATGGCATTTTAGTCATATAATTATAATGTTTCTGGTGGGTGCCAAGTGGTGTCTCAATGTGGCTTAAATTTTCATTTACCTGAGTGCTAACAGGGTTGGGTATATTTTCTTATGTTCATAGAACATATGTCCATATGTTTATTTTTTCCTTTTAGTGAAGTATCTATTCACATCTCTTTTCTATTTTTCTGCATTGTTTGTATGTGTCTTTTGATTTGTAGGGGTTATTTTATATGTTCCAGATCAGAACGCTTTATCACTTATGAAAGCTGCCGATAATCTCCCCATCTATAGGTTGCCTTTACTGCTGTATTTTTAATCTTGTAACATGTATGTCTTTTCCTTTATGAGTAGTGCTTTTCATGTCTTGTTTTTGAATGTTTTCCCTACACCAAGCTTATGAAAACATTTTCCTATATTATTTTCCAGACACTTCATCGTGTTACCTTTCACATTAGATTTACAAATTACCTGTAGCAGATTTTTGTATATAGTGAGAGTTAGGGGGTTAAATGTCATTTTTGTCCCCATATAGATATCTGGTAACCCATCCACATTTACTTGAAAATATCATCCTGTCACCACTGTTTTGCAGTTTCAACTTTATCATAACTCAGGTGTCCGTACATATTTGGATTATCTTTTTAGTTCTACTGGACTATATGTCTATCCATCTATCCTTGTGCTAATGCCACATTGTCTTAAATATTCTGTTATTTAATGTAATAGTTTCTCTACCATGACTTGTGATTTTTTTTTCCCACAAAGTAGGTCACTAACTTGATAGGCATCCTGTATTAAATTATCATCATGAACTGGAAACCCAGTCAGAAGTTCCCCTACATTCATTCCATCCTTATCACCCAGTGGTAAGCATATTAGAATAAAAGAATGTGCAATTATAGGGACTCATGACATTTGAGGATGTGGCTGTGGATTTCACCCAGGAGGAGTGGCAATACCTGAACCCTCCACAGAGGAACCTGTACAGAGATGTGATGCTGGAGACCTACAGCAACCTGGTCTCTGTGGGTAAGAATGGCTTCCTCAGGTAATTTTGCTGTTTATGATTATTCTGTCCAATAGAACGCCTTTCCTTTCTCAAGTTTGGAAACTTCCAAGGCCTCTGAACTGATTGAAGAGTTTGTCATTAAATTCCATGGATCAGAGTTCCTTTTCCCCCTTTGCTTTCCTGACAAGGTGTTTGTGAACTCAAAACTCAGGTGAATTGGTTTGACGACCATTGTGTCAAGTGATATATCGCTTGTACTGCCCCAAACTCCACCTTCCTTTTTCTCAGAGGCTCTGAAGACCAAGGAGGTATTGCTGTCATTTCTCATTAGCAGGGCAGCAGGTTACCAAACCAGATCTCATCCTTAAATTGGAGGTAGAAGAGCCATGCCTGCCAGAAGGAAAAATCCCAATTTGGAGCTTTCCAGGTAAGTGGGATTGACTCAGGCTATGGGGACAGGAGGTCCCAGCTTGTCAGTCAGGGGTGAGGACCTGTGAAAGGACTTCCAGGAATATCTCAGGAATGGTTGTTGGAGGACAGGGACATGAACACCTAAGACACCCCCTCCCCTATCCTACACCCACCAGACCACTCTCCTTAGGTTGGTGCTCACCAATAAGTTTCTGCACAGCTCCATTTCCCTGTATAAAGTTGTCTTGTAAATGACAGTCCGCTGGCCCCACGCCCTGCCAGTTCTATCGTTCTTACCTCCCACTGCTCATCTGAAGCCAGGCCCAAATGAGTCACAGGCCTAGGCACTAATGCTCTAATCCCAGATTGGGTTACCTGATTCCATCCAGTTTAGACATTCCTATGAGATTTGTTCTCCTAAAGCATCTTGATTCTCTCTTTAACAACAGCTTTATTAAGATATAATTAACATATAATAAAATTCACTCTTTTGAAGTGAAACTCAAAAACTCAGGATGTTTATTATATTCACAGAATATACTGTCTAACCATCACCACTATCTAATTCTAGAACATTATCATCACCCTCCAAAGAAACTCCTATCCCTTATCAGTCACTCTCCATTCCCCAACCCCCATCCCCTGGCAAGCACTAATCTACTTTCTATCTCTATAGTTTTGCCTATTCTGGACATTTCTTATAAATGGAACCATACAAAATGTGGAATTTTATGTCTGGTTTCTTTCATTTGGCATGTTTTCAAGGTTTGTCCATATTGTAGCATGTGTCATCACTTTTTATGGGGGAATGGTATTTCATTGTATGGATATTCCACATTTTGTTTATCCATTCATCTGTTGATGGACATTTAGGTTATTTCCACTTTTGGGGTATTATAGATAATGCTGCTATGAACATTCATGTAGAAGTTTTGAAATGTACATTTTCATTTCTTTTGAGAACATACATAGGAGTGGAGTTGTTAGACCATGTGATAGCTGTTTGTGTTAACATTTTGTGGAACTGCCAAACTGTGTGAATATCCTGTTCCTCCAAAATTTTTACCCGGTGGTTTTAACGTTCACTGATGATTCTTGCCTGAATCAATTATTACTAAGATGGTTAGAAAAATGGTGCATTTTCTATCATTCCTTCTACATTTGTAAGTTGGCATTTTTCTGTAAAGAACTTTCCTTCTTTGTTGATTAGCTGGAATACTTCAATAAAGAGGGATTGCCCTCCATCTATTACAGTTGACCCTTGAACAACACAGGTTTGAACTGTGCAAGTCCACTTATATGCGTTTTTCAATGGTAATGGTACAGTGCTAGATGATCTGCAGTTGGTTAAATCCACGGATGTGGGACCGCAGACTAGGAGGAGAAACTACCTATATGGAGGGCCAACTATAAGTTACAATTGGATTTTCAACTGTGCAGAAGGTCAGTGCCCCTAACCCCTGCATTGTTCAAGGGTCAACTGTATTTGGTTATATATGAGTTACATGTATTTTTCCATTTCTTTATCAGTTTTCAAAATGAGTTGGTTTTGTAGCATCATTCAAAGCCTAGTATGTCTTTTTGGAGTATCATTTATGGACTTATGGATTTAAACACTTCTATGTTTTGATCCATTGCCTTATCCTTTTTATAAATCAAACTGCTCTATCTCTGGCCAGTGGAAACCCCTTCAAGTTGGGTCCCTAGGCTTTGGTAGCTTCCTTGCTTTCTGTTGTTACAAGATGTTCCAGGCTCATATTATACAGTTCCTTTCTCTGCCCTGGAATCAGCCATTTCTCCAAGGAGCCTTGGTTCTTTTTAGTGGTAAATAATGTTTTGTGACCACAATTTGGATGTTAGGGAATTGTTTCTTAGGCCTTTTCATTGACATAGCTAGGAACTACGTAAACAAAGATTTTTAAGAGAAAGACATGTATTCAAATGTATATTTCCAAATCAAATTCTGGACTTAAAGGTTTTTAATTTATTAATCTTACATCTGATGGTAATATTGTTAATATTATTCTGAGATTGCTGAATGTGTATAGTGGGTTGGATCAATTGAGGTAATCATGTTGGTGCCATTGAGAATCAAGACTTTTTAGCATGGTTGTGAGTATATAAAATATTTGCAAAATATTAACTTGGTTCCAAAATCAAACCTAGAAAATAAAATCAAACCTAGAAAACAAGGTATATTCAAAGAAGTCCAGCCTCTTTCCCTCTCCATCCTACTCTCTCTCTTCCTTCCCCCATAGGTAACCATTTGTTAAAATTTAAAGATTTATCCTTCCATTGTTTTTTATAGTATGAGCCTATATTATTTTAAATATATACTTATATATTTGTTTCCTCCTTAGAAAAATGTTAGCCTACTGTGCTTATTTTTATACACCTTCTT
Source organism: Leucopleurus acutus (assembly GCF_964270905.1). Taxonomy (NCBI): domain Eukaryota; kingdom Metazoa; phylum Chordata; class Mammalia; order Artiodactyla; family Delphinidae; genus Leucopleurus; species Leucopleurus acutus. Next base: position 42,034,078 of record NC_139148.1, on the reverse strand, counting down.
TATTCAGTTAATTCAAGAACATGTTAAATATACTGAGATAGTCCTTACTTCTTTTTATAGTAATGTAGTGACTCAATCATAATAGTAGTAGCTGTATTGTAATAGTGGTAGTTGTTATTCTAGTAAACATTTGAAGTGCTGTACATAAACATTACATTTCGGTGGGCACTGTTATAATTCCTGTTTTCCAGGTGTGAAAGTTAAGATGCAAATAGATTAGCTAATATGCCTAAGGTCACAGAACATGTAAAAGTCTGATCCAGGATTTGATCCTGGCCTAGAGAACTTATGACCCTAGCCACATGTGCTATGTTGCTTCTTAACCACCTAAGGAGGTCCAGATTCAGTAGATCCTTGGTGGAGCTTGGGTCCCATCGAATGTATTTTGTAAAAGCTTTTCTTATGATTATGATATTCACTCTCAGTTAAGAACTAGTGCTTTACTATGGAAAGAAAGGAAGTCATAGGAAGAGAAGCCACAGCTGCATGATCCCTTTTAAAATTCAGTATTACTCTCAAATGTTGTTATTAAATCTAAGTGGTAATATGAGTAGTTATTGTACTCTTCTTTCAACTTTTCTGTATGTTTGAAATTTTTCATATAAAATTTTAGGAAAAGGTGAGAAGAAAATTAAACTACAAAAAATAAAAATTCAGTGTATGTGCAAAAAGTATTTACTGTCCAGGATACCATTGGTTTTAAGACACACCACTGAGAAATAAAATTTTCCAGCAATTTATGACATGTCATTGATTGTAAGGTGAATCTGGATTCAGAGGTTTTAAAATGTGGAATAATATGCATCTTATAATTGATGAAGTATGGTATATTAAAGGCAAGGCCTTGCAATTTTAACTGTCTAAATGAGTGGTACAGATAACTGACTACTTTAGAAGTTAATGAAAGTTAAAGTTATTGAGGAAGATCAGATTAAGCTTTTTTGAAAAGACTGAACTGCTTCTTGAAAGTTATCTAGATTCTGAATATAGCAAAATATGGAGGACGGGGCTATGTGAGTGACGGAACATGAGGAAGGGTTTGGAGTTAATAATAGATGGAGTTTTTAGTGGAATTAGTGTAGACAGAAGCAGAAGGTGGTGTTGAAGAACTGTGAATGCAAACTTGGATGAATACAAAGGTGAATCCAAATTGGGCAAGGATATTTAGGTTTCTTTGTTTTTGTAAGGCTAATTATTCTAGATATTTCTCTCATTTACTGAGAATGTGGGCTTCAGGATTGTTGTAAGATTTGAGTCCACAAGTCACAGTGTTGTATTTCTGTCTAGGTGGAAATAATGTAAGTCAGGAACAGTTAAGAGTTCATATGATAAATAAAGGGTGATAATATCTCCAGAGTGATGTAAAAGTAGAGGTAAGAAAGACTGAGATGTTAGGGTAAGATTGTTTTGGGTAACAAAAAGGCTAGCAGGTGGGAGTTTAGTAAAAGAACAGGATTTGATGGCTGTGATTCTCCAGGAACTCATAAAATGAGATATCAGTATCAGCTTTCATATGGTAGGGCATTTCTAAAGAAGGTCCATTCCATAATGTCAAAGTATAAAGATGGTTTATTGTACTTCTTTCTAGAAGAAGCCTGCCAGGTTGATGAACAGTTTGAGAGACAGCATCAGGATGACCAAGATAAATATCTGATGCAAGTTGGATTCCCTGACAGGAAAACAATTACCACCAAGAGTGGCCTTGACTATAATGAATTCGGAAACATACTTCATCTGAATACAAACCTTGTTGCTTCAATACAAAGGCCCCATAAATTTGAGTCATTTGGATATAATATGGTAGATAATTTAGACTTATTTAGTAGAAGCTCTGCAGGAAAGAAGCATGATAATGAATGTGCAAAATTATTCTTCCATACTGAGTATGAGAAAACAACTCCTGGAGTAAAACCCTATGGATATAAAGAGTGTGGGAAGACCCTCAGGCAAAAGAAAGGTCTTAGTCTACATCAGAGAATTAAAAATGGAGAGAAACCCTTTGAATGTACTGCATGTAGGAAAACCTTCAGCAAGAAGTCACACCTCATTGTACATTGGAGGACTCATACAGGAGAGAAACCCTTTGGATGTACAGAATGTGGAAAAGCCTTTAGCCAAAAATCTCAGCTCATTATACACCTGAGAACTCATACAGGAGAGAGGCCCTTTGAGTGTCCAGAATGTGGAAAAGCCTTCAGGGAAAAGTCAACTGTCATTATACATTACAGGACTCATACGGGAGAGAAACCTTATGAATGTAATGAATGTGGAAAAGCCTTCACTCAGAAGTCAAACCTCATTGTCCATCAGAAAACCCACACAGGAGAAAAAACTTACGAATGCACCAAATGTGGGGAATCTTTCATACAGAAGCTTGATCTAATTATACATCATAGTACTCATACAGGAAAGAAACCCCATGAATGTAATGAGTGTAAGAAAACTTTCAGTGATAAGTCAACTCTCATTATACATCAAAGAACTCATACGGGAGAGAAACCTCATAAATGTACGGAATGTGGGAAGTCTTTCAACGAGAAGTCAACCCTCATTGTGCATCAGCGAACTCATACGGGAGAGAAACCCTATGAATGTGATGTGTGTGGGAAAACCTTCACCCAAAAGTCAAACCTTGGTGTACATCAAAGAACTCATTCAGGAGAGAAACCCTTTGAATGTAATGAATGTGAGAAAGCATTCTCTCAGAAATCCTATCTCATGCTACACCAGAGAGGTCATACAGGAGAGAAGCCCTATGAATGCAATGAATGTGAAAAAGCATTTTCCCAGAAATCATATCTCATTATACATCAAAGAACGCATACAGAAGAAAAACCCTATAAATGTAATGAATGTGGCAAAGCCTTCAGAGAAAAGTCGAAGCTGATTATACATCAGAGAATCCATACAGGAGAGAAGCCCTATGAATGTCCTGTATGTTGGAAAGCTTTCAGCCAGAAGTCACAGCTCATAATACATCAGCGAACACACACAGGAGAGAAACCCTATGCGTGCACAGAGTGTGGCAAAGCCTTCAGAGAAAAATCAACATTCACTGTACATCAGAGAACTCATACTGGAGAGAAACCCTATAAGTGTACAGAATGTGGGAAAGCCTTTACTCAAAAGTCAAATCTTATTGTACATCAGAGAACACATACAGGAAAGAAAGCCCATGGGAAAGGCCATACCCGGAAGTCTAAGCTCATTGCACATTAGAGAGTCAACAATGCAGTTATCTTCACTGAAGGAAAGTTTTGTCAGTTTAAGTAAACATTTTAAAAGTATGTTCTGACTTCTGGTTTAAATATGGGGAGTAAAGTCAGCCTTTTTTTCTTTCCATCTCAGTCTTCGCCCAAAACTACTAGGAGAAAAAGAAGTGGACGTGTAATCTCTGTATCTGACAAAATTAGGAGATCGCTGAAACCCTGAAGAGAGGGCTGCCAGAGGCAGAGGAAATCAAGCACCAGTGCAAGGAGATTTCAAAGGCTAGAGAGGAGTGGTCAAGGCTGCAGATGTGAGATAGCACTGGTAAGGACTGTTAGCCAAGTTTTAGGCTGAGTGCAAGACCAAATAGATACATAACAATGGTAACAGAGAGCATGGGCAGGTGGGACGTTTCCTAGACCCATTTGGAGTCTCAGGAGAGACAGGCAGGGGCCTCAACAAGGAATTGCTCAGACAAGCCATATTTGCAGAAAGTAGTCTATACTCATGAGAGGAGCAGTTGGCAGGGGCTGGGGAAAGAGAAGGGCGTGTTCTTGTGAAGAACCCAACAGCTGCCCCTATTTACTGACTCTGGAAAGTCAAGTCTGAAAAACCTACCAAATGCAAAAGTAATTCCAGTTAGAAAAACTCTGATCTGCCTAGAATGTGGCCCCATTTCTTCCCTTACATGAACTTCCAGCAAACAACAAGTCCAGGAAAAACTCTTATTCAATGAGGAATGATTCCAAGGCAATCAAAACCATAAATGTACATGGCTTTTGAGCCAGCAATTCCACTTCTAGGAATGTATATACTCATGCATGTACAAAATGATGAACACACAGAGGTATTCAGTGATGCACTGTTTGTGAAAACAAAAGATTGGAAGCTTTCCACATGGCTCCTGAAATCATGGAATGTTCGCACAGCAACCTTTTAGGTAGACAAAAAAAAAAAATGGATAAAGAGAACTTGGACAACATTTGAGTAGTGATGTGGGATGACCTCCAATATACATTATTAGAAAAGCAAGGTGCAGGATACTGAGGATAATATGCTACCATTTGTAAGTAAAAAGGAGAACGAATGGTGAATACATAATTGAGTGTATATGCATAAACTATCTCTGGAAAGATATACGAGAAGCTGGGAACCCTGATTACCTCTGGGAAAGGGAAGGGGAAGTGGGTGGCTGGAGGGAAGGAATGGGAGGGAGACAACTGTATATCCTTTCAGAACTTTTGAAAATTGTACTATGTGGATGTACTACCTTTTCAAAAAATAAAACTTTTTAAAAAGCATATTTTCTATTACTATTCTAATGAAGTCAGATTCTAGATGCAGGATTTCATAACATTTAGTATAGATATGCTCAATGTGGAGTTTCATTTTTTTAGAGTGAGTAAATTGAATTATCAGACAAAACAGATATCCAGCCAGTTCCAAAGGCACACAAGCATTGCTTTCTTGAGGTTGCCAAATAAAGTGATTCTAAGGTCAGCTGGGACTGCATTATGTAAATCTACAATAATTGAGACTGGAACACATTTCTTATTTAGTATGCACAGTGACATCTGTGAAAATATCCTGTACTAAAGCCTGCCAATGCCTTTCTATATCTTAAAACGATTTAAATTACTTCATTCATGCATGTGTATGTATTCTTTTTACAAGAGATATAAAGCATAAATCCACAGAGAGGTTGAAGAACTTGCCCCCCAAATCACACCTCTGCTGGTGACAACATTTTCCAAGGTGAGAGACAGATTGAAAGCCATGATCTTAATGGATACAGCCAAAGTCCATGTAATAGCACTTTTGCTCCAGAAGGAGAGGTCCCACTGTATGGATGACCATATTTGTGGCCCTCACCCTATTGTGGTTTTTCACTGAGGCCATCTCTGTGGTGGAATCAAGCTTAGTAGATGCAAACTATTACATTGAGAATGGATAAACAGCAAGGTCTTACTGTATAGCACAGGGAACTATATTCAATATCCTGTGATACACCATAATGGAAAAGAATATGAAAAATAATGTATATATGTATAACTGAATCACTTTGCTGTATAGCAGAAATTAACATGACATTGTACATCAACTATACTTCAATAAAATTGAAAAACAAAAGAAACATTTCATCCTCCTGCTGATAGAGAATATTCCTGGGGTTTCAGGCCCATCAAAGGTCACCCTTAAGTGGGATGGGGATGGGTGGTCAGATCTGCCATTTCAGGTTGATCTTGGACTCCTGCTTCCTGGGGCCCAGATGGCAGTCTGATGTGATGGCCATGTGTGTAAGCAGAGGTGAGTGAGGCAGGGACCCAGATGGGAAGGGGTGGAAATCTCCAGCAATAGATGTGAATAGCAAAGTGGATCTGGGGGTCATCATTGATAAGAAAGTAGTAGTTAGAGAAAAAACGTGTCTTTGTGGCATTTTACAGTTGCTGTATGAATTTAGGAGAAATAGTATTTCCTGTTAACTTGCAATTGTCTTTATCTGTACCTGTTATGCAGTGCTGCCTTTTTCTTTCTCACTCTGAGCTGATTTTCACTCTTTCTGTCCCAGAGAAGTTTTTACTCTTCACTACCCCTTTTGGCCAAGGGCAGGTGAGTTCAACTATAGAATATTATTCTGGAAAATTCACATCTTCACCATTGTCTGGGTTACATTGATCTAAAGATGGTTTGGAGAACGTAATCTGTAGTTGGACAAATGTCCATTCTTCACATTCCTTCAAAAGCACCTTAGTGTTGCATCATCAGAAAGGACAGTGGCTGCACAGTAGCATTTAGGACTCTGGAGGTCCCACATTTAAACACTGTAACACGAACACTAGGGGAATGATTATACTAAGATTGTGTAGTACACTCCTAAGTCAAGAGCCAAGTTTACCCAAGTAAAGGAAAAGAGCAGATCCCATTCCTAATCTGAAGAGTATGCAGAAGCAGATATTGGTGGACTAGCAAAAATATCAGATACATTGATTTGCTTGTTTGTTTCTCTGATATTTTTAGTAATGTTAAAGATCCCAGAGAACCTATTGGAATATAGGTACAACATTCTTCCACCTTGAGAGGCCAATATTATATCTAGAGTGGCTGTATGCTCAACCACTGCTTGTCTGATTTCATGAACCTCTCCTGCAAGGAGTTCTATAGCCTTAGTGACCTTGTCTAGTTTTCCTGCTGTTCTCTGAACAATAGTATATAGAATTTCACCCACTTTTCTGGCCTCTTACAAAGTGTGGAAAGAAGAGACTTGGTGACAGAAAAAGGCAGTCCAAAATTCCTCTTGAGTAAAGTCTTTGGACTCAAATCAAGGTCCAGTCTCTCTCCTTCTGGAATCAAATTATCTAAAGACTTCTTTCTCTGAAAAGGAAACTTATTGAAGCAAAAGAAACTCTGGGTGATATTAGGGGCTCTTTTGAAGGTAGGCATTAATTTACCAAGATAACAGATGCTGTGCAACTTGCAGTTAATAGTCAGTAGGCATTTATGTCACAAATCCAATACAGTTCTGTCAGGGGCCACCAACTGATCTGTCTTTGGTCAAGATAACCCCTATGGGGTTGTCAAATGGTATTGTAATGTTTTGCAGCATTTGACAAGAGTGGTCCCATGCCAAGCATTGACAATTTTAGTAATAGAGACTATTGAGTAGATCTAAGTCAAAAGAAGTGGGGCTGCACCTATATAATATGCTTTTTGGTAAGTTGTGTATATGTAAGACAGCCTCATTGCTGTGGCTAGGACATATGGATCAATGGAACATAATAGAGAACCCAGAAATAAACCCACACACCTACAGTCAGTCTTCGACAAAGGAGACAAGAATATACAGTGGAGAAAAGACAGTCTCTTCAGCAAGTAGTGTTGGGAAAGCCGGGCAGCTGCATATAAATCAGTGAAGTCAGAACGCTCCCTCACGCCATATACAAAAATAAACTCAAAATGGCTTAAAGACTTAAATATAAGACATGACACCATAAAACTCCTAGAAGAGAAAATAGGCAAAACATTCTCTGACATAAATCGTAGCAATATTTTCTTAGGTCAGTCTCCCAAGGCAAAAGAAATCAAAACAAAAATAAACAAATGGGACCTAATCAAACTTATAAGATTTTGCACATCAAAGGAAACCATAAACAAAATGAAAAGACAACCTATGGACTGGGAGAAAATATTTTGCAAACAATGCTGTCTTTAAAAAAATTTTAAATATAGTGATTCACATTTTTAAAGGTTATGCTCCATTTATAGTTATTATTAAATATTGGCTATATTCCCTGTGTTGTACAATACATCCTTGTAGCTTATTTTATACCTAATAGTTTGTACCTCTTAATCCCCTACCCCTATATTGCCCCTCCTCAGATCTGTACTATTTTTATTTTGCACTTATAACATCACGGTATGAGAGTGACTGTGTTCCCACTCATCAACCTTTTTTTTTTTTGCCATTGTCATAGGTAAAGGATAATAACTCGATGTGGTTTATATATGTTTGAGTTATCTATAGCTGAGTAACAAATTATTCACAATTTAGTGGCTTAAAACAGCAAATAGTTATTATATCACAGTTTCTGTGGGCCATGAATCTGGGATTGGCACAGCTGGGTGCTTCTGACTCAAGATCTCTCAAGAGTGTGCAGTCAGGATGTCACCTTGGGATACAGTCATCTGAAGGATCCACTTTTAAGCTAATTCACATGGCTGCTGGACTGAGGGCCTCAGTTCCTTGTGGGCTGATGGACTATGGACCTCAGTCTGCCACACCACGTGGGCCTCACAATAGGACTGCTCAAAATATGGAATTTTTTTTTTGCCAGTGTAAGTTATCCAAGATAGAGAGAGTGCCCAACATAGAAGCCACAGTCTTTTCATATTGGAAGTGATATCCCATCACTTTTGCTGTATTCTCGTTAGAAGTGAATCAATACATCTAGCCTCACTCAGGGGGAAGGGATTACACAAGGGAGTGAACAGAAAGTGGCTATCGTTGGGGCCATTTAGAAGCTGACTACCACAATACATATTGGTCTACCTAGTGCTGGTGAAGATGTGGAGCAACTGGAACTCCCATAAATTCCTGGTGGAAGTGTGAAATGGTATAACTACCTTGGAAAACAGTTCAACAGTTTCTTATAAAGCATATACTTACTATATGACAAACAGTTCTAAATTCTACATCTAAGATGTTTTTGATCATGATCATTCAACTTTTATTTAGACATTTATGCTGAAATAAGTTTAGACACAGAAAAGTTGAAAAAATAGCACAAAGTTCTTATATTCCCTTTGTCCACTTTCTTCTCATGTTAACATAACCATGATATAATTATGAAAACTAAAAACTTACATTAGAACAATATGATTAACTGACCTACAGACCTTATTCATCAGATTTTACCAGTTTTTCCACTAATGTCCTTTTTTAGTTCCAGAATCCAATCCAAGATACCACATGGCATTTAGTTTTCATGTCTTTTTAGCCTCCTCCAATCTGTGGAAGTCCCTTAGTCTTTTCTTGTCTTTCATGACCTTGACACTTTAAAGAGTACTAGTTATTTTGTAGAATGTTCCTCAATCTGAGTTTGTCTTGTGTTATTATTAGGTCGAAGTTACACATTTTTGACAAGAGTACTACAGAAGTGATATACCCTTCCCAGGGCTATATATCAGGGGGCACATAATGTCTATGTTATTTCCTGGTGATGTTAAACCTTTTTTTTCAGATTTCATAGCTTGTATATCTATTTAGCTCTTATGAAAACAGTGGAAACACTGCACAAAATGAACTCAACTGTTTTTATTTCCCTTCTTGATACATGCACATTCTCTACCTTAGGCTTACTGATGAGCAAGGAAGGACTGAAAGGAAGAGGAATTCTATGTTGCCTGATCTTTCTTTCCTTTTATATCATTCTCAGTGTAAAGAGCTGGCTCACACAGGGAAGTAATACAAGTGAAAAAGGACATGCCGGAGTTCCTTGGGGTTTTGAGTTTCTTAGAACGCTATTGCAAGCTTTGTTCATTCAGAGCAAGTTCTGGTTCAAATGGAAAGTGTGGCCTCTTGGGTAGGCTTTCCAGAGTTAGCAAATAAAAATAGACAAATCTGGATCTCAGATAAACAATAAATCATTTCTTAGTATAAGTTTGTCCCAAGTATTTCATAGGATATATCATATCTTGGGGCTGTCAGTGCCCCCTTCTTCCTCAGTCATAGATGTAAGATTACTTTTTAAAAAATTGTGGCAAAATACATGTAACATAAAATTTACCATGTTAATCCCCCATTTTTTTGGCCGTGCTGTGCGCTTGAGGGATCTTAGTTCCTGGACTGGGGATTGAACCCGCACCCTCAGCAGTGAAAGCACAGAGTGCTAACCACTGGACCGCGAGGAAATTCCCAATATTAACCCAATTTTTTTGCCAGTCTGCCTGCTTTTATTTTTTATTTTATTTTTTTATTGGAGTATAGTTGCTTTACACTGCTGTGTCAGTTTCTGCTGTACAGCCAATATTAGCCCATTTTTAAGCGTACAGTTCAGTGGCATTAACTACATTCCCATTCTTGTGCCACCATGGTGATGTTAACCTTGATTGGTTAACCCAGTGGTGTCTGCCAGGTTTCTCCACTCTGATTTTACTATTTTCCCTTTGTAATTAACAAATATCTTGGGAAAAATATGTTGAGACTATGCAAATACATTGTTTCCTATCAAATTTTCACCTACTAATTTTAGCACCCGTGGATGGATCTTGTCTGCAACATTTTTTACTGTGGTGTTCTAAAAAAATAGTGCTTTTATACTCCCCTCATTCCTTTTGCCTTTATTAATTAGAATTATTCTGTAAGTAAGAGTTGTCCCTTTCCCCCATCTATTTATTTATATCAACTTGTACTCATATTTATTTTATTCTATGGGTTATAATCTAATAATATGGTTATTTATCTTCTGTTTCAAATTGTTCCACCTTTGGCCATTGCAAGCAGACTCAGATTGGCTATGGTGCCCTTTTGGTATGCCCGCATCTTTTTTTTGAGTACTTCCTTACTTCCTGGAACTACAAGTTGCTCCACCTCATTTTGTATTTTCCCTGCCCCAGTTCAACTATTTCAAGGAGCTCTGGTTCCTTTTATTAGAAAATGATATTGAGAAACCTAGATCTGGTTGCTGTGTATATTCATTGGTACTCATTGGGTTATTATTTCTTCTAGGCCCTCTTAGCTAACTTGGAGGCTTGGAAATACAGTGAGCCCTCCATATCTGTGGGTTCTGCATCGGCAGATACAGAGGGCCAACTGTAAGGGACCTGAGCATCCTCAGATTTTGGTACCTGCAGGAGTCCTGTAAGCAATCCCCATGGTTACCCAGGGAGGACTGTATATGAATGTATATTAACTCAAGCTACACACATTTTCTTTTTCTTCTTCCATCCCTCCCTCCCTCCCTCCCTTCCTCCTTTCCTCCTTCCCTCCCCCCACTTCCTTCCTTCCTTCCTCATTCCTCCTTTCTCCTTCCTCCTTCCCTTCCTCTCTCTCTCTCAGAAATTTTTTGGCATTTAGTATATTCACAATGTTGAGCAACCATCACCACTATCTAGTTCCACAATATTTTTGTCACCTCAAAAAGAAACCTCCTGGGGCTTCTCCAGTGGGTCAGTGGTTAAGAATCTGCCTGCCAATGCAGGGGACATGGGTTTGAGCCTTGGTCTGGGAAGATCCCACATGCTGCGGAGTAACTAAGCCCGTGTGCCACAACTACTGAGCCTGCGCTCTAGAGCCGGTGAGCCACAACTACTGAAGCCCGCACCTAGAGCCTATGCTCTGCAACAAGAGAAGCCACCACAATGGGAAGCCCGCCCACCACAATGAAGGGTAGCCCACACTCGCCACAACTAGAGAAAGCCCGCATGCAGCAACAAAGACCCAATGCAGCCAGAAATAAATTAAAAATTAAACAAAAAACTTCTTAAAAAAAAAAAGGTCCTACCCATTAAGAATCACCCCTCATCCCACTCTCCCACAACCCCTGGCAACCACTACCACTTTCTGTTTCTACAGATATGCCTGTTATGGATAGTTCCTTTAAATGGAATCATACAATATGTGGCCTTTTGTGTCTGTCTTCTTTCACTTAGTGTAATGTTTTCAAAGATTATCCATGTTGTGGTATGAATCTATGCTTCATTCCTTTTTATGGCTGAATAATATTCCATTTTATGGATATACCATGTTTTGTTTATCCATTCATCAGCTGATGGACACTTGGGTTGTTTCCACCTTTTGGCTATTGTGAATAGTGCTTCTGTGAATGTTCATGCACACGTTTTTGTTTGAACACTTGTTTTCAACTATTTTGGGTATATACCTAGAAGTGGAATTGATGGGTCATTTGGTAATTCTACGTTTAACTTATTGAGGAACTGCCAAACTATTTTCCACAGAGGTGGTACCATATTATATTCCCAAAAGCAATTCATGAAAGTTCCAATTTCTCCATACCCTTGCCAACATTTCAGAAAACATAACTTCTTTCAGAAAAAAAGAGGAGGGAACACTTCCTAACTCATTTTATTAGGCAGCATTACCCAAATACTAAAACCAGAAAATGATATGACAGAAAAAACTGAAGACTAATATCCTTCATGAACATGACACAAAAATCTTCATTAAAATATTAGTTATATGTATAAATATATAAATATATTTTATATATTTATATTTATAAAGATATAAAAATATACAATTTATAAAAGATTTATAAAAATATACAATTTATAAAAGAGATGCATATACACATATGTATATGTATACACATACATACAAACACATATGTATTTCACATATCACAACAATGAGGGGTTCATGCCAGGAGTGCAAGGCTGTTTCAACATTTGAAAATCATTTTCATTCACCATATTAATGGACTAAATAAGACAAGCCATATAATCATCTCAGTAGATACAGAGAAAGCATTTGATAAATACCCACTTATGATAAAAACTCAAAGCAAATTAAGAACAGAATGGAAATTCCTTAACCTATTAAATGGAATCTACAAAAACCCTACAATTTACATCATACTGAATGGTGAGAAATTGCATGCTCTCGTTCTAAGATTAGAAACAAGGCAAGTATGTCTTCTCTGATCACTCCTATTCAATATTCTGCTGGAAGTCCTAGACAGTGCTATATTAGATAAGAAAAGGAAATAAAAGACATTCAGATTGGAGAGAAAGAAAGAAGACTCTATTTTCAGACAACATTATTGTCTATGTAGATAAAAATTTAAAGTCTAGAAAAAAGCTCCTAGAACTAGCAAGTTTAGCAAGATTTCAGGATACACTGTCAAATATACGAGTCAATTATATCCTACATACCAGCTATGAACAATTGGAATTTGAAATTTAAAAATATAACACATGTTAAAAAAAACACAAAAAAACAAAAATATAACACACATAATATGACCACAAAGACAAACTAATTAGGTATATATCTAACAAAATATGTACAGGATCTGTATACTGAAAAAAAATCAATGAAAGAAATAAAATATCATGTAAATAAATGGAAAGATAGGCCATGCTCATGGGTTGTAAGACCCAATATAATTAAAATGCCAATTCTTCCCCAATTTGATCTATAGATGCAATGTAATTCCAATTAAATTCCCAACAAGCATTTTAAAGTTATTTTTAAGCTAATTCTGCAGTCAAATGCTCTACCCCTGAGCTATACCCCACCACCCTTGACAAGCTAATTCTAAAATTGTTATGGTAAAATAGAGGAGCAAGAATAGCCAAAACAATTATGAAAAAACAAAATTGGAGGATTTGCACTACCCAATTTAAAGACTCACTGTAGAGCTACAGTTATCAAGACAGTGTGGTAATGACAAAAATTCAGAAACACAGATCAGTGGAACTGAATAGAGAATAGGGAACCCCAAAATTGGCCCACAGAAATGGAGTTGACTGTTTTTCTTTCCTGTCAAGATAAAGAAGTGCAAATAAGCAAGGGCTGGGAGAAGGCTAAAGGAACCCCGTAGTACTGGGTTCAAGTCAGGAATATCAGCATGAACTCATGTTTCTTTAAAAATATATACAGATAGATAGCTAAAGAAATAAAAATAAATATGTGTATACATGGGTAGGATACATACATGTATTTCCTAGCTCTTTGACACTCCTAGCAGTGACATGCCAGTAACAATAAACATACATAATGCCGAGAGCTTGGTTTCTAAATGCCACTTTCCAACAAAAGAAACCAGATCTCCTTGGAGAAATTAATAGCTGATTCTAGGTCTGGATCAGGGAAATTACAAGATGAGCCTGGACTTTCTTATAGTTCCAGTAAGTAAGGAAGTACCCTCCTCCACGATAAAATGATGGGGGCATGTTAAAGGGACTCAGGAGGCAAGCTGAAAGACCTAACAATGGCCAAACCTATAACAATTTGTGCCACATAATACATAATGTAGTACTGGATTATAATACAAAGAATAGAAAAGACAAATATTCCTTATAGAGGAATGCCAGTTAATAAATGTAGAAGCAATGAGGGAAAGAAAATCACTGTTAGAACAAAACAAGAGCCATTGATGAATGCTAAAATTAATGGATGAAACTTTAAGGAGAAACAGGACATTTGCACAACCTCAAAATATATCCCTTGTGGTAGTTTTAACTTATGACTACAAACTCTTTGATGCCCCTCCATCCAGAAGGTAGAGCTTAATCGCCCTTTCCTTCAGTATGAGGACTTTTGAGTCAGTGAAGAGTATAGAAAGAGGAAAAACAGTAACTTTACAACAGAGAAACTTGGGAGACACCACCATAACAAAGTGACCAAGGTTAATGTCACTTAGTAATATCACTTAGTAATAAGTCACATTCATATAATCTGTCCCCTGAAATAATGCAACAAGAAGGGCACATAATCTCTGTGATATCCATCCCCCAAATCCATAACCTCAATATGCTCATGATAAAACATCAGACAAATGCAAATTGAGGAACATTTCTACAAGACTACTTATCATGTCTACAAGACTAATCTTCAAAAGTGTCAAGATCATGAAAGATAAAGACCAAAGAAGCTGTCACAGGTTGGAGGAGACTGAGGAAACATGACAACTCAAAGCAATGTGATAAACTGCATTGGATCCTGGAACAGAAAAAAGGTTGGTGTTCACTAAAGGATAAACCTTGCCCAAAGAAAGGCTTGGCCCCTTGACCCAGCTCCTAGGAGGTAACCTCTAAGCCCTTGGAGTGTCCTGCCTGATAAGAGTGTCTGTTACCTGGGAGCCTGGAACCATGCTGGGTAGTCTATGCCAACAATGGGATTTATGGTAAGGGTTTTGAGCCATGTGGTATCAGTTCAGCCTCTGGAAGGGCTGGAGACTATATATAAGTGTGTGTGATGGGAAAATACATACTTGCTAAAACGGATCAAAAGAAAAAAAGAAGTGGCTATTAATATAAGAATTTTACCATGACAGAGTCATTTCATAATGAAAAAAGGGCGTACTCAACAAATGGACATAACAGTCCTAAATGCTGTATACCTAATAACAGAGCTTCAAAATAGATAAAGCATCAACTGTATAACTGAAAGGAGAAATAGAAAGAAGCACAATGTTAGTTGGAGATTTCAATACCTCTCCCTCAATAACTGATAGAATGGACATAAAATCAGTAAGGCTACAGAAGACTTGAATCATACTATCAAAGATCTTAATTCATATTTATAGATCATGCCACATAACAAGAGAAAAATACATTCTTTACAAGTGTGCATAAAACTTTTACCAAGATAGACCATATTCTGTACTGTAACAGAAGTCTCAATTAATTTATAAGTATTCAAGTCATACAAAGTATATTCTCTGATCACAATGGAATCAAATTATAAATCATAACAGAAAGTGGAAAATTCTAAAATATCTGGATACTGTAACACACATCTAAATAACACACGGGAAAAAGAAGACATCCCAAGGTAAGTTAGGAAGTATTTTGAACTGAATGAATATGTAAAGACAACATATCAGTATATATTAGATGCTACTAAATGAGTGCTTAAAGGGTTATTTATATCACTAAAACTTTATACTACAAAAGAAGAAACATCTCAAATTAGTGACTCAGCTTCAACCATAAGAAACTAGAAAAAGAAGAGCAAATTTAACTCAAAGTAAGCAGAGAAAGGAAATAATAAACAAGGGAACATAAATAAAATTGAAGACAGAAAAACAATAGAGAAAAATCAATCACACCAAAAGCTGGATATTTGAGAAAAATCAATAAAATTGATAAATCTCTAGCCAAACTGCCCAGAAGAAAAATGAGACACAAATTACTAATATCAAGAATGGGAGACGGGAACATCACTTCAGATCCTCCAGATTTTATTAAAAGGATAAAAAAGGAATATGATGAACAACATTTTGCTCCTAAATTAGACAACTTATGTGAAATAGACAAATTCTTTGAAAAATACAAACTACTAAAGCTCAGTGAAGAAAATGATAAACTGAATAGCCTTATAACCATTAAATTGAATTTTTAGTTAAAAACTTTTTTAAAAAATGAGACATAATTGACATTTAACGTTGTGTAAGTTTAAGGTGTACAACCTGTTGATATGATACACTTATATACTGGAGCATGATTACCACCATAGCATTAGCTAATACCCCTATGATGTCACATAATTATCATTTCTTTTTGTGGTGAGAACATTAAAGATCCAGTCTCTTAGCAACTTTCAAGTATATAATACAGTATTGTTAACTATAGTCACAATGCCATTCATTAGCTCCCCATAACTTATTCATCTTCTAACTGCAAGTTTGTACCCTTTAACATCTCCCCATTGCCTCACCCTTCCCAGTTCCTTGTAAACACCATTTTGTTCTCTGTTTCTATGAGTTTGGTTTTCTAAGATTCCACATATAAGTGATATCGTACAGTACTTGTCTTTCTCTGTCTGACTTCCTCACTTAGCATAATGCTCTTAAGGTCCATCCATGTTGTCACAAATGGCAGGATTTTCTTCTTTTTATGAATAATATTCCATGAAATATACACCATATCTTTTATAAAAGAATACCAGTGCCAGATGGCTTCACTGGCAAATTCTACCAAACATTAAAGGAAGACATAACGCCATTTCTACACCAAATCTTCCAGGGGAGGGACCACTTCCCAACTCATTCTATGAAGTCAGCATTATCCTGATACCAAAAGCAGACAAAGAAAATATAAGAAAACTAAAAACCAACATCCTAAATAAGAATACATGCAAAAATTCCTAACAAAAACTTTAGCAAATTGAGTCCTGTGATATATAAAAATGATAATACATCATGATTAGGAGGGGTTTAATTCCAGAAATGCTAGATTTATTTAACTATCAAAAATCAATATAATCAATGTAATTTGACAGATTAACAAATTAAAAAAGAAAAGCTATATGATTGTCTCAATAGCTGGAGAAAAAACATTTGACAAAATCCAACATCTCTTCTTGATAAAAACTATCAACAAATTAGTAATAGAGGTAACTTCCTCAACCTGATAAAGAACATATATGAAAAACCCACAGCTAACATACTCAAAGGTGAAAGACTAAATATTTTCTTCCTAAGATCAAGAAAAAGGCAAAGATATCCACTCTGATCACTTCTATTCAACATTGTACTGTAGCCAGTACAATAAGACAAGAAAATAAATAAAAGGCACCTATAATGGAAAGGAAGAAGCAAAACTACCATTTCTCACAGATGACATGATTGTCTATGTAGAAAAGCTTAACAGGATCAACAATAGCTACTAGAACTAATAAGTGAGCTTAACAAGGTTATGGGATACAAGATCAACATGTGAAAGTCAATTGTATTTCTCTATCCTAGCAAATAACTATTGGAAATTTTAAAATAATTAATACCATTTAAAATAATATAGGCATATGAAATACTTAGGGATAAATTTGACAAAATGTATAAAACTTGCATACTAAAAACTACAAAACACTTCTGAGAGAAATGAAAGAAGACCTAAATAAATGGAAATATATACCCTGTTCATGGATCTGAAAACTCAATATTATTAAAATGTCAATTATTTCCAAATATATCTATAGATTCAATTCAATCCCAATCAAAACCCAAGCAGGCCTTTTATAGTAACCAACAAGCTGATTCTAAAATTCATATGGAAATTTAAAAGACCTAGAATAGCCAAAACAATTGTGGAAAAGAAAAGTTAAGTTGGAGGACTTAACTGACTTTGACTTATTATGAAACTACAGTAATCACTAATGCTAGAGTAATACAGAAGTTACAACAATGCCAACAGTGGTACTGGCAGTAAGATAGACAAATGGAAAAACAGAACTGAAGTACTTCCAGAAATACAACCAATCAAATGACTTTTTTACAGAAATGACAAGGCAAGTCAATCGAGGGAGGATAATTTTTTTTTAAACAAATGGTTCTTGAACAATTGGACAGCCATATGCAAAACAAAGTGAACCTAAACCGTTTCCTAAGACCATATACAAAATTAAATCAAAATGGATAGCAGGACTAAATGTAAGAACCAATATTATAAAATGTCTAGAAGAAAGCATAGGATAAAGTCTTAGTGACCCTGAGTTTTGCAAAAATTTCTTAACCATGACTCAAAAAGCATGAACTATAAGGAACGTATAAATGAACTGGACTTATTAAAATTAAAAACCTTTGCTCTTCTGTTATTCAAATGAAAAGGTAAACTTGGGAGAAAATGTTTGCAAAATATATATCCAACAAAGGACTTATATCTAGGATATATAAAGAACTCTTACAACTGGGCAAAGTATTTGAAAAGATATATCAACCAAGATGATATATAGATTGTAAATAAGCACAAGATGATCTATAGCATTAGTTATTAGGAAAGTGTAAGTTAAAACCACAGTGAGACACCACATGACTCCCACAAAAATGGCTAAAATTAAAAGGAATAATCATTCCTAGTGAGGGCAAAGATGTGAAGCAAATGGAACACTTACATGCTGCTGGTGGAAAGGTAAAATGGTACAGCACTTTGGAAAACAGTTTGCAAATTTCTTAAATAGCTAAATATACACTCAGTGTATGACCAAACTATTCAATCCTAGGTATTCACACAAGAGAAATGAAAGCTACATCCACACAAAGACTTGTATTCAAATGTTCATATCAGTTTTATTTATAATAGCCAAAAACTAGAAACAACACAGATTTCTATCAACACAAGAATGGATAAACAAATTTGGTACATCTATACAATGAAATACCATTTAGCAGTAAAAAGTAATTACTATAGATACATGTAACAACAAAAACGAATCACAAAATAATTATGCTGAATGAAAGAAGCAAAACAAAACAAGAATGCCTACAGTACAATTCCATTTATATAAAATTGTAGAAAATTCAAACTAATTTATAGTGAGAAAAAACAGATCAGTGGTTGCCTGTGGATGGGGGGAAGGGTGTGGGGAGGGAGTGTTGGATGACAAACGGGCATAAGGAAACTTTTATGGGTAATGGATATGTTATTTTTATTGTAGTGATGGTTTTAAAGGTACATACATATGTCAAAACTCATCAAATTGTACACTTTAAACAAGTTTCATTTACTATATGTTATTTACTATATGTTATTATACCTCAATAAAGTTGTAAAATATATTTTGGAGACAATGAGAGAAATTTGAGAATGGACTGGATATATCGTATTAGATATCATATGAGAATTAGATTGATAATGATGATCTAGTTATGGGGAGAATGTCCTTATTTTTAGGATATGGATGCTCAAATATTTGAGTGTAATGTTATAATGTCTATAACTTACCATCAATTATTCAGGAAAAAATTTACATATACATTGTTGAATCTAGATGAAAGTTGTATGTGTGTTCATTGTACTGTTCTTTCAGTACTTCTACATGATTGAAAATTGACATAATTAAAATGTGGGGAAAACACAATATTGTTATATTGATTTATTGCCCATTCTCGTCTTAGGAAGAGAGACATTACCTTTATTGTCCTAGAATGTAAGTAAATCTTCTCTGGGAATGTCTCCAGGGAGGGAGACATTCTCTATCTTTACTGTTCTGGAATGTAAATAAACCTGAGCACACTGGCTTGATGTCTAGACATTAAGAATTCATGGAGAATTATCTCTGAACAGGAGGCTAGAGCCAATCACAAACAACCAAAAAGAATAATGAAACGAATGTATGAAACGAATGTATGAAACGAATGTAGAGTGGTAAGAAATGGACGGAGAAGATGACAAAGACACATTACATATGCATACTTGATGTCCCTGAAGAAGAGAAGAGATGGACCAGATAAAAAAGTTAAACAAAATAAAACGTCCCTGAAATAAAAGGCTTGAATCATGATTGGAACAGCTAACTATAACCCAGTTAAAATTAGCTCACAAAAATCAAGACTAAGGCATATGCTTCTAAAGATCCTTAACTTCCAGCATAAAAAAAGAATCACGTGGCAGAAACATAACAAGAAAAATATCAGGTTAATCTAAGACTTCTCAATGGTACCACTCAATTTTAGAAGAGCAATGCTTACCAAGTTCTCAGGAGAAGAAAGTGTAACTTTAACAATCAAGGTTCAATCAGGGAAGTGGATTCATTATGAGTATTATGGAATAAGGAATTTTTATATGAATTAGATCATGCACAATTGTGGGAGTAGCTGGGGAAGCAAAGGTATGGAAGGGGAAGCTGGAAGATTAGAGAAGTCACTAAACCAGCCCTTTTGAAACACTGGCATGGGTGGATAAGTCAGTGCTTGCAAGAAAATCTGAGAAGCCAGGCACATCCAGCTGCTTAAGTGAGACTATGAAAGGGGAGCTGATGGAGAAATATATTAAGAACTGTTGCCTTTGTGGGTTGCAGCTAGGCATCCGGTGGCAGGCCTGGGGCCACTGTAGGTAAGCAGGGCTGGGAGATAGAAAGGGCTGAATACAGAGTGGAAGAGAGTGAGGAAAAATTAAGACCTTCCGGGTATCTCTGCATCTGTCCTTCCCTGTATCTAATCTCAAACTTTTGGAGTAATGGTTGTTCCTTCACTTTGACCTCCCGAATCTCATGCAATTTCTACTTTGGGCCGACTCTAACCTGGAGTCACACAGGATTCTTGAAAACACATTTCTCAGCATAACCCAGACAACAGTAGAACAATACAGCCCAATAACCTAATTTTTTTTCTACTGGAAAAGTTTTGTGGTGAAGTAACACCACCTGAGTTCAGAAACTCCTTCAAATTTGCTCAGTTGTTTTCCTTAGTTAAATTCACTTCTAAAATAACACTCACCAAAGTTAATAATGACCTCCTTGTCACAAAATCCAAGCACCGGTTTTCTTTCCTCATGTGAATTGACCTCTAGTGTGGACAGTTCCTCTACTGAAACACTCCTTGGAAACACTCTGTTCTCTGTGAACCCCTTGCTCACCTGGTATGTTTTCACCTCTCCAGCTTTTCCTTCCCATTATCCTCTGTAGATGAATCTTTCTTGGCCTGGTCCTCAAATGCTGATAGCACAAGCCTTGGTCCTCGGCCTGCTTTCCCTGTCACTCTAAACGTTTTCTTTAGGTAGTTGGATGAGACTAAGATACCACACACAAGCTCTCAAATCCTGCCCAAGCATAGAGAATGGTAGGGGGGACTTGGCAGGCTCAGGAAGTGGGGTGTATCTAGTATTCATCAAGAACTTCTCCCCACACATAGTTCTAAGTGCTTTACACAGATAAGTGCATCAACTTCTTGTTATGAGTAATTGTGTACCCCCCTAAGATATGTTGAAGTCCTAACCTCCAGTACCTCAGAATGTGACCTTACTTGAAAACAGAGTCTTTACAGAAGTAATCAAGTTAAAATGAGGCCAGTAGGGTGGGCCTAATCCAATATGACTGGTATTCTTATTTTAAAAAAAGGGAAAATTAGACACAGAGACAGACTAGCAGAAGGAACACGATGTGAAGACGCACGGGAAGAAAATGGCTGTATGACTGGAGTGATGTATCCACAAGCCAAGGAATGACTGAGACTACCAAAAACTAGGTGAGAGGCACAAAACAATTCCTTCTCTAGTGCCTTCAGAGGGAGTGTGGCCCTGCTGACACCTTAATTTCAGACTTCTGCCCTCACAATACATTTCTGTTGTTTTAAGCCACTCAGTTTGTGGTACTTTATTACAGCAGCCCTAGGAAGTTTATACACATCTCATGTCAAATCTATGAGATAGGTACTACTGTGAACATCCATCCTTTACAGCTGAAGAAATCAGGACAGAGAGGTTAACTAACCTGTCCAAGGTCACATAGCTAGTAACTGGTAGAGCCAGGATTGAAACCCTAGCTGACTGGTTCCTGAGCCTATCTACCCAACCACTATGCAAATTGCCTCAATATTTTGAACAGCATTGCTCCTAAGTTGAAAAGGGGGTGTATAAATAAATCTTAATATATAAATGGTTGAATAAATTATTGCACATCCACCCCACGAACTATCATGCAATCATTCAAAAGCGTTATTGTTGAGTAATAAAGCAAGCAGAGATAGTTGTGTGACATGATCCCATATTTGAAAATCAAGGAAGAAAACAATCCTTATACAGCTTCTGTCTGATTATAAGCATGTAACATATGTATATCTATATACAATTATGAGCACAGATTAAAACATGAAAGTGTTCATAGTGGTTAATTAGTACTGGTTATCTGTTGGGGATAAATAGTGGAGGAGGAAATTCAGTAAATAATAAATGTATTAGTTACCTTTTTCTCGGTAATAAGCCACCCAAAACTTAGTGGCTTAAAACAATCAACATTTTAATCCACGATTCTGTGAGTCGTCTGGGATGGGTGGAGTGGATGGCAGAGCTTTTCTAGTCTAGGCCAGTGTATTACTATTGTAATCTATTACTATCTAACAAATTACCCTAAAATTTAGCAGCTTAAAACAACATCTATTATCTCACGGTTTCTGTGGGTCAGGAATTCAGGTGAGGCTCAGAAGGGTGCCTTTGGCTGAAGGTCTCTCATAAGGTTGCAGTCAAGCTGTAAGCTGAGGCTCTGGTCTTATGAGAAGGCTAGAATGGAAAAATATGCTCCAAAACTCACTCATGTGGGTCTCTCCATAGGGCTGCCTCATGCTTCCCCTAGAGTAAACCCTCTGAGAGTGACAGCATCCAAAATGGAAGCCCCCATCTTTCTGTAATCTAATCTTGGACGTGACATCCCATTACCTCTGCCTCATTCTATTCACTAGAACCAAGTCACTAATCCAGCCCAAACTCAAGGGAACAGAATTACACAAGGGTGTAGATACCAGGAGGTGGCGATAATTCAAGGTCATCTCAGAGGCTGCCGACCACAGTAGGCTTGACCATGGCTAGATGGATAGAATGGCTTCATTCACACATCTGGCAGATGAAATATGGTTGGTCTAGGGCACCTCAACTGGGATGGCTCATCTCTGCTCCATCACTGCTCCATAAGGTCTCTCATCCTCTAATAGCATAATCCAGGCTTTTTCACACTTGGGCTCAGGATTTCAAAGAGCAGCAAGAGTGGGCAAACCTCAGTGTGCAAGTACTTCTCAAGCCTCTGCTTGTGTCATATTTGCTAATGTCCTACTGGCCAAAGAAGTGGCCAAATCCAGTTTCAAGGGCTGGAGAAATGGACTCTACCTCTTGGGTGAAGTGGCAAAATCATATTGAAAGGTGGCATATATTCTGATGGTAGTGACTAAAGGAGACCATCCAGACTTCTGGATTCTGGCTAGAATGTAGACACCTGAAAAGAGCTCCCATTCTTATAATTAGAAAAAATTCAGGTAATCTACAAAATCATAACTTTTCTTGAACTCATCATAGAGCAACCAACTAGCTTGATATATAAGGCAAATGCCTCAAAGGAGACAGGAAGTTATCACTGGTCACCTATGGCAGAGCAGGAAGGAAGATGGGTCTACCACACCAGCAGTAAGAATTCAGCAAGAATTTTAAATAAATTTCTAAAGGCTGAGTGTGGGATAGTGTGAGAATATAGGACCTCTGAGAGCTGCAGACCTAGGGGTAGTTAGCCCCCATTTGCAGGTTCTTCTCCACAGACCTCCACTGGGTGCTCACAAGAAACACTGGGGATAGGGTGGGATTGGAGAAAGCCTCTCTCAGTGGTGTAGGCCTGCAAGGGGACAGCTGCTGATACAGAAATGGCACAAAGCCCCAGTGGGACCCTATTCCCCTACAAAACAAAAGCCTTAAGCCACTGGGGGAAGTGCAGCAAACCTTGTTGCCCACAGGACATAGGTGAAGATCCACTGTGGCTAGAGGAAAGGAAAAGGGAAAAAACCTTCCATTCACAGAGGAAGGGCAGGAAACCATCCTAGGCCCAGACCATTTAAGGCTTTATACTAATGGGGAAGGCAGGATCACTGAAAAAGCCTCACCCTCCAAGACCTAGGGATACAGGGCCTGCCTAAGACTGAGGCTGGCCCAGGACAACTCCTGTCCCCCCACTCATCAGGTCACCAAGACCCAGGTAATAATAGAAGTCTACTACTAAGGGAGAAGCAAGAGCATAGAGAGGGAGTCTCTCTGAGATACAGGCACATAGGAAACACCTAAAGGCAAGGGTGGTTCAGGAATATTGAGAAAAATTATCTGGAAAACCAGTGCCTACTCTAAGCACAAGGTAACACTAGAGAAATTTGAAGTCATTGACACACTGTAGGTAAAGAGAGCAACAAAACCTAAACCCAGCCTAAATCCTGACTAGATGGACTCAATTCCCCTATGCTAATGACCTATAAGGAAAGCAGCCATTATCTACTCCCAGGAATAAATATTTACCTTAGTTTCTACTCTCCTACATACAACATTGGACATTCAGCCAAAAATTACATGCAAAACAGCAAGAGAAAACAATCCACTGTCAAGAGACAAAGCAATCAACAGATCCAGACTCAGTTGATCCAGTTGTTGGAACTGTCAAACAGGGAATTTAAAATAACAATGATTAATTAATATGTTAAAGAGGGTAGTGGAAAATGTAAACAACAGGTATGAACAGATGGGGAATTTCAGCAGAGAGAATGGAAATACTAGAAATGAAAAGAAAACATAACTGAGATGAAGAATGCCTTCAATGGGTTCATCAGGGGATCTAACAGAGCCAGGGTAGGGGTTAAAAATCAGTGAACTTGAAGATAGGTTAATAGAAATTATCCCAACTGAAACACAAAGCAAAATAATAACTGAAAACAGGCATACATATAAGGATAGAAATTTGTAGCATTTTCTGTCTAACAGTCTCTCTTCTGGTCATAAATTATTTACATTATTATACCATGCAAAATATGTTCACCTCCATTCCAAGACCTCTAAACGTTTATCCCAAATTATAGCATCAGGCTCAAATCTAAGACTTTAAGTCTTCTGCATCAGGTTCAGATATGGCTGAGGCTCCTTGGGTGCAGTTTCTCAGTTTCTTGATCCAGAGACCTGTGAGTTAAATGACAAGTTATATGACCACCCCCCCAACCCAACACACACACACACACATAAATATAAATACAATAATGAGATAGGGACAAGATAACTGCAACAGATACTCCCATTCAAAAAGGGGAGGAACAAGAGGCACATATGTCACTGTTCCATAATAATTCTGAAATCCCAGAGAGCAAAAATTGTCAGGTTTCCCTGCCCCAGGGGCAAATAATGTTTCTTGCTTAGGTCACAGTTCTACCTGGGAATGGCTTCCCAGTCCATTTTAGTACATCGTTCTTGGGTCTTCTGAGACAGCCTTCTTTTCCCATAAGAAATGGCCCTTGTTTGCAGCTGAGTAACTTTCTCAGCTTGCTTCCTGTTCACAGAAGTTAGAGAGGGGAGTCCAGAGGCCACTTTTCATTTTGGACTGTTTCAGTCCCTTTAAGTCCAACCTGGAGGTAGTTTTGCTAGTAAAACTCTATTAAAAATGTTACAAGTTTCTATAAATCTGGTTTGTATTTACTCCATGTCCCAAATGCGACATCAACAATTCTTTTTACCCTCCCTACTTTGAGCAGTGTGTCAGGCTACTGGGAAAATGTGAAGTTTTAAGAAGCTGTTTGACTTAGCTGAGTCTCCCAAACTCCAACTTAAATATTTCACACATTTTAACAAAGGGTCTTAGAACCACATCTACGATTTGATCTCTACCCTTGGGCCATTTTTTCACCTTGAGAATATTTTGGTGGCTGGAGAGACTGGAGATGTGAAGAAGTTATTTTCAACCCAGCCAAGTCCTGGCTTTTCTGTTATTTCTTCTGAATTCTGCTCACAAATGGAACAGTTATTTGCTTAGTTCATACTTTTCTTTCTGTATCTTATCACATGCAGCTAAAAGAAGCAAACTGATAATTCCAACATTCTGTTGGAAATCTCTTTAGCCAGATCCACAAGTTCATTTGGTACATTCTCTATCTTTCCACAGAGGATGGTGACTGTTTTGCTATTTCTTTCCCTTACTAAACAACACAGACTGCCATCTTTTCCAGCCTTTCTTAACAGTTTTCCTCATTGTTTTTCCAGTCTCTGCCTGCTGTCCAGGCCCAAAGCTAATGTCATGTCTTATATTTTGAAACAATACCCCCAGTAGACGTACACTTTTAGGTATTACTTAGCATTTGCTGTGCAACAGACTACCCCAAACTTAGTAGCTTAAAACAATAATCATTTTATTTATCTCATAGTTCTCCAGGTTGGCTGGGATAACTGGTGTGGCTCTTCTGGTGTGGGCTGGCGTGGCTGGGGCTGGAGGTTGATGAAAGCCTCACTCCCATGTCTGGCATTTGGTCTAAGGGGCTTCAGCTGGCCTGGTTCATCTCTGTTCCATGTGGCTTCTCATCCCTCAGTAATCTGAGTTTCTTCACATGAAGGTCTTGGAATTCCAAAGAGCAGCAAGAGAGGGTAAGACTCGAGGCAGGCTTTACACACTTCCCCAGCATCTTCTTGAATCTCTTTGTTAATGTACATTGGCCAAAACAAGTCACATGGCCAAGCTCAGAGTCAAGGAGTAGAGAGAGAGCTCCACCTCTTAATAAGAAAAACAACAGAGTAATATTACAAAGGGGGGTGCATAAAAGGATGGGAGAGATCTGTGGCTATTTTGCATTGTACCACAATGAAGGAAGATAAAAATACGATGTCATGGAAACCAGTATGAATGATAGGATTATATGTATGTATTCGTGTAAAATTATATCAGCAGATGTGTGTATATATAAAACCATAATGACTTTAAAACTGTGGATTCACATGAGCAAAATATTCAATAGGAAACATATTTGATAGACACAATTACATTAAATCCAAAAAAAAATTTCAATTCAATTATTCCTCCCATTGTGCAATGTGTTCTGCTGCAAATACTCTACAGAACTGAGAGAAGGTCTACACATTAAATATATCATTTTGTTGTCCTACCTTTTGTTTTGTTGCCACTTTAAATTGCTTAATATAACACAGTAAACATTACAGTCATTTATATGATTTTGCATACTCCATCTATAAAGAATTTGATAATAACTTGCCTTATATAATACTTTGTACAGGAAGGCTTTTCCTAATGCCTCAAACTGACAGCATTTTCCCTGGTATGAATTCTATTATATTTTGTGAGGCTGTGAAAATATGGAAGTTCCCCTTCATTCAGTGCATTCTTAGAGGGTCTCTTCCGAATAATTTTTCTCCTCTCAGGTGAAACAGCCTGATGAATTCTTTTTATTATACAATGTATTCATATATGATCGGTCTTGGTTGAATTTTATAATACACACTTAGACCTGATTTCTGTGATAAGGTTTTCTCATTTTCAAGAAACAGGTTTACTTTCATGTATGAATATTGCGATGCATACTCAGAACTGATTTCTGAGTGAAGCCCTTTCCACAGTCACTACATTTATAGGGTTTCTCTCCAGTATGAATTGTCTGGTGTTTATTGAAATTTGACCTGTCAGTGAAGGCCTTCCCACATTCTGCACATATATATGGTTTCTCTCCTGTATGAATTCGCTGATGTACTTTGAGATGTGGTTTCTTGGAGAAGGATTTCTCACAGTCAGAACATTTGTAAGGCTTCTCTGTAGTATGGATTCTCTGATGTGTAATTAACTCTGACTTCTGGATGAAGGCCCTCCCACAATCAGCACAGACATAGGGTTTCTCTCCAGTATGAATTGTCTGGTGTTTATTGAAATTTGACCTGTCTGTGAAGGCTTTTCCACATTCTGCACATATATAAGACTTCTCTCCAGTATGAGATTTCTGGTGAGTATTGAGATTTGACCTGTTGGTAAAGGCCTTCCCACAGTTAGTGCATATATAGGGTTTCTCTCCTGTGTGAATTCGCTTATGCATCTGGAGTTGTGACTTAGAAGGGAAAGATTTCCCACAGTCACTGCATTCATAAGGCTTCTCTCCAGTATGAATTCTTTGATGTGCAATCAAGTGTGCCTTTTGGATGAAGGCCTGCCCACATTCAGTACATATGTAGGATCTCTCTCCTGTATGAATTCTCTGATGCATTCTGAGTGTTGATTTTTGGGTAAAGGCTTTCCCACACTCACTGCACTTGTGGTGTCTCTCTCCAGTATGAATTTTCTGATGTACATTGAGGGCTGAGTTGAGGGAGAAGCCTTTCCCACATTCACTGCATTCATAAAGTTTTTCTCCAGTATGGGTTGTCTGATGCCTAAGTAGAGATGACACTTGGAAAAATGATTTTCCACATTCACTACATTTATAGGGTTTTTCTCTAGTATGAATTTTCTCATGCATAATTAATTCTGAATTTTGGATGAACGCCTTCCCACACTCAGAACATATATACAGTTTTTCATCTCTATGAACTCTCAAATATATACTGAGTAGTGGCTTCTGTGTAAAAACATTCACACATTTGCTAAGTTCATGAGGTTTTTCCATAGTATGAATTCTCTGAGGTGCAAAGAGGTGTGACCTCTGGGTGAAGATCTTCCCAAGTTCAGTACACATATTTGCTTTTTCCCCAACAGGAAATTTCAGATTGTGACTGAGTGCTTGTTTGAAGCTGAAGACTTTTCCACATGGATTGCTGTCACAGAATTTCACTCCTGTATGTGTATTTTCATGGTTAGTATAAGAAGAGCTCTGGGTGAAAACTTCACCGTGTCCAATAATTTTATCAAAGTTCTTTGTTGCATTGTTTTTATTATGAATAGGTACATCTAAATTATACTTTAAACTCTTTCCAAATGAGTCACGTTTATGGGATCTTTTCTGTGAAGGAATACGATTTGGGCCTGGATGAACAAATTTTCCACTGTCTTTATATCCATAATCCCATTCTGTATTCAATATTTTCTTATTGATGAAAGCAGCATGACTCAGAGGTTTGTTCTGTTTTTCCTGATAGCTTTTTATCTGTTCAGCACCGTGCCACAGTTCTTCTAAAATGGAATACAATGAATCATCTCTTGTATCTTCACCCTCCATTTCACTATGAAATGAAACTTTTCCAGAAATTCTTTTTTGTGAGGTCTTAATCCCAAACTTTTCATCTAAAAACAGAATGAAAAAGTAAAATTGACACAAAGAATAGACGGCAGAAGATTAAAAGGTATACATAAATTAATCCAAATTGAACACAGGGAAACCAGTAAATTTGATGATGATGATGATGATAATGACAGAAAATACATATATAGCACTTATTATGTGCCAAGCTCTTATATGACATGATGTTCCAGGCATTGTTCTAAGAAATATATATATATGAACTCATTTAATCCTTTCAAAAGCCCTATGAGGTATTTTCTATTATTATTCACCATTGTAGATAAGGAAAGTGAAGTTCAGAATGATTTTATATATATATATATATATATATATATATATATATATATATATATATATATATATATATATATTCAGTATTGGAGATTGGAGTTCAGCTAAGCAATCTAGCTCTATTTTGGTAGGGGATATCAAGTAGGGTGAAGTGAAGATTAAACAGACAAGGGTTTAAAGGGGAAATTTCTGTGGAGAGCCTAGGCTTGAAGGGGTGACTCAGAGTCTAAGTCCTCATTAGCTTGGCTTGAAGGGGTGACTCAGAGTCTAAGTCCTCATTAGCTTTCAATTCTAAATCCTCACTTATCTCACTGATTCTTGCTTATTAGCAACAATATCAAATTAAGGTGATAAAAAACAGTTAAATTTGCTAAGAGAGTAGATCCTAAAAGTTCTCATCACAAGGAAAAATTTTTTCTTTCTCTTTTTTGTATCTATATGATATGGATGTTAACTAAACTTACTGTGGCAATCATTTCACAATATATATATGTCCAGTCATTATGCTGTACACTTTAAATTTATACAATGCTGTATGTCAATTATATCTCAATAAAACTGAAAAAATTAATTTATTCATGCCTATAGGAAAAATATTGTGATCACAACCATCTTGACCTATACAAACAATAAATGGATGTCTATACTCCAACTCTCCATCCAGGTGTTATTGTTTTCTTGGAACAAAAATTATATATATTTAACAAGAAGTACAAAATCAGAGAGATGACAAACCAACTGTGGTAGACTGAAAGCTGCCCACTAGAATCTGTTTCATCATTCTTTTGCAATAACAGAGTAGTAGCCAGCCATATGGCTGCCCAGTCATATAACATTTCTCAACCTCGTTTGAAAATTGGTGTGGCCATGTGACAATGTTCTAAACAGAATGTGAGAGAAAAAAACGGGTGCTACCTTCAAACCAGAGCATTGAAACAGTAGGCATGTTTTCTCTATACCTTCTTCTACCCTCTTGCTTACTAAAACCTGGACTTGACAGCAACATGGATTCAAACATGCAGATGCCACAAAGAATCCAAGAGACAGTGGAGTTGAGTAGTGGAAGGAACCTGGATTCATAAATAAGCAGGAGCAACTAGGTTTTCCAATGGCCTGTGATATTAGAGACTTTATATAAGAGAGAAATAAAATTCTGTATTTAAGTCACTGTATCTAATGCTCTCTTTACTACTGTGAATTATCTTTAACACAATTATTATACTATTCTTGCCCAGAGTGGGAATCACAGATTGTTCCATTACCAGTACAGTTCATGAGACATATGCGAATCTCAATAATAATTGTAAAATGAAGAATTACACACTATCTTACCAGCAAGAGTTTTTAGATACTGAGAATGCTCTGAATCATCAAATCCAGTTTTCCCCTGTTAGTCATTTTGATACTGTACTCTGAACACATCTCCCATATAAAATCTCATCCTCTTATTCTTTTTCTTTATTTTTAACATCTTTATTGGAGTATAATTGCTTTACAAGGGTGTGTTTGTTTCTGCTTTATAACAAAGTGAATGAGTTATACATATACATATATCCCCATATCTCCTCCCTTGTGCATCTCCCTCCCACCCTCCCTATCCCACCCCTCTAGGTGGTCACAAAGCATGGAGCTGACCTCCCTGTGCTATGCAGCTACTTCCCACCAGCTATTTATTTTACATTTGGTAGTATATATAAGTCCATGCCACTATCTCACTTCATTCCAGCTTACCCTTCCCCCTCCCCATATCCTCAACTCCATTCTCTCAAGTCCATTTTCTATATCTGCGTCTTTATTCCTGTCCTGTCCCTAGGTTCGTCAGAACCACTTTTTTTTGATTCCATATATATGTGTTAGCATACGGTATTTGTTTTTCTCTTTCTGACTTGCTTCACTCTGTATGACACACTCTAGGTCCATCCACCTCACTACAAATAACTCAATTTCGTTTCTTTTTACGGTGGAGTAATATTCCATTGTATATATCTGCCACATCTTCTTTAACCATTCACCTGTCGATGGACACTCAGGTTGCTTCCATGTCCTTGCTATTGTAAGTACAGCTGCAATGAACATTGTGGTACATGACTCTTTTTGAATTATGGTTTTCTCAGGTATATGCCCAGTAGTGGGACTGCTGGGTTGTATGGTAGTTCTATTTTTAGATTTTTAAGGAACTTCCATACTGTTCTCCATAGTGGCTGTATCAATTTACATTCCCACCACCAGTGCAAGAGGGTTCCCTTTTCTCCACACCCTCTCCAGCATTTATTGTTTCTAGATTTTTTGATGATGGCCATTCTGACCAGTGTGAGATGATATCTCATTGTAGTTTTGATTTGCATTTCTCTAATGATTAATGATGTTGAGCATTCTTTCATGTGTTTGTTGGCAATCTGTATATCTTCTTTGGAGAAATGTCTATTTAGGTCTTCTGCCCATTTTTGGATTGGGTTGTTTGTTTTTTTGATATTGAGCTGCATGAGCTGCTTGTAAATTTTGGAGATTAATCATTTGTCAGTGGCTTCATTTGCAAATATTTTCTCCCATTCTGACGGTTGTCTTTTCGTCTTGTTTATGGTTTCCTTTGCTATGCAAAAGCTTTTAAGTTTCATTAGGTCTCAGTTGTTTATTTTTGTTTTTATTTCCATTTCTCTAGGAGGTGGGTCAAAAAAGATCTTGCGGTGATTTATGTCATAGTGTTCTGCCTATGTTTTCCTCTAAGAGTTTTATAGTGTCTGGCCTTACATTTAGGTCTTTAATCCATTTTGAGTTTATTTTTGTGTATGGCGTTAGGGAGTGTTCTAATTTCATTCTTTTACATGTAGTTGTCCCGTTTTCCCAGCACCACTTATTGAAGAGGCTGTCTTTTCTCCATTGTATATTCTTGCCTACTTTATCAAAGATAAGGTGACCATATATCTGCGTGGGTTTATCTCTGGGCTTTCTATCCTGTTCCATTGATCTATCGTTCTGTTTTTGTGACAGTACCATACTGTCTTGATTACTGTAGCTTTTTTAGTATAGTCTGAAGTCAGGGAGCCTGATTTCTCCAGCTCTGTTTTTCTTTCTCAAGACTGCTTTGGCTATTTGGGGTCTTTGGTGTTGTCATACACATTGTGAATTTTTTTGTTCTAGTTCTGTGAAAAATGCCATTGGTAGTTTGATACGGATTGCATTGATTGCTTTGGGTAGTATAGTCATTTTCACAATGTTGACTCTTCCAATCTGAGAACATGGTATATCTCTCCATCTGTTTGTATCATCTTTAATTTCTTTCATCAGTGTCTTATAGTTTTCTGCATGCAGGTCTTTTGTCTCTTTAGGTAGATTTATTCCTAAGTATTTTATTCTTTTTGTTGCAATGGTAAATGGGAGTGTTTCCTTAATTTCTCTTTCAGATTTTTCATCATTAGTGTATAGGAATGCAAGAGATTTTTGTGCATTAATTTTGTATCCTGCTACTTTACTGAATTCATTGATTAGCTGTAGTAGTTTTCTGGTGGAGTCTTTAGGATGCTCTATGTATAGTATTATATCATCTACAAACAGTGACAGCTTTACTTCTTCTTTTCCAGTTTGGATTCCTTTTATTTCTTTTTCTTCTATGATTGCTGTGGCTAAAACTTCCAAAACTATGTTGAATAACAGTGGGGAGAGTGGGCAACCTTGTCTTGTTCCTGATCTTATTGGAGATGGTTTCAGTTTTCACCATTGAGAACGATGTTGGCTGTGGATCTCTCATACATGGCCTTTATTATGTTGAGGTAATTTCCCTCTATGTCTACTTTCTGGAGAGTTTTTATCATTAATGGGTGTTGAATTTTGTCGAAAGCTTTTACTGCATCTATTGAGATGGTCATATGGTTTTTCTCCTTCAATTTGTTAATACGGTTTATCACATTGATTGATTTGCGTATATTGAAGAATCCTTGCATTCCTGGGACAAACCCCACTTGATCATGGTGTATGATCCTTTTAATGTGCTGTTGGATTCTGTTTGCTAGTATTTTGTTGAGGATATTTGCATGTATGTTCATCAGTGATATTGGCCTGTAGTTTTCTTTCTTTGTGACATCTTTGTCTGGTTTTGGTATCAGGGTGATGGTGGCCTCGCAGAATGAGTTTGGGAGTGTTCCTCCCTCTGCTATATTTTGGAAGAGTTTGAGAAGGTAAGGTGTTAGCTCTCCTCTACGTGTTTGATAGAATCCGCCTGTGAAGCCATCTGGTCCTGGGCTTTTGTTTGTTGGAAGATTTTTAATCACAGTCTCAATTTCAGTGCTTGTGATTGGTCTGTTTACATTTTCTATTTCTTCCTGCTTCAGTCTCAGAAGGTTGTGCTTTTCTAATAATTTGTCCATTTTTCCAGGTTGTCCATTTTATTGGCATATAGTTGCTTGTAGTAATCTCTCATGATCCTTTGTATTTCTGCAGTGTCAGTTGTTACTTCTCCTTTTTCAAGACTTTTGAGTCTTCTCCCTTTTTTCCTTGATGAGTCTGGCTAACAGTTTATCAATTTTGTTTATCTTCTCAAAGAACCAGCTTTTAGTTTTATTGATCTTTGCTATCATTTCCTTCATTTCTTTTTCATTTATTTCTGATCTGATCTTTATGATTTCTTTTCTTCTGGTAACTTTGGGGTTTTTTTGTTCTTCTTTCTCTAATTGCTTTAGGTGAAAGGTTAGGTTGTTTATTTGAGATGTTTTTTGTTTCTTGAGGTAGGATTGCATTGCTATAAACTTCCCTCTTAGAACTGCTTTTGCTGCATCCCATAGGTTTTGGGTTGTTGTGTTTTCATTGTTATTTGTTTCTAGGTATTTTTTTTATTTCCTCTTTGACTTCTTCAGTGATCTCTTGGTTGTTTAGTAGTGTATTGTTTAGCCTCCATGTGTTTGTAATTTTTACAGAATTTTTTCCCTGTAATTGACATCTAATCTCATAGTGTTGTGGTCAGAAAAGATACTTGTTAAGATATCAATTTTCTGAAATTTACCAAGGCTTGGTTTGTGACTCAAGAGACGATCTATCCTGGAGAATGTTCCATGAGCACTTGAGAAGAAAGTGTATTCTGTTGTTTTTTGATGGAATGTCCTATAAATATCAATTA
This sequence comes from Leucopleurus acutus, assembly GCF_964270905.1. Taxonomy (NCBI): domain Eukaryota; kingdom Metazoa; phylum Chordata; class Mammalia; order Artiodactyla; family Delphinidae; genus Leucopleurus; species Leucopleurus acutus. The sequence goes on along the minus strand of NC_139148.1, from coordinate 41,999,806 downwards.
ACTCTATCTTGTTTAATGTATCATTTAAAGCTTGTGTTTCCTTATTTATTTTCATTTTGGATGATCTGTCCATTGGTGAAAGTGGGGTGTTAAAGTCCCCTAATGTGATTTTGTTACTGTCAATTTCTCCTTTTATGGCTGTTAGCATTTGCCTTCTGTACTGAGGTGCTCCTATGTTGGGTGCATAAATATTTACAATTGTTCTATCTTCTTCTTGGTTTGATCCCTTGACTATTATGTACTGTCCTTCTTTCTCTCTTGTAACAGTCTTTATTTTAAAGTTTATTTTGTCTGATATGAGAATTGCTATTCCAGCTTTCTTTTGATTTCCATTTGCATGGAATATCTTTTTCCATCCCCTCACTTTCAGTCTACACGTGTCCCTAGGTCTGAAGTGGGTCTCTTGTAGACAGCATATATATGGGTCTTGTTTTTGTATCCATTCAGCCAGTGTATATCTTTTGGTTGGAGCACTTAATCCATTTACATTTAAGGTAGTTATCGATAGGTATGTTCCTATTACCATTTTCTTAATTGTTTTGGGTTTGTTATTGTAGGTCTTTTCCTTCTCTTGTGTTTCCTGCCTAGAGAAGTTCCTTTAGCATTTTTTGTAAAGCTGGTTTGGTGGTGCTGAATTCTCTTAGCTTTTGCTTGTCTGTAAAGGTTTTAATTTCTCCATCGAATCTGAATGAGATCCTTGCTGGGTAGAGTAATCTTGGTTGTGGTTTTTTTCCCTTTCATCACTTTAAACATGTTCTGACACTCCCTTCTGGCTTGCAGAGTTTCTGCTGAAAGATCAGCTGTTAACCTTATGGGGATTCCTTTGTATGTTATTTGTTGTTTTTCCCTTGCTGCTTTTAATATTTTTTCTTTGTATTTAATTTTTGGTAGTTTGATTAATATGTGTCTTGGCGTGTTTCTCCTTGGATTTATCCTGTATGGGACTCTCTGTGCTTCCTGGAATTGATTGACTGTTTCCTTTCCTGTATTAGGGAATTTTTCAACTATAATCTCTTCAAATATTTTCTCCATCCCTTTCTTTTTCTCTTCTTCTGGGCCCCCTATAATTCGAATGTTGGTGTGTTTAATGTTGTCCCAGAGGTCTCTGAAACTGTCCTCAATTCTTTTCATTCTTTTTTCTTTATTCTGCTCTGTGGTAGTTATTTCAACTATTTTATCTTCCAGGTCACTTATCCGTTCTTCTGACTCAGTTATTCTGCTATTGATTCCTTCTAGAGAAATTTTAATTTCATTTATTGTGTTGTTCATCATTGTCTGTTTCCTCTTTAATTCTTCTAGGTCCTTGTTAAACGTTTTTTGTGTTTTCTCCATTCTATTTCCAAGATTTTGGAATCACTGTTACTATCATTACTCTGAATTCTTTTTCAGGTAGACTGCCTATTTCCTGTTCATTTGTTTGGTCTGGTGGGTTTTTACCTTGCTCCTTCGTCTGCTGTGTGTTTCTCTGTCTTTTCATTTTGCTTAACTTACTGTTTGGTGTCTCCTTTTCACAGGCCGCAGGTTCGTAGTTCCTGTTGTTTTTGGTGTCTGCCCCCAGTGGCTAAGGTTGGTTCAGTGGGTTGTGTAGGCTTCCTGGTGGAGGGGACTGGTGCTTATGTTCTGGTGGATGAGGCTGGATCTTGTGTTTCTGGTGGGCAGGACCCTGTCTGGTGGTGTGTTTTCGGGTGTCTGTGACCTTATTATGATTTTAGGCAGCCTCTCTGCTAATGGGTGGGATTGTGTTCCTGTGTTGCTAGTTGTTTGGCATAGGGTGTCCAGCACTGTAGCTTGCTGGTCGTTGAATGGAGCTGGGTCTTGGCATTGAGATGGAGATCTCTGGGAGAGCTTACGCCATTTGATATTACATGGAGCTGGGAGGTCTCTGGTGGACCAACGTCCTGAACTCGGCTCTCCCACCTCAGAGGCACAGGACTGACACCCTGCCGGAGCACCGAGACCCTGTCAGCCAAATGGCTCAGAAGAAAAGGGAGGAAAAAAGAAAGAAAGAAAGAAAGAAATAAAATTAAATTAAAATAAAAAATTTAAAAACTATTAAAAATTAAAAGAAATTAAAAAGTAATAAAAAAGAAAGAAGAGAGCAACCAAACCAAAAAACAAATCCACCAATGATAACAAGTGCTAAAAACTATAGTGTAAAAAAAAAACAACCAGACAGAACCCTAGGACAAATGGAAAAGCAAAGCTATACAGCCAAAATCACACAAAGAAGCATACACATACACACTTGCAAGGGAATTTTTGCAAGGGAAAAAGGAAAATAATATATATCTTTTGGGAAGTCTGAGGTCTTCTGGCAGCGTTCAGTAGGTGTTCTGTAGGAGTTGTTCCACATGTAGATGTACTTCTGATGTATTTGTGGGGAGGAAGGTGATCTCCACGTCTTACTCCTCCACGATCTTGAAGGCCTCTTCCTACTCTTATTCTTTTTTTTTTTTTGCGGTATGCGGCCCTCTCACTTTTGTGGCCTCTCCCTTTGCAGAGCACAGGTTCTGGACGTGCATGCTCAGCAGCCATGGCTCACAGGCCCAGCTGCTCCACGGCATGTGGGATCTTCCCGGAGCGGGGCACAAACCCATGTCCCCTGCATCGGCAGGCGGACTCTCAACCACTGCACCACTAGGGAAGCCCCCTCCTCTTATTCTTAAGTTGCATTTTATTCTCACACATTTGGCTTTACTTTATTTGTAAGTTATTAACCCCTGGATTCCTAGGCTTGGTTTTAGCAGTGGCTTCACTTCTCACTTTACTTAACACTTAAATGTATATAAAATGTCTAACATAAATAGAACTTAACTTCTAACCCTCTGCTGTATTGGACAATATTTAGATCACCAGCACCAATATTCATTGTAAAAAATTTGCTCCTGCAATAGAAAGCTTCTCTACACCTTTCCTGAGCCCATATATTCAATGAACAGTACATAAATGGAGAGTCATCAGTCTAGAAAGAACTGTACATGCAAGCTGGCATTCTCTTTGCCACTCAAAAAAATGCCTCACAAAAGTTCACTTTATTCCCAAATAAAATGACATGTTCATATCCTCTTCCTCCATTCCTGCTTAGCATCTTCTTTTGTGCCATTTAAAAATGTATGTATGCTTCATCAAATAGTTTGAGTCTTTTATTTTGAAAATTAATCTGATCATATTGTTAGTGAGACTTTTTTCTGAACCTCAGAAGCAGACACCCTATGTGCTATTCATTTTGCTAATCATTTTAATAGACTAATAGCAGCCAAAATAAATAATGTTTTAAAAATAGAAACAATGCATAGACAGTAAACTTTTAAATATTTGATTCCATTGTCTTTACTTTCCAATTGCAGTCTATGTTCCATTGAATTCCTCTTAGTAGAACTTTTAAAAACCCTTCTGAAATAGAGCAAAATACTCATATTCTTGTCCCCCACAAATTTGTTTAGTTAATATTGGTATTTTCTTTGTGCTTAGTATTTGGATAATGAAAATAAGATACAGGCTCTTATTTTCAGGGACTTTCAAAATTACTAGGGGCAGAAGCATCTGAGTGTTGGGGGAACAGAAACGGAAAAGAGCAATTACTTTGGAGTAGGTAAGGGGAGTTTTATGTAATAGACGATAACCTGAGATGAAACAAAATGAAAGTATCTATTGCCTAGATAGGCAAAGCACAAAATAATAAAGAGCCTAGATGCAGAGACGAACTTTATATTTGGTAGGCATTAAAGACAAGGTGAAAATCTGAGGAAAGCATGAATTAAGGAAACTGCACAGATACAACTTTTATTGGAAATAAATGGCCATGTTGTAGGTGGCACTGAGAGAAGAGCTACTGGTCATGTATTATATAACATGGAGTAATTGACACAGGAAACTATATTCAATATCCTGTGATAAACTATAATAGACAAGAATATGAAAAAGTATATATGTATAACAATCACTGTCTTATATAGCATAAATTAACACAATGTTGTAATCAACTATACTTCAATAAAATAAATTTTAAAAAATAAAATCATTTGGACTGCAAAAAAGTTAATATTTAATATTAATAGCTTTACTTCATAAAGCTAATGGCAAAGAAAAATGCAGTGTCTCAGGTAATGAAATCTATCAGTGGCATTTAAGATGAACTAGAAACAAGAATGGAATCTGCAAATCCAAGCATAAGAAAATACAGACTTGCTCTAGGTGATGATACTAGGAGTTAAGATGAGAGGATATCTAAATAGTATTCTTTTAAAAAGAAAAAAAAGGAATTGCAGAGTAATGAGTAGGAGAAGATAGCTAAGAGGGAAGAAACAAGAAACAGCAGAATCTGACAAAGTTTGGAATGTTGAAGATTCCTGATTTGGGCAATGATAATGCCAATTTCTCACATACTAAGTAAGGATGAATAAAGTAGAATATTCTGTGGGAATTGTCTAATATGTAGGTAAGTGTGGTACTAAAGCCCAGTTATAATATAGCAACTAGTGGTGCCAATATGGAACTCTTAAGAATACAAATAAAAAGCTTAAGTGTTCAGAATCTTTTGAATTAATTACTACGGGAACAAATATCCAGAAGCCAGTAAACAACATCCATAGCCAGTGGCATCTCAGTGGGGGGAAAAGGCTCAATGGAAAAGGAAGTGACCAAATTAGGTTCAAGTCAAGAATAGAAAAAACTATATGGTTAGACAAGATAAAATAATAGGAACAAGAAATTCACAGGAGAGGAAACCCAAATGGATAACAGATATTAAAAAGGGGAAAAATCCCACAATACCACTTTACATCCATTAGATTGGCCACAAAATAAGAAATCTGGGTAATGCCAAGTACTGGCATAGATGTGGTGAAATGGGCACACTTGTGTACAGCATGTATACTCCAATGATCAAGCAATACCATTCCTATATAAATATCTCCAAGGAGTAATCTCACAGGCTCATGAGATGATCTGCATAAGAAATTCTTCATTTATTGAGGTATAATTTCTATACAGTAAAATGCAGATGTTAAATGTAGAACTCATGAGTTTTTTCATATTATACCCCATGTAACCACCACCTAGATGAAAATATAAAATATTTTAATTATCCCAGGAAGTTTCCTTGTGGTCCTTCCCAGTGAATTACTGACCTCCAGAGGTGACCACCATTCTGACCATGATGATACCTTTGCAAGAAGAGTAATTTTTTATTCTAATATAGTTCAATTTACTATCAAATGAGGTGGAAAATATTATTTTTTTGTTTTTGTTGTTCTCCAAAGGAACTTGTACGATACTGGTATTATTTCTTTAAACGACAGGAAGAATTTACCAATGGAGAGAGGTTTTAAATTCTAGGTTAAACTTCTTTAATAGATAAAAAGACTACTAAAATTTTTCTCTTTCTGTTTGTGACATTTCTTATAACTTGTGTTTTTCTAGGACTGTGTCCATTTCGTCTCAGTTATCAAATTTGTTAGCATAAAGTTCATCATAATATCTTCTTAATATCCAGTGATACAATCCCCCCTGGTCACCAGAACCAGGTGCTCCAGGGGTATCCTCTGTGTGGGCTGCATGTACTCACCTGTTGTGGTTGGGCCATGATTGCTGTGAGCATGCTGGAGGGTGGAATGGCCCCCTGGAGCAGGACCCACTTTGGGGGGGCACTGGGGCCAGCTGAGGCTGCCCACTGGGTGGAGTGGGGTGGGTCCTTAGAGGAACACTGGGTGCATGGTGTTAGTGAGGCTAATGGAGAGTGGGAGAGTGACAGAAATGGTACCTGCCAGCACCAGGCCAGCTAGGTGGAAGGAGAGTAAAAAAAAATGCACTAGCACTTCTGTCCTTAGAGAAAGTTCCACTAAATCCCTGCCCCTCTGGCACATGCTCTAAAATTAGTCAGTGAATCTCATTCTCGTATAACCCAGGCACTTTCAAGCTGCTACCTCTGCAATGGGACTCAGAGAGAGTAAGTCTGTATGTGAGCCCTTCAAGAGTGGAGTCTTAGTTTCTGACAGCCCTCCAGCTTTCCCAGATGTAAGCCCCACTGGTTTTCAAAACCAGATGTTGGGGGACTTGTCTTCCTAGTGCAGGTATCCTGGGCTGGAGAGTGCAACGTGGGGCTTGGACCCCTCACTTTTCAAGGGGGACCTCTGCAGTTATGATACCTTCTTGCTTGTGGGTCATCATACTGGGTGTGTGGGTTCTGAATAGACTGTGTCTCTGACCCTACTACATATCTCAATGTGGCCTTTTCTTTATATCCTTAGTTGTAGAAAATCTGTTCTGCTAGTCTTCATGTCATTCTCGAAGATAGTTAGTTGTTCTCTGTGTAGCTGTAATTTAAGTGTGTTTGTGGGAGGAGATGAGCTCAGGATTTTCCTACTCTACCATCTTGATATAAAGCAATAAATTTCTATCTGGGTGGTACTTCAGCTTCATCCCACAAGTTCTGATGTGTCATATTTTTTTTTTGTTTGTTTGCGGTACGCGGGCCTCTCACTGTTGTGGCCTCTCCCATTGCGGAGCACAGGCTCTGGACGCACAGGCTCAGCGGCCATGGCTCACGGGCCCAGCCGCTCCGTGGCATGTGGGATCTTCCCGGACCGGGGCACGAACCCGTGTCCCCTGCATCGGCAGGCGGACTCTCAACCACTGCACCACCAGGGAAGCCCTGATGTGTCATATCTTCATTATCATTCTGCTCAAAATATTTTCTAATTCCACTGTGGTTTTTTTCTTTGACTTATGAGCTATGTGTATATATGCTGCTTACTTTCTAAACATTTGGATATGTTCTAATTGTCTCTCTGTTCAGAGTTTTGATTTATTTCAACAATAACTAGAGAACATATAATGTATGATTTCAATCCTTTGAAATTTGTTGCAATTAGCTTTATGTCCCAAAATAGGGTCTATTTTGGTCAGTGTGCCACATGCACTTGAAAAGAACGTGTAATCTACAGTTGTGGGATGGAGTGACCTATGTATGTCAGTTAGGTCATACTGGTTTATTGTGTTCAAATCCTCTACATCTTTACAGACTCTTTTGTCTGTAAACAGATAAAAATCAATTACTGAGATAGGCATATCAAAATCTCCAACTATGATTGTGTATTTATCTTTCCTTTTAGTATAATCCATATTTTCTGTATATATTTTGAGGCTATGTTATTAAGTGCATACAAATTTATATTTTTGTAATCCTGTTGAATTGAAATTTTATCAATTTCAGAGAAAGAGGGCACATTACTGAAGATACAACAGACATTAAAATGATAATACAGGAATATTATGAAACAACTGAATGTCAAATATTGACAACTTAGATAAAATGCACAAACTCCTTGAAAGAAAAATTATCAAAACAAGAAGAAATAGAAAATGTGAACATTCCTATATCTATTAAAGAAACTGAATTTGAAATTAAAGATAATCCCACAAAGAAAACTTCAGACCCAGATGAGTTCACTGGTAAATTTTATCATATATTTAAGGAAAAATTATAAAATTTAAAGCAATCTTATACAAAATCACCGAACAGAGGAGTGAACTTTGAAAAATCCTAGCAAATATAGCAATTTTACACAAACTCTTCCAGAAGACAGAGCAGGCATGGAATTTCAACTCATTTTATGAGGTTAGCATTAACATGATACTGAAATCAAAGATGAAAAAAATCCCCCCAAACTAAAGATTAATATCTCTCAGAAACATAAGAGATAAAAACCCTTACCAAATACTAGCAAATTGAATCAAGAAATACATGAAAGAAGATAATACATCATGATCAAGTAAGGTTTATCCTGGGAATGCAAGGTCAGTTTAACATCTGAAAATCAGTGAAATTCATCACATTACCAGAATAAAATGTTCATATCAATAAATGCAGAAAAAGCATTTTGAAAATCTCATATCCATTCATGTTAAAAACTCTTCAAACTAGGAATAAAAATAAATTGCCACAAATTAATTAAGGAAAACCACAGCTAATATTCTTAATGCTGAAAGACTGAAAGACTTTGCCTTCAGATTGGGGACAAGATAAAATAAAAATAAAGGGCATGCAGACTAAAAAGGAAATGATAAAAAGACATGACAATGGATACAGAAAATTTTAAGGAATTTACAAAAAGACTCACTAGAATTAATGAGTGAATTTATTAGCAAGGTCTCAGAATACAGGGTAAATGTACAAGGATCAACTGTAAGAGTTCCACTTCTAGTATGGAGAAGTAACCTCCTAAACAAAAATTCTTCTACAGACAGTAACTGTAAGCTCTAGAGAAACAAAACAAAATATGTATTGGTAGACTGAATAAAAGCAAGCAGATTTTGGAGAGAAGTCAGAAGTTAGAGGAAGTCTGAACAGAGATCTGAGTTGCTATCCACCTTAGGTGAGACAGCATCTCCGATTTGAGTATAACCTGGTTAATTGCCTACTGTGAGAAAACGCAGAACAGTGTAACAGAATATAGTGTTACTACAACATAACACTGATAATGTTCAAGATACAATCCAAAATTACTCAATATATGATGACCTAGAAAAATGTTCTTTTGGTCACTCTCCAGTGTCTTCAGTAGTTTTTAAAATATATTTTCCAGAATTAACAGTTTGGGGGCTTCCCTGGTGGCACAGTGGTTGAGAGTCCGCCTGCCAATGCAGGGGACACGGGTTCGTGCCCCAGTCTGGGAAGATCCCACATGCCGCGGAGCGGCTAGGTCTGTGAGCCATGGCTGCTGAGCCTGTGCGTCTGGAGCCTGTGCTCCGCAATGGGAGAGGCCACAACAGTGAGAGGCCCACGTACCGAAAAAAAAAAAAAAAAAAAAGAGATGGATAGAATTAACAGTTTTGATCTGTTAGATGGGTTGGTCCAATGGAAACAATTCAGTCCTACTATGGCTCGTGTTAATTTTTGTATATAGTGTGAGGTTTGGGTCAAGGTTTTTTCCTTCCATTTGATACTAATATCCATTTGTTCAAGTGCAATTTGTTCAAAAGATGTTCCTTTCTCCCACTGAATTGTATTTGCACCTTTCTCAAAACTCAGCTGTCCATATACATGTGGGTCTCTTTTTGGACTCTCTTTTGTTCCATTTATATATCTGTTTGTCCTTACACCAATACGACACTGTCTGAATTACTGTAGCTTTATAGTAAATCTGAACATTAGGTAGTGTAAATCTTTCATACTTTTTCTTCTTTCTCAAGACTGTGTTGGCTATTCTAGGTCCTTTGTATATCCATATAAACTTTAAAATCTCCTTGTCAGTTTTTATCCCCTATAATTACAAATAATTGATTGAAAAAGTAGAATATAATTCCATAAAGCAACAGATCTCAACAACACACAACAACTTTAAATCTATATATAGATTTTATATATATATATATATACAATATTAGTACACAACACCCATCAACAGCTAAATATATTCTTTTCTCAGACCACAACAGAATTAAATTAGACAACATAAAGGAAATAGACAAATTCCTTAAAAAATACAACTTACTATGTCTGACAAAAGAGGAAACAGAAAATCTGAATAGCCTTATGTCTATTAAAGAAATTGAATTTGTTATTAAAACTTTCTCATCAAGAAAATTCCAAGCCCGATGGTTTCACTGGTGAATTCCATGAAACAGTAAAAAAAGTAACAATCTTACACAAACTATTTCAGATAATAGAGAAGGGAAAACTTCACAACTCATTTTTTTTTGTGGCCAGCATAACCCTAATACTGAAACCTGACAAAGATATTGCAAAAGAAGAGAAAACTACAAACCAATATCACTCATGAAAAATGCCAATATTTTTTTAAAAATCAGTAAATAGAATCCAACAATGCATTGATATAATAAGGGTAGTAAATCAAAATCAACTAGTATTTATCTCAAAAATGCAAGGTCAATTTAACATTTGAAAATCAATAAATAAATTCACATATTAACAAAATAAAAGTGATCATATGATCACTCTAATAAGATGAAGAAAAAGCACTTGACAAAATACAATATGTAACCATGATAAGAGAAAACCTCTTCAATAAGCTAGGATTAGAAAGAACTTACATAACCTGATAAAGGGCAGCTTCAAAAAACCTACAGCTAACATCATACTTCATGGTACGAACTTTCTGCCCCAAATATCAGAACAAGGCAAGCATGCCCATGCTCAACACTTCTATTCAACATCAAACTAAAGGTCTTAGACTGTGAAATAAGGAAAGGAAAAGAAATAAAAACCATGAGATTGGAAAGGAAGAAGTAAAAGTGCCCTTAAAGTGATGATGATTACTTACATGAAAAACCCCAAGGAACCTACAAGAAAACTAATAGGTGGATTTAGAAATGCCTCAGGATACAAAGTCAACATACAAAAATAAATCACTAGCAATTTATACTAGCAATGAACAACCTGAAAATAAAAAAAACACAATGCCATTTATAATAGTATCAAAAAACATTAAATACTTAGGGATAAATTTAATGGAGGATACATAAAACTTCTAAACAGAAAGCTATAAAACATTGCTGAAAGAAATCAAAGGTCTAAATAGATGTAGGAAGTTGTCATATTCATGGATTCAAAGGCTCAATATTATTAAGATGTCAGTTCTCCTAAAATTGATCTACAGAATTAATACCAAAATCCCAGCAAGCTTTTTCAAAAAAATTACAAACTGATTATAAAATTTATATAGAAATGCAAATGACCTAGAAGAGCTAAAGTAATTTTTTTAAAAAGCCAAGCTGGAGAACTTACCCTACCTGACTTCAAGACTCATTATAAAAGCTACAGTAATTAAGTATGGGTCTGGCAAAAGGACAGTGTATTAACTATATTTTCTTATTTTCTGTATTCTTGATGCTCTGGCATCTGATGCCTTGCTGATCCTGGAGAGACTGCCCCTCCCAGGCCTAGTTATTTCCTAGAGGCAGTAAATGACTTCCCTTTAACGTACCTTTCATATGCAAAACAACCAATCCAGAGCCCATATCCACCAATTATCTCCTTCATCACGATCTCACAGGTTGAGCCACTAGCCCCATGCCCAAATCACTTCAGGGCTGGGTACCAGGCAACTCCCTACACCCCAGAGCCAGCTGAAATTACTCAAACTAGCTAATTCTAAACCTCCCCAGCCTGATTACTCTGGCTCACCCATTATTTCCATGAAAATCACAATAAAGTCTCTTGCCCATGCTTCCTCCTCACAAATTCTACCTCGTGATTGACCCTGGTGCTCCCTGGTGTGACCCTACGTGGTGTGGCATGCCTCCTCCTCTTGAGAACTGTGAGTTACAAACTATTTTCAATGGCAGTTGTCTCTGGATCTGTTGACCTCACCATACATAAATAATAATAAAACCTTCATTTTAAACCAGAAAGACATATAGATCAATTGAACAGAATAGAGAATCCAGAAATAGGTTCACATATATGAAATCAATTGATCTTAATAAATGTGCCTAGGAAATTCAGTGGGAAAAAAGTCTCTTCAGCAAATGGTTCTAGAACAACTGAATGTGGTATTGAAAAAAATGAACATCAATCCTTACATTAAACACACAAAATGGATCATAGACCTAAACTGAAAAAGCTAAAATAATAAAACTTATAGAAGAAAATATGAGAAAATTTTTGTGACCTTGTAGTAGGCAAAGATTTCTTAAACAGATCACAAAAAATACTAAAAGTTTGAAAAAGATGATAAATTAGACTCCATCAAAATTAAAATATTTGCCTTTTGATAGGCAACGTAAGAAAATAAAATTGCAAGGCACAAACGGACTCACAGACTTAGAGAATGAACTTATGGTTACCAGTGGGGGGCAGGGTGGAGGGAAGGGATAGTTAGGGAGTTTGGGATTGACATGTATACGCTGCTATATTTAAAAAGGATAACCAACAGGGACCTACTGTATAGCACAGGGAACTCTGCTCAATGTTATGTGGCAGCCTAGATGGGAGGGGAGGCTGGGGGAGAATGGATACATGTATATGTATGGCTGAGTCACTTTGCTGTGCACCTGAAACTATCACAGCATTGTTAATTGGCTATACTCCAATATAAAATAAAAGTTAAAAAAATATTTTAAAAAATTGCAAGGCACAGATTGGAACAAAATATCAGTGATACATATATCTGGCTTAGGAGTTGTATAGAGCAAATATAAACAACTCTTAAAACTCAATACAAAGAAGACAAACAACCCAATAAAAAATGGGAAAGATATTTGAATAGACAACTCACAAAAATGTACAAATGGTCAATAAGCACATGAAAAGATACTTAACATCATTACTCATCAGAGGAATGCAACTTAAACTCATACATCCACTATAATAGCAAAGATTAAAGAGACTGATGATAGCAAGTGTTGGTGAGGATTTGGAACAACAGAAATTCTCATGTATTGCTGTTAGGAATGTAAAATAATACAGCCACTTTGGAAGACAGTTTGGCAATTATAAGAAATTATAAGAAAGGTAAGCAAACACTGATTATATTATACCAGCAACTCCACTCCTAGGTGAGTTATGCAAGAGAAATGTAAACATATGTTCACACAAAGACATATCAGAATGTTCACTGCAGCTTTATTCATAATAACCAAACAATGACCACCTGTCATCAACAGGTATAGAGATAAACAAATTACAGTATAGTCATACCACGGAATAGTATTCACTATTTAAAAGGAACAAATTAGTGATACACTCAATAACATGAATGAATTGCAAAATCATTATGCTGAACAAATAAAGTCAGACGCCAAAGGGTATATACAGTATGATTCCATTTATATGAAACCCTAATAAAGACAAATCTAATCTATAATAACAAAAAGCATGCCAATGGTTGCCTGGGGCCGAAGTGGTGTTGAGTATTAACTTCAAGGGGCATGAAGGTGCATTCTGTGTGATGGAATGTAATATGTCATGATTGGGGTGGTGGTTATATCAGTGTGTACCTTTGTCAAAACTCAGGAAACTGTACTCTTAAAATGGATACATTTTATGGTATGTAAATTATACCTTAATAAAGCTGATTTTAAAAGAAAAAATGCTAGGTGACAGGGATCATAAAGTCAGAAGGTGGGAGAGAGGCGTGAGATAGGGAAGATGGAGAGAAGTGAGGAATCTAAAGGCAATACCTACAAAGAGAAAAGAAGGTGAGGCTGGTTGTAGATGACAGTTTATTGGTATCTTAGAGTGAGAAGATGAAAATGAGATGGAGAAGAAGGTGAAAGGGCACCAGGGAGAACAGGAGTGAGGCAACCAACTGATCTTCAAAGATGGTAAATCCATTAAAACCTGAATGTATATGATAAGGATCTAAGACCCTGGGAGTGGGGTTTCGGTACTAAAGCATAAAAATGTGATGGAAGGAGAGAATATCCAAGAAAACCAGATCCATACTGAGGAAGCCTGTCATATGATCGAGACTATACATATTGCAGCAATCCTCCTGGAGGAAAGCCAAGCCAAGAAGACAGTTGATAACAGTAAGGGAAATAAAGGGAGAGAGCAATTTGGTACCAGAGAGGCCAATGTTATCTATTTTCAAGAAGTCTCTAAAGTTTTGAACCTTCAGTGGGAAGCACCCGCATAGCACAGGGAGATCAGTTTGGTGCTTTGTGACCACCTAGAGGGGTGGGAAGGGAGGGTGGGAGGGAGGGAGACGCAAGAGGGAAGAGATATGGGGATACATGTATATGTACAGCTGATTCACTTTGTTGTAGAGCAGAAACTAACACACCATTGTAAAGCAATTATACTCCAATAAAGATGTTAAAAAAAAAAAGGGTAGCAATCATAGCCTTTTACAAGTATCAGCCTCAAGTATTTCCATGTCTCCCTTCTGCCCGGATCACACTCGCTCACCTGAGCAGCTCTGATGTGGGGTTTCCTCCTCCAACGTCCAAGGCTCCTCTCCTTGCTCCAACTTGAAGATGACCTCAGGCTTGGGAATTTCACACCCTGTTAACAGGAAATGATAGAAAATGGGGTCCAGCTAATTGCTTTCCATTTGTTCTTTGGAAAAGTGACCACATTTCATTAGGACAAGAGTAATAAGCGCAAAGGTGCAAAGGGAATGAAGAATCTCAGACCAATCAAGGATGACACCATCACACATTTCAGATGCCCCAGAGCACTCAGCAGCTGAGGATGGAAGCAGCCTCTCTGAGGTTCTGTGTTAGTTCCCTTAGGGCTGCTCTAACAAAGTACTGAAAACTGGGTGGCTTAAAACAATAGGAAGGTATTGTCTCATATTTCTGGAGGCTAGAAATCTCAAATCAAGGTGTTAGCAGGGTCATGTTCTCTCTGGCAGATATAGGGGAGAATCCTTCCTTGCATCTTCTAGCACTTGTGCTTGCCAAAAATCTTTAGCATTCCTTGGCTTGTAAACGCATTTTACTCCAGTCGCATGGCTGTCTTCTCCCTGTGCGTCTCTTCTCATTGTCTTCCCTCTATGTGTGCCTATTTCAGTGCCCAAATTTCCCTTTTTTGTAAGGATACCACTCAATTAGGGCCCACACCAATGACCTCATCTTAACTTGATCCCCTCTGTAAAGATTACTACTTGCAAATAAGGGCACATTCTGAGGTACTGGGGGTTAAGATTTTAACATATTTTTTTGAGGGGACACAATTCAACCCGTAAGAGCCGGCCCTCTGATGCCCCAAAATTCATGTCCTTCCCATGTGCAAAATACACTAACCCCATCCCAGCATCCCCCAAAGTCTTAATCATCCCAGCATCAACTCTTACGTCTAAAATCTCATCTAAACATCAACTCAAAGTCTCAAATCACATCATCTAAATCATCCAAATCTTACAGGTGAGACTTGAGTATGAGTCATTCTGGGACAACATTCCTCTCCATGCAAACCTGTGGAAACAGATGAGTTATCTGCTTCCAAAATACAGTGGTGGGACAGGCAGAGGATAGATGATACTCCCATTCCAAAAGGGAGAAATTAGAATTTAAAAAGGGATGGGAGGTCTCAAGCAAGTCTGAAACCTAGCAGGGCAAATTCCATTAGATTTTAAGGCTTCACAATAATTCTCATTGGTACAACACTCTGTCCTCCAAGCCCACGAGGGTGGTAGCCCCACCCACTCAGCCCCGGGCCAGGAGTGGCACCACTTACTATTACCACTAGTGACCCATTAGCAAAAATTTTGCTTCCTGTACCGGCAACCTTATGCTCTGCTGTTCTATATGTTTTAGTTCCAAAGGGAGGAACACTTCCACCGAGAGACACAACAATGATTCCCTTGAACTGGAAGTTAAGTCTGCCACCTGGACATCTTGGTCTTTTCATGTCCCTGAATCAACAGGCAAAGAAGGGAGTTACTGTGCTGGCTGTGGTGGTTGATCTTGACCACCAAGGGGAAACTGGACTGCTACATCATGATGGAGGTAAAGAAGAGTATGTCTAGAATACAGGAGACCCCATAAGGCATACTATCATGCCCTGTGATTAAAGTCAATGGAAAACTACAACAATTCAACTCAGGCAGCACTACTGATGGGCCAGACCCTTCAGGAATAAAGTTTTGGGTCATCCCACTTGGTAAAAAACCACAACCAGCTGAGGTGCTTGCTGAGAGCAAAGGGAACAAAAAACGGGGTAGTGGAAAAAGGAATTCTGCTTCAGGACTGCGACATAAGAAATCTGCCTAGTTTGCAGTCTGTGGCCGGCCCTGTGGATTTCAGACTCAAAAGTTCGACATCAACTCACCTGAGTTTCCAGCCTGCTGGCCTGCCCTTCAGACTTGCCAGTCCCCACAACTGGGTGAGCTGGTTCCTTAAAATATATCTCTCCCCCCTACTCTGTAGTTATGTACACACGTGCGCATGCACGTATGTGTATACTCTCTATATGTATATACCTGTATCCTATTGGTTCTATTTCTCTGCAGAACCATAATAGAGAGTGGCTCTAGAGGAACAGAATCTCAAGGATGAGTTTTCTGAATTAATTATGGGATTTCTAGAATTGATTCCTTATTCTGATTAGATTCAAAAGCACTAATGACTCTATTTCAGTAGTAAGGAGGGCACTAATAGTCCCTGGTGTAACATGGCAATAGAGATATGCAAAATATCAACACTGGATACTCCTAATCAAATGCTTGTAAGAAGTGAGGTTCTGGATAACCTTGTATTTGATACCTTGGAAATTTTTGTCAAACTTCCAAGTATAATAAGATTGCCTGGTTACTCCTAATTGCGCTGGATGAAGTGGGGAAAGAAAAGGATGAGCTCAGGGATTTGATTTTCCAGATCATGCATCGCATAAGTGACCTGAAAATTTCTCTGTCTGTCCTGAAAGTAACCCTTAGCTCCTATAGCTGCAGAGCTGAGATGGCTGAAAACCAAACCCAGAGGCTCATCCTGTGAGTGGCTAAATTACAACACAAATTGAATTCCCAACTTCACAGAGTGTCTGCTGTTAAAGGAGAGCATTGATGAGGAAGGAACGGGATCCTGAAAACTGGAATGGAGACATATGAGGACACTGAACTTCTAAATTCAGATGAGTCTTTGCCAGTAGAAGCAGCTCTTTTACCCTCAACTCAACTGAGAAGTTTAACCCTCCTCTGCCAGAGGAGCCTGCAGTGGGCTCCCCTGAGGGACTTGCCTTGTAAGGTACTGCTGGTTCCCCTCAGGACCTATGCCTACCACCCTTCTTTGCTTCCAGACCTATAACTAGACTTAAGTCTCATCAAGGCCCAAGGGTGAGGTACAGAGTGTGACCCATGAGGAGGCGTGAGATACTCCAAAAGAACTGCATGATTTGTCCAATCTATACGGACAGAAATCTGGGGAATATGTGTGGAAATGGATATTAAGAGTGTGGGATAATGGAAAGAACATGAAGTTGGATCAGGCCAAAATTATTGATATGTGTACACTAAGCAGATTCTGAATGTAATGTTGCCACTTGAGGGGTTAGGAAGGGCTGAAACAGTGTGTTTGGCTGGTTGGTTGAAACATGGACCAAAACATGGCCCACACTAAATGCAGCTGAAATGCCAGGACTACTTTGGTGTACTACAGAGGAAGGCATCCAAAGGCTTAGGGAGATTGGAATGTTAGAGTGGATTTATCGTGGAAGGTCTGCTCACTCACACTGGGAGGGTCCAGAGACACACCTGTCATGATGACTGTGACTAATAAATTTGTGAAGGGGCCCCGGGTAATCTGTGATTGCTCTTTGCTGCAAACTCCTTGCTGTAGGTCAGAAATTTCAGTGGGAACTTCTGCCAGTGAACTGGGAAACCTAAATGCAATGGGAGTAATTGGATCCTGGGGTGGCAGGGGCCAAACAGAGGCATTGAGTTGTCAAATGCAAGGTGGATGCGGTTACCACAGGGTCAAAGCAGTAATCAGAAAAGTCCGATTCACACATAAGAGTAGACATTTTTATAATACTGTTTTAATTCATTCTCCTACTCATTAGACTTCAGACATCTTTCAAAACAAACCTTTATCTTAGTGTTCCATTATTTAAGAGATAACCTTCTTTCAAGGCAGCAGAGTTAGGACAGTCTAAGAAAAGCAGGACAAAAACAGTATATGAACATTTAGCAAAGAACAGTTTTCAGATATTTATGAAACTATGCTACATACTCATATATTTACGTGTTATATGTCTATACCTCTCTATCCTTCTAACACTGTATGAGAATAGGGGAATAGCATTAAATATAACACCTGTTACAGAGTGGCTCATCTGCTCACAGACAGACATATCAACAAATTAAGAGCAAGGAAAGGGGAAATAAAAGAATACTGAGTATTCATTATGTACCAGACACTGCCCTAGGCACTTTAGATAAATTCATTCATTTCATCTTGAAAATAACTCTCCTCTTAGTCCCTTTAGATAAGGAAACTGAGGCTCAGAGAGGTAAAATTCCAAAATCACATAGCTAGTAAGAGGCTTAGTTATTCACTCAACAAGTGGCCGGGTGAAGATTTAAACTTCTTTCTCATATACCATACTATTGTCAAATAGGAAAAAATGCATACATGTCTTTAATATACATTAGAAATAAAACAAACTTTCTGTGCTGCCAAAAAAACAAACAAACAAACAAAAAGTCCAATTCACAGAGATCTATGGGGTTGGCTAGTTGATCCTGACATCCCTAGAAAAGAAATAGGTGGGCAATCTACTAAATTCTTACTTGATCTGTATAAGGAGAAGAGTCCTAGGTCAAGTGAACAGAGGTCTAACTTGAAACATCAAAACACAGAGTCCTGGCTCCTCAATCAATTCTCAGACTTGAGCCAGTTTATATACCCGGAATGAACACTTTTGAATGAAGGGGAGGCTGGGTCCCTGAAGGAAGGAACCCATGACACTGCCAAAAATTTATACTACTAACCTTTCTCCCAACCTTCCCTAAAGGGACCTATAGCCCTTTACAGGGTACCTGTGCGTTGGGGAAAAAAACAATGAGGCTTACCAGATATCACTGGACCCTGGCACTGAACTGACACTAATTCCAAAAGACCCAAAACATCACTGTGGCCCACCAGACAGCGTAGGGGCTTATAAAAGTGAAGTGATCAATGGAGTTTTCGCTCAGGTCCATCACACACAGTGGGCTCAGTGGATCCCCAAAGCCATCTTGCGGTTATTTCTCTGGTCCAGGAATGCATAACTGGAATACACATACTCAGCAACAGGCAGTATCCCCATATTGGTTTCCTGACCTATGGAGTGAGGCGTTTTATGGTGGGAAATGCCAAGTGGAAGCCACTAGAACTGCCTCTACCTCAGAAAATGGTAAACCAAAAGCAGTACCGCATTCTTGAAGGACTGCAGAGACTACTGCCACCATCAAGGACCTGAAGGATGCAGGGTGGTGGTTGCACTACATCCCTATTCACCGTGCCTATTTGGCCTGTGCAGAAGACAGTGGATTATCATAAACTCAACCTGCTAGTGACTCCAACAGCAGCTGCTGTACCAGATATGGTTTTGTTGCTTGAGCAAATGAACACACTCCTTGATACCGGGTATGTAGCTATTTATCTGGCAAATGCTTTTTTAAAAAACAATACCTGTTAGTCAAGACCAGCAGAAGCAGTTTTCTCTCCGTTAGCAAGGCCAGCTATACACCTTCACTGTCCTACCTCAGAGGCAGATCAACTCTCCAGTCCTATGTCATAATTTAGTCTGCAGGGATCTTGATCAACTTTCCCTTCCACAGGACATCACATCGGTCCATTACACGGATGATACTATGCTCATTAGACCTAGTGAGCAAGGAGGAGCAACTACTCTAGACTTATGGATAAGACATTTGTGTGGCAGAAGGTGGGAAATAAATCTGACAAAAATTTAGGGGCCTTCTATCGCAGTGAAATTTCTAGGGGTCCAGTGGTGTGGGGCATGTTGAGATATCCCTTCTAAGGTCTTGAAGAGTAAGTTTTTGTGTCTGGCTCTTCCATAAACAAAAGGAGGGGCAACACCTGCCTCCCAGTGCTGCTCGTAAGGGGCCCAAGGCCTTATGATGGAGGCCCAGCCTGTGGATGGTATGAGGCCAGGAGCCGCCCTTGGAGCACTGAGACTGGGTCCTCCCAGAGTCGTGTTCCTTGAGAATGTGCCTAAAGTGGGTAGTAAACTCCGTCTAAGGCTAAATACTGGCTCAAAATTGATAGTCAACAAGTACCATAAGGGAAAGTTGAAGAGAGAGTTCAAGAGAGCATGTTAAGAGGTGTGACCTCAGATCAGATGTGGCGACCTCACACCTGGGTGGTGGCCCTGCCCTCTTAGCTCTGGAACTAATTAGGTGGCTCACCTTCTGGAAACAAAGAGGTGACAGCCAGTCACCCTGCATCTCCCCAGTCTGTGCCCTCTGGGCCTGTGATGGCAGTGACAGCCCTGCTGGCTTCTGAACCATTTTGGGGGACATTCATCCCTTTTCTTGAAGGGTGTTCATAGCCAAATAGCTTTACTGGACTGTTTCCTGTCTGTAGAATCCCAGAACCCCAGCCTTCCTTCCTTTTTCCCTGCCTCCGTCCTCTTCAGCCCAAGCTGGCAGCGTTTCTTCTGAGATGGTTGACTGGATCCACAAATCATATACCTAATCTTTTTAGCAACTGGTTATCCAGCCACACCCTTGGTGCTCTTTCCAGAGTACACCTTCTTATATTTTACAGTATGGATAGGCTGAGAATTTTCCAAATCTTCATATTCTAGTTCCTTTTTACTAACAATTCCTTCTTCAATTTCTCTTTCCTCTAGCATTTTACTGTAAGTATGAAGCAGAAACCAAGCCCTGCCTTTAACACTTTGCTTAGAAATCTCCTCAGCTAAATATCCAAATTCATCACTCACGACTTCTGTTTTCTACCCAAGAGAACACAATTCAGCCAAATTCTCTGCCACTTTATAATAAGAATCACCTTTCCACTAGTTTCCAATTATATGTTCCTCACTTCCATCTGAGACCTCACCAAAAACACCTTTAACACTCCTATTTCTACCAACAGTTTCTCTGAGGCAATCTAGACATTTTCTATCAAGCACCTGAAAATCTTTCCAGGCTCTACCCATTGCCCAATTCCAAAGCCACCTCCATGGATTTTGTAGGTATTTGTTACGGCAGCACCCCGCTTCCCAGTACAGAAAGCTGTGCTAGTTTCCTAGGGCTGTTGTAACAAAGTACCACAAACTGGGTGGCTCAGAACAACAGAAATTTATTGTCTTGAAGTTCTGGAGGCCAGAAGTCTAAAATCAAGGTTTAAGCAGGGCCATGCTCTTTTTGAAGGTGCTAGGGAGGGAACTGTTCCATGCCTCACTCCTGGCTTCTCGTGGCCTCAGGCATTTCTTGGCCTATAGATGCATCACTCCAGTCACATGGTCATCTTTTTCTTGTATGTCTTCACATTGCCTTCCCTCTGTGTTTCTGTGTCTCTGTGTCTAGATGTCCCTTTTTTATAAGGATGCCAGTCATATTGGATTAGGGCCCATCTAATGACCCTGTTTTTGCTTGATTACTTCTGGATAGACCCTATTTCTAAATAAGGTCACATTCAGAAGTAGTGGGGGTTAGGGCTTCAACATATTTTCTTTGGGGGGGGGCCACAATTTTACCCATAACAAGGTCCTTGTAGGTTCACAGAGTGGCTCTGCTTACCCAGTGAGAGAAGGTGGCTATAGTTCTCCAGCATCACGTCCTGGTACAGGCGCCTTTGAGTAGAATCCAGCTGCTGCCACTCCTCCCTGCTGAAGTCCACAGTCACGTCCTCAAAGGACACTGACACCTGTAACAACACAATCCCGTTCAGGGTGACATGGTCAGCATGGCGGGATAGGGAAGAGATAGAAAATTGTTTTTAGTAACTTTTACCATAATATCCCATAGGGTATGCCTATTAAATACCTACTTATACATAATGTACAGAATACAAATATCTAATTGGAAATTTCTGCTATTCATTGTGTACAACACTCAGTCTTTCTTTCTTTCTTTTTTTTTTTTTTGGTATGCGGGCCTCTCACTGCTGTGGCCTCTCCCGTTGCGGAGCACAGGCTCCGGACGCGCAGGCTCAGCGGCCATGGCTCACGGGCCCAGCCGCTCCGCGGCATGTGGGATCTTCCCGGACCGGGGCACGAACCCGTGTCCCTTGCATCGGCAGGCGGACTCTCAACCACTGCGCCACCAGGAAAGCCCCTCAGTCTTTCATTTTTAAAAATAATATTTCCGTACAGGATTTGAACTTGATCCTATTTTGTTGCTCATTTTAATGGGAATTTGTGTTTTATAACTTTTAGAAGGAAGAATGTACATTTTTTTCACTTTACATAGCTCCCTCTACTGCTGCTTTCATTTAGTCTTCAAAAACATAGCCATTTTCTCTTGATGCCTTTTTTTTTGGCCAATTTTAATTTAATTCCATAGTGGTCAGAAAACATACTCTGTATGATTTCAACATATGTTCTATCCAGAAGAACGTTTCATGTGTCCCTGGAAAGGAATGCATATTCAGTTATTGGTGGGTGCAGTTATAATATATAAATCAACTTGATTGAGTGCTGCTGAAATTTTATATCACTTTACTCATTTGTCTTCTACTTGTTCAGCCAATTATTTGTCAACTTTTTGGTAAAAATTGACAGGGAGATGTTAAAAGTTTATATGGCTATGCAAAGGAACTAGAATACACAAAGCAAGGATTAGCATGGAGGATTTATACTATGCAATGTTAAGACTTACTTTAAAGCTACAATAATCAGACAGTGTGGTATTGATCTAAGTACAGACACATATATCAATGGAACAGAATAGAGAATCCAGAAACAGATCTGCACACATATGGACAACTGGTTTTTGACAAAGGTGCCAAAGGGGAAAGGGACAAAGGTGCCAAAGGGGGAAAGGAAAAGTCTTTTTTAAAAATTGTGCTGGAACAAATGGATATGAGTTTTGGAGGAAAAAAACAAACCTTGACCCACATCTCACACCATATACAAAAATTAACTTTAGTGTTCTCACCACACACACACACACACACACACACACACACACACACACTCAAACTAAGCAACTCTGTGAGGTGATGAATGTATTAAGTAACTCGACTGTGGTATAAAAACAAATATACAGATCAACAGAATAGAACAGAAAGCCCAGAAATCAACCCACACATATACAGTCAATTAACTTATGACAAAGGAGCCAAGAACATAAAATGGGGAAAGGACAGTCTCTTCAATATATGGTGTTGGGAAAACTGGACAGCCACATGCAAAGGAATGAAACTGGAACACTATCTTATACTACATGCAAAAAATAACTCAAAATGGATTAAAGACTAGAACATGAGATCAGAAATCATACAACTCCTAGATGAAAACATAGGTGGTAAGCTCCTTGACATAAGTCTTGGAGATAAATTTTTGGATTTGACACCAAAAGCAAAGGCAAGAAAAAACAAAAATAAACAAGTGGGAATATACCAAAGTAAAAATATTATGCACAGCAAATGAAACCTTCAACAAAATGACACAGCAGCCTACTGAATGGGAAAAAAAATTTGCAAATCATATATCTGATAAGGGGTTAATATGCAAAATATATAAAGAACGCATACAACTCAACAGCAAAAAACCCAAAAAAATCTGATTAAAAAACAGGCAGAGGATCTGAACAGACATTTCTCCAAAGAGATATACAGATGGCCAACATGTACAAGAAAAGGTGCTCAATATCACTAATCATCAGGGAAATGCAAATCAAACCCACAATGTGATATCACCTCATACCTGTTAGAGTGGCTATCATCAAAAAGACAAGAAATAACAAGTGTTAGTGAGAACACAGGAAAAAGGGAACCCTTGTGCACTGTTGGTGGAAATGTAAATTGGTGCAGCCACTATGGAAAACAAGATAGAGGTTCCTCGAAAAATTAAAAACAGAACTAGGTATGACACAGCACTTCCACTTCTGGGTATCTATCTAAAGAAGATGAATACATTAAATCAAAAAGATATCTGCACTCCCACGTTCACTGCAGCATTATTTACAATAGCCAAGATATAGAATCAACCTAAGCATCCATAAGTGGAAAAATGGATAAAGAAAATGTGGTGTGTGTGTATATACACACACACACATACACACACACACACATACACACACAATGGAATATTATTCAGCTATAAAAAAGATGGAAATATTGCCATTGCAACAACATGGATGGACCTTGAGGGCATTATGCTAAGTGAAATAAATCAGACAGAGAAAGAAAATTCCATATGATCTCACTTATATGTGGAGTCTAAGAAAAACAGAAAACAGAGCTCACAGATACAGAGAAGAGTTGGTGGTTGCCAGAGGCAGGAGTGGGTGGTGGGTGAAATGCGTGAAGGGGTCAAAAGGTACAAACTTCCAGTTATAAAATAAATAAGTCATGGGGATGTAATATACAGCATGATAACTATAGTTAATAATACTGTATTGCATATTTGAAAGTTGCTAAGAAAGTAAATCTTAAAAGTGCTCATCACAAGAAAATATTTGTAATTATGTATGGTAATGGATGTTAGCTAGACTTATTGTGATCATTTCACAATATATACAATATTGAATGATCATGTTATATACCTGAAACTAATATAATGTTATATGTCAATTATACCTCAATTTAAAAAAATAACCAAGTGGGGCTTCCCTGGTGGCGCAGTGGTTGAGAGTCCACCGGCCGATGCAGGGGACACGGGTTCGTGCCCCGGTCCGGGAAGATCCCACATGCCGCGGAGCGGCTGGGCCTGTGAGCCATGGCGGCTGAGCCTGCGCGTCTGGAGCCTGTGCTCCACAATGGGAGAGGCCACAACAGTGAGAGGCCCGCGTACCGCAAAAAAAAAAAAAAAAAAAAAAAGGCATGGACTTCCCTGGTGGCACAGTGGTTAAGAAGCCGCCTGCCAATGCAGGGGACACGGGCTTGAGCCCTGATCCGGGAAGATCCCACATGCTGTGGAACAACTAAGCCCGTGCGCCACAACTACTGAGCCTGCACTCTACAGCCCGCGAGCCACAACTACTGAGCCCGCGTGCCACAACTACTGAAGCCCGTGCACCTAGAGCCCGTGCTCTGCAACAAGAGAATCCACTGCAATGAGAAGCCCATGCACCACAACGAAGAGTAGCCCCTGCTCACCGCAACTAGAGAAAACCCGCACACAGCAACGAAGACCCAATGCAGACAAAAATAAATAATAAATTTATATAAAAAAATAAGAGGCAGAAACTTCCCAAATATGGTAAAAGACATAAATTTACAGATTCAAGCAGGATAAATCCACAGAAAACCACACCTATGCACAGTGTAGTCAAACTAATGAAAACCAAAGAAGAAAAGAAAGCAGCCAGAAAACAAACAAAAAAAAGACATATTACATACAGGGAAACAGTGATTAAAATGACCACTCAGTGCTCAACAGAAGAAACAGAGGTCAAAATACAGAATACAAACTACAAAGTTTTTAAA
This sequence comes from Leucopleurus acutus, assembly GCF_964270905.1. Classification (NCBI taxonomy): domain Eukaryota; kingdom Metazoa; phylum Chordata; class Mammalia; order Artiodactyla; family Delphinidae; genus Leucopleurus; species Leucopleurus acutus. Next base: position 41,974,795 of record NC_139148.1, on the reverse strand, counting down.
TGATGAAGAAAATAAGTTTTATCTGGCTGGGCAAATCTAGGAGTGCCTTGATAAGTTCTTCATGGCTTTTGGTTCTACCCTCTGTGTTTCTGGTCCCACCCTCTGAGCCATCTTTCCTATTTCATGAAAGGTTGAAAGGTAGCATTTCAGGAAAGGTAGCAGAAGAGTTTTCTCAGTCTGCTTCCTACCGGTAGAATTTTGAAGGTCTGACATCTTTCCATTTTTGTATTGTCTCTATCCCTTTAAGTCTAAGGTGGTAGTGTTTCTGTTCATATAATTTGCTCTAAAATTTTATGAGTTGTCTGTGAATCTCACTGGGTTCACTCCCTTAGACGAAAAGTGCACCTACAGATCTGTTTGAGATAAGCCATTCTTTATCTTGGACTCCTGCTGAGAGGGCTGAGGGACACACTCTTAAGCTTCCTAGAGGCCCTCTTGCTTGATTGAGATCTGTGAGGCACTCTTAATCTCTTCAAGGGGAGTTTTGTGTGGCTGAATGCTCTAGTCCTCTGATCTGAGGTCTTAAGAAAAGGTTGTATAGTCACATCTTTTGCTTTATTTCTAGATCATATTTTCCTGGTAGTGTTTCAGAGCTATTTTTTTTAACATCTTTATTGGGGTATAATTGCTTTACAATGGTGTGTTAGTTTCTGCTTTATAACAAAGTGAATCAGTTATACATATACATATGTTCCCATATGTCTTCCCTCTTGCGTCTCCCTCCCTCCCACCCTCCCTATCCCACCCCTCCAGGCGGTCACAAAGCACCAAGGCGATATCCCTGTGCCATGTGGCTGCTTCCCACTAGCTATCTACCTTACATTTGTTAGTGTGTATATGTCCATGACTCTCTCTCGCCCTGTCACAGCTCACCCTTCCCCCTCCCCATGTCCTCAAGTCCGTTCTCCAGTAGGTCTGTGTTTTTATTCCTGTCTTACCCCTAGGTTCTTCATGGCATTTTTTTCCTTAAATTCCATATATATGTGTTAGCATACGGTATTTGTCTTTTTCTTTCTGACTTACTTCACTCTGTATGACAGACTCTAGGTCTATCCACCTCATTACAAATAGCTCAATTTCGCAGAGCTATTTCTTAACTTTAGAATCTTGTGCTATCTGAAGAGGCTAATAATTTTCAAAACCATCAAGTCCTGGATCCTTTGTGTTTGACAGTCTTTCTCTCAGTTTATCTCCTTTCATATTTTGCTAAAAGCAGCAAGAAACTTGATGCCTCCAACACTTTTCTTGGAAATATTAGATAGATCACCAAGTTCATGAAGCACAATTCTCTACTTTCCACATAACTGCAGATGACAGTGTTGCTAAGTTTCTATCACATAAGCTCCTCCAGTTTCCAAAACATGTCCTTCACTTCCTTTTGAGCCTTCATCGGCATCCTATAGTCCAAATTTCAACTAATAGTCTATTCAGGCAATTTAGGATTTCTCTAATATGCTCCTTAAAATCCTTCCAGCCTCCACCCACATCCAAGTTTGAAAGATATTCCCACATTTTTAGGTGTGTTATGACAACACCCTACTCCCAGTACCAAAATCTGTGTTAGCTTTCTATTTGATGCATAGCAAATTACCCTAAAACTTAGTGAGTTACAACAATATCCATTATCTCACAGTGGGTCAGGGGCCCGGGTGTGGCTTAAATAGGTCCTCTCACTTGGGGTCTCTCACAAGGCTGCAGTCAAGATGTTGGCCAGGGCTACGTCCATCTTGAACACTGACTTGGAATGACCCACTTCCAAGCTCAGGCAAGTGGTTGTTGATAACATTCAGTTTCTCGAGGTCTGTTGTACTGAGTGACTCAGTTCCTTATTGACTGTTGGCCAGTGGCTGCCCTCAGTCCTTTGCCACGTGGATCTCTCCATAGGGAAGTTCACAACATGGCAGCTTGTTTCATCAAAGCCAGCAAGCAAGAAGAACCAGAGAGAGAGAGTGCCAGCAAGATGGAAGTTACAGTCTTTTATAACCTAATCACATAAGTGACATCCCAACACTTTTACCTTATTCGGTTTCTTAGAAGCAAGTCACTAGGTCCAGCCCACATACAAAGGGGAGTGGATTACACAAGGGTATGAATACCGAGAAGTGGGGATCACTGACAGCCAACTTAGAAGGCTGCTTACTAAAAAAAATCAAAATTTGCATGAAGCAAATAAAGATAAATTTCGAAGGAAATTTATAGCTTTAAATGCTTATATTAGAAAAGAGTCTAAAATCAATGACCTAAAATTTAACCTCAAGGAGCTAGAAAGTAAAAGACCAAATGAACCCAAAGAAGGTAAAAGAACTAGCAAAGATCAAAAAAATTAATGAAATAGAAAACAAATGACAGAAAAAGTCAACAAAAAATTAATTCAAACTGTATTATCGACCTAAACATAAAAACTAAAACTAAAAATGCCCCAGAAGAAAACATAAGAGAACATCTTTGCAATGCTGGGACAAGCAAGGATTTCTTGACATAGTACAAAAAGCAACAACCACAAAAGAAAATTTTGATAAATGGGACCTTATCAAAATTAAACCTTCTGCTCATCAAAAGATGTCATTAACTCATAGACATAGAGAACAGACTTGTGGTTGCCAACGGGGAGGGGCAGTGGGGGAGGGATGGATTGGGAGTTTGGGGTTAGCAGATGCAAACTATTACATACAGAATGGATACACAACAAGGTCCTACTGTAGAGCACAGGGAATTATATTCAATATCCTGTGATAAGCCATAATGGAAAAGAATGTGAAAAAGAATATATATATGTATAACTGAATCACTTTGCTGTACAGCAGAAATGCTGAACACAACATTGTAAATCAACTATACTTCAATAAAATAAAAATTTAAAAAAGATGTCATTAAGAAAACAAAAAGCCAAGACACAGACTGGGAGAAAATATTTGCAATATGTATACAAAACACTCATATTAAGAATGTATAAAGAACTCCTACAAAGCAAAAAGAAAAAGACATGTAACCCAATTTTTTTTTTTTTTTTTTTTTTTTTTTTTTGCGGTACGCAGGCCTCTCACTGCCGTGGCCTCTCCCGTTGCGGACCACAGGCTCCGGACGCGCAGGCTCAGCCGCCATGGCTCACGGGCCCAGCCGCTCTGCGGCATGTGGGATCCTCCCAGACCGGGGCACGAACCCGTGTCTCCTGCATTGGCAGGCGGACTCTCAACCACTGTGCCATCAGGGAAGCCTGTAACCCAATTTTTTTAAATGGGCAAAATATTTGAACAGACACACATGAAAAAGACATACCAATAAAGCATATTAAAAGATGTTCAACATCATTAGTTATAAGGGAAATGCAATTTAAACTACACTGAGATAGCACTATACACTCACTTTTAAAGCTAAAATTAAAAAAAACTGAAAAATTGCTGGTAGAAATGTAAAACTGAACTATCACTTTGGAAACTTGTTTGGCAGTTTCTTTTTTTTTTTTTTTTTGGCTGTGTTGGGTCTTCGCTGCTGTGCACAGGCCTTCTCTAGTTGTGTTGAGCAGGGGCTACTCTTCGTTGTGGTGCCCGGGCTTCTCATTGTGGTGGCTTCTCTTGTTGCAGAGCATGGGCTCTAGGCACGCGGGCTCAGTGGTTTGGCACGTGGGCCTTAAAGCGTGCGGACTCAGTAGTTGCAGCACGTGGGCCCTAGGGCATGCAGGCTCAGTAGTTGTAGCGTGCGAGCTTAGTTGCTCCACGGCATGTGGGATCTTCCCAGATCAGAGATCGAACCTGTGTCCCCTGCATTGGCAGGCGGATTCTTAACCACTGCCCCACCAGGGAAGTCCCTGGTTTGGCAGTTTCTAATAAAGTTAAATATACACCGGCCTGTAATCTGGCAATTCCATTCCTTGGTAGATACTAAAAAGAAATGACAACAATATGTCCTCAGAAAAATTCCACAAGAATATTTATAGCAGGATTTATCATGATAAAAAAACTAGAAACATTCCAAATGTTCATCAGCAGGTAAATGCATAAACAAATTATAGCATATTCATATAATTGAATATTCAGCAATAAAAAAGAAAGAGCTACTGGTAGAACAAACAACCTGGATGACTCTCAAAAATTTACAAATAGAAGCCAAACACAGAGCCAAACACAAACCGTATGATTCTATTTATATGACAATCAAGGACCAGCAGGGCTAATCTATAGGGATTAAAAATATTAACAATGATTGCCTCAGGGGGAGGATATTGACTGATTAAGCGGGAACCTTCAAGGGTGATGGACATGGTCTATATTTTAATTTGAGTGATGGGTATACATATTTGTCAAAATTCATTAAACTATACCATTTAAGATCTGGGTAATTCAATGTCGTTCAAATATAACTCATTTCAAAAAACACACAAAAAAAGTGTATATTATAAATATATTCAGGGTACAATGTGGGCCCCAAAGAGAAAACAGTTGATTCTACTGGGGATGTAGGTTTAGGTTCCATAGAGCTGGTACAGTTTAAACTGAATCCTGGAAAAAATAAGTGTGATAGAGATAAGTAAGGGAAAATGTTTTCCAGAAAAGACAAAGAAATTGGTGTGGAGACAGGAAAATACACAGTAATTAAGGAAAGAGCGAACAGCTTTGTGAAAAGGAGAGATTATATAATATCTCAAGGAGGCAATTATGAGAAAAAAAATCCAAGGAAGTAGGCTGGAGTCTGATCATGAAATAGCATGAATTCTTTTAGTAATAGATCACCACTGAAGTGTTTTAGTTTTATATTTTTAAGTTAAAATTTATATTTGGGAATAAAAATTCATAATAACCAATTTTTTATAAAACTGCCACACAGAAACACACCTTAAGATACCACTACATGCTTCACTTACTTAGAAAAAGTTACAGACATAGTCAAAACAAATAGTTCTCATTTATAAATGTGAGTTCCTTTCTTTTAGCAAAAGAAAGCTCACAGGATTCTAAGTAATTCATGGGACAAAAAAAGGAAATTTAAAAATATTTTTAGCTGAATGATAATTTAAAATGACATATTAAAAACTTTATTGCACAGCATGTGGTTTATTTCTATAATCATTCCTTGTGCTCTTGAAAAGAATATGTACCCGGAAGTTGTTGGTTACAGTGCTCTATATATTTTTGTTGGCTCAAGTTCATTAATTATGTTGTTCAGGTCTTTTATATCTGAATTTTTGCCTGTTTTTTCTTTCAGTAACTGAAAGAGGTATGTTAAATTTTCCACTGAGTATGGATTTGATTATTTCTCTTTTTTTTCTCCATTTATGTTTTATTATCTTGAGGCTATGTTATTAGCTGTGTACAGATATAAAATTTTTATATTGTTTTGTTAAATTGGCTCTTTTATATTATGAAATATCTCTAGTAATAAATCTTGCTTTAAAGAAAAAAAAAAAGAAAGCTCACAGGAAATGTCAGACTGAAAACCAGCAGGATACAGCGATGCAGGGACAGCTCAACACCTCCTGAGCTAGAAGGCTCGGAGCCAGGCCTCCCTGGCTGGGGGCTGTGCTGCTTCTCCTCTCTGGCCTTCAGTTTCCCTGGCACCAAAGGAGGGAAGACTGGATGACTGATAAAGTCCTGGGTGCCATGGTCCATTCATTTCAGAGAACAGTATATGATCATAACAGTATCATTCTCCTTTGATTGTAAATGTCAACAGAATACAACTTAACATGCTGAAAAATTTTACTACAAAGAGTGCTATGATTTTTCCCATACTCTGCAAAGGATGGATGAGGGCCCATATTATCAGGCCACACTCACTGCTTATACTGGAAAATGAGGAAATGCTAATGAAATTGCTATTATGGGCTGACATTCATGGATGGCAGAAAGGGGCGTTCCAGAAGGAGTCCAGGATTTGCTCTTCACGAGTATTTCAGCTCCCGGCCAAAGCTCGGTGGCCAAGTGCACACATGGGCACACCCATGCCCGCGTGCAGTCTGTAAAGGTCACTGAGCACGTGTTAACCTTGAAGGGGAGAGAGAAACCTCAGTATTTTCCCCCAACAACACTCCAAGCCTCTTGTAAATCATATTCAAATTCATACACTTAAGCATTAATTTACATACTTAATTTCTGACAGGCTGACAACCGCAGCCCTTCTCCCCCTCAGTGTAAAGTGAGAAGTGAACTGTTATTCAGTGTATCCGTTACATTGGTAGTGGTGCTAAGTGTATTTTATATAATGTGCTATCTACAAAAAGGCAGATAAGAATTTGATTTAACATCCAGTTAAAAGCCATCATTGAAAAATTAAAAAAAAAAGAGTGCTATGATTTTTATTATGACTCTCACCATCTTTGGAAAATTTCCATTTCAGAAGTTTGATTTGGTTCACTTTCTTGGAGCTTCTTGCCTTGGGAGCATCCTCCAGGCACACCAGTACCTATGAAGATAATTAGCCAGCATTCCTTTTCCTGAAGCCGCAGTCTATGGCTCTGCCTTCATCACATAGGCTGCGCTGTGTCCCTGTTCAACCTCCAACTATTCTTCTAATTACGGAGTGCCCAGATGCTTGATTTACTGTTTCTTCCTTACACCTCACTGTGTATTCTGCAAGTTGTATTTTAGTATGTTCCTACAGAGTTTCTTCAATTCATGCTGCTATCAGTGTGATCAAAGTTTGAGGTTTTGACATAAGAGCCCTTCAGATATTCTGTGGGAATGCGAGCGAGGCCCAGCAGCTAGTGGGAAGAGTTGCATTTCAGCACCTTATAGTCCTAACTCTGTCTCCCTCTATTAATGTTGCATTTAACCTTGAGAGCGTCAACTTAGTTTTCTCACACATTTTCAATTAAAACATTTAGTTCCTTTTTCAATACTAAACATGATTTTTTCTTTTAACAACAAAGACATGCATCAAAAAACCATGTGCTCAGAGAAGTGATGTAAAAATACCATTGTCTTATCTCCAAATACTAATTCTAAGATCAAGGTCTTCAAGCCTTTGACCACGCACACGGACCACCAATTTCTAGGATACATTATTCCACATCATCATTTCTATAGTTTGACAAAAACCATAACACATTCTCTGATACAACAACATATCCATATCAATGAAATACATTACTGCAATGTTTAACTTCTTCCATAATTCCTTGAAAATCTGTAGCATAGCATAAGCACTAAAACTTACTAATTATGAGAGCTGTTAATTTACAATCCTCTCATAATGACTGTACCACTATCCATTTTTATTTATTCTTAAATTCAATTTCAACTACCTGATTGTGTCTGAAGTAGCTTCATAGTAGTTTTATTTCTATGAAAGTGACATGTTTCCAAGTATCACCTGGGGGATTAGATTAGATTTAAATGAGAGAGGAAAATATAGTATCAGTTACACCGTTTCCTCACTTGGCATACAAATTTAAAAAAATCATCCATTTCTTTAGTGATTAAAAATAACAGTTCTTTTGTGAGCATAGACACAATACAAGGAATCTGTTTCTTTGCGTGAAAAGCAGAATCAGTGGAAAAGGACTCGAATTCTATCGCTAGCTTTCAGTTAACCCAAATGAGAGTATGCATAAGCTCAAGCTTGTGAGCGTACTGATTCAGCATTGCACAAAGTGACTGGATGAACCAGGATCCGTCCTTTGAATTTCGCCAGGAATAGTAACCAGGTGCTGTAGAATATGCATACAAGAAGTCTGCCTCAACCGGTATTTTCTGACAGGCCGTGTCATCCTCAACACCACTGTCTGTCTCCAAGCAGCTAAAACATGGCTACAGCCACTTGGGATGCTCGCCACGCACCTGTGCCCTCGTGCGGGATTTGGAAGGCAGAAGCGGCCTGCAGTTTTAACTCAGAAATCGTGAAAACCAAACCCCAAACCAACCACGCTAGCTCTTGCAGGGTGGGAAGCGGCCGGCAAGCCCAGCTCCTTCGGTGTTTGGCCTGCTCCTCGTTTGGAAAATTACTTCTCTTTCTAGCGAGAACAGGAAGTCGGGCGGCCCAAGTAAAAGGCGAGTGAGTGAAGTGTTCAGAACGGTACCGTCACCCTGGTTTTGGGAACTGATACCCCAGGCTGGCACCTCCCTCCCTGAACTCTTTTTTTTTTTTTTAACATCTTTATTGGAGTATAATTGCTTTACAATGGTGTGTTAGTTTCTGCTTTATAACAAAGTGAATCAGCTATACATATACATATGTTCCCATATCTCTTCCCTCTTGCGTCTCCCTCCTTCCCACTCTCCCTATCCCACCCCTCTAGGTGGTCACAAACCACTGAGCTGATCTGATCTCCCTGTGCTATGCGGCTGCTTCCCACTATGTATTTTACGTTTGGTAGTGTATATATGTCCATGCCACTCTCTCACTTTGTCACAGCTTACCCTTCCCCCACTCTTGCACTGTTGGTGGGAATGTAAATTGATACAGCCACTATGGAGAACAGTATGGAGGTTCCTTAAAAAACTACAAATAGAACTACCATATGACCCAGCAATCCCACTACTGGGCATATACCCTGAGAAAACCATAATTCAAAAAGAGTCATGTACCACAATGTTCATTGCAGCTCTATTTACAATAGCCGGGACATGGAAGCAACCTAAGTGTCCATCAACAGATGAATGGATAAAGAAGGTGTGGCACATATATACAATGGAATATTACTCAGCCATAAAAAGAAACGAAATTGAGTTATTTGTAGTGAGGTGGATGGACCTAGAGTCTGTCATACAGAGTGAAGTAAGTCAGAAAGAGAAAAACAAATGCCATATGCTAACACATATATATGGAATCTAAGAAAAAAAAAAGGTCATGAAGTACTTAGGGGTAAGACAGGCATAAAGACACAGACCTCCCTGAACTCTTCACACAATAAAGCTCACTCCTGCTGGCCGTGGCCGTCTCGGGCACGAGAAAACCCTCGCTGCGTGAAATGAACATAGCAAGCCTGACAAACCAAAATCTTAAAAAGAAAAAAAGTATACAGCAGCAAAACCTCAGGACTCCTGCACCACACCTGTAACCTGCCCACTTAGTAAATAAACAGAACATCAAATCACAAAAGCTACGCAAGGGGTAGGCCACGCTGGCAGAGAGCCCGACCCACAGCAGGGCGGAGGGAGCAGGTGCGAATGAGCTGGAAGGGGCGAGTCTCCCACTTTCCCCCCTTGGGGCCCTCAGTCCTAACACTGCACTGGGAGCCTGGGTTGATCCGGCCACGTAACTCTCAGCTTCTTCTTGTGTTTCACTCTCAGCTTCTTCTTGTGTTTCTAGTAAGGGAGGAAGACGATGGCTTCAATCCCTTTGCCTCCGGGTCAGAAGGCAAGATCCTCTGAAACCCAGGTGGACGGGACATGTGGGAGGTTGAGCGTCTTCTCCTGGTTGAGGATGGGCGCACGGGCTCTTAGAGAAAGTCCGCTGTCCGAGCGCGTGATCCTGAAGCTTCTAGCACTGACAGCTGGCTGACTCCTTTCCCCTCTCCCTGGGGAGGCAAGGAGGCCATGGAGGTGGGAGAGCCCTTCCCCCATTCCAGCCCCCGGAAGTGCTACTTTACCAAATTCACTGACTAGCTCTAGCAGTTTTCTGGTAGCATCTTTAGGATTCTCTATGTACAGTATCATGTCAACTGCAAACAGTGACAGCTTTACTTCTTCTTTTCCAATTTAGATTCCTTTTATTTCTTTTGTTTTCTCTGATTGCTGTGGCTAAAACGTCCAAAACTATGGTGAATAACAGTGGTGAGAGTGGGCAACCTTGTCTTGTTCCTGATCTTAGTGGAAATGCTTTCAGTTTTTCACCATTGATAAAGGCATTTTAAAGACTCTCACTACACCTACCAAAGAGATGAACTTATTCAAAACATATTAAAGAGATGTGCTATCTGTCAGCAGAATTCTTTGCAGGCCACTCCCAAGGTAAGCACCAGAAGTTTTCCCCAACCAACTTCCCATCCAACAGGAACTGCTGGCAGTTGGATTTCATAGAAGTAATGCTTGCAGAACATAGGAGGTTTTGTCTACTTATGGTGTGTATGATGTCAGAATGGCCTGAAGTTTTCCTCTCTTCAAAAAGCCAGTGCTCAGGCAATGGTATAGGTTCCCTTAATAAACGTAATTTCCACTTTGGGGATACCAGAGCACGTTGAATCAGACAGAAAAAGTCAATTTATTTCCACTGCTGTTCAAGAATTACAAAAATGTTTACAGATTTCTACAAGCTATCATATAGCCTATCATTCTTATTCCTGTGGACATGTACAGCAAATGAATCAAACTCTAAAGAAACTCATTGGCCAAGATTCAGCAACCAATTAGGGTTAAAAAGGCCTACAGCTTTACCACTAGCTTGTTAAAAATTAGAGCAACCCTTGCCAGCAAGCATGAAATCACTCTCTTTGAACTTATGTTTAGCAGGCCTATGAATTTTGGTCTGAGACCATGTCCTGTGCCTAATTTAACTGAATCTTCCCATAATCATATTCAATTCTTAAAAGGGTTTCTCTCTTCCCCAGAAACCCTGAGACATAAAGTCATAAGAACCTGGAAAGACCCCCTGGAAAGTCTGCCACCTCTATCAAAAGGGAGATTTCATCTACATAAAAGAGTCCCAGGAAAAGACAGGCTGTCACCACACTGGGAGGGATCTTTCCAAGTAAAAGAAAAAATACAGTTGGATTCATGCTTTCCCTATGAAGCCAGTACCTCAGGAGGACTGGACTGTCGCTCCCACAAAGGACTTGAAACTTAAGTTTTCTAGAGTGACTGATACTGGTATTGAGCTCAACTGAAATGAGGTTGAAGAGTAGCAGAATATGTCACTTTGGCATAAGGATTATTTTGAGCTGAATGCAGTTGAGAAGAAGCAGGTACAAGAAAAGCTCCCTGCCCTCCCATTTGCCTAAAAGTAAGATATAAAGTTTCATGGGAGATTGGGACTGACATATACACACTACTATATATAAAATAGATAACAAATAAGGATCAATGAATAGCACAGGGAACTCTACTCAATATTCTGTATTGACCTATATGAGAAAAGTATCTAAAAAAGAGTGGATATATGTATATCTATAATTGATTCACTTTGCTGTACAGCAGAAACTAACACAACATTGTAAACCAACTATACTCCAATAAAAATTTTTTTAAAAAGATATAAATTTTCAAAGATGTCTCTCCTCTCCTCTCTCCCAGGAAGGACAAAAGTTAATCATGGGAGGCAACTTTAGACCCTATCAGCCTGGAGATGGCACCTACATAACGAACTTTATTAACTAGCCTTTATCTACCATTAGCCTTCTCCCATATATTTATGTTCCCACAGTATGCTGCCCTTGGAAACCTAAAACTGCTTTCCTTTGTCCTGTCGTTTCCCCATAAATTTATTGTTCTTTGCTGAAGATGCTATATAAGCCGGAATTCTAAGCCACCGTTTTGAGTGACTCATTGTTCCCTGGGTATCTCCCATATATACATGAGGTATGTAAGTTAATAAACTTGTTTTCTCTTATTAATTTATCTTTTATTAAAGGGGTCTCAGCCAAGAACTTAGAAGGGTAGAAAGAAAATTATTTTTTCCTCCCCTACAAGCAAACATTACCATTCTCATAACTGCCTTGCTGTCCTAGTCACAGCAGAGTTATTTCAACTACCTAAGAATCAGATTTTACTAGAAAACACATATTATACTGCTTTTTTTTTCTATACTCCAAGTAATGGTCTCCACAATTACATATTTCTAATCAACTCCATATTGTATTCTCAGAATAGACATGATCTGGACTTTTAAGTCAAACAAGTCAATTATTGGCAGAGTAAAGGTGGAACCATATTCATTAGTAATTTTTTATAATACCAAAGTAAAGTAACTAATATGCATCAAGATACTCCAGCCCTAAATTTGACACAAAAATGTTTTAACTAGTTTGACTGGAAGGATCGTTATAGAAGAAAGAACTCTCTTAACTATACTACAATCAAGAGAACTGTAGGAGTAATCCTACTAGGGAATTGTTCTCTTGCCTTTACTATGGTAAGGGTTTGGTTCAATAAGACTACTGATAGCTGTAGAGATAGTGATGGTAAATTACATCATACAAACTGGTGAGAATCCTATCAACAGACCCTGTAAGATATATATAAACGAGATCTCCCTACTACGTTTGGAACATGGTAATGCCCTGAGTCTATTTTAATAGCCCCTAGGATTATAGGTGGATAGTTTCTCTTAATATATCTGAGGCTAAAATCAGTCTTCACAACTAGACTTGTATCCCTGAGCCCTCCCACTATGGAATCTGTTTAAGGGGCCTGTTTGGGACCACACAAGGGCAAAAGAAGGCTTATCGGAATACAATCCTGGAAGAAACAGGAACAGGCACAGGTATAGCTAACTCTTTTGGTAATGAGATTTTGAATAATAAACTTGGTGCTTTGGGATAACTACAAAAACACATAATACAATAGCAAACTGCATGGAATCACATCATGCAAGATGTTTAAAAGCCATGGAAACTCAAGTCAAATGGAAACTGAGAAAATTCTGGAATCGGACTGTTTGGAATAATTTAATGATGGGGCAAAAAAAATCACCACATAGGTCTCAGAGCCACTCATCTGTACAGTCCAGGAGCAGTTAGCTATCAAATAACTCTAGGACAGCATCACTAGTTCAGAATTACAGCATATTCAAGGGAACAAACAGGTATTGCACTATGACTATACCAGAAGGGACAGAAGAATGGTTTAAAACAGCATCTAATTAATAGACAAACAGAAACCTGGCATTTATAGATAGCGACTGCAGAAGATAGGTCTTATGTCACTGTATTAATTTTAGGATGCAAGTTCTCTCCAGTCCCAGTATGGATAAACAAAAGTAGATGCCTATTATTCAGGGAGATTTGCATGCCTGTTATTGATTTGGACCAATGCAAGCAACGGCCCATAGACGGGGTTGTTCCTCAAGACTTAAAATAATTAAAACTACATTAAGCACTGGAAGTTCAATCTGTACCCTTCAAAGGGTGCCTCATAATAATATACTAGAAATGACCATGGCTGTCTCTGTGTTTTGCATCTGGGAAATACTATTTGGGGAGATGGAACCATTACTGCAGGGCTACATTATGTCCGTGTGATGTTAATTACTGAACAACAGGAACTCGGGAGAAATTCATTGGGCTTATAAGAAAAAAAAATCTTTTCTTTCTTTTTATTTTTTTAACGTCTTTATTGGAGTATAATTGCTTTACAATGGTGTGTTAGTTTCTGCTTTATAACAAAGTGAATCAGCTATACATATACATATATCCCCATATCTCTTCCCTCTTGTGTCTCCCTCCCTCCCACCCTCCCTATCCCACACCTCTAGGTGGTCACAAAGCACCGAGCTGAAATTAGAACACTCCATAACACCATACACAAGAATAAACTCAAAATGGATTAAAGACCTAAATGTAAGTCCAGACACTATAAAACTCTTAGAGGAAAACATAGGCAGAACACTCTATGACATATATCACAGCAAGATCCTTTTTGACCCACCTCCTAGAGAAATGGAAATAAAAACAAAAATAAACAAATGAGCCCTAATGAAACTTCAAAGCTTCTGCACAGCAAAGGAAACCATAAACAAGACGAAAATACAACCCTCAGAGTGGGAGAAAATATTTGCAAATGAAGCAACTGACAAAGACTAATCTCCAAAATGTACAAGCAGCTCATGCAGCTCAACACCAAAAAAACAAACAACCCAATCCAAAACTGGGCAGAAGACCTAAATAGACATTTCTCCAAAGAAGATATACAGATTGCCAAAAAACACATGAAAGAATGCTCAACATCACTAACCATTAGAGAAATACAAATCAAAATTACAATGAGGTATCACCTCACACCAGTCAGAATGGCCATCATCAAAAAATCTACAAACAATAAATGCTGGAGAAAAGGGAACCCTCTCGCACTGTTGGTGGGAATGTAAATTGATACAGCCACTATGGAGAACAGCATGGAGGTTCCTTAGAAAACTAAAAATAGAACTACCATATGACCCAGCAACCCCACTACTGGGCATATACCCTGAGAAAACCATAATTCAAAAGGACACATGTACCCCAATGTTCATTGCAGCTGTACTTACAATAGCCAGGACATGGAAGCAACCTAAGCGTCCATAGACAGATGAATGGATAAAGAAGATGTGGCACATATATACAGTGGAGTATTACTCTGCCATAAAAAGAAACGAAATTGAGTTATTTGTAGTGAGGTGGATAGACCTAGAGTCTGTCATACAGAGTGAAGTAAGTCAGAAAGAGAAAAACAAATACCGTATGCTACACGGTATATATGGAATCTAAAAACAAATGGTTCTGGAGAACCTAGGGGCAGGACAGGAACAAAGACGCAGATGTAGAGAATGGACTTGAGGACACGGGGAGTGGGAAGGGTAAGCTGGGACGAAGTGAGAGAGTGTCATGGACATATATACACTACCAAACATAAAACCGATAGCTAGTGGGAAGCAGCCACAAAAAAATCTTAATTAGGGACTTCCCTGGTGGTCCAGTGATTAATACTTCACCTTCCAATGCAGGGGGTGCAGGTTGGATACCTGGTCAGGGAGCTAAGATCCCACATGCCTCCCAGCCAAAAAACCAAAACATAAAACAGAAGCAATATTGTAACAAATTCAATAAAGACTTTAAAAATGGTCCACATCAAAAAACAAACAAACAAAAATTAATTATCAGGCCCCCAGAGAGCTACTCCTTGGCCTTGGACTGGGTAAGACTTCATAAGGAACTACAAAATAATACTTAAATAATTAATCATTTGAAAGAGCAAGGAATAAAGATAATACAACAGTTTGTAAAAGTAACATATGAGGAACAGAGAGCTTTTGAACATTGCTAATCAAGAATGTGCTTTAACTACTGGTAAGACATATTCAAAGGTTTTTTCCCCCAACGCATATATTGCACTGACTTTTAAAATTCACCCTATGGTAATTTTCCTAATTGCTGTGCTTAGCTATTGTGTGGACTTACTAGATATTTAGGTGGCAGCAAACTGCCCACAGAAAGGTAGAAAATGCAGTGAGATAATTATAAAAGTGTGGTGTTATTATAAAAGGAAAGTTGTAAGGATAAAAAAAAAATGGAATTTTCCCTGTTGCCAAAAGAGGAGACTCCCTCCCCCCACCCTTTTCTTAGAGTATTTCCTTGAGAAACCTGGTATTTGTAAATCCTCCCTCTGCCCCTTTTATATGTATGTAAATCTTTTAAAAGGTTAAATAAGCCTTTTGTCAGCATTATAACCCAGGAATGTTTTTCTTAAGGGTCTGGGAGACACCTCATTGACATGTAGATAACAAGGAAGAAAGATAGCACCCTATCTCCCTGTCACCCTGGGAGCTTAGCCTAGGCACCTGGCTCTAAGCTGGAACTACCTGCTTGTCATAGAGACAGGAGCAGTTTGATTTTGCCTTTAGATAAAGGCAATTAACTAGCACAGATGGCCACTCCCATTACCAGGTGAACTTAGGATGAACTATGAAAGAATGTAGACTGAATTGTCCTGTCAAGTCCTCTTGCATGAGGACTTGATAAGTTATCATTTATCTTGAAAACAAGCAGGTAATGGACTCTATCTGCTCTGTCCCAGAAAAGGGTGAGATTTCTTTCTGTCTTTGCAATCTCTTTAGCTAATTGCTTGTGATGCACACTGTGGTCTGCTTTGATGCTTATTCAATAACAAAACAATTTTCTTTCTATTTTATATTTGCATATTTATATTTCCTGGGTTGCTATGAGATTTAATTTTTTTTCCCTAACATGCAACCATGCTGACTCTGGCTACTGATTTTTCTGTGACAAATAAAGTCTCCCATCACTGACTCAGGAGTCTCATGGCCTCTGTCAACATACTTGAAACTGTGGCAAGCCAACTTCTTAGCTTACTAGTAGGGTAAAATCTCAGCCCCTACACAGTTCTTGACACCAAGGACCACGACCAATCTGCATTCACATGGCAAGGCCTTCCATATACGTTGGCAGTGCTCTCCCAGAAGTAATGAGAGTACCTCGGCGTTTCACACCAGTGAGTGGGTCAGGCTTTGGCGAGACTGCCTCTACCCTCTGCTGTCCAAACTTTTCACTATATAGATGAAGTCTTCTTGGTTAGCCAGTCGGAAGCCTTAATTTCAATGGCTCCGCCCATAGTATTATTACGCCTTTGCCATCAGAGGTCGCTGGTAAACCCTGACAAAATTCGACTAAAGTGTCTGGGACCTCTGGGTGGATGGACGATGCTCTATCCCTCTTGCAAAGAAAAACTTCTATCTCTTTGAACCCTATGCCAAAAAGGAAGCCCAACATCACACTGGGCTCTTTGGGAATGGGAGACAATATGTGCCTCACCTGGACATTCTATTTGATCCTTTATGTTGGCTAAACCACAATGTCTTTTGAGTGAGGCCCAAACCAACGGTCAGTGTAGGATGCTATCTGGCACGCTGTGGCACATTCTCTGCTCTCTGCCTTCAGGGTCCCCAAAGCCTAAATGACCCTGTTGAGCTACCAGTCCGTGTAACTGATGGTGTTGCCTACTGGGGCTGCTAGCAACGGGGGGCAGCCTCCGTTTGGAAAAGCCCCCTAGGGTACAGGCTTTGTCATCTTCCTTACACACCTACTAGCTATACCCCTTATGAAAAGCAGCTATTAGCTTACTACTGGGCCCTTGTCGAAACTGAACACCTAACTCATGGAGGCCTTGCAAACCCTCCAGCTTGATACTCCCCTCTGGGGGTAGGTCAATTCAGACTCGATGACTAACAAGATGGGAAGGGCCCAAAAGCCTCATTTGTCAAAAGGAAAGAATATATTCAAGAGCACAGCTGGCCTGGCTTCACATGAAAATGGGACAGATTTTCCCTTTGGGGGAAAATCTGTTTCCCACTCTGCCAACCGTGGAGCAAGGCTGCTGGGCTTCATGGGGCACTCGATTCATAGAAGATCCCTCAAATGCCTAGACCTGATCCACTAATGAGTGGTCTAAGCTGGAATCTAATGGTTTCTACCAGGCTCTGTGGCTGTTCAACCTTAGTAGAACTGAGGATGGATGTGAGCACTCCCCTCAGCAGGCAGAACTCAAGCCTATGCTTGTAACTCTGGCCAACATTCCCTTTGATATCTATTGACTCTTAAGCTATTGCCAATGTCCAGCTGTTCAGTCTCCCACTTGGAAGACTACAGGCTGGGAGACTGGGCAGCCTTCTTTGGTATTGTGGGCCATGGAAACAAAACAAGGCTACTAATTAAACGGTCTGGGTCACCCACGTAGGTGCCCATGGTAAGGGTCCAGTCTCTGATGATACTGACTGGAATCACACTGCTGATGGAGCCTTCAGGGCCTATATTACTGCTATTGCTTTTCTGCATCCATCATCACACGGACATGGCAACACAACCATCATCACAGACTGGGCGCAAATTGCAAGACTATAGCTTTCTGACGCAGAAGCTACCACTGCCTGCCAAAACATGACTCCTTCTAAAAGATGACCCATTGGGATGAGGAAGGACACACTGCATGAATTGTGGGCCCGCCTGCTCCTGGCATACAGCATCACACCTCAAGAGCCTGCTCTCAGGGATGTCACCACTGTTGCACCATTGTTGACATTTTTTCAGGTTGAAGTGTTGCAGTCTGCTCAGCTGACTCCAGCCACACCGCTGTGGCCCTTAGAATTAGTCTGTGTCAAGTTTTCAGCATCCTGGACTATTTATCTGCAGCCTGAAAACGGTACACCTTTTACTGCAAAAGCCATGTAATGATAGGCTGATAGTCAAGGTATCTGATGGACTTCCACACTCCCCAACCATCCACCAGCATCTGGTATTGTCGAGTGTTGGAATGGCCTCCTCAGAAATGGACTCAAAAGGATTTCAGACTCTATCACCCTTGCCTCCTTCTGGTCCACACACCCTAGTAAAGCAGTTGGGTCAATGAATATGGCTCTCCCCAGAAAGTAATCAGTTCCTTTCAGCTGCTCCCTGGGTAATTAGTGATCAGGGGTTATATGGACATATTTTAACAATCTGGGATCCTCCGCTGAACATTCCTGGGTATAATCTTTCTTTCACCTAGCGACCCCAGACCAGCCTGGCTGGTAACCCTCTGCGTGGCAGCCCAGCCAGCAGGGAGGGAGCCTGAGAGACTGAAATTTAATTCTGGTTCAGCTACCTGGATTCTCTGGTTGGATGGACACTGTCCTAGATCACAAGGCTAATTACTACTTGGTTCAGTACATTGCTTACTATGGGCCAAAGTGCACAACATAACAGATCTCTGTGAGTTTATAAAAATGCCCTTGTCTTTCTTGTACCTGACCCATTCAGGTGAAAGGTCTGGGAACTAGTAGAAGATAATTGGGCAGGGGGAGGTGAATTTATAGCTACTAGAATGGGCCATAATGATTTTGTGTCAGTAGAGGATGAGGAACAACACAGAACCTGAAGAGGAAACACCTCAGACCTCAGGAGGTACAGGAAAGGGACAGGCATTAATGATCTTTGCCTTTCAGAACCACCCCCTGGAGCCTTCCTCACAAAGGAAAATGCCCTGGCACATCTCTCCCAAACTGTTGCAAAAGCCTTAAATTTAACTGTCAGGTCTTCCAATACCTACGACCAGGATGCTCTCACCATTCCCCTTAATCTTGCTAAGAAGTCTGTCAGAAACAGCAGGTAGGGTCCCAGCTCCTGCATCTCACACGCAAAACACCTGCCAACACCTCCAAATGTCTCCCTGAACCACTTCTCTTGGTCATCACTCAGCCATTCTGTGGGGCAGAAGAATGCCATGTGGCCGGGGGCATGGACATCTAGGACGCAAGTTTTCAAACAGAACTGAGAACCCCGACAATGTCGAACTTCACCTGAGCCCTGAAAACAGTGACAATTAAGAAATCCCTCCTACCTACTTGTATTCCTTTTTGAGAAATGACCTACCACAAACAACCATTCTTCCCACATGATTTATCTAAGTCTGGCTGTCCACTCTTTCCCATGACCCCCATACGACTTGCAAACGACTCCCTTGTTTACCTGTGACAAGAACAAATGCAGACCTTTCTCCTTTTGCCTGTATCTGCTGACAAGGCCAGACACAGACCCTCCAACTCCCCATTCTGTCTCATGAATGACTGAGATTAGAAATCTGTCTCCCTTAAATATTTATAAATGATGTGACCAACAAGGGCTTAATTTCTAAAATATACAAACAGCTCATACAACTCAATAACAACAACAAAAAAACCCAATCAAAAAAATGGGCAGAAGACCTAAACAGACATTTCTCCAAAGAAGACATACAGATGGCCAATAGGCACATGAAAAGATGCTCAACATTGCTAATTATTAGAGGAATGCAAATAAAAACTACAATGAGGTATCACCTCACACCAGTCAGAATGGCCATCATTAAAAAGATCACAAACAATAAATACTGGAGAGGATGTGGAGAAAAGGGAACCATAAGTATACGCTTGTTTCTCTAACAAGGTCCATCAATATCTATATCGTTCTCCTGAACAAGAATAAGAGAACCATAGGATTCTTTGTTTTTCCTTTCACTCACTCTCCAACTATCTGTGTGTATAATTGTCATTTTAGTTCCATTTTGTAATGATATACGTTCATATACATTTGCATTGTATTTTTTCATTTAGGTAACAGAAACAAGCACTGATGTCAAAAATATACTTGAAGAAGAAAACTTTATCACACTAATGGAAAATGCAAAGATTACTTGAAAAAAACACAGACATACTCTGTACTTTAGTAGTAAATCTGAATTATCATAAAGAGACGAATGGTCGTATCTTAAAATACAAGTTTAATGCAAACTCGCTGACAATGACAAGAGGATTATTTTTAAATTTGGTAAGCTGATTATAAATTGTGTACGGAAAATAAAATAGTCAAGAAAACAGTAAATTTCTGAAAAAGAAGAGTAATCAGAGACTTAGCCCTCCTATGTATTAGAATAAACTATAAATACAGAGAAATTAGAATCATAAAGACTATGACTATTAGATCAACAGAAGAGAATAAGGTGCATAAATATACCCAGAGTTATGTATTAGAATATAAATATATATATATATATATATATCCTAATGTAGTGCTGCATATTAGTGGGGAAAATATAGGTTATTCAATAACTGGTAATGGGACAAATGTGTAGGCATCTTGAAGAAAAGGAAGATTGATCCCTAGCTAAGGCTTTACAACAACAACCAGAAATCCAGATAGTCACAGAAGTAAAAAGCAAAACTAAAAACATGAAAGTACCAATACTAAAAAGAAAATGCAAGAATTTTTTTTTAAATATAGCTGAGCAATGGGGAAGGCCTTCTACTTATGACACAAAGCTTGGAGGACATAAAAGATTGATAAGCACAATTATGTGAAATGCACGGAGAAAAAGTCAATATTTTCCTTTAAAAGACAACTGAGAAGTTGAGGGAAAATATTTGGGACCCAGAGACAGACCCAGACAAAGAGCTACTGTCATTAATACGTAAATAGCAAAAACCTAATAGAAAAATGGGCAAAGGAAATTTAAAATCAGCTCAGGAAAAATAATATAAATGGATCTTTAAACACAATTACATATATTCGACCTTAGTCATAACATGAGAAATGCAAATTAGATCTGTACTAATATACCATGTTTTAACTTATTATATGGGCCAAAAAGAAAAATATGACAAGACACTCTTCTGTCCTGGGTATGGTGAAAACAGGCATTCTTATACAACTGATACAACTCACAAAGAAGGTCATTTTGCTATATCAATCAAAAATAAAAATGCATATATATCATTTGTCCTGAGAATTCCATTTGCAGAAATTTCTCTTTAAACATATTCCCTCTTGTGTCAACTGAAATATGTAGAAGGATGAAATAAGGATTTTCATTGCAGCATTGTCTGTAATAGCAAAAGACTGGAAGCATCTTAAATGTCTATTAACGGGGGGCTGGTTATATTGTGATATATCCATATAATTGAATAAGATTCAGCCTTTAAAAAGAATGAGGCAACTCATTATATCTACTGACATTTAATGATCACCAAGATTTACTGTTAAATGAGAAAAGTGTTGGAAGTTTAAAAATGGCTATAGCAGAGTGTGTGTGTGTCTGTGTGTGTATGTATGTATGTTTTTGTAGCTGTCTTTGGAAAGGGTTTATGGGAGACTGCGGTCAAAATTGGAGGGTAGATATTCTTTTCCTTTTCAAAAGATTTTTATAAAATATAATACTCATTCAAAAAATACATGAAACGTAAATATTTGGCTTAACTAATTATTCAAGGCAAATACCTACATAATTCCCACTCTGGTCTGGAAACAGAACATTGCCACCTCAGAAGCCTTCCTCATGCCTCTTTCCCTCCTTCCACCCAGTCTCCCCATCAATCATGGAAACCACTATCCTGCCTCTGATAGTAAGCACTTGCTTTTGAGTTTCACCACCTAACCATACATCCCTGTACAATATGGTTTTGTTCTGCTTTAATTTACATAAATTAAAACAATACAAATTATTTTGTGTCTGGATTCTTTCACTCAATATTATGTTCAATTTTTGTATCCATTCTACTATTGATGGACATTTAAGTTATTTCCAGTTTCTTGCTGTTACAAGTAATGCTACAGGGAGCATTTAAATGTGTGTCCCGGTACATTAGCCAAGGATTTCTCTTGGGTATTTTCCTAGAAGTGTTTCCTCATATGGTCTATGTATGCTTTGATAAAGAAGGCTAAAATGTTTTCCAAAGAGATTGTGCCAATTTACCCTCCCACCAGCAGCATATGAATTGCTGATATGAGCTAACATAGCAGCAGCTATATGTGCTGAAACGAGTATATGAACTACTGATATGACCCCCTATCCTTGCTAACACTTGTCATTGTTAGACTTCTTAATTTTAGCCATTCTGGTGGGAGTGTAGTGGTATTACATTGTGGTTTAACTTCTGCATTTCCCTGATGACTAAAGAGATTGAGTAACATCTCAGGTGTTATTAGTCATTTGGATTTCTTCCTTTGTTACACACCTATTCAAATAAGGCCTCTGACTACTGGGTAGTCTGCTTTTTCTTATTGTTTTGTTGTTCTTTATACATCCTGGATATAACTCCTCTGTTGTCTGTTTCTTTTTCCACTCTGTGTCTTGTGATTTTCTTCTCAATGGAAGTAATTATCATAAAAGTCAGTAGAGTAGTTATCTTTGGAAGTAGGGGGATTCTGGAATGCTGACTATGGGTATTTTCTAGACCTATATAGTGAAAAATCACTGAGCTGTACATGTCTGTTTTGCACACTTTTCTGGATATATGTTATATTTCACAATAAAAACATTTTTAAAAGATAGGCTGAATCTACGACCCACTAACTCCACCCCTATGCATATAGTCAAGAAAGGGGTGGACACATGTACATGACAAGACATGAACAAAAATGTTCATGGCAGCATTGTTTATAATTCATATTCTATCTCACCAAAAGACCTAAAGTTACTAAAAATTGATAAAAATTTGTTTTGTGGGACACCTTTCATGAACTTAAAAGGAGTTCTCAGCTGCTTTTATCTGCATAAAGAAACTCATGCAGAGAAAACTAACTAACTTGGTTATATGTATTAAAGAGAGATGAACAGATAGGAGAAAGATGGGTAAGAGAATTTAGACTATATAGCTTTGTATATTTTAAATTTTTATATACTTTTAAATTTTTTATTTTTGAGCCATGTGTCTATTACTTTTTAAAAATTAGATTAAAAAACTATTACTAATGTCCTTAGAGTGATAAGATGCTACATCCATAAAACAAAAATAGTATGCTATTATAAGGGAATATCCTGAAAAGAAACAGAGCTATTTAAAATAAAAACTTATGTATGGTTGTCATCATAACAGATGCCATCTTGGGCCTCTGCAGTTCCTCCTGTCCTTCCAATGACCCTGCCTAGAGCTGTACTGTGTGGTAAGCCTCTTCTCTGTCACCAAGGGCTTTGTAGTTAATAGATATTGTTTCACGATCGTTAGGTCTGGTGGCCTCTACGCTCTGGTAGTCTTTAAACAATAATGAAGGGCTTCCCTGGTGGCGCAGTGGTTGGGAATCCGCCTGCTATTGCAGGGGACAGGGGTTCAAGTCCTGGTCCAGGAAGATCCCACATGCCACAGAGCAACTAAGCCCGTGTGCCACAACTACTGAGCCTGTGCTCTAGAGCCCATGAGCCACAACTACTGAGCCCGTGCTCTAGAGCCCATGAGCCACAACTACTGAGCCCGCGTGCCACAACTACTGAAGCCTGCACGCCTAGAGCCCACACTCCGCAACAAGAGAAGCCCATGCACTACAATGAAGAGTAGCCCCTGCTTGCCGCAACTAGAGAAAACCCACGTGCAGCAACAAAGACCCAACACAGCCAAAAATAAATAAAAATAAAATAAATTTATAAACAATAATGAAGACCTTCACTGACATATTCCCAGTGCTCATAAGACCAGTTACCCATTCATAAATCTTGACTTAGGAATGCACTTCCTGTTTCCAAGCACGTACCCCCATACCCTAGGTTAACTATGAAATTGTCCCAATCGTCCCTCAGCTGTGCAGAATGCAGCTGCAAATACTTCTGGATCATCGCCCCCTTGATCCCACCCTGTGAGTAAGTTACCCTATAACAATAAACTGATCCATTGATTATATGGAGCTGCCTGCCTCATTTTTCAGTCTCAAGATACCTTCCCAGTTTGGTGGGCACTTTTCATTGCTTCCATCCTCCAACAATATAGAACAGCATTAATGAGAGACATAGAAGAAAACCTGGGAGGTGAAGTTTAAAAAAAAACTAGAAAGGTGAGCAAAAGAAAAAGAAATGGAAATCAGTAGGACAAAGAATTTAAAATATGGAGGATCAACAACTGAACAAGAATAGTTTTTTGAAAAGCAGAGAAAACGTGTGTATGGGTAGAAAATGACTAGACTGGAAACAGACTTGTAAAATTCTACACAAAAATGATTTCCAACCTAGAATTCTATACCCAGCCAAAAAGATAAATTTAGTATCAGGGTCAAATAAATATATTTCCATGGTATTTATTACTTTTTATTACTTCTATAAGTTTATTTATACAATTATATATATTATATAAATACATTTTTGCATGACATTTTCAGACATGCAAAGCTTCATAAAGTTCACCTGTCATGCATCCATTCTCAGGGACATATTGGAGGATGTGCTCCAAAAAATTAGGGGGTAAACCAAGAAAGAGGAAGACACAGGATCCAGGAAACAGGAAGGAAGGACAGGATTCCCAGGAAAGGAAATCTGACACAAGACAGAGGTAAAAAGGATTTCCTGAGGGATGGCGAACAGAACACACCAAGGTCATAGCTGTGTGTGAAGCTGAGAGAGCAACCAAACCAGCCTTCAGTGAATCAGTAAGGTCCAGGAGAGATTTCTTCAAAGAGAAGACATGATACCCAGAGCTGAGATAGCCCCCCCTCCATTACTAGCTGTGTTAACTTGGGCCAGATAGTTTTTCTTTATGCCCCAGTTCCCCCTTCTATAAAGTGGAAATAACAATGGTACCTACTTCTCCAGGTTGTTAGGAAGATGAGTTAGTATATGTAGTGTGTGTGTAACAGTGCTGGGCATATAGTAAACATTATATGAGTGTTTATAATTATTGTCACTATGATCATTACCTAATATGTTTGAATATACAGAGTGGAGATTTAAACAACTGGAAAGAATTTGGAGTTGAATTATTGATATGTATATAGTAAAGCAAAGAAATGACTAAACCAGAAAAAAAATAGTTAATTCCAGGCAAAAGGAAAAGTTGTACAGAAATAGTAATCACAGCAAGGACACTACATGACTTAACTATAAACAGTCACAATAATAAACCCTGACAGTAGATCTAATAAAAACAGTGATAGCTAGAGGCAAATGTGTATATGAGTGGAGGTGCAAGGAAAAGCTGAACCTCTACCTTCCATAGTGGAAAGTCAATAGATAATGCCCCAAACGAAAAAAAAATAAATCCATTAAAAAGATTAAGAATGCTTGCTTCTAGGGAGTTGGAATCTGGGAGAAACAAAGCAGGGAAGAGCCACGGTTTTAAGAAGACTTCAAAAACTACTTGGCACCTTTTGCCACTTATAAATAAAACTAGAAACTAATTTCAAATTACAAAGTGGCAAAAAATATTCACAAAAATATATAAGAAAGATAAAGGGTTATTAACCTTAATATTCAAAACAACTGTAAACATCCATAAGCTAAAATAAATAAATCAGCAATGGACAGGAAAAGGAAATTCACATAAGGGAAATAAATCCAATAAAAACCCCCTGATTATGTTGCCTGGTTAAAAAAAAAGTCATACAAATTCAAATAATGAGATATTATCTTTCATTCTGGATGAATTCCAGTCCCTGGGCACCTCTTCTTCTTCCTTACCTCACAGGAGTTGTCACACCCCCCTGTAGTCAGGGCCAGGGATGGCCCAGGAGCGCACCGGTTGGCTGGCATCTTCCCCCTGGGCCTAAGCACCCGGGCTCTCTTGCTGACAACTCCACTCTTCCCAGGAACCCGAGGTCAGGTGGGCACCTGTGGACTCAACCAGAGCTGCTGGGGCCTGAAGGAAGATCCTGCAGCCTTCACTATGGGGTCTGGCCCAGGGGCTCCACAGAGACTCCAAGAAACCTGGAAAGACAGTGTCCACTTGGTCAGGCATTCAACATTCACCCCACAAGCGCTTCCTGAGGGCACCGAAGTATAGCTCACGACACTGGATACTGTGGAGTAGACAAAGCCACATCAACACCAATTCAAGTTATTCATTACAATGGAATATGAGCAAGACCATGAGATTTAGACTAAAATTAATAAAAGCTTCATTTCTAGCTCTGCCAACCTTTAGCTATATGAATATGAAAACGTTTCTTCAGATTTTTTTCCCAAAACAAATCAAAACTATTTATTTCAAGGGGTTGTGAAAATTAAATGAGATGATGTGTTTAAGGCACTCAGCACCAGACTGGCCCAGGTAAACATTTAATTCATATTAGCAAGTACTGGTATTACAAGGACTCATGTAATATACAGAAGGAGGTACCTCATTTAATTTGCACAACAATCACGTCATCCATGTGTTGCTGTAGTTATTATTATCTCATTTTATGCATACAGAAACAGAGGTTTGTGATGTTAAATCAAACTCAGTCTACCTGGCTTTCAAGTTCACATTCTCAGTGGTACATCACATGGTACCTTTTATGTGGGAGGCTCAAAATAAACATGGTTCTATTTAACAAATGTTGAAAACATGACCGTAATTTGGAATAAAAATGTTAAGTAAAGTTTCTTAAAACAGAAGAGATATGCAATAAGGAAAATACTAGTAGCCTGGGACTAAAATTTTTAATTACCTCAAAAACATCCAGAGGTGAAAAATGTTTCTCCTGTTGAGGGAACTAGGGAGGGGAGGGTGTCTCTGTGTCCAAATTGAGGTACAATTTCATTACGATCAACTAATACAGGCACTACAGATATAGTCATTCTTGTTGGGAAAGGGTAAATATCACATAAAATGAAGAGGAACTTAATTAGGACAACAAAAGTAAGAAATGAGATGAAGAGGAAACAACAGAGTAAAAGAAATAAGGAGTAAAATAAAATTAAAGGTATGAACAAATTAAATTTTAAACACATAAAGATGATGTTGTGCCAAAGAAAGAGAATATGCTTTCTTTTCTTACACCCATGGAACTTTTACAAAATTCTATCAAATAACCTGGCCACACAAAAAATCTTGTTGATGTCTGAATGTTGGGAATTGACAGACTACATTCTCTGATTATAGTATAAGATGTTCAACGTCATTAGTCCTTCGGGAAATGTAATCAAAACCAAAAACGTTCTGGGACTTCCCTGGTGGTCAAGTGGTTAAGAATCTGTCTTGCTATGCAGGGGACGCCAGTTTGATCCCTGGTCAGGGAACTAAGATCCCACATGCCACAGGGCAACTAAGCTCGTGCGACACAACTAGAGAACCTGACTGCTGCAACTACAGAGCCCACACACTCTGGAGCCCGCGCACTGCAACGAAGAGCCTGCATGCCACAACAAAAGGTCCTGCATGCCGCAACTAAGACCCGACGCAGCCAAAAAATAAATAAATATTTTTAAAAATCAAAAATGTTCTATTCATTAGGAGACTACTTCATATACACAAAGATGGCAAAAAAAGATAGTAACAAGTGTTTGTGAGATGTGAATGAAATTGAGCTCATACATTACTGGTAGAATTGTAAAATGGTGCAGCCACTCTGAAAAACAGGTTGGCAGTTCCTCAAAATGCTACCCATAGAGTTGTCATATGACCCAGGAGTTCCACTCCTAGGTATCTACCAAGAGAAATGAAAACCCATGTCCACTCCAAAACTTGTATACAAATATTCACAGCAGTATTATTCATAGTAGCCCAAAAGCAGAAAGCACTTAGATGTCCATCAACTGATGAACAGATAAACAAAATTTGGTGTGTCCATACAATGGAATATTATTTGGCAATAAAAAAAGAAGTACCAATACACGCTATAACGTGAATGAACCTTGAAATCATTATCTTACGTGAAAGAAGCCAGTCACAAAGACCACATATTTTATGATTCCATTTATATGAAATGTCCAGAATAGGCAAATATATAGAGACAGAAAACTGATTAGAAGTTGCCTAGGGCTCGGGGTAGGGGGTGGCATGAATGGTGAATATCTGCTAATGTGTGCAAGGTTTCTTTCTGGGGTGTTGAAAATATTCTAAAATTAGATTGTGGTGATGACTGAACAACTAATGTACTAAATGTACTAAAAACCACTGAATTGTATACTTTAAATGGGTGAATCTTAAGGTATTGAATATATATAAATAAGTCTGTTTTATATATCTAAGTAAATAAATCTGTTTTAAAAGAAAAGAAACAGGCTTCCCTGGTGGCGCAGTGGTTGAGAGTCCGCCTGCCGATGCAGGGGACACGGGTTCGTGCCCCGGTCCAGGAAGATCCCACATGCCGCAGAGCGGCTTGGGCCCGTGAGCCATGGCCGCTGAGCCTGTGCGTCCAGAGCCTGTGCTCCGCAACGGGAGAGGCCACAACAGTGAGAGGCCCGCGTACCGCAAAAAAAAAAAAAAAAAACACTTTGCTAAAAAACCCAGGATCAAAGTCGGAAATCAATACAGAAGCTAAACAATTTTTACCAGAAGTCATGGAACACGCTAAAGTTGTATACAGAGTGAAATTTATAGATTTAAATGGCTTTATTTTTAATTAAAAATAAATATAACAGGTGCAGATGGTATCACCTGGAGCTTGAGCAGCTGCACGAGGGTATCAAAGACAATGGCCAAGAACAAACTAAGAGGGCAGAAGTCCAGGAATGTATTCCATAGAGCCAGCCAAAAAACTTTAAGGTTAAAAAATACAGCAAAACCGGGCTTCCCTGGTGGCGCAGTGGTTGAGAGTCCGCCTGCCGATGCAGGGGACACGGGCTCAGGCCCCGGTCCGGGAGGATCCCACATGCCGCGGAGTGGCTGGGCCCGTGAGCCATGGCCGCTGAGCCTGCGCGTCCGGAGCCTGTGCTCCGCAACGGGAGAGGCCACAGCAGGGAGAGGCCCGCGTACCGCAAAAAAAAAAAAAAAAAAAAAAATACAGCAAAAACCAGTTACCACTAATCTTAAGAAGATAAACACTGTGAATGATGAAAAAGTTAATAGAGTGGAAACAGCTTCTGGAGATATACAAAAGGAACCTGCACATTTCTTAAAAGGCCTTTCTCTTGAACCTCTGCAGAAACAGCGGACTCCTCAGCAGTGTCATAAAAATGAACCAGTTAATGGTGAGGAAGCTACAAGATTAATGGCTCAGCTGTGATACACTGGTGATGTATCAAACTGCCCCCAAAGACCAACAAAGTAAATGTTTTATACAATAAATAAATAAATAAAAACAAAGAAGAGCTAAGTATTCAATCTAAAACGTCAAAAGTAGAAAAAAACCAAAATGAAGCAACCCCCCCGAAAGGAAAATAGTAACTAATAAAAACCTTAAATAAGTCAAATAAATATAACAATGGGAGTTTAAAGAAAACAAAGCTGGTCCTTTAAAATGACGGATGTCACAGATAACCCCCTAGCAAATGAGATAAAGAAGAGTTTAAAAACATACACACACACACACACACACACACAGAGAGAGAGAGAGAGAGAGAGAGAGAGAGAGAGAGAGAGAAAGAGAGAGAGAGCAAGGGAGAGAGAGAGGGAGAGGGAAAGGGAGAGGGAGAGAGAGACAGAATGAGAATCTTTCCCAGATCAGGCAGTGTTTCAAAGTAGTTATTGCGGGATATTATGCATAACTGTATAGCAACATATTTTAATATTGATGTGAAGCAGATGCTTCCCTAGCAAAATGTAAATTAACAAAGTTAATACAGGAAAATACAGGTAGAAGAGAATAATGAATGTAGAAGAGACCAGGGAAAAAATGACATAACAGCAAATACAAACAGAAAGACTCTGAAAGGTAAAAAGGAAAGGCAGACAGTCCACAGACCTCAGGGCCTAAGGAACAACACAGCGGTGAGTTCCCTGGGTTTCATTTTCCCTCCCATATATCACAAACAGGGCACTAGAAAAGCTTATAACTCAGAACCATCAATAGCTACAGACAAAAAAAGCTCTAAGAAAAGCCTGCTCCCCTTAATCAAAGGACCAAGAAAAGGGTGTCCTAACTGAACATACCCATTCTATTGCAGCCAGACACTAATAGAATACACATTCTCTTCAAGCACCTGTGCTACATTCTCCAGGGTCATAAAAAAACCTTAATAAATTGAAATCATACAGCATATGTTCCCTGATTATAATAGCATCAAACTAGAAATCAATAACAGAAAGGTAACAGGAAAGTCTCCAAACATTTGGAAATTAAACAACACATTTCTATATAATCCATGGATCAAAGAGGAAGTCTCAAGGGAAATTAAAAAGTAATGAATGAAAATCAAAATACAACATATCAAAATTTGCGGGATGCAGATAAAGCAGCGTGGAGAGGGAAATTTATAATGCTAAATGTTTATATTAGAAAAGAATTAAGGTATTAAATCAGTAAGGTAAGCTCCCACCATAAGATACTAGAAAAAGAAGAGCAAAGAAAACCCACAGCAAATAGAAAGAAAGAAGTAATAGATATAAGAGCAGAAACCAATAAAATTGAAAACAAAAACAATAGAGAAAAATCAATGAAAACAAAAGCTGGTTCTTTGAAAAGACCGATAAAATTGGTAATCCTCTAGCAAGACTGACAAAGATAAAAAGAGATAAGACACAAATTACCATTATCAGAAATGAAACAGGAGATATAACTATAGATCCTGCAGCCATTAAAAGAAAAGTAAGGGAATACCACACACCACTTTATGCACATAAATTCAACAACTTGGATGAAATAGCCCAATTCCTCACAAAACAGAGACTCCCACAACTTACCCACTATTAAATATGAAGATACTCTGAAAAGATATTAGATAACCCGAATAGTCATTTGACTACTACAGAAATTGAAGCCATAATCAAAAGCTTCCAAAAGGAAATTTCCAGGCCCAGATGGTTTCACTGGAGAATTCTATCAAACATTTAAAGAAAAATAACATAATTCTACACAATCTCTTCCAGAAAATAGAAGAGAACACTTTCTAACTCATTTATTGAGATCAGTATTACCCTAATACTAAAACCAGAAAAAGAAAGTACAAAAAAAGAAAACTATAGACCAACATCTCTCACGTACTTAGACACAAAAATCCTCAAAAAAAAGCATTAACCAATCAATTCCTGCAATATAAAAAAAGAATTATACACCACAACCAAGTAAGGCTTATTCCAGGAATGTAAAGCTGATTCAATATTCAAAAATCAATAAGGGCATTCCCCCATATTAACAAGCCAAAGAAGAAAAACCATATAAATTCACACAGTATTGACAAAATTCAACACACATTCATGATAAAAGACACATAGACACATAAATAAATGGAACATAATAGAGAACCTAGAAATAGCCACACAAAAGTATGGCAAATTTATTTTTGACACAGGTACAGAACGAGTCCGTGGAGGAACTACCGTCTTTTTAACAAACGGTGCTTGAGTAATTGGACAGCCAAATAAATGCACCTTGATCTAAGTCTCACACTTTATATAAAACTTAACTCAAAATGTATCATGGACAGCAGGAAGGAGAAATGAACAAATCATCATCACAGTGAAGACTTAATCTCTCCTTTCTCTGTAATAGAACTAGCAGGGGAAAAAAGTACAAATTTTGTACAACACAATTGACGACTAAACAATTAAATATTATTTTCGAATTATACATGGAACATTTATAAAACAATTCACCAAGGACTAGGCCATGACTCCCCTCATATTTCAAGGAATGAGCTTCATGTAGACATTTTTCTAACCACAGAAAACTAAGGTTAGAAGTCTAGTAAAAAGATAAACTTCTGTAAAATGAAAGCGCACTTTTAAATAATTCATGAGCAAAAAAATAATAATCAACTCTTAGAAAACACTTATAACATAATGCACCAAACCTTGTGGGTCTCAGAGTGAATTTTAAGACCTTAACGTTGATGTGAGAAAAGAGGAAAGCCTGAAAAATAACAAGCGAATCATCCAACTACATTCAGACAACCGATTCCATCACTGACCACACAGAATTCCCCAACACTCACCCTCCCCGGGTCCCCATCACCTCCACATCCCTCCGGCAAAGAGCATTAGGATCCTCTTGACAACAACTATTAAACCGCGGCCGAAAACCGCAGCAGTTTCCGGTCACCACCCCTAGCACCGCCCCTTCTCGGGGTTTGGGGCTTTACACGAAGGGGCGTGGTTCTCCACATGCGCAAAATCACATTCGAAGCCGCAGTCAGCCAGAGCCAACATGGAGATGTTACGGAGTCTGTGTTTAGTTGCCTTCAGTGCCCCTAGGCAGCATTGTCAGGCGGGGAACATGGCCGCGCCCAGGTTGCGCTTCCTCATGGAGTACGCCATGTTGGAGTAGTGTCCATTCCGTACAGAGGATGAGGAAGCCTCTAAACTCACATTGCTGAGCACTGGCGCTGTCTCACAGATGGTGGGGAGAGAGGGTGGGGACGTTTCTCTGGGCGGGCATCCTGGGATCTGTGTAATAATGTTCAGAGAAGCTGAGAGGCCTCTGGAAAGACGCAGAGGTGCCAGTGGCTGTTATCTCCTGGCAGATACCACAGGATGAGAAGAAGTAGGACTGCTTGCGGGCCTCTCCTGGAACATACCATGAGGGTAGAAAGGGAAGAAATCAGGGACCTGCAAGCCCTCCTAGGATATAGCCCTGGGGAAAAGGGGGAGGAGTCAGTGTTAGATTCCCCTCTGCTGGGCTTGTTGGGGTTGGCTGTGGGGTTTGGATGCTCCCATAATCTACATTATCTCCCACTCCAGCTACCCGAGCTAAAGTAAAAGTTCTTACCAATAAAGGTTTTTGATTTTTCCCTTAATCTAATGCAATATGTCAATAAAAGTATCTTTAGGAAAATTTATTTTTATTTTCTTATAAAATAAAATCTATATAGTAATAGTGCCCTTACTTTGCAAGTGTAGCTTTAAGACAAGATTGATTCTGCCCTTCAACCAATTTGTTGCCCCTTATCACCCCCAATATGGAAATTCTGGAGATGCCTGTGCCCTCTGGGAGATGTTACTGGGGCAGAAGGGGAAGAAGTCATGCTACCCTTCACCTGGGAATGCCTACTTATCTTTCAAAACCAAGTTCAGATATCTCCTCCAGGGAATCTTCCTGAAAGAGGTAGAAGGCTCTGTAACCCTCTGAAGGCCTTTTTGAATCCTCAAGTGAAGAAGGTGTTTTGAGGGGCTCAGGTGTGAACTTGCTGGATGCTGTCAGTCCGGTCACATCCCCTCTGGGCCTCAGTTTAACAATCTGGAATGTAAAGGTGTCCTATCCCAATTAGCCTAAGACCATCTGGGATTAATCTGTAGTCAGACAAATCTATCAGTCAGTGAGGGAGACCACACGCCAGAGGAACCATGGGGTGGCTCACTAAACAAAGGAAAAAATAGAGTTATTATGGAATTCTGAGGAATGGTGAAGTTCAGGTGAAATGTGAATGAAGCAGTGTTCTGGTAAACTCAAAGCAAAGCAGGGCTGTATGTGGACTATGCAGTGAACCCAGAATCCTGTTTCCTTGGAAACCATAAAGTTAAGATAGATACAGAATTTTGTATCTAGATACCCCTTCTCTCTGCACTGGGGTTAGAAATCTTAGCTGCGGTGTCTAAGTGACTTATAATCTTCAGCAAGAGTGAGATGTTTTATCTGTACTGATATCACTTCAAACAGTAGTTTCTGATAGCCTATGATTGTAGAGAACAGTTTCTCAGTGAGTAAAAAAGCAGTAGTCACTCAAAGTAGGAGTTATTTATGACATTACAGCTGC
Source organism: Leucopleurus acutus (assembly GCF_964270905.1). Lineage (NCBI taxonomy): Eukaryota > Metazoa > Chordata > Mammalia > Artiodactyla > Delphinidae > Leucopleurus > Leucopleurus acutus. The sequence continues at coordinate 41,941,178 of NC_139148.1, read as the reverse complement.
AGGACATCCTTGGGAGAAATAATATTTTCTGTTAATATCGCATCTGACTTAATCTGTGTCTGTTCTCCCAGCCTTATGAGTGGCAGAGCAGACTTTTATACCCTGAGCTAATTTTTACTTTCTTAGAGGGTTGGACTCTCTGATTATCCCAGATTCTCTTTCTGCCCCTACAGCCCTGGTCTGAGTGTTTGTTGAATGAATAAATGAAAGAAGAAATGGAATAAGTGGAAGCATGTTTGGCATGCATACATGTCTAATAGAGCTCCAGGAATCATTGTTAATGTGAGTGTCGTAATAGCACTATGGTTACGTTTTTAAAAAACTAAGTCTATTAGACTATTTCAGAGAAGGAAAAAAAAGAGCCAATAAACATATGAAACGTAAAAAATATTTTGTCAAATTGTTGTGGGTATAAAAAAAGTTAAAGGTTTTGTCAACTGCTAACTGTAAGCTTGCAACAAAATAAATTCAGAAATAGACATTTGAGATATGACTGTGAAAGGAATCAAACTTTGGATGGCTTCCTAATAGGAAAAAAGTAACTAGCCTCATTTAGGGGGACAAAGTAATTCCAGATAGACAATTGTTTCATGGAGACTACAGTCTTTGGAGATTATATTCTGAGATAAGTAAAGAAAATTTATGATAATATAGTTGATTTTGCAATATTAATGATGTATAAACAGTCAATGTGCATTTATTGTGTTCCTGAGGTTGCACAATTGATTGAGTCAAGTGCAAATAAGAGTGCTATTACTTTCCTTTCAGCATGTAAAGTTTTCTTTTCTGCATTGTATCAACTTCATGGCTGTTTTCCTTTGAAGAATAAAAAATGACCAAAAGGAGCCAACATATTCAAGTAGTTAGAGTTGGGGACTGGAACTTTTGTTATGTAAGTTTAATAATATAGTCTTCATTTTATTGCTGGCTCAAAAAAAAACATATGAAGAGATGTTCAAAGTCATCAGCGATCAGGGAAATACAAATCATGACATGATGAGATGACATTTTACACCCATTCAATTTGCAAATATTTAAGTCTGACAGTACAATGTTGCAGAGGATGTACAGCTACAGGATCTTTTTGCCCTGTTGAAGGAATATAGACCAGTGTAACTACTTTAGAAAATAGTTAGCATTTCCTCCTACAGCGAATATGTACATACCTCACAATCTATCCAGTCCACTCTTAGGAATATATCCACGAGAAACACTTGCACATGAAACCTAGGATATGCATGGCATCCTGTTCACAATAGCAAGACCTGGAAACAAAAATGGATGGAGTCAAAATGAATGAACTAGAACAGTACCCAACAATAAGGATGAGTTTAAGGGAAAAAACAAACCCTGTGATTCCCAAAATAGTATATAAAACATAACACACGTTTATAAAATTAAAAGCTACTAATATAAAGAACATGAACTATTTAGGATTTTGTATAGTTGTGATAAAATTATATAAAAAGGAAATCAAAAATTGATGAACTTGGGATTTAGGATGATACTTACCTCAGCTGAGGGCAGGCAGGGCCATCAATTGGGGGAACACATGGATAGATGGAGGTTATTAAGGCCATACCTTTTCTTTTGGGTGGTAGGTGCATAAGTGCTAATTATATTATTGAAACTAACTAATATTTAAGTTAATTGGGAAAATTAAACTGTTAGATAAACACTTAAATGTAAAAAGAGGAAGTCTGCATGGAGAAAAGTGATGTCCCTTTCTTGAATGGGGTAAGAAAATCTCTGGCTCCAGCCCAGAGATGCCACCCAGTCGTGGGATGAGCAGGGAGGCAGAAGCTCCATGGCATTGATACTTTCTGTGGCCCCTGCCAAAAGTGCTCTGGCCCCAGGGCTCACTCCATCACACCACTCGTGCACCTGCTCAAATGTCCTTTCTTCGGATGTTTTTCTTCCCCGATCTACCCCACAACTCTCTAGCTCCTCGCCATGCTTTCGTTTTCTTCATAGCCTTCCTTTTTATCAGAAATTATCTTATTCATTTACTGTTTGCTCATTTCTTTGTTCGTGCTGATACTGCAGTGATTTCTGCTTCTCACATATGTGGAGTAATCAACTGCCTTATTTTTAGTATCTTACCATACATGTAGAGAGCAGCAAAACACATGCACTGGATTTATTTTCTTAAAAGATTAATTATTCCCTCCTAAAGACTCTGCAGGCATCTCTGGATGACATGACTAATTATAAAATTGTTTTCTAGAGTAATGCAGAAAATACTAGAGATGGAGAACTTCTAAGTATGTAAGACCCTATTCATTCATTCACCACATATTTATTGATCACCAGTCACTGCTCTTGGTACTTGTTGTTTGGTAAAACAAAACAGCCCCCAAGTCCCTAGCTTCCTGGACCTGACATCCTAGTGGGGAAGAGAGGCAATAAACATCGTTGAAAGGTGATAACTGCTAAAGAGGGGTGGATAGGGCAGAGTGATGTGAATTGGAAATGCTGGAGGACTGCACTTTAAGTAGGAACATCAGAGTCTCCTTTTAAACTCTACCACTGACTGCCCTGCATCCTGGAGCAGGCCAGTCTCGAATCCTCACATTTATATGGACATGTAGTTGAAAACGAGGAAGAACGCAAGGTCAGAATATTTTCATATCTGCAGCTAAGGATGTAATGATGAGTACCTCTTTGCCCTACGGTAGATGCAAGGAGTAATACCCACAGTCTTCTGATCAGTCTTGTCTTGCATGCCTTCCTTTAGTAGGTAAAAAATAGTTTACAATATCTACTGAGCAGGGACCTCTGGACAAACAGCCACAACCATTTACATGTGTCAGTAGATAGAAGGCAATGATAGCTTATTTATTTTACACCCAGCTTTTTAATGGAAAAATTTCACACTATTATTGGGTAATCACAGAGTCCAGCCCTCTGCTGTCCAGAATGTTGAACTGGGGCCCAAAAAGGACGTGACCGATCTGAGGGCACAAAGACATAGAGAACACCAGAGCTCAGGGCCAGGTCCTTTCAAATAGGACCTGCGTGTCAGAAGGACCTTCAGCTGGCATTGAGCCTCTACCACCGTCAGAGAGGGCTTCCCACAGGACACATGTGAGATGGGTTTTGAAGAATGTGTAGCAGTTCATCCATTGAGGGGATATGGTGGATTCTTCTCACCTCTGCCCCCACGACATCTCCCATAGGGGCAATGGCTTCTCCATAATTTCCATATTTGAGGCCCTAAGGGGCAACAAACTCCTTGTGGGACAGGATTGGAAATTTGTTGTAAGGCTGCACTTGCATAATTATTACTTAGATGTTATTTTACAAGGAAGTATGAATAATCCTAGAAGATGTTTTTACTGACACATTTCATTAGACAGAGAAAACAACCATTAGCCATATCAATTTAAAACTAATTGGGGGGGGGATGTCCCTGGTGGCCTGCTGGTTAAGATTCTGGGCTTTCACTGTGGTGACCCGGGTTCAATCCCTGGTTGGGGAACTGAGATCCTACCAGCCAGGAGGTGCGGCCCACAAATAAATAAACTAATTTTTGTTGATACCAATTATTTCAGTTGGAGTGACTAGTGTGAGGGTTGATTGAGATTACCCCGACGCTCCCACCCCGACTTCTCTCCCCTCGTGGTATCTGGGGGGGGAGGGGTACAGTATCGCTCCTACTCTCCATTCTACAACACTCCATAGTATCGGCCAGGGGAGGGTACCATCCTGACATTTCTCCCCTCAACTCCAGTGGTATCTCCCAGACACACTCTGGGTTCTTCTTCTTACTCTTTTCATTAGTAATGGCTCCCCTCTCACCCGTGCCATGTCCCTAGGAGCCCCTCAGAGGCTAAATGCAAAGACCCCCATGCACCAGGAAGTCTACCCAAAGAAGGGTAGTCCACCTCCTCCCAAGGCAGCCCCACTGTTCTGCTGCGTGAGGCAGGAGGCAACAGCTTCTTCCACTGTACGGCACGGACACCCTTCCATGATGGCGGCCCCCTGAAGCAGCAACATTTGGATGCGGCCATATTCCGAGCCCAGCAAAGCCGCAGAGGTTAAGGGAACTCTCACGGACTCTGCGTGAAAGTGCCCTGTTGATTGGGGAACGGAGCTTCGCAAGTGCTTTTGAGCATGCGCATGAGACACCCCCCGCCCCTCCACTAAACACCCGGGTGTTGGAGGTCGGCACTTGGAAGGGAAGCGGTTCTCAGCTGTTTACGAGTTAGCGTCACGCAGAGGTGATTTTGAAGGGGATTGGCTACTCTGAGCTGAGTGATGGTGGGGGGCGGAATCTGGGTGGGTGATGGGGCTACTGTGGATTCAGTGGTGGGATCTTTTACATCGGATGCCCAGCTAATTGTTAGTCAGCCTTTCTTTTTCTAATTTAAGCCTTAAGGCTATACATTTCCATCTAAGACCCACAAGATTTGTTGTATCGTATTATCATTATTGTTCATTTCCAAGTATTTTAAAATTCAGTTATGATTTTTTTTCATTTCACACGTGTCACTTTGAAGCGCGTTTCTGTTTTGCAATAAACAGTTAATCCTTTTGTTATTGATTTTTAACCTAATTTCTCAGAGGTTAGATAATGTGATTTGTGTCATGAACGTTCCTAGAAACCTGTGGAGACTTGCCTTATGCCAAGTCCCGTAAATGTGCCATCTATTGCTTTCAAAGAATATGTGTTCTCCGATTGTTAATTGTGTTGTTCAAAACTGGTATACCCTCTCTGATTTTTTTTTCACCTACCTGCTCTGTAGAGGGCAGTGTAATGGTGATTTGTGCGTTTCTCTTTGCTTGTGTCGGCTTTTGCTGTATTTGAACCTTATTATTAGGTACAAGTGTGTGTATTTTTAAAATAGACATTGCCAAATGCCTCTCAAAAGTGTTATATATATGTATTATAATACATTGTGTATATATTATATCGATATATACAATGTATAATACATATATCTATGTATACGGAAATGTGTATGAAATATTCCCATCAGCAATATATAAATACCCCCATTTCCCCAAATCCTCTCCAGCACTGGATGATGTTCTTTTGCATTTTTTATTGTTCTGAGGGCTGAATAATTATATCTAGTTCTGTTTTACCTTTTCCACCTATTAGTGGTTGAGATCTTTTCTGGTTATTTGGGCACTTTGATTCCTTCTCTGCATTTCCATAGCCTTTGTTCGTTCCTCCTCTTTCCCCTGGCTTTTACATAGTGAACTTTTCTGTACTCCCTCAATTGAACATCGCTGGTGTCATATCTATTCCTGTACATATTAAGATCAAAGTATGGACATTTTCTTTTATTTTACTGGCCTATTTATCTCTGTTTTGATTGCATTAGTTTTATTGTAAATGTTAATATCTGCTAGTCCAAGCATCCCTTCAGTATTCCTTTACATAATTTTCTTGGCTATTTATACATGCATACAGAGTTTGAAATTGTTTTACCAATCTGGAAAAGAATTGGAATTCTGCTTGGCACTTGTCAATACGGTTAATATTGAACCAGTGATATTTTTATTTTACCGTATTCCTGCCCAGGAATATGGTCTGCCTCTCCATGTGCTTAAGTTTTATATTATATTCTAGAATAATAACTATTAGTTTTTCTATTTTGAGTCCAGCACCATTCTTGTTACATTCACTTTTAGGTATTTTGTGTTGTCATTATTGGAAATAGGATATTTTTTTCCTCTCCATCTGTTTCAATCTTGTACCCCATCACCTTGTCAAAATTCCCTGTGCTAGTTTTCTGAGTATACAATGATATAACCTGCAAATAAAAATGATTTTCTCTCCTTTCTTGATATTGAAGCAGTTTATTTCATCTTCATATTTAATTGCATCAGCTAGAGCTTTCAAACACTGTTGGCATAGGAACAACCCCATGTTGTTACTGGTTTTAATGGAAATTGTCTTCAGCATTTTACCTTTTAGTTTTATACTTCCTGGTGGTTTTGAGACTATGATCTTTGCCGAATTTTTGTAGTTTCCTACAAAATTTTAAGAATTACTGCTGAATTGTGTCAAATGCCCTTTTTATATCCATTGATACGGTTGTATAGTTTTTCTTCTTAATTTGTTGACGTAATAGGTAAATTGATAAATGGACTAGCATTAACCATCTTTGTCTTATCGGAAAACCTAATTTGTTCATGGGGTAAATTTTTCTTTTGAGCCTTACTGGACTCAAATTGCTAATATTTTATTAAAGATGTTTGCATCTATAAGATGAAATAATCTCCAGATAACTGTTTGTATTAGGACTATATTTTTTAGGTAAGGTAACAGTGCTTCATAAAATAAATTTGGAAGATTTCCAACTTTCTATTATTATTTGAAACAGGGATTAGCAAACTTTTTCTGTAAAGAGCCAAATAGTAAATATTTGAGGCTTTGCCAGTACTGCAGTCTCTCTTGCAACTACTCAACTCTGCTGCTGTAGCAAATGCAGCCACAGACAATATGTAAACGAACGGACATGGTTGTTTTCCAATAAAATTTTATTTACAAAACCGGCCAAGGACTAGATTTGACCTGCAGCCTGTAGTTTGCCATCCCCTGGTCTAGAACTGTTTAAAAACTGTAGAAATACTGTTTTTTAAAAGTTAGATTGCACTCCATATTAAGTCAGTTTCATCCTGGTACCTTTTTTTTTGTACTTAACTTTCCTTTTTTAATTGACGTAGAGTTGACATACTATATTATAATAGTTTCAGGTACACAGCATAGTGGTTCAACATTTATATTTCTTACAAATTTATCACCATGATACGTCTAGTAACTGTCTGTCACCATACTGTATTTAACTTTTTATTTTGAGATAATTATAGATTCACAGGACATTGCAAAAAATAGTACAGAAAGCTGGGTTTTTTGTTTTTTTGTTTTTGTTTTGGCTGCGTTGGGTCTTCGTTGCTGTGCGCAGGCTTTCTCTAGCTGCAGCGAGCAGGGGCTACTCTTCATTGCTGTGCGCGGGCTTCTCATTGCGGTGGCTTCTCTTGTTGTGGAGCATGGGCTCTAGGCTCACAGGCTTCAGTAGTTGTGGTACGCAGACTCAGTAGTTGTGGCTCGCGAGCTCTAGAGCACAGGCTCAGTAGTTGTGGCCCACAGGCTTAGTTGCTCCACGGCATGTGGGATCTTCCCAGACCAGGGCTCGAACCCGTGCCCCCTGCATTGACAGTGGGTTCTTAACCACTGCGCCACTAGGGAAATCCCAAAGCTGGTGTTTTTTTAAAAATGATACACATTACAAACTTTCTGACTTCTATACACTGGTCACTTAGAGATTTTTTTGCTCTTTCTTTTTTTGCATTAATTTTTATTTTGCTGGAGAAGCACCTGTTTCACCTCCATATTTAAATGTTGCTATGGATTTGCACATAATATTCTCCTAGAAATAATGTTTAGCGGAATATCTCCTCTAGTAGTAATATCTCCTCCTTCCTAATATTGTATTTTTTTTCTATTTCGTTTATCAGATTTGCTGGAAATTTATTCATGTAACTGGTCATTTCAAAGAATGAGCTCTTCACTTTATTTATACTCTCAATGTACATATAATATACACATATATATCGCATTTAGGTTTTATTAGGGGATTTATTAGCATATTTTGAGTTTTTTCTAATTTCTTTTTCTAATTACTCAGATTGAGTACTTAGCTTTTTTGAGGTTTTCTCTCATTTTAATAACGAATCATGTAGGACTGTACATTTTCTTATAAATATAGCTTTTGCTGTGTGAAATAACATCTGGTACAAAGTGTATAACTTCAGTGTTGTGGGTGCATTTTGAGTTTGATTTTTATTTCTTTATCTATTTTTAATTACCTTTGTTGTGGCAAAAATAAACACGTACTATAAAATTTACCATCTTAACCATTTCTAAGTGTACAGTTCAATAGTGTTAAGTATATTCACATTGTTTTGCAAACAATCTCTAGAACTTTTTCACCTTACAAAATGGAAACTGTATACCCATTAAACGACATCTCCCTATTTCCCCCTCCTTCAGCCTCTGGCAACCACCATTCTACTTTCTGTTTCTATGAATTTGACTATTCTAGATACCTTATGTAAGTGGTATCATCCAGGACTTATCTTTTTGTGACTGGCTTACCTCATTTAGCATAATGTCTTCAAGTTTCATCCATGTTGTAGCATGTGTCAGAATTTCCTCTTTAATGCTGAATAATATACTATTGCATGAATATACCACATTTTTTTTATCCATTCATCTCCTGATGGACACTTGTGTTGCTTTCACCTCTTGACTATTGTGAATAGTGCTGCTATGAACAGGAGTGTGCAAATTTGTCATTGAGATCCTAGTTTCAATTCTTTTGGATATATACCCAGAAGTGAGATTGCTATTTTTCTTTTTTTGAGGAAAGCTGTACTATTTTCCATAGTGGCTGCACCATTTTATATTCCCATCAGCAGTGCACAAGAGTTCCAATTTCTCCATGTCCTCGCCAACACTTGTTATTTTCTTTTTTTTTTAATAGTAGACATCCTAGTGGGTATGAGGTGTTATCTCACTTTTTTTGACTTGTATTTTCCTAATGATTGATGTTGACCATCTTTTCATATGCTTGTTGACCATTCATGTATCATCTTTGGAGAAATGTCTGTTCAAATCCTTTGCCAATTTTTTAATTGGGTTATCTGGGTTTGTTGTTGTTGAGTTATAGGAGTTCTTTATATATTCTGGATATTAGCCCCTTATCAGATATATGATTTGCACATATTTTCTTCCATTCCCTAGGTTGCCTTTTCACTCTATTGATTGTGTCCTTCAATGCACAGAAGTTTTTAATTTTGATGTAGTCCAATTTGCCTATTTTTGCTTTTGTTTCCTATGTTTTGGTGTCATATCCAGGAAATCTTTGCCAAATACAAATGTCATGAAGCTTTTCCCCTGTGTTTTCTTCTAATAGTTTTGGGTCCTATATTTAGGTCTTTGATATATTTTGAATTAATTTTTGTATATGGTGTAAGGTAATACTTTTGCACATGGATATCCAGGTTTTTTCCCAGCACCATTTATTGAGGAGACTAACCTTTCCCACATTGAATGCTTTTGGCACCTTTGTCAAAAATCATTTGACCATATATGACCCATTTATTTCTGGGTTCCCTATTCCATTGGTCTATATATCTGTCTTCATGCCAGTACCACACTGTTTTGATTACTGTAGCTTTGTAATAAGTTTTGAAATCAGTAAGTGTAAGACCTCCAACTTTGTTCTTCTTTTTCAAGATTGTTTTGGGCTATTTGGGGTTGGGTTTAATTTTTTGAATTAGAGTTCCTAAGTTCACTCTTCCTAAGTTCCTTAGTCTACTAGCTCTGCCTTTATATATAACCTGTTTATACCAATTGGATGCTTCTGACCTTGAAATTCCCTTTTATAATTATATCACCAAACTGGCTGTCCTTTTTCTGGACTTTGCTTGGCATATCTTTGCCCAGCCCTTTATTTTGCAAATTGCTGCTGTGTTTTAGTTATGCTTCTTATAACTATGTCTCATTGTGCTTGCTTTTTTATTCCAATCTTATCTCTCTACAGAATGAATCAACTGATTCAATTTCACATAACCATAGTATACCTAATTCTATGCCTTGTTTCTTATTTTATGTTTACTATTTATATTATTTTCTGCTTTCTTTTTTCTGTTCTTACTTTTGATGACTTAATGCAGGCATGACCATTCACCCCCTCTCTCCCCAACCCACTCACCTTTTAAGTCAGGGAATTTTAACTTTTATAAAATCTTTAAAGGTATATCTTCCCATTTCTATCAAACATAATTAAGTTTATATTTTCCCCATTTATACCTATAGAGACATGCCCTCTCCTTTCAATTTTCTTCAGCAAGACAGTTATACTTCTGGACCTTTCAAAGGTAATTAAAATTTTTTATTACAGGTCGTTTATATTTTCTTTAGGTTTCTGCTTTAAAAGGTACTTAGCATTTTAAATTTCAAATTCCCAGTCACATTTTCTTCCTCTGTTATGATTGTACACGCACTTACATACATACAAGTCCTGTTGTTTTCAAAGATCTCACGATGACCAGGTGAACGTGTGTGTTTGCATATGCATTGTTTTGTTCTTTTGAGATCTCACTTCTGATTCAATTTTCTTTTATTTAGAATACTTCCTTGAATGTTTTCCTTCACTATGGTAAATTGATGGAACACTCTTCAAATTATTTCATGTCTAAAACTGTCCTTCTTTTGTTCTGGCTGAGAAATAGGATCTTTAGGAGGGATATAATCTCCTTACACTGAAGTCCTCTTCTCTCCATGGTCTGTAGATGTTAAATGACTCTGGCTTCCATTGTTGTAAGTGAGAAGTCTGATGCTAGGAGGATGCATGTGGGGGAGGATCAGATTTAACACAGTGGTTCCCACTCCTCACAATGCATCAGAATCGCTTATGCAGTTTTTACAAATACAGATGCCTGGGCCCACAGATACTAAGTTACATTCATTCAGGAGTGGAACTTTGCATAAGCATTTTTAGAAGATTTTAGAAGATCCTAGTTTGATTCTGATGTGCAGGCAGAGTTAGGAACCACTGATTTCAGGCCTAATGGTATCAGTGATGGGAAGTCCTGCTGGAGTTACTAATTTGTCAGCAGTGAATGTGCATTTGAAGGAGCCCTTAGCAAATAATACTTGGGCATTTTGGGGGAAAGTGATTACATCTCTGTAGGAATCATTGATTGTAGAAGTCAGTGATTAAGATCTCTGCAAGATAATGATTGAAAGGCTGACATAGTCAGTGAGTTGACTGAGAGCCTTGGAGCTTTGGCAACTGGAGACTTTGGGGCAGTCTTATTTTGAAAATACTTGGGATCAGTGATTTGGTGTCCTATGGGTATCAGGAACTGTGGCCATGTGAAGTCAGTTAATTGGGGCCTGGAAGGTCAGCATCTGGCCTCTCCTTTAGTCCATTTCAGGTACTGTAAGTAAGGATCAGTTATTAGCTGTCTAGACAGATCAATGATTGGATTCCTGGTGGGGGTATGTTACTGGGATCCTCTGCTGGGGATTATTTGAGGGGCCTTTGAAAACCAGGCTAATTACCCTCTTGGAAAAGTAATTTGCAATCTGTTTGAATTAATGTTAAGAGTCTGTGCCATGTCAATGTTTGGTTAGTTTTTCAGTAGCACCCTGCATTTGATGTGGTTCAATGAGTCATTGATGGCTTCTACTACCAGCCAGAGATGACAGTGATGTGGTCTCAGGGATCTGGGACCCGTAGTGACCAATTGTCAACAGGCTAGAGCAGGTCAGGGATTGGGCATTTGATGCAATATTACTGAGTGGCTGAGAGTGTGAATTTTGGAACTAACAGATCTGGGTTGAATCCTGTCTTTCCACTTAGTTTTGTGATCTTAGTACACATGACTTAAAAAATCTCTACGCCTCTATTTTCTTATCTGTAAAATGGGTAGAATAATAATAGTCGGAACTGATTGTCAGAGTTGTGAAAATTAAATGAGGTACCTGATGTGTGCCTTTCAATAACAGTAATTGCTAATATTTATTCAATGCTTACCATTACAAGTATCATCTCATGTAGTTTTTACTATCTCTTAAGATACGCATATCGGTCTTGTTTTGGAACCTGTATCTGAAAGTAACTTCTTCATGTACTCCCAGCTAACATGTGGGAGACCTGGGATTCAAACCTTCAGTAATTTTAATCCAAATTTTATCATCTTTCCTATATTCCACCATGACTATAAACTAGAGTTCGTTTTTTTCTGAATTTTTCTCTTCAGAGAAAATTGTATTTTCAGATACAGAATAGCTGTATCTGTATTTTGAATACAGAATAGCTGTATTCAACACAGCTAGCCACTCCTTGGTGCCTGCAGGAAGTGTTCGTGGGATGAATGTTGAGTAACTGACCATGTGGACACTGTCTTTCCAGTTTTCTTGAAGTCTCTGCGGAGCCCCTGGGTAAGACCCCATAGTGAAGGCTGCAGAATCTTCCTTCAGGCCTCAGCAGCTCTGGTTGAGTCCATGGGTGCCCACCTGGCCTCGGGCTCCCAGGAAGAGCAGAGCTGTCAGCAAGAGAGCCTGGGGGCTGAGGCCCAGCAAGAAGATGCCAGCCAACTGGAGCTCTCCCCAGTGGTCCCCAGCCCTGGCTGCAGAGGGACATGGCAGCATGTGTGAGGTGAGGAGGGAGGGGTCTCCAGGGGCAGGAATTCAGTGAGGAGTTGGCCCTAACCTGTCACCAGGGCCTCAGGGCAGGGGCATGTGGTTCACTGAAGCAGCAGATTCTGGACTCGCTGCCCCGAGACAGATCACCATCCTTCTGCTGCGTGAGCACCAAGTCACTGGTGTCCCACATTCAAAGCCCTGCGTGTTTCAGTGGAAACTGATGCAGCTGATGCACCCCTACAGCCTAGGTGAGGGGGAGGCAGCTCCCAGCTGATTCCAGACTCTGGAAGGTACCCTCTCACCTGTAACCCCTCATTTCCCCAGCTCTGACCATAGATCTCTTCTCCTTCCCAAAAAAGAACTAGAAAATACTCAGTCTCTGGTGCATTGTTGTTTGTTCCTTTATTTGTTTAGTTGCTGCTTCCATTTACCATTGGATTTATGAGGTTTATAATCAGTATAGTAAAATGAACACATATGAATCTATAAAGTTAGGATCAGGGAAAATATAGACAGAGTGGACAAAGTCAACAACAGAGCATAATTAGACTGTAGCTATTCACACAATGCTGAATGAATTTTAGTAACATGGCTATTAAAATCCAACTGCAAATTTGTGTTCTTTGTGGCAGATACAGAATAAAAGAAACACAAGCAGTTAGGTGATTAAATTGTCCACAAGGACAGCATGACAGTTCCTCTGTGGTAGAAACTTCCTGGTATGGGGTTTTCAAAAGGTTTTTGATAGATATTCATATAAATTGATAGAGGGGACTCTGTTCATAATTATGCTGTGACAACTTGCACATATAGTCAGCCTAATAATACAGAAACGATGTCACTTACAGCAACCCCATCTTTTTTTTTACTTTTTAAAAAAAATTTAAAGTTTATTTTTGGCTGCATTTGGTCTTCATTGCTGCGTGCGGGCTTTCTCGAGCAGGGGCTACTCTTAGTTGCGGTGCACTGGCTTCTCATTGCAGTGGCTTTTCTTGCTGAGGAGCATGGGCTCTAGGCACGCGGGCTTCAGTAGTTGCAGCACGTGGGCTCAGTAGTTGCAGTGCACGGGCTCAGTAGCTGTAGCTTGTGGGCTCTAAAGCACAGGCTCAGTAGTTGTTGCACACAGGCTTAGTTGTTCCACGGCATGTGGGATCTTTCTGGACCAGGGCTCAAACCCATGTCCCCTACACTGGCAGGGGGATTCTTAACCACTGTGCCTCCAGGGAAGTTCTTTACTTTTTTATATTGAAGTATAGTTGATTTACAATGTTGTGTTAATTTCTGCTGTACAGAAAAGTGATTCAGTTATATATATATATATATATATATATATATATATATATATATATATATGGTTTATCACAGGATATTGAATATAGTTCCCTGTTATAGCAACCCCATCTTGCATGTAGTACTGTGTGTTTTCTTTGGCTGTCTTCTAAAGCAGCCCTTGGCAAATATTTTCTGTAGGGCCCAGTAGTAAATATTTTAGGCTTTGTGGCTCATAGTCTCTGTTACAACTACTTTGCTCGGCTTTTGTAGCATGAAAACAGCCATAGTCCATATGTAAACAAATGAGTGTAGCTGCCTACCCCTATTCTAGAGCATTTTTTTCCAGAGGAAGCCAAAGCCCTACAGTCAAAGCAGATCTCAGCAAATGTATTATAACAAGAAACCAAAACTGTCTGAGGGCACACCTTTCTGATGGTCTGACATCATACAAACAGAAAAGACTAAATTATATGTATCAATGCGTGGGCTAAATGCACTTCAGTAATACTGTGTAATAATTTTTCTTGGTCAGCCTTTTGACACTGCTTGAGGAACAGATAGGTCAAAATTATAAGTGGCATTAGTCATATACAACATTTTCAGTCCAGTTTTTTCCTGTGGTCATTTCCTCCCTTTTTCTTAGAAATTATCTTTTAATTTTTGGCATTACAGAACTTATCCACGTGTACTGCATAATATTCAAGCTATTCAGAAATGCAAAAAATAGTATAATAAACCCCTTGTACCCATCGCCCATGTACAACAACTATCAACAGTTATGAACATATGACTAATCTTGTTTTATCTACTACTGAAGGATTATTTTAAAGCAAATCACTGAAATGATATGTTTTGTCCTTACTTCCTTTAGTATGTATCTCTGTTTAACTGCAATACCATTAACATACTTAAAACATTAACAATATTTTCTTAATATCATTTGTTACCTACTTATTATACAAATGTCCTTTAATTGTCCCATACATGCCTTTTTAAATTGGAATTTTAATTAAAATAATTGTGAACTCACATGCAATTATGACAAATAATACTGAGAGGTCCTGTATATCCTTTACCAAGTACCTTAGTCCATTCAGGCTGCTATAATAGAATACCATAGACTGGGTGGCTTAAACAACAGAAATTTACTTCTCACAGTTCTGGAGGCTGGGAAGTCCAAGATCAAAGTGCCAGCAGATCTGATGTCTGGTGAGAGCCCACTTCTTGGTTTGCAGGTGGCCATCCTCTCACTGTATCCTCACATGGTGAAGATCAGAGAGTGAGAGCTAGTTCTCATGTCTCTTCTTATAAGGGCACTAAACCCATTCATGAGGGCTCCACTCTCATGACATAATTACCTCCCAAAGGCCCCACATCCCACTACTGTCACCTTGGGGGTAAGGATTTCAACCTATGAAATCTGTGGGGGACACAGACATTTAGTTCATAGCACCCAGTTTCCCCCAGTGGTAAGATCTTGCAAAACTATGATCACAATCAGGATATTGACACTGATACAGTACACTGATCTTATTCTGATTTTCCCAGTTTTACTTGTATTCATTTGTGTGTGTGTGTGTTTAGTTTCATACAATTTTATCACAGTTAGAGGTTTGAATGAAGGTAGAGAACACTTCTATCACAGGGATCCTTGGTGTTGCAGTTTACAACCACACCTACCTCCCCCTCCTATACCTTTCCCTAACCCCTGGCAACTACTAACCTGGTCTCCATTTCCAAAATTTTGTCATTTCATAAATGTATTAGGAGGTGGGGCTTCCTGAAGAGAGGAGAGAGATGGGTGTCTGGAAAAAATATTGGCTGAAATATTTCCACATAAGATAAAAAATATATACCCAAAGATACAACAATCAACAAATCCTAAGCACAGCAACATGAGAAAACTACTTAAGGCACATCATAATCAAGTTGCTCAAAACCACTGGTGAAGAGAAAATCCTAGAGAAAAAAAGAAAATGCACAGGAACAAAGATAAGGACGAAAGCAGTTTTCTTGTCAGTAACAAGCCAGGAAACAGTGGAGCAAGGAAACAGTGGAGCAAGAACTTTACTGAAATTAACAACAACAAACCAGCAACCTAGAATTCTCTACCTGCAAAATTATTTTTTTAATGAAGACAAAATAAAGACATTTTCAGACATACAAAAGTTTAAAGAATTCATCATCAGCTGACCTGCACTACAAAAAATGTTAAAGGAAGTCCTTCAAGCAGAAGGCAAATGATACCAGATGGAAATCTACATCTACACAAAGGAATGAAGAGCACCAGAAATGGTAACTACATGAGTAAATATAAATACTTTTCTTATTATTTGGATCTCTTTAAAAGATAATCAACTGTTTAAAATTAAAATAACAATGAATCATGCCATTTATAATATATGCAAATTGAAATATATAACAACAATAGCACAAAACTTAGGAGGGTACATTGAAGTATGTTGTAAAGGTTCTTGAATTATACATAAAGTGCTATAATATCACTTGAAGGTAGACTGTAATAAGTTAATGATATTAATACTATAAATTCTAAAGCAACAACTAAAATAAAACGAGAAAGTATTAAAGCTCTTAAACCCAACGAGGAATATAAAATGGAATAATAAAAAATACTTAATTCAAAATAAGACAGAAATAAAGGAAAAAGGGAAAAGAGAACAGATAGAACAAATAGAAAACAAATAGCCATATGATACATTTCAACACAACCACATCTATAATCATATTATATGTAAATGGCAAATAGAGATTTTTCAATTGGATAAAAAAGCAAGACGCAACTATATGTTCTGTGCAAGAAATCCACTTTAAATATAAAGACAAAAATAGGTTAAAAGTAAATGGATGGCAAAACATGTACCATGCTAACACTAATCCAAAGAATTCATACATGCACCCCAATGTTCATCGCAGCACTATTTACAATAGCCAGGACATGGAAGCAAACTTAATGTCCATCAACGGAGGAATGGATAAAGATGTGGTACATATATATAATGGAATATTACTCAGCCATAAAAAAGAACAAAATAATGCCATTTGCAGCAACATGGATGAACCTAGAGATTGTCATAATGAGTGAAGTAAGTCAGACAGAGAAAGACAAATACCATATGATATCACTTATATGTGGAATCTAAAAAAATGGTACAAATGAACTTATTTACAAAACAGAAATAGAGTCATAGATGTAGAAAACAAACTTATGGTTACCGGGGGGAAGGGGAGAGGGATAAATTGGGAGATTGGGATTGACATATACACGCTACTATATATAAAATAGATAACTAATAAGAGCCGACTGCACAGGGAACTCTACTCAATACTCTGTAATGACCTATATGGGAAAACAATCTAAAAAAAGAGTGGGTATATGTATAACTGATTCACTTTGCTGTACACCTGAAACTAACATAACATTGTAAATCAGCTATACTCCAATAAAAAGATTTTTTAAACATCTTTATTGGAGTATAATTACTTTACAATGGTGTGTTAGTTGTTGCTTTATAACAAAGTGTATCAGTTATACATATACATATGTCCCCATATCTCTTCCCTCTTGAGTCTCCCTCCCTCCCACCCTCCCTATCCTACCCCTCTAGGTGGTCACAAAGCACCAAGCTGATCTCCCTGTGCTATACGGCTGCTTCCCACTAGCTATCTATTTTACGTTTGGCAGTGTATATATGTCCATGCCACTCTCTCACTTTGTCCCAGCTTACCCTTCCCCCTCCCCATATCCTCAAGTGCATTCTCTAGTAGGTCTGCATCTTTATTCCCATCTTGCCCCTAGGTTCTTCATGACCAATTTTTTTCCTTTAGATTCCATATATATGTGTGAGCATATGGTATTTGTTTTTCTCTTTCTGACTTACTTCACTCTGAATGACAGTCTCTAGGTCCATCCACCTCACTACAAATAACTGTTTCATTCCTTTTTATGGCTGAGTAATATTCCATTGTATATATGTGCCACATCTTCTTTATCCATTCATCTGTTGATGGACACTTAGGTTGCTTCCATGTCCTGACTATTGTAAATAGAGCTCCAATGAACATTTTGGTACATGACTCTTTTTGAATTATGGTTTTCTCAGGGTATATGCCCAGTAGTGAGATTGCTGGGTCATATGGTAGTTCTATTTTTAGTTTTTTAAGGAGCTCCATACTGTTCTCCATAGTGGCTGTATCAACTTACATTCCCACCAACAGTGCAAGAGGGTTCCCTTTTCTCCACACCCTCTCCAGCATTTATTGTTTGTAGATTTTATTTTATTTTATTTTATTTTGCGGTATGCAGGCCTCTCACTGTTGTGGCCTCTCCTGTTGCGGAACACAGGCTCCGGACGCGCAGGCTCAGCAGCCATGGCTCACGGGCCCAGCCACTCTGCGGCATGTGGGATCTTCCCGGACCGGGGCACGAACCCGTGTCCCCTGCATCAGCAGGCGGACTCTCAACCACTGTGCCACCAGGGAAGCCCTGTTTGTAGATTTTTTGATGATGGCCATTCTGACCAGTGTGAGATGATATCTCATTGTAGTTTTGATTTGCATTTCTCTAATGATGATGTTGAGCATTCTTTCATGTGTTTTTTGGCAATCTGTATATCTTCTTTGGAGAAATGTCTATTTAGGTCTTCTGCCCACTTTTGGACTGGGTTGTTTGTTTTTTTGATATTGAGCTGCATGAGCTGCTTGTAAATTTTGGAGATTAAGCCTTTGTCAGTTGCTTCATTTGCAAATATTTTCTCCCACTCCGAGGGTTGTCTTTTCATCTTGTTTATGGTTTCCTTTGCTGTGCAAAAGCTTTGAAGTTTCATTAGGTCCCATTTGTTTATTTTTGTTTTTATTTCCATTTCTCTAGGAGGTGGGTCAAAGAGGATCTTGCTGTGATTTATGTCATAGAGGGTTCTGCCTATGTTTTCCTCTAAGAAATTTATAGTGTCTGGCCTTACATTTAAGTCTTTAATCCATTTTGAGTTTATTTTTGTGTATGGTGTTAGGGAGTATTCTGATTTCATTCTTTTACGTGTAGCTGTCCAGTTTTCCCAGCACCACTTATTGAAGAGGCTGTCTTTTTTCCACTGTATATTCTTGCCTCCTTTATCAAAGATTAGGTGACCCTATATGTGCGTGGGTTTATCTCTGGGCTTTCTATCCTGTTCCATTGACCTATCTTTCTGTTTTTGTGACAGTACCATACTGTCTTGATTACTGTAGCTTTGTAGTATAGTCTGAAGTCAGGGAGCCTGATTCCTCCAGCTCCGTTTTTCGTTCTCAAGATTGCTTTGGCTATTCGGGGTCTTTTGTGTTTCCATACAAATAGTGAAATTTTTTGTTCTAGTTCTGTGAAAAATGCCAGTGGTAGTTTGATAGGAATTGCATTGAATCTGTAGACTGCTTTGGGTAGTAGAGTCATTTTCACAATGTTGATTCTTTTTTTTTAATTTAAAAATACTTTATTACTAAAATATGCTAACCAAAATTTGACAATGCAGGTTTGCCACAAATCTTCAATTCGTTAAAAACAAGCAAACAAAAAATGCAATATCTCCGAAGTATAGTAAAGTGCAATAAAATGAAGTATGCCTGTAACCCAATATCTGGAGAAAAATAGGTGCCTACAGGGAGAAAAAAGGCCATCATTTGCTTACCTGGTACAGATACTACCATATGCCACTTAAGCTAGTAAGAAGATTCAGCTAGAAATACTTAACAAATTTTTAAAGTTTATGTGTGGGTCACTGTTCTAGTGTGAAGTTCCTGATGCCTATAGGCATGGGGTGTTCCAAGCTTTTATAGGCTTTTCCTCCAGGAAACTCACCTGTTAACTGGGAAAATCAGGGAAAATCCTAAAAGAATTTTTACCATGGTGCTGGCTGGAGGAGAACAGCATTCTGCTTTCAAAATTCTATCCAGACATATCACCACACAATGTTGATTCTTCCAATGCAAGTGTGATGTGGCTGCTTCCCACTAGCTATCTATTTTATATTTCGTAGTGTATATATGTCCATGCCACTCTCTCTTTGTCCCAGCTTACCCTTCCCCCTCCCCATATCCTCAAGTCCATTCTCTAGTAGGTCTGCGTCTTTATTCCCGTCTTGCCTCTAGGTTCCTCATGACCATTTTTTTGTTTGTTTTTTAGATTCCATATATATGTGTTAGCATGTGGCATTTGTTTTTCTCTTTCTGACTTACTTCACTCTGTATGACAGACTCTAGGTCTATCCACCTCACTACAAATAACTCAATTTCATTTCTTTTTATGGCTGAGTAATATTCCATTGTATATATGTGCCACATCTTCTTTATCCATTCATCTGTCGATGGACAATTAGGTTGCTTCCATGTCCTGGCTATTGTAAATAGAGCTGCAATGAACATTGTGGTACATGACCCTGTTTGAATTATGGTTTTCTCAGGGTATATGCCCAGTAGTGGGATTGCTGGGTCGTATGGTAGTTCTATTTGTAGTTTTTTAAGGACCCTCCATACTGTTCTCCATAGTGGCTGTCTCAATTTACATTCCCACCAACAGTGCAAGAGGGTTCCCTTTTCTCCACACCCTCTCCAGCATTTATTGTTTGTAGATTTTTTGATGGTGGCCATTCTGACTGGTGTGAGACAAAATTCAACACCCATTTATGATAAAAACCCTCCAGAAAGTAGGCATAGAGGGAACTTTCCTCAACATAATAAAGGCCATATATGACAAACCCACAGCCAACATCGTTCTCAATGGTGAAAAACTGAAACCATTTCCACTAAGATCAGAAAGAAGACAAGGTTGCCCACTCTCACCACTATTATTCAACATAGTTTTGGAAGTTTTAGCCACAGCAATCAGAGAAGAAAAAGAAATAAAAGGAATCCAAATCGGAAAAGAAGAAGTAAAGCTGTCACTGTTTGCAGATGACATGATACTATACATAGAGAATCCTAAAGATGCTACCAGAAAACTACTACAGTTAATCAATGAATTTGGTAAAGTAGCAGGATACAAAATTAATGCACAGAAATCTCTTGCATTCCTATACACTAATGATGAAAAATCTGAAAGTGAAATTAACAAAACACTCCCATTTACCATTGCAACAAAAAAATAGAATATCTAGGAATAAATCTACCTAAGGAGACAAAAGACCTGTATGCAGGGAGATCAGCTTGGTGCTTTGTGACCACCTAGAGGGGTGGTTTTATAGTTTTGTCTGGGTATATGCCCACGAGTGGGATTATAGTTTTGTCTGGGTATATGCCCATGAGTGGGATTGCTGGATCATATGGCAACTCTATTTTTAGTTTTTTGAACAACCTCCATATTGTTCTCCATAGGGGCTGTACCAAGTTACATTCCCACCAACAGGGTAGGAGGGTTCCCTTTTCTCCACACCCTCTTCAGCATTTGTTATTTGTAGACTTTTTAATGATGGCCATTCTGACCAGTGTGAGATGGTACCTCACTGTAGTTTTAATTTGCATTTCTCTAATAATTTATTACTATATTTAATTTGAATTTTAAAATAGTCTCAGATTTGGCCAGTGGGAGTCACTTGCAGCTGGAATGTTATGTCCTTTTGACATGTCCCATGATTCCTTGAGCACATCCTGACCTTCTGGTACAACAAAATGTTCAGGTTCATCCGGTACTTTTCCCACCCCAGCCCAGAATAACCCACATCTCCTAGTTAATAATTTTTTAATGAGTTTTAATCCTGGTATATAACATAGTATGCCTACTACTAAATACCTAATATTATATAATATTTTATAGGAGAAAGAAATATAATTGAAATTTCTGCAATTCACTGTGTTCATGCAGTAAAAGTTATTCTTTACTAAAAATGAGAACTACGTTGACAGATGAATGGATAAAGAAGATGTGGTACAAATATGCAATGGAACACTACTCAGCCATGAAAAAGAATGAAATAATGTCATTTGCAGCAAAATGGATGCAACTAGAGATTATCATACTAAGTGAAGTGAGTCTGAAAGAGAAAGACAAATACCATATGGTGTCACTTATATGTGGAATCTAAAATATGACACAAATGAACCTATCTGTGAAACAGAAACAGAATCATGGACATAGGGAACAGGCTGGTAGTTGCCAAGGGGGAGGGGGCTGGGGAGGGATGGAGTGGGAGGTTGGGGTTAGCAGATGTAAGCTTTTATATATAGAATGGATAAACAACAAGGTCCTACTGTATAGCACAGAGACCTATATTCAATATCCTATGATAAACCATAATGGAAAAGAATATTTTTTAAAGAATGTATATATATGTATAACTGAATCACTTTGCTGTACAGCAGAAAGTAACACAACATTGTAAATCAACTATACTTCAATTTAAAAAATATTGATAAAAATGAGGACTAAACAACCCTCTTAAGTCCTCCCGCTATTTTGAGAACTGCCAGAAACACCTTTCCTGGGCCGTTGAGTACCGAGTAGCAAATGTTATGCCAGGAACTGGGAAGGGAGAAATATATTATACACACACCCCTTGTCCTGTAGCAACCCTGAAATGTGAAAAACAAATACAGGTAGGTAGGAAAGGTAAGTTCTCCATGAGGGAGTAAGTTTACCCGCCAGTGTTGGAGAAGCTTAAATTGGATGATAAGGCATGTGATACAAAGTGCAAAGGTATGGAAGTGAAAAACTATTTGATGTCAAATAGCTCTATGTAGAAGAAGAAGGGTCTATGTGACATTCAGGGAAGCAAAATAAATTTAAAATCTGAGGACAAATGCTGGACTCCATCATAGAAAAAGTAAGAATTTTTTCCTTGATCTAATGGATCACCATGGAGGGATTATATATGCAGGGAAGATATATTAACTAACTTTTGTATCTTGAAAGAATTATAGTCCCTATTGCAATTGTATTTTATATTTCAGGATAACATATTTTAAGTAGAGATTTTTAAAAACAACATTAAAAGAGGAACTGACCACAGAGTCTTTGCACAGAACTTTAAGCCCAGACTGAAAATGGCATATTCTATTACCAATGTTTTTAAATATTTAAAAAATTTTCCAGTTTCATTGAGGAATGGTTGACAAATTAAAAATTATATATACTTAAGGTATACAATATGGTAAGGTTGGTTTTTTTTTTTTTTTTTGCGGTACGCGGGCCTCTCCCTGCTGTGGCCTCTCCCGTTGCGGAGCACAGGCTCCGGACGCGCAGGCTCAGCGGCCATGGCTCACGGGCCCAGCCGCTCCGCGGCACGTGGGATCTTCCCGGACCGGGGCACAAGCCCGTGTCCCCTGCATCGGCAGGCGGACTCTCAACCACTGTGCCACCAGGGAAGCCCCCAATATGGTGTTTTGATATAAATATATTCTTTTAACTTTGACCTACCTAAGGCCCAAGTAGTGTCAAAAGCCCCAGAGGAAAGTTAAAATGTAGGATGGTTTGCACCTGTATGAAATGAAATCATCAGTGAGGTGTGCACATGAAGAACCCTATCCACTGTGTTCTGCTTGGGCCCTACGCCCTCGGCTTCTTTTAGATGGTTCTCAACCAGCGGTTCTCAAACTTGAGCATGCATCAGAATCACCTAGAGGGCTTGTCAACACACAGACTACTAAACCTCATAACCAAAAGTCTGGTGTAGGACCCGAGAATTTGCATTTCTACCAGTCTCTCAAATGATGCTGCTGGTGGTGGTCCAAGAAACATACTGTGAGAACCATTGTTCTAGAAGATGGCTGTGGCAAACCCTATCATCATACACTTATGACAAGATTACTGTTGACGACACTCGTCTTTTTCATTAGGCTGACCCTCTGTCCAGTTTACACCTGTTGTTCCGGCATAATTATTAATGATGCCCCTTCCCATTCTAAAGTGTCCTGATTTGGATGATAAAGTATAAGGTTACCTCACCCATACTCCATAATGAGATCAAATTTGTTTTTGAAATTCAATTATCAGGAAACCTTTACCCTGGAAGAATTGTCACATTTTCTCCCTGTGGCCAATGTAAATCTTACAAACGACTGCGTTTCCTTTCCAGCTATATCTGATAGGAAGATAAGAAAAAAACTTCTAGCTCAAATTTAATTACTCTGCAGGACCATCAGGCCCAAATGCCTATAGTCCAAATAGATTCTAGTGCTGACTTTGTTCGTTCTGTCTATATCTTCTCTGACCTAAATTTATAGAGTCATACCTGGACATTTTACTACAGGGATTCTTTAATGCCCCCTAAAAACACTGGAAAAGCAATGGGTACAACAAACAAATACATGAATTAATCTATTAAATTAAAAACTTGGTTATTAAAAACTTGGTTATTTCCTGCTGTTCCTGGGAAGGGGCTTGGGTCTGTGAAGTCAAAGCTGCAGAGGGGATGATGTGCAGGTACGTTGCAGAGATCAGATTCACCAGCCCAGAAACACCCACACTTCAGCTGGGGGCCACACCCTGTGGGAGACCCAGGGGGCACCACATTTCTGTGGCCACACGCTGTGTATCTGTGACTGATATGATTGTGTGACACTTGGAAAAGGCAGGTTTCTCATTGGGACCAAGTGTACAACTATCGCCTCCTAAGTCGTTTAATATCTGTCCTTGCACCCTGATCCAAGATTTCAATTTCTAGAAAACAATCATGTATGTGCATGAAGATTTAAATGCAGGAATTTCACTACTGTGATAGTAGTCAAAATAGTCAAAACCAAAACTATCCTTCATAAATGTTAACTAACAGTATATTGGTTATAAAAATTATGATATATTCAAAGACTCAATATTATGCAGCTATTAAAATTGTATACAAAAATATTTGCTGACGTGGAAAAATACTTAAGTTAGAATACAGAGCAAAGAGAGAAGGTAACCAAACAATTCTAGTTTTCATTTAAATTAAATGTGCATGTATGAATATACTAAACACTCATGAACATAAACACCAAAGCTCAGAGCCAGAAAAAATATCTGAAAGCAAAAAAATCAAAATATGGGGCTTCCCTGGTGGCACAGTGGTTGAGAGTCTGCCTGCCGATGCAGGGGACATGGGTTCGTGCCCCGGTCCCGGAAGATCCCGCATGCTGCGGAGCAGCTGGGCCCATGGGCCATGGCTGCTGAGCCTGCGCGTCCGGAGCCTGTGCTCTGTAACGGGAGAGGCCACAACAGTGAGAGGCCCGCGTACCACAAAAAAAAAAAAAAAAAATCAAAATGTTAATAGAATTTAGTTAGGAGATAACAGAGGTCATTTAAATTTTATTCTTTCTACTTATTTGTAGTGTATAACTTGCTTTATATTTAGTTTTATTATACAAATAGTTATATTTGTAATAGTTACAAATATAACTGTATAATAAACAAAACTAAAATAATAGAGTTTTGTCATATATACTGTCTTACTGACCATATGACCCTGAGCCCCTGTGAAAATGAGCCTGTCCCCAGAGGTGACAACATCCACAGGAAGGAGGGAACTGTGGGGCAAGGTCTGGTTCCCTCATCGTCTGCCTCTGTTTACGGACTCTCAAGGGGAACATTTTTTTTTTAGTCTTACCGCTCGGCATGCAGGATCTTAGTTTCCTGACAAGGGATTGAACCTGTGCCCTCTGCAATGGAAGCTCAGAGTGTTAACCATTGGACCACCAGGGAAATCCCTTGAGGGGAACTTTTAGTGGGAAACTTGGTCTTGGCTATTGTGTGCTGAGGGTGGAAGGCGAGGAACCAGGAGACCAGGTTCCAGTCCACTGCTGTCACTCACAATCCCATAGGCCTGGGCAAGTCATGTACCTTCTCAGGCCACTTTACTCATCTTTGAGAGGAGGAGGAAGAAGCAGAAGGGCCCTAGAGAGCGTGGTCACCCTACTACCCTGCCATTCTCTAAGTTCCAAAGAAAAGGGATTTTTCTGCCCTAGATCAGGATAGAGGAGAAATCAGGAAATCCCCAAGGATCAGGGGAAAGCAGGCTCTGGTAGAGATCAGCTGAGTGTGTGCACAGAGCCAGTGAGGACTGAAGGGCCTGTGCTGGGCGTCAGGGGGGAGCGTCTCCCTGGCTGGGGCCAGTGGTCACCCCCACCCACACCTCGCTCGCAGACACCCTGCAGGGAGCTGCCTCCCCCTCCTCTAGGCTGTGGGGCTGACCCGCTCATCCCACCTTTCCTCCATCGGCTGCATCACATTTTCCACTGAAACAGGAAGGGCTCTGGATGTGGGACACCAGCCCCATGGTGCTCACACATCAGGAGGATGGTGACCTGTCTCAGGGACACCAAGTCTGGAATTTGCTCCTCCTGTGACACACCTGCCCCTGTCCTGAGGCCCTGGTGATCAATATCAGGTACCTCATTTAATTTTCACTGCAACCTTGCCAGCTACCTGACAATGATTATCCTTAGGACCATTTTACAATAGAAGCAGCTGAAGCACAGTGAGGCTAAGTTGGTTGTCCCAAGGTCACACTGCTAGCAAGTAGAATGACCAGGAAATACTTAAGCCGAGGTCAGCTGACTCCAAAGTGTCCACACTTAGCCACTCTGTGATTCTAAACCCCATACGGGGTTGACTCCCAATAAACAATATTCCTATTTCCCATTGTCTTCAAAGTGCTCAGGCTGAGGAGAGGCAACATCTTGTGTGCATAAACTGATTGCATGTTTCAGTGCACATCCAGGGCAACCTACCTGTCCCTCCCTCTTCTGACAGAGATGAAAACTCAAACTCACCCTCCCCACCCACTTCTTAGACACTGGAAACCAGGTGTGCACCAGGACCTGCACTGAGCACACCGGGCATCACAGGCACCCCCAAATGTGCACTGTAGCCCACCCCCCAAGTAAAGCTGCACTGTCACCCACCACCACTGGAGGTTCGGAATTGGGTTTGTGGCCAGAGAGAACGGCTTAGGGGCCACCAAAGAATATTAAAATCTCTTGTTCTAAAGTTTTTAAACAAAACTCTGGATGGTGGGAGATGAGGGCAGGGCAGATCTCCTGGCCCCACCCAGATTCAGGAAAGAAAGAGACGGAGGATACAGGAACGGACAGAAAGAGGGGGATTTTGAGGACCACCCCACCTCAAGGAGGCATAGACCGAGACAGGAGACTAAATGGGGAACAGAGAAGCACAGAGAAACTCTGAGATGCCCTGAAAAATATATTAGAGGAAGAGGTGTGTGAGGAATTCGTAGAGTGTCACCCTTGCACAGGGTGTTGAGTACAGGACCTCAGCTGAGCAGAGCTCAGCTGTCTACTCTGGAGCGTAGGTCAGTGGTGAGCGGGTCATGCTGGGTTGTCTGATGAAGCATCAGGGCCAGCAGCCCTGCCCGATTCTTCATGGCTGTGCGCACCTTGTGCTCCTGCTCAACCAGCTCTTCCAGCTTGAGCAACTGTGGGGGGCAAGCATGAGAAGGGCCTTCTAGGATTCCATCCCGCTTCTCAGCCCCTAAGGGGCGTACCATGTAACGTACCATGTAACGTACCATGCACACGCGCTCTAGGTCCACCTCGGCACGTCTCAGCTTCTCCCAGCAGTAGTGGTGATTGCACAAGCGTTTGGGGAGGCAACAGAAATTACCGGTGGGCTCAAAGACGTTTTTCACCAGTGGGCAACCGCACACTTCTTCATCCGGTACCTGTGGGGAAGAATGAAAGATGATGAGGTACGTGAAGGGTGGCAAATGGAGGGTGATCAGGCAGGCAGGATGCAAGGAAGAGGGGAATAGAGGGCAGGCAGGCAGGAAGGAGAGCAATGGGGAGTGGTGACCTAGCGGGGGGAAGAGAGGAATTCAGTGATTAGGTAAAGAAGAGGGGGCCAAAGGGGGATGATCAATCATGGAGAATGGAGGAAGAAGTTAAGCAGGGATGTAGGAATGGAGGTGATCAGGCAGGAAGGACGGAAGAACAGAAAGAGATCAAACAGGAAGGAGAGGAAGGATGGAGGGGGGGTCTGACAGGGAGAAGTAGATGAATGAGGGTTGGTAAAGCATGGGGGAGGTGAGGAATAAGGCTGGGAGGGTGAAAGGGATGGGGGCTGATCAAACAGGGAAGAAGAAGGGATTTAGGACATGACAAGCAGTGAGAAGGCGATTGGGGAAGTGAGGCAGGGAGAGTAAGAATGGAAGGAAGTCAGCAAGTGAGAAGAGAGGAATTGAGGGTAACCATGCAGGGAGGGAGGGGGGATTGTGGGGTGGTCAGGCAGGGGCTAGGAAAAGAAGGGAGATGAGCAAGCAAGGAGAAGGGAAGAATGGGGAATGGTTATGCAGTGAGGAGCAGAGGAACGGAGGCTGGTCAGGCAGAGGGAGAGAGAAATGTTGGGGTGCGGGGTCAGGCAAGGAGATTATGAATAAATAAACAGGCAGGGAGAAAAGTAAAACTAGAAAGTGATTGGGCAGTGAGGGGGGGTGTAGGGGAGGTCAGGAAAGGAGGAGGGGATACATAGGGATTGGTCAGGAGGCATGAAGGCAGTCGGGCAGAAGGAAGAAGGAATAGGAGGCAATCAAGCACTGGAGGACGAGAGCAAGGTGGTCAGGTAGGGAGAAGGGGAGGAATGGAGGGCGATGAGGTAGAGAAAGAAAAGTCTCACCTTGGGGTCCTTCGAGTGCTCAGGGCATAACACCTGGAGTCGCTTACAGTACCTCTTACTCCGTGGGTCGTAAACATCACAGAAGAGCCTTGTGGCTCTGGGGAGAGGTGAAAGTGAGGTGCTAAGGGTCAGGAGGAGGCTGGTCCCACCCTGAACCCTGCCCACACTTTGTCCCCAACCCCACCTATACCCTGCCGCTAATCTGCCCACCTCTGTCTCTGAGCCTACCCACATCCTGCCCTTGATCTTGCCCACCCTGCTCCTGACCTTGTCCACATCGTGCCTTTGACCCTGAGCAGCACTCACACTCACCCCTCAATGCGAGTGGGGTACATGGACGTGAAGGGCGATTTGCGCTCATACTGGGGAAAAAAGAGTACAAATGGGAGGAACTATAGACACACACTGCGTAACCTCCCATGAAAAAGCCCCAAACAACACATTTGCTCCCTGTGGACCCTACGCTCCTGTCTGCTCAGCCGATGTCCCCCCCTCACCAGTGGCTGATGCCCAAATCTTGGCCCCTTTACTTAGGATGGAAGAAAAGCACAAATGGGTAGAGCCATGGATGTGTGTTGTATTCTCTTCTACAACAAATACCCGGCACCAAACCTGCCCCCCTCCTCATGGACCCCACCCAGCCCAAAACACCCTTGCCCCATCTTCCCCCAGCCAATGCTCCAACCTTGGCGAAGCAGCGCTCCATGTGGCGCAGGGCAGCCTGCGTATTGATGGGTTGCCCGCAGGAGACACAGAAGATCTGCAGGTTGACGCTGTTCCTGCCATGCTTGTCACTCTGCATAGGACAGTAGAAGGGCCAGTAAAGCAGTGCAGGGTGGGGACGGCAGGGCAAGATATCAGGCACCTTTCTGCTCCACCCCACCCATTCCCACTCACCTCTTCATCTTTGCACACAGCCTGCTGCTTGCCACGCTGAATGATGGCCTCAAGTTCATGGAAATGGCACTCTAAGTCCTTCAGGCGGGTGTGGGTGTCCTGCTGCTCACGGTGGATGCGCTCGAGCATTTTCTTGCCATGCTCCTCAGCAATGCAAGGGCTCTTCTGCCACTGCTGGATGCGCTTGGGCAGGATCGCATAGATGCGGCTGGAAGGGGAGACAGCAAGAATGGAATGCGTATGTGGGGGCATCAAAATAAGAAGAAATGGATGAGTGGCCGAATGGTGGATGTTTAGGATAATGAATGGTAGATGAGTGAATGTTGGTGAATGCGTGCTTGGATGGTGGATGGTTGGGTGCATGGCTAGACAGCTGGGTGGGTAAGTGACTGTTGAGGGTGAATGAGTGGGTTGGTGGATAGAATGTGGATGGGTGGTTCAGCGGGTCGGTGGATGTAAGGGTGGATGGATAGGTGGGTGAGTGGACGAATGGTGGAGGATGCATAGGTAGCGGGGTAGATGGACTTACAGCTGGCATAGATCATGCCCTACTTTATTCCCTGTTGCTTAACCTCCAGGTGCACTCACGCAGCTGCCAGCTTCATGCCACAGTCGTCCGAGCAGTACTTGGAGCCTGGCCGGGTGGGGTGCACACAGTCAGGCCCCAGGCACTGCCGCAGTGAGGCTGGGTGCTCGGCACCTGACTGCTCTGGGTCTTCTGACTTTTCCATGAGCTTCTGCTGCTTCTCCTTCTGTGAGACAAGAGTGGTCAAAGCAGGGGCAGGGGAATCAGTGTCAGCCCCCTAACCCTGTACTACTACCTTGCATTCTGCCCCCAACCTCTGCCTCCATGCCCCCCATTCCACCATTTCTGTCACCTTCCACTCCACTGTTTTCTTCAAATTCTTCCTTTTCTTCGTATCCATTGCCTGCTTCTGCAGTGCAGAATCTAGGAATGGGAAGTCCTCAGTGTCATTCATCCAGGGCTGTAGGCGAGAAAAATGCTGACAGGTCTCCCCAATTTGTTTCTTAAATGATCTCTGGACACTCCGTGCCGCCTCTCTCTTCATTGCTGAGCCTCCCTGCCTTCAATGTCCTTACCCTTCCACGCAGGGGCCCTGCCATACACTCATCAGGCTTTGGTTGTCAAGAATCTCGTATATAAAAGTCCTGGTATAAGCTTCAGTACTGAGGCAGGTCCTTTTCAGACAACAGCTGGTGTATGGCCTCCTTTCCTGCCGATGGCATTGCCCCCACCTGGTACTTCTGGGACAGCTCAGACTTCTGTAGTTGAGGCAGGTGTGATCGAGTGAGCAGTTGTCAGGGGGACTATGGCAAAGTCTCTGAGAGTATCACAGTTAAGAACTGACGGGCAGACCCTCGCACCAGCTCCATTCCCCCAACCACCCTGTGTCCTAGATTCACCAGAGACCAGGGATTATAAGTAGTGCTCCTGTGCTGATGGAAGGAGGGCTCTGGGTCAGCACTAAGTGGGTGGGGATGGGCTCACCCTGCCCCAACACTCCTGGCCTCACCCTCTGGCCACTGTGGCTGGGGCCCACAGCACCTGCCTGGATGCACTAGGTCTTGCCTGCCTGGGAATGACTGGCACCACCTGGCCCTGCTTGCCCACCTTATCCAGACACACTTGGCTAGTCCATCTGGCTGCATCTTGCCCAGTCGAATTCATAAGGCCCTGCATATCCACCCAGAAAAGCTAGACTCCACCTCCTTACACTTAGAGGGCTCAGCCTGCCTTGTCCACCCTCCAGGACACACCTGCTACCCTGCTTGCCCTACACCATGGTCCCAGACAAGCCTCCTCTGCCCAGCCGGCCCAGCCCCTCAGACATGCTCCGCCCACCTTTCTGTCCCGCCCAGTCTGCCTAGTCTCTCCAGGCTCCACATGCCTGACTCTGCCTTCTTGGACACACTCTGTCTTGCCTTAAGGCTCCCAGCCCTGTGGGTCCCATGCGCTGCCAGGCCCTGCCCGCCTCCCAGACTCTCAGCCTCATATACCCCTCCCCACTTCCTGTACATACTCTGCTCTGCCTTACCTCTCACATGCTGAGCCATGCCAAGCCCTGCCCCTCCCCCACTTGCACGTGCCACGCTGTGCGCTGTCAGCCCTGACTCACTCACCTAGAAGAATTTGACAGTCCTTATTCTGAAAACTACTCCTACCGGAACCCAGTAACGCCTACTAAAATATATAAATATACAAATGTTTTTAAACGTTTGCGTGCATTTGCACACACACGCAAATCATTACTCTCAAAGATTAAAAGAGCAAGCACACACACAAAGAATACACACGTTTTGGTTAAGACAGTTATCAACCAGAGAACACATACTAGTTTCGAGCTACAGATGCAATATTAATAAAAACTCACCCTGGCCTTAGTCTTAAAGGAAGTCTGAACACTTTCCAATGAATAAGCATCACACGGGGCACAGAGAAGTCGCGTTAGAAACAAAAGCCTTAACTTAGTGGCCTCTCCCGTTGCGGAGCACAGGCTCTGGACGCGCAGGCCCAGCGGCCATGGCTCACGGGCCCAGCCGCTCCGTGGCATGTGGGACCCCCCCAACCGGGGCCCGAACCCGTGTCCCCTGCATCGGCAGGCGGACTCTGAACCACTGCGCCACCAGGGAAGCCCAAACCTTAACTTTTGAAAATTGAAAAGGCATATCTAAACTCTGAGGAAAAAAAATAATAACAACAGAAATTAGAAAATACTTAGAACTTAACGAAAACGAAAGCAATACATAACCAACTGTGGTCTCAGCTGACAATATAAGAAGACAGAAAATAATGATCTGAGTGATCAACTCAAATTCGAACAAGTCCCTATACTGACTCCAAAGCCACCCATTATCAACCCCCAAATCCCCTTCGACGACCCCCTCACCCACCCCTCCGTCTTCAAAGCCCTCACAAGATACCTCAGCGCCCGGAAGGCGCTACACGGAGGAGAGCTTCAAGGCAGCTGAGGTAAAAACGGCAGCAAAGCGACTTCCGGTCTGGTATCGAACTTAGCGCCACCCCTTCCCGAAAGTACTGTGTTTGCACTTGCTCCAGACCCTTAATATCGGAGCTGCTGTACAGCCCAAAGTTTGAAGCAAACGGTTACAGAGAAACCATAGTTACAGAGAAACCATAGTTACATGCACGGTGTTCTGTGCGTCATGAAGGATACACTAGTCTCTTTTGACGTCAGCGCCTCACTGTTTCACACATCAGGGTGATCTTCACCGCATTATTGTATGTGGCAGGAAAATTGATCCCTTTACCATTTCCGATTACTTTGAATAATTTCATATTCGTACCATTTTACTATCTGCTATTTCAGTCATGAGGTAGGCAATGAGAAAAACAAAGAAAAACAAGTAAATCAGCTTTTAGAAGTCGAGAAAGTAGAAAAAGATTTATGGAAAGGCAGGAAAATAGAAAGAAAAGTGTAAGAAGGTAGTAATAAGTTCATATTTGAAATTTATACTTTATTACATAATCAGTAATAAAAAATTGTCAATGGGGTAAACTCTCCAGTTAAAGTCAGAGATTGTCATTTTGGATGAAAATTAACAAGTCTAGCCATATGCTGTTTATGCCAAACCTGGCAAATCATAAGGCTACAGAAACGTTTGAAATAAAAGGATGGAAGGAAATTTGCCAGGTACGTGCTAATCAAAATAAAGCAAGGTCAATTATATTAATATCAGACTAAAAATACTAAGACAAAAAGTATTAATTGGGGTTCAAAGGGTCATTCTATAATGATTTGATTCACCATGAACATTTAAAAATTCCAATCTTATATAATACATGATTAAAATGATGTAAAATGAAAATAAAGAAAAATATATTAGTAAAAGTAAAACAAAAGTAAAATAGAAAAAAACATTATCATTGTGAAAGATTACAATCACACTGCTCACTTTTCAGGACTCAGCTTTGGCATCACCGTCTGGGAAGCTCTCTCTGCTTCCTTTCCATCTGGATGACCAGCCTCTCTTCTGAATGAATTTGTGGACATAATTATATAGCAAGAATGTTTCTTTTATTTTAATCTTGAAATTAAGAAGTAAATGGAGGCATTGTCTGAACCCCTCACACCTGTTTTGTCACACCCATCTTCCTCAACTAGAAATGAAGGCAGGGACAATGTTGGTCTTGCTCACTACTGGTTGTGCAGTGCCCACCTTACACATGACACACAAGAGTGTCCAGTAGCTACTGATGATCAGGTGCCTTGCCTGGTGTTGTTGCAAAGTGGCAAATTACTGCAATTTATCTGGCTGCATATTATTCCTTGAAGATAAGAGCAAATAAATGCTGTAATTTACACTAGAGTTGCATCTAACTAATCATCATGTAGAAAAGCAAAGTTCAAAAATGTTAAGAAGTTGCTGTTAAGAAGCTATTGTCCTGGTTCGAGCCTAGCCTCTAAAGACAGTATCCTGTAATGGAATAACTGAGGACATGGAAAGGAGACGTGACCCATGAGCCCCCCCCCCCAGCAAACTGGGGGCTGGCGAATAAGCCAGAACTGCAAACAGTCCTGATTGCTTTGAGCCCCCCCTCCCCGGCAAACTGGGGGCATGCGAATAAGCCAGAGCTGTGAACAGTCCTGAATGCTTTGAGCCCCCCGCCCCCCCGGCAAACCGGGAGCCTGCGAAGAAGCATTGAGTGCTTTGGGCACTGATCCACGAGATGTCCTCAGTATAATCAGAGTGGTGGGAACGCAAGGAAATGTCCTTGTGCTACTTCAGTATAATCAAAATAATGGTGGGAACTTTGTGCTGCTTTTGCGCTCAAGGACGAAGCACGGCATGTTTTCAAGAAAGCCAATTATTGCTTGTATAATTAATAAAAACATAGGTTGCTGCTTTGGCATTTCTGAAATGTTAAGAAAACAAGTCTTAAAATGTAAACGTAGATAATGCTTTAATAAAAGCTACCACAGCAGGACAGACGGGGCTGTATTGCCTGAGCGAGCGGCAGCCCTCTACTGCTGTGCTTCGGCACAATTCATCTCGTGTGATGAGCTTACTTTCGGCCCTGTCATAAGATAAACTACAACAGTATCCCCTGCTAAATCTTCACAGTTTTTATCAAATCCAGTTTAGGGATTGGGGCAAGAGGTGAGAAATTCGAGCTGAACTAAGAAGTAGTCTGCGAGCTCTAAAGAAAGCATTACTACCTCTCTATGGCTGTGAATGTTTATAAGCACCACTTGTTTTGTCCCAGCTAAACTTTTAACTTCCCTTTGAGTTATTTTTCATCACCGTGGCTCATTCAAAGAATCTCGGACAGCGTTTTGCTCTTCACCTCTGACTTCAGACCTACCTCTCCAATATCTCCTGTCTCTTTACTGCTGATTTCTTTCATTCCCAGTTCCAAAGCCCTAGTTCAGGTTTCCTGTATTTTACATTATAATGAACTCCCACCTCTGACATGTGGCTGGCTAATCCATTTTGCCTCCAGGGTTGTCTTCCCAAAGGGCCACAGATGAAAAAATTATGTCACCATTCTCCTTGGGAATCTTCCCTGGATTCCCAGGGTATTCAGAATCAGTTCTCCACTCTGTGGTGTGCCCATCAAAGTTCTCTATGACAGGGCCCCACTTTCCTGTGATAGACAAATCCTCTTCCCAGGCCCTCCAGGTGTCAAACACTCAGGACATCCTGGATAGTCACTCTCTTGTCAATGCAGCATGGGCTTCCACATTCCAGGCCTTTGCTCAGGCTTGTCCTTCTCTTTTGCTTAGTCCTGCTCACCCTTCAAGACTCAGCTTTGGCATCACCATCTGGGAAGTTCCCTCTACTTCCTTTCCAACCAAGTGACCTGCTTCTCTTCTGAATGCACTTGTGGAAATAGTTATAATAGTGAGTGGTGTTCCCGCAGAGACTGCGGGAGGCGGAGGGGGGAGCTTCGAAGCTGCGGAGGACTGCACAGCAACGGGTGCGGAGGGCAAAGCGGGGAGATTCCCGCACAGAGGATCGGTGCCGACCGGCACTCACCAGCCCGAGAGGCTTGTCTGCTCACCCGCTGGGGCGGGTGGGGCTGCGAGCTGAGGCCGGAGCGCAGGGAGAGGACTGGGGTTGGCGGCTTGAACATAGCCTGAAGGGGTTAGTGCACCACAGCTAGCCGGGAGGGAGTCCGGGGAAAAGCCTGCACCTGCCGAAGAGGCAGGAGACTTTTCCTTCCCTCTTTGTTTCCTGGGGCGTGAGGAGAGGGGTTTAAGAACGCTGCTTAAAGGAACTCCAGAGACGGGCGCGAGCCGCGGCTAAAAGCGCGAACCCCAGAGACGGGCGCGAGCCGCAGCTGAAAGCGCGGACCCCAGAGACGGGCGCGAGCCGCGGCTGAAAGCGCGGAATCCAGAGACGGGCGCGAGCCGCGGCTGAAAGCGCGGAATCCAGAGACGGGCGCGAGCCGCGGCTGAAAGCGCGGAATCCAGAGACGGGCGCGAGCCGCGGCTGAAAGCGCGGAATCCAGAGACGGGCGCGAGCCGCGGCTGAAAGCGCGGAATCCAGAGACGGGCGCAAGCCGCGGCTAAAAGCGCGGACCCCAGAGGCGGGCGGGAGACGTTAAGGCTGCTGCTGCCGCCACCGAGGGGCCTGTGTGCGAGCACAGGTCACTCTCCACACCCCTCTTCCGCGGAGCCTGTGCAGCCCGCCACTGCCAGGTTCCCGGGATCCAGGGACAACTTCCCCGGGACAGCGCACAGCGCGCCTCAGGCTGGTGCAAAGTCACGCCGGCCTTTGCCACCGCAGGCCCGCCCCGCACTCTGTGCCCCTCCGTCCCCGCCGGCCTGAGTGCGCCAGAGCCCCCAATCAGCGGCTCTTTTAACCCCATCCTGTCTGAGCAAAAAACAGACGCCCTCCAGCGATCTACACGCAGTGGCAGGGCCAAATCCAAAGCTTAGCCCTGGGAGCTGTGAGAACAAAGAAGAGAGGGAAATCTCTCCCAGCAGCCTCAGAAGCAGCGGATTAAAGCTCCACAATCAACTTGATATACCCTGCATCTATGGAATACCTGAATAGACAACCAATCATCCCAAATTAAGGAAGTGGACTTTAGGAGGAAGATCTATGATTTTTTCCCCTTTCCTCTTTTTGTGAATGTGTATGTGTATGCTTCTGTGTGAGATCTTGTCTGTATAGTCTTGCTTCCACCATTTGTCCTAGGGTTCTATCCGTCCATGTTTTTTTTTTAATTTTTTTTCTTAATAATTAATTTTAATAACAATATTATACTTTACCTTCGTTCTTTCTTTCTTTCTTTCTTTCCGTCCTTTCTTCCCTCCTTTAGACAACGAATCATCCCAAATTGAGGAGGTGGTCTCTGACAGCAAGATTTAGGATTTTTCCCCATTTACCTCTTTTAGTGAGGGTGTATGTGTATGCTTCTGTGTAAGATTTTGTCTGTATAGCTTTGCTGCCAACATTTGTCCTAAGGTTCTTTCCGTCCCTTTTTTTTTCTAAATAATAATTTTTTAATTCAATAACTTTATTATACTTTATTTTATTTTTACTGTATCTTCTTTCTTTCTGTCTTTTTTCCTTCTTTCCCTCCTTCCTTCCTTCCTCCCTCCCTCCCTCCCTCCTTTCTTTCCTTCTTGCCTTCTTTCCTTATTTGCTTCTTTCTTTCTTTCTTCCTTCCTTCCTACCCTCCTTTCCTTCTTTCTTTCCTCATACTTCTACTAATTCCCTCTACTTTTTCTCCCTTTTATCCTGAGCCGTGTGGATGAAAAGCTTTTGGTGCTCCAGCCAGGAGGCAGGGCTCTGCCTCTGAGGTAGGAGAGCCAACTTCAGGACACTGATCAACAAGAGACCTCCCAGCTCCACATAATATCAAACGGCGAAAATCTCCCAGAGACCTCCATCTTAACACCAGCACCCAGCTTCACTCAACGACCAGCAAGCCACAGTGCTGGAAAACCTATGCCAAACAACTAGCAAAACAGGAACACAACCTCACCCATTAGCAGAGAGGCTGCCTAAAATCATAATAAGGCCACAGACACCCCCAAACACACCACCAGACGTGAACCTGCCCACTAGAGAGACAAGATCCAGCCTCATCCACCACAACACAGGCACTAGTCCCCTCCACCAGGAAGCCTACACAACCCACTGAACCAACCTTAGCCACTGGAGACAGACATCAAAAACAGGAGGAACTACGAACCTGCAGCCTGCAAAAAGGAGACCCCAAACACAGTAAGATAAGCAAAATGAGAAGACAGAAAAACACACAGCAGATAAAGGAGCAAGATAAAAATGCACCAGACCTAACAAATGAAGAGGAAATAGGCAGTCTACCTGAAAGAGAATTCAGAATAATGATAGTAAGGTTGATCCGAAATCTTGGAGATAGAATGGACAATAGATTGGACAAAATGCAAGAATCAGTTAACAAGGACCTAGAAGAACTAAAGATGAAACAAGCAACGATGAACAACACAATAAATGAAATTAAAAGTACTCTAGATGGGATCAATAGCAGAATAACTGAGGCAGAAGAACGGATAAGTGACCTGGAAGATAAAATAGTGGAAATAACTACTGCAGAGCAGAATAAAGAAAAAAGAATGAAAAGAACTGAGGACAGTCTCAGAGACCTCTGGGACAACATTAAACGCACCAACATTCGAATTATAGGGGTTCCAGAAGAAGAAGAGAAAAAGAAAGGGACTGAGAAAATATTTGAAGAGATTATAGTTGAAAACTTCCCTAACATGGGAAAGGAAATAGTTAATCAAGTCCAGGAAGCACAGAGAGTCCCATACAGGATAAATACAAGGAGAAATACGCCAAGACACATATTAATCAAACTGTCAAAAATTAAATACAAAGAAAGCATATTAAAAGCAGCAAGGGAAAAACAACAAATAACACATAAGGGAATCCCCATAAGGTTAACAGCTGATCTCTCAGCAGAAACCCTACAAGCCAGAAGGGAGTGGCAGGACATACTGAAAGTGATGAAGGAGAAAAACATGCAGCCAAGACTACTCTACCCAGCAAGGATCTCATTCAGATTTGATGGAGAAATTAAATCCTTTACAGACAAGCAAAAGCTGAGAGAGTTCAGCACCACCAAACCAGCTTTACAACAAATGCTAAAGGATCTTTTTTAGGCAAGAAACACAAGAGAAGGAAAAGACCTATAATAACGAACCCAAAACAATTTAGAAAATGGGAATAGGAACATACATATCGATAATTACCTTAAATGTAAATGGACTAAATGCTCCCACCAAAAGACACAGATTAGCTGAATGGATACAAAAACAAGACCCTTATATATGCTGTCTACAAGAGACCCACTTCAGACCTAGAGACACATACAGACTGAAAGTAAGGGGATGGAAAAAGATATTCCATGCAAATGGAAACCAAAAGAAAGCTGGAGTAGCAATTCTCATATCAGACAAAATAGACTTTAAAATAAGGACTATTAAAAGAGACAAAGAAGGACACAACATAATGATCAAGGGATCGATCCAAGAAGAAGATATAACAATTGTAAATATTTATGCACCCAACATAAGAGCACCTCAATACATAAGGCAAATACTAACAGCCATAAAAGGGGAAATCGACAGTAACACATTCATAGTAGGGGACTTAAACACCCCACTTTCACCCATGGACAGATCATCCAAAATGAATATAAATAAGGAAACACAAGCTTTAAATGATACATTAAACAAGATGGACTTAATTGATATTTATAGGACACTCCATCCAAAAACAACAGAATACACATTTTTCTCAAGTGCTCATGGAACATTCTCCAGGATAGATCATATCTTAGGTCACAAATCAAGCCTTGGTAAATTTAAGAAAATTGAAATTGTATCAAGTATCTTTTCTGACCACAACGCTATGAGACTAGATATCAATTACAGGAAAAGATCTGTAAAAAATACAAACACATGGAGGCTAAACAATACACTACTTAATAATGAAGATATCACTGAAGAAATCAAAGAGGAAATCAAAAAATACCTAGAAACAAATGACAATGGAGACACAACGACCCAAAACCTGTGGGATGCAGCAAAAGCAGTTCTAAGGGGGAATTTTATAGCAATACAAGCCCACCTTAAGAAGCAGGAAACATCTCGAATAAACAACCTAACCTTGCACCTCAAGCAATTAGAGAAAGAAGAACAAAAAAACCCCAAAGCTAGCAGAAGGAAAGAAATCATAAAAATCAGATCAGATATAAATGAAAAAGAAATGAAGGAAACAATAGCAAAGATCAATAAAACTAAAAGCTGGTTCTTTGAGAAGATAAACAAAATAGATAAACCACTAGCCAGACTCATCAAGAAAAAAAGGGAGAAGACTCAAATCAATAGAATTAGAAATGAAAAAGGAGAGGTAACAACTGACACAGAGATAAAAGAGATCATGAGAGATTACTACAAGCAACTCTATGCCAATAAAATGGACAATCTGGAAGAAATGGACAAATTCTTAGAAATGCACAACCTGCCAAGACTGAATCAGGAAGAAATAGAAAATATGAACAGACCAATCACAAGCACTGAAATTGAAACTGTGATTAAAAACCTTCCAACAAAGAAAAGCCCAGGACCAGATGGCTTTACAGGCGAATTCTATCAAACATTTAGAGAAGAGCTAACACCTATCCTTCTCAAACTCTTCCAAAATATAGCAGAGGGAGGACCACTCCCAAATTCCTTCTACGAGGCCACCATCACCTTGATAACAAAACCAGACAAGGATGTCACAAAGAAAGAAAACTACAGGCCAATATCACTGATGAACATAGATGCAAAAATCCTCAACAAAATACTAGCAAACAGAATCCAACAGCACATTAAAAAGATCATACACCATGATCAAGTGGGGTTTATTCCAGGAATGCAAGGATTCTTCAATATACGCAAATCTATCAATGTGATAAACCATATTAACAAATTGAAGGAGAAAAACCATATGATCATCTCAATAGATGCAGAGAAAGCTTTTGACAAAATTCAACACCCATTTATGATAAAAACCCTGCAGAAAGTAGGCATAGAGGGAACTTTCCTCAACATAATAAAGGCCATATATGACAAGCCCACAGCAAACATCATCCTCAATGGTGAAAAACTGAAAGCATTTCCACTAAGATCAGGAACAAGACAAGGTTGCCCACTCTCACCACTATTATTCAACATTGTTTTGGAAGTTTTAGTCACAGCAATCAGAGAAGAAAAGGAAATAAAAGAAATCCAAATCAGAAAAGAAGAAGTAAAGCTGTCACTGTTTGCAGATGACATGATCCTATACATAGAGAACCCTAAAGATGCTACCAGAAAACTACTAGAGCTAATCAATGAAGTTGGTAAAGTGGCAGGATACAAAATTAATGCACAGAAATCTCTGGCATTCCTATATACTAATGATGAAAAATCTGAAAGTGAAATCAAGAAAACACTCCCATTTACCATTGCAACAAAAAGAATAAAATATCTAGGAATAAACCTACCTAAGGAGACAAAAGACCTGTATGCAGAAAATTATAAGACACTGATGAAAGAAATTAAAGATGATACAAATAGATGGAGAGATATACCATGTTCTTGGATTGGAAGAATCAACATTGTGAAAATGACTCTACTACTGAAAGCAATCTATAGATTCAATGCAATCCCTATCAAACTACCACTGGCATTTTTCACAGAACTAGAACAAAAAATTTCACAATTTGTATGGAAACACAAAAGACCCCGAATAGCCAAAGCAATCTTGAGAACGAAAGAAGGAACTGGAGGAATCAGGCTCCCTGACTTCAGACTATACTACAAAGCTACAGTTATCAAGACGGTATGCTACTGGCACAAAAACAGAAAGATAGATCAATGGAACAGGATAGAAAGCCCAGAGATAAACCCATGCACATATGGACACCTTATCTTTAATAAAGGTGGCAGTAATGTACAATGGAGAAAGGACAGCCTCTTCAATAAGTGGTGCTGGGAAAACTGGACAGGTACATGTAAAAGTATGAGATTAGATCACTCCCTAACACCATACACAAAAATAAGCTCAAAATGGATTAAAGACCTAAATGTAAGGCCAGAAACTATTAAACTCTTAGAGGAAAACATAGGCAGAACACTCTATGACATAAATCACAGCAAGATCCTTTCTGACCCACCTCCTAGAGTAATGGAAATAAAAACAAAAATAAACAAATGGGACCTAATGAAACTTCAAAGCTTTTGCACAGCAAAGGAAACCATAAACAGGACCAAAAGACAACCCTCAGAATGGGAGAAAATATTTGCAAATGAAGCAACTGACAAAGGATTAATCTCCAAAATTTACAAGCAGCTCATGCAGCTCAATAACAAGAAAACAAACAACCCAATCCAAAAATGGGCAGAAGACCTAAATAGACATTTCTCCAAAGAAGATATACAGACTGCCAACAAACACATGAAAGAATGCTCAACATCATTAATCATTAGAGAAATGCAAATCAAAACTACAATGAGATATCATCTCACACCAGTCAGAATGGCCATCATCAAAAGATCTAGAAACAATAAATGCTGGAGAGGGTGTGGAGAAAAGGGAACACTCTTGCACTGCTGGTGGGAATGTGAATTGGTTCAGCCACTATGGAGAACAGTATGGAGGTTCCTTAAAAAACTACAAATAGAACTACCATATGACCCAGCAATCCCACTACTGGGCATATACCCTGAGAAAACCAAAATTCAAAAAGAGTCATGTACCAAAATGTTCATTGCAGCTCTATTTACAATAGCCCGGAGATGGAAACAACCTAAGTGCCCGTCATCGGATGAATGGATAAAGAAGATGTGGCACATATATACAATGGAATATTACTCAGCCATAAAAAGAAACGAAATTGAGCTATTTGTAATGAGGTGGATAGACCTAGAGTCTGTCATACAGAGTGAAGTAAGTCAGAAAGAAAAAGACAAATACCGTATGCTAACACATATATATGGAATTTAAGAAAAAAAATGTCATGAAGAACCTAGGGGTAAAGCAGGAATAAAGACGCAGACCTCCTAGAGAACGGACTTGAGGTTATGGGGAGGGGGAAGGGTGAGCTTTGACAGGGCGAGAGAGAGTCATGGGCATATACACACTAACAAACATAGTAAGGTAGATAGCTAGTGGGAAGCAGCCGCATGGCACAGGGATATTGGCTCGGTGCTTTGTGACAGCCTGGAGGGGTGGGATAGGGAGGGTGGGAGGGAGGGAGACGCAACAGGGAAGACATATGGGAACATATGTTTATGTATGACTGATTCACTTTGTTATAAAGCAGAAACTAACACACCATTGTAAAGCAATTATACCCCAATAAAGATGTTAAAAAAAAAAAAAAAACAAAACAAAAAAAAAACAAAACATAGAATTACCATATGGCCCAGCAATCCCACTACTGAGCATATACCCAGAGAAAACCATAATTCAAAAAGACACATGCACCCAAATGTTCATTGCAGCACTATTTACAATAGCCAGGGCATGGAAGCAACCTAAATGCCCATCGACAATCAAATGGGTAAAGAAGATGTGGCACATATATACAATGGAATATTACTCAGCCATAAAAAGGAACAAAATTGGGTAATTTGTAGAGACGTGGATGGATCTAGAGACTGTCATACAGAGTGAAGTAAGGCAGAAAGAGAAAAACAAATATCGTATATTAATGTATATATGTGGAATCTAGAAAAATGGTACTGGTGAACCGGTTTGCAAGGCAGAAATAGAGACACAGATGTAGAGAACAAACGTATAGACACCAAGGGAGGAAAGTGGGGTGCGGGCGGTGGTGGGATGAATTGGGAGATTGGGATTGACATATATAAACTAATATGTATAAAATAGATAACTAATAAGAACCTCCTGTATAAAAAATAAGAATAATATAAAATATTAAAAAAATAAAAGCAATGGGATGAAATTAGAGATCAATAACAGAAAGAAAACGGGAAATTTCAGAAATCTGTGGAAGCTAAACAACACACTTTTAAGCATCCAATGGATCAATAAAGAAATCACAAGGGAAATTAGGAAATACTTAGCGACAAATGAAAAAGAAAACATAACATACAAAAGCTTATGGAGGACTTCCCTAGTGGTGCAGTGGTTAAGAATCTGCCTGCCAATGCAGGGGACATGGGTTCAATCCCTGGTCCAGGACCATCCCGCATGCCATGGACCAACTAATCCCATGCACCACAACTACTGAGTCTGCGCTCTAGAGCCCATGAGCCACAAATACTGAGCCCACGCACCACAACTACTGAAGCCCATGCACCCTAGAGCCCGCATACCACAACTACTGAGCCCGCGTGCTACAACTACTGAAGCCTGGTGCCTGGAGCCCCTGCCCTGCAACAAGAGAAGCCACCACAATGAGAAGCCTGTGCACTGCAACAAAGAGTAGCCCTTGCTTGCCACAACTAGAGAAAGCCTGTGCACAGCAACGAAGACCCAACACAGCCCAAAAATAAGTAAAATTAAGAAAAAGAAAAGCTTATGTGACACTGTGAAAGCAATGCTAAGGGATAATTATAGCTATAAACACATTAAAAAACAAGAAAGATCTCAAGTCAACATCTAACTTTACAACTTAAGGAACCTGTAAAAGAGGAAAAAATTAAATCCAAAGCTAGCAGAAGGAAAGAAATAATAAAGATTAGAGATAAAATGAAATAGAGAATAGAAAAGTGATAGAAAAGCAACAAAACCCAAAGCTGATTCTTGAAAAGATCAACAAAATGGATAAACATTTAGCTAGATGGACTAAGAAAGAAACAGAGAATTCAAATTATTAAAATCAAAAATGAAAGTGTACATTACTACTGATTCTACAGAAATAAAAAGAATTAAAAGAGAGTACTCTGAGCAATTGTATGCCAACAAATTGGATAACCTAAATGAAATGGACAAATTCCTAGAAAAACAAAGCCTACCAAGACTAAACCATGAA
Source organism: Leucopleurus acutus (assembly GCF_964270905.1). Classification (NCBI taxonomy): domain Eukaryota; kingdom Metazoa; phylum Chordata; class Mammalia; order Artiodactyla; family Delphinidae; genus Leucopleurus; species Leucopleurus acutus. The sequence continues at coordinate 41,897,237 of NC_139148.1, read as the reverse complement.
GAAATAGAAAATCTGAAGAGACCAATAATTAGTAAAAAGATTGAATCGGTAATCAAAAATCTCCCAAGAAAGGAAATCTCTGGGCCTAATAGCTTTCCCAATGAATTCTACCAAACATTTAAAGAAAAACTAACATCATTCCTTCTCAAGCTTTTCAAAAAAAAATTGAAGAGTAGGGAATGTTCCCTAATTCATTCTATGAGGCCAGCCTTATGCTGATCCCAAAGCCAGACAGACACTACAAGAAAAAAAAATCCATCACAGACCAAAATCCCTTATGAACATTGATGCAAAAATAGTCAACAAACCAAATTAACAGCATATTAGGATTATACAACATGATCAAGTGGGATTTATTTCTGGAATGCATGGTTGGCTCAACATGAAAACTGAACAATGTAATACACCAACTTAACAAAATGAAAGGTCGAAAAGCCAAATGGTCATTTCAATTGATGGAGAAAAAGCATTTGACAAAATTCAACACTCTTTCATGATTAAAAAAAAATCAACAACTAGGAATTGAAAGAAACTACCTCAACATAGTAAGATTGATGTATGAAAAACCCACAGAAAATACCATACTCAGTGGTAAAAGACTGAAAACTTCCTCTAAGATCAGACACAAGGCAAGGATGCCCACCTTTGCTACTTCTATTCAACATAATCGTGGAAGTCCTGACCAGAGCAATTAGGCAAGAAAAAGAAATAAAAGGCATATAAATTGGAAAAGAAGAAGTAAAATGATCTCTGTTCACAGATAATATGCTCTTATATGTAGAAAACCCTACATTCCATAGAGACGCCCCCCCAAAAAAACCCTGTTAGAACTAATATACAAATTCAGCAAAGTAGCAAGACATAAGGTCAGCACACAAAAATCAGTTGCATTTGTATGCACTAACAATGGACAACCCAAAAGGGAAATTTAAAAACCAATTGCATTTATATCAAAAGGAATAAAAATATTTAGGAATTAACTTAACCAAGGAAGTTAAAAGACTTGTACAATGAAAACTACAAAACATTTCTGAAAGAAAATAAAGACAGAAATAAATGGAAAAATAACCCATGTTCATAGATTAGAAAACATAGTTAAGATGTCAAAACTGATCTAGATTCAATGCAATCCTTATCAAAATCCCAATTTTTTTTCACACAAAAAAATCCTAAAATTCATATAGAATCTCAAGGGACCTTGAATAGCCAAAACAATCTTGAAAAAGAAGAACAAAACTGGACGACTCACATTTCCTGATTTCAGTCTTACTACAAAGGTACAGTAATCAAAACAATATGGTACTGGCATAAAAACAAACATATAAGCCAATGGAATAGAACAGAATCCAGAAATAAACCCTTGTATATATGATCAAATGATTTTTGAGAAGGCTATCAAGACCATTCAGTGGGGGAAAAACAGCCATTTCAACAAATGGTGCTGGGAAAACTGAATATCCACATGGGAAAGAATGAAGTTGGATCCGTACCTAACACCATATTAAAAAAAAAACTCAAAATGGATCCATGACCTAAATGTAAGATCTAAAACTCTAAGAACATAGGGCAAACACTTCACAACATTAGATTCAGCAATGGTTTCTTGGGTATGACACCAAAAGCATAGGCAACAACAACAACCAAAAAAATTTGACAAATTGAACTTCATGAAAATTTAAAATTTTTGTGCATCAGAAGACACTATCAGGGCTTCCTTGGTGGTGCAGTGGTTAAGCATCCACCTCCCAAAGCAGGGGACATGGGTTCAAGCCCTGGTCCAGGAAGATCCCACATGCCATGGAGCAACTAAGCCCGTGTGCCACAACTACTGAGCCTGCGCTCTAGAGCCTGCAAGCCACAACTACTGAGCCCACGTGCCACAATTACTGAAGCCCGCACCTAGAGCCCAGGCTCTGCAACAAGAGAAGCCACCACAATGAGAAGCCTGTGCACCGCAACAAAGAGTAGCCCCGGCTTGCCACAACTAGAGAAAGCCCACGCACAGCAACGAAGACCCAATACAGCCAAAAATAAATTAATTAATTTTTAAAAAGACACTATCAATAGAGTAAAAAAGGCAACACACAAAGGGGTGAAAATAATTGCAAATTTTATATCTGATAAGGGATTAATATCCAGAATATATAGAGAACTCCTAAAACTCAACAACAAAACAACCCAATTAAAAAGTGGGCATGGGACTTCCCTGGCAGTCCAGTGGTTAAGACTTTGTGCTTCCAATGCAGGGGTCACAGGTTCAATCCCTGGTCAGGGAACTAAGATCCCGTAAGCTGCACAGTGCGGCCAAAAAAAAAAAAAAGTGGACAGAGGACCTGAATAGACATTTTCCAAGGAAGACACACAGATGGACAACAGGCACATGAAAATACACTCAACATCACTAATTGTTAGAGAAATACAAATCCAAACTACATGTAATACCGCTTCACACTCATTAGCAGAGCTACTATCAAAAAACAGAAAATAACTAGTGTTGGCAAGGATGTGGAAAAATTGGAACCCTTGTGCACTGTTAGTGGGAATGTAAAATGTACAGTCACTATGGAAAAAAGTGTTAACAGTTTCTCAAAAAATTAACAGTAGAACTACCATATGATCCAGCAATTCCACTTCTGGATATATATTCAAAAGAATTGAAAGCAGGGTCTTAAAGAGATATTTGTCCTCCCATGTTTATAGCAGCTCTTAGAAAGAGCAATAACTCCGTTCTGCTCCTACCGGTACCAGGAAAGTGGTCTTTTCAAGTCTGCCACTGAACTGGGGAGTTGGGGGTGGGAGTAGGGAAAGTTAAAATGCCACAGAACTTGCTGTTCGTACTGAGATTCAGTATATGTTCTTGACTAAATGCTTCCCAGGTAACTGAAAAACTTTGGTTAATTTCCAGAGTTGTGAAAAAGTTGATTTTGACAATATTGTGCCAGTTTTTTCATTGCTTTTATGGAAGGGTGAAATTCCAGGGGTCCTTACTCCTCCATCTTTGCTAATAGTGCTCCCTTTTATCCTTTTTTACATCTTTAGGACCTGCAGTGATTTCACCTCTGTCATTCTTAATCTTAGTGACTAGTGTCTTCTCTCTTTTTTTCCTGATCATTCTGGTTAGAGGTTTCACAATTTTATTGATCTTCTCAAAGAACTAGCTTCTGGTTTCATTGATTTCCTCTATTGATTTTCTGGTATCTATTTCATTGATTTCTGCTCTGATCTTTATTATTTCCCTTCTTCTAATTACTTTAGATTTAATTTGCTCGTACAGCTTTTGTTTCTTAAGAAGGAAGCTGAGAATACTGCTTTAAGAGCATTCTTAATTTCTAATATAAATGCTTAGTGCTATAAATGTACCTCTAAATATTTCTTTAGCTGAATCCCCCAATTTTTATATGCTGTGTTTTCATTTTCAGTTAGGTCAAAATATCTTATAATTTCAAGTTTTATTTCTTCTTTCATCTACAGATTATTTAGAAGTATGTAATTTAGTTTCAAAACATTTGGGGATTTTCCAGGGATCTTTCTGGTTTTGATGTCTGATTTAATTCAGTTCTGGTCCCAGGCCATACTTTGTATGATATGAATACTTTTAAATGTATTTGATTGGTTCCATGACCCTGAATATGGTCTATCTTGGTAAATGGGTTACATGTGCTCTTGTAAAGGAAGTGTAGTCTGCCGATGTGCTCTATAAATGTCAATGAGGGCAAGTTGGTTGATAGTGTTATCCAAGTCTTCTATATCCTTACTTCTTCTCTTCTGTTTACTTATTCTAGTGATTATTGAGAGAAGGGTGTTGAAATATTGGACTGTAATTGTGGATTGATTTATTTCTCCTTGCAGTTCTATCAGGTTTTTCTTGACATTTTTTGAAGCTCTGTTATTAGGTCCCTAAACATTCAGGATTGTTATGTCCTTTTGACGAATTAACCCCTTTATTACTACAGAATGAACCTGTCGAGAGAAAAACTGTGACTCTGAGAGTACTTAAAGATTTTACTCAACGGATGTGCATCAGTTAGAAACTTAAGAACGATAAACTTCCCAAGCTGAGGCAGGATTAATTTATATAGGGCAAGAAGGGCATATGACTGTGGTCTGTCCCAGGCTGCAATTTTTCTTATCTGTAACTGCTGAAAATTTGTGGTTCGAACTGTTGAGAGAGTGTTCCAGTTTTCCATGCCTTCTTCTCAGGATCAGAGGTGCAATCTCATGCCTGCAGCTTTCAGAACAGTTTTTTTGAAACCTGTTTCTGTCATTCTTAAAGTTTTTCAAAGTTCAGGAGAAGAGGAGATTGAAAAAAGGAGGAGGGAAGAGAGAAGGGGAGATCAAGATGGCAGAGGAAGAGGATGCAGAGCTCACCTATACCCACAAACACATGAAAAATACATCAACGTGTGGAACAATTCTCACTGAAAACAAACTGGAGACTGGCAAAATGGCTGTAAAAATGATCCACACAGAATCAGCTAGGAAGGGAAGAGAAGCAATCAGGTCAAGACCTGCACCCCTGAGAGGGGGCACAGAAGATGAAGGGGACTGCACAGGCTCAGAGGTCCTCCCTGGGGAGTGAGAAGTTCAAGCCACATATTGAGCACCCAGCCTTGGGGTCTGACACGGGGAAGACAAGAAACTGGAGCTGGTTTGAAAACCAGTGAGACTAACAGGAGGGCTGTAAGAAACCTACACACCACTCATGAAGAGCATGCACATGCTTGCTTACGCCCCAGAACAAGGGTGGGGAAGCATATTGAAACTACCCAGGACTCTGGCTGGTTTCCCATGACCAACCCAGCATGTGACCCAGCCTGAGCTAAGCATCTGCTCTGGCTCCACTTGCTCCATGGTGCAGCTCTGCATTAGGGTGAGGGCTACCATGGCAGAGGGGAGTGCACAGTTGTGAGGGACCGAGCTGGCTCAGACCCAGCATGGCATCTAAACAAGGTGAAGGCAGCCATTGCTGGCACTTGCAGGAATGGTCCAGAACAGTGACTGGTGCTGGTACTGCTAAAGCCTGTGCCCTGACCCACACCAAGCACCTGCTCCAGCTCCTCTTCCTCCAGTACTGCTCCCCTTTGGGACAAGGGTGCCCGTGCTGGGAGACGGGAGAGCACACACTTAGAGGGAATGGAGCCAGCTCAGACCAGACTCTTAGGACTTATGCTCCAGCAACTTAGGACCCACCCCCACCCGTACCCCCACCCCCACCCCCAACAGGGTGGTGTTGGCCACTGAGCAGAGGAGAAGCCCTAGACCACATCTGGCCCTGGCTCTAGCCCCTCCATTTCCAGCCCCACCTTCTACCAATGTGATAGCTACCAGCACACTCTGGGGGAAGATGTGATTCATGCTCACTTCAGATCCAGCTCTCCCATCAAAGCCACTGGGCACCTGAAGACAGTATTGTGATGCTCCCACACAAGGACCCTCCTTCAAGATTGGTATAGGTAACTATTTCACCTAATTTCATAGAGACAGAGGAAGTTAAGCAAAATGAGAAGGCAGAGGGATTTTTTCAGATGAAAGAACAAGAGAAAACCCCTGAAAAAACAACTAATGAAACAGAAATTATTTATTATTATTAAAGAGTTCAAAGCATTAGCAATAAAATGCTAACTGAATTAAGGAAACAGATATATGAACACAGTGAGAATTTTAACAAGGAACAAGAAAATATTAAAAAGAAACAGGCAGAACTGAAGAATAAAATAACTGAAATGACAAATACACTAGGAGGAATTAACAGCAGACTAGGTGATACAGAAGAACACATAACTGATCTGGAAGATAGAAAAATGGAAACCACCCAATTAGAACAGCAGACAGAAAGACAAATGAAAAAGAAAACGAAAGCAACATACGAGATCTACGGCATAATATAAAACATGCCAACATCCGCATTATAGGGCTTCCAGAAGGAGAAAAGAGAGGAAAGGGAATTGAAATGTATTTGAAGAAATTATGGTTGAAAACTTCTGAAACCTAAAGAAAGAAACAGATATCCAGGTACAGGAAGCACAGAGGGTCCCAAGCAAGATGAACCCATACAGACTCACACCAAGATGTATCATAATTAAAATGGAAAAAGTTAAAGATAAAGAGAGGACTCTAAAGGCGGCAAAGAAACATGGAGTCAGTTACAAGGGAACCCCCATAAGGCTCTCAGCTGATTTCTCTTCAGAAACTTTGCAGGCCAGAGGGAGTGGCATGATATATTCAAAGTCCTGAAAGGGAAAAACCTGCAACTTAGGATACCCTACCCAGCAAGATTACCATTTAGAATAGAAAGAAAGATAAAGAATTTCTCAGACAAGCAAAAGCTAAAGGAATTCAGCAATATTAACCTCCCTAAAAGAAATATTGAAGGGTTTTCTCTAAAAAGAAAAGAAGCAAGAATCTATTGGAAAGGCAGATATATAAAAGGATTGATGATCACTTAAATAAGCCAGTACATAGATTAAAAAACAATCAAAAAAAATTTTGTAAAAGCAATTGTAACTACAATTAACAGCAAAAGGATAAGCATGAACATGTAAAATAGAACATCAAAATCACAAAATGTGGGGGAGGGAAGTAAAAAATGTACATCTTTTAGAATGTGTGTGAACTTAAATGATTATCAGTTTATAGCAAGTAGATACAATTATGGGTCAACATATATGAATCCCACGGTAACCACAAATCAAAAATCAACAATAGATACACAAAAAAACAAAAAGAAAGGAACTCAGGCATACTACAAAAGAAAATCATCAAACCACAAAAAGAAAAAGAAATGAACAAAAAACTACAAAAAAATGAGAAAACAAGGAATTAAATGGTAATAAATACATACCTATCAATAATTACTTTAAATCTCAATGGACTAAATACTCCAAACAAAACAGGGTGGCTGACTGGATAAAAAAACAAGACCCTTCAACATGCTGCCTACAAGAGACTTCAGGGTGAGAAAACACACACAGAATGAAAGTGAGGGGATGGAAAAAGTTATTTTGTGCAAATGGAAATGACAAGAAAGCAGGGCTAGCAATACTCGTATCAAAATACACTTTAAAACAAAGGCTATAATGAAAGACAAAGAAGGGCATTATATAATGATAAAGGGATCAATAGAAGAAGAGGATACTACACTCGTTAACATATATGTGCCCAATACAGGAGCACCTAAATATGTAAAGCAAATACTGACAGACATAAAGGAAGAAATTGACAATAGTACAATAAGAGTAGGAGACTTTAACGCCCCACTGACATCAACGGGCAGATCACTGAGACAGAAAATCAATAAAGCAATAGAGGTCCTAAATGACACAATAGACCAGTTGGACTTAATTGATATCTACAGGGCACTACGTGCAAAGAAAGCAGAATACACATTCTTTTCAGGTGCAAATGGAACGCTCTCCAGGATAGATCACATACTAAGTCACAAAACAAGCCTCAACAAATTTACGAGGATAGAAATTATTTCAAGTATCTTTTCTGACCACAAAGGCACAAAGCTAGAAAATAACTACAGAAAGAAAAAGGGGGAAAGAACAAACACGTGGAGACTAAACAACATGCTATTAAAAAAAAAGTCAACAATGAAATCAAAGAGGAAATCAGAAAATACCTCAAGACAAATGAAAATGAAAACACAATTTTCCAAAATCTGTGGGATGCAGCAAAATCAGTTCATAGCAGTACAGACCATTCTCGAGAAATAAGAAAAATCTCAACTAAACAACCTAGCTTACCACATGAAAGAATTAGAAAAAGAAGAACAAACAAAGCCCAAAGTCAGAAGTAGGAAGGAAATAATAAAGATCAGAGAGGAAGTAAAAAAAATAGAGATAAAAAAACCAAAAAGGTAAATGAAACCAAAAGCTGGGTTTTCAAAAGGATAATGAAACTGATAAACTTTTAGCCAGGCTCACAAAGAAGAAAAGAGAGAGGACCCAAATAAACAAAATAAGAAATGAAAGAAGAGAGATAATAATGATATCACAGAGATTAAAAAAATCATAAGAGAGGGCTTCCCTGGTGGCGCAGCGGTTGAGAGTCCGCCTGCCGATGCAGGGGACACAGGTTCATGCCCCGGTCCGGGAAGATCCCACATGCCATGGAGCAGCTGGGCCCGTGAGCCATGGCCGCTGAGCCTGCGCGTCCGGAGCCTGTGCTCCACAACGGGAGAGGCGACAACAGTGAGAGGCCCACGTACTGCAAAAAAAAAAAAAAAAAAAAAAAATCATAAGAGAATACTGTGAACAGTTATATGCCAACAAATTGGACAACCTAGAAGAAATGGACAAATTTCTAGAAACATACAGCCTGCCAAGACAGAGTCAAGCAGAAACACAGTTTGAACAGACTGATCACTAGAAGTGAAATTGAATCTGTAATTAAAAAATATAAAACTTCCAGGAGGACCTTCAAGATGGCAGGGGAGTAGGACATGGAGATCACCTTCCTCCCCACAAATACATCTAAAATACATCTACACATGGAACAACTCCTACAGAACACCTACTGAACGCTGGCAGAAGACCTCAGACTTACAAAAAGGCAAGAAAATCTCCACGTGGCTGGGTAGGGCAAAAGAAAAAAAGAAAAAAACAGAGACAAAAGAGTAGGGACAGGACTTGCCCCTCTGGGAGGGAGCCGTGAAGGAGGAAAAGTTTCCACACACTAGGAAGCCCATTCACTGGCGGAGATGCGGGGTGGCGGTGCGGAAGCTTCGGAGCCATGGAAGACAGCGCAGCAACAGGGTTGCGGAGGGCAAAGCAGAGAGAATCCCGCACAGAGGATTGGTGCCAACCACCACTCCCCAGCCTGAGATGCTTGTCTGTTCAGGGCAGGTGGGGGCTGGGCACTGAGGCTCAGGCTTCGGAGGTCAGACCCCAGGGAGAGGACTGGGGTTGGCTGCGTGAACACAGCCTGAAGGGGGCTAGTGCACCACAACTGAGGGAGTCTGGGAAAAAGCCTAGGCCTTCCTGAGAGGCAAGAGACCATTGTTGCAGGGTGCTCAAGGAGAGGGGCAATCCCACCATAGGAGCTTCTACCTACATGCACTCACAGACGGCAGGGCATCACCCATGCGAGCCGCAGCTGCTACCTAGGATCCCAGAGGCGGGCGCGACGGCTGCCGCTGCTGCTGCCGAGGGTCCCGGGAGCAAGTGCAGGTCACTGCCCACACCTTCCTGGGAGCCTGTGCTGCCCACCACTGCCAAGGGTCCCATTATCTGGGGCCAACTTCCCTGGGAGAATGCATGGCATGCCTCAGGCTGTAGCAACTTCCTGCTGGCCTCTGCCACTGCAGGCACTCCCCCCACACCCCAACTGTGACAGCTGTATCCCTCCCTCTCCCCGGCCTGAGTGAGCAAGTGAGCCCTAATCAGCCTCTGCTTTCACCCCTCTTGGCTGGGCAGGAACAGATGCCTGAGGGTGGCTGACAGGCAGAGGAAGGGCCAAAACCAAAGGTGAACTCCAGGGGCTATGCGACCAAGGAAGAGAAAGGGAAATCTCTCCGTGCAGCCACAGGAGCAGCGGATTAAACCCCTGCAATTGGCTTGGTAAAACCTGAATCTGTGAAATATCTGAAGAGAAAACGAGTGTTCCCACAATCGAGGCTGTGGACTTTGGGGGCAACTGTGGACTTTGGAGACAAGTACATGCAGGAGTAAGGCCAGATCAGAGTCTGAGCTGGCCCCACAGTGCCACAGCAGGTCCAGAGACCTACCTAGAAGTGTTGGAGGACCATTGTTTGGGGGTGCGCAAGGAGAGGGGATTCAGAGCACCGCCTAAACGAGCTCCAGAGATGAGCGTGAGCCGCAGCTATCAGTGCGGACATGAGAGATGGGCATGAGACGCTAAGGCTGCTGCTGCAGCCACCAAGAAGCCTGTGTGTGAGCACAGGTCACTATCCACACCTCCTCTCCGGGAGCCTGTGCAGCCCGCCACTGCCAGGGTCCCATGATCCAGGGACAACTTCCCCGGGAGAACACACAGCGCACCTCAGGCTGTTGCAATGTCACGCCGGCCTCTGCCACCACAGGTTTGCCCCGCATTCTGTACCCCTCCCTCCCCCTGGCCCGAGTGAGCCAGAGCCCCCTAATCAGCTGCTACTTTAACCCCATCCTGTCTGAGCGAAGAACAGACACCCTCAGGCGACCTACATGCAGACGTGGGACCAAATCCAAAGCCGAACCCCAGGAGCCGTGCAAAAAATAAGAGAAAGGGAAATTTCTCCCAGCAGCCTCAGGAGCAGTGGATTAAATCTTCACAATCAACTTGCATCTCTGGAATACCTGAATAGACAACGAATCATGCCAAAATTGAGGCAGTGGACTTTGGGAACAACTGTAGACTTGGAGTTTGCTTTCTGCATCTAATTTGTTTCTGGTTTTATGTTTATCTTAGTTTAGTATTTAGAGTTTATTATCATTGGTAGATATCTTTATTGATTTCGTTACTCTTCCTTTATATATATATTTTTTCCTTTTTCTCCTTTTGTGAGTGTGTATGTGTATCCTTTGTGTGATTTTGTTTGTATAGCTTTCCTTTTACCATTTGTCCTAGGGTCCTGTCTGTCCGGTTTTTTTTGCTTTTGGTTTTTTTTTTTAGTATAGTTTTAGGGCTTGATATCACTGGTGGAGTTGTTCTTTTGGTTCGGCTGCTCTCTTCTTTCTTTTTTTAAAAATTTTTAATATTTTTTTTATTTTAATAACTTTATTTTTTCTTTCTTTTCTCCTTCCTTCCTTCCTTTCTCTCTTTCTTTCTTTCTTTCCTTCTTTCTCTCTCTCTCTCTCTCTCTCTCTCTCTTCCTCCCTCCCACCCTCCTTCCCTGCCTCCCTCCCTCTCTCTCTCTCTCTCTCTCTTTCTTTCTTTCTTTCTTTCTTTCTCCCTTTAATTCTGAGCCGTGTGGCTGACAGGGTCTTGGTGCTCCAGCCAAGTGTCAGGCCTGTGCCTCTGAGGTGGGAAAGCCGACATCAGGACATTGGACCACCAGAGACCTCCCAGCTCCACGTAATATCAAACAGTGAAAGCTCTCCCAGAGATCTCCATCTCAAAGCTAAGAGCCAGCTCCATTCAACAACCAGCCAGCTACAGTGCTGGACACCCTACAACTAGCAAGGCAGGAACACAACTCCACCCATTAGCAGAGAGGCTGCCTAAAATCATAATAAGGCCCCAGACACCGCAAAACACCACCGGACACGGTTCTGCCCACCAGAAAGACAAGATCCAGCCTCATCCACAAGAACACAGGCACCAGTCCCCCCCACCAGGAAGCTCGCACAACCCACTGAACCAACCTTAGCCACTGGGGGCAGACATCAAAAACAACAAGAACTACGAACCTGCAGCCTGCAAAAAGGAGACACCAAACACAGTAAGTTAAGCAAAATGAGAAGACAGAGAAACACACAGCAGATGAAGGAGCAAGGTAAAAACCCACCAGACCAAACAAATGATGAGGAAATAGGCAGTCTTCCTGAAAAAGAATTCAGAGTAATGATAGTAAAGATGATCCAAAATCTTGGAAATAGAATGGAGAAAATACAAGAAACGTTTAACAAGGACCTAGAAGAATTAAAGCGCAAAGAAACAATGATGAACAACACAATAAATGAAATACAAAATTCTCTAGAAGGAATCAATAGCAGAATAACTGAGGCAGAAGAACGGATAAGTGACCTGGAAGATAAAATAGTGGAAATAACTACCACAGAGCAGAATAAAGAAACAAGAATGAAAAGAATTGAGCTCCCAGCCCCGCCCACCCCGGCGGGTGAGCAGACAAGCCTCTCGGGCTGATGTTGAACTATCCTTGTGTCTCTGGAATAAACCCCACTTGATCATGACTTTTTTTTTTAACATCTTTATTGGGGTATGATTTCTTTACAATGGTGTGGATCATGACTTCTTTAGAACTACAAGCTCCTGAACTGCTTTCGTCCACTGATCTTCTTTCTAAGTTACAAGAGAAGACAGCTTTACCAAATCTTTTATTTCAAAACATTGAACTTCTGTTTTCCACCTTCCAAGGGTTTCCAGAAAGGAAGCAAAACCACAGACTTGTCAACTGTCAGAGAGTTTAGATACTTCAAGTTCTGAAAGTGAAGCAGAGAGTGAACCAGAACAAGTTTCTGGTTACAACAGACTACTTGCCACATTAAAGGATGTTTCCAAGGAAGATGAGGAGGAGGAAGAGGAAGAAGAAGACAGTGTTATAGATGAGACAGAAATGAATCTTGAAGATGGCAATAGTGACATCAGTGTGGAGGAAGAGACGGCAGTAGCGTCTACTGACATGCAGAAGAATGCGGCCTTACCTGCTGACCCTAAGGGAAAAGATGGGCACGGGCCACCTGGCACATCAGAGGAATCCCCAGAGGAGTTTACAGATGCAAAACATGAGTCACTCTTCAGCCTAGAAACCAACTTTCTCGAAGAGGAAAGAGAAGGCAACTGTTCTCTGAAAGCATTACAAGATCCATTTGCACAACATGTAAACAAAGAACTGAAAGAAAAAGAAATCCAGGCTGTTGCCACAAATCCCAAAACTACCCACCAGCTAAAATGGCCCAGCCTGGGCCAGCTTGTCTTTTCATCCAGGTTTCAACAGTTGGAAACCGGAAACCTTTAAACCCCCAAAGGACATTGACTTAAAGTCACTTCATCTCCAGAAGCCTCTGGATTCACCTGGATCAAGACCAACAGCCAGTTCCTCTCTGGTCCCCCAAATTCAAGTAGCCCCTTCACACCCCTCCAGAAAGAGCTCTTCTTAATTATGAATTCTTACCGGGAACTGTTCTAACCATAAAGGACTGCCCTGAAGAATGGGGAAGAGATCCGCCACGTGTACTGCCTGCATGTGATAAATCACGTCCTCAAAGCCAATGCCCAGGTGCTTACCAACAACAGCAGGTGCCGAAGCCAGAAACTTGGGGTGGGTGATGATGATGACTTCAGGGACCAAGGGCTAACGAGGCCCAAGGTGCTGATAGTGGTGCCATTCCGGGAAGCTGCTTTGCGGGTGGTACAGCTCTTCATCAGTCTTCTTGAGGGCGACAGCAAGAAGAAAATAATTGTAGGCAACAAAAAGAGGTTTAATGGAGAGTATGGCTCAGATCCCGAGGAGAGACCACCCAACCTGAAGAGGCCTGAGGATTATGAAGCTGTATTTGTCGGCAACATCGATGACCACTTCAGGACTGGAGTGGCAATACTGCAGAGAAGCATCCGACTTTATGCCCCCTTCTATTCGTCAGACATCCTCATTGCCTCCCCTCTGGGCTTGAGGACCATCATTGGTGGAGAAGGAGAGAAGAAGAGAGATTTTGACTTTCTGTCTTCTATTGAGCTTCTCATCATTGATCAAGCTGACATTTACCTGATGCAGAACTGGGAGCATGTCTTGCATTTGATGAACCACATGGACCTACTGCCCTTGGACTCACATGGGGTGGACTTTTCTCGAGTGCGCATGTGGAGCCTCAATAATTGGTCCAAGTACTATCGTCAGACGCTGCTGTCTGGGGCCCTGCAGGATGCCCAGATCAACTCTGTGTTCATCAAATACTGCGTCCATGGGCAAGGCCAGGTGGCTGTGAGGAACGTCCCAATGACAGGCTGCATCAGTCATGTCCTGGTGCAGCTCCCACGTGTCTTCCAGAGGATGGAAGCTGAAAACCTAGCTTCAGTGATTGATGCCAGGTTTAACTTTTTCGTCAACAAGATTTTGCCTCAGTATCGTGATGCAGTCATGTCTCACACGCTTATCTATGTCCCCTCCTACTTGGACTTTGTGCGTCTCCGAAATTACTTCAAGAAGGAGGAACTGAACTTCACTCATATCTGCGAGTGTGCCCAGAAGTCTGGTGTCTCCAGGGCCAGACACTTCTTCCTTCAAGGAGAGAAGCAGTTCCTGCTCCTCACAGAGCGCTTCCATTTCTACAAAAGATACACAATAAAAGGCATCAGGAACCTGATTTTCTATGAACTGCCAACATATCCCCACTTCTACAGTGAAGTCTGTAACATGCTGCAAGCCACCACCAGAGGAGAGGAAGCTGCCTGGACCTGCACTGTCCTCTACTCCAAGTACGATGCCCAGAGGTTGGCTGCTGTGGTCGGGGTCGAGCGGGCTGCACAGATGCTGCAGTCCAAGAAGAACGTCCACCTCTTCATTACTGGAGAGAGATGAGAATTGGTTGGACAGGAAATGGTGTTTGGTGTGATATGTCATGCTTGGTTCTGTGTCACTTGGACCTGATTCTGATCACTTACACAAAGAAGGGCTGCAACAAGGAAGGAGCACCAGGCAGGTTCTTATCAGATACTTCTTTCTTTTCAGATCATATATACCTGAAAAGTTCAGTGTAAACCAGATTTTGGTAAAACCCATCTTTCAGAGGTCAGGGGAGAGCTCATGGGACTCTGAGAAGTTGATAGAAGGAATCTTCTACTTGTGAATTTTTTTGGACGCCATAAATTCTTTTGTTGTGACTTCACCTCTAATTTATTACACTTGGTAAATTCTTAAAGAAAAAAAAGAACGAAAAGAATTGACTCAATCTACACTACCAACTCTGCAGGGGTAGTGTGAAAGCAGCATAGACAATATGTAAACAAATGAGTGTGGCTGTGTTTCAATAAAACTTTATTTATAAAAACTGGTGGTGGGCCAGATTTGGCCTATGGGTTCTAGTTTGCTGATCCCTGATATAAAGAACTCTTAAAAATTGAGAAACATGGGCCTAAAAACCTCATTTTAAAAATGTGGGAGCAACCTAAATGTCCATTGACAGATGAATGGATAAAGAAGATGTGGTACATATATACAATGGAATACTACTCAGCCATCAAAAAGAATGAGATAATGCCATTTTCAGCAACAGGGATGCAACTAGAGATTATCATACTAAGTGCAGTAAGTCAGAAAGAGAAAGACAAACACCATATGATATCACTTATATATGAAATCTAAAACATGACACAAATGCATCTACGAAACAGAAACAGACTCACAGATGTAGAAAACAGACTAGTGGTTTCCAAGGGGGATGGAGGGTGGGGGAGGGATGGAGTGGGACGCTGGGGTTAGCATATGCAAGCTATTATATATGGAATGGATAAACAAGGGAAAAAATATTTTAAAAGAATATGTATAACTGAATCACTGCTGTACAGCAGAAATTAACACAACGTTGTGAATCAACTATACTTTAATAAAAAACAAATTTAAAAAATGGGAAGACATGAACAGGTAATTCACAAAAAGAAAAAGAGACGTACGATGGCCACCAAATATATTTTTAAAGCTCAAACTTACTTACAATTAGCAAAATGCACATTAAAATAACACCAAGATGCCATGTCTCATCTATCAGACTGGTAAAAATTAAAAGTGTGACAATATGTTATGTTGGTGAGGCTGTGGGGAAAAAAGCACTCTAGTATATTTCTGTTGGGAACACAAACTGCTTCAATCCTTCTGGTGAGGAATTGGGTAATATCTAACTAGACTACATTTGTTCTTACCTCTTGAGTCAGCAATCCTACATCTAGAAATCCACCTTAAAGATCTCCAACAAAAGGAAGACTATGAATGGATATGGAATGATTTCATACTGTTAAGTGAAGAAAGTGAAGCTTTAAAGAGTGTCTAGAAAGAAGGGGATATAAGAAGACATACATGTCCTTGCAAAAGAAATACAGGAGGATACACTTGAAACTAAAGAGCTCACTTACCTACAGGGGATAGGTGGGAAAGGGACAGGATAGCAGGGACAAGGAGATAAGTGACGCTTCTCTGAATATACCTTTTTGTGTAGCTTTGATTCATGAAACCATACTGTTTCACATCCTCCAAAAAATTAAAATTAACTACAATGTGGGGTGAACCCTAAATGACATATAAGCTAACAAATGAACATACCTATATTAAAAATGAATAGTATAATGGCACTGAAGAGGATGGGAAAGGAAAGAAATTAGCCTAAGTATTTCAGTTATCAGTAGAGGGCATAGAAAGACACTGGAGGAGGAAGTGACTTCTCTTCCTAGCTCTGGTGTGCTGCTCTCACCAAGTTCCTGCAGCACCCATGGCTTCTGCAGTGCATCCCTAGGTGGACAGTAGCACCCAGCGGCCATAAGCATGTGGCACATCCCATAAACGTCTTCCCCCGTCATCCCAGAGGGCAGACTTCCATCAAGCCCTGCCAACCAGCTCAGCAAACTTCTCTGCCATCCAATGGGTCTTGGTCGTGCCCTTTCCAATTAGATCAAATTCTAAGCCGGGGTGGAGAGATGGGGAGTGGCCTCTTTCTCAGGTGCTTTATCTCAGCACTAGGGATAAAGGCTACTCCCTATATTTGCTATTCTTTGCAGTGCTCTTTACCTCTTAGTAGCCAATCTCCCATTCCTCCAATTCCCTGTTATAGTTAATTACTTATATTAAACATGCTCTCTTCAAACTCCTGTGTGATTTCTGTCTCTTGATTGGGCTCTAAGAATATACTAGGTAACACTGGAGTGTTCTGCCTAGTCAGTGAGCACATTTAGTGCCCAGATCCTGTTTCTCAATACCATTCTCCAATAAAAGGAGTTAGGGCTTCTTGGAGAAGTGCTTGAGTCCAGGGCTGGAGCAGGGAAACTACAAGATGAACCTGAAACATCTTGTGGTGCCAAAAAGTAAGCACGTACTCAAAAAAGGCAGGGCATGTCAAAAAGATACAGAAGCCAACCCAGAGGAGCTCCTAATGGCCAAAGCTAGAGATCTGAGCAACAAAACATAAACAATAGTATTGGATTATAACCCATGAAATAAAAATGAATATCCATAAGTCCATACTGATATAAATACATGATTGAATAAATTAATAAATGGGAGAGATGAGACAGATAACTTGGAGAATTTCAAATAATGTGTGTAGATATTTCCCCATCCAGGAGGTAGTGGTTAACATCCTCTCCCCATCCCTGGGTGTGCTTAGTGACTTGCTTCCTAAGAGTGGAGTATAGAAAGGGGGTGGGGAGTAACTTTATAGTGGAGAAAGCTGGCAAACCTCTGCCAAGGGAGTGATCAAGGTTAACATTATTGGGGATAAGTCAGGTTGATAGCATGTACCCCTGATATGAAGTGATGAGAATGGTACTTCACTTCTGTGGTATTCTTCCCAAAATCTCAAACCCTAGTCTGGTAATGAGAAAAATGTCAGATAAGACCAACTGAAGAATGTTCTATCAATCACTTGACCAGTACTCCTAGAAACTGTCAAGGTCATCACAACAAGGAAAGTTTGAGAAACTCACAGTCTAGGGGAAGCCAAAGAGACATGATGAATAAATGTAATGTGGTGTCCTGGATGAGATCCTGCAACAGAAAAAAAAAGCATTAGTTTAAAACCAAAGAAATGCAAATAAAGTGTGTAGTTTAGTTAACAGTAATGTACCAATGTTGGTTCCTTAGTTGTGACAAACATACCATAGCAATGTAGGATGTTAACGATAGAGAAAACTATCTTTGAGACTTTTCTATAAATCGAAAGCTATTGTAGATTTTTTAAAGTTTATTTAAACAATAAAAAAAAGGACACAGGAGCCAACGTGAAGGAGCTCCCAATGGCCACAGCTGGGACAATGTGAGCAACACAATAAATAATGCTAGTTCAGTAGCTCCCCCCTTATCCATGGGGGATATGTTCCAAGATCCCCAATGGATGCCTGAAACCACATATTGTACCAAACCTCATACATACTATTTTTCCCTATACACATACATACCTATGATAAAGTTTAATTTATAAGTTAGGCACAGTAGAGAATAGCCAAACTGCCAGCATCACTACTCCTGCACTTTGAGGCCATTATTAAGTAAAATAGTGGTTACTTGAACACAATCACTGCTATATTGCAACAAACGGGTGGGATACACTGGATGAAGGGATGATTCACAGCCCCAGGCAGGATGAAGCGGGATGGCGGGAGATTTAATCACACCACTCAGAATGGCACACAATTTTAAAACTTATAAATTGTTGGTTTCTGGAATTTTCCATTTAATATTTTTGGACCACATTTGACCATGGGTAACTGAAACTGTGGAAAACTAAACTGCAGATAAGGAGGGGCTACTGTATTGGAGGATAACCCAGAGAATAAAATAAATATCCATGAGTCCATACTGATATAAATTAAAAAGTGAATAAAAAGACAATAAATAAGTGAGAGGGGAGGGACAGCTCTTTCTTAGAGAATAATCCCAATTAATAAATGTAGAAGGAATGAAGGAAATACAAAACCACTATTGGGCAAACACCACGGTAATAATTGTTGTAGGCAAGATCCACTGATAAATGCTAAAATTAGTGGGCAAAAGATTGAATAGAAACAGAATATTCGCATAGTCTCAAAGTATCTTCCCCAAGGTATTTATTAAGTACAATGCGAAAAATAGAAACTTTACAATGGAGAAACCAGCAGATATTACCTTAACCAAATGATCAAGTTTAACATCGACATCACGTACCTCCTCAAGAAGTGCACTGAGGACATTTCTGTGGCATTCTTGCTAAAATGCAAAACCACAATCTAATCATGAGAAAATAACAGACACACCTAAGTTGAGAGACATTCTACAAAATACCTGAACTGTACTTTTCAAAAGTGTCAAGGTCATTAAAGACAAGGATAGACGGAGGAACAGTCAAAGGTTGGAGAAGATCTTGAAACAAAAAGAACACTAGTGGGAAAAATGGTGAAATTTGAATTAGGTCTATAGCTTATTTAACAGTATTGTGCTGGGGGAAAGCAGCTCTGGTGGGGATCAACTGAGCATGTGCACAGAGCCAGTGAGGACTGAAGGGCCTGTGCGGGACATCAGGGGGTAGCGTCTCCCTGACTGGGGCCGGTGGTCACCCTGACCCAGACCTCGCTCGCAGACACCCTGCAGGGAGCTGCCTCCCCCTCCTCTAGGCTGTGGGGCTGACCCTCCCATCTCACCTTTCTTCCATCGGCTGCACCACATTTTCCACTGAAACAGGAAGGGCTCTGGATGTGGGACACCAGCCACGTGGTGCTCATGCAGCAGGAAGATGGTGACCTGTCTCAGGGACGCCAAGTCTGGAACTTGCCTCTGCCCTGAGGCCCTGGTGATCAATATCAGGTACCTCATTTAATTTTCACTGCAACCTTGTCAGCTACCTGACAATGATCATCATTTGGACCATTTGACAGTAGAAGCAGCGGAAGCACAGTGAGGTGAAGTCGGTTGCCCAAGGTCACACTGCTAGCAAGTAGAAGGACCAGGAAATACTTAAGCCAAGTTCAGCTGACTCCAAAGTGCCCATACTCAGTCACTCTGCGATTCTTTTTTTTTTTTTTTTTTTTTTTTGGCCGTGCCACGCGGCATGTGGGATCTTCCCCAACCAGGGATCAAACCCATGCCCCCTACATTGGGAGCGCGGAGTCTTAACCACTGGACCACCAGGGAAGTCCCTGTCACTCTGCGATTCTGAACCCCATGCAGGGTTGGCTCCCAATAAACAATATTCCTATTTTCCATTGTCTTCAAAGTGCTCAGGCTGAGGGGAGACAACATCTTGTGTGCATAAACTGAGCTTCTGCATGTTTCAGTGCACATCCAGGGCAACCTACCTGGTCCTCCCTCTTCTGACAGAGATGAAAACTCAAACTCACCCTCCCCACCCACTTCTTAGACACTGAAAACCAGGTGTGCACCAGGTCCTCCAGTGATTGACGAACTCAGGAAAGTTGATCTCTGGCCACGTGAGGTCCCAAATCCCTGGGACCATGCCCCTGATTCCTCTGGCTGCCCATCATTTACTGACCAGCAGAAGCCACCTATGGTTGGACTACAGGGACTGCCAGAGGATACTTCAAAGTCCCCCGGTCACTGGCATGGCCCATGCTCCTCATATCATTAATCCATGATGACCACAGGAACCTTGAATAATAATGCCCAACACGGGCACACCAGTGCCACACCCCCAGCAGGCTTCCAATCATCCGTCTTCCCAGACTGCCAGTTACTGACCCGCATAGTTTCCAAAACTGACTTATGGAGCAGCTAAACACTGACCATTCCTGAAAGATGTTATGGCTTTCATTCCAGAAGTCCCTCACAAAGCCACTGACCCTCCAGTCCCTAATTGCCTGGCTCTACATCCCCATAAACTTAGTGGCCTAACAAAACACACATTTATTATCTCATAGTTTATATGAGTCTGGAATCTGGGCACAGCTTAGCTTGGTCCTCTGTTTTAGGGTCTCTCATGAGGCTGCATTCAAGGTCTCAGCTAGGCTTGGGGCCTCATCTGATGGCTCAACTGGGGAAGGATCCGCTTCCAAGTTCACTTATATGGTTGTTTACAGGATTCAGTTCATGTGGGCTGTTGGACTGAGAGCCTCAGTTTCATACCGACTGTTGGTGAAAGGCCACCCTCAGTTCCCTGCTATACGGGCCTCCCCAACATGGCAAGTTGGTTCACTAAATCCAACAAGGGGGACAGCCTGTTAGCAAGACAGAAGCTACAATCTCTTGTAATCTAATCACGAAGGTGGCATCTCCTCAGTGTTAAAGGTATGCTATTGATTAGAAGCAAGTTACTCAAATGGAGGGAATTACACAAGGCCGTGAATACCAGGAGGCAAGGATCATTGGGAGCCATTTTAGAAGCTGCTTCCCATAGACCATGGAGAAATAAACAGCTTCAGACATTAAATAATATGAACCCTATTCTACCAATTTACTCTATTTGAGGAAAACACTACAGGAAGTATTCTAAATAAATGAATACTAAATCAGAAGATAGATCTCAAAATAACAGAGCAAGACAATGGTTAGCAATGACTGTTGTGGTAAAATACACACCCTCAAGCACACATTCATATAGCTATAGTTAAATTATGACAAATAAAGTGACTGGGGACTTTGAATAAAAATGTTAAGTAAGCTTTCTTGAAGCAGAATTGACTTAACCTAAGAAAAATACAGTCTTCATAAAAGCAGTTTAAATGTTTCTAGAAAAATCCGGAAATAATACTGTTCACCTTGCTGAGGCAAATATGGAGGATAGAGTATCTTTCTCTACCAAGAAAGGTTAATTATATTCTGATCAAATAATAGAAAAAACATAAATCATGCCTGTTAGAGAGGACCAAATATATAACTGGACAATTAGTAAACATAAAAATTACCAAACTAATGAGGTATGGGGGGGGACAAAACTGAACAGAAATGTCATAAAGGTGTTAGGAAGAAGAAGAGAATGAAAGTTATATTTAGGAAGTAGTAAAACTGATAATAAGGATAATATAATACAAAAAAATAAGGTTATCATCATTATACAAATTTAAATGGACTGAATCTCAAGACACAAATGTGGGATTAGAGCAAAAAATACTCTCATATGCAGTTAAAAGAAGTATATCTTAAACAAAGAGACAAATGCAAAATAAAGGTTTAGCCAAAGACACACCAGATTAGTGGCAGCAAAATAAAAGCAGCAGTGATGATGTACTTACCAAAGTAAATTCAAGGTCAAAAGGACTCAACAAGCAAAACAAAGAAAACACATAGTGGCATTGTGAAAAATGGCCAAAGATACATACTTTAGGATCCCCCCACCCACCTGCCAAAAACAGAACTATAAGGAGAAATTTGTTTTAAAATATAACATTTATTCTATCTTTTGATAATATAACAGATGGAGTAGACAAAAAGACAAAAAATCAGAGTAAAGAAATGTTAATCCTCAAACTAGATTGAAAAGTCCTAATGAGTAATCTGTACCTAACCGAGAATATAGTTTCTTCTCTTATATCCATGAAAGTTTTACAAAATTCAATTGAGTAATCTGGCCCACAGAGAAAATCTTGAGTAATGTTTACAAGTTCAGATTCAACAGGCTACATTCTCTGATCACAGTAAAACCATAATTACAAAGAAAGAAAGAAAAGATAACCAAACTACTTTAACCAGTTAGAAACTAAGAAACGTTCCTCAATAGCTAGGATCAAAGTGAGAAATCACTTCTGAAGTTGCACCTTTCACACCAGAGTTTATGAGACACAGCTACATTTAGAAAAAAGTGTAGAGTCTCAAATCCTTTACTATTAAAAAAAAGACTGGGAAACCAAAAAATAACCGTTAGGAATTTGACTCAAGAAGGTAGAAAAAGAACAAAATGAAGCAAACACATAGAAAAATGAAACACAAAACAAAAAAATCAAGGTGGCAGTTAATAAAAGCTTAAGTACATAAAGCTTAAGTATATAGTAAAAGCTTAAGTACATAAATATAAATTTAGGGAGTATAAATAAAACAAAAAGGTAAGCCTTTCTAATAATTGACTATATGGCTCAGCTCCTGGAAAATCTGATGAAGTTTAAAAGAAAAAAATACAATACTAGTAATAAAAAAGGAGATATTGCACCAGATACGTAGTGCATTAGAGAACTAATATACTAGTTATCGTGGAATATGAGATATAAGTCTAGAGCAACATACTTAAACATTTAGGTGAAATATGTGAGTCCCCGGGTAAAAATGTAACAGTGAAAATTAATGAAAATATCCCTAAGGGGCCCGTGAATATAAAAAGAATAGGAAGAGTAGTTCAAGTCCATCATTTGAGACATACCAGTACCCACAGGCAGCACTGCTTGACACACCTCTACTGGCACAGGAGGCCTGGCTGGGGCTGGCAAAGGCAGATGTGGCAGAGGTCCCAGCCCTCTTCCGGCAACCCTATAGGCTTGAAATGGGCAGAGCCAGCTGGAAAGGGCAGACCCAGGGCAGGGTAGTGGGAGGAGGAGGACAGGACAGGATGGGCAGGTTTGTGGGGGAGACAGATAGACCAGGACTGGACTGGCAGGGGCCAAGGCTGACAGAAAAGGCCGGTATGGTAAAGGGTGGAACAAGGTGAGTGGGGGCAGGGACATAATTGCTATGACACCCTGAACTCTCCTCAGTGTCCCAAAGTGGAATCACCAAGGAGGACTATCCCACACTCACCTATTCCCTCCATTGCAACGTTTCCCCAGCACCTCTGGCCTGGGGAATATTAACAATTATACAGAAGTTGGTCAAGGGACACTGATCAGGTGCCAACTACATATTTGATGGACTGGGATGGGGGACTTAGGAGAACAAGAGTCACTGGCATTCCCTTCATAAGATCACATCTCCGTTGACAGAAGAGGATGCACCGAGCACAGTGGGCATCACAGGCACCCCCAAATGTGCACTGTAGCCCACCCCCCAAGTAAAGCTGCACTGTCACCCACCACCACTGGAGGTTCGGAATTGGGTTTGTGGCCAGAGAGAACGGCTTAGGGGCCACCAGAGGATATTAAAATCTCTTGTTCTAAAGTTTTTAAACAAAACTCTGGATGGTGGGAGATGAGGGCAGGGCAGATCTCCTGGCCCAGATTCAGGAAAGAAAGAGACGGAGGATACAGGAACGGACAGAAAGAGGGGGATTTTGAGGACCACCCCACCTCAAGGAGGCGTAGACCGAGACAGGAGACTAAATGGGGAACAGAGAAGCGCAGAGAAACTCTGAGATGCCCTGAGAAAGATGTTAGAGGAACAGGTGTGTGAGGAATTCGTAGTGTCTCCCTTGCACAGGGTGTTGAGTACAGGACCTCAGCTGAGCAGAGCTCAGCTGTCTACTCTGGAGCGTAGGTCAGTGGTGAGCGGGTCATGCTGGGTTGTCTGATGAAGCATCAGGGCCAGCAGCCCTGCCCGATTCTTCATGGCTGTGCACACCTTGTGCTCCTGCTCAACCAGCTCTTCCAGCTTGAGCAACTGTGGGGGGCAAGCATGAGAAGGGCCTTCTAGGATTCCATCCCGCTTCTCAGCCCCTAAGGGGCGTACCATGTAACGTACCATGTAATGTACCACATAACGTACCATGCGCACGCGCTCTAGGTCCACCTCGGCACGTCTCAGCTTCTCCCAGCAGTAGTGGTGATTGCACAAGCGTTTGGGGAGGCAACAGAAATTACCGGTGGGCTCAAAGACGTTTTTCACCAGTGGGCAACCGCACACTTCTTCATCCGGTACCTGTGGGGAAGAATGAAAGATGATGAGGTACGTGAAGGGTGGCAAATGGAGGGTGATCAGGCAGGCAGGATGCAAGGAAGAGGGGAATAGAGGGCAGGCAGGCAGGAAGGAGAGCAATGGGGAGTGGTGACCTAGCGGGGGGAAGAGAGGAATTCAGTGATTAGGTAAAGAAGAGGGGGCCAAAGGGGGATGATCAATCATGGAGAATGGAGGAAGAAGTTAAGCAGGGATGTAGGAATGGAGGTGATCAGGCAGGAAGGACGGAAGAACAGAAAGAGATCAAACAGGAAGGAGAGGAAGGATGGAGGGGGGGTCTGACAGGGAGAAGTAGATGAATGAGGGTTGGTAAAGCATGGGGGAGGTGAGGAATAAGGCTGGGAGGGTGAAAGGGATGGGGGCTGATCAAACAGGGAAGAAGAAGGGATTTAGGACATGACAAGCAGTGAGAAGGCGATTGGGGAAGTGAGGCAGGGAGAGTAAGAATGGAAGGAAGTCAGCAAGTGAGAAGAGAGGAATTGAGGGTAACCATGCAGGGAGGGAGGGGGGATTGTGGGGTGGTCAGGCAGGGGCTAGGAAAAGAAGGGAGATGAGCAAGCAAGGAGAAGGGAAGAATGGGGAATGGTTATGCAGTGAGGAGCAGAGGAACGGAGGCTGGTCAGGCAGAGGGAGAGAGAAATGTTGGGGTGCGGGGTCAGGCAAGGAGATTATGAATAAATAAACAGGCAGGGAGAAAAGTAAAACTAGAAAGTGATTGGGCAGTGAGGGGGGGTGTAGGGGAGGTCAGGAAAGGAGGAGGGGATACATAGGGATTGGTCAGGAGGCATGAAGGCAGTCGGGCAGAAGGAAGAAGGAATAGGAGGCAATCAAGCACTGGAGGACGAGAGCAAGGTGGTCAGGTAGGGAGAAGGGGAGGAATGGAGGGCGATGAGGTAGAGAAAGAAAAGTCTCACCTTGGGGTCCTTCGAGTGCTCAGGGCATAACACCTGGAGTCGCTTACAGTACCTCTTACTCCGTGGGTCGTAAACATCACAGAAGAGCCTTGTGGCTCTGGGGAGAGGTGAAAGTGAGGTGCTAAGGGTCAGGAGGAGGCTGGTCCCACCCTGAACCCTGCCCACACTTTGTCCCCAACCCCACCTATACCCTGCCGCTAATCTGCCCACCTCTGTCTCTGAGCCTACCCACATCCTGCCCTTGATCTTGCCCACCCTGCTCCTGACCTTGTCCACATCATGCCTTTGACCCTGAGCAGCACTCACACTCACCCCTCAATGCGAGTGGGGTACATGGACGTGAAGGGCGATTTGCGCTCATACTGGGGAAAAAAGAGTACAAATGGGAGGAACTATAGACACACACTGCGTAACCTCCCATGAAAAAGCCCCAAACAACACATTTGCTCCCTGTGGACCCTACGCTCCTGTCTGCTCAGCCGATGTCCCCCCCTCACCAGTGGCTGATGCCCAAATCTTGGCCCCTTTACTTAGGATGGAAGAAAAGCACAAATGGGTAGAGCCATGGATGTGTGTTGTATTCTCTTCTACAACAAATACCCGGCACCAAACCTGCCCCCCTCCTCATGGACCCCACCCAGCCCAAAACACCCTTGCCCCATCTTCCCCCAGCCAATGCTCCAACCTTGGCGAAGCAGCGCTCCATGTGGCGCAGGGCAGCCTGCGTATTGATGGGTTGCCCGCAGGAGACACAGAAGATCTGCAGGTTGACGCTGTTCCTGCCATGCTTGTCACTCTGCATAGGACAGTAGAAGGGCCAGTAAAGCAGTGCAGGGTGGGGACGGCAGGGCAAGATATCAGGCACCTTTCTGCTCCACCCCACCCATTCCCACTCACCTCTTCATCTTTGCACACAGCCTGCTGCTTGCCACGCTGAATGATGGCCTCAAGTTCATGGAAATGGCACTCTAAGTCCTTCAGGCGGGTGTGGGTGTCCTGCTGCTCACGGTGGATGCGCTCGAGCATTTTCTTGCCATGCTCCTCAGCAATGCAAGGGCTCTTCTGCCACTGCTGGATGCGCTTGGGCAGGATCGCATAGATGCGGCTGGAAGGGGAGACAGCAAGAATGGAATGCGTATGTGGGGGCATCAAAATAAGAAGAAATGGATGAGTGGCCGAATGGTGGATGTTTAGGATAATGAATGGTAGATGAGTGAATGTTGGTGAATGCGTGCTTGGATGGTGGATGGTTGGGTGCATGGCTAGACAGCTGGGTGGGTAAGTGACTGTTGAGGGTGAATGAGTGGGTTGGTGGATGGAATGTGGATGGGTGGTTCAGCGGGTCGGTGGATGTAAGGGTGGATGGATAGGTGGGTGAGTGGACGAATGGTGGAGGATGCATAGGTAGCGGGGTAGATGGACTTACAGCTGGCATAGATCATGCCCTACTTTATTCCCTGTTGCTTAACCTCCAGGTGCACTCACGCAGCTGCCAGCTTCATGCCACAGTCGTCCGAGCAGTACTTGGAGCCTGGCCGGGTGGGGTGCACACAGTCAGGCCCCAGGCACTGTCGCAGTGAGGCTGGGTGCTCGGCACCTGACTGCTCTGGGTCTTCTGACTTTTCCATGAGCTTCTGCTGCTTCTCCTTCTGTGAGACAAGAGTGGTCAAAGCAGGGGCAGGGGAATCAGTGTCAGCCCCCTAACCCTGTACTACTACCTTGCATTCTGCCCCCAACCTCTGCCTCCATGCCCCCCATTCCACCATTTCTGTCACCTTCCACTCCACTGTTTTCTTCAAATTCTTCCTTTTCTTCGTATCCATTGCCTGCTTCTGCAGTGCAGAATCTAGGAATGGGAAGTCCTCAGTGTCATTCATCCAGGGCTGTAGGCGAGAAAAATGCTGACAGGTCTCCCCAATTTGTTTCTTAAATGATCTCTGGACACTCCGTGCCGCCTCTCTCTTCATTGCTGAGCCTCCCTGCCTTCAATGTCCTTACCCTTCCACGCAGGGGCCCTGCCATACACTCATCAGGCTTTGGTTGTCAAGAATCTCGTATATAAAAGTCCTGGTATAAGCTTCAGTACTGAGGCAGGTCCTTTTCAGACAACAGCTGGTGTATGGCCTCCTTTCCTGCCGATGGCATTGCCCCCACCTGGTACTTCTGGGACAGCTCAGACTTCTGTAGTTGAGGCAGGTGTGATCGAGTGAGCAGTTGTCAGGGGGACTATGGCAAAGTCTCTGAGAGTATCACAGTTAAGAACTGACGGGCAGACCCTCGCACCAGCTCCATTCCCCCAACCACCCTGTGTCCTAGATTCACCAGAGACCAGGGATTATAAGTAGCGCTCCTGTGCTGATGGAAGGAGGGCTCTGGGTCAGCACTAAGTGGGTGGGGATGGGCTCACCCTGCCCCAACACTCCTGGCCTCACCCTCTGGCCACTGTGGCTGGGGCCCACAGCACCTGCCTGGATGCACTAGGTCTTGCCTGCCTGGGAATGACTGGCACCACCTGGCCCTGCTTGCCCACCTTATCCAGACACACTTGGCTAGTCCATCTGGCTGCATCTTGCCCAGTCGAATTCATAAGGCCCTGCATATCCACCCAGAAAAGCTAGACTCCACCTCCTTACACTTAGAGGGCTCAGCCTGCCTTGTCCACCCTCCAGGACACACCTGCTACCCTGCTTGCCCTACACCATGGTCCCAGACAAGCCTCCTCTGCCCAGCCGGCCCAGCCCCTCAGACATGCTCCGCCCACCTTTCTGTCCCGCCCAGTCTGCCTAGTCTCTCCAGGCTCCACATGCCTGACTCTGCCTTCTTGGACACACTCTGTCTTGCCTTAAGGCTCCCAGCCCTGTGGGTCCCATGCGCTGCCAGGCCCTGCCCGCCTCCCAGACTCTCAGCCTCATATACCCCTCCCCACTTCCTGTACATACTCTGCTCTGCCTTACCTCTCACATGCTGAGCCATGCCAAGCCCTGCCCCTCCCCCACTTGCACGTGCCACGCTGTGCGCTGTCAGCCCTGACTCACTCACCTAGAAGAATTTGACAGTCCTTATTCTGAAAACTACTCCTACCGGAACCCAGTAACGCCTACTAAAATATATAAATATACAAATGTTTTTAAACGTTTGCGTGCATTTGCACACACACGCAAATCATTACTCTCAAAGATTAAAAGAGCAAGCACACACACAAAGAATACACACGTTTTGGTTAAGACAGTTATCAACCAGAGAACACATACTAGTTTCGAGCTACAGATGCAATATTAATAAAAACTCACCCTGGCCTTAGTCTTAAAGGAAGTCTGAACACTTTCCAATGAATAAGCATCACACGGGGCACAGAGAAGTCGCGTTAGAAACAAAAGCCTTAACTTTTGAAAATTGAAAAGGCATTTCTAAACTCTTGGTAAAAAAAATAATAATAACGGAAATTAGAAAATACTTAGAGCTTAACGAAAACAATACATACCCAACTGTGGTCTCAGCTGACAATATAAGAAGACAGAAAATAATGATCTGAGCGCTCAACTCAAATTCGAACAAGTCCCCATACTGCCTCCAAAGCCACCCATTATCAACCCCCAAATCCCCTTCGATGACACCCTCACCCACCCCTCCGTCTTCAAAGCCCTCACAAGATACCTCAGCGCCCGGAAGGCGCTACACGGAGGAGAGCTTCAAGGCAGCTGAGGTAAAAACGGCAGCAAAGCGACTTCCGGTCCGGTATCGACCTTAGCGCCACCCCTTCCCGAGAGTACTGTGTTTGCACTTGCTCCAGACCCTTAATATCCGAGCTGCTGTACAGCCCAAAGTTTGAAACAAATGGTTACAGTGAAACAATAGTAACGTACACGCTGTTCTGTGCGCCATGAAGGATACACTTGTTTCTTTTGACACCAGTGCCTCCCTGTTTCACACATCAGGGTGATCTTCACCGCATTATTGTATGTGGCAGGAAAATTGATCCCTTTACCATTTCCGATTACTTTGAATAATTTCATATTCGTACCATTTTACTATCTGCTATTTCAGTCATGAGGTAGGCAATGAGAAAAACAAAGAAAAACAAGTAAATCAGCTTTCAGAAGTCGAGAAAGTAGAAAAAGATTTATGGAAAGGCAGGAAAATAGAAAGAAAAGTGTAAGAAGGTAGTAATAAGTTCATATTTGAAATTTATACTTTATTACATAATCAGTAATAAAAAATTGTCAATGGGGTAAACTCTCCAGTTAAAGTCAGAGATTGTCATTTTGGATGAAAATTAACAAGTCTAGCCATATGCTGTTTATGCCAAACCTGGCAAATCATAAGGCTACAGAAACGTTTGAAATAAAAGGATGGAAGGAAATTTGCCAGGTACGTGCTAATCAAAATAAAGCAAGGTCAATTATATTAATATCAGACTAAAAATACTAAGACAAAAAGTATTAATTGGGGTTCAAAGGGTCATTCTATAATGATTTGATTCACCATGAACATTTAAAAATTCCAATCTTATATAATACATGATTAAAATGATGTAAAATGAAAATAAAGAAAAATATATTAGTAAAAGTAAAACAAAAGTAAAATAGAAAAAAACATTATCATTGTGAAAGATTACAATCACACTGCTCACTTTTCAGGACTCAGCTTTGGCATCACCGTCTGGGAAGCTCTCTCTGCTTCCTTTCCATCTGGATGACCAGCCTCTCTTCTGAATGAATTTGTGGACATAATTATATAGCAAGAATGTTTCTTTTATTTTAATCTTGAAATTAAGAAGTAAATGGAGGCATTGTCTGAACCCCTCACACCTGTTTTGTCACACCCATCTTCCTCAACTAGAAATGAAGGCAGGGACAATGTTGGTCTTGCTCACTACTGGTTGTGCAGTGCCCACCTTACACATGACACACAAGAGTGTCCAGTAGCTACTGATGATCAGGTGCCTTGCCTGGTGTTGTTGCAAAGTGGCAAATTACTGCAATTTATCTGGCTGCATATTATTCCTTGAAGATAAGAGCAAATAAATGCTGTAATTTACACTAGAGTTGCATCTAACTAATCATCATGTAGAAAAGCAAAGTTCAAAAATGTTAAGAAGTTGCTGTTAAGAAGCTATTGTCCTGGTTCGAGCCTAGCCTCTAAAGACAGTATCCTGTAATGGAATAACTGAGGACATGGAAAGGAGACGTGACCCATGAGCCCCCCCCCCAGCAAACTGGGGGCTGGCGAATAAGCCAGAACTGCAAACAGTCCTGATTGCTTTGAGCCCCCCCTCCCCGGCAAACTGGGGGCATGCGAATAAGCCAGAGCTGTGAACAGTCCTGAATGCTTTGAGCCCCCCGCCCCCCCCGGCAAACCGGGAGCCTGCGAAGAAGCATTGAGTGCTTTGGGCACTGATCCACGAGATGTCCTCAGTATAATCAGAGTGGTGGGAACGCAAGGAAATGTCCTTGTGCTACTTCAGTATAATCAAAATAATGGTGGGAACTTTGTGCTGCTTTTGCGCTCAAGGACGAAGCACGGCATGTTTTCAAGAAAGCCAATTATTGCTTGTATAATTAATAAAAACATAGGTTGCTGCTTTGGCATTTCTGAAATGTTAAGAAAACAAGTCTTAAAATGTAAACGTAGATAATGCTTTAATAAAAGCTACCACAGCAGGACAGACGGGGCTGTATTGCCTGAGCGAGCGGCAGCCCTCTACTGCTGTGCTTCGGCACAATTCATCTCGTGTGATGAGCTTACTTTCGGCCCTGTCATAAGATAAACTACAACAGTATCCCCTGCTAAATCTTCACAGTTTTTATCAAATCCAGTTTAGGGATTGGGGCAAGAGGTGAGAAATTCGAGCTGAACTAAGAAGTAGTCTGCGAGCTCTAAAGAAAGCATTACTACCTCTCTATGGCTGTGAATGTTTATAAGCACCACTTGTTTTGTCCCAGCTAAACTTTTAACTTCCCTTTGAGTTATTTTTCATCACCGTGGCTCATTCAAAGAATCTCGGACAGCGTTTTGCTCTTCACCTCTGACTTCAGACCTACCTCTCCAATATCTCCTGTCTCTTTACTGCTGATTTCTTTCATTCCCAGTTCCAAAGCCCTAGTTCAGGTTTCCTGTATTTTACATTATAATGAACTCCCACCTCTGACATGTGGCTGGCTAATCCATTTTGCCTCCAGGGTTGTCTTCCCAAAGGGCCACAGATGAAAAAATTATGTCACCATTCTCCTTGGGAATCTTCCCTGGATTCCCAGGGTATTCAGAATCAGTTCTCCACTCTGTGGTGTGCCCATCAAAGTTCTCTATGACAGGGCCCCACTTTCCTGTGATAGACAAATCCTCTTCCCAGGCCCTCCAGGTGTCAAACACTCAGGACATCCTGGATAGTCACTCTCTTGTCAATGCAGCATGGGCTTCCACATTCCAGGCCTTTGCTCAGGCTTGTCCTTCTCTTTTGCTTAGTCCTGCTCACCCTTCAAGACTCAGCTTTGGCATCACCATCTGGGAAGTTCCCTCTACTTCCTTTCCAACCAAGTGACCTGCTTCTCTTCTGAATGCACTTGTGGAAATAGTTATAATAGTGAGTGGTGTTCCTCTTATGTTAACCTTGGAATTATAAAGGATGGGGGAGAGTTGCCTGTACTTGTCTGTTTTGTATTGGTCTGCTTTTGCCTGTCAACTTTCTGCTTATCTTTCAACGTTAAGCTCAGGTGCCTGCCCCACTGGGAAGCCTTCCCCAAACCCCTTGCTCCTCCTTTTTCAGTTTTCTCACAACACCTCTGTCATTCTGCTTTGTGTCACTGTGTGGGTTGCAGGTTTCTCTCCTCTACTAGACAGTTAAGGCAATGCTGGAGTGTGAAGGACTCCCAGCACAGTGTTCCTACAACAGTTGTTGGTGATTCATATATTGGATGTTATAAAAACCAAAGTTTTAAGGTTTATTTTAAGAAATAGTCTTCACAAAGTGAGAGAGTGGCATGGACATATATATACTACCAAACGTAAAATAGATAGCTAGTGGGAAGCAGCCGCATAGCACAGGGAGATCAGCTCGGTGCTTTGTGACCATCTAAAGGGGTGGGATACGGAGGGTGGGAGGGAGGGAGACGCAAGAGGGAAGAGATATGGGAACATATGTATATGTATAACTGATTCACTTTCTTATAAAGCAGAAACCAACACACCATTGTACAGCAATTATACTCCAATATACTCCAACACTCCAATTATACATCCAATAAAGATGTTAAAAAAAAAAGAAATGATAAAGGGAGTCCTGAAGGTTGAAATGAAAGGACAATAGAGAGTAACTTGAAGCCATATGAAAAAATAAAGATCTCAGTAAAGGTACATACATGGGCAATTATAAGAGGCAGCATTATTGTAACAACGGTGCATAACTACACTGTTTGTTTTCTACATGATTTAAGAGACTACTACATTATAAAAAGCAATTATTAATCTAGAAGCTACTATTAGTATAACTTTGGTTTGTAACTCCACATTTTGTTATCTTCATAGTTTGACAGGCTAATGTATTTTTAAAAATTATTAGCTTATGTTTTTGAACACACAATGTATAAAGAAGTAATTTTGTGAACTCAACAACTGAAAGAGGTGGGGATGGGGCTATTAAAGGAGAAATTTGTATATGTTACTGAAATTAAGCTGGTGTAAATTCAAATTAGAGTGTAATAACTTTAGGATGTTAAATGAAACCCCCATGGTAACCACAAAGAAAATTGCTATAAAATATACACCAAAGGAAATAAGAAAGGAATTTTAAAATTTCATTATCAAAAAAAAAAAAAACCCAACAACTAAACGCAAAGGAAGACAGTGTTGCAGGGAAGGAGGGACAGAAAGCTAAAAGACATACAGAAAACAAATGCCAAAATGGAAGTAAGTCCCTCCTTATCAGTAATTACTTTAATGTAAATGGATTAAACTCTCCAATCAAAAGATAGAGATTGGCAGAAAGGATTTTTTTCAAAAAAGTGATCCAACTGTATGGGGTCTACAAGAAATTCATTTTAGATCCCCGAACACTAATAGGCTGAAAGTTAAAGTATGTAAAAGGTTATTCCATGCATAATAAACAAAAGAGAGCAGGGATGGCTATACGAATATCAGACTAATAAATTTTTAGTCAAAAACTCTTGACAAGAGACAAGGAAGGACATTATATATTAATAAAAAGTTCGTAACAGTGAGAATATATAACAATTATAAACATTTACATGCCTAATAACAGAACATCAAAATATATGAAGAAAAAATTGACAGAATTGAATGGAGAAATAGATAGTTCTACAATAATAGTTGGAGACTTCAATACTCTACTCACAATAATGAATACAACAACCAGACAAGAGATAACTAAGGAAACAGAGGACATGAACAACACAGTAAACAAACTCGATCTAACAGACATATACAGAACACTCTACCCACTACAGCAGAATACACATCCTTCACAAGTGTACATGGGACATATTCCAGGATAGACCACATGTTAGGCCACAGATTAAATCTCAATATTTTCTAAAAGTTAGATATCATACAGAGTATCTTTTCTAAAAACAATGAGAATGGGCATCATCAGAAAATCTATAAGCAACAAATGCTGGAGAGGATGTGGAGAAAACGGAACCCTCTTGCACTGTTGGTGGGAATGTAAATTGATACAGCCACTGTGGAGAACAGTATGGAGGTTCCTTAAAAAACAAAACATAGAATTACCATATGGCCCAGCAATCCCACTACAGAGCATATACCCAGAGAAAACCATAATTCAAAAAGACACATGCACCCAAATGTTCATTGCAGCACTATTTACAATAGCCAGGGCATGGAAGCAACCTAATGCCCATCGACAATCAAATGGGTAAAGAAGATGTGGCACATATATACAATGGAATATTACTCAGCCATAAAAAGGAACGAAATTGGGTAATTTGTAGAGACGTGGATGGATCTAGAGACTGTCATACAGAGTGAAGTAAGGCAGAAAGAGAAAAACAAATATCGTATATTAATGTATATATGTGGAATCTAGAAAAATGGTACTGGTGAACTGGTTTGCAAGGCAGAAATAGAGACACAGATGTAGAGAACAAACGTATGGACACCAAGGGAGGAAAGTGGGGTGCGGGCGGTGGTGGGATGAATTGGGAGATTGGGATTGACATATATAAACTAATATGTATAAAATAGATAACTAATAAGAACCTGCTGTATAAAATATAAGAAGAAAATAAAATATTAAAAAAATAAAAGCAATGGGATGAAATTAGAGATCAATAACAGAAAGAAAACGGGAAATTTCAGAAATCTGTGGAAGCTAAACAACACACTTTTAAGCATCCAATGGATCAATAAAGAAATCACAAGGGAAATTAGGAAATACTTAGCGACAAATGAAAAAGAAAACATAACATACAAAAGCTTATGGAGGACTTCCCTAGTGGTGCAGTGGTTAAGAATCTGCCTGCCAATGCAGGGGACATGGGTTCAATCCCTGGTCCAGGACCATCCCGCATGCCATGGACCAACTAATCCCATGCACCACAACTACTGAGTCTGCGCTCTAGAGCCCATGAGCCACAAATACTGAGCCCACGCACCACAACTACTGAAGCCCATGCACCCTAGAGCCCGCATACCACAACTATTGAGCCCGCGTGCTACAACTACTGAAGCCTGGTGCCTGGAGCCCCTGCCCTGCAACAAGAGAAGCCACCACAATGAGAAGCCTGTGCACTGCAACAAAGAGTAGCCCTTGCTTGCCACAACTAGAGAAAGCCTGTGCACAGCAACGAAGACCCAACACAGCCCAAAAATAAGTAAAATTAAGAAAAAGAAAAGCTTATGTGACACTGTGAAAGCAATGCTAAGGGATAATTTATAGCTATAAACACATTAAAAAACAAGAAAGATCTCAAGTCAACATCTAACTTTGCAACTTAAGGAACCTGTAAAAGAGGAAAAAATTAAATCCAAAGCTAGCAGAAGGAAAGAAATAATAAAGATTAGAGATAAAATGAAATAGAGAATAGAAAAGTGATAGAAAAGCAACAAAACCCAAAGCTGATTCTTGAAAAGATCAACAAAATGGATAAACATTTAGCTAGATGGACTAAGAAAGAAACAGAGGATTCAAATTATTAAAATCAAAAATGAAAGTGAGTACATTACTACTGATTCTACAGAAATAAAAAGAATTAAAAGAGAGTACTCTGAGCAATTGTATGCCAACAAATTGGATAACCTAAATGAAACGGACAAATTCCTAGAAAAACAAAGCCTACCAAGACTAAACCATGAAGAAATAGAAAATCTGAAGAGACCAATAATTAGTAAAAAGATTGAATCGGTAATCAAAAATCTCCCAAGAAAGGAAATCTCTGGGCCTAATAGCTTTCCCAATGAATTCTACCAAACATTTAAAGAAAAACTAACATCATTCCTTCTCAAGCTTTTCAAAAAAAATTGAAGAGTAGGGAATGTTCCCTAATTCATTCATAATTCATTCATAATCAGCCAGCCTTATGCTGATCCCAAAGCCAGACAGACACTACAGGAAAAAAAAAATCCATCACAGACAAAAATCCCTTATGAACATTGATGCAAAAATAGTCAACAAACCAAATTAACAGCATATTAGGATTATACAACATGATCAAGTGGGATTTATTTCTGGAATGCATGGTTGGCTCAACATGAAAACTGAACAATGTAATACACCAACTTAACAAAATGAAAGGTCGAAAAGCCAAATGGTCATTTCAATTGATGGAGAAAAAGCATTTGACAAAATTCAACACTCTTTCATGATAAAAAAAAATCAACAAACTAGGAATTGAAAGAAACTACCTCAACATAGTAAGATTGATGTATGAAAAACCCACAGAAAATACCATACTCAGTGGTAAAAGACTGAAAACTTCCTCTAAGGTCAGACACAAAGCAAGGATGCCCACCTTTGCTACTGCTATTCAAAGTAGTGGAAGTCCTGACCAGAGCAATTAGGCAAGATAAAGAAATAAAAGGCATATAAATTGGAAAAGAAGAAGTAAAATGATCTCTGTTCACAGATAATATGCTCTTATATGTAGAAAACCCTACATTCCATAGAGACACCAAAAAAAAACCCTGTTAGAACTAATATACAAATTCAGCAAAGTAGCAAGACATAAGGTCAGCACACAAAAATCAGTTGCATTTGTATGCACTAACAATGAACAATCCAAAAAGGAAATTTAAAAACCAATTGCATTTATAATATCAAAAGGAATAAAAATATTTAGGAATTAACTTAACCAAGGAAGTTAAAAGACTTGTACAATGAAAACTACAAAACATTTCTGAAAGAAAATAAAGACAGAAATAAATGGAAAAATAACCCATGTTCATAGATTAGAAAACATAGGTAAGATGTCAATACTGATCTAGATTCAATGCAATCTTTATCAAAATCCCAATTTTTTTCACACAAAAAAAATCCTAAAATTCATATAGAATCTCAAGGGACCTTGAATAGCCAAAACAATCTTGAAAAAGAAGAACAAAACTGGACGACTCACAATTCCTGATTTCAGTCTTACTACAAAGGTACAGTAATCAAAACAATATGGTACTGGCATAAAGACAAACATATAAGCCAATGGAATAGAACAGAGAATCCAGAAATAAACCCTTGTATATATGATCAAATGATTTTTGAGAAGGCTATCAAGACTATCAAGGCGATCAGTACTATCAAGGCTATCAGTGGGGGAAAAACAGCCATTTCAACAAATGGTGCTGGGAAAACTGAATATCCACATGGGAAAGAATGAAGTTGGATCCGTACCTAACACCATATTAAAAAAATAACTCAAAATGGATCCATGACCTAAATGTAAGATCTAAAACTCTAAGAACATAGGGCAAACACTTCACAACCTTAGATTCAGCAATGGTTTCTTGGGTATGACACCAAAAGCATAGGCAACAACAACAACCAAAAAAATTTGACAAATTGAACTTCATGAAAATTAAAAATTTTTGTGCATCAGAAGACACTATCAGGGCTTCCTTGGTGGTGCAGTGGTTAAGCATCCACCTCCCAATGCAGGGGACATGGGTTCAAGCCCTGGTCCAGGAAGATCCCACATGCCGTGGAGCAACAAAGCCCGTGTGCCACAACTACTGAGCCTGCGCTCTAGAGCCTGCAATCCACAGCTACCGAGCCCACGTGCCACAATTACTGAAGCCCGCGCCTAGAGCCCAGGCTCCGCAACAAGAGAAGCCACCACAATGAGAAGCCTGTGCACCGCAACAAAGAGTAGCCCCGGCGTGCCACAACTAGAGAAAGCCCACGCACAGCAGCGAAGACCCAATGCAGCCAAAAACAAATTAATTAATTTTTAAAAAGACACTATCAATAGAGTGAAAAAGGCAGCACACAAAATGGGTGAAAATGATTGCAAACTGTATATCTGATAAGGGATTAATATCCAGAATATATACAGAACTCCTAAAACTCAACAACAAAACAACCCAATTAAAAAGTGGGCATGGGACTTCCCTGGCAGTCCAGTGGTTAAGACTTTGTGCTTCCAATGAAGGGGTCACGGGTTCAATCCCTGGTCAGGAAACTAAGATCCCGTAAGCTGCACAGTGCGGCCAAAAAAAAAAAGTGGGCAGAGGACCTGAATAGACATTTTCCAAGGAAGACACACAGATGGACAACAGGCACATGAAAATACACTCAACATCACTAATTGTTAGAGAAATACAAATCCAAACTACATGTAATACCGCTTCACACTCATTAGCAGAGCTACTATCAAAAAACAGAAAATAACTAGTGTTGGCAAGGATGTGGAATAATTGGAACCCTTGTGCACTGTTAGTGGGAATGTAAAATGTACAGTCACTATGGAAAAAAGTGTTAACAGTTTCTCAAAAAATTAACAATAGAACTACCATATGATCCAGCAATTCCACTTCTGGATATATATTCAAAAGAATTGAAAGCAGGGTCTTAAAGAGATATTTGTCCTCCCATGTTTATAGCAGCTCTTAGAAAGAGCAATAACTCCGTTCTGCCTACCGGTACCGGGAATGTGGTCTTTTCAAGTCTGCCACTGAACTGGGGAGCTGGGGGTGGGAGTAGGGAAAGTTAAAATGCCACAGAACTTGCTGTTCGTACTGAGATTCAGTATATGTTCTTGATTAAATGCTTCCCAGGTAACTGAAAAACTTTGGTTGATTTCCAGAGTTGTGAAAAAGTTGATTTTGACAATATTTTGCCAGTTTTTTCATTGCTTTTATGGAAGGGTGAAATTCCAGGGGTCCTAACTCCTCCATCTTTGCTAATAGTGCTCCCTTTTATCCTTTTTTACATCTTTAGGACCTGCAGTGATTTCACCTCTGTCATTCTTAATCTTAGTGACTAGTGTCTTCTCTCTTTTTTTCCTGATCATTCTGGTTAGAGGTTTCACAATTTTATTGATCTTCTCAAAGAACTAGCTTCTGGTTTCATTGATTTCCTCTATAGATTTTCTGGTTTCTATTTCATTGATTTCTGCTCTGATCTTTATTATTTCCCTTCTTCTAATTACTTTAGATTTAATTTGCTCGTACAGCTTTTGTTTCTTAAGAAGGAAGCTGAGATTACTG
Source organism: Leucopleurus acutus (assembly GCF_964270905.1). Lineage (NCBI taxonomy): Eukaryota > Metazoa > Chordata > Mammalia > Artiodactyla > Delphinidae > Leucopleurus > Leucopleurus acutus. The sequence continues at coordinate 41,858,531 of NC_139148.1, read as the reverse complement.
CTTTAAGAGCATTCTTAATTTCTAATATAAATGCTTAGTGCTATAAATGTACCTCTAAATATTTCTTTAGCTGAATCCCCCAATTTTTATATGCTGTGCTTTCATTTTCATTTAGGTCAAAATATCTTATAATTTCAAGTTTTATTTCTTCTTTCATCTACAGATTATTTAGAAGTATGTAATTTAGTTTCAAAACATTTGGGGATTTTCCAGGGATCTTTCTGGTTTTGATGTCTAATTTAATTCAGTTCTGGTCCCAGGCCATACTTTGTATGATATGAATACTTTTAAATGTATTTGATTGGTTCCATGACCCTGAATATGGTCTATCTTGGTAAATGGGTTACATGTGCTCTTGTAAAGGAAGTGTAGTCTGCCGATGTGCTCTATAAATGTCAATGAGGGCAAGTTGGTTGATAGTGTTATCCAAGTCTTCTATATCCTTACTTCTTCTCTTCTGTTTACTTATTCTAGTGATTATTGAGAGAAGGGTGTTGAAATATTGGACTGTAATTGTGGATTGATTTATTTCTCCTTGCAGTTCTATCAGGTTTTTCTTGACATTTTTTGAAGCTCTGTTATTAGGTCCCTAAACATTCAGGATTGTTATGTCCTTTTGATGAATTAACCCCTTTATTATTACAGAATGAACCTGTCGAGAGAAAAACTGTGACTCTAAGAGTACTTAAAGATTTTACTCAACGGATGTGCATCAGTTAGAAACTTAAGAACGATAAACTTCCCAAGCTGAGGCAGGATTAATTTATATAGGGCAAGAAGGGCATATGACTGTGGTCTGTCCCAGGCTGCAATTTTTCTTATCTGTAACTGCTGAAAATTTGTGGTTCGAACTGTTGAGGGACTGTTCCAGTTTTCCATGCCTTCTTCTCAGGATCAGAGGTGCAATCTCATGCCTGCAGCTTTCAGAACAGTTTTTTTGAAACCTGTTTCTGTCATTCTTAAAGTTTTTCAAAGTTCAGGAGAAGAGGAGATTGAAAAAAGGAGGAGGGAAGAGAGAAGGGGAGATCAAGATGGCAGAGGAAGAGGATGCAGAGCTCACCTATACCCACAAACACATGAAAAATACATCAACGTGTGGAACAATTCTCACTGAAAACAAACTGGAGACTGGCAAAATGGCTGTAAAAATGATCCACACAGAATCAGCTAGGAAGGGAAGAGAAGCAATCAGGTCAAGACCTGCACCCCTGAGAGGGGGCACAGAAGATGAAGGGGACTGCACAGGCTCAGAGGTCCTCCCTGGGGAGTGAGAAGTTCAAGCCACATATTGAGCACCCAGCCTTGGGGTCTGACACGGGGAAGACAAGAAACTGGAGCTGGTTTGAAAACCAGTGAGACTAATAGGAGGGCTGTAAGAAACCTACACACCACTCATGAAGAGCATGCACATGCTTGCTTACTCCCCGGAACAAGGGTGGGGAAGCATATTGAAACTACCCAGGACTCTGGCTGGTTTCCCATGACCAACCCAGCATGTGACCCAGCCTGAGCTAAGCATCTGCTCTGGCTCCACTTGCTCCATGGTGCAGCTCTGCATTAGGGTGAGGGCTACCATGGCAGAGGGGAGTGCACAGTTGTGAGGGACCGAGCTGGCTCAGACCCAGCATGGCATCTAAACAAGGTGAAGGCAGCCATTGCTGGCACTTGCAGGAATGGTCCAGAACAGTGACTGGTGCTGGTACTGCTAAAGCCTGTGCCCTGACCCACACCAAGCACCTGCTCCAGCTCCTCTTCCTCCAGTACTGCTCCCCTTTGGGACAAGGGTGCCCGTGCTGGGAGACGGGAGAGCACACACTTAGAGGGAATGGAGCCAGCTCAGACCAGACTCTTAGGACTTATGCTCCAGCAACTTAGGACCCACCCCCACCCGTACCCCCACCCCCACCCCCAACAGGGTGGTGTTGGCCACTGAGCAGAGGAGAAGCCCTAGACCACATCTGGCCCTGGCTCTAGCCCCTCCATTTCCAGCCCCACCTTCTACCAATGTGATAGCTACCAGCACACTCTGGGGGAAGATGTGATTCATGCTCACTTCAGATCCAGCTCTCCCATCAAAGCCACTGGGCACATGAAGACAGTATTGTGATGCTCCCACACAAGGACCCTCCTTCAAGATTGGTATAGGTAACTATTTCACCTAATTTCATAGAGACAGAGGAAGTTAAGCAAAATGAGAAGGCAGAGGGATTTTTTCAGATGAAAGAACAAGAGAAAACCCCTGAAAAAACAACTAATGAAACAGAAATTATTTATTATTATTAAAGAGTTCAAAGCATTAGCAATAAAATGCTAACTGAATTAAGGAAACAGATATATGAACACAGTGAGAATTTTAACAAGGAACAAGAAAATATTAAAAAGAAACAGGCAGAACTGAAGAATAAAATAACTGAAATGACAAATACACTAGGAGGAATTAACAGCAGACTAGGTGATACAGAAGAACACATAACTGATCTGGAAGATAGAAAAATGGAAACCACCCAATTAGAACAGCAGACAGAAAGACAAATGAAAAAGAAAACGAAAGCAACATACGAGATCTACGGCATAATATAAAACATGCCAACATCCGCATTATAGGGCTTCCAGAAGGAGAAAAGAGAGGAAAGGGAATTGAAATGTATTTGAAGAAATTATGGTTGAAAACTTCTGAAACCTAAAGAAAGAAACAGATATCCAGGTACAGGAAGCACAGAGGGTCCCAAGCAAGATGAACCCATACAGACTCACACCAAGATGTATCATAATTAAAATGGAAAAAGTTAAAGATAAAGAGAGGACTCTAAAGGCGGCAAAGAAACATGGAGTCAGTTACAAGGGAACCCCCATAAGGCTCTCAGCTGATTTCTCTTCAGAAACTTTGCAGGCCAGAGGGAGTGGCATGATATATTCAAAGTCCTGAAAGGGAAAAACCTGCAACTTAGGATACCCTACCCAGCAAGATTACCATTTAGAATAGAAAGAAAGATAAAGAATTTCTCAGACAAGCAAAAGCTAAAGGAATTCAGCAATATTAACCTCCCTAAAAGAAATATTGAAGGGTTTTCTCTAAAAAGAAAAGAAGCAAGAATCTATTGGAAAGGCAGATATATAAAAGGATTGATGATCACTTAAATAAGCCAGTACATAGATTAAAAAACAATCAAAAAAAATTTTGTAAAAGCAATTGTAACTACAATTAACAGCAAAAGGATAAGCATGAACATGTAAAATAGAACATCAAAATCACAAAATGTGGGGGAGGGAAGTAAAAAATGTACATCTTTTAGAATGTGTGTGAACTTAAATGATTATCAGTTTATAGCAAGTAGATACAATTATGGGTCAACATATATGAATCCCACGGTAACCACAAATCAAAAATCAACAATAGATACACAAAAAAACAAAAAGAAAGGAACTCAGGCATACTACAAAAGAAAATCATCAAACCACAAAAAGAAAAAGAAATGAACAAAAAACTACAAAAAAATGAGAAAACAAGGAATTAAATGGTAATAAATACATACCTATCAATAATTACTTTAAATCTCAATGGACTAAATACTCCAAACAAAACAGGGTGGCTGACTGGATAAAAAAACAAGACCCTTCAACATGCTGCCTACAAGAGACTTCAGGGTGAGAAAACACACACAGAATGAAAGTGAGGGGATGGAAAAAGTTATTTTGTGCAAATGGAAATGACAAGAAAGCAGGGCTAGCAATACTCGTATCAAAATACACTTTAAAACAAAGGCTATAATGAAAGACAAAGAAGGGCATTATATAATGATAAAGGGATCAATAGAAGAAGAGGATACTACACTCGTTAACATATATGTGCCCAATACAGGAGCACCTAAATATGTAAAGCAAATACTGACAGACATAAAGGAAGAAATTGACAATAGTACAATAAGAGTAGGAGACTTTAACGCCCCACTGACATCAACGGGCAGATCACTGAGACAGAAAATCAATAAAGCAATAGAGGTCCTAAATGACACAATAGACCAGTTGGACTTAATTGATATCTACAGGGCACTACGTGCAAAGAAAGCAGAATACACATTCTTTTCAGGTGCAAATGGAACGCTCTCCAGGATAGATCACATACTAAGTCACAAAACAAGCCTCAACAAATTTACGAGGATAGAAATTATTTCAAGTATCTTTTCTGACCACAAAGGCACAAAGCTAGAAAATAACTACAGAAAGAAAAAGGGGGAAAGAACAAACACGTGGAGACTAAACAACATGCTATTAAAAAAAAAGTCAACAATGAAATCAAAGAGGAAATCAGAAAATACCTCAAGACAAATGAAAATGAAAACACAATTTTCCAAAATCTGTGGGATGCAGCAAAATCAGTTCATAGCAGTACAGACCATTCTCGAGAAATAAGAAAAATCTCAACTAAACAACCTAGCTTACCACATGAAAGAATTAGAAAAAGAAGAACAAACAAAGCCCAAAGTCAGAAGTAGGAAGGAAATAATAAAGATCAGAGAGGAAGTAAAAAAAATAGAGATAAAAAAACCAAAAAGGTAAATGAAACCAAAAGCTGGGTTTTCAAAAGGATAATGAAACTGATAAACTTTTAGCCAGGCTCACAAAGAAGAAAAGAGAGAGGACCCAAATAAACAAAATAAGAAATGAAAGAAGAGAGATAATAATGATATCACAGAGATTAAAAAAATCATAAGAGAGGGCTTCCCTGGTGGCGCAGCGGTTGAGAGTCCGCCTGCCGATGCAGGGGACACAGGTTCATGCCCCGGTCCGGGAAGATCCCACATGCCATGGAGCAGCTGGGCCCGTGAGCCATGGCCGCTGAGCCTGCGCGTCCGGAGCCTGTGCTCCACAACGGGAGAGGCGACAACAGTGAGAGGCCCACGTACTGCAAAAAAAAAAAAAAAAAAAAAAAAAATCATAAGAGAATACTGTGAACAGTTATATGCCAACAAATTGGACAACCTAGAAGAAATGGACAAATTTCTAGAAACATACAGCCTGCCAAGACAGAGTCAAGCAGAAACACAGTTTGAACCGACTGATCACTAGAAGTGAAATTGAATCTGTAATTAAAAAATATAAAACTTCCAGGAGGACCTTCAAGATGGCAGGGGAGTAGGACATGGAGATCACCTTCCTCCCCACAAATACATCTAAAATACATCTACACATGGAACAACTCCTACAGAACACCTACTGAACGCTGGCAGAAGACCTCAGACTTACAAAAAGGCAAGAAAATCTCCACGTGGCTGGGTAGGGCAAAAGAAAAAAGAAAAAAACAGAGACAAAAGAGTAGGGACAGGACTTGCCCCTCTGGGAGGGAGCCGTGAAGGAGGAAAAGTTTCCACACACTAGGAAGCCCATTCACTGGCGGAGATGCGGGGTGGCGGTGCGGAAGCTTCGGAGCCATGGAAGACAGCGCAGCAACAGGGTTGCGGAGGGCAAAGCAGAGAGAATCCCGCACAGAGGATTGGTGCCAACCACCACTCCCCAGCCTGAGATGCTTGTCTGTTCAGGGCAGGTGGGGGCTGGGCACTGAGGCTCAGGCTTCGGAGGTCAGACCCCAGGGAGAGGACTGGGGTTGGCTGCGTGAACACAGCCTGAAGGGGGCTAGTGCACCACAACTGAGGGAGTCTGGGAAAAAGCCTAGGCCTTCCTGAGAGGCAAGAGACCATTGTTGCAGGGTGCTCAAGGAGAGGGGCAATCCCACCATAGGAGCTTCTACCTACATGCACTCACAGACGGCAGGGCATCACCCATGCGAGCCGCAGCTGCTACCTAGGATCCCAGAGGTGGGCGCGACGGCTGCCGCTGCTGCTGCCGAGGGTCCCGGGAGCAAGTGCAGGTCACTGCCCACACCTTCCTGGGAGCCTGTGCTGCCCACCACTGCCAAGGGTCCCATTATCTGGGGCCAACTTCCCTGGGAGAATGCATGGCATGCCTCAGGCTGTAGCAACTTCCTGCTGGCCTCTGCCACTGCAGGCACTCCCCCCACACCCCAACTGTGACAGCTGTATCCCTCCCTCTCCCCGGCCTGAGTGAGCAAGTGAGCCCTAATCAGCCTCTGCTTTCACCCCTCTTGGCTGGGCAGGAACAGATGCCTGAGGGTGGCTGACAGGCAGAGGAAGGGCCAAAACCAAAGGTGAACTCCAGGGGCTATGCGACCAAGGAAGAGAAAGGGAAATCTCTCCATGCAGCCACAGGAGCAGCGGATTAAACCCCTGCAATTGGCTTGGTAAAACCTGAATCTGTGAAATATCTGAAGAGAAAACGAGTGTTCCCACAATCGAGGCTGTGGACTTTGGGGGCAACTGTGGACTTTGGAGACAAGTACATGCAGGAGTAAGGCCAGATCAGAGTGTGAGCTGGCCCCACAGTGCCACAGCAGGTCCAGAGACCTACCTAGAAGTGTTGGAGGACCATTGTTTGGGGGTGCGCAAGGAGAGGGGATTCAGAGCACCGCCTAAACGAGCTCCAGAGATGAGCGTGAGCCGCAGCTATCAGTGCGGACATGAGAGATGGGCATGAGACGCTAAGGCTGCTGCTGCAGCCACCAAGAAGCCTGTGTGTGAGCACAGGTCACTATCCACACCTCCTCTCCGGGAGCCTGTGCAGCCCGCCACTGCCAGGGTCCCATGATCCAGGGACAACTTCCCCGGGAGAACACACAGCGCACCTCAGGCTGTTGCAATGTCACGCCGGCCTCTGCCACCACAGGTTTGCCCCGCATTCTGTACCCCTCCCTCCCCCTGGCCCGAGTGAGCCAGAGCCCCCTAATCAGCTGCTACTTTAACCCCATCCTGTCTGAGCGAAGAACAGACACCCTCAGGCGACCTACATGCAGACGTGGGACCAAATCCAAAGCCGAACCCCAGGAGCCGTGCAAAAAATAAGAGAAAGGGAAATTTCTCCCAGCAGCCTCAGGAGCAGTGGATTAAATCTTCACAATCAACTTGCATCTCTGGAATACCTGAATAGACAACGAATCATGCCAAAATTGAGGCAGTGGACTTTGGGAACAACTGTAGACTTGGAGTTTCCTTTCTGCATCTAATTTGTTTCTGGTTTTATGTTTATCTTAGTTTAGTATTTAGAGTTTATTATCATTGGTAGATATCTTTATTGATTTCGTTACTCTTCCTTTATATATATATTTTTTCCTTTTTCTCCTTTTGTGAGTGTGTATGTGTATCCTTTGTGTGATTTTGTTTGTATAGCTTTCCTTTTACCATTTGTCCTAGGGTCCTGTCTGTCCGGTTTTTTTTGCTTTTGGTTTTTTTTTAGTATAGTTTTAGGGCTTGATATCACTGGTGGAGTTGTTCTTTTGGTTCGGCTGCTCTCTTCTTTCTTTTTTCTTTTTTTAAAAATTTTTAATATTTTTTTATTTTAATAACTTTATTTTTTCTTTCTTTTCTCCTTCCTTCCTTCCTTTCTCTCTTTCTTTCTTTCTTTCCTTCTTTCTCTCTCTCTCTCTCTCTCTCTCTCTCTCTCTCTTCCTCCCTCCCACCCTCCTTCCCTGCCTCCCTCTCTCTCTCTCTCTCTCTCTCTCTCTCTTTCTTTCTTTCTTTCTTTCTTTCTCCCTTTAATTCTGAGCCGTGTGGCTGACAGGGTCTTGGTGCTCCAGCCAAGTGTCAGGCCTGTGCCTCTGAGGTGGGAAAGCCGACATCAGGACATTGGACCACCAGAGACCTCCCAGCTCCACGTAAAATCAAACAGTGAAAGCTCTCCCAGAGATCTCCAATTCAAAGCTAAGAGCCAGCTCCATTCAACAACCAGCCAGCTACAGTGCTGGACACCCTACAACTAGCAAGGCAGGAACACAACCCCACCCATTAGCAGAGAGGCTGCCTAAAATCATAATAAGGTCCCAGACACCGCAAAACACCACCGGACACGGTTCTGCCCACCAGAAAGACAAGATCCAGCCTCATCCACAAGAACACAGGCACCAGTCCCCCCCACCAGGAAGCCCGCACAACCCACTGAACCAAGCTTAGCCACTGGGGGAAGACAGCAAAAACAACAAGAACTACGAACCTGCAGCCTGCAAAAAGGAGACACCAAACACAGTAAGTTAAGCAAAATGAGAAGACAGAGAAACACACAGCAGATGAAGGAGCAAGGTAAAAACCCACCAGACCTAACGAATGAAGAGGAAATAGGCAGTCTACCTGAAAAAGAATTCAGAGTAATGATAGTAAAGATGATCCAAAATCTTGGAAATAGAATGGAGAAAATACAAGAAACGTTTAACAAGGACCTAGAAGAATTAAAGCGCAAAGAAACAATGATGAACAACACAATAAATGAAATACAAAATTCTCTAGAAGGAATCAATAGCAGAATAACTGAGGCAGAAGAACGGATAAGTGACCTGGAAGATAAAATAGTGGAAATAACTACCACAGAGCAGAATAAAGAAACAAGAATGAAAAGAATTGAGCTCCCAGCCCCGCCCACCCCGGCGGGTGAGCAGACAAGCCTCTCGGGCTGATGTTGAACTATCCTTGTGTCTCTGGAATAAACCCCACTTGATCATGACTTTTTTTTTTAACATCTTTATTGGGGTATGATTTCTTTACAATGGTGTGGATCATGACTTCTTTAGAACTACAAGCTCCTGAACTGCTTTCGTCCACTGATCTTCTTTCTAAGTTACAAGAGAAGACAGCTTTACCAAATCTTTTATTTCAAAACATTGAACTTCTGTTTTCCACCTTCCAAGGGTTTCCAGAAAGGAAGCAAAACCACAGACTTGTCAACTGTCAGAGAGTTTAGATACTTCAAGTTCTGAAAGTGAAGCAGAGAGTGAACCAGAACAAGTTTCTGGTTACAACAGACTACTTGCCACATTAAAGGATGTTTCCAAGGAAGATGAGGAGGAGGAAGAGGAAGAAGAAGACAGTGTTATAGATGAGACAGAAATGAATCTTGAAGATGGCGATAGTGACATCAGTGTGGAGGAAGAGACGGCAGTAGCGTCTACTGACATGCAGAAGAATGCGGCCTTACCTGCTGACCCTAAGGGAAAAGATGGGCACGGGCCACCTGGCACATCAGAGGAATCCCCAGAGGAGTTTACAGATGCAAAACATGAGTCACTCTTCAGCCTAGAAACCAACTTTCTCGAAGAGGAAAGAGAAGGCAACTGTTCTCTGAAAGCATTACAAGATCCATTTGCACAACATGTAAACAAAGAACTGAAAGAAAAAGAAATCCAGGCTGTTGCCACAAATCCCAAAACTACCCACCAGCTAAAATGGCCCAGCCTGGGCCAGCTTGTCTTTTCATCCAGGTTTCAACAGTTGGAAACCGGAAACCTTTAAACCCCCAAAGGACATTGACTTAAAGTCACTTCATCTCCAGAAGCCTCTGGAATCCACCTGGATCAAGACCAACAGCCAGTTCCTCTCTGGTCCCCCAAATTCAAGTAGCCCCTTCACACCCCTCCAGAAAGAGCTCTTCTTAATTATGAATTCTTACCAGGACCTGTTCTACCCAGAAAGGACTGCCCTGAAGAATGGGGAAGAGATCCGCCACGTGTACTGCCTACATGTGATAAATCACGTCCTCAAAGCCAATGCCCAGGTGCTTACCAACAACAGCAGGTGCCGAAGCCAGAAACTTGGGGTGGGTGATGATGATGACTTCAGGGACCAAGGGCTAACGAGGCCCAAGGTGCTGATAGTGGTGCCATTCCGGGAAGCTGCTTTGCGGGTGGTACAGCTCTTCATCAGTCTTCTTGAGGGCGACAGCAAGAAGAAAATAATTGTAGGCAACAAAAAGAGGTTTAATGGAGAGTATGGCTCAGATCCCGAGGAGAGACCACCCAACCTGAAGAGGCCTGAGGATTATGAAGCTGTATTTGTCGGCAACATCGATGACCACTTCAGGACTGGAGTGGCAATACTGCAGAGAAGCATCCGACTTTATGCCCCCTTCTATTCGTCAGACATCCTCATTGCCTCCCCTCTGGGCTTGAGGACCATCATTGGTGGAGAAGGAGAGAAGAAGAGAGATTTTGACTTTCTGTCTTCTATTGAGCTTCTCATCATTGATCAAGCTGACATTTACCTGATGCAGAACTGGGAGCATGTCTTGCATTTGATGAACCACATGGACCTACTGCCCTTGGACTCACATGGGGTGGACTTTTCTCGAGTGCGCATGTGGAGCCTCAATAATTGGTCCAAGTACTATCGTCAGACGCTGCTGTCTGGGGCCCTGCAGGATGCCCAGATCAACTCTGTGTTCATCAAATACTGCGTCCATGGGCAAGGCCAGGTGGCTGTGAGGAACGTCCCAATGACAGGCTGCATCAGTCATGTCCTGGTGCAGCTCCCACGTGTCTTCCAGAGGATGGAAGCTGAAAACCTAGCTTCAGTGATTGATGCCAGGTTTAACTTTTTCGTCAACAAGATTTTGCCTCAGTATCGTGATGCAGTCATGTCTCACACGCTTATCTATGTCCCCTCCTACTTGGACTTTGTGCGTCTCCGAAATTACTTCAAGAAGGAGGAACTGAACTTCACTCATATCTGCGAGTGTGCCCAGAAGTCTGGTGTCTCCAGGGCCAGACACTTCTTCCTTCAAGGAGAGAAGCAGTTCCTGCTCCTCACAGAGCGCTTCCATTTCTACAAAAGATACACAATAAAAGGCATCAGGAACCTGATTTTCTATGAACTGCCAACATATCCCCACTTCTACAGTGAAGTCTGTAACATGCTGCAAGCCACCACCAGAGGAGAGGAAGCTGCCTGGACCTGCACTGTCCTCTACTCCAAGTACGATGCCCAGAGGTTGGCTGCTGTGGTCGGGGTCGAGCGGGCTGCACAGATGCTGCAGTCCAAGAAGAACGTCCACCTCTTCATTACTGGAGAGAGATGAGAATTGGTTGGACAGGAAATGGTGTTTGGTGTGATATGTCATGCTTGGTTCTGTGTCACTTGGACCTGATTCTGATCACTTACACAAAGAAGGGCTGCAACAAGGAAGGAGCACCAGGCAGGTTCTTATCAGATACTTCTTTCTTTTCAGATCATATATACCTGAAAAGTTCAGTGTAAACCAGATTTTGGTAAAACCCATCTTTCAGAGGTCAGGGGAGAGCTCATGGGACTCTGAGAAGTTGATAGAAGGAATCTTCTACTTGTGAATTTTTTTGGACGCCATAAATTCTTTTGTTGTGACTTCACCTCTAATTTATTACACTTGGTAAATTCTTAAAGAAAAAAAAGAACGAAAAGAATTGACTCAATCTACACTACCAACTCTGCAGGGGTAGTGTGAAAGCAGCATAGACAATATGTAAACAAATGAGTGTGGCTGTGTTTCAATAAAACTTTATTTATAAAAACTGGTGGTGGGCCAGATTTGGCCTATGGGTTCTAGTTTGCTGATCCCTGATATAAAGAACTCTTAAAAATTGAGAAACATGGGCCTAAAAACCTCATTTTAAAAATGTGGGAGCAACCTAAATGTCCATTGACAGATGAATGGATAAAGAAGATGTGGTACATATATACAATGGAATACTACTCAGCCATCAAAAAGAATGAGATAATGCCATTTTCAGCAACAGGGATGCAACTAGAGATTATCATACTAAGTGCAGTAAGTCAGAAAGAGAAAGACAAACACCATATGATATCACTTATATATGAAATCTAAAACATGACACAAATGCATCTACGAAAGAGAAACAGACTCACAGATGTAGAAAACAGACTAGTGGTTTCCAAGGGGGATGGAGGGTGGGGGAGGGATGGAGTGGGACGCTGGGGTTAGCATATGCAAGCTATTATATATGGAATGGATAAACAAGGGAAAAAATATTTTAAAAGAATATGTATAACTGAATCACTGCTGTACAGCAGAAATTAACACAACGTTGTGAATCAACTATACTTTAATAAAAAACAAATTTAAAAAATGGGAAGACATGAACAGGTAATTCACAAAAAGAAAAAGAGACGTACGATGGCCACCAAATATATTTTTAAAGCTCAAACTTACTTACAATTAGCAAAATGCACATTAAAATAACACCAAGATGCCATGTCTCATCTATCAGACTGGTAAAAATTAAAAGTGTGACAATATGTTATGTTGGTGAGGCTGTGGGGAAAAAAGCACTCTAGTATATTTCTGTTGGGAACACAAACTGCTTCAATCCTTCTGGCGAGGAATTGGGTAATATCTAACTAGACTACATTTGTTCTTACCTCTTGAGTCAGCAATCCTACATCTAGAAATCCACCTTAAAGATCTCCAACAAAAGGAAGACTATGAATGGATATGGAATGATTTCATACTGTTAAGTGAAGAAAGTGAAGCTTTAAAGAGTGTCTAGAAAGAAGGGGATATAAGAAGACATACATGTCCTTGCAAAAGAAATACAGGAGGATACACTTGAAACTAAAGAGCTCACTTACCTACAGGGGATAGGTGGGAAAGGGACAGGATAGCAGGGACAAGGAGATAAGTGACGCTTCTCTGAATATACCTTTTTGTGTAGCTTTGATTCATGAAACCATACTGTTTCACATCCTCCAAAAAATTAAAATTAACTACAATGTGGGGTGAACCCTAAATGACATATAAGCTAACAAATGAACATACCTATATTAAAAATGAATAGTATAATGGCACTGAAGAGGATGGGAAAGGAAAGAAATTAGCCTAAGTATTTCAGTTATCAGTAGAGGGCATAGAAAGACACTGGAGGAGGAAGTGACTTCTCTTCCTAGCTCTGGTGTGCTGCTCTCACCAAGTTCCTGCAGCACCCATGGCTTCTGCAGTGCATCCCTAGGTGGACAGTAGCACCCAGCGGCCATAAGCATGTGGCACATCCCATAAACGTCTTCCCCCGTCATCCCAGAGGGCAGACTTCCATCAAGCCCTGCCAACCAGCTCAGCAAACTTCTCTGCCATCCAATGGGTCTTGGTCGTGCCCTTTCCAATTAGATCAAATTCTAAGCCGGGGTGGAGAGATGGGGAGTGGCCTCTTTCTCAGGTGCTTTATCTCAGCACTAGGGATAAAGGCTACTCCCTATATTTGCTATTCTTTGCAGTGCTCTTTACCTCTTAGTAGCCAATCTCCCATTCCTCCAATTCCCTGTTATAGTTAATTACTTATATTAAACATGCTCTCTTCAAACTCCTGTGTGATTTCTGTCTCTTGATTGGGCTCTAAGAATATACTAGGTAACACTGGAGTGTTCTGCCTAGTCAGTGAGCACATTTAGTGCCCAGATCCTGTTTCTCAATACCATTCTCCAATAAAAGGAGTTAGGGCTTCTTGGAGAAGTGCTTGAGTCCAGGGCTGGAGCAGGGAAACTACAAGATGAACCTGAAACATCTTGTGGTGCCAAAAAGTAAGCACGTACTCAAAAAAGGCAGGGCATGTCAAAAAGATACAGAAGCCAACCCAGAGGAGCTCCTAATGGCCAAAGCTAGAGATCTGAGCAACAAAACATAAACAATAGTATTGGATTATAACCCATGAAATAAAAATGAATATCCATAAGTCCATACTGATATAAATACATGATTGAATAAATTAATAAATGGGAGAGATGAGACAGATAACTTGGAGAATTTCAAATAATGTGTGTAGATATTTCCCCATCCAGGAGGTAGTGGTTAACATCCTCTCCCCATCCCTGGGTGTGCTTAGTGACTTGCTTCCTAAGAGTGGAGTATAGAAAGGGGGTGGGGAGTAACTTTATAGTGGAGAAAGCTGGCAAACCTCTGCCAAGGGAGTGATCAAGGTTAACATTATTGGGGATAAGTCAGGTTGATAGCATGTACCCCTGATATGAAGTGATGAGAATGGTACTTCACTTCTGTGGTATTCTTCCCAAAATCTCAAACCCTAGTCTGGTAATGAGAAAAATGTCAGATAAGACCAACTGAAGAATGTTCTATCAATCACTTGACCAGTACTCCTAGAAACTGTCAAGGTCATCACAACAAGGAAAGTTTGAGAAACTCACAGTCTAGGGGAAGCCAAAGAGACATGATGAATAAATGTAATGTGGTGTCCTGGATGAGATCCTGCAACAGAAAAAAAAAGCATTAGTTTAAAACCAAAGAAATGCAAATAAAGTGTGTAGTTTAGTTAACAGTAATGTACCAATGTTGGTTCCTTAGTTGTGACAAACATACCATAGCAATGTAGGATGTTAACGATAGAGAAAACTATCTTTGAGACTTTTCTATAAATCGAAAGCTATTGTAGATTTTTTAAAGTTTATTTAAACAATAAAAAAAAGGACACAGGAGCCAACGTGAAGGAGCTCCCAATGGCCACAGCTGGGACAATGTGAGCAACACAATAAATAATGCTAGTTCAGTAGCTCCCCCCTTATCCATGGGGGATATGTTCCAAGATCCCCAATGGATGCCTGAAACCACATATTGTACCAAACCTCATACATACTATTTTTCCCTATACACATACATACCTATGATAAAGTTTAATTTATAAGTTAGGCACAGTAGAGAATAGCCAAACTGCCAGCATCACTACTCCTGCACTTTGAGGCCATTATTAAGTAAAATAGTGGTTACTTGAACACAATCACTGCTATATTGCAACAAACGGGTGGGATACACTGGATGAAGGGATGATTCACAGCCCCAGGCAGGATGAAGCAGGATGGCGGGAGATTTAATCACACCACTCAGAATGGCACACAATTTTAAAACTTATAAATTGTTGGTTTCTGGAATTTTCCATTTAATATTTTTGGACCACATTTGACCATGGGTAACTGAAACTGTGGAAAACTAAACTGCAGATAAGGAGGGGCTACTGTATTGGAGGATAACCCAGAGAATAAAATAAATATCCATGAGTCCATACTGATATAAATTAAAAAGTGAATAAAAAGACAATAAATAAGTGAGAGGGGAGGGACAGCTCTTTCTTAGAGAATAATCCCAATTAATAAATGTAGAAGGAATGAAGGAAATACAAAACCACTATTGGGCAAACACCACGGTAATAATTGTTGTAGGCAAGATCCACTGATAAATGCTAAAATTAGTGGGCAAAAGATTGAATAGAAACAGAATATTCGCATAGTCTCAAAGTATCTTCCCCAAGGTATTTATTAAGTACAATGCGAAAAATAGAAACTTTACAATGGAGAAACCAGCAGATATTACCTTAACCAAATGATCAAGTTTAACATCGACATCACGTACCTCCTCAAGAAGTGCACTGAGGACATTTCTGTGGCATTCTTGCTAAAATGCAAAACCACAATCTAATCATGAGAAAATAACAGACACACCTAAGTTGAGAGACATTCTACAAAATACCTGAACTGTACTTTTCAAAAGTGTCAAGGTCATTAAAGACAAGGATAGACGGAGGAACAGTCAAAGGTTGGAGAAGATCTTGAAACAAAAAGAACACTAGTGGGAAAAATGGTGAAATTTGAATTAGGTCTATAGCTTATTTAACAGTATTGTGCTGGGGGAAAGCAGCTCTGGTGGGGATCAACTGAGCATGTGCACAGAGCCAGTGAGGACTGAAGGGCCTGTGCGGGACATCAGGGGGTAGCGTCTCCCTGACTGGGGCCGGTGGTCACCCTGACCCAGACCTCGCTCGCAGACACCCTGCAGGGAGCTGCCTCCCCCTCCTCTAGGCTGTGGGGCTGACCCTCCCATCTCACCTTTCTTCCATCGGCTGCACCACATTTTCCACTGAAACAGGAAGGGCTCTGGATGTGGGACACCAGCCACGTGGTGCTCATGCAGCAGGAAGATGGTGACCTGTCTCAGGGACGCCAAGTCTGGAACTTGCCTCTGCCCTGAGGCCCTGGTGATCAATATCAGGTACCTCATTTAATTTTCACTGCAACCTTGTCAGCTACCTGACAATGATCATCATTTGGACCATTTGACAGTAGAAGCAGCGGAAGCACAGTGAGGTGAAGTCGGTTGCCCAAGGTCACACTGCTAGCAAGTAGAAGGACCAGGAAATACTTAAGCCAAGTTCAGCTGACTCCAAAGTGCCCATACTCAGTCACTCTGCGATTCTTTTTTTTTTTTTTTTTTTTTTTTTGGCCGTGCCACGCGGCATGTGGGATCTTCCCCAACCAGGGATCAAACCCATGCCCCCTACATTGGGAGCGCGGAGTCTTAACCACTGGACCACCAGGGAAGTCCCTGTCACTCTGCGATTCTGAACCCCATGCAGGGTTGGCTCCCAATAAACAATATTCCTATTTTCCATTGTCTTCAAAGTGCTCAGGCTGAGGGGAGACAACATCTTGTGTGCATAAACTGAGCTTCTGCATGTTTCAGTGCACATCCAGGGCAACCTACCTGGTCCTCCCTCTTCTGACAGAGATGAAAACTCAAACTCACCCTCCCCACCCACTTCTTAGACACTGAAAACCAGGTGTGCACCAGGTCCTCCAGTGATTGACGAACTCAGGAAAGTTGATCTCTGGCCACGTGAGGTCCCAAATCCCTGGGACCATGCCCCTGATTCCTCTGGCTGCCCATCATTTACTGACCAGCAGAAGCCACCTATGGTTGGACTACAGGGACTGCCAGAGGATACTTCAAAGTCCCCCGGTCACTGGCATGGCCCATGCTCCTCATATCATTAATCCATGATGACCACAGGAACCTTGAATAATAATGCCCAACACGGGCACACCAGTGCCACACCCCCAGCAGGCTTCCAATCATCCGTCTTCCCAGACTGCCAGTTACTGACCCGCATAGTTTCCAAAACTGACTTATGGAGCAGCTAAACACTGACCATTCCTGAAAGATGTTATGGCTTTCATTCCAGAAGTCCCTCACAAAGCCACTGACCCTCCAGTCCCTAATTGCCTGGCTCTACATCCCCATAAACTTAGTGGCCTAACAAAACACACATTTATTATCTCATAGTTTATATGAGTCTGGAATCTGGGCACAGCTTAGCTTGGTCCTCTGTTTTAGGGTCTCTCATGAGGCTGCATTCAAGGTCTCAGCTAGGCTTGGGGCCTCATCTGATGGCTCAACTGGGGAAGGATCCGCTTCTAAGTTCACTTATATGGTTGTTTACAGGATTCAGTTCATGTGGGCTGTTGGACTGAGAGCCTCAGTTTCATACCGACTGTTGGTGAAAGGCCACCCTCAGTTCCCTGCTATACGGGCCTCCCCAACATGGCAAGTTGGTTCACTAAATCCAACAAGGGGGACAGCCTGTTAGCAAGACAGAAGCTACAATCTCTTGTAATCTAATCACGAAGGTGGCATCTCCTCAGTGTTAAAGGTATGCTATTGATTAGAAGCAAGTTACTCAAATGGAGGGAATTACACAAGGCCGTGAATACCAGGAGGCAAGGATCATTGGGAGCCATTTTAGAAGCTGCTTCCCATAGACCATGGAGAAATAAACAGCTTCAGACATTAAATAATATGAACCCTATTCTACCAATTTACTCTATTTGAGGAAAACACTACAGGAAGTATTCTAAATAAATGAATACTAAATCAGAAGATAGATCTCAAAATAACAGAGCAAGACAATGGTTAGCAATGACTGTTGTGGTAAAATACACACCCTCAAGCACACATTCATATAGCTATAGTTAAATTATGACAAATAAAGTGACTGGGGACTTTGAATAAAAATGTTAAGTAAGCTTTCTTGAAGCAGAATTGACTTAACCTAAGAAAAATACAGTCTTCATAAAAGCAGTTTAAATGTTTCTAGAAAAATCCGGAAATAATACTGTTCACCTTGCTGAGGCAAATATGGAGGATAGAGTATCTTTCTCTACCAAGAAAGGTTAATTATATTCTGATCAAATAATAGAAAAAACATAAATCATGCCTGTTAGAGAGGACCAAATATATAACTGGACAATTAGTAAACATAAAAATTACCAAACTAATGAGGTATGGGGGGGGACAAAACTGAACAGAAATGTCATAAAGGTGTTAGGAAGAAGAAGAGAATGAAAGTTATATTTAGGAAGTAGTAAAACTGATAATAAGGATAATATAATACAAAAAAATAAGGTTATCATCATTATACAAATTTAAATGGACTGAATCTCAAGACACAAATGTGGGATTAGAGCAAAAAATACTCTCATATGCAGTTAAAAGAAGTATATCTTAAACAAAGAGACAAATGCAAAATAAAGGTTTAGCCAAAGACACACCAGATTAGTGGCAGCAAAATAAAAGCAGCAGTGATGATGTACTTACCAAAGTAAATTCAAGGTCAAAAGGACTCAACAAGCAAAACAAAGAAAACACATAGTGGCATTGTGAAAAATGGCCAAAGATACATACTTTAGGATCCCCCCACCCACCTGCCAAAAACAGAACTATAAGGAGAAATTTGTTTTAAAATATAACATTTATTCTATCTTTTGATAATATAACAGATGGAGTAGACAAAAAGACAAAAAATCAGAGTAAAGAAATGTTAATCCTCAAACTAGATTGAAAAGTCCTAATGAGTAATCTGTACCTAACCGAGAATATAGTTTCTTCTCTTATATCCATGAAAGTTTTACAAAATTCAATTGAGTAATCTGGCCCACAGAGAAAATCTTGAGTAATGTTTACAAGTTCAGATTCAACAGGCTACATTCTCTGATCACAGTAAAACCATAATTACAAAGAAAGAAAGAAAAGATAACCAAACTACTTTAACCAGTTAGAAACTAAGAAACGTTCCTCAATAGCTAGGATCAAAGTGAGAAATCACTTCTGAAGTTGCACCTTTCACACCAGAGTTTATGAGACACAGCTACATTTAGAAAAAAGTGTAGAGTCTCAAATCCTTTACTATTAAAAAAAAGACTGGGAAACCAAAAAATAACCGTTAGGAATTTGACTCAAGAAGGTAGAAAAAGAACAAAATGAAGCAAACACATAGAAAAATGAAACACAAAACAAAAAAATCAAGGTGGCAGTTAATAAAAGCTTAAGTACATAAAGCTTAAGTATATAGTAAAAGCTTAAGTACATAAATATAAATTTAGGGAGTATAAATAAAACAAAAAGGTAAGCCTTTCTAATAATTGACTATATGGCTCAGCTCCTGGAAAATCTGATGAAGTTTAAAAGAAAAAAATACAATACTAGTAATAAAAAAGGAGATATTGCACCAGATACGTAGTGCATTAGAGAACTAATATACTAGTTATCGTGGAATATGAGATATAAGTCTAGAGCAACATACTTAAACATTTAGGTGAAATATGTGAGTCCCCGGGTAAAAATGTAACAGTGAAAATTAATGAAAATATCCCTAAGGGGCCCGTGAATATAAAAAGAATAGGAAGAGTAGTTCAAGTCCATCATTTGAGACATACCAGTACCCACAGGCAGCACTGCTTGACACACCTCTACTGGCACAGGAGGCCTGGCTGGGGCTGGCAAAGGCAGATGTGGCAGAGGTCCCAGCCCTCTTCCGGCAACCCTATAGGCTTGAAATGGGCAGAGCCAGCTGGAAAGGGCAGACCCAGGGCAGGGTAGTGGGAGGAGGAGGACAGGACAGGATGGGCAGGTTTGTGGGGGAGACAGATAGACCAGGACTGGACTGGCAGGGGCCAAGGCTGACAGAAAAGGCCGGGACCTCGTGGTATGGTAAAGGGTGGAACAAGGTGAGTGGGGGCAGGGACATAATTGCTATGACACCCTGAACTCTCCTCAGTGTCCCAAAGTGGAATCACCAAGGAGGACTATCCCACACTCACCTATTCCCTCCATTGCAACGTTTCCCCAGCACCTCTGGCCTGGGGAATATTAACAATTATACAGAAGTTGGTCAAGGGACACTGATCAGGTGCCAACTACATATTTGATGGACTGGGATGGGGGACTTAGGAGAACAAGAGTCACTGGCATTCCCTTCATAAGATCACATCTCCGTTGACAGAAGAGGATGCACCGAGCACAGTGGGCATCACAGGCACCCCCAAATGTGCACTGTAGCCCACCCCCCAAGTAAAGCTGCACTGTCACCCACCACCACTGGAGGTTCGGAATTGGGTTTGTGGCCAGAGAGAACGGCTTAGGGGCCACCAGAGGATATTAAAATCTCTTGTTCTAAAGTTTTTAAACAAAACTCTGGATGGTGGGAGATGAGGGCAGGGCAGATCTCCTGGCCCAGATTCAGGAAAGAAAGAGATGGAGGATACAGGAACGGACAGAAAGAGGGGGATTTTGAGGACCACCCCACCTCAAGGAGGCGTAGACCGAGACAGGAGACTAAATGGGGAACAGAGAAGCGCAGAGAAACTCTGAGATGCCCTGAGAAAGATGTTAGAGGAACAGGTGTGTGAGGAATTCGTAGAGTGTCTCCCTTGCACAGGGTGTTGAGTACAGGACCTCAGCTGAGCAGAGCTCAGCTGTCTACTCTGGAGCGTAGGTCAGTGGTGAGCGGGTCATGCTGGGTTGTCTGATGAAGCATCAGGGCCAGCAGCCCTGCCCGATTCTTCATGGCTGTGCGCACCTTGTGCTCCTGCTCAACCAGCTCTTCCAGCTTGAGCAACTGTGGGGGGCAAGCATGAGAAGGGCCTTCTAGGATTCCATCCCGCTTCTCAGCCCCTAAGGGGCGTACCATGTAACGTACCATGTAACGTACCATGCACACGCGCTCTAGGTCCACCTCGGCACGTCTCAGCTTCTCCCAGCAGTAGTGGTGATTGCACAAGCGTTTGGGGAGGCAACAGAAATTACCGGTGGGCTCAAAGACGTTTTTCACCAGTGGGCAACCGCACACTTCTTCATCCGGTACCTGTGGGGAAGAATGAAAGATGATGAGGTACGTGAAGGGTGGCAAATGGAGGGTGATCAGGCAGGCAGGATGCAAGGAAGAGGGGAATAGAGGGCAGGCAGGCAGGAAGGAGAGCAATGGGGAGTGGTGACCTAGCGGGGGGAAGAGAGGAATTCAGTGATTAGGTAAAGAAGAGGGGGCCAAAGGGGGATGATCAATCATGGAGAATGGAGGAAGAAGTTAAGCAGGGATGTAGGAATGGAGGTGATCAGGCAGGAAGGACGGAAGAACAGAAAGAGATCAAACAGGAAGGAGAGGAAGGATGGAGGGGGGGTCTGACAGGGAGAAGTAGATGAATGAGGGTTGGTAAAGCATGGGGGAGGTGAGGAATAAGGCTGGGAGGGTGAAAGGGATGGGGGCTGATCAAACAGGGAAGAAGAAGGGATTTAGGACATGACAAGCAGTGAGAAGGCGATTGGGGAAGTGAGGCAGGGAGAGTAAGAATGGAAGGAAGTCAGCAAGTGAGAAGAGAGGAATTGAGGGTAACCATGCAGGGAGGGAGGGGGGATTGTGGGGTGGTCAGGCAGGGGCTAGGAAAAGAAGGGAGATGAGCAAGCAAGGAGAAGGGAAGAATGGGGAATGGTTATGCAGTGAGGAGCAGAGGAACGGAGGCTGGTCAGGCAGAGGGAGAGAGAAATGTTGGGGTGCGGGGTCAGGCAAGGAGATTATGAATAAATAAACAGGCAGGGAGAAAAGTAAAACTAGAAAGTGATTGGGCAGTGAGGGGGGGTGTAGGGGAGGTCAGGAAAGGAGGAGGGGATACATAGGGATTGGTCAGGAGGCATGAAGGCAGTCGGGCAGAAGGAAGAAGGAATAGGAGGCAATCAAGCACTGGAGGACGAGAGCAAGGTGGTCAGGTAGGGAGAAGGGGAGGAATGGAGGGCGATGAGGTAGAGAAAGAAAAGTCTCACCTTGGGGTCCTTCGAGTGCTCAGGGCATAACACCTGGAGTCGCTTACAGTACCTCTTACTCCGTGGGTCGTAAACATCACAGAAGAGCCTTGTGGCTCTGGGGAGAGGTGAAAGTGAGGTGCTAAGGGTCAGGAGGAGGCTGGTCCCACCCTGAACCCTGCCCACACTTTGTCCCCAACCCCACCTATACCCTGCCGCTAATCTGCCCGCCTCTGTCTCTGAGCCTACCCACATCCTGCCCTTGATCTTGCCCACCCTGCTCCTGACCTTGTCCACATCGTGCCTTTGACCCTGAGCAGCACTCACACTCACCCCTCAATGCGAGTGGGGTACATGGACGTGAAGGGCGATTTGCGCTCATACTGGGGAAAAAAGAGTACAAATGGGAGGAACTATAGACACACACTGCGTAACCTCCCATGAAAAAGCCCCAAACAACACATTTGCTCCCTGTGGACCCTACGCTCCTGTCTGCTCAGCCGATGTCCCCCCCTCACCAGTGGCTGATGCCCAAATCTTGGCCCCTTTACTTAGGATGGAAGAAAAGCACAAATGGGTAGAGCCATGGATGTGTGTTGTATTCTCTTCTACAACAAATACCCGGCACCAAACCTGCCCCCCTCCTCATGGACCCCACCCAGCCCAAAACACCCTTGCCCCATCTTCCCCCAGCCAATGCTCCAACCTTGGCGAAGCAGCGCTCCATGTGGCGCAGGGCAGCCTGCGTATTGATGGGTTGCCCGCAGGAGACACAGAAGATCTGCAGGTTGACGCTGTTCCTGCCATGCTTGTCACTCTGCATAGGACAGTAGAAGGGCCAGTAAAGCAGTGCAGGGTGGGGACGGCAGGGCAAGATATCAGGCACCTTTCTGCTCCACCCCACCCATTCCCACTCACCTCTTCATCTTTGCACACAGCCTGCTGCTTGCCACGCTGAATGATGGCCTCAAGTTCATGGAAATGGCACTCTAAGTCCTTCAGGCGGGTGTGGGTGTCCTGCTGCTCACGGTGGATGCGCTCGAGCATTTTCTTGCCATGCTCCTCAGCAATGCAAGGGCTCTTCTGCCACTGCTGGATGCGCTTGGGCAGGATCGCATAGATGCGGCTGGAAGGGGAGACAGCAAGAATGGAATGCGTATGTGGGGGCATCAAAATAAGAAGAAATGGATGAGTGGCCGAATGGTGGATGTTTAGGATAATGAATGGTAGATGAGTGAATGTTGGTGAATGCGTGCTTGGATGGTGGATGGTTGGGTGCATGGCTAGACAGCTGGGTGGGTAAGTGACTGTTGAGGGTGAATGAGTGGGTTGGTGGATGGAATGTGGATGGGTGGTTCAGCGGGTCGGTGGATGTAAGGGTGGATGGATAGGTGGGTGAGTGGACGAATGGTGGAGGATGCATAGGTAGCGGGGTAGATGGACTTACAGCTGGCATAGATCATGCCCTACTTTATTCCCTGTTGCTTAACCTCCAGGTGCACTCACGCAGCTGCCAGCTTCATGCCACAGTCGTCCGAGCAGTACTTGGAGCCTGGCCGGGTGGGGTGCACACAGTCAGGCCCCAGGCACTGTCGCAGTGAGGCTGGGTGCTCGGCACCTGACTGCTCTGGGTCTTCTGACTTTTCCATGAGCTTCTGCTGCTTCTCCTTCTGTGAGACAAGAGTGGTCAAAGCAGGGGCAGGGGAATCAGTGTCAGCCCCCTAACCCTGTACTACTACCTTGCATTCTGCCCCCAACCTCTGCCTCCATGCCCCCCATTCCACCATTTCTGTCACCTTCCACTCCACTGTTTTCTTCAAATTCTTCCTTTTCTTCGTATCCATTGCCTGCTTCTGCAGTGCAGAATCTAGGAATGGGAAGTCCTCAGTGTCATTCATCCAGGGCTGTAGGCGAGAAAAATGCTGACAGGTCTCCCCAATTTGTTTCTTAAATGATCTCTGGACACTCCGTGCCGCCTCTCTCTTCATTGCTGAGCCTCCCTGCCTTCAATGTCCTTACCCTTCCACGCAGGGGCCCTGCCATACACTCATCAGGCTTTGGTTGTCAAGAATCTCGTATATAAAAGTCCTGGTATAAGCTTCAGTACTGAGGCAGGTCCTTTTCAGACAACAGCTGGTGTATGGCCTCCTTTCCTGCCGATGGCATTGCCCCCACCTGGTACTTCTGGGACAGCTCAGACTTCTGTAGTTGAGGCAGGTGTGATCGAGTGAGCAGTTGTCAGGGGGACTATGGCAAAGTCTCTGAGAGTATCACAGTTAAGAACTGACGGGCAGACCCTCGCACCAGCTCCATTCCCCCAACCACCCTGTGTCCTAGATTCACCAGAGACCAGGGATTATAAGTAGCGCTCCTGTGCTGATGGAAGGAGGGCTCTGGGTCAGCACTAAGTGGGTGGGGATGGGCTCACCCTGCCCCAACACTCCTGGCCTCACCCTCTGGCCACTGTGGCTGGGGCCCACAGCACCTGCCTGGATGCACTAGGTCTTGCCTGCCTGGGAATGACTGGCACCACCTGGCCCTGCTTGCCCACCTTATCCAGACACACTTGGCTAGTCCATCTGGCTGCATCTTGCCCAGTCGAATTCATAAGGCCCTGCATATCCACCCAGAAAAGCTAGACTCCACCTCCTTACACTTAGAGGGCTCAGCCTGCCTTGTCCACCCTCCAGGACACACCTGCTACCCTGCTTGCCCTACACCATGGTCCCAGACAAGCCTCCTCTGCCCAGCCGGCCCAGCCCCTCAGACATGCTCCGCCCACCTTTCTGTCCCGCCCAGTCTGCCTAGTCTCTCCAGGCTCCACATGCCTGACTCTGCCTTCTTGGACACACTCTGTCTTGCCTTAAGGCTCCCAGCCCTGTGGGTCCCATGCGCTGCCAGGCCCTGCCCGCCTCCCAGACTCTCAGCCTCATATACCCCTCCCCACTTCCTGTACATACTCTGCTCTGCCTTACCTCTCACATGCTGAGCCATGCCAAGCCCTGCCCCTCCCCCACTTGCACGTGCCACGCTGTGCGCTGTCAGCCCTGACTCACTCACCTAGAAGAATTTGACAGTCCTTATTCTGAAAACTACTCCTACCGGAACCCAGTAACGCCTACTAAAATATATAAATATACAAATGTTTTTAAACGTTTGCGTGCATTTGCACACACACGCAAATCATTACTCTCAAAGATTAAAAGAGCAAGCACACACACAAAGAATACACACGTTTTGGTTAAGACAGTTATCAACCAGAGAACACATACTAGTTTCGAGCTACAGATGCAATATTAATAAAAACTCACCCTGGCCTTAGTCTTAAAGGAAGTCTGAACACTTTCCAATGAATAAGCATCACACGGGGCACAGAGAAGTCGCGTTAGAAACAAAAGCCTTAACTTTTGAAAATTGAAAAGGCATTTCTAAACTCTTGGTAAAAAAAATAATAATAACGGAAATTAGAAAATACTTAGAGCTTAACGAAAACAATACATACCCAACTGTGGTCTCAGCTGACAATATAAGAAGACAGAAAATAATGATCTGAGCGCTCAACTCAAATTCGAACAAGTCCCCATACTGCCTCCAAAGCCACCCATTATCAACCCCCAAATCCCCTTCGATGACACCCTCACCCACCCCTCCGTCTTCAAAGCCCTCACAAGATACCTCAGCGCCCGGAAGGCGCTACACGGAGGAGAGCTTCAAGGCAGCTGAGGTAAAAACGGCAGCAAAGCGACTTCCGGTCCGGTATCGACCTTAGCGCCACCCCTTCCCGAGAGTACTGTGTTTGCACTTGCTCCAGACCCTTAATATCCGAGCTGCTGTACAGCCCAAAGTTTGAAACAAATGGTTACAGTGAAACAATAGTAACGTACACGCTGTTCTGTGCGCCATGAAGGATACACTTGTTTCTTTTGACACCAGTGCCTCCCTGTTTCACACATCAGGGTGATCTTCACCGCATTATTGTATGTGGCAGGAAAATTGATCCCTTTACCATTTCCGATTACTTTGAATAATTTCATATTCGTACCATTTTACTATCTGCTATTTCAGTCATGAGGTAGGCAATGAGAAAAACAAAGAAAAACAAGTAAATCAGCTTTTAGAAGTCGAGAAAGTAGAAAAAGATTTATGGAAAGGCAGGAAAATAGAAAGAAAAGTGTAAGAAGGTAGTAATAAGTTCATATTTGAAATTTATACTTTATTACATAATCAGTAATAAAAAATTGTCAATGGGGTAAACTCTCCAGTTAAAGTCAGAGATTGTCATTTTGGATGAAAATTAACAAGTCTAGCCATATGCTGTTTATGCCAAACCTGGCAAATCATAAGGCTACAGAAACGTTTGAAATAAAAGGATGGAAGGAAATTTGCCAGGTACGTGCTAATCAAAATAAAGCAAGGTCAATTATATTAATATCAGACTAAAAATACTAAGACAAAAAGTATTAATTGGGGTTCAAAGGGTCATTCTATAATGATTTGATTCACCATGAACATGTAAAAATCTTATGTAATACATGATTAAATCCAATCTTATATAATTAAATCCAATCTTATATAATACATGATTAAAATGATGTAAAATGAAAATAAAGAAAAATATATTAGTAAAAGTAAAACAAAAGTAAAATAGAAAAAAACATTATCATTGTGAAAGATTACAATCACACTGCTCACTTTTCAGGACTCAGCTTTGGCATCACCGTCTGGGAAGCTCTCTCTGCTTCCTTTCCATCTGGATGACCAGCCTCTCTTCTGAATGAATTTGTGGACATAATTATATAGCAAGAATGTTTCTTTTATTTTAATCTTGAAATTAAGAAGTAAATGGAGGCATTGTCTGAACCCCTCACACCTGTTTTGTCACACCCATCTTCCTCAACTAGAAATGAAGGCAGGGACAATGTTGGTCTTGCTCACTACTGGTTGTGCAGTGCCCACCTTACACATGACACACAAGAGTGTCCAGTAGCTACTGATGATCAGGTGCCTTGCCTGGTGTTGTTGCAAAGTGGCAAATTACTGCAATTTATCTGGCTGCATATTATTCCTTGAAGATAAGAGCAAATAAATGCTGTAATTTACACTAGAGTTGCATCTAACTAATCATCATGTAGAAAAGCAAAGTTCAAAAATGTTAAGAAGTTGCTGTTAAGAAGCTATTGTCCTGGTTCGAGCCTAGCCTCTAAAGACAGTATCCTGTAATGGAATAACTGAGGACATGGAAAGGAGACGTGACCCATGAGCCCCCCCCCCCCCCAGCAAACTGGGGGCTGGCGAATAAGCCAGAACTGCAAACAGTCCTGATTGCTTTGAGCCCCCCCTCCCCGGCAAACTGGGGGCATGCGAATAAGCCAGAGCTGTGAACAGTCCTGAATGCTTTGAGCCCCCCGCCCCCCCGGCAAACCGGGAGCCTGCGAAGAAGCATTGAGTGCTTTGGGCACTGATCCACGAGATGTCCTCAGTATAATCAGAGTGGTGGGAACGCAAGGAAATGTCCTTGTGCTACTTCAGTATAATCAAAATAATGGTGGGAACTTTGTGCTGCTTTTGCGCTCAAGGACGAAGCACGGCATGTTTTCAAGAAAGCCAATTATTGCTTGTATAATTAATAAAAACATAGGTTGCTGCTTTGGCATTTCTGAAATGTTAAGAAAACAAGTCTTAAAATGTAAACGTAGATAATGCTTTAATAAAAGCTACCACAGCAGGACAGACGGGGCTGTATTGCCTGAGCGAGCGGCAGCCCTCTACTGCTGTGCTTCGGCACAATTCATCTCGTGTGATGAGCTTACTTTCGGCCCTGTCATAAGATAAACTACAACAGTATCCCCTGCTAAATCTTCACAGTTTTTATCAAATCCAGTTTAGGGATTGGGGCAAGAGGTGAGAAATTCGAGCTGAACTAAGAAGTAGTCTGCGAGCTCTAAAGAAAGCATTACTACCTCTCTATGGCTGTGAATGTTTATAAGCACCACTTGTTTTGTCCCAGCTAAACTTTTAACTTCCCTTTGAGTTATTTTTCATCACCGTGGCTCATTCAAAGAATCTCGGACAGCGTTTTGCTCTTCACCTCTGACTTCAGACCTACCTCTCCAATATCTCCTGTCTCTTTACTGCTGATTTCTTTCATTCCCAGTTCCAAAGCCCTAGTTCAGGTTTCCTGTATTTTACATTATAATGAACTCCCACCTCTGACATGTGGCTGGCTAATCCATTTTGCCTCCAGGGTTGTCTTCCCAAAGGGCCACAGATGAAAAAATTATGTCACCATTCTCCTTGGGAATCTTCCCTGGATTCCCAGGGTATTCAGAATCAGTTCTCCACTCTGTGGTGTGCCCATCAAAGTTCTCTATGACAGGGCCCCACTTTCCTGTGATAGACAAATCCTCTTCCCAGGCCCTCCAGGTGTCAAACACTCAGGACATCCTGGATAGTCACTCTCTTGTCAATGCAGCATGGGCTTCCACATTCCAGGCCTTTGCTCAGGCTTGTCCTTCTCTTTTGCTTAGTCCTGCTCACCCTTCAAGACTCAGCTTTGGCATCACCATCTGGGAAGTTCCCTCTACTTCCTTTCCAACCAAGTGACCTGCTTCTCTTCTGAATGCACTTGTGGAAATAGTTATAATAGTGAGTGGTGTTCCTCTTATGTTAACCTTGGAATTATAAAGGATGGGGGAGAGTTGCCTGTACTTGTCTGTTTTGTATTGGTCTGCTTTTGCCTGTCAACTTTCTGCTTATCTTTCAACGTTAAGCTCAGGTGCCTGCCCCACTGGGAAGCCTTCCCCAAACCCCTTGCTCCTCCTTTTTCAGTTTTCTCACAACACCTCTGTCATTCTGCTTTGTGTCACTGTGTGGGTTGCAGGTTTCTCTCCTCTACTAGACAGTTAAGGCAATGCTGGAGTGTGAAGGACTCCCAGCACAGTGTTCCTACAACAGTTGTTGGTGATTCATATATTGGATGTTATAAAAACCAAAGTTTTAAGGTTTATTTTAAGAAATAGTCTTCACAAAGTGAGAGAGTGGCATGGACATATATATACTACCAAACGTAAAATAGATAGCTAGTGGGAAGCAGCCGCATAGCACAGGGAGATCAGCTCGGTGCTTTGTGACCATCTAAAGGGGTGGGATACGGAGGGTGGGAGGGAGGGAGACGCAAGAGGGAAGAGATATGGGAACATATGTATATGTATAACTGATTCACTTTCTTATAAAGCAGAAACCAACACACCATTGTACAGCAATTATACTCCAATATACTCCAACACTCCAATTATACATCCAATAAAGATGTTAAAAAAAAAAGAAATGATAAAGGGAGTCCTGAAGGTTGAAATGAAAGGACAATAGAGAGTAACTTGAAGCCATATGAAAAAATAAAGATCTCAGTAAAGGTACATACATGGGCAATTATAAGAGGCAGCATTATTGTAACAACGGTGCATAACTACACTGTTTGTTTTCTACATGATTTAAGAGACTACTACATTATAAAAAGCAATTATTAATCTAGAAGCTACTATTAGTATAACTTTGGTTTGTAACTCCACATTTTGTTATCTTCATAGTTTGACAGGCTAATGTATTTTTAAAAATTATTAGCTTATGTTTTTGAACACACAATGTATAAAGAAGTAATTTTGTGAACTCAACAACTGAAAGAGGTGGGGATGGGGCTATTAAAGGAGAAATTTGTATATGTTACTGAAATTAAGCTGGTGTAAATTCAAATTAGAGTGTAATAACTTTAGGATGTTAAATGAAACCCCCATGGTAACCACAAAGAAAATTGCTATAAAATATACACCAAAGGAAATAAGAAAGGAATTTTAAAATTTCATTATCAAAAAAAAAAAAAACCCAACAACTAAACGCAAAGGAAGACAGTGTTGCAGGGAAGGAGGGACAGAAAGCTAAAAGACATACAGAAAACAAATGCCAAAATGGAAGTAAGTCCCTCCTTATCAGTAATTACTTTAATGTAAATGGATTAAACTCTCCAATCAAAAGATAGAGATTGGCAGAAAGGATTTTTTTCAAAAAAGTGATCCAACTGTATGGGGTCTACAAGAAATTCATTTTAGATCCCCGAACACTAATAGGCTGAAAGTTAAAGTATGTAAAAGGTTATTCCATGCATAATAAACAAAAGAGAGCAGGGATGGCTATACGAATATCAGACTAATAAATTTTTAGTCAAAAACTCTTGACAAGAGACAAGGAAGGACATTATATATTAATAAAAAGTTCGTAACAGTGAGAATATATAACAATTATAAACATTTACATGCCTAATAACAGAACATCAAAATATATGAAGAAAAAATTGACAGAATTGAATGGAGAAATAGATAGTTCTACAATAATAGTTGGAGACTTCAATACTCTACTCACAATAATGAATACAACAACCAGACAAGAGATAACTAAGGAAACAGAGGACATGAACAACACAGTAAACAAACTCGATCTAACAGACATATACAGAACACTCTACCCACTACAGCAGAATACACATCCTTCACAAGTGTACATGGGACATATTCCAGGATAGACCACATGTTAGGCCACAGATTAAATCTCAATATTTTCTAAAAGTTAGATATCATACAGAGTATCTTTTCTAAAAACAATGAGAATGGGCATCATCAGAAAATCTATAAGCAACAAATGCTGGAGAGGATGTGGAGAAAACGGAACCCTCTTGCACTGTTGGTGGGAATGTAAATTGATACAGCCACTGTGGAGAACAGTATGGAGGTTCCTTAAAAAACAAAACATAGAATTACCATATGGCCCAGCAATCCCACTACAGAGCATATACCCAGAGAAAACCATAATTCAAAAAGACACATGCACCCAAATGTTCATTGCAGCACTATTTACAATAGCCAGGGCATGGAAGCAACCTAATGCCCATCGACAATCAAATGGGTAAAGAAGATGTGGCACATATATACAATGGAATATTACTCAGCCATAAAAAGGAACGAAATTGGGTAATTTGTAGAGACGTGGATGGATCTAGAGACTGTCATACAGAGTGAAGTAAGGCAGAAAGAGAAAAACAAATATCGTATATTAATGTATATATGTGGAATCTAGAAAAATGGTACTGGTGAACTGGTTTGCAAGGCAGAAATAGAGACACAGATGTAGAGAACAAACGTATGGACACCAAGGGAGGAAAGTGGGGTGCGGGCGGTGGTGGGATGAATTGGGAGATTGGGATTGACATATATAAACTAATATGTATAAAATAGATAACTAATAAGAACCTGCTGTATAAAATATAAGAAGAAAATAAAATATTAAAAAAATAAAAGCAATGGGATGAAATTAGAGATCAATAACAGAAAGAAAACGGGAAATTTCAGAAATCTGTGGAAGCTAAACAACACACTTTTAAGCATCCAATGGATCAATAAAGAAATCACAAGGGAAATTAGGAAATACTTAGCGACAAATGAAAAAGAAAACATAACATACAAAAGCTTATGGAGGACTTCCCTAGTGGTGCAGTGGTTAAGAATCTGCCTGCCAATGCAGGGGACATGGGTTCAATCCCTGGTCCAGGACCATCCCGCATGCCATGGACCAACTAATCCCATGCACCACAACTACTGAGTCTGCGCTCTAGAGCCCATGAGCCACAAATACTGAGCCCACGCACCACAACTACTGAAGCCCATGCACCCTAGAGCCCGCATACCACAACTATTGAGCCCGCGTGCTACAACTACTGAAGCCTGGTGCCTGGAGCCCCTGCCCTGCAACAAGAGAAGCCACCACAATGAGAAGCCTGTGCACTGCAACAAAGAGTAGCCCTTGCTTGCCACAACTAGAGAAAGCCTGTGCACAGCAACGAAGACCCAACACAGCCCAAAAATAAGTAAAATTAAGAAAAAGAAAAGCTTATGTGACACTGTGAAAGCAATGCTAAGGGATAATTTATAGCTATAAACACATTAAAAAACAAGAAAGATCTCAAGTCAACATCTAACTTTGCAACTTAAGGAACCTGTAAAAGAGGAAAAAATTAAATCCAAAGCTAGCAGAAGGAAAGAAATAATAAAGATTAGAGATAAAATGAAATAGAGAATAGAAAAGTGATAGAAAAGCAACAAAACCCAAAGCTGATTCTTGAAAAGATCAACAAAATGGATAAACATTTAGCTAGATGGACTAAGAAAGAAACAGAGGATTCAAATTATTAAAATCAAAAATGAAAGTGAGTACATTACTACTGATTCTACAGAAATAAAAAGAATTAAAAGAGAGTACTCTGAGCAATTGTATGCCAACAAATTGGATAACCTAAATGAAACGGACAAATTCCTAGAAAAACAAAGCCTACCAAGACTAAACCATGAAGAAATAGAAAATCTGAAGAGACCAATAATTAGTAAAAAGATTGAATCGGTAATCAAAAATCTCCCAAGAAAGGAAATCTCTGGGCCTAATAGCTTTCCCAATGAATTCTACCAAACATTTAAAGAAAAACTAACATCATTCCTTCTCAAGCTTTTCAAAAAAAATTGAAGAGTAGGGAATGTTCCCTAATTCATTCATAATTCATTCATAATCAGCCAGCCTTATGCTGATCCCAAAGCCAGACAGACACTACAGGAAAAAAAAAATCCATCACAGACAAAAATCCCTTATGAACATTGATGCAAAAATAGTCAACAAACCAAATTAACAGCATATTAGGATTATACAACATGATCAAGTGGGATTTATTTCTGGAATGCATGGTTGGCTCAACATGAAAACTGAACAATGTAATACACCAACTTAACAAAATGAAAGGTCGAAAAGCCAAATGGTCATTTCAATTGATGGAGAAAAAGCATTTGACAAAATTCAACACTCTTTCATGATAAAAAAAAATCAACAAACTAGGAATTGAAAGAAACTACCTCAACATAGTAAGATTGATGTATGAAAAACCCACAGAAAATACCATACTCAGTGGTAAAAGACTGAAAACTTCCTCTAAGGTCAGACACAAAGCAAGGATGCCCACCTTTGCTACTGCTATTCAAAGTAGTGGAAGTCCTGACCAGAGCAATTAGGCAAGATAAAGAAATAAAAGGCATATAAATTGGAAAAGAAGAAGTAAAATGATCTCTGTTCACAGATAATATGCTCTTATATGTAGAAAACCCTACATTCCATAGAGACACCAAAAAAAAACCCTGTTAGAACTAATATACAAATTCAGCAAAGTAGCAAGACATAAGGTCAGCACACAAAAATCAGTTGCATTTGTATGCACTAACAATGAACAATCCAAAAAGGAAATTTAAAAACCAATTGCATTTATAATATCAAAAGGAATAAAAATATTTAGGAATTAACTTAACCAAGGAAGTTAAAAGACTTGTACAATGAAAACTACAAAACATTTCTGAAAGAAAATAAAGACAGAAATAAATGGAAAAATAACCCATGTTCATAGATTAGAAAACATAGGTAAGATGTCAATACTGATCTAGATTCAATGCAATCTTTATCAAAATCCCAATTTTTTTCACACAAAAAAAATCCTAAAATTCATATAGAATCTCAAGGGACCTTGAATAGCCAAAACAATCTTGAAAAAGAAGAACAAAACTGGACGACTCACAATTCCTGATTTCAGTCTTACTACAAAGGTACAGTAATCAAAACAATATGGTACTGGCATAAAGACAAACATATAAGCCAATGGAATAGAACAGAGAATCCAGAAATAAACCCTTGTATATATGATCAAATGATTTTTGAGAAGGCTATCAAGACTATCAAGGCGATCAGTACTATCAAGGCTATCAGTGGGGGAAAAACAGCCATTTCAACAAATGGTGCTGGGAAAACTGAATATCCACATGGGAAAGAATGAAGTTGGATCCGTACCTAACACCATATTAAAAAAATAACTCAAAATGGATCCATGACCTAAATGTAAGATCTAAAACTCTAAGAACATAGGGCAAACACTTCACAACCTTAGATTCAGCAATGGTTTCTTGGGTATGACACCAAAAGCATAGGCAACAACAACAACCAAAAAAATTTGACAAATTGAACTTCATGAAAATTAAAAATTTTTGTGCATCAGAAGACACTATCAGGGCTTCCTTGGTGGTGCAGTGGTTAAGCATCCACCTCCCAATGCAGGGGACATGGGTTCAAGCCCTGGTCCAGGAAGATCCCACATGCCGTGGAGCAACAAAGCCCGTGTGCCACAACTACTGAGCCTGCGCTCTAGAGCCTGCAATCCACAGCTACCGAGCCCACGTGCCACAATTACTGAAGCCCGCGCCTAGAGCCCAGGCTCCGCAACAAGAGAAGCCACCACAATGAGAAGCCTGTGCACCGCAACAAAGAGTAGCCCCGGCGTGCCACAACTAGAGAAAGCCCACGCACAGCAGCGAAGACCCAATGCAGCCAAAAACAAATTAATTAATTTTTAAAAAGACACTATCAATAGAGTGAAAAAGGCAGCACACAAAATGGGTGAAAATGATTGCAAACTGTATATCTGATAAGGGATTAATATCCAGAATATATACAGAACTCCTAAAACTCAACAACAAAACAACCCAATTAAAAAGTGGGCATGGGACTTCCCTGGCAGTCCAGTGGTTAAGACTTTGTGCTTCCAATGAAGGGGTCACGGGTTCAATCCCTGGTCAGGAAACTAAGATCCCGTAAGCTGCACAGTGCGGCCAAAAAAAAAAAGTGGGCAGAGGACCTGAATAGACATTTTCCAAGGAAGACACACAGATGGACAACAGGCACATGAAAATACACTCAACATCACTAATTGTTAGAGAAATACAAATCCAAACTACATGTAATACCGCTTCACACTCATTAGCAGAGCTACTATCAAAAAACAGAAAATAACTAGTGTTGGCAAGGATGTGGAATAATTGGAACCCTTGTGCACTGTTAGTGGGAATGTAAAATGTACAGTCACTATGGAAAAAAGTGTTAACAGTTTCTCAAAAAATTAACAATAGAACTACCATATGATCCAGCAATTCCACTTCTGGATATATATTCAAAAGAATTGAAAGCAGGGTCTTAAAGAGATATTTGTCCTCCCATGTTTATAGCAGCTCTTAGAAAGAGCAATAACTCCGTTCTGCCTACCGGTACCGGGAATGTGGTCTTTTCAAGTCTGCCACTGAACTGGGGAGCTGGGGGTGGGAGTAGGGAAAGTTAAAATGCCACAGAACTTGCTGTTCGTACTGAGATTCAGTATATGTTCTTGATTAAATGCTTCCCAGGTAACTGAAAAACTTTGGTTGATTTCCAGAGTTGTGAAAAAGTTGATTTTGACAATATTTTGCCAGTTTTTTCATTGCTTTTATGGAAGGGTGAAATTCCAGGGGTCCTAACTCCTCCATCTTTGCTAATAGTGCTCCCTTTTATCCTTTTTTACATCTTTAGGACCTGCAGTGATTTCACCTCTGTCATTCTTAATCTTAGTGACTAGTGTCTTCTCTCTTTTTTTCCTGATCATTCTGGTTAGAGGTTTCACAATTTTATTGATCTTCTCAAAGAACTAGCTTCTGGTTTCATTGATTTCCTCTATAGATTTTCTGGTTTCTATTTCATTGATTTCTGCTCTGATCTTTATTATTTCCCTTCTTCTAATTACTTTAGATTTAATTTGCTCGTACAGCTTTTGTTTCTTAAGAAGGAAGCTGAGATTACTGCTTTAAGAGCATTCTTAATTTCTAATATAAATGCTTAGTGCTATAAATGTACCTCTAAATATTTCTTTAGCTGAATCCCCCAATTTTTATATGCTGTGCTTTCATTTTCATTTAGGTCAAAATATCTTATAATTTCAAGTTTTATTTCTTCTTTCATCTACAGATTATTTAGAAGTATGTAATTTAGTTTCAAAACATTTGGGGATTTTCCAGGGATCTTTCTGGTTTTGATGTCTAATTTAATTCAGTTCTGGTCCCAGGCCATACTTTGTATGATATGAATACTTTTAAATGTATTTGATTGGTTCCATGACCCTGAATATGGTCTATCTTGGTAAATGGGTTACATGTGCTCTTGTAAAGGAAGTGTAGTCTGCCGATGTGCTCTATAAATGTCAATGAGGGCAAGTTGGTTGATAGTGTTATCCAAGTCTTCTATATCCTTACTTCTTCTCTTCTGTTTACTTATTCTAGTGATTATTGAGAGAAGGGTGTTGAAATATTGGACTGTAATTGTGGATTGATTTATTTCTCCTTGCAGTTCTATCAGGTTTTTCTTGACATTTTTTGAAGCTCTGTTATTAGGTCCCTAAACATTCAGGATTGTTATGTCCTTTTGATGAATTAACCCCTTTATTATTACAGAATGAACCTGTCGAGAGAAAAACTGTGACTCTAAGAGTACTTAAAGATTTTACTCAACGGATGTGCATCAGTTAGAAACTTAAGAACGATAAACTTCCCAAGCTGAGGCAGGATTAATTTATATAGGGCAAGAAGGGCATATGACTGTGGTCTGTCCCAGGCTGCAATTTTTCTTATCTGTAACTGCTGAAAATTTGTGGTTCGAACTGTTGAGGGACTGTTCCAGTTTTCCATGCCTTCTTCTCAGGATCAGAGGTGCAATCTCATGCCTGCAGCTTTCAGAACAGTTTTTTTGAAACCTGTTTCTGTCATTCTTAAAGTTTTTCAAAGTTCAGGAGAAGAGGAGATTGAAAACAGGAGGAGGGAAGAGAGAAGGGGAGATCAAGATGGCAGAGGAAGAGGATGCAGAGCTCACCTATACCCACAAACACATGAAAAATACATCAACGTGTGGAACAATTCTCACTGAAAACAAACTGGAGACTGGCAAAATGGCTGTAAAAATGATCCACACAGAATCAGCTAGGAAGGGAAGAGAAGCAATCAGGTCAAGACCTGCACCCCTGAGAGGGGGCACAGAAGATGAAGGGGACTGCACAGGCTCAGAGGTCCTCCCTGGGGAGTGAGAAGTTCAAGCCACATATTGAGCACCCAGCCTTGGGGTCTGACACGGGGAAGACAAGAAACTGGAGCTGGTTTGAAAACCAGTGAGACTAATAGGAGGGCTGTAAGAAACCTACACACCACTCATGAAGAGCATGCACATGCTTGCTTACTCCCCGGAACAAGGGTGGGGAAGCATATTGAAACTACCCAGGACTCTGGCTGGTTTCCCATGACCAACCCAGCATGTGACCCAGCCTGAGCTAAGCATCTGCTCTGGCTCCACTTGCTCCATGGTGCAGCTCTGCATTAGGGTGAGGGCTACCATGGCAGAGGGGAGTGCACAGTTGTGAGGGACCGAGCTGGCTCAGACCCAGCATGGCATCTAAACAAGGTGAAGGCAGCCATTGCTGGCACTTGCAGGAATGGTCCAGAACAGTGACTGGTGCTGGTACTGCTAAAGCCTGTGCCCTGACCCACACCAAGCACCTGCTCCAGCTCCTCTTCCTCCAGTACTGCTCCCCTTTGGGACAAGGGTGCCCGTGCTGGGAGACGGGAGAGCACACACTTAGAGGGAATGGAGCCAGCTCAGACCAGACTCTTAGGACTTATGCTCCAGCAACTTAGGACCCACCCCCACCCGTACCCCCACCCCCACCCCCAACAGGGTGGTGTTGGCCACTGAGCAGAGGAGAAGCCCTAGACCACATCTGGCCCTGGCTCTAGCCCCTCCATTTCCAGCCCCACCTTCTACCAATGTGATAGCTACCAGCACACTCTGGGGGAAGATGTGATTCATGCTCACTTCAGATCCAGCTCTCCCATCAAAGCCACTGGGCACCTGAAGACAGTATTGTGATGCTCCCACACAAGGACCCTCCTTCAAGATTGGTATAGGTAACTATTTCACCTAATTTCATAGAGACAGAGGAAGTTAAGCAAAATGAGAAGGCAGAGGGATTTTTTCAGATGAAAGAACAAGAGAAAACCCCTGAAAAAACAACTAATGAAACAGAAATTATTTATTATTATTAAAGAGTTCAAAGCATTAGCAATAAAATGCTAACTGAATTAAGGAAACAGATATATGAACACAGTGAGAATTTTAACAAGGAACAAGAAAATATTAAAAAGAAACAGGCAGAACTGAAGAATAAAATAACTGAAATGACAAATACACTAGGAGGAATTAACAGCAGACTAGGTGATACAGAAGAACACATAACTGATCTGGAAGATAGAAAAATGGAAACCACCCAATTAGAACAGCAGACAGAAAGACAAATGAAAAAGAAAACGAAAGCAACATACGAGATCTACAGCATAATATAAAACATGCCAACATCCGCATTATAGGGCTTCCAGAAGGAGAAAAGAGAGGAAAGGGAATTGAAATGTATTTGAAGAAATTATGGTTGAAAACTTCTGAAACCTAAAGAAAGAAACAGATATCCAGGTACAGGAAGCACAGAGGGTCCCAAGCAAGATGAACCCATACAGACTCACACCAAGATGTATCATAATTAAAATGGAAAAAGTTAAAGATAAAGAGAGGACTCTAAAGGCGGCAAAGAAACATGGAGTCAGTTACAAGGGAACCCCCATAAGGCTCTCAGCTGATTTCTCTTCAGAAACTTTGCAGGCCAGAGGGAGTGGCATGATATATTCAAAGTTCTGAAAGGGAAAAACCTGTAACTTAGGATACCCTACCCAGCAAGATTACCATTTAGAATAGAAAGAAAGATAAAGAATTTCTCAGACAAGCAAAAGCTAAAGGAATTCAGCAATATTAACCTCCCTAAAAGAAATATTGAAGGGTTTTCTCTAAAAAGAAAAGAAGCAAGAATCTATTGGAAAGGCAGATATATAAAAGGATTGATGATCACTTAAATAAGCCAGTACATAGATTAAAAAACATCAAAAAAATTTGTAAAAGCAATTGTAACTACAATTAACAGCAAAAGGATAAGCATGAACATGTAAAATAGAACATCAAAATCACAAAATGTGGGGGAGGGAAGTAAAAAATGTACATCTTTTAGAATGTGTGTGAACTTAAATGATTATCAGTTTATAGCAAGTAGATACAATTATGGGTCAACATATATGAATCCCACGGTAACCACAAATCAAAAATCAACAATAGATACACAAAAAAACAAAAAGAAAGGAACTCAGGCATACTACAAAAGAAAATCATCAAACCACAAAAAGAAAAAGAAATGAACAAAAAACTACAAAAAAATGAGAAAACAAGGAATTAAATGGTAATAAATACATACCTATCAATAATTACTTTAAATCTCAATGGACTAAATACTCCAAACAAAACAGGGTGGCTGACTGGATAAAAAAACAAGACCCTTCAACATGCTGCCTACAAGAGACTTCAGGGTGAGAAAACACACACAGAATGAAAGTGAGGGGATGGAAAAAGTTATTTTGTGCAAATGGAAATGACAAGAAAGCAGGGCTAGCAATACTCGTATCAAAATACACTTTAAAACAAAGGCTATAATGAAAGACAAAGAAGGGCATTATATAATGATAAAGGGATCAATAGAAGAAGAGGATACTACACTCGTTAACATATATGTGCCCAATACAGGAGCACCTAAATATGTAAAGCAAATACTGACAGACATAAAGGAAGAAATTGACAATAGTACAATAAGAGTAGGAGACTTTAACGCCCCACTGACATCAACGGGCAGATCACTGAGACAGAAAATCAATAAAGCAATAGAGGTCCTAAATGACACAATAGACCAGTTGGACTTAATTGATATCTACAGGGCACTACGTGCAAAGAAAGCAGAATACACATTCTTTTCAGGTGCAAATGGAACGCTCTCCAGGATAGATCACATACTAAGTCACAAAACAAGCCTCAACAAATTTACGAGGATAGAAATTATTTCAAGTATCTTTTCTGACCACAAAGGCACAAAGCTAGAAAATAACTACAGAAAGAAAAAGGGGGAAAGAACAAACACGTGGAGACTAAACAACATGCTATTAAAAAAAAAGTCAACAATGAAATCAAAGAGGAAATCAGAAAATACCTCAAGACAAATGAAAATGAAAACACAATTTTCCAAAATCTGTGGGATGCAGCAAAATCAGTTCATAGCAGTACAGACCATTCTCGAGAAATAAGAAAAATCTCAACTAAACAACCTAGCTTACCACATGAAAGAATTAGAAAAAGAAGAACAAACAAAGCCCAAAGTCAGAAGTAGGAAGGAAATAATAAAGATCAGAGAGGAAGTAAAAAAAATAGAGATAAAAAAACCAAAAAGGTAAATGAAACCAAAAGCTGGGTTTTCAAAAGGATAATGAAACTGATAAACTTTTAGCCAGGCTCACAAAGAAGAAAAGAGAGAGGACCCAAATAAACAAAATAAGAAATGAAAGAAGAGAGATAATAATGATATCACAGAGATTAAAAAAATCATAAGAGAGGGCTTCCCTGGTGGCGCAGCGGTTGAGAGTCCGCCTGCCGATGCAGGGGACACAGGTTCATGCCCCGGTCCGGGAAGATCCCACATGCCATGGAGCAGCTGGGCCCGTGAGCCATGGCCGCTGAGCCTGCGCGTCCGGAGCCTGTGCTCCACAACGGGAGAGGCGACAACAGTGAGAGGCCCACGTACTGCAAAAAAAAAAAAAAAAAAAAAAAAAAAATCATAAGAGAATACTGTGAACAGTTATATGCCAACAAATTGGACAACCTAGAAGAAATGGACAAATTTCTAGAAACATACAGCCTGCCAAGACAGAGTCAAGCAGAAACACAGTTTGAACAGACTGATCACTAGAAGTGAAATTGAATCTGTAATTAAAAAATATAAAACTTCCAGGAGGACCTTCAAGATGGCAGGGGAGTAGGACATGGAGATCACCTTCCTCCCCACAAATACATCTAAAATACATCTACACATGGAACAACTCCTACAGAACACCTACTGAACGCTGGCAGAAGACCTCAGACTTACAAAAAGGCAAGAAAATCTCCACGTGGCTGGGTAGGGCAAAAGAAAAAAGAAAAAAACAGAGACAAAAGAGTAGGGACAGGACTTGCCCCTCTGGGAGGGAGCCGTGAAGGAGGAAAAGTTTCCACACACTAGGAAGCCCATTCACTGGCGGAGATGCGGGGTGGCGGTGCGGAAGCTTCGGAGCCATGGAAGACAGCGCAGCAACAGGGTTGCGGAGGGCAAAGCAGAGAGAATCCCGCACAGAGGATTGGTGCCAACCACCACTCCCCAGCCTGAGATGCTTGTCTGTTCAGGGCAGGTGGGGGCTGGGCACTGAGGCTCAGGCTTCGGAGGTCAGACCCCAGGGAGAGGACTGGGGTTGGCTGCGTGAACACAGCCTGAAGGGGGCTAGTGCACCACAACTGAGGGAGTCTGGGAAAAAGCCTAGGCCTTCCTGAGAGGCAAGAGACCATTGTTGCAGGGTGCTCAAGGAGAGGGGCAATCCCACCATAGGAGCTTCTACCTACATGCACTCACAGACGGCAGGGCATCACCCATGCGAGCCGCAGCTGCTACCTAGGATCCCAGAGGCGGGCGCGACGGCTGCCGCTGCTGCTGCCGAGGGTCCCGGGAGCAAGTGCAGGTCACTGCCCACACCTTCCTGGGAGCCTGTGCTGCCCACCACTGCCAAGGGTCCCATTATCTGGGGCCAACTTCCCTGGGAGAATGCATGGCATGCCTCAGGCTGTAGCAACTTCCTGCTGGCCTCTGCCACTGCAGGCACTCCCCCCACACCCCAACTGTGACAGCTGTATCCCTCCCTCTCCCCGGCCTGAGTGAGCAAGTGAGCCCTAATCAGCCTCTGCTTTCACCCCTCTTGGCTGGGCAGGAACAGATGCCTGAGGGTGGCTGACAGGCAGAGGAAGGGCCAAAACCAAAGGTGAACTCCAGGGGCTATGCGACCAAGGAAGAGAAAGGGAAATCTCTCCGTGCAGCCACAGGAGCAGCGGATTAAACCCCTGCAATTGGCTTGGTAAAACCTGAATCTGTGAAATATCTGAAGAGAAAACGAGTGTTCCCACAATCGAGGCTGTGGACTTTGGGGGCAACTGTGGACTTTGGAGACAAGTACATGCAGGAGTAAGGCCAGATCAGAGTGTGAGCTGGCCCCACAGTGCCACAGCAGGTCCAGAGACCTACCTAGAAGTGTTGGAGGACCATTGTTTGGGGGTGCGCAAGGAGAGGGGATTCAGAGCACCGCCTAAACGAGCTCCAGAGATGAGCGTGAGCCGCAGCTATCAGTGCGGACATGAGAGATGGGCATGAGACGCTAAGGCTGCTGCTGCAGCCACCAAGAAGCCTGTGTGTGAGCACAGGTCACTATCCACACCTCCTCTCCGGGAGCCTGTGCAGCCCGCCACTGCCAGGGTCCCATGATCCAGGGACAACTTCCCCGGGAGAACACACAGCGCACCTCAGGCTGTTGCAATGTCACGCCGGCCTCTGCCACCACAGGTTTGCCCCGCATTCTGTACCCCTCCCTCCCCCTGGCCCGAGTGAGCCAGAGCCCCCTAATCAGCTGCTACTTTAACCCCATCCTGTCTGAGCGAAGAACAGACACCCTCAGGCGACCTACACGCAGACGTGGGGCCAAATCCAAAGCCGAACCCCAGGAGCCGTGCAAAAAATAAGAGAAAGGGAAATTTCTCCCAGCAGCCTCAGGAGCAGTGGATTAAATCTTCACAATCAACTTGCATCTCTGGAATACCTGAATAGACAACGAATCATGCCAAAATTGAGGCAGTGGACTTTGGGAACAACTGTAGACTTGGAGTTTCCTTTCTGCATCTAATTTGTTTCTGGTTTTATGTTTATCTTAGTTTAGTATTTAGAGTTTATTATCATTGGTAGATATCTTTATTGATTTCGTTACTCTTCCTTTATATATATATTTTTTCCTTTTTCTCCTTTTGTGAGTGTGTATGTGTATCCTTTGTGTGATTTTGTTTGTATAGCTTTCCTTTTACCATTTGTCCTAGGGTCCTGTCTGTCCGGTTTTTTTTGCTTTTGGTTTTTTTTTAGTATAGTTTTAGGGCTTGATATCACTGGTGGAGTTGTTCTTTTGGTTCGGCTGCTCTCTTCTTTCTTTTTTCTTTTTTTAAAAATTTTTAATATTTTTTTATTTTAATAACTTTATTTTTTCTTTCTTTTCTCCTTCCTTCCTTCCTTTCTCTCTTTCTTTCTTTCTTTCCTTCTTTCTCTCTCTCTCTCTCTCTCTCTCTCTCTCTCTCTCTCTCTTCCTCCCTCCCACCCTCCTTCCCTGCCTCCCTCTCTCTCTCTCTCTCTCTCTCTCTCTCTCTCTCTTTCTTTCTTTCTTTCTTTCTCCCTTTAATCCTGAGCCGTGTGGCTGACAGGGTCTTGGTGCTCCAGCCAAGTGTCAGGCCTGTGCCTCTGAGGTGGGAAAGCCGACATCAGGACATTGGACCACCAGAGACCTCCCAGCTCCACGTAAAATCAAACAGTGAAAGCTCTCCCAGAGATCTCCAATTCAAAGCTAAGAGCCAGCTCCATTCAACAACCAGCCAGCTACAGTGCTGGACACCCTACAACTAGCAAGGCAGGAACACAACCCCACCCATTAGCAGAGAGGCTGCCTAAAATCATAATAAGGTCCCAGACACCGCAAAACACCACCGGACACGGTTCTGCCCACCAGAAAGACAAGATCCAGCCTCATCCACAAGAACACAGGCACCAGTCCCCCCCACCAGGAAGCCCGCACAACCCACTGAACCAAGCTTAGCCACTGGGGGAAGACAGCAAAAACAACAAGAACTACGAACCTGCAGCCTGCAAAAAGGAGACACCAAACACAGTAAGTTAAGCAAAATGAGAAGACAGAGAAACACACAGCAGATGAAGGAGCAAGGTAAAAACCCACCAGACCTAACGAATGAAGAGGAAATAGGCAGTCTACCTGAAAAAGAATTCAGAGTAATGATAGTAAAGATGATCCAAAATCTTGGAAATAGAATGGAGAAAATACAAGAAACGTTTAACAAGGACCTAGAAGAATTAAAGCGCAAAGAAACAATGATGAACAACACAATAAATGAAATACAAAATTCTCTAGAAGGAATCAATAGCAGAATAACTGAGGCAGAAGAACGGATAAGTGACCTGGAAGATAAAATAGTGGAAATAACTACCACAGAGCAGAATAAAGAAACAAGAATGAAAAGAATTGAGCTCCCAGCCCCGCCCACCCCGGCGGGTGAGCAGACAAGCCTCTCGGGCTGATGTTGAACTATCCTTGTGTCTCTGGAATAAACCCCACTTGATCATGACTTTTTTTTTTAACATCTTTATTGGGGTATGATTTCTTTACAATGGTGTGGATCATGACTTCTTTAGAACTACAAGCTCCTGAACTGCTTTCGTCCACTGATCTTCTTTCTAAGTTACAAGAGAAGACAGCTTT
Source organism: Leucopleurus acutus (assembly GCF_964270905.1). NCBI lineage: Eukaryota > Metazoa > Chordata > Mammalia > Artiodactyla > Delphinidae > Leucopleurus > Leucopleurus acutus. Next base: position 41,814,369 of record NC_139148.1, on the reverse strand, counting down.
ACCAAATCTTTTATTTCAAAACATTGAACTTCTGTTTTCCACCTTCCAAGGGTTTCCAGAAAGGAAGCAAAACCACAGACTTGTCAACTGTCAGAGAGTTTAGATACTTCAAGTTCTGAAAGTGAAGCAGAGAGTGAACCAGAACAAGTTTCTGGTTACAACAGACTACTTGCCACATTAAAGGATGTTTCCAAGGAAGATGAGGAGGAGGAAGAGGAAGAAGAAGACAGTGTTATAGATGAGACAGAAATGAATCTTGAAGATGGCGATAGTGACATCAGTGTGGAGGAAGAGACGGCAGTAGCGTCTACTGACATGCAGAAGAATGCGGCCTTACCTGCTGACCCTAAGGGAAAAGATGGGCACGGGCCACCTGGCACATCAGAGGAATCCCCAGAGGAGTTTACAGATGCAAAACATGAGTCACTCTTCAGCCTAGAAACCAACTTTCTCGAAGAGGAAAGAGAAGGCAACTGTTCTCTGAAAGCATTACAAGATCCATTTGCACAACATGTAAACAAAGAACTGAAAGAAAAAGAAATCCAGGCTGTTGCCACAAATCCCAAAACTACCCACCAGCTAAAATGGCCCAGCCTGGGCCAGCTTGTCTTTTCATCCAGGTTTCAACAGTTGGAAACCGGAAACCTTTAAACCCCCAAAGGACATTGACTTAAAGTCACTTCATCTCCAGAAGCCTCTGGAATCCACCTGGATCAAGACCAACAGCCAGTTCCTCTCTGGTCCCCCAAATTCAAGTAGCCCCTTCACACCCCTCCAGAAAGAGCTCTTCTTAATTATGAATTCTTACCAGGACCTGTTCTACCCAGAAAGGACTGCCCTGAAGAATGGGGAAGAGATCCGCCACGTGTACTGCCTACATGTGATAAATCACGTCCTCAAAGCCAATGCCCAGGTGCTTACCAACAACAGCAGGTGCCGAAGCCAGAAACTTGGGGTGGGTGATGATGATGACTTCAGGGACCAAGGGCTAACGAGGCCCAAGGTGCTGATAGTGGTGCCATTCCGGGAAGCTGCTTTGCGGGTGGTACAGCTCTTCATCAGTCTTCTTGAGGGCGACAGCAAGAAGAAAATAATTGTAGGCAACAAAAAGAGGTTTAATGGAGAGTATGGCTCAGATCCCGAGGAGAGACCACCCAACCTGAAGAGGCCTGAGGATTATGAAGCTGTATTTGTCGGCAACATCGATGACCACTTCAGGACTGGAGTGGCAATACTGCAGAGAAGCATCCGACTTTATGCCCCCTTCTATTCGTCAGACATCCTCATTGCCTCCCCTCTGGGCTTGAGGACCATCATTGGTGGAGAAGGAGAGAAGAAGAGAGATTTTGACTTTCTGTCTTCTATTGAGCTTCTCATCATTGATCAAGCTGACATTTACCTGATGCAGAACTGGGAGCATGTCTTGCATTTGATGAACCACATGGACCTACTGCCCTTGGACTCACATGGGGTGGACTTTTCTCGAGTGCGCATGTGGAGCCTCAATAATTGGTCCAAGTACTATCGTCAGACGCTGCTGTCTGGGGCCCTGCAGGATGCCCAGATCAACTCTGTGTTCATCAAATACTGCGTCCATGGGCAAGGCCAGGTGGCTGTGAGGAACGTCCCAATGACAGGCTGCATCAGTCATGTCCTGGTGCAGCTCCCACGTGTCTTCCAGAGGATGGAAGCTGAAAACCTAGCTTCAGTGATTGATGCCAGGTTTAACTTTTTCGTCAACAAGATTTTGCCTCAGTATCGTGATGCAGTCATGTCTCACACGCTTATCTATGTCCCCTCCTACTTGGACTTTGTGCGTCTCCGAAATTACTTCAAGAAGGAGGAACTGAACTTCACTCATATCTGCGAGTGTGCCCAGAAGTCTGGTGTCTCCAGGGCCAGACACTTCTTCCTTCAAGGAGAGAAGCAGTTCCTGCTCCTCACAGAGCGCTTCCATTTCTACAAAAGATACACAATAAAAGGCATCAGGAACCTGATTTTCTATGAACTGCCAACATATCCCCACTTCTACAGTGAAGTCTGTAACATGCTGCAAGCCACCACCAGAGGAGAGGAAGCTGCCTGGACCTGCACTGTCCTCTACTCCAAGTACGATGCCCAGAGGTTGGCTGCTGTGGTCGGGGTCGAGCGGGCTGCACAGATGCTGCAGTCCAAGAAGAACGTCCACCTCTTCATTACTGGAGAGAGATGAGAATTGGTTGGACAGGAAATGGTGTTTGGTGTGATATGTCATGCTTGGTTCTGTGTCACTTGGACCTGATTCTGATCACTTACACAAAGAAGGGCTGCAACAAGGAAGGAGCACCAGGCAGGTTCTTATCAGATACTTCTTTCTTTTCAGATCATATATACCTGAAAAGTTCAGTGTAAACCAGATTTTGGTAAAACCCATCTTTCAGAGGTCAGGGGAGAGCTCATGGGACTCTGAGAAGTTGATAGAAGGAATCTTCTACTTGTGAATTTTTTTGGACGCCATAAATTCTTTTGTTGTGACTTCACCTCTAATTTATTACACTTGGTAAATTCTTAAAGAAAAAAAAGAACGAAAAGAATTGACTCAATCTACACTACCAACTCTGCAGGGGTAGTGTGAAAGCAGCATAGACAATATGTAAACAAATGAGTGTGGCTGTGTTTCAATAAAACTTTATTTATAAAAACTGGTGGTGGGCCAGATTTGGCCTATGGGTTCTAGTTTGCTGATCCCTGATATAAAGAACTCTTAAAAATTGAGAAACATGGGCCTAAAAACCTCATTTTAAAAATGTGGGAGCAACCTAAATGTCCATTGACAGATGAATGGATAAAGAAGATGTGGTACATATATACAATGGAATACTACTCAGCCATCAAAAAGAATGAGATAATGCCATTTTCAGCAACAGGGATGCAACTAGAGATTATCATACTAAGTGCAGTAAGTCAGAAAGAGAAAGACAAACACCATATGATATCACTTATATATGAAATCTAAAACATGACACAAATGCATCTACGAAAGAGAAACAGACTCACAGATGTAGAAAACAGACTAGTGGTTTCCAAGGGGGATGGAGGGTGGGGGAGGGATGGAGTGGGATGCTGGGGTTAGCATATGCAAGCTATTATATATGGAATGGATAAACAAGGGAAAAAATATTTAAAAAGAATATGTATAACTGAATCACTGCTGTACAGCAGAAATTAACACAACGTTGTGAATCAACTATACTTTAATAAAAAACAAATTTAAAAAATGGGAAGACATGAACAGGTAATTCACAAAAAGAAAAAGAGACGTACGATGGCCACCAAATATATTTTTAAAGCTCAAACTTACTTACAATTAGCAAAATGCACATTAAAATAACACCAAGATGCCATGTCTCATCTATCAGACTGGTAAAAATTAAAAGTGTGACAATATGTTATGTTGGTGAGGCTGTGGGGAAAAAAGCACTCTAGTATATTTCTGTTGGGAACACAAACTGCTTCAATCCTTCTGGCGAGGAATTGGGTAATATCTAACTAGACTACATTTGTTCTTACCTCTTGAGTCAGCAATCCTACATCTAGAAATCCACCTTAAAGATCTCCAACAAAAGGAAGACTATGAATGGATATGGAATGATTTCATACTGTTAAGTGAAGAAAGTGAAGCTTTAAAGAGTGTCTAGAAAGAAGGGGATATAAGAAGACATACATGTCCTTGCAAAAGAAATACAGGAGGATACACTTGAAACTAAAGAGCTCACTTACCTACAGGGGATAGGTGGGAAAGGGACAGGATAGCAGGGACAAGGAGATAAGTGACGCTTCTCTGAATATACCTTTTTGTGTAGCTTTGATTCATGAAACCATACTGTTTCACATCCTCCAAAAAATTAAAATTAACTACAATGTGGGGTGAACCCTAAATGACATATAAGCTAACAAATGAACATACCTATATTAAAAATGAATAGTATAATGGCACTGAAGAGGATGGGAAAGGAAAGAAATTAGCCTAAGTATTTCAGTTATCAGTAGAGGGCATAGAAAGACACTGGAGGAGGAAGTGACTTCTCTTCCTAGCTCTGGTGTGCTGCTCTCACCAAGTTCCTGCAGCACCCATGGCTTCTGCAGTGCATCCCTAGGTGGACAGTAGCACCCAGCGGCCATAAGCATGTGGCACATCCCATAAACGTCTTCCCCCGTCATCCCAGAGGGCAGACTTCCATCAAGCCCTGCCAACCAGCTCAGCAAACTTCTCTGCCATCCAATGGGTCTTGGTCGTGCCCTTTCCAATTAGATCAAATTCTAAGCCGGGGTGGAGAGATGGGGAGTGGCCTCTTTCTCAGGTGCTTTATCTCAGCACTAGGGATAAAGGCTACTCCCTATATTTGCTATTCTTTGCAGTGCTCTTTACCTCTTAGTAGCCAATCTCCCATTCCTCCAATTCCCTGTTATAGTTAATTACTTATATTAAACATGCTCTCTTCAAACTCCTGTGTGATTTCTGTCTCTTGATTGGGCTCTAAGAATATACTAGGTAACACTGGAGTGTTCTGCCTAGTCAGTGAGCACATTTAGTGCCCAGATCCTGTTTCTCAATACCATTCTCCAATAAAAGGAGTTAGGGCTTCTTGGAGAAGTGCTTGAGTCCAGGGCTGGAGCAGGGAAACTACAAGATGAACCTGAAACATCTTGTGGTGCCAAAAAGTAAGCACGTACTCAAAAAAGGCAGGGCATGTCAAAAAGATACAGAAGCCAACCCAGAGGAGCTCCTAATGGCCAAAGCTAGAGATCTGAGCAACAAAACATAAACAATAGTATTGGATTATAACCCATGAAATAAAAATGAATATCCATAAGTCCATACTGATATAAATACATGATTGAATAAATTAATAAATGGGAGAGATGAGACAGATAACTTGGAGAATTTCAAATAATGTGTGTAGATATTTCCCCATCCAGGAGGTAGTGGTTAACATCCTCTCCCCATCCCTGGGTGTGCTTAGTGACTTGCTTCCTAAGAGTGGAGTATAGAAAGGGGGTGGGGAGTAACTTTATAGTGGAGAAAGCTGGCAAACCTCTGCCAAGGGAGTGATCAAGGTTAACATTATTGGGGATAAGTCAGGTTGATAGCATGTACCCCTGATATGAAGTGATGAGAATGGTACTTCACTTCTGTGGTATTCTTCCCAAAATCTCAAACCCTAGTCTGGTAATGAGAAAAATGTCAGATAAGACCAACTGAAGAATGTTCTATCAATCACTTGACCAGTACTCCTAGAAACTGTCAAGGTCATCACAACAAGGAAAGTTTGAGAAACTCACAGTCTAGGGGAAGCCAAAGAGACATGATGAATAAATGTAATGTGGTGTCCTGGATGAGATCCTGCAACAGAAAAAAAAAGCATTAGTTTAAAACCAAAGAAATGCAAATAAAGTGTGTAGTTTAGTTAACAGTAATGTACCAATGTTGGTTCCTTAGTTGTGACAAACATACCATAGCAATGTAGGATGTTAACGATAGAGAAAACTATCTTTGAGACTTTTCTATAAATCGAAAGCTATTGTAGATTTTTTAAAGTTTATTTAAACAATAAAAAAAAGGACACAGGAGCCAACGTGAAGGAGCTCCCAATGGCCACAGCTGGGACAATGTGAGCAACACAATAAATAATGCTAGTTCAGTAGCTCCCCCCTTATCCATGGGGGATATGTTCCAAGATCCCCAATGGATGCCTGAAACCACATATTGTACCAAACCTCATACATACTATTTTTCCCTATACACATACATACCTATGATAAAGTTTAATTTATAAGTTAGGCACAGTAGAGAATAGCCAAACTGCCAGCATCACTACTCCTGCACTTTGAGGCCATTATTAAGTAAAATAGTGGTTACTTGAACACAATCACTGCTATATTGCAACAAACGGGTGGGATACACTGGATGAAGGGATGATTCACAGCCCCAGGCAGGATGAAGCAGGATGGCGGGAGATTTAATCACACCACTCAGAATGGCACACAATTTTAAAACTTATAAATTGTTGGTTTCTGGAATTTTCCATTTAATATTTTTGGACCACATTTGACCATGGGTAACTGAAACTGTGGAAAACTAAACTGCAGATAAGGAGGGGCTACTGTATTGGAGGATAACCCAGAGAATAAAATAAATATCCATGAGTCCATACTGATATAAATTAAAAAGTGAATAAAAAGACAATAAATAAGTGAGAGGGGAGGGACAGCTCTTTCTTAGAGAATAATCCCAATTAATAAATGTAGAAGGAATGAAGGAAATACAAAACCACTATTGGGCAAACACCACGGTAATAATTGTTGTAGGCAAGATCCACTGATAAATGCTAAAATTAGTGGGCAAAAGATTGAATAGAAACAGAATATTCGCATAGTCTCAAAGTATCTTCCCCAAGGTATTTATTAAGTACAATGCGAAAAATAGAAACTTTACAATGGAGAAACCAGCAGATATTACCTTAACCAAATGATCAAGTTTAACATCGACATCACGTACCTCCTCAAGAAGTGCACTGAGGACATTTCTGTGGCATTCTTGCTAAAATGCAAAACCACAATCTAATCATGAGAAAATAACAGACACACCTAAGTTGAGAGACATTCTACAAAATACCTGAACTGTACTTTTCAAAAGTGTCAAGGTCATTAAAGACAAGGATAGACGGAGGAACAGTCAAAGGTTGGAGAAGATCTTGAAACAAAAAGAACACTAGTGGGAAAAATGGTGAAATTTGAATTAGGTCTATAGCTTATTTAACAGTATTGTGCTGGGGGAAAGCAGCTCTGGTGGGGATCAACTGAGCATGTGCACAGAGCCAGTGAGGACTGAAGGGCCTGTGTGGGACATCAGGGGGTAGCGTCTCCCTGACTGGGGCCGGTGGTCACCCTGACCCAGACCTCGCTCGCAGACACCCTGCAGGGAGCTGCCTCCCCCTCCTCTAGGCTGTGGGGCTGACCCTCCCATCTCACCTTTCTTCCATCGGCTGCACCACATTTTCCACTGAAACAGGAAGGGCTCTGGATGTGGGACACCAGCCACGTGGTGCTCATGCAGCAGGAAGATGGTGACCTGTCTCAGGGACGCCAAGTCTGGAACTTGCCTCTGCCCTGAGGCCCTGGTGATCAATATCAGGTACCTCATTTAATTTTCACTGCAACCTTGTCAGCTACCTGACAATGATCATCATTTGGACCATTTGACAGTAGAAGCAGCGGAAGCACAGTGAGGTGAAGTCGGTTGCCCAAGGTCACACTGCTAGCAAGTAGAAGGACCAGGAAATACTTAAGCCAAGTTCAGCTGACTCCAAAGTGCCCATACTCAGTCACTCTGCGATTCTTTTTTTTTTTTTTTTTGGCCGTGCCTCACGGCATGTGGGATCTTCCCCAACCAGGGATCAACCCCATGCCCCCTACATTGGGAGCGCGGAGTCTTAACCACTGGACCACCAGGGAAGTCCCTGTCACTCTGCGATTCTGAACCCCATGCAGGGTTGGCTCCCAATAAACAATATTCCTATTTTCCATTGTCTTCAAAGTGCTCGGGCTGAGGGGAGACAACATCTTGTGTGCATAAACTGAGCTTCTGCATGTTTCAGTGCACATCCAGGGCAACCTACCTGGTCCTCCCTCTTCTGACAGAGATGAAAACTCAAACTCACCCTCCCCACCCACTTCTTAGACACTGAAAACCAGGTGTGCACCAGGTCCTCCAGTGATTGACGAACTCAGGAAAGTTGATCTCTGGCCACGTGAGGTCCCAAATCCCTGGGACCATGCCCCTGATTCCTCTGGCTGCCCATCATTTACTGACCAGCAGAAGCCACCTATGGTTGGACTACAGGGACTGCCAGAGGATACTTCAAAGTCCCCCGGTCACTGGCATGGCCCATGCTCCTCATATCATTAATCCATGATGACCACAGGAACCTTGAATAATAATGCCCAACACGGGCACACCAGTGCCACACCCCCAGCAGGCTTCCAATCATCCGTCTTCCCAGACTGCCAGTTACTGACCCGCATAGTTTCCAAAACTGACTTATGGAGCAGCTAAACACTGACCATTCCTGAAAGATGTTATGGCTTTCATTCCAGAAGTCCCTCACAAAGCCACTGACCCTCCAGTCCCTAATTGCCTGGCTCTACATCCCCATAAACTTAGTGGCCTAACAAAACACACATTTATTATCTCATAGTTTATATGAGTCTGGAATCTGGGCACAGCTTAGCTTGGTCCTCTGTTTTAGGGTCTCTCATGAGGCTGCATTCAAGGTCTCAGCTAGGCTTGGGGCCTCATCTGATGGCTCAACTGGGGAAGGATCCGCTTCTAAGTTCACTTATATGGTTGTTTACAGGATTCAGTTCATGTGGGCTGTTGGACTGAGAGCCTCAGTTTCATACCGACTGTTGGTGAAAGGCCACCCTCAGTTCCCTGCTATACGGGCCTCCCCAACATGGCAAGTTGGTTCACTAAATCCAACAAGGGGGACAGCCTGTTAGCAAGACAGAAGCTACAATCTCTTGTAATCTAATCACGAAGGTGGCATCTCCTCAGTGTTAAAGGTATGCTATTGATTAGAAGCAAGTTACTCAAATGGAGGGAATTACACAAGGCCGTGAATACCAGGAGGCAAGGATCATTGGGAGCCATTTTAGAAGCTGCTTCCCATAGACCATGGAGAAATAAACAGCTTCAGACATTAAATAATATGAACCCTATTCTACCAATTTACTCTATTTGAGGAAAACACTACAGGAAGTATTCTAAATAAATGAATACTAAATCAGAAGATAGATCTCAAAATAACAGAGCAAGACAATGGTTAGCAATGACTGTTGTGGTAAAATACACACCCTCAAGCACACATTCATATAGCTATAGTTAAATTATGACAAATAAAGTGACTGGGGACTTTGAATAAAAATGTTAAGTAAGCTTTCTTGAAGCAGAATTGACTTAACCTAAGAAAAATACAGTCTTCATAAAAGCAGTTTAAATGTTTCTAGAAAAATCCGGAAATAATACTGTTCACCTTGCTGAGGCAAATATGGAGGATAGAGTATCTTTCTCTACCAAGAAAGGTTAATTATATTCTGATCAAATAATAGAAAAAACATAAATCATGCCTGTTAGAGAGGACCAAATATATAACTGGACAATTAGTAAACATAAAAATTACCAAACTAATGAGGTATGGGGGGGGACAAAACTGAACAGAAATGTCATAAAGGTGTTAGGAAGAAGAAGAGAATGAAAGTTATATTTAGGAAGTAGTAAAACTGATAATAAGGATAATATAATACAAAAAAATAAGGTTATCATCATTATACAAATTTAAATGGACTGAATCTCAAGACACAAATGTGGGATTAGAGCAAAAAATACTCTCATATGCAGTTAAAAGAAGTATATCTTAAACAAAGAGACAAATGCAAAATAAAGGTTTAGCCAAAGACACACCAGATTAGTGGCAGCAAAATAAAAGCAGCAGTGATGATGTACTTACCAAAGTAAATTCAAGGTCAAAAGGACTCAACAAGCAAAACAAAGAAAACACATAGTGGCATTGTGAAAAATGGCCAAAGATACATACTTTAGGATCCCCCCACCCACCTGCCAAAAACAGAACTATAAGGAGAAATTTGTTTTAAAATATAACATTTATTCTATCTTTTGATAATATAACAGATGGAGTAGACAAAAAGACAAAAAATCAGAGTAAAGAAATGTTAATCCTCAAACTAGATTGAAAAGTCCTAATGAGTAATCTGTACCTAACCGAGAATATAGTTTCTTCTCTTATATCCATGAAAGTTTTACAAAATTCAATTGAGTAATCTGGCCCACAGAGAAAATCTTGAGTAATGTTTACAAGTTCAGATTCAACAGGCTACATTCTCTGATCACAGTAAAACCATAATTACAAAGAAAGAAAGAAAAGATAACCAAACTACTTTAACCAGTTAGAAACTAAGAAACGTTCCTCAATAGCTAGGATCAAAGTGAGAAATCACTTCTGAAGTTGCACCTTTCACACCAGAGTTTATGAGACACAGCTACATTTAGAAAAAAGTGTAGAGTCTCAAATCCTTTACTATTAAAAAAAAGACTGGGAAACCAAAAAATAACCGTTAGGAATTTGACTCAAGAAGGTAGAAAAAGAACAAAATGAAGCAAACACATAGAAAAATGAAACACAAAACAAAAAAATCAAGGTGGCAGTTAATAAAAGCTTAAGTACATAAAGCTTAAGTATATAGTAAAAGCTTAAGTACATAAATATAAATTTAGGGAGTATAAATAAAACAAAAAGGTAAGCCTTTCTAATAATTGACTATATGGCTCAGCTCCTGGAAAATCTGATGAAGTTTAAAAGAAAAAAATACAATACTAGTAATAAAAAAGGAGATATTGCACCAGATACGTAGTGCATTAGAGAACTAATATACTAGTTATCGTGGAATATGAGATATAAGTCTAGAGCAACATACTTAAACATTTAGGTGAAATATGTGAGTCCCCGGGTAAAAATGTAACAGTGAAAATTAATGAAAATATCCCTAAGGGGCCCGTGAATATAAAAAGAATAGGAAGAGTAGTTCAAGTCCATCATTTGAGACATACCAGTACCCACAGGCAGCACTGCTTGACACACCTCTACTGGCACAGGAGGCCTGGCTGGGGCTGGCAAAGGCAGATGTGGCAGAGGTCCCAGCCCTCTTCCGGCAACCCTATAGGCTTGAAATGGGCAGAGCCAGCTGGAAAGGGCAGACCCAGGGCAGGGTAGTGGGAGGAGGAGGACAGGACAGGATGGGCAGGTTTGTGGGGGAGACAGATAGACCAGGACTGGACTGGCAGGGGCCAAGGCTGACAGAAAAGGCCGGGACCTCGTGGTATGGTAAAGGGTGGAACAAGGTGAGTGGGGGCAGGGACATAATTGCTATGACACCCTGAACTCTCCTCAGTGTCCCAAAGTGGAATCACCAAGGAGGACTATCCCACACTCACCTATTCCCTCCATTGCAACGTTTCCCCAGCACCTCTGGCCTGGGGAATATTAACAATTATACAGAAGTTGGTCAAGGGACACTGATCAGGTGCCAACTACATATTTGATGGACTGGGATGGGGGACTTAGGAGAACAAGAGTCACTGGCATTCCCTTCATAAGATCACATCTCCGTTGACAGAAGAGGATGCACCGAGCACAGTGGGCATCACAGGCACCCCCAAATGTGCACTGTAGCCCACCCCCCAAGTAAAGCTGCACTGTCACCCACCACCACTGGAGGTTCGGAATTGGGTTTGTGGCCAGAGAGAACGGCTTAGGGGCCACCAGAGGATATTAAAATCTCTTGTTCTAAAGTTTTTAAACAAAACTCTGGATGGTGGGAGATGAGGGCAGGGCAGATCTCCTGGCCCAGATTCAGGAAAGAAAGAGATGGAGGATACAGGAACGGACAGAAAGAGGGGGATTTTGAGGACCACCCCACCTCAAGGAGGCGTAGACCGAGACAGGAGACTAAATGGGGAACAGAGAAGCGCAGAGAAACTCTGAGATGCCCTGAGAAAGATGTTAGAGGAACAGGTGTGTGAGGAATTCGTAGAGTGTCTCCCTTGCACAGGGTGTTGAGTACAGGACCTCAGCTGAGCAGAGCTCAGCTGTCTACTCTGGAGCGTAGGTCAGTGGTGAGCGGGTCATGCTGGGTTGTCTGATGAAGCATCAGGGCCAGCAGCCCTGCCCGATTCTTCATGGCTGTGCACACCTTGTGCTCCTGCTCAACCAGCTCTTCCAGCTTGAGCAACTGTGGGGGGCAAGCATGAGAAGGGCCTTCTAGGATTCCATCCCGCTTCTCAGCCCCTAAGGGGCGTACCATGTAACGTACCATGTAACGTACCATGCACACGCGCTCTAGGTCCACCTCGGCACGTCTCAGCTTCTCCCAGCAGTAGTGGTGATTGCACAAGCGTTTGGGGAGGCAACAGAAATTACCGGTGGGCTCAAAGACGTTTTTCACCAGTGGGCAACCGCACACTTCTTCATCCGGTACCTGTGGGGAAGAATGAAAGATGATGAGGTACGTGAAGGGTGGCAAATGGAGGGTGATCAGGCAGGCAGGATGCAAGGAAGAGGGGAATAGAGGGCAGGCAGGCAGGAAGGAGAGCAATGGGGAGTGGTGACCTAGCGGGGGGAAGAGAGGAATTCAGTGATTAGGTAAAGAAGAGGGGGCCAAAGGGGGATGATCAATCATGGAGAATGGAGGAAGAAGTTAAGCAGGGATGTAGGAATGGAGGTGATCAGGCAGGAAGGACGGAAGAACAGAAAGAGATCAAACAGGAAGGAGAGGAAGGATGGAGGGGGGGTCTGACAGGGAGAAGTAGATGAATGAGGGTTGGTAAAGCATGGGGGAGGTGAGGAATAAGGCTGGGAGGGTGAAAGGGATGGGGGCTGATCAAACAGGGAAGAAGAAGGGATTTAGGACATGACAAGCAGTGAGAAGGCGATTGGGGAAGTGAGGCAGGGAGAGTAAGAATGGAAGGAAGTCAGCAAGTGAGAAGAGAGGAATTGAGGGTAACCATGCAGGGAGGGAGGGGGGATTGTGGGGTGGTCAGGCAGGGGCTAGGAAAAGAAGGGAGATGAGCAAGCAAGGAGAAGGGAAGAATGGGGAATGGTTATGCAGTGAGGAGCAGAGGAACGGAGGCTGGTCAGGCAGAGGGAGAGAGAAATGTTGGGGTGCGGGGTCAGGCAAGGAGATTATGAATAAATAAACAGGCAGGGAGAAAAGTAAAACTAGAAAGTGATTGGGCAGTGAGGGGGGGTGTAGGGGAGGTCAGGAAAGGAGGAGGGGATACATAGGGATTGGTCAGGAGGCATGAAGGCAGTCGGGCAGAAGGAAGAAGGAATAGGAGGCAATCAAGCACTGGAGGACGAGAGCAAGGTGGTCAGGTAGGGAGAAGGGGAGGAATGGAGGGCGATGAGGTAGAGAAAGAAAAGTCTCACCTTGGGGTCCTTCGAGTGCTCAGGGCATAACACCTGGAGTCGCTTACAGTACCTCTTACTCCGTGGGTCGTAAACATCACAGAAGAGCCTTGTGGCTCTGGGGAGAGGTGAAAGTGAGGTGCTAAGGGTCAGGAGGAGGCTGGTCCCACCCTGAACCCTGCCCACACTTTGTCCCCAACCCCACCTATACCCTGCCGCTAATCTGCCCGCCTCTGTCTCTGAGCCTACCCACATCCTGCCCTTGATCTTGCCCACCCTGCTCCTGACCTTGTCCACATCGTGCCTTTGACCCTGAGCAGCACTCACACTCACCCCTCAATGCGAGTGGGGTACATGGACGTGAAGGGCGATTTGCGCTCATACTGGGGAAAAAAGAGTACAAATGGGAGGAACTATAGACACACACTGCGTAACCTCCCATGAAAAAGCCCCAAACAACACATTTGCTCCCTGTGGACCCTACGCTCCTGTCTGCTCAGCCGATGTCCCCCCCTCACCAGTGGCTGATGCCCAAATCTTGGCCCCTTTACTTAGGATGGAAGAAAAGCACAAATGGGTAGAGCCATGGATGTGTGTTGTATTCTCTTCTACAACAAATACCCGGCACCAAACCTGCCCCCCTCCTCATGGACCCCACCCAGCCCAAAACACCCTTGCCCCATCTTCCCCCAGCCAATGCTCCAACCTTGGCGAAGCAGCGCTCCATGTGGCGCAGGGCAGCCTGCGTATTGATGGGTTGCCCGCAGGAGACACAGAAGATCTGCAGGTTGACGCTGTTCCTGCCATGCTTGTCACTCTGCATAGGACAGTAGAAGGGCCAGTAAAGCAGTGCAGGGTGGGGACGGCAGGGCAAGATATCAGGCACCTTTCTGCTCCACCCCACCCATTCCCACTCACCTCTTCATCTTTGCACACAGCCTGCTGCTTGCCACGCTGAATGATGGCCTCAAGTTCATGGAAATGGCACTCTAAGTCCTTCAGGCGGGTGTGGGTGTCCTGCTGCTCACGGTGGATGCGCTCGAGCATTTTCTTGCCATGCTCCTCAGCAATGCAAGGGCTCTTCTGCCACTGCTGGATGCGCTTGGGCAGGATCGCATAGATGCGGCTGGAAGGGGAGACAGCAAGAATGGAATGCGTATGTGGGGGCATCAAAATAAGAAGAAATGGATGAGTGGCCGAATGGTGGATGTTTAGGATAATGAATGGTAGATGAGTGAATGTTGGTGAATGCGTGCTTGGATGGTGGATGGTTGGGTGCATGGCTAGACAGCTGGGTGGGTAAGTGACTGTTGAGGGTGAATGAGTGGGTTGGTGGATGGAATGTGGATGGGTGGTTCAGCGGGTCGGTGGATGTAAGGGTGGATGGATAGGTGGGTGAGTGGACGAATGGTGGAGGATGCATAGGTAGCGGGGTAGATGGACTTACAGCTGGCATAGATCATGCCCTACTTTATTCCCTGTTGCTTAACCTCCAGGTGCACTCACGCAGCTGCCAGCTTCATGCCACAGTCGTCCGAGCAGTACTTGGAGCCTGGCCGGGTGGGGTGCACACAGTCAGGCCCCAGGCACTGTCGCAGTGAGGCTGGGTGCTCGGCACCTGACTGCTCTGGGTCTTCTGACTTTTCCATGAGCTTCTGCTGCTTCTCCTTCTGTGAGACAAGAGTGGTCAAAGCAGGGGCAGGGGAATCAGTGTCAGCCCCCTAACCCTGTACTACTACCTTGCATTCTGCCCCCAACCTCTGCCTCCATGCCCCCCATTCCACCATTTCTGTCACCTTCCACTCCACTGTTTTCTTCAAATTCTTCCTTTTCTTCGTATCCATTGCCTGCTTCTGCAGTGCAGAATCTAGGAATGGGAAGTCCTCAGTGTCATTCATCCAGGGCTGTAGGCGAGAAAAATGCTGACAGGTCTCCCCAATTTGTTTCTTAAATGATCTCTGGACACTCCGTGCCGCCTCTCTCTTCATTGCTGAGCCTCCCTGCCTTCAATGTCCTTACCCTTCCACGCAGGGGCCCTGCCATACACTCATCAGGCTTTGGTTGTCAAGAATCTCGTATATAAAAGTCCTGGTATAAGCTTCAGTACTGAGGCAGGTCCTTTTCAGACAACAGCTGGTGTATGGCCTCCTTTCCTGCCGATGGCATTGCCCCCACCTGGTACTTCTGGGACAGCTCAGACTTCTGTAGTTGAGGCAGGTGTGATCGAGTGAGCAGTTGTCAGGGGGACTATGGCAAAGTCTCTGAGAGTATCACAGTTAAGAACTGACGGGCAGACCCTCGCACCAGCTCCATTCCCCCAACCACCCTGTGTCCTAGATTCACCAGAGACCAGGGATTATAAGTAGCGCTCCTGTGCTGATGGAAGGAGGGCTCTGGGTCAGCACTAAGTGGGTGGGGATGGGCTCACCCTGCCCCAACACTCCTGGCCTCACCCTCTGGCCACTGTGGCTGGGGCCCACAGCACCTGCCTGGATGCACTAGGTCTTGCCTGCCTGGGAATGACTGGCACCACCTGGCCCTGCTTGCCCACCTTATCCAGACACACTTGGCTAGTCCATCTGGCTGCATCTTGCCCAGTCGAATTCATAAGGCCCTGCATATCCACCCAGAAAAGCTAGACTCCACCTCCTTACACTTAGAGGGCTCAGCCTGCCTTGTCCACCCTCCAGGACACACCTGCTACCCTGCTTGCCCTACACCATGGTCCCAGACAAGCCTCCTCTGCCCAGCCGGCCCAGCCCCTCAGACATGCTCCGCCCACCTTTCTGTCCCGCCCAGTCTGCCTAGTCTCTCCAGGCTCCACATGCCTGACTCTGCCTTCTTGGACACACTCTGTCTTGCCTTAAGGCTCCCAGCCCTGTGGGTCCCATGCGCTGCCAGGCCCTGCCCGCCTCCCAGACTCTCAGCCTCATATACCCCTCCCCACTTCCTGTACATACTCTGCTCTGCCTTACCTCTCACATGCTGAGCCATGCCAAGCCCTGCCCCTCCCCCACTTGCACGTGCCACGCTGTGCGCTGTCAGCCCTGACTCACTCACCTAGAAGAATTTGACAGTCCTTATTCTGAAAACTACTCCTACCTGAACCCAGTAACGCCTACTAAAATATATAAATATACAAATGTTTTTAAACGTTTGCGTGCATTTGCACACACACGCAAATCATTACTCTCAAAGATTAAAAGAGCAAGCACACACACAAAGAATACACACGTTTTGGTTAAGACAGTTATCAACCAGAGAACACATACTAGTTTCGAGCTACAGATGCAATATTAATAAAAACTCACCCTGGCCTTAGTCTTAAAGGAAGTCTGAACACTTTCCAATGAATAAGCATCACACGGGGCACAGAGAAGTCGCGTTAGAAACAAAAGCCTTAACTTTTGAAAATTGAAAAGGCATTTCTAAACTCTTGGTAAAAAAAATAATAATAACGGAAATTAGAAAATACTTAGAGCTTAACGAAAACAATACATACCCAACTGTGGTCTCAGCTGACAATATAAGAAGACAGAAAATAATGATCTGAGCGCTCAACTCAAATTCGAACAAGTCCCCATACTGCCTCCAAAGCCACCCATTATCAACCCCCAAATCCCCTTCGATGACACCCTCACCCACCCCTCCGTCTTCAAAGCCCTCACAAGATACCTCAGCGCCCGGAAGGCGCTACACGGAGGAGAGCTTCAAGGCAGCTGAGGTAAAAACGGCAGCAAAGCGACTTCCGGTCCGGTATCGACCTTAGCGCCACCCCTTCCCGAGAGTACTGTGTTTGCACTTGCTCCAGACCCTTAATATCCGAGCTGCTGTACAGCCCAAAGTTTGAAACAAATGGTTACAGTGAAACAATAGTAACGTACACGCTGTTCTGTGCGCCATGAAGGATACACTTGTTTCTTTTGACACCAGTGCCTCCCTGTTTCACACATCAGGGTGATCTTCACCGCATTATTGTATGTGGCAGGAAAATTGATCCCTTTACCATTTCCGATTACTTTGAATAATTTCATATTCGTACCATTTTACTATCTGCTATTTCAGTCATGAGGTAGGCAATGAGAAAAACAAAGAAAAACAAGTAAATCAGCTTTTAGAAGTCGAGAAAGTAGAAAAAGATTTATGGAAAGGCAGGAAAATAGAAAGAAAAGTGTAAGAAGGTAGTAATAAGTTCATATTTGAAATTTATACTTTATTACATAATCAGTAATAAAAAATTGTCAATGGGGTAAACTCTCCAGTTAAAGTCAGAGATTGTCATTTTGGATGAAAATTAACAAGTCTAGCCATATGCTGTTTATGCCAAACCTGGCAAATCATAAGGCTACAGAAACGTTTGAAATAAAAGGATGGAAGGAAATTTGCCAGGTACGTGCTAATCAAAATAAAGCAAGGTCAATTATATTAATATCAGACTAAAAATACTAAGACAAAAAGTATTAATTGGGGTTCAAAGGGTCATTCTATAATGATTTGATTCACCATGAACATTTAAAAATTCCAATCTTATATAATACATGATTAAAATGATGTAAAATGAAAATAAAGAAAAATATATTAGTAAAAGTAAAACAAAAGTAAAATAGAAAAAAACATTATCATTGTGAAAGATTACAATCACACTGCTCACTTTTCAGGACTCAGCTTTGGCATCACCGTCTGGGAAGCTCTCTCTGCTTCCTTTCCATCTGGATGACCAGCCTCTCTTCTGAATGAATTTGTGGACATAATTATATAGCAAGAATGTTTCTTTTATTTTAATCTTGAAATTAAGAAGTAAATGGAGGCATTGTCTGAACCCCTCACACCTGTTTTGTCACACCCATCTTCCTCAACTAGAAATGAAGGCAGGGACAATGTTGGTCTTGCTCACTACTGGTTGTGCAGTGCCCACCTTACACATGACACACAAGAGTGTCCAGTAGCTACTGATGATCAGGTGCCTTGCCTGGTGTTGTTGCAAAGTGGCAAATTACTGCAATTTATCTGGCTGCATATTATTCCTTGAAGATAAGAGCAAATAAATGCTGTAATTTACACTAGAGTTGCATCTAACTAATCATCATGTAGAAAAGCAAAGTTCAAAAATGTTAAGAAGTTGCTGTTAAGAAGCTATTGTCCTGGTTCGAGCCTAGCCTCTAAAGACAGTATCCTGTAATGGAATAACTGAGGACATGGAAAGGAGACGTGACCCATGAGCCCCCCCCCCCAGCAAACTGGGGGCTGGCGAATAAGCCAGAACTGCAAACAGTCCTGATTGCTTTGAGCCCCCCCTCCCCGGCAAACTGGGGGCATGCGAATAAGCCAGAGCTGTGAACAGTCCTGAATGCTTTGAGCCCCCCGCCCCCCCCGGCAAACCGGGAGCCTGCGAAGAAGCATTGAGTGCTTTGGGCACTGATCCACGAGATGTCCTCAGTATAATCAGAGTGGTGGGAACGCAAGGAAATGTCCTTGTGCTACTTCAGTATAATCAAAATAATGGTGGGAACTTTGTGCTGCTTTTGCGCTCAAGGACGAAGCACGGCATGTTTTCAAGAAAGCCAATTATTGCTTGTATAATTAATAAAAACATAGGTTGCTGCTTTGGCATTTCTGAAATGTTAAGAAAACAAGTCTTAAAATGTAAACGTAGATAATGCTTTAATAAAAGCTACCACAGCAGGACAGACGGGGCTGTATTGCCTGAGCGAGCGGCAGCCCTCTACTGCTGTGCTTCGGCACAATTCATCTCGTGTGATGAGCTTACTTTCGGCCCTGTCATAAGATAAACTACAACAGTATCCCCTGCTAAATCTTCACAGTTTTTATCAAATCCAGTTTAGGGATTGGGGCAAGAGGTGAGAAATTCGAGCTGAACTAAGAAGTAGTCTGCGAGCTCTAAAGAAAGCATTACTACCTCTCTATGGCTGTGAATGTTTATAAGCACCACTTGTTTTGTCCCAGCTAAACTTTTAACTTCCCTTTGAGTTATTTTTCATCACCGTGGCTCATTCAAAGAATCTCGGACAGCGTTTTGCTCTTCACCTCTGACTTCAGACCTACCTCTCCAATATCTCCTGTCTCTTTACTGCTGATTTCTTTCATTCCCAGTTCCAAAGCCCTAGTTCAGGTTTCCTGTATTTTACATTATAATGAACTCCCACCTCTGACATGTGGCTGGCTAATCCATTTTGCCTCCAGGGTTGTCTTCCCAAAGGGCCACAGATGAAAAAATTATGTCACCATTCTCCTTGGGAATCTTCCCTGGATTCCCAGGGTATTCAGAATCAGTTCTCCACTCTGTGGTGTGCCCATCAAAGTTCTCTATGACAGGGCCCCACTTTCCTGTGATAGACAAATCCTCTTCCCAGGCCCTCCAGGTGTCAAACACTCAGGACATCCTGGATAGTCACTCTCTTGTCAATGCAGCATGGGCTTCCACATTCCAGGCCTTTGCTCAGGCTTGTCCTTCTCTTTTGCTTAGTCCTGCTCACCCTTCAAGACTCAGCTTTGGCATCACCATCTGGGAAGTTCCCTCTACTTCCTTTCCAACCAAGTGACCTGCTTCTCTTCTGAATGCACTTGTGGAAATAGTTATAATAGTGAGTGGTGTTCCCGCAGAGACTGCGGGAGGCGGAGGGGGGAGCTTCGAAGCTGCGGAGGACTGCACAGCAACGGGTGCGGAGGGCAAAGCGGGGAGATTCCCGCACAGAGGATCGGTGCCGACCGGCACTCACCAGCCCGAGAGGCTTGTCTGCTCACCCGCTGGGGCGGGTGGGGCTGCGAGCTGAGGCCGGAGCGCAGGGAGAGGACTGGGGTTGGCGGCTTGAACATAGCCTGAAGGGGTTAGTGCACCACAGCTAGCCGGGAGGGAGTCCGGGGAAAAGCCTGCACCTGCCGAAGAGGCAGGAGACTTTTCCTTCCCTCTTTGTTTCCTGGGGCGTGAGGAGAGGGGTTTAAGAACGCTGCTTAAAGGAACTCCAGAGACGGGCGCGAGCCGCGGCTAAAAGCGCGAACCCCAGAGACGGGCGCGAGCCGCAGCTGAAAGCGCGGACCCCAGAGACGGGCGCGAGCCGCGGCTGAAAGCGCGGAATCCAGAGACGGGCGCGAGCCGCGGCTGAAAGCGCGGAATCCAGAGACGGGCGCGAGCCGCGGCTGAAAGCGCGGAATCCAGAGACGGGCGCGAGCCGCGGCTGAAAGCGCGGAATCCAGAGACGGGCGCGAGCCGCGGCTGAAAGCGCGGAATCCAGAGACGGGCGCAAGCCGCGGCTAAAAGCGCGGACCCCAGAGGCGGGCGGGAGACGTTAAGGCTGCTGCTGCCGCCACCGAGGGGCCTGTGTGCGAGCACAGGTCACTCTCCACACCCCTCTTCCGCGGAGCCTGTGCAGCCCGCCACTGCCAGGTTCCCGGGATCCAGGGACAACTTCCCCGGGACAGCGCACAGCGCGCCTCAGGCTGGTGCAAAGTCACGCCGGCCTTTGCCACCGCAGGCCCGCCCCGCACTCTGTGCCCCTCCGTCCCCGCCGGCCTGAGTGCGCCAGAGCCCCCAATCAGCGGCTCTTTTAACCCCATCCTGTCTGAGCAAAAAACAGACGCCCTCCAGCGATCTACACGCAGTGGCAGGGCCAAATCCAAAGCTTAGCCCTGGGAGCTGTGAGAACAAAGAAGAGAGGGAAATCTCTCCCAGCAGCCTCAGAAGCAGCAGATTAAAGCTCCACAATCAACTTGATATACCCTGCATCTATGGAATACCTGAATAGACAACCAATCATCCCAAATTAAGGAAGTGGACTTTAGGAGGAAGATCTATGATTTTTTCCCCTTTCCTCTTTTTGTGAATGTGTATGTGTATGCTTCTGTGTGAGATCTTGTCTGTATAGTCTTGCTTCCACCATTTGTCCTAGGGTTCTATCCGTCCATGTTTTTTTTTTAATTTTTTTTTCTTAATAATTAATTTTAATAACAATATTATACTTTACCTTCGTTCTTTCTTTCTTTCTTTCTTTCCGTCCTTTCTTCCCTCCTTTAGACAACGAATCATCCCAAATTGAGGAGGTGGTCTCTGACAGCAAGATTTAGGATTTTTCCCCATTTACCTCTTTTAGTGAGGGTGTATGTGTATGCTTCTGTGTAAGATTTTGTCTGTATAGCTTTGCTGCCAACATTTGTCCTAAGGTTCTTTCCGTCCCTTTTTTTTTCTAAATAATAATTTTTTAATTCAATAACTTTATTATACTTTATTTTATTTTTACTGTATCTTCTTTCTGTCTTTTTTCCTTCTTTCCCTCCTTCCTTCCTTCCTCCCTCCCTCCCTCCCTCCTTTCTTTCCTTCTTGCCTTCTTTCCTTCTTTGCTTCTTTCTTTCTTTCTTCCTTCCTTCCTACCCTCCTTTCCTTCTTTCTTTCCTCATACTTCTACTAATTCCCTCTACTTTTTCTCCCTTTTATCCTGAGCCGTGTGGATGAAAAGCTTTTGGTGCTCCAGCCAGGAGGCAGGGCTCTGCCTCTGAGGTAGGAGAGCCAACTTCAGGACACTGATCAACAAGAGACCTCCCAGCTCCACATAATATCAAACGGCGAAAATCTCCCAGAGACCTCCATCTTAACACCAGCACCCAGCTTCACTCAACGACCAGCAAGCCACAGTGCTGGAAAACCTATGCCAAACAACTAGCAAAACAGGAACACAACCTCACCCATTAGCAGAGAGGCTGCCTAAAATCATAATAAGGCCACAGACACCCCCAAACACACCACCAGACGTGAACCTGCCCACTAGAGAGACAAGATCCAGCCTCATCCACCACAACACAGGCACTAGTCCCCTCCACCAGGAAGCCTACACAACCCACTGAACCAACCTTAGCCACTGGAGACAGACATCAAAAACAGGAGGAACTACGAACCTGCAGCCTGCAAAAAGGAGACCCCAAACACAGTAAGATAAGCAAAATGAGAAGACAGAAAAACACACAGCAGATAAAGGAGCAAGATAAAAATGCACCAGACCTAACAAATGAAGAGGAAATAGGCAGTCTACCTGAAAGAGAATTCAGAATAATGATAGTAAGGTTGATCCGAAATCTTGGAGATAGAATGGACAATAGATTGGACAAAATGCAAGAATCAGTTAACAAGGACCTAGAAGAACTAAAGATGAAACAAGCAACGATGAACAACACAATAAATGAAATTAAAAGTACTCTAGATGGGATCAATAGCAGAATAACTGAGGCAGAAGAACGGATAAGTGACCTGGAAGATAAAATAGTGGAAATAACTACTGCAGAGCAGAATAAAGAAAAAAGAATGAAAAGAACTGAGGACAGTCTCAGAGACCTCTGGGACAACATTAAACGCACCAACATTCGAATTATAGGGGTTCCAGAAGAAGAAGAGAAAAAGAAAGGGACTGAGAAAATATTTGAAGAGATTATAGTTGAAAACTTCCCTAACATGGGAAAGGAAATAGTTAATCAAGTCCAGGAAGCACAGAGAGTCCCATACAGGATAAATACAAGGAGAAATACGCCAAGACACATATTAATCAAACTGTCAAAAATTAAATACAAAGAAAGCATATTAAAAGCAGCAAGGGAAAAACAACAAATAACACATAAGGGAATCCCCATAAGGTTAACAGCTGATCTCTCAGCAGAAACCCTACAAGCCAGAAGGGAGTGGCAGGACATACTGAAAGTGATGAAGGAGAAAAACATGCAGCCAAGACTACTCTACCCAGCAAGGATCTCATTCAGATTTGATGGAGAAATTAAATCCTTTACAGACAAGCAAAAGCTGAGAGAGTTCAGCACCACCAAACCAGCTTTACAACAAATGCTAAAGGATCTTTTTTAGGCAAGAAACACAAGAGAAGGAAAAGACCTATAATAACGAACCCAAAACAATTTAGAAAATGGGAATAGGAACATACATATCGATAATTACCTTAAATGTAAATGGACTAAATGCTCCCACCAAAAGACACAGATTAGCTGAATGGATACAAAAACAAGACCCTTATATATGCTGTCTACAAGAGACCCACTTCAGACCTAGAGACACATACAGACTGAAAGTAAGGGGATGGAAAAAGATATTCCATGCAAATGGAAACCAAAAGAAAGCTGGAGTAGCAATTCTCATATCAGACAAAATAGACTTTAAAATAAGGACTATTAAAAGAGACAAAGAAGGACACTACATAATGATCAAGGGATCGATCCAAGAAGAAGATATAACAATTGTAAATATTTATGCACCCAACATAAGAGCACCTCAATACATAAGGCAAATACTAACAGCCATAAAAGGGGAAATCGACAGTAACACATTCATAGTAGGGGACTTAAACACCCCACTTTCACCCATGGACAGATCATCCAAAATGAAAATAAATAAGGAAACACAAGCTTTAAATGATACATTAAACAAGATGGACTTAATTGATATTTATAGGACACTCCATCCAAAAACAACAGAATACACATTTTTCTCAAGTGCTCATGGAACATTCTCCAGGATAGATCATATCTTAGGTCACAAATCAAGCCTTGGTAAATTTAAGAAAATTGAAATTGTATCAAGTATCTTTTCTGACCACAACGCTATGAGACTAGATATCAATTACAGGAAAAGATCTGTAAAAAATACAAACACATGGAGGCTAAACAATACACTACTTAATAATGAAGATATCACTGAAGAAATCAAAGAGGAAATCAAAAAATACCTAGAAACAAATGACAATGGAGACACAACGACCCAAAACCTGTGGGATGCAGCAAAAGCAGTTCTAAGGGGGAATTTTATAGCAATACAAGCCCACCTTAAGAAGCAGGAAACATCTCGAATAAACAACCTAACCTTGCACCTCAAGCAATTAGAGAAAGAAGAACAAAAAAACCCCAAAGCTAGCAGAAGGAAAGAAATCATAAAAATCAGATCAGAAATAAATGAAAAAGAAATGAAGGAAACAATAGCAAAGATCAATAAAACTAAAAGCTGGTTCTTTGAGAAGATAAACAAAATAGATAAACCACTAGCCAGACTCAT
The DNA here is from genome assembly GCF_964270905.1 of Leucopleurus acutus. Classification (NCBI taxonomy): domain Eukaryota; kingdom Metazoa; phylum Chordata; class Mammalia; order Artiodactyla; family Delphinidae; genus Leucopleurus; species Leucopleurus acutus. The sequence continues at coordinate 41,790,294 of NC_139148.1, read as the reverse complement.
CAAGAAAAAAAGGGAGAAGACTCAAATCAATAGAATTAGAAATGAAAAAGGAGAGGTAACAACTGACACAGAGATAAAAGAGATCATGAGAGATTACTACAAGCAACTCTATGCCAATAAAATGGACAATCTGGAAGAAATGGACAAATTCTTAGAAATGCACAACCTGCCAAGACTGAATCAGGAAGAAATAGAAAATATGAACAGACCAATCACAAGCACTGAAATTGAAACTGTGATTAAAAACCTTCCAACAAAGAAAAGCCCAGGACCAGATGGCTTTACAGGCGAATTCTATCAAACATTTAGAGAAGAGCTAACACCTATCCTTCTCAAACTCTTCCAAAATATAGCAGAGGGAGGACCACTCCCAAATTCCTTCTACGAGGCCACCATCACCTTGATAACAAAACCAGACAAGGATGTCACAAAGAAAGAAAACTACAGGCCAATATCACTGATGAACATAGATGCAAAAATCCTCAACAAAATACTAGCAAACAGAATCCAACAGCACATTAAAAAGATCATACACCATGATCAAGTGGGGTTTATTCCAGGAATGCAAGGATTCTTCAATATACGCAAATCTATCAATGTGATAAACCATATTAACAAATTGAAGGAGAAAAACCATATGATCATCTCAATAGATGCAGAGAAAGCTTTTGACAAAATTCAACACCCATTTATGATAAAAACCCTGCAGAAAGTAGGCATAGAGGGAACTTTCCTCAACATAATAAAGGCCATATATGACAAGCCCACAGCAAACATCATCCTCAATGGTGAAAAACTGAAAGCATTTCCACTAAGATCAGGAACAAGACAAGGTTGCCCACTCTCACCACTATTATTCAACATTGTTTTGGAAGTTTTAGTCACAGCAATCAGAGAAGAAAAGGAAATAAAAGAAATCCAAATCAGAAAAGAAGAAGTAAAGCTGTCACTGTTTGCAGATGACATGATCCTATACATAGAGAACCCTAAAGATGCTACCAGAAAACTACTAGAGCTAATCAATGAAGTTGGTAAAGTGGCAGGATACAAAATTAATGCACAGAAATCTCTGGCATTCCTATATACTAATGATGAAAAATCTGAAAGTGAAATCAAGAAAACACTCCCATTTACCATTGCAACAAAAAGAATAAAATATCTAGGAATAAACCTACCTAAGGAGACAAAAGACCTGTATGCAGAAAATTATAAGACACTGATGAAAGAAATTAAAGATGATACAAATAGATGGAGAGATATACCATGTTCTTGGATTGGAAGAATCAACATTGTGAAAATGACTCTACTACCGAAAGCAATCTATAGATTCAATGCAATCCCTATCAAACTACCACTGGCATTTTTCACAGAACTAGAACAAAAAATTTCACAATTTGTATGGAAACACAAAAGACCCCGAATAGCCAAAGCAATCTTGAGAACGAAAGAAGGAACTGGAGGAATCAGGCTCCCTGACTTCAGACTATACTACAAAGCTACAGTTATCAAGACGGTATGCTACTGGCACAAAAACAGAAAGATAGATCAATGGAACAGGATAGAAAGCCCAGAGATAAACCCATGCACATATGGACACCTTATCTTTAATAAAGGTGGCAGTAATGTACAATGGAGAAAGGACAGCCTCTTCAATAAGTGGTGCTGGGAAAACTGGACAGGTACATGTAAAAGTATGAGATTAGATCACTCCCTAACACCATACACAAAAATAAGCTCAAAATGGATTAAAGACCTAAATGTAAGGCCAGAAACTATTAAACTCTTAGAGGAAAACATAGGCAGAACACTCTATGACATAAATCACAGCAAGATCCTTTCTGACCCACCTCCTAGAGTAATGGAAATAAAAACAAAAATAAACAAATGGGACCTAATGAAACTTCAAAGCTTTTGCACAGCAAAGGAAACCATAAACAGGACCAAAAGACAACCCTCAGAATGGGAGAAAATATTTGCAAATGAAGCAACTGACAAAGGATTAATCTCCAAAATTTACAAGCAGCTCATGCAGCTCAATAACAAGAAAACAAACAACCCAATCCAAAAATGGGCAGAAGACCTAAATAGACATTTCTCCAAAGAAGATATACAGACTGCCAACAAACACATGAAAGAATGCTCAACATCATTAATCATTAGAGAAATGCAAATCAAAACTACAATGAGATATCATCTCACACCAGTCAGAATGGCCATCATCAAAAGATCTAGAAACAATAAATGCTGGAGAGGGTGTGGAGAAAAGGGAACACTCTTGCACTGCTGGTGGGAATGTGAATTGGTTCAGCCACTATGGAGAACAGTATGGAGGTTCCTTAAAAAACTACAAATAGAACTACCATATGACCCAGCAATCCCACTACTGGGCATATACCCTGAGAAAACCAAAATTCAAAAAGAGTCATGTACCAAAATGTTCATTGCAGCTCTATTTACAATAGCCCGGAGATGGAAACAACCTAAGTGCCCGTCATCGGATGAATGGATAAAGAAGATGTGGCACATATATACAATGGAATATTACTCAGCCATAAAAAGAAACGAAATTGAGCTATTTGTAATGAGGTGGATAGACCTAGAGTCTGTCATACAGAGTGAAGTAAGTCAGAAAGAAAAAGACAAATACCGTATGCTAACACATATATATGGAATTTAAGAAAAAAAATGTCATGAAGAACCTAGGGGTAAAGCAGGAATAAAGACGCAGACCTCCTAGAGAACGGACTTGAGGTTATGGGGAGGGGGAAGGGTGAGCTTTGACAGGGCGAGAGAGAGTCATGGGCATATACACACTAACAAACATAGTAAGGTAGATAGCTAGTGGGAAGCAGCCGCATGGCACAGGGATATTGGCTCGGTGCTTTGTGACAGCCTGGAGGGGTGGGATAGGGAGGGTGGGAGGGAGGGAGACGCAACAGGGAAGACATATGGGAACATATGTTTATGTATGACTGATTCACTTTGTTATAAAGCAGAAACTAACACACCATTGTAAAGCAATTATACCCCAATAAAGATGTTAAAAAAAAAAAAAAACAAAAAAAACAAAAAAAAAACAAAACATAGAATTACCATATGGCCCAGCAATCCCACTACTGAGCATATACCCAGAGAAAACCATAATTCAAAAAGACACATGCACCCAAATGTTCATTGCAGCACTATTTACAATAGCCAGGGCATGGAAGCAACCTAAATGCCCATCGACAATCAAATGGGTAAAGAAGATGTGGCACATATATACAATGGAATATTACTCAGCCATAAAAAGGAACAAAATTGGGTAATTTGTAGAGACGTGGATGGATCTAGAGACTGTCATACAGAGTGAAGTAAGGCAGAAAGAGAAAAACAAATATCGTATATTAATGTATATATGTGGAATCTAGAAAAATGGTACTGGTGAACCGGTTTGCAAGGCAGAAATAGAGACACAGATGTAGAGAACAAACGTATAGACACCAAGGGAGGAAAGTGGGGTGCGGGCGGTGGTGGGATGAATTGGGAGATTGGGATTGACATATATAAACTAATATGTATAAAATAGATAACTAATAAGAACCTCCTGTATAAAAAATAAGAATAATATAAAATATTAAAAAAATAAAAGCAATGGGATGAAATTAGAGATCAATAACAGAAAGAAAACGGGAAATTTCAGAAATCTGTGGAAGCTAAACAACACACTTTTAAGCATCCAATGGATCAATAAAGAAATCACAAGGGAAATTAGGAAATACTTAGCGACAAATGAAAAAGAAAACATAACATACAAAAGCTTATGGAGGACTTCCCTAGTGGTGCAGTGGTTAAGAATCTGCCTGCCAATGCAGGGGACATGGGTTCAATCCCTGGTCCAGGACCATCCCGCATGCCATGGACCAACTAATCCCATGCACCACAACTACTGAGTCTGCGCTCTAGAGCCCATGAGCCACAAATACTGAGCCCACGCACCACAACTACTGAAGCCCATGCACCCTAGAGCCCGCATACCACAACTACTGAGCCCGCGTGCTACAACTACTGAAGCCTGGTGCCTGGAGCCCCTGCCCTGCAACAAGAGAAGCCACCACAATGAGAAGCCTGTGCACTGCAACAAAGAGTAGCCCTTGCTTGCCACAACTAGAGAAAGCCTGTGCACAGCAACGAAGACCCAACACAGCCCAAAAATAAGTAAAATTAAGAAAAAGAAAAGCTTATGTGACACTGTGAAAGCAATGCTAAGGGATAATTATAGCTATAAACACATTAAAAAACAAGAAAGATCTCAAGTCAACATCTAACTTTACAACTTAAGGAACCTGTAAAAGAGGAAAAAATTAAATCCAAAGCTAGCAGAAGGAAAGAAATAATAAAGATTAGAGATAAAATGAAATAGAGAATAGAAAAGTGATAGAAAAGCAACAAAACCCAAAGCTGATTCTTGAAAAGATCAACAAAATGGATAAACATTTAGCTAGATGGACTAAGAAAGAAACAGAGAATTCAAATTATTAAAATCAAAAATGAAAGTGTACATTACTACTGATTCTACAGAAATAAAAAGAATTAAAAGAGAGTACTCTGAGCAATTGTATGCCAACAAATTGGATAACCTAAATGAAATGGACAAATTCCTAGAAAAACAAAGCCTACCAAGACTAAACCATGAAGAAATAGAAAATCTGAAGAGACCAATAATTAGTAAAAAGATTGAATCGGTAATCAAAAATCTCCCAAGAAAGGAAATCTCTGGGCCTAATAGCTTTCCCAATGAATTCTACCAAACATTTAAAGAAAAACTAACATCATTCCTTCTCAAGCTTTTCAAAAAAAAATTGAAGAGTAGGGAATGTTCCCTAATTCATTCTATGAGGCCAGCCTTATGCTGATCCCAAAGCCAGACAGACACTACAAGAAAAAAAAATCCATCACAGACCAAAATCCCTTATGAACATTGATGCAAAAATAGTCAACAAACCAAATTAACAGCATATTAGGATTATACAACATGATCAAGTGGGATTTATTTCTGGAATGCATGGTTGGCTCAACATGAAAACTGAACAATGTAATACACCAACTTAACAAAATGAAAGGTCGAAAAGCCAAATGGTCATTTCAATTGATGGAGAAAAAGCATTTGACAAAATTCAACACTCTTTCATGATTAAAAAAAAATCAACAACTAGGAATTGAAAGAAACTACCTCAACATAGTAAGATTGATGTATGAAAAACCCACAGAAAATACCATACTCAGTGGTAAAAGACTGAAAACTTCCTCTAAGATCAGACACAAGGCAAGGATGCCCACCTTTGCTACTTCTATTCAACATAATCGTGGAAGTCCTGACCAGAGCAATTAGGCAAGAAAAAGAAATAAAAGGCATATAAATTGGAAAAGAAGAAGTAAAATGATCTCTGTTCACAGATAATATGCTCTTATATGTAGAAAACCCTACATTCCATAGAGACGCCCCCCCAAAAAAACCCTGTTAGAACTAATATACAAATTCAGCAAAGTAGCAAGACATAAGGTCAGCACACAAAAATCAGTTGCATTTGTATGCACTAACAATGGACAACCCAAAAGGGAAATTTAAAAACCAATTGCATTTATATCAAAAGGAATAAAAATATTTAGGAATTAACTTAACCAAGGAAGTTAAAAGACTTGTACAATGAAAACTACAAAACATTTCTGAAAGAAAATAAAGACAGAAATAAATGGAAAAATAACCCATGTTCATAGATTAGAAAACATAGTTAAGATGTCAAAACTGATCTAGATTCAATGCAATCCTTATCAAAATCCCAATTTTTTTTCACACAAAAAAATCCTAAAATTCATATAGAATCTCAAGGGACCTTGAATAGCCAAAACAATCTTGAAAAAGAAGAACAAAACTGGACGACTCACATTTCCTGATTTCAGTCTTACTACAAAGGTACAGTAATCAAAACAATATGGTACTGGCATAAAAACAAACATATAAGCCAATGGAATAGAACAGAATCCAGAAATAAACCCTTGTATATATGATCAAATGATTTTTGAGAAGGCTATCAAGACCATTCAGTGGGGGAAAAACAGCCATTTCAACAAATGGTGCTGGGAAAACTGAATATCCACATGGGAAAGAATGAAGTTGGATCCTTACCTAACACCATATTAAAAAAAAAACTCAAAATGGATCCATGACCTAAATGTAAGATCTAAAACTCTAAGAACATAGGGCAAACACTTCACAACATTAGATTCAGCAATGGTTTCTTGGGTATGACACCAAAAGCATAGGCAACAACAACAACCAAAAAAATTTGACAAATTGAACTTCATGAAAATTTAAAATTTTTGTGCATCAGAAGACACTATCAGGGCTTCCTTGGTGGTGCAGTGGTTAAGCATCCACCTCCCAAAGCAGGGGACATGGGTTCAAGCCCTGGTCCAGGAAGATCCCACATGCCATGGAGCAACTAAGCCCGTGTGCCACAACTACTGAGCCTGCGCTCTAGAGCCTGCAAGCCACAACTACTGAGCCCACGTGCCACAATTACTGAAGCCCGCACCTAGAGCCCAGGCTCTGCAACAAGAGAAGCCACCACAATGAGAAGCCTGTGCACCGCAACAAAGAGTAGCCCCGGCTTGCCACAACTAGAGAAAGCCCACGCACAGCAACGAAGACCCAATACAGCCAAAAATAAATTAATTAATTTTTAAAAAGACACTATCAATAGAGTAAAAAAGGCAACACACAAAGGGGTGAAAATAATTGCAAATTTTATATCTGATAAGGGATTAATATCCAGAATATATAGAGAACTCCTAAAACTCAACAACAAAACAACCCAATTAAAAAGTGGGCATGGGACTTCCCTGGCAGTCCAGTGGTTAAGACTTTGTGCTTCCAATGCAGGGGTCACAGGTTCAATCCCTGGTCAGGGAACTAAGATCCCGTAAGCTGCACAGTGCGGCCAAAAAAAAAAAAAGTGGACAGAGGACCTGAATAGACATTTTCCAAGGAAGACACACAGATGGACAACAGGCACATGAAAATACACTCAACATCACTAATTGTTAGAGAAATACAAATCCAAACTACATGTAATACCGCTTCACACTCATTAGCAGAGCTACTATCAAAAAACAGAAAATAACTAGTGTTGGCAAGGATGTGGAAAAATTGGAACCCTTGTGCACTGTTAGTGGGAATGTAAAATGTACAGTCACTATGGAAAAAAGTGTTAACAGTTTCTCAAAAAATTAACAGTAGAACTACCATATGATCCAGCAATTCCACTTCTGGATATATATTCAAAAGAATTGAAAGCAGGGTCTTAAAGAGATATTTGTCCTCCCATGTTTATAGCAGCTCTTAGAAAGAGCAATAACTCCGTTCTGCTCCTACCGGTACCAGGAAAGTGGTCTTTTCAAGTCTGCCACTGAACTGGGGAGTTGGGGGTGGGAGTAGGGAAAGTTAAAATGCCACAGAACTTGCTGTTCGTACTGAGATTCAGTATATGTTCTTGACTAAATGCTTCCCAGGTAACTGAAAAACTTTGGTTAATTTCCAGAGTTGTGAAAAAGTTGATTTTGACAATATTGTGCCAGTTTTTTCATTGCTTTTATGGAAGGGTGAAATTCCAGGGGTCCTTACTCCTCCATCTTTGCTAATAGTGCTCCCTTTTATCCTTTTTTACATCTTTAGGACCTGCAGTGATTTCACCTCTGTCATTCTTAATCTTAGTGACTAGTGTCTTCTCTCTTTTTTTCCTGATCATTCTGGTTAGAGGTTTCACAATTTTATTGATCTTCTCAAAGAACTAGCTTCTGGTTTCATTGATTTCCTCTATTGATTTTCTGGTATCTATTTCATTGATTTCTGCTCTGATCTTTATTATTTCCCTTCTTCTAATTACTTTAGATTTAATTTGCTCGTACAGCTTTTGTTTCTTAAGAAGGAAGCTGAGAATACTGCTTTAAGAGCATTCTTAATTTCTAATATAAATGCTTAGTGCTATAAATGTACCTCTAAATATTTCTTTAGCTGAATCCCCCAATTTTTATATGCTGTGTTTTCATTTTCATTTAGGTCAAAATATCTTATAATTTCAAGTTTTATTTCTTCTTTCATCTACAGATTATTTAGAAGTATGTAATTTAGTTTCAAAACATTTGGGGATGTTCCAGGGATCTTTCTGGTTTTGATGTCTGATTTAATTCAGTTCTGGTCCCAGGCCATACTTTGTATGATATGAATACTTTTAAATGTATTTGATTGGTTCCATGACCCTGAATATGGTCTATCTTGGTAAATGGGTTACATGTGCTCTTGTAAAGGAAGTGTAGTCTGCCGATGTGCTCTATAAATGTCAATGAGGGCAAGTTGGTTGATAGTGTTATCCAAGTCTTCTATATCCTTACTTCTTCTCTTCTGTTTACTTATTCTAGTGATTATTGAGAGAAGGGTGTTGAAATATTGGACTGTAATTGTGGATTGATTTATTTCTCCTTGCAGTTCTATCAGGTTTTTCTTGACATTTTTTGAAGCTCTGTTATTAGGTCCCTAAACATTCAGGATTGTTATGTCCTTTTGACGAATTAACCCCTTTATTACTACAGAATGAACCTGTCGAGAGAAAAACTGTGACTCTGAGAGTACTTAAAGATTTTACTCAACGGATGTGCATCAGTTAGAAACTTAAGAACGATAAACTTCCCAAGCTGAGGCAGGATTAATTTATATAGGGCAAGAAGGGCATATGACTGTGGTCTGTCCCAGGCTGCAATTTTTCTTATCTGTAACTGCTGAAAATTTGTGGTTCGAACTGTTGAGAGAGTGTTCCAGTTTTCCATGCCTTCTTCTCAGGATCAGAGGTGCAATCTCATGCCTGCAGCTTTCAGAACAGTTTTTTTGAAACCTGTTTCTGTCATTCTTAAAGTTTTTCAAAGTTCAGGAGAAGAGGAGATTGAAAAAAGGAGGAGGGAAGAGAGAAGGGGAGATCAAGATGGCAGAGGAAGAGGATGCAGAGCTCACCTATACCCACAAACACATGAAAAATACATCAACGTGTGGAACAATTCTCACTGAAAACAAACTGGAGACTGGCAAAATGGCTGTAAAAATGATCCACACAGAATCAGCTAGGAAGGGAAGAGAAGCAATCAGGTCAAGACCTGCACCCCTGAGAGGGGGCACAGAAGATGAAGGGGACTGCACAGGCTCAGAGGTCCTCCCTGGGGAGTGAGAAGTTCAAGCCACATATTGAGCACCCAGCCTTGGGGTCTGACACGGGGAAGACAAGAAACTGGAGCTGGTTTGAAAACCAGTGAGACTAATAGGAGGGCTGTAAGAAACCTACACACCACTCATGAAGAGCATGCACATGCTTGCTTACGCCCCAGAACAAGGGTGGGGAAGCATATTGAAACTACCCAGGACTCTGGCTGGTTTCCCATGACCAACCCAGCATGTGACCCAGCCTGAGCTAAGCATCTGCTCTGGCTCCACTTGCTCCATGGTGCAGCTCTGCATTAGGGTGAGGGCTACCATGGCAGAGGGGAGTGCGCAGTTGTGAGGGACCGAGCTGGCTCAGACCCAGCATGGCATCTAAACAAGGTGAAGGCAGCCATTGCTGGCACTTGCAGGAATGGTCCAGAACAGTGACTGGTGCTGGTACTGCTAAAGCCTGTGCCCTGACCCACACCAAGCACCTGCTCCAGCTCCTCTTCCTCCAGTACTGCTCCCCTTTGGGACAAGGGTGCCCGTGCTGGGAGACGGGAGAGCACACACTTAGAGGGAATGGAGCCAGCTCAGACCAGACTCTTAGGACTTATGCTCCAGCAACTTAGGACCCACCCCCACCCGTACCCCCACCCCCACCCCCAACAGGGTGGTGTTGGCCACTGAGCAGAGGAGAAGCCCTAGACCACATCTGGCCCTGGCTCTAGCCCCTCCATTTCCAGCCCCACCTTCTACCAATGTGATAGCTACCAGCACACTCTGGGGGAAGATGTGATTCATGCTCACTTCAGATCCAGCTCTCCCATCAAAGCCACTGGGCACCTGAAGAGAGTATTGTGATGCTCCCACACAAGGACCTTCCTTCAAGATTGGTATAGGTAACTATTTCACCTAATTTCATAGAGACAGAGGAAGTTAAGCAAAATGAGAAGGCAGAGGGATTTTTTCAGATGAAAGAACAAGAGAAAACCCCTGAAAAAACAACTAATGAAACAGAAATTATTTATTATTATTAAAGAGTTCAAAGCATTAGCAATAAAATGCTAACTGAATTAAGGAAACAGATATATGAACACAGTGAGAATTTTAACAAGGAACAAGAAAATATTAAAAAGAAACAGGCAGAACTGAAGAATAAAATAACTGAAATGACAAATACACTAGGAGGAATTAACAGCAGACTAGGTGATACAGAAGAACACATAACTGATCTGGAAGATAGAAAAATGGAAACCACCCAATTAGAACAGCAGACAGAAAGACAAATGAAAAAGAAAACGAAAGCAACATACGAGATCTACGGCATAATATAAAACATGCCAACATCCGCATTATAGGGCTTCCAGAAGGAGAAAAGAGAGGAAAGGGAATTGAAATGTATTTGAAGAAATTATGGTTGAAAACTTCTGAAACCTAAAGAAAGAAACAGATATCCAGGTACAGGAAGCACAGAGGGTCCCAAGCAAGATGAACCCATACAGACTCACACCAAGATGTATCATAATTAAAATGGAAAAAGTTAAAGATAAAGAGAGGACTCTAAAGGCGGCAAAGAAACATGGAGTCAGTTACAAGGGAACCCCCATAAGGCTCTCAGCTGATTTCTCTTCAGAAACTTTGCAGGCCAGAGGGAGTGGCATGATATATTCAAAGTCCTGAAAGGGAAAAACCTGCAACTTAGGATACCCTACCCAGCAAGATTACCATTTAGAATAGAAAGAAAGATAAAGAATTTCTCAGACAAGCAAAAGCTAAAGGAATTCAGCAATATTAACCTCCCTAAAAGAAATATTGAAGGGTTTTCTCTAAAAAGAAAAGAAGCAAGAATCTATTGGAAAGGCAGATATATAAAAGGATTGATGATCACTTAAATAAGCCAGTACATAGATTAAAAAACAATCAAAAAAAATTTTGTAAAAGCAATTGTAACTACAATTAACAGCAAAAGGATAAGCATGAACATGTAAAATAGAACATCAAAATCACAAAATGTGGGGGAGGGAAGTAAAAAATGTACATCTTTTAGAATGTGTGTGAACTTAAATGATTATCAGTTTATAGCAAGTAGATACAATTATGGGTCAACATATATGAATCCCACGGTAACCACAAATCAAAAATCAACAATAGATACACAAAAAAACAAAAAGAAAGGAACTCAGGCATACTACAAAAGAAAATCATCAAACCACAAAAAGAAAAAGAAATGAACAAAAAACTACAAAAAAATGAGAAAACAAGGAATTAAATGGTAATAAATACATACCTATCAATAATTACTTTAAATCTCAATGGACTAAATACTCCAAACAAAACAGGGTGGCTGACTGGATAAAAAAACAAGACCCTTCAACATGCTGCCTACAAGAGACTTCAGGGTGAGAAAACACACACAGAATGAAAGTGAGGGGATGGAAAAAGTTATTTTGTGCAAATGGAAATGACAAGAAAGCAGGGCTAGCAATACTCGTATCAAAATACACTTTAAAACAAAGGCTATAATGAAAGACAAAGAAGGGCATTATATAATGATAAAGGGATCAATAGAAGAAGAGGATACTACACTCGTTAACATATATGTGCCCAATACAGGAGCACCTAAATATGTAAAGCAAATACTGACAGACATAAAGGAAGAAATTGACAATAGTACAATAAGAGTAGGAGACTTTAACGCCCCACTGACATCAACGGGCAGATCACTGAGACAGAAAATCAATAAAGCAATAGAGGTCCTAAATGACACAATAGACCAGTTGGACTTAATTGATATCTACAGGGCACTACGTGCAAAGAAAGCAGAATACACATTCTTTTCAGGTGCAAATGGAACGCTCTCCAGGATAGATCACATACTAAGTCACAAAACAAGCCTCAACAAATTTACGAGGATAGAAATTATTTCAAGTATCTTTTCTGACCACAAAGGCACAAAGCTAGAAAATAACTACAGAAAGAAAAAGGGGGAAAGAACAAACACGTGGAGACTAAACAACATGCTATTAAAAAAAAAGTCAACAATGAAATCAAAGAGGAAATCAGAAAATACCTCAAGACAAATGAAAATGAAAACACAATTTTCCAAAATCTGTGGGATGCAGCAAAATCAGTTCATAGCAGTACAGACCATTCTCGAGAAATAAGAAAAATCTCAACTAAACAACCTAGCTTACCACATGAAAGAATTAGAAAAAGAAGAACAAACAAAGCCCAAAGTCAGAAGTAGGAAGGAAATAATAAAGATCAGAGAGGAAGTAAAAAAAATAGAGATAAAAAAACCAAAAAGGTAAATGAAACCAAAAGCTGGGTTTTCAAAAGGATAATGAAACTGATAAACTTTTAGCCAGGCTCACAAAGAAGAAAAGAGAGAGGACCCAAATAAACAAAATAAGAAATGAAAGAAGAGAGATAATAATGATATCACAGAGATTAAAAAAATCATAAGAGAGGGCTTCCCTGGTGGCGCAGCGGTTGAGAGTCCGCCTGCCGATGCAGGGGACACAGGTTCATGCCCCGGTCCGGGAAGATCCCACATGCCATGGAGCAGCTGGGCCCGTGAGCCATGGCCGCTGAGCCTGCGCGTCCGGAGCCTGTGCTCCACAACGGGAGAGGCGACAACAGTGAGAGGCCCACGTACTGCAAAAAAAAAAAAAAAAAAAAAAATCATAAGAGAATACTGTGAACAGTTATATGCCAACAAATTGGACAACCTAGAAGAAATGGACAAATTTCTAGAAACATACAGCCTGCCAAGACAGAGTCAAGCAGAAACACAGTTTGAACAGACTGATCACTAGAAGTGAAATTGAATCTGTAATTAAAAAATATAAAACTTCCAGGAGGACCTTCAAGATGGCAGGGGAGTAGGACATGGAGATCACCTTCCTCCCCACAAATACATCTAAAATACATCTACACATGGAACAACTCCTACAGAACACCTACTGAACGCTGGCAGAAGACCTCAGACTTACAAAAAGGCAAGAAAATCACCACGTGGCTGGGTAGGGCAAAAGAAAAAAAGAAAAAAACAGAGACAAAAGAGTAGGGACAGGACTTGCCCCTCTGGGAGGGAGCCGTGAAGGAGGAAAAGTTTCCACACACTAGGAAGCCCATTCACTGGCGGAGATGCGGGGTGGCGGTGCGGAAGCTTCGGAGCCATGGAAGACAGCGCAGCAACAGGGTTGCGGAGGGCAAAGCAGAGAGAATCCCGCACAGAGGATTGGTGCCAACCACCACTCCCCAGCCTGAGATGCTTGTCTGTTCAGGGCAGGTGGGGGCTGGGCACTGAGGCTCAGGCTTCGGAGGTCAGACCCCAGGGAGAGGACTGGGGTTGGCTGCGTGAACACAGCCTGAAGGGGGCTAGTGCACCACAACTGAGGGAGTCTGGGAAAAAGCCTAGGCCTTCCTGAGAGGCAAGAGACCATTGTTGCAGGGTGCTCAAGGAGAGGGGCAATCCCACCATAGGAGCTTCTACCTACATGCACTCACAGACGGCAGGGCATCACCCATGCGAGCCGCAGCTGCTACCTAGGATCCCAGAGGCGGGCGCGACGGCTGCCGCTGCTGCTGCCGAGGGTCCCGGGAGCAAGTGCAGGTCACTGCCCACACCTTCCTGGGAGCCTGTGCTGCCCACCACTGCCAAGGGTCCCATTATCTGGGGCCAACTTCCCTGGGAGAATGCATGGCATGCCTCAGGCTGTAGCAACTTCCTGCTGGCCTCTGCCACTGCAGGCACTCCCCCCACACCCCAACTGTGACAGCTGTATCCCTCCCTCTCCCCGGCCTGAGTGAGCAAGTGAGCCCTAATCAGCCTCTGCTTTCACCCCTCTTGGCTGGGCAGGAACAGATGCCTGAGGGTGGCTGACAGGCAGAGGAAGGGCCAAAACCAAAGGTGAACTCCAGGGGCTGTGCGACCAAGGAAGAGAAAGGGAAATCTCTCCGTGCAGCCACAGGAGCAGCGGATTAAACCCCTGCAATTGGCTTGGTAAAACCTGAATCTGTGAAATATCTGAAGAGAAAACGAGTGTTCCCACAATCGAGGCTGTGGACTTTGGGGGCAACTGTGGACTTTGGAGACAAGTACATGCAGGAGTAAGGCCAGATCAGAGTCTGAGCTGGCCCCACAGTGCCACAGCAGGTCCAGAGACCTACCTAGAAGTGTTGGAGGACCATTGTTTGGGGGTGCGCAAGGAGAGGGGATTCAGAGCACCGCCTAAACGAGCTCCAGAGACGAGCGTGAGCCGCAGCTATCAGTGCGGACATGAGAGATGGGCATGAGACGCTAAGGCTGCTGCTGCAGCCACCAAGAAGCCTGTGTGCAAGCACAGGTCACTATCCACACCTCCTCTCCGGGAGCTTGTGCAGCCCGCCACTGCCAGGGTCCCGGGACCCAGGGACAACTCCCCCGGGAAAACGCACAGCGCACCTCAGGCTGTTGCAATGTCACGCCGGCCTCTGCCACCACAGGTTTGCCCCGCTTTCTGTACCCCTCCCTCCCCCTGGCCCGAGTGAGCCAGAGCCCCCTAATCAGCTGCTACTTTAACCCCATCCTGTCTGAGCGAAGAACAGACACCCTCAGGCGACCTACACGCAGACGTGGGGCCAAATCCAAAGCCGAACCCCAGGAGCCGTGCAAAAAATAAGAGAAAGGGAAATTTCTCCCAGCAGCCTCAGGAGCAGTGGATTAAATCTTCACAATCAACTTGCATCTCTGGAATACCTGAATAGACAACGAATCATGCCAAAATTGAGGCAGTGGACTTTGGGAACAACTGTAGACTTGGAGTTTGCTTTCTGCATCTAATTTGTTTCTGGTTTTATGTTTATCTTAGTTTAGTATTTAGAGTTTATTATCATTGGTAGATATCTTTATTGATTTCGTTACTCTTCCTTTATATATATATTTTTTCCTTTTTCTCCTTTTGTGAGTGTGTATGTGTATCCTTTGTGTGATTTTGTTTGTATAGCTTTCCTTTTACCATTTGTCCTAGGGTCCTGTCTGTCCGGTTTTTTTTGCTTTTGGTTTTTTTTTTTAGTATAGTTTTAGGGCTTGATATCACTGGTGGAGTTGTTCTTTTGGTTCGGCTGCTCTCTTCTTTCTTTTTTTAAAAATTTTTAATATTTTTTTTATTTTAATAACTTTATTTTTTCTTTCTTTTCTCCTTCCTTCCTTCCTTTCTCTCTTTCTTTCTTTCTTTCCTTCTTTCTCTCTCTCTCTCTCTCTCTCTCTCTCTCTTCCTCCCTCCCACCCTCCTTCCCTGCCTCCCTCCCTCTCTCTCTCTCTCTCTCTCTTTCTTTCTTTCTTTCTTTCTTTCTCCCTTTAATTCTGAGCCGTGTGGCTGACAGGGTCTTGGTGCTCCAGCCAAGTGTCAGGCCTGTGCCTCTGAGGTGGGAAAGCCGACATCAGGACATTGGACCACCAGAGACCTCCCAGCTCCACGTAATATCAAACAGTGAAAGCTCTCCCAGAGATCTCCATCTCAAAGCTAAGAGCCAGCTCCATTCAACAACCAGCCAGCTACAGTGCTGGACACCCTACAACTAGCAAGGCAGGAACACAACTCCACCCATTAGCAGAGAGGCTGCCTAAAATCATAATAAGGCCCCAGACACCGCAAAACACCACCGGACACGGTTCTGCCCACCAGAAAGACAAGATCCAGCCTCATCCACAAGAACACAGGCACCAGTCCCCCCCACCAGGAAGCTCGCACAACCCACTGAACCAACCTTAGCCACTGGGGGCAGACATCAAAAACAACAAGAACTACGAACCTGCAGCCTGCAAAAAGGAGACACCAAACACAGTAAGTTAAGCAAAATGAGAAGACAGAGAAACACACAGCAGATGAAGGAGCAAGGTAAAAACCCACCAGACCAAACAAATGATGAGGAAATAGGCAGTCTTCCTGAAAAAGAATTCAGAGTAATGATAGTAAAGATGATCCAAAATCTTGGAAATAGAATGGAGAAAATACAAGAAACGTTTAACAAGGACCTAGAAGAATTAAAGCGCAAAGAAACAATGATGAACAACACAATAAATGAAATACAAAATTCTCTAGAAGGAATCAATAGCAGAATAACTGAGGCAGAAGAACGGATAAGTGACCTGGAAGATAAAATAGTGGAAATAACTACCACAGAGCAGAATAAAGAAACAAGAATGAAAAGAATTGAGCTCCCAGCCCCGCCCACCCCGGCGGGTGAGCAGACAAGCCTCTCGGGCTGATGTTGAACTATCCTTGTGTCTCTGGAATAAACCCCACTTGATCATGACTTTTTTTTTTAACATCTTTATTGGGGTATGATTTCTTTACAATGGTGTGGATCATGACTTCTTTAGAACTACAAGCTCCTGAACTGCTTTCGTCCACTGATCTTCTTTCTAAGTTACAAGAGAAGACAGCTTTACCAAATCTTTTATTTCAAAACATTGAACTTCTGTTTTCCACCTTCCAAGGGTTTCCAGAAAGGAAGCAAAACCACAGACTTGTCAACTGTCAGAGAGTTTAGATACTTCAAGTTCTGAAAGTGAAGCAGAGAGTGAACCAGAACAAGTTTCTGGTTACAACAGACTACTTGCCACATTAAAGGATGTTTCCAAGGAAGATGAGGAGGAGGAAGAGGAAGAAGAAGACAGTGTTATAGATGAGACAGAAATGAATCTTGAAGATGGCAATAGTGACATCAGTGTGGAGGAAGAGACGGCAGTAGCGTCTACTGACATGCAGAAGAATGCGGCCTTACCTGCTGACCCTAAGGGAAAAGATGGGCACGGGCCACCTGGCACATCAGAGGAATCCCCAGAGGAGTTTACAGATGCAAAACATGAGTCACTCTTCAGCCTAGAAACCAACTTTCTCGAAGAGGAAAGAGAAGGCAACTGTTCTCTGAAAGCATTACAAGATCCATTTGCACAACATGTAAACAAAGAACTGAAAGAAAAAGAAATCCAGGCTGTTGCCACAAATCCCAAAACTACCCACCAGCTAAAATGGCCCAGCCTGGGCCAGCTTGTCTTTTCATCCAGGTTTCAACAGTTGGAAACCGGAAACCTTTAAACCCCCAAAGGACATTGACTTAAAGTCACTTCATCTCCAGAAGCCTCTGGATTCACCTGGATCAAGACCAACAGCCAGTTCCTCTCTGGTCCCCCAAATTCAAGTAGCCCCTTCACACCCCTCCAGAAAGAGCTCTTCTTAATTATGAATTCTTACCGGGAACTGTTCTAACCATAAAGGACTGCCCTGAAGAATGGGGAAGAGATCCGCCACGTGTACTGCCTGCATGTGATAAATCACGTCCTCAAAGCCAATGCCCAGGTGCTTACCAACAACAGCAGGTGCCGAAGCCAGAAACTTGGGGTGGGTGATGATGATGACTTCAGGGACCAAGGGCTAACGAGGCCCAAGGTGCTGATAGTGGTGCCATTCCGGGAAGCTGCTTTGCGGGTGGTACAGCTCTTCATCAGTCTTCTTGAGGGCGACAGCAAGAAGAAAATAATTGTAGGCAACAAAAAGAGGTTTAATGGAGAGTATGGCTCAGATCCCGAGGAGAGACCACCCAACCTGAAGAGGCCTGAGGATTATGAAGCTGTATTTGTCGGCAACATCGATGACCACTTCAGGACTGGAGTGGCAATACTGCAGAGAAGCATCCGACTTTATGCCCCCTTCTATTCGTCAGACATCCTCATTGCCTCCCCTCTGGGCTTGAGGACCATCATTGGTGGAGAAGGAGAGAAGAAGAGAGATTTTGACTTTCTGTCTTCTATTGAGCTTCTCATCATTGATCAAGCTGACATTTACCTGATGCAGAACTGGGAGCATGTCTTGCATTTGATGAACCACATGGACCTACTGCCCTTGGACTCACATGGGGTGGACTTTTCTCGAGTGCGCATGTGGAGCCTCAATAATTGGTCCAAGTACTATCGTCAGACGCTGCTGTCTGGGGCCCTGCAGGATGCCCAGATCAACTCTGTGTTCATCAAATACTGCGTCCATGGGCAAGGCCAGGTGGCTGTGAGGAACGTCCCAATGACAGGCTGCATCAGTCATGTCCTGGTGCAGCTCCCACGTGTCTTCCAGAGGATGGAAGCTGAAAACCTAGCTTCAGTGATTGATGCCAGGTTTAACTTTTTCGTCAACAAGATTTTGCCTCAGTATCGTGATGCAGTCATGTCTCACACGCTTATCTATGTCCCCTCCTACTTGGACTTTGTGCGTCTCCGAAATTACTTCAAGAAGGAGGAACTGAACTTCACTCATATCTGCGAGTGTGCCCAGAAGTCTGGTGTCTCCAGGGCCAGACACTTCTTCCTTCAAGGAGAGAAGCAGTTCCTGCTCCTCACAGAGCGCTTCCATTTCTACAAAAGATACACAATAAAAGGCATCAGGAACCTGATTTTCTATGAACTGCCAACATATCCCCACTTCTACAGTGAAGTCTGTAACATGCTGCAAGCCACCACCAGAGGAGAGGAAGCTGCCTGGACCTGCACTGTCCTCTACTCCAAGTACGATGCCCAGAGGTTGGCTGCTGTGGTCGGGGTCGAGCGGGCTGCACAGATGCTGCAGTCCAAGAAGAACGTCCACCTCTTCATTACTGGAGAGAGATGAGAATTGGTTGGACAGGAAATGGTGTTTGGTGTGATATGTCATGCTTGGTTCTGTGTCACTTGGACCTGATTCTGATCACTTACACAAAGAAGGGCTGCAACAAGGAAGGAGCACCAGGCAGGTTCTTATCAGATACTTCTTTCTTTTCAGATCATATATACCTGAAAAGTTCAGTGTAAACCAGATTTTGGTAAAACCCATCTTTCAGAGGTCAGGGGAGAGCTCATGGGACTCTGAGAAGTTGATAGAAGGAATCTTCTACTTGTGAATTTTTTTGGACGCCATAAATTCTTTTGTTGTGACTTCACCTCTAATTTATTACACTTGGTAAATTCTTAAAGAAAAAAAAGAACGAAAAGAATTGACTCAATCTACACTACCAACTCTGCAGGGGTAGTGTGAAAGCAGCATAGACAATATGTAAACAAATGAGTGTGGCTGTGTTTCAATAAAACTTTATTTATAAAAACTGGTGGTGGGCCAGATTTGGCCTATGGGTTCTAGTTTGCTGATCCCTGATATAAAGAACTCTTAAAAATTGAGAAACATGGGCCTAAAAACCTCATTTTAAAAATGTGGGAGCAACCTAAATGTCCATTGACAGATGAATGGATAAAGAAGATGTGGTACATATATACAATGGAATACTACTCAGCCATCAAAAAGAATGAGATAATGCCATTTTCAGCAACAGGGATGCAACTAGAGATTATCATACTAAGTGCAGTAAGTCAGAAAGAGAAAGACAAACACCATATGATATCACTTATATATGAAATCTAAAACATGACACAAATGCATCTACGAAAGAGAAACAGACTCACAGATGTAGAAAACAGACTAGTGGTTTCCAAGGGGGATGGAGGGTGGGGGAGGGATGGAGTGGGACGCTGGGGTTAGCATATGCAAGCTATTATATATGGAATGGATAAACAAGGGAAAAAATATTTTAAAAGAATATGTATAACTGAATCACTGCTGTACAGCAGAAATTAACACAACGTTGTGAATCAACTATACTTTAATAAAAAACAAATTTAAAAAATGGGAAGACATGAACAGGTAATTCACAAAAAGAAAAAGAGACGTACGATGGCCACCAAATATATTTTTAAAGCTCAAACTTACTTACAATTAGCAAAATGCACATTAAAATAACACCAAGATGCCATGTCTCATCTATCAGACTGGTAAAAATTAAAAGTGTGACAATATGTTATGTTGGTGAGGCTGTGGGGAAAAAAGCACTCTAGTATATTTCTGTTGGGAACACAAACTGCTTCAATCCTTCTGGTGAGGAATTGGGTAATATCTAACTAGACTACATTTGTTCTTACCTCTTGAGTCAGCAATCCTACATCTAGAAATCCACCTTAAAGATCTCCAACAAAAGGAAGACTATGAATGGATATGGAATGATTTCATACTGTTAAGTGAAGAAAGTGAAGCTTTAAAGAGTGTCTAGAAAGAAGGGGATATAAGAAGACATACATGTCCTTGCAAAAGAAATACAGGAGGATACACTTGAAACTAAAGAGCTCACTTACCTACAGGGGATAGGTGGGAAAGGGACAGGATAGCAGGGACAAGGAGATAAGTGACGCTTCTCTGAATATACCTTTTTGTGTAGCTTTGATTCATGAAACCATACTGTTTCACATCCTCCAAAAAATTAAAATTAACTACAATGTGGGGTGAACCCTAAATGACATATAAGCTAACAAATGAACATACCTATATTAAAAATGAATAGTATAATGGCACTGAAGAGGATGGGAAAGGAAAGAAATTAGCCTAAGTATTTCAGTTATCAGTAGAGGGCATAGAAAGACACTGGAGGAGGAAGTGACTTCTCTTCCTAGCTCTGGTGTGCTGCTCTCACCAAGTTCCTGCAGCACCCATGGCTTCTGCAGTGCATCCCTAGGTGGACAGTAGCACCCAGCGGCCATAAGCATGTGGCACATCCCATAAACGTCTTCCCCCGTCATCCCAGAGGGCAGACTTCCATCAAGCCCTGCCAACCAGCTCAGCAAACTTCTCTGCCATCCAATGGGTCTTGGTCGTGCCCTTTCCAATTAGATCAAATTCTAAGCCGGGGTGGAGAGATGGGGAGTGGCCTCTTTCTCAGGTGCTTTATCTCAGCACTAGGGATAAAGGCTACTCCCTATATTTGCTATTCTTTGCAGTGCTCTTTACCTCTTAGTAGCCAATCTCCCATTCCTCCAATTCCCTGTTATAGTTAATTACTTATATTAAACATGCTCTCTTCAAACTCCTGTGTGATTTCTGTCTCTTGATTGGGCTCTAAGAATATACTAGGTAACACTGGAGTGTTCTGCCTAGTCAGTGAGCACATTTAGTGCCCAGATCCTGTTTCTCAATACCATTCTCCAATAAAAGGAGTTAGGGCTTCTTGGAGAAGTGCTTGAGTCCAGGGCTGGAGCAGGGAAACTACAAGATGAACCTGAAACATCTTGTGGTGCCAAAAAGTAAGCACGTACTCAAAAAAGGCAGGGCATGTCAAAAAGATACAGAAGCCAACCCAGAGGAGCTCCTAATGGCCAAAGCTAGAGATCTGAGCAACAAAACATAAACAATAGTATTGGATTATAACCCATGAAATAAAAATGAATATCCATAAGTCCATACTGATATAAATACATGATTGAATAAATTAATAAATGGGAGAGATGAGACAGATAACTTGGAGAATTTCAAATAATGTGTGTAGATATTTCCCCATCCAGGAGGTAGTGGTTAACATCCTCTCCCCATCCCTGGGTGTGCTTAGTGACTTGCTTCCTAAGAGTGGAGTATAGAAAGGGGGTGGGGAGTAACTTTATAGTGGAGAAAGCTGGCAAACCTCTGCCAAGGGAGTGATCAAGGTTAACATTATTGGGGATAAGTCAGGTTGATAGCATGTACCCCTGATATGAAGTGATGAGAATGGTACTTCACTTCTGTGGTATTCTTCCCAAAATCTCAAACCCTAGTCTGGTAATGAGAAAAATGTCAGATAAGACCAACTGAAGAATGTTCTATCAATCACTTGACCAGTACTCCTAGAAACTGTCAAGGTCATCACAACAAGGAAAGTTTGAGAAACTCACAGTCTAGGGGAAGCCAAAGAGACATGATGAATAAATGTAATGTGGTGTCCTGGATGAGATCCTGCAACAGAAAAAAAAAGCATTAGTTTAAAACCAAAGAAATGCAAATAAAGTGTGTAGTTTAGTTAACAGTAATGTACCAATGTTGGTTCCTTAGTTGTGACAAACATACCATAGCAATGTAGGATGTTAACGATAGAGAAAACTATCTTTGAGACTTTTCTATAAATCGAAAGCTATTGTAGATTTTTTAAAGTTTATTTAAACAATAAAAAAAAGGACACAGGAGCCAACGTGAAGGAGCTCCCAATGGCCACAGCTGGGACAATGTGAGCAACACAATAAATAATGCTAGTTCAGTAGCTCCCCCCTTATCCATGGGGGATATGTTCCAAGATCCCCAATGGATGCCTGAAACCACATATTGTACCAAACCTCATACATACTATTTTTCCCTATACACATACATACCTATGATAAAGTTTAATTTATAAGTTAGGCACAGTAGAGAATAGCCAAACTGCCAGCATCACTACTCCTGCACTTTGGGGCCATTATTAAGTAAAATAGTGGTTACTTGAACACAATCACTGCTATATTGCAACAAACGGGTGGGATACACTGGATGAAGGGATGATTCACAGCCCCAGGCAGGATGAAGCGGGATGGCGGGAGATTTAATCACACCACTCAGAATGGCACACAATTTTAAAACTTATAAATTGTTGGTTTCTGGAATTTTCCATTTAATATTTTTGGACCACATTTGACCATGGGTAACTGAAACTGTGGAAAACTAAACTGCAGATAAGGAGGGGCTACTGTATTGGAGGATAACCCAGAGAATAAAATAAATATCCATGAGTCCATACTGATATAAATTAAAAAGTGAATAAAAAGACAATAAATAAGTGAGAGGGGAGGGACAGCTCTTTCTTAGAGAATAATCCCAATTAATAAATGTAGAAGGAATGAAGGAAATACAAAACCACTATTGGGCAAACACCACGGTAATAATTGTTGTAGGCAAGATCCACTGATAAATGCTAAAATTAGTGGGCAAAAGATTGAATAGAAACAGAATATTCGCATAGTCTCAAAGTATCTTCCCCAAGGTATTTATTAAGTACAATGCGAAAAATAGAAACTTTACAATGGAGAAACCAGCAGATATTACCTTAACCAAATGATCAAGTTTAACATCGACATCACGTACCTCCTCAAGAAGTGCACTGAGGACATTTCTGTGGCATTCTTGCTAAAATGCAAAACCACAATCTAATCATGAGAAAATAACAGACACACCTAAGTTGAGAGACATTCTACAAAATACCTGAACTGTACTTTTCAAAAGTGTCAAGGTCATTAAAGACAAGGATAGACGGAGGAACAGTCAAAGGTTGGAGAAGATCTTGAAACAAAAAGAACACTAGTGGGAAAAATGGTGAAATTTGAATTAGGTCTATAGCTTATTTAACAGTATTGTGCTGGGGGAAAGCAGCTCTGGTGGGGATCAACTGAGCATGTGCACAGAGCCAGTGAGGACTGAAGGGCCTGTGCGGGACATCAGGGGGTAGCGTCTCCCTAACTGGGGCCGGTGGTCACCCCGACCCAGACCTCGCTCGCAGACACCCTGCAGGGAGCTGCCTCCCCCTCCTCTAGGCTGTGGGGCTGACCCTCCCATCTCACCTTTCTTCCATCGGCTGCACCACATTTTCCACTGAAACAGGAAGGGCTCTGGATGTGGGACACCAGCCACGTGGTGCTCATGCAGCAGGAAGATGGTGACCTGTTTCAGGGACGCCAAGTCTGGAACTTGCCTCTGCCCTGAGGCCCTGGTGATCAATATCAGGTACCTCATTTAATTTTCACTGCAACCTTGTCAGCTACCTGACAATGATCATCATTTGGACCATTTGACAGTAGAAGCAGCGGAAGCACAGTGAGGTGAAGTCGGTTGCCCAAGGTCACACTGCTAGCAAGTAGAAGGACCAGGAAATACTTAAGCCAAGTTCAGCTGACTCCAAAGTGCCCATACTCAGTCACTCTGAGATTCTTTTTTTTTTTTTTTTTTGGCCGTGCCTCACGGCATGTGGGATCTTCCCCAACCAGGGATCAACCCCATGCCCCCTACATTGGGAGCACGGAGTCTTAACCACTGGACCACCAGGGAAGTCCCTGTCACTCTGCGATTCTGAACCCCATGCAGGGTTGGCTCCCAATAAACAATATTCCTATTTTCCATTGTCTTCAAAGTGCTCAGGCTGAGGGGAGACAACATCTTGTGTGCATAAACTGAGCTTCTGCATGTTTCAGTGCACATCCAGGGCAACCTACCTGGTCCTCCCTCTTCTGACAGAGATGAAAACTCAAACTCACCCTCCCCACCCACTTCTTAGACACTGAAAACCAGGTGTGCACCAGGTCCTCCAGTGATTGACGAACTCAGGAAAGTTGATCTCTGGCCACGTGAGGTCCCAAATCCCTGGGACCATGCCCCTGATTCCTCTGGCTGCCCATCATTTACTGACCAGCAGAAGCCACCTATGGTTGGACTACAGGGACTGCCAGAGGATACTTCAAAGTCCCCCGGTCACTGGCATGGCCCATGCTCCTCATATCATTAATCCATGATGACCACAGGAACCTTGAATAATAATGCCCAACACGGGCACACCAGTGCCACACCCCCAGCAGGCTTCCAATCATCCGTCTTCCCAGACTGCCAGTTACTGACCCGCATAGTTTCCAAAACTGACTTATGGAGCAGCTAAACACTGACCATTCCTGAAAGATGTTATGGCTTTCATTCCAGAAGTCCCTCACAAAGCCACTGACCCTCCAGTCCCTAATTGCCTGGCTCTACATCCCCATAAACTTAGTGGCCTAACAAAACACACATTTATTATCTCATAGTTTATATGAGTCTGGAATCTGGGCACAGCTTAGCTTGGTCCTCTGTTTTAGGGTCTCTCATGAGGCTGCATTCAAGGTCTCAGCTAGGCTTGGGGCCTCATCTGATGGCTCAACTGGGGAAGGATCCACTTCCAAGTTCACTTATATGGTTGTTTACAGGATTCAGTTCATGTGGGCTGTTGGACTGAGAGCCTCAGTTTCATACCGACTGTTGGTGAAAGGCCACCCTCAGTTCCCTGCTATACGGGCCTCCCCAACATGGCAAGTTGGTTCACTAAATCCAACAAGGGGGACAGCCTGTTAGCAAGACAGAAGCTACAATCTCTTGTAATCTAATCACGAAGGTGGCATCTCCTCAGTGTTAAAGGTATGCTATTGATTAGAAGCAAGTTACTCAAATGGAGGGAATTACACAAGGCCGTGAATACCAGGAGGCAAGGATCATTGGGAGCCATTTTAGAAGCTGCTTCCCATAGACCATGGAGAAATAAACAGCTTCAGACATTAAATAATATGAACCCTATTCTACCAATTTACTCTATTTGAGGAAAACACTACAGGAAGTATTCTAAATAAATGAATACTAAATCAGAAGATAGATCTCAAAATAACAGAGCAAGACAATGGTTAGCAA
This sequence comes from Leucopleurus acutus, assembly GCF_964270905.1. Taxonomy (NCBI): domain Eukaryota; kingdom Metazoa; phylum Chordata; class Mammalia; order Artiodactyla; family Delphinidae; genus Leucopleurus; species Leucopleurus acutus. The sequence goes on along the minus strand of NC_139148.1, from coordinate 41,764,758 downwards.
TGACTGTTGTGGTAAAATACACACCCTCAAGCACACATTCATATAGCTATAGTTAAATTATGACAAATAAAGTGACTGGGGACTTTGAATAAAAATGTTAAGTAAGCTTTCTTGAAGCAGAATTGACTTAACCTAAGAAAAATACAGTCTTCATAAAAGCAGTTTAAATGTTTCTAGAAAAATCCGGAAATAATACTGTTCACCTTGCTGAGGCAAATATGGAGGATAGAGTATCTTTCTCTACCAAGAAAGGTTAATTATATTCTGATCAAATAATAGAAAAAACATAAATCATGCCTGTTAGAGAGGACCAAATATATAACTGGACAATTAGTAAACATAAAAATTACCAAACTAATGAGGTATGGGGGGGGACAAAACTGAACAGAAATGTCATAAAGGTGTTAGGAAGAAGAAGAGAATGAAAGTTATATTTAGGAAGTAGTAAAACTGATAATAAGGATAATATAATACAAAAAAATAAGGTTATCATCATTATACAAATTTAAATGGACTGAATCTCAAGACACAAATGTGGGATTAGAGCAAAAAATACTCTCATATGCAGTTAAAAGAAGTATATCTTAAACAAAGAGACAAATGCAAAATAAAGGTTTAGCCAAAGACACACCAGATTAGTGGCAGCAAAATAAAAGCAGCAGTGATGATGTACTTACCAAAGTAAATTCAAGGTCAAAAGGACTCAACAAGCAAAACAAAGAAAACACATAGTGGCATTGTGAAAAATGGCCAAAGATACATACTTTAGGATCCCCCCACCCACCTGCCAAAAACAGAACTATAAGGAGAAATTTGTTTTAAAATATAACATTTATTCTATCTTTTGATAATATAACAGATGGAGTAGACAAAAAGACAAAAAATCAGAGTAAAGAAATGTTAATCCTCAAACTAGATTGAAAAGTCCTAATGAGTAATCTGTACCTAACCGAGAATATAGTTTCTTCTCTTATATCCATGAAAGTTTTACAAAATTCAATTGAGTAATCTGGCCCACAGAGAAAATCTTGAGTAATGTTTACAAGTTCAGATTCAACAGGCTACATTCTCTGATCACAGTAAAACCATAATTACAAAGAAAGAAAGAAAAGATAACCAAACTACTTTAACCAGTTAGAAACTAAGAAACGTTCCTCAATAGCTAGGATCAAAGTGAGAAATCACTTCTGAAGTTGCACCTTTCACACCAGAGTTTATGAGACACAGCTACATTTAGAAAAAAGTGTAGAGTCTCAAATCCTTTACTATTAAAAAAAAGACTGGGAAACCAAAAAATAACCGTTAGGAATTTGACTCAAGAAGGTAGAAAAAGAACAAAATGAAGCAAACACATAGAAAAATGAAACACAAAACAAAAAAATCAAGGTGGCAGTTAATAAAAGCTTAAGTACATAAAGCTTAAGTATATAGTAAAAGCTTAAGTACATAAATATAAATTTAGGGAGTATAAATAAAACAAAAAGGTAAGCCTTTCTAATAATTGACTATATGGCTCAGCTCCTGGAAAATCTGATGAAGTTTAAAAGAAAAAAATACAATACTAGTAATAAAAAAGGAGATATTGCACCAGATACGTAGTGCATTAGAGAACTAATATACTAGTTATCGTGGAATATGAGATATAAGTCTAGAGCAACATACTTAAACATTTAGGTGAAATATGTGAGTCCCCGGGTAAAAATGTAACAGTGAAAATTAATGAAAATATCCCTAAGGGGCCCGTGAATATAAAAAGAATAGGAAGAGTAGTTCAAGTCCATCATTTGAGACATACCAGTACCCACAGGCAGCACTGCTTGACACACCTCTACTGGCACAGGAGGCCTGGCTGGGGCTGGCAAAGGCAGATGTGGCAGAGGTCCCAGCCCTCTTCCGGCAACCCTATAGGCTTGAAATGGGCAGAGCCAGCTGGAAAGGGCAGACCCAAGGCAGGGTAGTGGGAGGAGGAGGACAGGACAGGATGGGCAGGTTTGTGGGGGAGACAGATAGACCAGGACTGGACTGGCAGGGGCCAAGGCTGACAGAAAAGGCCGGGACCTCGTGGTATGGTAAAGGGTGGAACAAGGTGAGTGGGGGCAGGGACATAATTGCTATGACACCCTGAACTCTCCTCAGTGTCCCAAAGTGGAATCACCAAGGAGGACTATCCCACACTCACCTATTCCCTCCATTGCAACGTTTCCCCAGCACCTCTGGCCTGGGGAATATTAACAATTATACAGAAGTTGGTCAAGGGACACTGATCAGGTGCCAACTACATATTTGATGGACTGGGATGGGGGACTTAGGAGAACAAGAGTCACTGGCATTCCCTTCATAAGATCACATCTCCGTTGACAGAAGAGGATGCACCGAGCACAGTGGGCATCACAGGCACCCCCAAATGTGCACTGTAGCCCACCCCCCAAGTAAAGCTGCACTGTCACCCACCACCACTGGAGGTTCGGAATTGGGTTTGTGGCCAGAGAGAACGGCTTAGGGGCCACCAGAGGATATTAAAATCTCTTGTTCTAAAGTTTTTAAACAAAACTCTGGATGGTGGGAGATGAGGGCAGGGCAGATCTCCTGGCCCAGATTCAGGAAAGAAAGAGATGGAGGATACAGGAACGGACAGAAAGAGGGGGATTTTGAGGACCACCCCACCTCAAGGAGGCGTAGACCGAGACAGGAGACTAAATGGGGAACAGAGAAGCGCAGAGAAACTCTGAGATGCCCTGAGAAAGATGTTAGAGGAACAGGTGTGTGAGGAATTCGTAGAGTGTCTCCCTTGCACAGGGTGTTGAGTACAGGACCTCAGCTGAGCAGAGCTCAGCTGTCTACTCTGGAGCGTAGGTCAGTGGTGAGCGGGTCATGCTGGGTTGTCTGATGAAGCATCAGGGCCAGCAGCCCTGCCCGATTCTTCATGGCTGTGCGCACCTTGTGCTCCTGCTCAACCAGCTCTTCCAGCTTGAGCAACTGTGGGGGGCAAGCATGAGAAGGGCCTTCTAGGATTCCATCCCGCTTCTCAGCCCCTAAGGGGCGTACCATGTAACGTACCATGTAATGTACCACATAACGTACCATGCGCACGCGCTCTAGGTCCACCTCGGCACGTCTCAGCTTCTCCCAGCAGTAGTGGTGATTGCACAAGCGTTTGGGGAGGCAACAGAAATTACCGGTGGGCTCAAAGACGTTTTTCACCAGTGGGCAACCGCACACTTCTTCATCCGGTACCTGTGGGGAAGAATGAAAGATGATGAGGTACGTGAAGGGTGGCAAATGGAGGGTGATCAGGCAGGCAGGATGCAAGGAAGAGGGGAATAGAGGGCAGGCAGGCAGGAAGGAGAGCAATGGGGAGTGGTGACCTAGCGGGGGGAAGAGAGGAATTCAGTGATTAGGTAAAGAAGAGGGGGCCAAAGGGGGATGATCAATCATGGAGAATGGAGGAAGAAGTTAAGCAGGGATGTAGGAATGGAGGTGATCAGGCAGGAAGGACGGAAGAACAGAAAGAGATCAAACAGGAAGGAGAGGAAGGATGGAGGGGGGGTCTGACAGGGAGAAGTAGATGAATGAGGGTTGGTAAAGCATGGGGGAGGTGAGGAATAAGGCTGGGAGGGTGAAAGGGATGGGGGCTGATCAAACAGGGAAGAAGAAGGGATTTAGGACATGACAAGCAGTGAGAAGGCGATTGGGGAAGTGAGGCAGGGAGAGTAAGAATGGAAGGAAGTCAGCAAGTGAGAAGAGAGGAATTGAGGGTAACCATGCAGGGAGGGAGGGGGGATTGTGGGGTGGTCAGGCAGGGGCTAGGAAAAGAAGGGAGATGAGCAAGCAAGGAGAAGGGAAGAATGGGGAATGGTTATGCAGTGAGGAGCAGAGGAACGGAGGCTGGTCAGGCAGAGGGAGAGAGAAATGTTGGGGTGCGGGGTCAGGCAAGGAGATTATGAATAAATAAACAGGCAGGGAGAAAAGTAAAACTAGAAAGTGATTGGGCAGTGAGGGGGGGTGTAGGGGAGGTCAGGAAAGGAGGAGGGGATACATAGGGATTGGTCAGGAGGCATGAAGGCAGTCGGGCAGAAGGAAGAAGGAATAGGAGGCAATCAAGCACTGGAGGACGAGAGCAAGGTGGTCAGGTAGGGAGAAGGGGAGGAATGGAGGGCGATGAGGTAGAGAAAGAAAAGTCTCACCTTGGGGTCCTTCGAGTGCTCAGGGCATAACACCTGGAGTCGCTTACAGTACCTCTTACTCCGTGGGTCGTAAACATCACAGAAGAGCCTTGTGGCTCTGGGGAGAGGTGAAAGTGAGGTGCTAAGGGTCAGGAGGAGGCTGGTCCCACCCTGAACCCTGCCCACACTTTGTCCCCAACCCCACCTATACCCTGCCGCTAATCTGCCCACCTCTGTCTCTGAGCCTACCCACATCCTGCCCTTGATCTTGCCCACCCTGCTCCTGACCTTGTCCACATCATGCCTTTGACCCTGAGCAGCACTCACACTCACCCCTCAATGCGAGTGGGGTACATGGACGTGAAGGGCGATTTGCGCTCATACTGGGGAAAAAAGAGTACAAATGGGAGGAACTATAGACACACACTGCGTAACCTCCCATGAAAAAGCCCCAAACAACACATTTGCTCCCTGTGGACCCTACGCTCCTGTCTGCTCAGCCGATGTCCCCCCCTCACCAGTGGCTGATGCCCAAATCTTGGCCCCTTTACTTAGGATGGAAGAAAAGCACAAATGGGTAGAGCCATGGATGTGTGTTGTATTCTCTTCTACAACAAATACCCGGCACCAAACCTGCCCCCCTCCTCATGGACCCCACCCAGCCCAAAACACCCTTGCCCCATCTTCCCCCAGCCAATGCTCCAACCTTGGCGAAGCAGCGCTCCATGTGGCGCAGGGCAGCCTGCGTATTGATGGGTTGCCCGCAGGAGACACAGAAGATCTGCAGGTTGACGCTGTTCCTGCCATGCTTGTCACTCTGCATAGGACAGTAGAAGGGCCAGTAAAGCAGTGCAGGGTGGGGACGGCAGGGCAAGATATCAGGCACCTTTCTGCTCCACCCCACCCATTCCCACTCACCTCTTCATCTTTGCACACAGCCTGCTGCTTGCCACGCTGAATGATGGCCTCAAGTTCATGGAAATGGCACTCTAAGTCCTTCAGGCGGGTGTGGGTGTCCTGCTGCTCACGGTGGATGCGCTCGAGCATTTTCTTGCCATGCTCCTCAGCAATGCAAGGGCTCTTCTGCCACTGCTGGATGCGCTTGGGCAGGATCGCATAGATGCGGCTGGAAGGGGAGACAGCAAGAATGGAATGCGTATGTGGGGGCATCAAAATAAGAAGAAATGGATGAGTGGCCGAATGGTGGATGTTTAGGATAATGAATGGTAGATGAGTGAATGTTGGTGAATGCGTGCTTGGATGGTGGATGGTTGGGTGCATGGCTAGACAGCTGGGTGGGTAAGTGACTGTTGAGGGTGAATGAGTGGGTTGGTGGATGGAATGTGGATGGGTGGTTCAGCGGGTCGGTGGATGTAAGGGTGGATGGATAGGTGGGTGAGTGGACGAATGGTGGAGGATGCATAGGTAGCGGGGTAGATGGACTTACAGCTGGCATAGATCATGCCCTACTTTATTCCCTGTTGCTTAACCTCCAGGTGCACTCACGCAGCTGCCAGCTTCATGCCACAGTCGTCCGAGCAGTACTTGGAGCCTGGCCGGGTGGGGTGCACACAGTCAGGCCCCAGGCACTGTCGCAGTGAGGCTGGGTGCTCGGCACCTGACTGCTCTGGGTCTTCTGACTTTTCCATGAGCTTCTGCTGCTTCTCCTTCTGTGAGACAAGAGTGGTCAAAGCAGGGGCAGGGGAATCAGTGTCAGCCCCCTAACCCTGTACTACTACCTTGCATTCTGCCCCCAACCTCTGCCTCCATGCCCCCCATTCCACCATTTCTGTCACCTTCCACTCCACTGTTTTCTTCAAATTCTTCCTTTTCTTCGTATCCATTGCCTGCTTCTGCAGTGCAGAATCTAGGAATGGGAAGTCCTCAGTGTCATTCATCCAGGGCTGTAGGCGAGAAAAATGCTGACAGGTCTCCCCAATTTGTTTCTTAAATGATCTCTGGACACTCCGTGCCGCCTCTCTCTTCATTGCTGAGCCTCCCTGCCTTCAATGTCCTTACCCTTCCACGCAGGGGCCCTGCCATACACTCATCAGGCTTTGGTTGTCAAGAATCTCGTATATAAAAGTCCTGGTATAAGCTTCAGTACTGAGGCAGGTCCTTTTCAGACAACAGCTGGTGTATGGCCTCCTTTCCTGCCGATGGCATTGCCCCCACCTGGTACTTCTGGGACAGCTCAGACTTCTGTAGTTGAGGCAGGTGTGATCGAGTGAGCAGTTGTCAGGGGGACTATGGCAAAGTCTCTGAGAGTATCACAGTTAAGAACTGACGGGCAGACCCTCGCACCAGCTCCATTCCCCCAACCACCCTGTGTCCTAGATTCACCAGAGACCAGGGATTATAAGTAGCGCTCCTGTGCTGATGGAAGGAGGGCTCTGGGTCAGCACTAAGTGGGTGGGGATGGGCTCACCCTGCCCCAACACTCCTGGCCTCACCCTCTGGCCACTGTGGCTGGGGCCCACAGCACCTGCCTGGATGCACTAGGTCTTGCCTGCCTGGGAATGACTGGCACCACCTGGCCCTGCTTGCCCACCTTATCCAGACACACTTGGCTAGTCCATCTGGCTGCATCTTGCCCAGTCGAATTCATAAGGCCCTGCATATCCACCCAGAAAAGCTAGACTCCACCTCCTTACACTTAGAGGGCTCAGCCTGCCTTGTCCACCCTCCAGGACACACCTGCTACCCTGCTTGCCCTACACCATGGTCCCAGACAAGCCTCCTCTGCCCAGCCGGCCCAGCCCCTCAGACATGCTCCGCCCACCTTTCTGTCCCGCCCAGTCTGCCTAGTCTCTCCAGGCTCCACATGCCTGACTCTGCCTTCTTGGACACACTCTGTCTTGCCTTAAGGCTCCCAGCCCTGTGGGTCCCATGCGCTGCCAGGCCCTGCCCGCCTCCCAGACTCTCAGCCTCATATACCCCTCCCCACTTCCTGTACATACTCTGCTCTGCCTTACCTCTCACATGCTGAGCCATGCCAAGCCCTGCCCCTCCCCCACTTGCACGTGCCACGCTGTGCGCTGTCAGCCCTGACTCACTCACCTAGAAGAATTTGACAATCTTTATTCTGAAAACTACTCCTACCGGAACCCAGTAACGCCTACTAAAATATATAAATATACAAATGGTTTTAAACGTTTGCGTGCATTTGCACACACACGCAAATCATTACTCTCAAAGATTAAAAGAGCAAGCACACACACAAAGAATACACACGTTTTGGTTAAGACAGTTATCAACCAGAGAACACATACTAGTTTCGAGCTACAGATGCAATATTAATAAAAACTCACCCTGGCCTTAGTCTTAAAGGAAGTCTGAACACTTTCCAATGAATAAGCATCACACGGGGCACAGAGAAGTCGCGTTAGAAACAAAAGCCTTAACTTTTGAAAATTGAAAAGGCATTTCTAAACTCTTGGTAAAAAAAATAATAATAACGGAAATTAGAAAATACTTAGAGCTTAACGAAAACAATACATACCCAACTGTGGTCTCAGCTGACAATATAAGAAGACAGAAAATAATGATCTGAGCGCTCAACTCAAATTCGAACAAGTCCCCATACTGCCTCCAAAGCCACCCATTATCAACCCCCAAATCCCCTTCGATGACACCCTCACCCACCCCTCCGTCTTCAAAGCCCTCACAAGATACCTCAGCGCCCGGAAGGCGCTACACGGAGGAGAGCTTCAAGGCAGCTGAGGTAAAAACGGCAGCAAAGCGACTTCCGGTCCGGTATCGACCTTAGCGCCACCCCTTCCCGAGAGTACTGTGTTTGCACTTGCTCCAGACCCTTAATATCCGAGCTGCTGTACAGCCCAAAGTTTGAAACAAATGGTTACAGTGAAACAATAGTAACGTACACGCTGTTCTGTGCGCCATGAAGGATACACTTGTTTCTTTTGACACCAGTGCCTCCCTGTTTCACACATCAGGGTGATCTTCACCGCATTATTGTATGTGGCAGGAAAATTGATCCCTTTACCATTTCCGATTACTTTGAATAATTTCATATTCGTACCATTTTACTATCTGCTATTTCAGTCATGAGGTAGGCAATGAGAAAAACAAAGAAAAACAAGTAAATCAGCTTTTAGAAGTCGAGAAAGTAGAAAAAGATTTATGGAAAGGCAGGAAAATAGAAAGAAAAGTGTAAGAAGGTAGTAATAAGTTCATATTTGAAATTTATTCTTTATTACATAATCAGTAATAAAAAATTGTCAATGGGGTAAACTCTCCAGTTAAAGTCAGAGATTGTCATTTTGGATGAAAATTAACAAGTCTAGCCATATGCTGTTTATGCCAAACCTGGCAAATCATAAGGCTACAGAAACGTTTGAAATAAAAGGATGGAAGGAAATTTGCCAGGTACGTGCTAATCAAAATAAAGCAAGGTCAATTATATTAATATCAGACTAAAAATACTAAGACAAAAAGTATTAATTGGGGTTCAAAGGGTCATTCTATAATGATTTGATTCACCATGAACATTTAAAAATTCCAATCTTATATAATACATGATTAAAATGATGTAAAATGAAAATAAAGAAAAATATATTAGTAAAAGTAAAACAAAAGTAAAATAGAAAAAAACATTATCATTGTGAAAGATTACAATCACACTGCTCACTTTTCAGGACTCAGCTTTGGCATCACCGTCTGGGAAGCTCTCTCTGCTTCCTTTCCATCTGGATGACCAGCCTCTCTTCTGAATGAATTTGTGGACATAATTATATAGCAAGAATGTTTCTTTTATTTTAATCTTGAAATTAAGAAGTAAATGGAGGCATTGTCTGAACCCCTCACACCTGTTTTGTCACACCCATCTTCCTCAACTAGAAATGAAGGCAGGGACAATGTTGGTCTTGCTCACTACTGGTTGTGCAGTGCCCACCTTACACATGACACACAAGAGTGTCCAGTAGCTACTGATGATCAGGTGCCTTGCCTGGTGTTGTTGCAAAGTGGCAAATTACTGCAATTTATCTGGCTGCATATTATTCCTTGAAGATAAGAGCAAATAAATGCTGTAATTTACACTAGAGTTGCATCTAACTAATCATCATGTAGAAAAGCAAAGTTCAAAAATGTTAAGAAGTTGCTGTTAAGAAGCTATTGTCCTGGTTCGAGCCTAGCCTCTAAAGACAGTATCCTGTAATGGAATAACTGAGGACATGGAAAGGAGACGTGACCCATGAGCCCCCCCCCCCCAGCAAACTGGGGGCTGGCGAATAAGCCAGAACTGCAAACAGTCCTGATTGCTTTGAGCCCCCCCTCCCCGGCAAACTGGGGGCATGCGAATAAGCCAGAGCTGTGAACAGTCCTGAATGCTTTGAGCCCCCCGCCCCCCCCGGCAAACCGGGAGCCTGCGAAGAAGCATTGAGTGCTTTGGGCACTGATCCACGAGATGTCCTCAGTATAATCAGAGTGGTGGGAACGCAAGGAAATGTCCTTGTGCTACTTCAGTATAATCAAAATAATGGTGGGAACTTTGTGCTGCTTTTGCGCTCAAGGACGAAGCACGGCATGTTTTCAAGAAAGCCAATTATTGCTTGTATAATTAATAAAAACATAGGTTGCTGCTTTGGCATTTCTGAAATGTTAAGAAAACAAGTCTTAAAATGTAAACGTAGATAATGCTTTAATAAAAGCTACCACAGCAGGACAGACGGGGCTGTATTGCCTGAGCGAGCGGCAGCCCTCTACTGCTGTGCTTCGGCACAATTCATCTCGTGTGATGAGCTTACTTTCGGCCCTGTCATAAGATAAACTACAACAGTATCCCCTGCTAAATCTTCACAGTTTTTATCAAATCCAGTTTAGGGATTGGGGCAAGAGGTGAGAAATTCGAGCTGAACTAAGAAGTAGTCTGCGAGCTCTAAAGAAAGCATTACTACCTCTCTATGGCTGTGAATGTTTATAAGCACCACTTGTTTTGTCCCAGCTAAACTTTTAACTTCCCTTTGAGTTATTTTTCATCACCGTGGCTCATTCAAAGAATCTCGGACAGCGTTTTGCTCTTCACCTCTGACTTCAGACCTACCTCTCCAATATCTCCTGTCTCTTTACTGCTGATTTCTTTCATTCCCAGTTCCAAAGCCCTAGTTCAGGTTTCCTGTATTTTACATTATAATGAACTCCCACCTCTGACATGTGGCTGGCTAATCCATTTTGCCTCCAGGGTTGTCTTCCCAAAGGGCCACAGATGAAAAAATTATGTCACCATTCTCCTTGGGAATCTTCCCTGGATTCCCAGGGTATTCAGAATCAGTTCTCCACTCTGTGGTGTGCCCATCAAAGTTCTCTATGACAGGGCCCCACTTTCCTGTGATAGACAAATCCTCTTCCCAGGCCCTCCAGGTGTCAAACACTCAGGACATCCTGGATAGTCACTCTCTTGTCAATGCAGCATGGGCTTCCACATTCCAGGCCTTTGCTCAGGCTTGTCCTTCTCTTTTGCTTAGTCCTGCTCACCCTTCAAGACTCAGCTTTGGCATCACCATCTGGGAAGTTCCCTCTACTTCCTTTCCAACCAAGTGACCTGCTTCTCTTCTGAATGCACTTGTGGAAATAGTTATAATAGTGAGTGGTGTTCCTCTTATGTTAACCTTGGAATTATAAAGGATGGGGGAGAGTTGCCTGTACTTGTCTGTTTTGTATTGGTCTGCTTTTGCCTGTCAACTTTCTGCTTATCTTTCAACGTTAAGCTCAGGTGCCTGCCCCACTGGGAAGCCTTCCCCAAACCCCTTGCTCCTCCTTTTTCAGTTTTCTCACAACACCTCTGTCATTCTGCTTTGTGTCACTGTGTGGGTTGCAGGTTTCTCTCCTCTACTAGACAGTTAAGGCAATGCTGGAGTGTGAAGGACTCCCAGCACAGTGTTCCTACAACAGTTGTTGGTGATTCATATATTGGATGTTATAAAAACCAAAGTTTTAAGGTTTATTTTAAGAAATAGTCTTCACAAAGTGAGAGAGTGGCATGGACATATATATACTACCAAACGTAAAATAGATAGCTAGTGGGAAGCAGCCGCATAGCACAGGGAGATCAGCTCGGTGCTTTGTGACCATCTAAAGGGGTGGGATACGGAGGGTGGGAGGGAGGGAGACGCAAGAGGGAAGAGATATGGGAACATATGTATATGTATAACTGATTCACTTTCTTATAAAGCAGAAACTAACACACCATTGTAAAGCATTTATACTCCAATAAAGATGTTAAAAAAAAAAAAGAAATGATAAAGGGAGTCCTGAAGGTTGAAATGAAAGGACAATAGAGAGTGACTTGAAGCCATATGAAAAATAAAGATCTCAGTAAAGGTAAATACATGGGCAATTATAAAAGGCAGAATTATTGTAACAATGCTGCATAACCACATTGTTTGTTTTCTACATGATTTAAGAGACTACTACATTAAAAAAAGCAATTATTAATCTAGAAGCTACTATAATTATAACTTTGGTTTGTAACTCCACATTTTGTTATCTTCATAATTTGACAGGCTAATGCATTCTTTAAAAATTATTAGCTTAAGTTTTTGAACACACAATGTATAAAGAAGTAATTTTGTGAACTCAACAACTGAAAGAGGTGGGGATGGGGCTATTAAAGGAGAAATTTGTATATGTTACTGAAATTAAGCTGGTGTAAATTCAAATTAGAGTGTAATAACTTTAGGATGTTAAATGAAACCCCCATGGTAACCACAAAGAAAATTGCTATAAAATATACACCAAAGGAAATAAGAAAGGAATTTTAAAATTTCATTATCAAAAAAAAAAAAAACCCAACAACTAAACGCAAAGGAAGACAGTGTTGCAGGGAAGGAGGGACAGAAAGCTAAAAGACATACAGAAAACAAATGCCAAAATGGAAGTAAGTCCCTCCTTATCAGTAATTACTTTAATGTAAATGGATTAAACTCTCCAATCAAAAGATAGAGATTGGCAGAAAGGATTTTTTTCAAAAAAGTGATCCAACTGTATGGGGTCTACAAGAAATTCATTTTAGATCCCCGAACACTAATAGGCTGAAAGTTAAAGTATGTAAAAGGTTATTCCATGCATAATAAACAAAAGAGAGCAGGGATGGCTATACGAATATCAGACTAATAAATTTTTAGTCAAAAACTCTTGACAAGAGACAAGGAAGGACATTATATATTAATAAAAAGTTCGTAACAGTGAGAATATATAACAATTATAAACATTTACATGCCTAATAACAGAACATCAAAATATATGAAGAAAAAATTGACAGAATTGAATGGAGAAATAGATAGTTCTACAATAATAGTTGGAGACTTCAATACTCTACTCACAATAATGAATACAACAACCAGACAAGAGATAACTAAGGAAACAGAGGACATGAACAACACAGTAAACAAACTCGATCTAACAGACATATACAGAACACTCTACCCACTACAGCAGAATACACATCCTTCACAAGTGTACATGGGACATATTCCAGGATAGACCACATGTTAGGCCACAGATTAAATCTCAATATTTTCTAAAAGTTAGATATCATACAGAGTATCTTTTCTAAAAACAATGAGAATGGGCATCATCAGAAAATCTATAAGCAACAAATGCTGGAGAGGATGTGGAGAAAACGGAACCCTCTTGCACTGTTGGTGGGAATGTAAATTGATACAGCCACTGTGGAGAACAGTATGGAGGTTCCTTAAAAAACAAAACATAGAATTACCATATGGCCCAGCAATCCCACTACAGAGCATATACCCAGAGAAAACCATAATTCAAAAAGACACATGCACCCAAATGTTCATTGCAGCACTATTTACAATAGCCAGGGCATGGAAGCAACCTAATGCCCATCGACAATCAAATGGGTAAAGAAGATGTGGCACATATATACAATGGAATATTACTCAGCCATAAAAAGGAACAAAATTGGGTAATTTGTAGAGACGTGGATGGATCTAGAGACTGTCATACAGAGTGAAGTAAGGCAGAAAGAGAAAAACAAATATCGTATATTAATGTATATATGTGGAATCTAGAAAAATGGTACTGGTGAACTGGTTTGCAAGGCAGAAATAGAGACACAGATGTAGAGAACAAACGTATGGACACCAAGGGAGGAAAGTGGGGTGCGGGCGGTGGTGGGATGAATTGGGAGATTGGGATTGACATATATAAACTAATATGTATAAAATAGATAACTAATAAGAACCTGCTGTATAAAATATAAGAAGAAAATAAAATATTAAAAAAATAAAAGCAATGGGATGAAATTAGAGATCAATAACAGAAAGAAAACGGGAAATTTCAGAAATCTGTGGAAGCTAAACAACACACTTTTAAGCATCCAATGGATCAATAAAGAAATCACAAGGGAAATTAGGAAATACTTAGCGACAAATGAAAAAGAAAACATAACATACAAAAGCTTATGGAGGACTTCCCTAGTGGTGCAGTGGTTAAGAATCTGCCTGCCAATGCAGGGGACATGGGTTCAATCCCTGGTCCAGGACCATCCCGCATGCCATGGACCAACTAATCCCATGCACCACAACTACTGAGTCTGCGCTCTAGAGCCCATGAGCCACAAATACTGAGCCCACGCACCACAACTACTGAAGCCCATGCACCCTAGAGCCCGCATACCACAACTATTGAGCCCGCGTGCTACAACTACTGAAGCCTGGTGCCTGGAGCCCCTGCCCTGCAACAAGAGAAGCCACCACAATGAGAAGCCTGTGCACTGCAACAAAGAGTAGCCCTTGCTTGCCACAACTAGAGAAAGCCTGTGCACAGCAACGAAGACCCAACACAGCCCAAAAATAAGTAAAATTAAGAAAAAGAAAAGCTTATGTGACACTGTGAAAGCAATGCTAAGGGATAATTTATAGCTATAAACACATTAAAAAACAAGAAAGATCTCAAGTCAACATCTAACTTTGCAACTTAAGGAACCTGTAAAAGAGGAAAAAATTAAATCCAAAGCTAGCAGAAGGAAAGAAATAATAAAGATTAGAGATAAAATGAAATAGAGAATAGAAAAGTGATAGAAAAGCAACAAAACCCAAAGCTGATTCTTGAAAAGATCAACAAAATGGATAAACATTTAGCTAGATGGACTAAGAAAGAAACAGAGGATTCAAATTATTAAAATCAAAAATGAAAGTGAGTACATTACTACTGATTCTACAGAAATAAAAAGAATTAAAAGAGAGTACTCTGAGCAATTGTATGCCAACAAATTGGATAACCTAAATGAAACGGACAAATTCCTAGAAAAACAAAGCCTACCAAGACTAAACCATGAAGAAATAGAAAATCTGAAGAGACCAATAATTAGTAAAAAGATTGAATCGGTAATCAAAAATCTCCCAAGAAAGGAAATCTCTGGGCCTAATAGCTTTCCCAATGAATTCTACCAAACATTTAAAGAAAAACTAACATCATTCCTTCTCAAGCTTTTCAAAAAAAAATTGAAGAGTAGGGAATGTTCCCTAATTCATTCATAATTCATTCATAATCAGCCAGCCTTATGCTGATCCCAAAGCCAGACAGACACTACAGGAAAAAAAAAATCCATCACAGACAAAAATCCCTTATGAACATTGATGCAAAAATAGTCAACAAACCAAATTAACAGCATATTAGGATTATACAACATGATCAAGTGGGATTTATTTCTGGAATGCATGGTTGGCTCAACATGAAAACTGAACAATGTAATACACCAACTTAACAAAATGAAAGGTCGAAAAGCCAAATGGTCATTTCAATTGATGGAGAAAAAGCATTTGACAAAATTCAACACTCTTTCATGATAAAAAAAAATCAACAAACTAGGAATTGAAAGAAACTACCTCAACATAGTAAGATTGATGTATGAAAAACCCACAGAAAATACCATACTCAGTGGTAAAAGACTGAAAACTTCCTCTAAGGTCAGACACAAAGCAAGGATGCCCACCTTTGCTACTGCTATTCAAAGTAGTGGAAGTCCTGACCAGAGCAATTAGGCAAGATAAAGAAATAAAAGGCATATAAATTGGAAAAGAAGAAGTAAAATGATCTCTGTTCACAGATAATATGCTCTTATATGTAGAAAACCCTACATTCCATAGAGACACCAAAAAAAAACCCTGTTAGAACTAATATACAAATTCAGCAAAGTAGCAAGACATAAGGTCAGCACACAAAAATCAGTTGCATTTGTATGCACTAACAATGAACAATCCAAAAAGGAAATTTAAAAACCAATTGCATTTATAATATCAAAAGGAATAAAAATATTTAGGAATTAACTTAACCAAGGAAGTTAAAAGACTTGTACAATGAAAACTACAAAACATTTCTGAAAGAAAATAAAGACAGAAATAAATGGAAAAATAACCCATGTTCATAGATTAGAAAACATAGGTAAGATGTCAATACTGATCTAGATTCAATGCAATCTTTATCAAAATCCCAATTTTTTTTCACACAAAAAAAATCCTAAAATTCATATAGAATCTCAAGGGACCTTGAATAGCCAAAACAATCTTGAAAAAGAAGAACAAAACTGGACGACTCACAATTCCTGATTTCAGTCTTACTACAAAGGTACAGTAATCAAAACAATATGGTACTGGCATAAAGACAAACATATAAGCCAATGGAATAGAACAGAGAATCCAGAAATAAACCCTTGTATATATGATCAAATGATTTTTGAGAAGGCTATCAAGACTATCAAGGCGATCAGTACTATCAAGGCTATCAGTGGGGGAAAAACAGCCATTTCAACAAATGGTGCTGGGAAAACTGAATATCCACATGGGAAAGAATGAAGTTGGATCCGTACCTAACACCATATTAAAAAAATAACTCAAAATGGATCCATGACCTAAATGTAAGATCTAAAACTCTAAGAACATAGGGCAAACACTTCACAACCTTAGATTCAGCAATGGTTTCTTGGGTATGACACCAAAAGCATAGGCAACAACAACAACCAAAAAAATTTGACAAATTGAACTTCATGAAAATTAAAAATTTTTGTGCATCAGAAGACACTATCAGGGCTTCCTTGGTGGTGCAGTGGTTAAGCATCCACCTCCCAATGCAGGGGACATGGGTTCAAGCCCTGGTCCAGGAAGATCCCACATGCCGTGGAGCAACAAAGCCCGTGTGCCACAACTACTGAGCCTGCGCTCTAGAGCCTGCAATCCACAGCTACCGAGCCCACGTGCCACAATTACTGAAGCCCGCGCCTAGAGCCCAGGCTCCGCAACAAGAGAAGCCACCACAATGAGAAGCCTGTGCACCGCAACAAAGAGTAGCCCCGGCGTGCCACAACTAGAGAAAGCCCACGCACAGCAGCGAAGACCCAATGCAGCCAAAAACAAATTAATTAATTTTTAAAAAGACACTATCAATAGAGTGAAAAAGGCAGCACACAAAATGGGTGAAAATGATTGCAAACTGTATATCTGATAAGGGATTAATATCCAGAATATATAGAGAACTCCTAAAACTCAACAACAAAACAACCCAATTAAAAAGTGGGCATGGGACTTCCCTGGCAGTCCAGTGGTTAAGACTTTGTGCTTCCAATGAAGGGGTCACGGGTTCAATCCCTGGTCAGGAAACTAAGATCCCGTAAGCTGCACAGTGCGGCCAAAAAAAAAAAAGTGGGCAGAGGACCTGAATAGACATTTTCCAAGGAAGACACACAGATGGACAACAGGCACATGAAAATACACTCAACATCACTAATTGTTAGAGAAATACAAATCCAAACTACATGTAATACCGCTTCACACTCATTAGCAGAGCTACTATCAAAAAACAGAAAATAACTAGTGTTGGCAAGGATGTGGAATAATTGGAACCCTTGTGCACTGTTAGTGGGAATGTAAAATGTACAGTCACTATGGAAAAAAGTGTTAACAGTTTCTCAAAAAATTAACAATAGAACTACCATATGATCCAGCAATTCCACTTCTGGATATATATTCAAAAGAATTGAAAGCAGGGTCTTAAAGAGATATTTGTCCTCCCATGTTTATAGCAGCTCTTAGAAAGAGCAATAACTCCGTTCTGCTCCTATCGGTACCAGGAAAGTGGTCTTTTCAAGTCTGCCACTGAACTGGGGAGTTGGGGGTGGGAGTAGGGAAAGTTAAAATGCCACAGAACTTGCTGTTCGTACTGAGATTCAGTATATGTTCTTGATTAAATGCTTCCCAGGTAACTGAAAAACTTTGGTTGATTTCCAGAGTTGTGAAAAAGTTGATTTTGACAATATTTTGCCAGTTTTTTCATTGCTTTTATGGAAGGGTGAAATTCCAGGGGTCCTAACTCCTCCATCTTTGCTAATAGTGCTCCCTTTTATCCTTTTTTACATCTTTAGGACCTGCAGTGATTTCACCTCTGTCATTCTTAATCTTAGTGACTAGTGTCTTCTCTCTTTTTTTCCTGATCATTCTGGTTAGAGGTTTCACAATTTTATTGATCTTCTCAAAGAACTAGCTTCTGGTTTCATTGATTTCCTCTATAGATTTTCTGGTTTCTATTTCATTGATTTCTGCTCTGATCTTTATTATTTCCCTTCTTCTAATTACTTTAGATTTAATTTGCTCGTACAGCTTTTGTTTCTTAAGAAGGAAGCTGAGATTACTGCTTTAAGAGCATTCTTAATTTCTAATATAAATGCTTAGTGCTATAAATGTACCTCTAAATATTTCTTTAGCTGAATCCCCCAATTTTTATATGCTGTGCTTTCATTTTCATTTAGGTCAAAATATCTTATAATTTCAAGTTTTATTTCTTCTTTCATCTACAGATTATTTAGAAGTATGTAATTTAGTTTCAAAACATTTGGGGATTTTCCAGGGATCTTTCTGGTTTTGATGTCTAATTTAATTCAGTTCTGGTCCCAGGCCATACTTTGTATGATATGAATACTTTTAAATGTATTTGATTGGTTCCATGACCCTGAATATGGTCTATCTTGGTAAATGGGTTACATGTGCTCTTGTAAAGGAAGTGTAGTCTGCCGATGTGCTCTATAAATGTCAATGAGGGCAAGTTGGTTGATAGTGTTATCCAAGTCTTCTATATCCTTACTTCTTCTCTTCTGTTTACTTATTCTAGTGATTATTGAGAGAAGGGTGTTGAAATATTGGACTGTAATTGTGGATTGATTTATTTCTCCTTGCAGTTCTATCAGGTTTTTCTTGACATTTTTTGAAGCTCTGTTATTAGGTCCCTAAACATTCAGGATTGTTATGTCCTTTTGATGAATTAACCCCTTTATTATTACAGAATGAACCTGTCGAGAGAAAAACTGTGACTCTGAGAGTACTTAAAGATTTTACTCAACGGATGTGCATCAGTTAGAAACTTAAGAACGATAAACTTCCCAAGCTGAGGCAGGATTAATTTATATAGGGCAAGAAGGGCATATGACTGTGGTCTGTCCCAGGCTGCAATTTTTCTTATCTGTAACTGCTGAAAATTTGTGGTTCGAACTGTTGAGGGACTGTTCCAGTTTTCCATGCCTTCTTCTCAGGATCAGAGGTGCAATCTCATGCCTGCAGCTTTCAGAACAGTTTTTTTGAAACCTGTTTCTGTCATTCTTAAAGTTTTTCAAAGTTCAGGAGAAGAGGAGATTGAAAAAAGGAGGAGGGAAGAGAGAAGGGGAGATCAAGATGGCAGAGGAAGAGGATGCAGAGCTCACCTATACCCACAAACACATGAAAAATACATCAACGTGTGGAACAATTCTCACTGAAAACAAACTGGAGACTGGCAAAATGGCTGTAAAAATGATCCACACAGAATCAGCTAGGAAGGGAAGAGAAGCAATCAGGTCAAGACCTGCACCCCTGAGAGGGGGCACAGAAGATGAAGGGGACTGCACAGGCTCAGAGGTCCTCCCTGGGGAGTGAGAAGTTCAAGCCACATATTGAGCACCCAGCCTTGGGGTCTGACACGGGGAAGACAAGAAACTGGAGCTGGTTTGAAAACCAGTGAGACTAATAGGAGGGCTGTAAGAAACCTACACACCACTCATGAAGAGCATGCACATGCTTGCTTACTCCCCGGAACAAGGGTGGGGAAGCATATTGAAACTACCCAGGACTCTGGCTGGTTTCCCATGACCAACGCAGCATGTGACCCAGCCTGAGCTAAGCCTCTGCTCTGGCCCCACTTGCTCCACGGTGCAGCTCTGCATTAGGGTGAGGGCTACCATGGCAGAGGGGAGTGCACAGTTGTGAGGGACCGAGCTGGCTCAGACCCAGCATGGCATCTAAACAAGGTGAAGGCAGCCATTGCTGGCACTTGCAGGAATGGTCCAGAACAGTGACTGGTGCTGGTACTGCTAAAGCCTGTGCCCTGACCCACACCAAGCACCTGCTCCAGCTCCTCTTCCTCCAGTACTGCTCCCCTTTGGGACAAGGGTGCCCGTGCTGGGAGACGGGAGAGCACACACTTAGAGGGAATGGAGCCAGCTCAGACCAGACTCTTAGGACTTATGCTCCAGCAACTTAGGACCCACCCCCACCCGTACCCCCACCCCCACCCCCAACAGGGTGGTGTTGGCCACTGAGCAGAGGAGAAGCCCTAGACCACATCTGGCCCTGGCTCTAGCCCCTCCATTTCCAGCCCCACCTTCTACCAATGTGATAGCTACCAGCACACTCTGGGGGAAGATGTGATTCATGCTCACTTCAGATCCAGCTCTCCCATCAAAGCCACTGGGCACATGAAGACAGTATTGTGATGCTCCCACACAAGGACCCTCCTTCAAGATTGGTATAGGTAACTATTTCACCTAATTTCATAGAGACAGAGGAAGTTAAGCAAAATGAGAAGGCAGAGGGATTTTTTCAGATGAAAGAACAAGAGAAAACCCCTGAAAAAACAACTAATGAAACAGAAATTATTTATTATTATTAAAGAGTTCAAAGCATTAGCAATAAAATGCTAACTGAATTAAGGAAACAGATATATGAACACAGTGAGAATTTTAACAAGGAACAAGAAAATATTAAAAAGAAACAGGCAGAACTGAAGAATAAAATAACTGAAATGACAAATACACTAGGAGGAATTAACAGCAGACTAGGTGATACAGAAGAACACGTAACTGATCTGGAAGATAGAAAAATGGAAACCACCCAATTAGAACAGCAGACAGAAAGACAAATGAAAAAGAAAACGAAAGCAACATACGAGATCTACGGCATAATATAAAACATGCCAACATCCGCATTATAGGGCTTCCAGAAGGAGAAAAGAGAGGAAAGGGAATTGAAATGTATTTGAAGAAATTATGGTTGAAAACTTCTGAAACCTAAAGAAAGAAACAGATATCCAGGTACAGGAAGCACAGAGGGTCCCAAGCAAGATGAACCCATACAGACTCACACCAAGATGTATCATAATTAAAATGGAAAAAGTTAAAGATAAAGAGAGGACTCTAAAGGCGGCAAAGAAACATGGAGTCAGTTACAAGGGAACCCCCATAAGGCTCTCAGCTGATTTCTCTTCAGAAACTTTGCAGGCCAGAGGGAGTGGCATGATATATTCAAAGTCCTGAAAGGGAAAAACCTGCAACTTAGGATACCCTACCCAGCAAGATTACCATTTAGAATAGAAAGAAAGATAAAGAATTTCTCAGACAAGCAAAAGCTAAAGGAATTCAGCAATATTAACCTCCCTAAAAGAAATATTGAAGGGTTTTCTCTAAAAAGAAAAGAAGCAAGAATCTATTGGAAAGGCAGATATATAAAAGGATTGATGATCACTTAAATAAGCCAGTACATAGATTAAAAAACAATCAAAAAAAATTTTGTAAAAGCAATTGTAACTACAATTAACAGCAAAAGGATAAGCATGAACATGTAAAATAGAACATCAAAATCACAAAATGTGGGGGAGGGAAGTAAAAAATGTACATCTTTTAGAATGTGTGTGAACTTAAATGATTATCAGTTTATAGCAAGTAGATACAATTATGGGTCAACATATATGAATCCCACGGTAACCACAAATCAAAAATCAACAATAGATACACAAAAAACAAAAAGAAAGGAACTCAGGCATACTACAAAAGAAAATCATCAAACCACAAAAAGAAAAAGAAATGAACAAAAAACTACAAAAAAATGAGAAAACAAGGAATTAAATGGTAATAAATACATACCTATCAATAATTACTTTAAATCTCAATGGACTAAATACTCCAAACAAAACAGGGTGGCTGACTGGATAAAAAAACAAGACCCTTCAACATGCTGCCTACAAGAGACTTCAGGGTGAGAAAACACACACAGAATGAAAGTGAGGGGATGGAAAAAGTTATTTTGTGCAAATGGAAATGACAAGAAAGCAGGGCTAGCAATACTCGTATCAAAATACACTTTAAAACAAAGGCTATAATGAAAGACAAAGAAGGGCATTATATAATGATAAAGGGATCAATAGAAGAAGAGGATACTACACTCGTTAACATATATGTGCCCAATACAGGAGCACCTAAATATGTAAAGCAAATACTGACAGACATAAAGGAAGAAATTGACAATAGTAATAAGAGTAGGAGACTTTAACGCCCCACTGACATCAACGGGCAGATCACTGAGACAGAAAATCAATAAAGCAATAGAGGTCCTAAATGACACAATAGACCAGTTGGACTTAATTGATATCTACAGGGCACTACGTGCAAAGAAAGCAGAATACACATTCTTTTCAGGTGCAAATGGAACGCTCTCCAGGATAGATCACATACTAAGTCACAAAACAAGCCTCAACAAATTTACGAGGATAGAAATTATTTCAAGTATCTTTTCTGACCACAAAGGCACAAAGCTAGAAAATAACTACAGAAAGAAAAAGGGGGAAAGAACAAACACGTGGAGACTAAACAACATGCTATTAAAAAAAAAGTCAACAATGAAATCAAAGAGGAAATCAGAAAATACCTCAAGACAAATGAAAATGAAAACACAATTTTCCAAAATCTGTGGGATGCAGCAAAATCAGTTCATAGCAGTACAGACCATTCTCGAGAAATAAGAAAAATCTCAACTAAACAACCTAGCTTACCACATGAAAGAATTAGAAAAAGAAGAACAAACAAAGCCCAAAGTCAGAAGTAGGAAGGAAATAATAAAGATCAGAGAGGAAGTAAAAAAAATAGAGATAAAAAAACCAAAAAGGTAAATGAAACCAAGAGCTGGGTTTTCAAAAGGATAATGAAACTGATAAACTTTTAGCCAGGCTCACAAAGAAGAAAAGAGAGAGGACCCAAATAAACAAAATAAGAAATGAAAGAAGAGAGATAATAATGATATCACAGAGATTAAAAAAATCATAAGAGAGGGCTTCCCTGGTGGCGCAGCGGTTGAGAGTCCGCCTGCCGATGCAGGGGACACAGGTTCATGCCCCGGTCCGGGAAGATCCCACATGCCATGGAGCAGCTGGGCCCGTGAGCCATGGCCGCTGAGCCTGCGCGTCCGGAGCCTGTGCTCTGCAACGGGAGAGGCGACAACAGTGAGAGGCCCACGTACCGCAAAAAAAAAAAAAAATCATAAGAGAATACTGTGAACAGTTATATGCCAACAAATTGGACAACCTAGAAGAAATGGACAAATTTCTAGAAACATACAGCCTGCCAAGACAGAGTCAAGCAGAAACACAGTTTGAACAGACTGATCACTAGAAGTAAAATTGAATCTGTAATTAAAAAATATAAAACTTCCAGGAGGACCTTCAAGATGGCAGGGGAGTAGGACATGGAGATCACCTTCCTCCCCACAAATACATCTAAAATACATCTACACATGGAACAACTCCTACAGAACACCTACTGAACGCTGGCAGAAGACCTCAGACTTACAAAAAGGCAAGAAAATCTCCACGTGGCTGGGTAGGGCAAAAGAAAAAAGAAAAAAACAGAGACAAAAGAGTAGGGACAGGACTTGCCCCTCTGGGAGGGAGCCGTGAAGGAGGAAAAGTTTCCACACACTAGGAAGCCCATTCACTGGCGGAGATGCGGGGTGGCGGTGCGGAAGCTTCGGAGCCATGGAAGACAGCGCAGCAACAGGGTTGCAGAGGGCAAAGCAGAGAGAATCCCGCACAGAGGATTGGTGCCAACCACCACTCCCCAGCCTGAGATGCTTGTCTGTTCAGGGCAGGTGGGGGCTGGGCACTGAGGCTCAGGCTTCGGAGGTCAGACCCCAGGGAGAGGACTGGGGTTGGCTGCGTGAACACAGCCTGAAGGGGGCTAGTGCACCACAACTGAGGGAGTCTGGGAAAAAGCCTAGGCCTTCCTGAGAGGCAAGAGACCATTGTTGCAGGGTGCTCAAGGAGAGGGGCAATCCCACCATAGGAGCTTCTACCTACATGCACTCACAGACGGCAGGGCATCACCCATGCGAGCCGCAGCTGCTACCTAGGATCCCAGAGGCGGGCGCGACGGCTGCCGCTGCTGCTGCCGAGGGTCCCGGGAGCAAGTGCAGGTCACTGCCCACACCTTCCTGGGAGCCTGTGCTGCCCACCACTGCCAAGGGTCCCATTATCTGGGGCCAACTTCCCTGGGAGAATGCATGGCATGCCTCAGGCTGTAGCAACTTCCTGCTGGCCTCTGCCACTGCAGGCACTCCCCCCACACCCCAACTGTGACAGCTGTATCCCTCCCTCTCCCCGGCCTGAGTGAGCAAGTGAGCCCTAATCAGCCTCTGCTTTCACCCCTCTTGGCTGGGCAGGAACAGATGCCTGAGGGTGGCTGACAGGCAGAGGAAGGGCCAAAACCAAAGGTGAACTCCAGGGGCTGTGCGACCAAGGAAGAGAAAGGGAAATCTCTCCGTGCAGCCACAGGAGCAGCGGATTAAACCCCTGCAATTGGCTTGGTAAAACCTGAATCTGTGAAATATCTGAAGAGAAAACGAGTGTTCCCACAATCGAGGCTGTGGACTTTGGGGGCAACTGTGGACTTTGGAGACAAGTACATGCAGGAGTAAGGCCAGATCAGAGTGTGAGCTGGCCCCACAGTGCCACAGCAGGTCCAGAGACCTACCTAGAAGTGTTGGAGGACCATTGTTTGGGGGTGCGCAAGGAGAGGGGATTCAGAGCACCGCCTAAACGAGCTCCAGAGATGAGCGTGAGCCGCAGCTATCAGTGCGGACATGAGAGATGGGCATGAGACGCTAAGGCTGCTGCTGCAGCCACCAAGAAGCCTGTGTGTGAGCACAGGTCACTATCCACACCTCCTCTCCGGGAGCCTGTGCAGCCCGCCACTGCCAGGGTCCCATGATCCAGGGACAACTTCCCCGGGAGAACACACAGCGCACCTCAGGCTGTTGCAATGTCACGCCGGCCTCTGCCACCACAGGTTTGCCCCGCATTCTGTACCCCTCCCTCCCCCTGGCCCGAGTGAGCCAGAGCCCCCTAATCAGCTGCTACTTTAACCCCATCCTGTCTGAGCGAAGAACAGACACCCTCAGGCGACCTACATGCAGACGTGGGACCAAATCCAAAGCCGAACCCCAGGAGCCGTGCAAAAAATAAGAGAAAGGGAAATTTCTCCCAGCAGCCTCAGGAGCAGTGGATTAAATCTTCACAATCAACTTGCATCTCTGGAATACCTGAATAGACAACGAATCATGCCAAAATTGAGGCAGTGGACTTTGGGAACAACTGTAGACTTGGAGTTTCCTTTCTGCATCTAATTTGTTTCTGGTTTTATGTTTATCTTAGTTTAGTATTTAGAGTTTATTATCATTGGTAGATATCTTTATTGATTTCGTTACTCTTCCTTTATATATATATTTTTTCCTTTTTCTCCTTTTGTGAGTGTGTATGTGTATCCTTTGTGTGATTTTGTTTGTATAGCTTTCCTTTTACCATTTGTCCTAGGGTCCTGTCTGTCCGTTTTTTTTTTGCTTTTGGTTTTTTTTTAGTATAGTTTTAGGGCTTGATATCACTGGTGGAGTTGTTCTTTTGGTTCGGCTGCTCTCTTCTTTCTTTTTTCTTTTTTTAAAAATTTTTAATATTTTTTTATTTTAATAACTTTATTTTTTCTTTCTTTTCTCCTTCCTTCCTTCCTCTCTTTCTTTCTTTCTTTCCTTCTTTCTCTCTCTCTCTCTCTCTCTCTTCCTCCCTCCCACCCTCCTTCCCTGCCTCCCTCCCTCTCTCTCTCTCTCTCTCTCTCTTTCTTTCTTTCTTTCTCCCTTTAATTCTGAGCCGTGTGGCTGACAGGGTCTTGGTGCTCCAGCCAAGTGTCAGGCCTGTGCCTCTGAGGTGGGAAAGCCGACATCAGGACATTGGACCACCAGAGACCTCCCAGCTCCACGTAAAATCAAACAGTGAAAGCTCTCCCAGAGATCTCCAATTCAAAGCTAAGAGCCAGCTCCATTCAACAACCAGCCAGCTACAGTGCTGGACACCCTACAACTAGCAAGGCAGGAACACAACCCCACCCATTAGCAGAGAGGCTGCCTAAAATCATAATAAGGTCCCAGACACCGCAAAACACCACCGGACAAGGTTCTGCCCACCAGAAAGACAAGATCCAGCCTCATCCACAAGAACACAGGCACCAGTCCCCCCCACCAGGAAGCCCGCACAACCCACTGAACCAAGCTTAGCCACTGGGGGAAGACAGCAAAAACAACAAGAACTACGAACCTGCAGCCTGCAAAAAGGAGACACCAAACACAGTAAGTTAAGCAAAATGAGAAGACAGAGAAACACACAGCAGATGAAGGAGCAAGGTAAAAACCCACCAGACCTAACGAATGAAGAGGAAATAGGCAGTCTACCTGAAAAAGAATTCAGAGTAATGATAGTAAAGATGATCCAAAATCTTGGAAATAGAATGGAGAAAATACAAGAAACGTTTAACAAGGACCTAGAAGAATTAAAGCGCAAAGAAACAATGATGAACAACACAATAAATGAAATACAAAATTCTCTAGAAGGAATCAATAGCAGAATAACTGAGGCAGAAGAACGGATAAGTGACCTGGAAGATAAAATAGTGGAAATAACTACCACAGAGCAGAATAAAGAAACAAGAATGAAAAGAATTGAGCTCCCAGCCCCGCCCACCCTGGCGGGTGAGCAGACAAGCCTCTCGGGCTGATGTTGAACTATCCTTGTGTCTCTGGAATAAACCCCACTTGATCATGACTTTTTTTTTTAACATCTTTATTGGGGTATGATTTCTTTACAATGGTGTGGATCATGACTTCTTTAGAACTACAAGCTCCTGAACTGCTTTCGTCCACTGATCTTCTTTCTAAGTTACAAGAGAAGACAGCTTTACCAAATCTTTTATTTCAAAACATTGAACTTCTGTTTTCCACCTTCCAAGGGTTTCCAGAAAGGAAGCAAAACCACAGACTTGTCAACTGTCAGAGAGTTTAGATACTTCAAGTTCTGAAAGTGAAGCAGAGAGTGAACCAGAACAAGTTTCTGGTTACAACAGACTACTTGCCACATTAAAGGATGTTTCCAAGGAAGATGAGGAGGAGGAAGAGGAAGAAGAAGACAGTGTTATAGATGAGACAGAAATGAATCTTGAAGATGGCGATAGTGACATCAGTGTGGAGGAAGAGATGGCAGTAGCGTCTACTGACATGCAGAAGAATGCGGCCTTACCTGCTGACCCTAAGGGAAAAGATGGGCACGGGCCACCTGGCACATCAGAGGAATCCCCAGAGGAGTTTACAGATGCAAAACATGAGTCACTCTTCAGCCTAGAAACCAACTTTCTCGAAGAGGAAAGAGAAGGCAACTGTTCTCTGAAAGCATTACAAGATCCATTTGCACAACATGTAAACAAAGAACTGAAAGAAAAAGAAATCCAGGCTGTTGCCACAAATCCCAAAACTACCCACCAGCTAAAATGGCCCAGCCTGGGCCAGCTTGTCTTTTCATCCAGGTTTCAACAGTTGGAAACCGGAAACCTTTAAACCCCCAAAGGACATTGACTTAAAGTCACTTCATCTCCAGAAGCCTCTGGAATCCACCTGGATCAAGACCAACAGCCAGTTCCTCTCTGGTCCCCCAAATTCAAGTAGCCCCTTCACACCCCTCCAGAAAGAGCTCTTCTTAATTATGAATTCTTACCAGGACCTGTTCTACCCAGAAAGGACTGCCCTGAAGAATGGGGAAGAGATCCGCCACGTGTACTGCCTACATGTGATAAATCACGTCCTCAAAGCCAATGCCCAGGTGCTTACCAACAACAGCAGGTGCCGAAGCCAGAAACTTGGGGTGGGTGATGATGATGACTTCAGGGACCAAGGGCTAACGAGGCCCAAGGTGCTGATAGTGGTGCCATTCCGGGAAGCTGCTTTGCGGGTGGTACAGCTCTTCATCAGTCTTCTTGAGGGCGACAGCAAGAAGAAAATAATTGTAGGCAACAAAAAGAGGTTTAATGGAGAGTATGGCTCAGATCCCGAGGAGAGACCACCCAACCTGAAGAGGCCTGAGGATTATGAAGCTGTATTTGTCGGCAACATCGATGACCACTTCAGGACTGGAGTGGCAATACTGCAGAGAAGCATCCGACTTTATGCCCCCTTCTATTCGTCAGACATCCTCATTGCCTCCCCTCTGGGCTTGAGGACCATCATTGGTGGAGAAGGAGAGAAGAAGAGAGATTTTGACTTTCTGTCTTCTATTGAGCTTCTCATCATTGATCAAGCTGACATTTACCTGATGCAGAACTGGGAGCATGTCTTGCATTTGATGAACCACATGGACCTACTGCCCTTGGACTCACATGGGGTGGACTTTTCTCGAGTGCGCATGTGGAGCCTCAATAATTGGTCCAAGTACTATCGTCAGACGCTGCTGTCTGGGGCCCTGCAGGATGCCCAGATCAACTCTGTGTTCATCAAATACTGCGTCCATGGGCAAGGCCAGGTGGCTGTGAGGAACGTCCCAATGACAGGCTGCATCAGTCATGTCCTGGTGCAGCTCCCACGTGTCTTCCAGAGGATGGAAGCTGAAAACCTAGCTTCAGTGATTGATGCCAGGTTTAACTTTTTCGTCAACAAGATTTTGCCTCAGTATCGTGATGCAGTCATGTCTCACACGCTTATCTATGTCCCCTCCTACTTGGACTTTGTGCGTCTCCGAAATTACTTCAAGAAGGAGGAACTGAACTTCACTCATATCTGCGAGTGTGCCCAGAAGTCTGGTGTCTCCAGGGCCAGACATTTCTTCCTTCAAGGAGAGAAGCAGTTCCTGCTCCTCACAGAGCGCTTCCATTTCTACAAAAGATACACAATAAAAGGCATCAGGAACCTGATTTTCTATGAACTGCCAACATATCCCCACTTCTACAGTGAAGTCTGTAACATGCTGCAAGCCACCACCAGAGGAGAGGAAGCTGCCTGGACCTGCACTGTCCTCTACTCCAAGTACGATGCCCAGAGGTTGGCTGCTGTGGTCGGGGTCGAGCGGGCTGCACAGATGCTGCAGTCCAAGAAGAACGTCCACCTCTTCATTACTGGAGAGAGATGAGAATTGGTTGGACAGAAAATGGTGTTTGGTGTGATATGTCATGCTTGGTTCTGTGTCACTTGGACCTGATTCTGATCACTTACACAAAGAAGGGCTGCAACAAGGAAGGAGCACCAGGCAGGTTCTTATCAGATACTTCTTTCTTTTCAGATCATATATACCTGAAAAGTTCAGTGTAAACCAGATTTTGGTAAAACCCATCTTTCAGAGGTCAGGGGAGAACTCATGGGACTCTGAGAAGTTGATAGAAGGAATCTTCTACTTGTGAATTTTTTTGGACGCCATAAATTCTTTTGTTGTGACTTCACCTCTAATTTATTACACTTGGTAAATTCTTAAAGAAAAAAAAGAACGAAAAGAATTGACTCAATCTACACTACCAACTCTGCAGGGGTAGTGTGAAAGCAGCATAGACAATATGTAAACAAATGAGTGTGGCTGTGTTTCAATAAAACTTTATTTATAAAAACTGGTGGTGGGCCAGATTTGGCCTATGGGTTCTAGTTTGCTGATCCCTGATATAAAGAACTCTTAAAAATTGAGAAACATGGGCCTAAAAACCTCATTTTAAAAATGTGGGAGCAACCTAAATGTCCATTGACAGATGAATGGATAAAGAAGATGTGGTACATATATACAATGGAATACTACTCAGCCATCAAAAAGAATGAGATAATGCCATTTTCAGCAACAGGGATGCAACTAGAGATTATCATACTAAGTGCAGTAAGTCAGAAAGAGAAAGACAAACACCATATGATATCACTTATATATGAAATCTAAAACATGACACAAATGCATCTACGAAACAGAAACAGACTCACAGACGTAGAAAACAGACTAGTGGTTTCCAAGGGGGATGGAGGGTGGGGGAGGGATGGAGTGGGACGCTGGGGTTAGCATATGCAAGCTATTATATATGGAATGGATAAACAATGGAAAAAAATATTTTAAAAAGAATGTATGTATATGTATAACTGAATCACTGCTGTACAGCAGAAATTAACACAACATTGTGAATCAACTATACTTTAATAAAAAACAAATTTAAAAAATGGGAAGACATGAACAGGTAATTCACAAAAAGAAAAAGAGACGTACGATGGCCACCAAATATATTTTTAAAGCTCAAACTTACTTACAATTAGCAAAATGCACATTAAAATAACACCAAGATGCCATGTCTCATCTATCAGACTGGTAAAAATTAAAAGTGTGACAATATGTTATGTTGGTGAGGCTGTGGGGAAAAAAGCACTCTAGTATATTTCTGTTGGGAACACAAACTGCTTCAATCCTTCTGGCGAGGAATTGGGTAATATCTAACTAGACTACATTTGTTCTTACCTCTTGAGTCAGCAATCCTACATCTAGGAATCCACCTTAAAGATCTCCAACAAAAGGAAGACTATGAATGGATATGGAATGATTTCATACTGTTAAGTGAAGAAAGTGAAGCTTTAAAGAGTGTCTAGAAAGAAGGGGATATAAGAAGACATACATGTCCTTGCAAAAGAAATACAGGAGGATACACTTGAAACTAAAGAGCTCACTTACCTACAGGGGATAGGTGGGAAAGGGACAGGATAGTAGGGACAAGGAGATAAGTGACGCTTCTCTGAATATACCTTTTTGTGTAGCTTTGATTCATGAAACCATACTGTTTCACATCCTCCAAAAAAAATAAAATTAACTACAATGTGGGGTGAACCCTAAATGACATATAAGCTAACAAATGAACATACCTATATTAAAAATGAATAGTATAATGGCACTGAAGAGGATGGGAAAGGAAAGAAATTAGCCTAAGTATTTCAGTTATCAGTAGAGGGCATAGAAAGACACTGGAGGAGGAAGAGACTTCTCTTCCTAGCTCTGGTGTGCTGCTCTCACCAAGTTCCTGTAGCACCCATGGCTTCTGCAGTGCATCCGTAGGTGGACAGCAGCACCCAGCGGCCATAAGCATGTGGCACATCCCATAAACGTCTTCCCCCGTCATCCCAGAGGGCAGACTTCCATCAAGCCCTGCCAACCAGCTCAGCAAACTTCTCTGCCATCCAATGGGTCTTGGTCGTGCCCTTTCCAATTAGATCAAATTCTAAGCCGGGGTGGAGAGATGGGGAGTGGCCTCTTTCTCAGGTGCTTTATCTCAGCACTAGGGATAAAGGCTACTCCCTATATTTGCTATTCTTTGCAGTGCTCTTTACCTCTTAGTAGCCAATCTCCCATTCCTCCAATTCCCTGTTATAGTTAATTACTTATATTAAACATGCTCTCTTCAAACTCCTGTGTGATTTCTGTCTCTTGATTGGGCTCTAAGAATATACTAGGTAACACTGGAGTGTTCTGCCTAGTCAGTGAGCACATTTAGTGCCCAGATCCTGTTTCTCAATACCATTCTCCAATAAAAGGAGTTAGGGCTTCTTGGAGAAGTGCTTGAGTCCAGGGCTGGAGCAGGGAAACTACAAGATGAACCTGAAACATCTTGTGGTGCCAAAAAGTAAGCACGTACTCAAAAAAGGCAGGGCATGTCAAAAAGATACAGAAGCCAACCCAGAGGAGCTCCTAATGGCCAAAGCTAGAGATCTGAGCAACAAAACATAAACAATAGTATTGGATTATAACCCATGAAATAAAAATGAATATCCATAAGTCCATACTGATATAAATACATGATTGAATAAATTAATAAATGGGAGAGATGAGACAGATAACTTGGAGAATTTCAAATAATGTGTGTAGATATTTCCCCATCCAGGAGGTAGTGGTTAACATCCTCTCCCCATCCCTGGGTGTGCTTAGTGACTTGCTTCCTAAGAGTGGAGTATAGAAAGGGGGTGGGGAGTAACTTTATAGTGGAGAAAGCTGGCAAACCTCTGCCAAGGGAGTGATCAAGGTTAACATTATTGGGGATAAGTCAGGTTGATAGCATGTACCCCTGATATGAAGTGATGAGAATGGTACTTCACTTCTGTGGTATTCTTCCCAAAATCTCAAACCCTAGTCTGGTAATGAGAAAAATGTCAGATAAGACCAACTGAAGAATGTTGTATCAATCACTTGACCAGTACTCCTAGAAACTGTCAAGGTCATCACAAACAAGGAAAGTTTGAGAAACTCACAGTCTAGGGGAAGCCAAAGAGACATGATGAATAAATGTAATGTGGTGTCCTGGATGAGATCCTGCAACAGAAAAAAAAAGCATTAGTTTAAAACCAAAGAAATGCAAATAAAGTGTGTAGTTTAGTTAACAGTAATGTACCAATGTTGGTTCCTTAGTTGTGACAAACATACCATAGCAATGTAGGATGTTAACGATAGAGAAAACTATCTTTGAGACTTTTCTATAAATCGAAAGCTATTGTAGTTTTTTAAAGTTTATTTAAACAATAAAAAAAAGGACACAGGAGCCAACGTGAAGGAGCTCCCAATGGCCACAGCTGGGACAATGTGAGTAACACAATAAATAATGCTAGTTCAGTAGCTCCCCCCTTATCCATGGGGGATATGTTCCAAGATCCCCAATGGATGCCTGAAACCACATATTGTACCAAACCTCATACATACTATTTTTCCCTATACACATACATACCTATGATAAAGTTTAATTTATAAGTTAGGCACAGTAGAGAATAGCCAAACTGCCAGCATCACTACTCCTGCACTTTGAGGCCATTATTAAGTAAAATAGTGGTTACTTGAACACAATCACTGCTATATTGCAACAAACGGGTGGGATACACTGGATGAAGGGATGATTCACAGCCCCAGGCAGGATGAAGCAGGATGGCGGGAGATTTAATCACACCACTCAGAATGGCACACAATTTTAAAACTTATAAATTGTTGGTTTCTGGAATTTTCCATTTAATATTTTTGGACCACATTTGACCATGGGTAACTGAAACTGTGGAAAACTAAACTGCAGATAAGGAGGGGCTACTGTATTGGAGGATAACCCAGAGAATAAAATAAATATCCATGAGTCCATACTGATATAAATTAAAAAGTGAATAAAAAGACAATAAATAAGTGAGAGGGGAGGGACAGCTCTTTCTTAGAGAATAATCCCAATTAATAAATGTAGAAGGAATGAAGGAAATACAAAACCACTATTGGGCAAACACCACGGTAATAATTGTTGTAGGCAAGATCCACTGATAAATGCTAAAATTAGTGGGCAAAAGATTGAATAGAAACAGAATATTCGCATAGTCTCAAAGTATCTTCCCCAAGGTATTTATTAAGTACAATGCGAAAAATAGAAACTTTACAATGGAGAAACCAGCAGATATTACCTTAACCAAATGATCAAGTTTAACATCGACATCACGTACCTCCTCAAGAAGTGCACTGAGGACATTTCTGTGGCATTCTTGCTAAAATGCAAAACCACAATCTAATCATGAGAAAATAACAGACACACCTAAGTTGAGAGACATTCTACAAAATACCTGAACTGTACTTTTCAAAAGTGTCAAGGTCATTAAAGACAAGGATAGACGGAGGAACAGTCAAAGGTTGGAGAAGATCTTGAAACAAAAAGAACACTAGTGGGAAAAATGGTGAAATTTGAATTAGGTCTATAGCTTATTTAACAGTATTGTGCTGGGGGAAAGCAGCTCTGGTGGGGATCAACTGAGCATGTGCACAGAGCCAGTGAGGACTGAAGGGCCTGTGCGGGACATCAGGGGGTAGCGTCTCCCTGACTGGGGCCGGTGGTCACCCCGACCCAGACCTCGCTCGCAGACACCCTGCAGGGAGCTGCCTCCCCCTCCTCTAGGCTGTGGGGCTGACCCTCCCATCTCACCTTTCTTCCATCGGCTGCACCACATTTTCCACTGAAACAGGAAGGGCTCTGGATGTGGGACACCAGCCACGTGGTGCTCATGCAGCAGGAAGATGGTGACCTGTCTCAGGGACGCCAAGTCTGGAACTTGCCTCTGCCCTGAGGCCCTGGTGATCAATATCAGGTACCTCATTTAATTTTCACTGCAACCTTGTCAGCTACCTGACAATGATCATCATTTGGACCATTTGACAGTAGAAGCAGCGGAAGCACAGTGAGGTGAAGTCGGTTGCCTAAGGTCACACTGCTAGCAAGTAGAAGGACCAGGAAATACTTAAGCCAAGTTCAGCTGACTCCAAAGTGCCCATACTCAGTCACTCTGCGATTCTTTTTTTTTTTTTTTTTTTTTTTTGGCCGTGCCACGCGGCATGTGGGATCTTCCCCAACCAGGGATCAAACCCATGCCCCCTACATTGGGAGCGCGGAGTCTTAACCACTGGACCACCAGGGAAGTCCCTGTCACTCTGCGATTCTGAACCCCATGCAGGGTTGGCTCCCAATAAACAATATTCCTATTTTCCATTGTCTTCAAAGTGCTCAGGCTGAGGGGAGACAACATCTTGTGTGCATAAACTGAGCTTCTGCATGTTTCAGTGCACATCCAGGGCAACCTACCTGGTCCTCCCTCTTCTGACAGAGATGAAAACTCAAACTCACCCTCCCCACCCAGTTCTTAGACGCTGAAAACCAGGTGTGCACCAGGTCCTCCAGTGATTGACGAACTCAGGAAAGTTGATCTCTGGTCACGTGAGGTCCCAAATCCCTGGGACCATGCCCCTGATTCCTCTGGCTTCCAATCATTCACTGACCAGCAGAAGCCACCCATGGCTGAACTACAGGGACTGCCAGTGGACACTTTAAAGTCCCCCAATCACTGGCATGGCCAGGCTCTTCATATCACTTATCCACAGTGATGACCACAGGAACCCTGAATAATGCCCAACACAGGCACACCAGTTCCACACCCCCAGCAGGTTTCCAATCATCCATCTTCCCAGACTGCCAGTTACTGACCCGCATAGTTTCTAAAACCGAAACTATGGAGCAGCCAAACACTGAGCTTTCCTCAAGGATGTTATGACTTTCATTTCAGAAACCAACTCATTGCCCTTCATGCATGTGCATAGCAACATTATTCATAATAGCTCCAAACTATCCAACAACAGGTGACTAGGTTAACAACCCTGGTACATCCATACAATGAAATACTATTCAGCAATAAAAAGGAACAAAAAAACTGATACATGCAACAGCATGGAGGAATCTCAAAAGCAATATGCTGTGTAAAAGAAGCCACAAAGAAAAGAGTACAATCTGTATGATTCCATTTACTTGAAGTTTTAGAAAAGCAAAACTGATCTATTGTGATAGAAGTCAGAATAATGGTTACTAATGGGTGGGGAGGATTGACTGGGAAGAGATCATGATGAAACTTTCTGGAGTGATAGAAATATCTTGGTACGGGTTGAGGTTACATGGGTCTATATATTTGTGAAAACTCAACACCCTACATACCCTAAGATGGTAACATTTTATTGTATGTAAATTATACCCCAATAAAGAAAATAATCAGAAATACTGTGGGAATGTTTATTTTGGATCTGTTTGTACCAGCAAGATAGTTACTTGTATGCACGTCTATGTAAAATCTGCTGGATACTGACTCTTGGGAAAAGATCTGCTGGGAACCAACGGAAATGGAGATCATGGGAAGAGACTGACAAACAGCTCCCACTGTTCCACCTTACTGCAGCCCTCTCTCCTTGAGTGAGGATTTTTCTTGCACACAAACCAAGTAAGTTGTGGGGAACCATGCACCTTAAAAAGTTCACAAGATGAAATGTCCTCTCAGTTACTGTAGGAGGCTTTCCAGTGTCATTCATTCAGCACATATTTATGGCACTAACCCTGGTCCAGGCATTGTTGAGGTGTGAGGAAGACAGCATCAAACAAAATGGAGGGCTTTCCTAGTGGCGGCGCAGTGGTTGAGGGTCCGCCTGCCGATGCAGGGGACGCGGGTTCGTGCCCCGGTCCGCGGGGATCCCATGTGCGGCGAAGCGGCTGGGTCCGTGAGCCATGGCCGCTGAGCCTGCGCGTCCGGAGCCTGTGCTCCGCAACAAGAGAGGCCACAGCAGTGAGAGGCCCGCGTATCGCAAAAAAAAAAAAAAAAAAAAAAAAATTACAAAAAACAAAAAAACCAAAATGGATCCATCCCCTCTACTCAGGCAGCTATCACTCAGTCCCCAACGCCTTCAGGTGAGACTTCAAGCAGGGAGAGGACCACAGAGGAAGATCCCATGGGTGCAAACGTTAGAAAATTAGAATCTGTCAAAGCATCAATATGCTTGGGAAAAACAGACCTATGCCTCTTGGAAAAGGTGTGGGTTAGTATTATTCTGAGGTAAATCCTGTGTTCTAAGTTTTGTTGTTTTTTAAAAAACTTTTCTTTTATTGAGGGATAATATACACAGTAAGGTATATAATGTGCTCACATATTAAGTGTACAATTTGATGAGTTTTGACAACTCATTCAAATCAGAATATAGAATAGTCCCCAGAAGTCTCCCTCATGATACTTCTGGTCTATACACCGCCTCCAACCTGAGGTAACCACTGACCTTCTTTATGTCACCATGGACTAGATTTGCCTGTTCTAGAGTTTCAGGTAAACATACAGTACAGAGGCATGCATATGGAGTTATAGAGTGATATGGAGTTTAGATATATGGGGTCACACAGTATGGTCTTTTGCGTCTGGCTTCTTTCACTCAGCATAACACTTTTGAAACTCATTTGTATTGTATGTCAGCACTTTTGCTTCTTTTTATTGCTGAGTAATTAGCCACTGTATGGATGTATCACAATTTGTTTATCCATTCACCAGCTGATGGATATTTGGACTGTTTCCTGTTTTGCCCTATTACGAATGAATTCTAAGACTTACCAGATGCATTATAACTCCATCCTTGACTTATTTCTTGCATTATAGATGGTCGGGAGGAAAAACAGGAGGCCCAAAGTCACTGAAAGAGAAAGAAAATGCAACTTGGAAAGGAATGTGGTTGTGAAGCTGGCCATGGTCCTCATGGCTAATACAGGGGAGCTAGAAAGATAAACAAACTAATAAAAAAGTTTCGACAGGGTTT
Source organism: Leucopleurus acutus (assembly GCF_964270905.1). NCBI lineage: Eukaryota > Metazoa > Chordata > Mammalia > Artiodactyla > Delphinidae > Leucopleurus > Leucopleurus acutus. Next base: position 41,728,063 of record NC_139148.1, on the reverse strand, counting down.
TAAAAAAATTTTTTACCAACTTCAGGAAAGGAGAGTGAGAGCTTTCCAGAACAAGTCCCCCCAACAAGGTGTCAAAGTGAAGGGATTTCTGCACACCACAAAGCAGGGCTTTTCTGTGATATATTATGGGTAGGTTGGACAGGGAGAGATCCTAGGTCCAGTTACATGTTCAGCTGATGAGAATAGAAAATGTTAGGAAAAGACAAAGAGGCAGAGGACCTAGGCACGAGCATTCCAGATCCCAATTAGGGCATAATTATGTTCAGTCTTTCCCAGAGCTTATGGGACATAACTCTTGGGGTGGCAATGAGGAAGAGAGAAAACACTTGGAGTACCTCATCCTACATAATTGGCCACAAGTGAACGTAGTGTCCACATTCTGCTATGATAAATATGTCATTCCTGTTGCACATATTATGAAAACTTCATGTGACAGCTCTGTTTTCCATGGCCCAGGGCACTCATAAGCCCCTCACAGAATAACAGTGACCTGCTGAGAGCCTAGAAAGGTAATGGGATTTGGGAAGGGAGATCCCGCTGAACCTTGGCATTTCATCTAGGCGGAACCAGCGATGGAAGTGATGGGCAGAAAAAACTTTCCAACACATGCACTATATAGTTTATTCCCAACTATATCCCCAAGGGATAAAGATTTTTATTGCCGTTTTACTAATGAGAAAACTATAGCTTATAACTGAACCACTTTTCTGTACACCTGAAACTAGCACAACATTGTTAATCAACTGTACTCCAATATAAAATTAAAAGTTTATAAAAATAGGACTACCATATGACCCAGCAATCCCACTACTGGGCATATACCCTAAGAAAACCATAATTCAAAAAGAGTCTTGTACCACAGTGTTCATTGCAGCACTGTTTACAATAGCCAGGACATGGAAGCAACCTAAGTGCCCATTGACAGATGAATGGATAAAGAAGATGTGGCACATATATACAATGGAATATTACTCAGCCATAAAAAGAAATGAAATTGAGTTATTTGTAGTGAGGTGGATGGACCTAGAGTCTGTCATACAGAGTGAAGTAAGTCAGAAAGAGGAAAACAAATATCATATGCTAACACATATATATGGAATCTAAAAAAAAATAAATGGTTATGAAGAACCTAGGGGCAGGACAGGAATAATGTAATGATGCAGATGCAGAGAATGGACTTGAGGACACAGGGAGGGGGAAGGGTAAGCTGGGACGAAGTGAGAGAGTGGCATGGAGTAATATATACTACCAAATGTAAAATAGATAGCGAGTGGGAAGCAGCTGCATAGCACAGGGAGATCAGCTCGGTGCTTTGTGACTACCTAAAGGGGTGAGATAGGGAGGGTGGGAGGGAGACGCAAAAGGGAGGAGATATGGGGATATATGTATATGTATAGCTGATTCACTTTGTTATAAAGCAGAAACTAACAAAACATTGTCAAGCAATTATACTGCAATAAAGATGTTTAAATAAATAATAAAAGATAAGGAAACTGAAATAAACAAATAAATAAATAAAATTAAAAGTTAAAAAAAGAAAAGAAAACTATAGCTTAGAGAGATTAGATTAACATGTCTGAATTCACATAAATTCTGTGGTAGAGTCAAATATCTCTCAGCACTGTAGTGATATCTGAAGGTGCTCAGTAGAGACATCTCGTCTGAGTTGTCCCCCGACATCCTAGCCAAGTACAAGTGATAGTTGAGAGCAGTAATGTATGATATACATTAGATTTCTTTTCTTTTTCCCTAGTAGTACTATCAACTTCTGTCTTGAGACTATTTTTTTCATTTTTAAAAAACTTTATTGAAGTACAGTTGATTTACAATGTGTTAATTTCTGCTGTACAGCAAAGTAACTTGGTTATACATATATATATTCTTTTTCATATTCTTTTCTATTATGATTTATCACAGGATATTGAATATAGTTCCCTGTGTTATGCAGTAGGACCTTGTTGTTTATTCATCCTATATATAATAGCTTGCATCTGCTAATCCCAAACTCCCAATACTTCCCTTCCCCACCACCTTCCCCTTGGCAACCACAAGAGACTATTACATATTAATGCGTATGATTTTAGAATTAAAACTTCTTAGTGAATTGAACTTTTTATCATTATGCAGTTATTCTCTTTATTTTTAGTATTTTTTGCCTTAAAGTCTGTATTGTCTGCTATTAATATAACCACACCATCCTTTGACTTTCCACCTTTTCTGTCCTTATGTTTTAGATGTCTCCTATAAACAGATGGTAACTTGCATTTTTTATCCCAGTGACAAAATTTAATCTTTTAGCTGGCGAATTTCTTCTATTATATTTATTGTGATTATTAACATATTTGCATTTATTTCTACCATCTTATTGCATGCTTTCTATTTGTCTTATTTTTTCTATAGTTTTTAAAATTTTATTTTTGGTTGCGTTCAGTCTTCATTGCTGCACGTGGGCTTTCTCTAGTTGTGGCAAGCGGGGGCTACTCTTCGTTGCAGTGCATGGGCTTCTCATTGTGGCGGCTTCTCTTGTTGCAGAGCATGGGCTCTAGGCATGTGGGTTCCAGTAGTTGCAGCACACAGGCTCAGTAGTTGCAGCATGTGGGCCCTTAGAGTGCGTGGGCTCAGCAGCTGCGGTGCTTGTGCTCTAGGGTGCGTGGGCTTCAGTAGCTGTGGCACGAGGGCTCAGTAGTTGTGGCTCGTGGGCTCTAGAGCACAGGCTCAGTAGTTGTGGCGCAAGGGCTTAGTTGCTCCATGGCATATGGGATCTTCCCGGACCAGGGATAAAACCAGTGACCCCTGCCTTGGCAGGTGGATTCTTAACCACTGCACCACCAGTGAAGTCCCTTTTCTATTTTTGTTTGTTTATTTTTCTTGCTTTCTAGCTCTTTTTTAAGACCAAAGTTGTTTTGTTCTCAATTTTCTATCACTCCATTTTTCCTGCTCTGACTTGTAAGTTGTTCATGTCTATTCTTCCAAAGGCTATTTGAACTATTAAGCATCCATAACTACATAAATGTCTGTGAGTATTTTTACCTATCTCAAAATAGTACAAAGGACTAGAAAATTTTAAATCCAGCCTGACTTTTCACCTGTTTACAAAAGGCACAATAAAAACCTAAATTTCCAGAAAGATTGAAAGTAAAAGAATGGAAAAAGTAAACATGGTTAAAATGGCACATTTTATGTTATATATATTTTACCACAATAAAAAAGAATGGAGATGTACCAAATAAACAATAACAAAAAAGCTGATATAGTATATTGATACTAGACAAAACAGACATTAAGGGCAAAAAGAAATGCTGTCTTTCCTGACTGTCTCCAATTCCTGTCCTTCCACTTTCTCTCTAATCCACTCCAATCAAGATTTTGCCCCTATCACTACTTAGACAAAGTCACCAATGACCTTCACAATTTTCAGTCCAAAACTAATTCCTCATCTTACCTGACCCTATCAGTATTTGATAAAGTTGATCCCTCTCTTCTTGAAACATGTTAATCACTAATTTCCTAGATATGATTTTCTTATTTCTCCACTCTCTCAGTCTCCTTTGCATGTTACTCCTCATCTCCCCAAGCTGTAAAAGTTGAAGTACCCCTGGGATCAGTCCCCAGATCTCGTCTCTTTCCTATCTATACTCACTCTCTAGGTGATAACATCTAGTCTCATGGCTTTGAGTACCACTTATAGGCCCAAGACATTCAAATTTATATCTATAGCTTTACCTCTACATCCAGACTCATGGAAAACTGCACACAGACATTCTCCACTTAGATGCCATCTAGGCATGTCTAATTTAACATGTTAAGAACCAAACTCCTTTCTCCTCACCGCTGCCACCCATGCCTATTGTTCTCACAGCCTTTCCCCCTGAGGAACTAGAAACTATGATATTCTGATTTGCTCATGTCAGAAATACTTAGCTGCTACTTTTATGTCATTTTTTACTTCTTTTTTTCTCTCACATACCACATCCAACCCATCAGAAAATATTGTCAGTTCTATCTTAAAAATATATCCAGAATCTGACAACTGCTGCCACCCTAGTCCAAACCACTATTATCTCTCACCTGGATTTCATAAAAGCCTTCTAACTGGTCTTCCTGCTTCTGCCTTCATCCCTCTACAGTTGATTCTAAACATAATAGCCATAATGATCCTTTAAAACCATATGTGATATCATTGATATCTCTGCTCAGAACCGTCTAATGGATCCCCACCTCATTGAGAGTTAAAAGGCAAAGTTCTTATGGCAACTTATAAGGCCTTATATGGTCAGGACCCGCTACATCTCTGATTTTACTTCCTTCCACCCTTGCCTTTATTTGCTCAAATTCAGGCTCACTGTCCTCCTTGCAATTGCTGGAACACCCCAGCCCAGCTTCAGAAACTTTGCTCTCTCAATTCACTTTGGTCTCTTTTCAAATCCCTTAACTGGGAGGTTTTCCTTGCCCATCCTCTACAGAATATTAACCTCAACCTCCCCACTCTCTATCTCCCTCTGCATGCTCTTTCACTGCGTTTACTGGTTTATCATCCATCTTCTCCCACCCCACCCCACCCCCGGCACTATAATGTAAGCACCATGAGGGCAAGATGAATGAATGAAAATTCACTGTTAGTGCAAAAAGATGATTGCTACATAAGAATAAAAGGAACAATTAACCAGAAAGAAATGAAATGTTCAAACTTCTTTGTACTTAGTAACACGGCCTCAGGAAAAAGAAAAGAGAAAAAGATATCAGGATTGCAAGGAGAATTTAACAATCCATAATCATAAAAGAAGATTGCAACACATGTCTAGCAGCAAGTGACAGGTAGAAATAAAAATTCAATAGTACAGGGCTTCCCTGGTGGTGCAGTAGTTGAGAGTCCGCCTGCCGATGCAGGGGACACGGGTTCATGCCCCTGTCCGGGAAGATCCCACATGCCGTGGAGTGGCTGGGCCCGTGAGCCATGGCCACTGAGCCTGCACGTCCGGAGCCTGTGCTCCGCAACGGGAGAGGCCACAACAGTGAGAGGCCCGCATACCACAAAAAAAAAAATTCAATAGTACATATTATACTTGAAAACACATTTAAGTGTGTTTAACACAAGCACAATCTAATAGACATATATAAGAAGTTTTGTAATAAAATTATAGAATATACATTTTTTCAACTACACATGGATAATTTTTTTAACCTATTCCGGGGTTTTATTCAGCTGTGATAGACACCATCCTACACACAAAATGGTGACTTAAACCGAAAGCAAGTTTACTTTTATCATGTCACAAGAAGTGCAGAAATAGGCAGTCTAGGATTGATGCAACCACTCAAAGATGGCATTGTGGAGCCAAGATGTGTTTTTTGTAACTCCATCCTTAGCCTGTAGTTTTAATCCTTGTCATGGACCAAATATTTGTGTCCTCCCAAAAGTTGTATATTGAAACCCTACCTCCCAATGTGATGGTATTAGGAAGTGGGGCCTTTGGGAGGTAACTAGGATTAGATGAAGTCATAGGGTGGAGCACTCATGAATGGGATTAGTGGCCTTGTAAGTGTCACAAGAGAGTTTGCTTCTTCTGGTCCTCTCTCAACCATGTGGGGATACAACTAGAGGTTGACAGTCTGCAACCCAGAAGAGGGCTCTCACCAGAACCCAATGTGCTGGCACCCTGATCTCAGACTTTTAGCCTCCAGAACTGTGAGAAATAAATATCTGTTGTTTATAAGCCACCCAGTTTATGGTATTTTGTTATAACAGTCTGAGCAGACTAAGATAATCCTTGTGGCTATAAAAGGGCTCCTCCAACCCTAGGCATTGTGCCTACTTTCCTGACAGGAACAGTGGGAAGAGGCAAAGAGAAAATTGTGAAGAGAGTAAGCCTGATGACACACTTCCCTTTTCAGGAGTTTTTTTGAAGCACCACCCAGTGATTTTTTAAAAAAATTTTTATTGGAGTATAGTTCATTTACAATGTTGTGTTAGTTTCAGGTGTACAGCAAAGTGAATCAGTTATACATATATCCACTTTTTTTTTTTAGATTCTTTTACCACCCAGTGATTATGCCAACTTCCCACTGGCCAGGACTATGGATTTTAGGCTGCAAAGAAATGGCTGGGATAGAGATTATATTTTATAGTACATGTTACTAAGCTAAGAAAAATCAGGGTTTCCTAAGCACAGAAGAAGGGGAGAATGGATAATAAGTAGTTAGAAGTATTTGCTACTTTCAGCTATGACAGAAAACAAGTCCCAACAAATATCAAAGAATCAATTTAATAAAGGCAGTGTTCTTTGTACAAAATTTGATGTTACAAAACAAAAATGTTATTGAAATATCCACATACTAATATTACATAAAATACCCGTAAATAATCCACGGATCACTTAAATTGCCATTATGGAGATTTGACGATATTTATAATGAACTCAATGCAAATGCTATATAAGCCTTGTGTGATGTAATGAAGGACTTAGTTAAAGGGACACTTATAGTCTTAAAAGTTTACATTGCAAAAGAACAAAAATTAATGACTTTAGTGGTCCACTCTGAAGATGAGACACTGACAAAGGCAATTACATATCCATAATATTTATAAAGTCTTGCTCCCATTTTAACTCCTTTTATGCACAGTAAGTGAAAACATCCACAGTTTCCCTCCAGCATGAGTCCTCACATGTTTCCTAAAGGAAGAATAATCACCAAAGGCTTTCCCACAGAACTTGTGTGGATGGAAAGAATCAATAAACAATCTGTAATAGGAATAGAAAAGAGTTTCATTTGAGCCAAACTGAGGACAATAGCCTGGGAGACACAGATTCAAGAAGCACTGAACTGTGTTCTACAGGACTACAGAATGGGAGAAGGGGGTGTTATAATGGCAAAAAACACAAAATTTCATAAGTTGTTTGTTAAGAATTAGGATTGGAGCTAGCAAGAACTAAGTGTGCTTGTTAAGTAAGGATTTGTTGGGGTCTGAAATGGTTGCATAGTTACAAGAGACCTTGAAACCATAAGGTTGCAGCTGGCAGCTGCTAGCAGGATATTATTTTGAGGACGGCTGGTGGTGTGCTTGAGTCTGACACAGTTCAGAAAATTCAAGTTCTCAGTGATGCAGGAATGTGTCTGAAACCACATCCACAGTGGCCACTTAGCTTCATTTTGGATTCCTGAATCACAGTTACTCCATTTTGATTTTTAAATGCATTCTTTTCTTTAATGGTTAAAACAGATATACAATGTATGTTTGACAGGCCACAAAACAGGCTGTAATAATTAATATAAATTTAAGTTAAATCATGTATAAGCTAGAACGACTTCCACATACCTCAATATGTGAAAATTTCTTCCATCACTTGCATTCATAGAGGTTTCTCCCCAGTATGTATTATCCTGAGCTCTCAGACGGAAGTCTTTTCTACATTGATTATACTCATAAGATTTTTCTCCAGTGCAATCTTCATGTGACTCCTAAGGGAAGTAGAACAACTAGAGGCATTTTCAGGATAACTTTCATAGAGTTTCTCATTATATATTCTCTTCTGCTGTTTAAGGTAAGAGTTTGTGCTGGAGGCTTTCCCACATTGATTTCACTCATATCATTTGCTCTTTTGTGAATTCTCATGTATGCCTTAATGGATATACTTACACCAAAGGTCTTTCCACACAGAATTCATCCAAAGGATTTCTCTCCAGTGTAAGGGTTTTTTTTAATAAATATTAAAAATTTATTTATTTTTGGCTGTGTTGGGTCTTTGTTGCTGTGCGTGGGCTTTCTCTAGTTGCGGCAAGTGGGGGCTACTCTTCATTGCAATGTGTGGGCTTCTCATTGCGGTGGCTTCTCTTGTTGCGGAGCATGGACTCTAGGTGTGGGCTTCAGTAGTTGTGGTGTGTGGGCTCAGTAGTTGTGACTCGCAGGCTCTAGAGTGCAGGCTCAGTAGTTGTGGCACATGGGCTTAGTTGCTCCACGGCATATGGGATCTTTCTGGACCAGGGATCAAACCCGTGTCCCCTGCACTGGCAGGTGGATTCTTAACCACTGCGACACCAGGGAAGTCCCTCTCCAGTGTAAGTTTTCACATGCTTCCTAAGAGAAGGGAGATCCCTGAAGGCTTTCCCAAAGTCATTGCATTCATAGATCTTTACCCTGGTATGTATTCTCCTGTGCTGAGTAAGGTTAGCCCTCATGTTGGAAATTTCAAAAGAAATATTATATTAATTGGGTTTCTCTCCAGAATACACTCTCCTGTTAATGAAGAGATGAGCTATGACTGAAGAAATTCTTCTATTCATTACCTTCATTGGAATTCTCCCCTTCTGTTATATATACAGTGGACATTATATTTTTAAATGATTTCCTGTGGGTGTATATGGTTCCTGCCTTAAGTTTTTTTCTTTTTCAGGTTGAAAGGGTGACTCTTCTGCAATAAGGCTCTATCATGCTCATTATCTTCATATGGAGATTTTCTGATAATTGTTTAAGGCTGAATTATTTTATAAACACTCAATATCTGAGTCAAATTAATGGAAATATGTATGTATGAATTCCCAGTGAAAAACATGTTTTGAGCTAAGTTAATAATATTTATAGTATCTTTCCTGAGATACTGCTTTCTCCTGTGTGAATTCCACTTGCCTAAATGACTTTCCCAGTTCTTAGATTGCATATTAGTTTCCTGTTGCCTCTTTAAGAAGTTACTACAAATTTAGTGGCTTAAAACAACACAAATTTTTAATCTCACAGATCTGGAGGTCAAAATCTGAAATCAGTTTCACTGGGCTAATGTCAAGGTGTTGGCAGGGCTGGTTCTTTCTGGAAGTTCTGAGGAAAGAATCTGTTTCCTTACCTTTTTCAGCTTGTAGTGGCCACCTGTATTCCTTGAGTATGGGTCTTTCCTCCATCTTCAAAACCTGATTCTCTCATCACATTGCCTTCTCTTCTGTAGTCAAAACTCTCTCAGCTTCCCTTGTATAAGGACACTTGTGATTACATTTAGGGCCCACCTGGATAGTCCAGCATAGTCTCTCTGTCTCAAGATCCTTAGCTTAATCACATCTGCAAAGTCTTTTTTGCCATGTAAGGTAACATTCACAGGCTCCAGGGATTACGACCTTGATATCTTTGGGGGTGCTATTATTTAGCCTTCCACACATGGCTTTTCTAATTCAGGGCCTTTTCAATATTCTCTTAATGTAAAGGACAAAGAATCATCCCTTGTGACTCTTACCATGACAGTTCAGGTCATTGCATGGCTGTTCCCCCAAACATCTCCCACTAAAAAGTTGACCCTGGGTGTTTAAGTAAACTCCCAATCAGAAACAAACTTGACAAATATTTAAAATGTGGAGAAAGAAACACCAGAATAAAGGTTTAGAAAGTCAACATGGGGGGTCAAAAGGTATAAACTTCTACTTATAAAATAAATAAGTCATGGGGATGTAATGTCCAAAAAAGTCAGTACAGCCAATACAGCTTTCTTCCAAATTCAAAATACAGACCCTTAATTGGAAAAGAATGCAATCATGAGCAAAGACATACTTTGAGAACCTTGGCTATATGAACGTGTTGGCAATTACAGGGATAAGGTGTAGACGTTTAGTTAATTTGCTAACAATAATTCTATGACAATTGAGACTGATGTTGACAAAATGAAGTTATTATCAGAAATCCCCAGTGGAGGGACTTCCCTGGTGGCACAGCGGTTAGGAATCCGCCTGCCAATGCAGGGGACACGGGTTCAATCCCTGGTCCGGGAAGATCCCACATGCCACAGAGCAAGTCAGCCTGTGCGCCACAACTACTGAAGCCCGAGTGCCTAGAGCCTGTGGTCGGCAACAAGACAAGCCACCGCAATGAGAAACCAGCACAACACAACAAAGAGTAGACCCTGCTCGCCACACTAGAGAAAGCTCACGTGCAGAAATGAAGACCCAATGAAGCCAAAAATAAATAAATAAATTTATTTTTAAAATTAAAAAGAAAGGAAGAAATCTCCAGTGGAGAGAAATTAAAAGCCCATATTAAGTGCAGAGCCCTAACCACTGAACTGCCAGGGAATTTGCTAAAATGTTAAAATTAAAGAAGATAAATAGGTCTTTCTCTGGGATTTCTGTGCTGAGTTTGCATGGTTAATGTCCTATTCATGGGAAAGAGTACATGAAGTGGGATGACTGTATAGAAAATAAGACCTTCCATGAAACAGCTGCCAACATTTTCACCCTCAGGGATTATAAAGATAGGCAAGTGTGAATGTGAGAGCAGCAAATGAGCATACCAAATCTCTCATCAATCAAATAAAAGTCTTTAAAAAGGATCCCAAACTCAAATATCCATTCTGTGCTTCTAATATACTGAGGATCTCTGATCTGAAACTCATGCCCAAGCTTAGATACATATTTAAGGAATCCCAAGCATTTTAACCATGGAGGAAATAAAAAGTCAGTAAAAAGTACAGGTCTTCATTTTCGTTAGGAAGTCATTAGACAATAAGCCTCATGATGGCAAGGATCATTTTTGTCTCATGTACTGGTGTTTTCCCAGTCCCAAGCCCACATCCTGGAACAGAATACGTGCTTAAGAAATACTTGCCTCATAAATGACTAAGCGAAGGAATGATGCCATCTGTGCATATTGTCACCAGATTGCTGTAGTTCCTCAGCATCACATCTCTGTATAAGTCATGCTGAATGAGGTTCAACAGATTCCACTCCTCCCCAGGGGAAGTCCATAGCCATATACCTGAAGACTGCTGATTTTAGTAAAATCATACAGATTCTGTCTTAGTGAGATACTATATCCTTTAATGTTCATATGAGGACGAATGAGGTGATAGCCCTGTGGTATGAAGACCACATTCACAGGAAATTGAGATGGGTCTTCTCCCCTTAAGGCTCAGTGTCCACACTCACTCCCAAAGCAACCATATCCAGTCTCATGACTCTAATAGCACCTCTAACACATGCCTTAGCTTATATTTCTAATACTAGAGTTCCTCCAAACTGATTCCTCTCTTTCTCCAACACTGAGCAGAGTCCCAAGAACAATGTAGGCATGAGCAAAACACTCAGTAACTGAAAAATTATTTCCCCACTGAGAACATGGATCTCTTGAGGCAAAGACATTTTATCTCATTCTGTAGTGTCCACCGTAGCACTCAGCAGAATGTGATGCCCAGGGGAGGGCATGTCAGCCCAGGCGAAGAGGTGAATGGGAGCATTTCTGTGTAGTCCCCCCTACCCACAAGCAGCCCAGAGACCTGACAAAACATGATCAGGAACCCAGGCAGTTATTGCTGCAGTCTGTTTTAAGAAACTCCTAGCCAGGCAAAGGAGAAATGTCTACCTGGTGTCTGCTTTTTGAAAACGAATGAAATTCCTACTCACCTGTGAAAAATTTGTCATCAACCCAGAGCCATTATTTTCTCCCCTTGTGTCTCTTTCAGGAGACGGGCAGGCTAATGAGACAGTGGAATCAAGAGAATACAGGCTTCTTACATTTCATAGTCACAAGCCTGGATGCTTCCACATACACTAATTTTGAGTTCCTCCTCTCTCCTTACACAGTTACACACTGCTGTCATAAGAATTCAGGGTAGTCATGTCTCACCCAGCACCAGAAAAGAGGACTCTGGATGGCAGGCAGGGGGAGAGGGAATTGGATGAAGGTGTCAAAAGGTACAAATTTCCAGTTGTATGATAAATACTAGGGATGTAATGTACAACATGATTAAGATAATTAACAATGCTGTATGTTATATATGAAAATTGTTGGGAATTCCCTGGCAGTCCAGTGGTTAGGACTCTGTGCTTTCACTGCCAAAAGCCCAGGTTCAATCACTGGTTGGGAAACTAAGATCCTACAAGCCACATGACATGGCCAAAAAAAAAAGTTGTAAGAGAGTAAATCCTGAATTCTTATCACAAGGAAAAAACTTTTTTCTTTTATTTTGTATCTATATGAAATGATAGATATTCACTAAGCTTATTGTGGTAATCAATCACAGCAACATGTTTTTGGATCCATCTGTTAGAGTAATGGAAATAAAAGCAAAAGTAAACAAATGGGATCTAATAAAACTTAAGAGCTTTTGCACAGTAAATGAAACCATAAACAAAGTGAAAAGAACCTACAGACTGGGAGAAAATATTTGCAAACAATGCGACTGACAAGGGATTAAATTCCAAAATACACAAACAGCTCATAGAACTCAATAACAACAACAAAAAATACACCCCAAAATCAAAAACTGGGCAGAAGACCTAAATAGACATTTCTCCAAAGAAGACATACAGACGGCCAATCGGCACATGAAAAAATGCACAACATCTCTAATTATTAGAGAAGTGAAAATCAAAACTACGATGAGGTATTACTTCACACCAGTCAGAATGGCTGTAATTAAAAAGTCTACAAATAATAAATGCCAGAGAGGGTGTGGAGAAAAGGGAACCCTCCTACACTGTTGATGGGAATGTAAATTGGTACAGCCACTATGGAGAACAGTATGGAGGTTCCTCAAGAAACTAAAAATGGAGTTGCCATATGATCCAGCAATCCCACTCCTGGGCATATACCCGGACAAAACTATAATACAAAAAGATACATGCACCCCAATGTTCATAGCAGCACTATTCACAATAGCCAAGACATGGAAACAACTTAAATGTCCATCAACAGATGAATGGATAAAGAAGATGTGGTATATATATATATAATGGAATACTACTCAGTCATAAAAAAAGAATGAAATAATGCCATTTGCAGTGACATGGATGGATCTAGAGATTATCATACTAAGTGAAGTAAATCAGAAAGAGAAAGACAAATATCATATGATATTACTTATATGTGGAATCTAAAAAAAATGATACAAATGAACGTATTTATAGACTCACAGACATAGAAAACAAACTTATGGTTGCCAAGGTGAAAGGGAGGGAGGGATAAATTAGGAGTTTGGAATTAACATATGCACACTACTATATATAAAATAGATAAACAACAAGGACCTACTGTATAGCACAGGGAACTATATTCAATATCTTATAATAACCTATAATGGAAAAGAATCTGAAAAAGAATATATATATGTATATCAACTATATTCAATAAAAAAATTTAAAAACTTATTGTGGTAATTATTTCATGATGTATGTAAGCCAAATCATTATACTGTACACTTTAAACTTGTATAGTGCTGTATGTCAACTATATATCAATAAAACTGGAGTGGGACTTCCCTGTGGCACAGTGGTTGGGAGTCTGCCTGCCAATGCAGGGGACATGGGTTTGAGCCCTGGTCCTGGAAGATCCCACATGCCGCGGAGTGGCTAGGCCCGTGTGCCACAACTGCTGAGCCTCTGCTCTAGAGCCCATGAGGCACAACTACTGAGCCCATGTGACACAACTACTGAAGCCTGCGCGCCTAGAGCCAGTGCTCCAAAACGAGAGGGGCCGCTGAAGTGGGACGCCCACTTGCCGCAACTGGGGAGAGCCCACGTGCAGCAACGAAGACCCAACACAGCCAAAAATAAATAAATAACTTTATAAAAAAAAACTGGAGTAAAAAAAGAAAAGAGGACTCTGGGCCTTGCTGCCCATGAGGAAGAGATTAACAGTTCCAGCTTGAGAATATAGCTGGCCAGGTCAACTTTATTCCCCCTTGATCCAGTGGAACCTGGAGTCCTGTATTATCACCAATCATCAACCAACAGTAATGTGACCTAAATCATTAGCTATCTCATGGCAGTGGACCAGACCACACATGGGAAAGTCTTTTAAAATGTAAAGTGCTCTACTATATTCATATTAATTTTAAGTGCCATTTACTGAGGACTCACTGTGTGCTGGAGATTGTCCTGAGAACTTTACCTGCATTTGTCCATTTAACTCATAATTCTGCCAAGTACATATTATTCCTCCCATTTAATAGCTGAGGAAACTTGGGCACAAAGATGAATATTAACCTAAGACAGACAGGGCTATTAACATGCCCAATGGGAAGGTGGCTGAATTAGGATTTGAATGCAGGTCTGTCTGTCTCCAAAGGCTAAACTCTCCTAACCACTACATTTCTATAAAAAGAACCATAAAGTTTTGGAATTATTGGGAATGTTATGATTCCTTAACATAACTAGGAGATGGTTATACAATGTTGTTAATTCATGTGTGGTGTGTGGACTAGCAGCATGACCTGGGAACCCGTTATAAGTGAAGAATCTTGAGCCCCAACTCAGACCTCCTATGTAAAAATGAGCATTATCCTGAACAAGATGCTCAGGGGTTTCCGGTGCATGGTTGAATTGGAGAAACACTAGGGTAGAACTCTGCTGGTCACCATAAATTACTAGCAAATGAAATGGTCTATTCCATTCCGATGTTCTGGAGCTCCTCCTGCTGGCAAAATACCTGTGTTTCAGGCCCCACTGCCTGCATTCAGGCCTTTACCTCTACTAGCTCATTTATTAAATTCAGAACTTGCTACACTGAGGCACTGAGGATTCATCAGTGAACAATCACAAATCACAGCACACATGGAGAATTTACAATCTACTGGTGGAAGGCAGAGATTAAACTAATAATAAATTATATATTGGATGATATTAAGTTCTGTTGGAAAAACATGCCAAAGACATGCACACAGCCAAAAGTATTTGTATTGAGAAGCACGACTGATTTTGAGCCAGATAAGATAAATAATTATCTTTCTGAGCAGAAAGGTAAATAACTATTTCATAGAGCACTATAAATTGAGACCTGGTTTGCTCAAAAAAATGTTATTGGGGACTTCCCTGGTGGCGCAGTGGTTAAGGAGCTGCCTGCTAACGCAGGGGACACGTTTGATCCCTGGTCCGGGAAGATCCCACATGCTGCGCGGAGCAACTAAGCCCGTGCACCACAGCTACTGAGCCTGCACTCCAGAGCCCACGAGCCACAGCTACTGAGCCCACTGCTGCAACTAGTGAAGCCCGCACGCCTAGAGCTGTGTTGCACAACTAGAGAAGCCATCGCAATGAGAAGTCCGAGCACCACAACAAAGAGTAGCCCCTACTCACTGCAACTAGAGAAAGCCCACGTGCAGCAATGAAGACCCAACGCAGCCCAAAATTTTTTTAAAACTGTTACTGAAACACCCAAAGCATTAGAAAGAACTAGAATGTCATGGTTTTTCAAAATCTCAGGAGAGATTTCTGATGTTGGTTTACTTCAACTTACCCTAACCAGGAGATGCTGTAATCAAATAGTTCTTGGCCCCCTTCATCTGTAGAGAGCAGAACTTAGGTCTCCGCCTGAGATGTAAAGAGGCAGGGCAATGAGGGTCTAAAGAGTCCCCAAGCCAAAAATATGTTCTATTGTCATCCCTCTCTATATCCATACTAAAATCTAATCAAGATAAAAACATCAGACATATCCAGATTGGGGGACATTCTATAGAATACCTGGCCAATAGTCCTCAAGACTGTCAAGGTCATGAAAAACAAGGAGGGAGTGATAAACTGTCATAGACTAGAAGAGATTGGAGAAACATGACAATTAAATGCAACGTGGTGCCTAGATTGGATTTTAGATCAGAAAAAGAACATTAATGGAAAAGACTGCTGAAATCCAAAAAAAGTTTGGAGTTTTACTTAACAGCAATGTATCACTGTTGGTTTATCTGTTTTTGACAAATAAACCATGGAAATGTAAAATCTTAATAATGGGGAAAATTGGGCGAGAGTTATACAGAAACTCTTCACACTATCTTTACAACCTTTCTGTAAATCTAAAATTATTCTGAATTAAAAGTTAAATTAAAAAAAACCCTCAGTTCAAATACTGGCAAAAGGTTGATACTTGTTGAAGCTGGGTGGTAAGTACAAGGTGAAGTCATTTTATTCTTTTCTTCACTTTAAAGTATGTATGAGAATATCCATAACAAAACTATTTTAGAGAAAAAAGCTCATTCTGATGCTTTGAAATATTTCATAAAGCAAACACGTCACAAAACGATTTAATAAAGAAAGGAGAGAAAAGGCATCCCAAATATAGACAACAGTCACTTTAAAAGACTTACAGAATATTGTAAACAATTATGCATTAATTCAAAACGTAGTTGATACTACCTGAATCTGCACACCAATCTTAGCATTATTAAAGGCAGGATGACAGACATTGTCAGTCAACAAGAGTATATGGCAATACAAAGTACACAATGTAGATAGCCTCATCCACCAGAGGGCACACAGCAAAAGCAAAAACTACAATCCTGCAGCCTGTGGAACAAAAACCACATTCACAGAAAGATAGACAAGATGAAAAGGCAGAGGGCTTTGTACCAGATGAAGGAACAAGATAAAACCCCAGAAAAACAACTAAATGAAGTGAAGATACTCAACTTTCCAGAAAAAAATTCAGAATAATGATAGTGAAGATGATCCAGGACCTCAGAAAAAGAATGGCGGCAAAGATCGAGAAGATGCAAGAAATGTTTAAAAAGACCTAGAAGAATTAAAGAACAAACAAACAGAGATGGACAATACAATAACTGAAATGAAAAATACACTAGAAGGAATCAGTAGCAGAATAACTGAGGCAGAAGGATGGATAAGTGACCTGGAAGACAGAATGGTGGAATTCACTGCCATGGAACAGAATAAAGAAAAAAGAATGAAAAGAAATGAAGACAGCCTAAGAGACCTCTGAGACAATATTAAATGCAACAACATTCGCATTATAGGGGTCCCAGAAGGAGAAGAGAGAGAGAAAGGACCCGAGAATATATTTGAAGAGATTATAGTCGAAAACTTACCTAACATGGGAAAGGAAATAGCCACCCAAGTCCGAAAATCACAGAGAGTCCCAGGCAGGATAAACCCAAGGAGAAACATGCAGAGACACATAGTAATCAAATTGACAAAAATTAAAGACAAAGAAAAATTATTGAAACCAACAAGGGAAAAATGACAACATACAAGGGAACTCCCATAAGGTTAACAGCTGATTTCTCAGCAGAAACTCTACAAGACAGAAGGGAGTGGCATGATATACTTAAAGTGATGAAAGGGAAGAACCTACAACAAAGATTACTCTACCTGGCAAGGATCTCATTCAGATTCAATGGAGAAATCAAAAGCTTTACAGACAAGCAAAAGCTAAGAGAATTCAGCACCACCAAACCAGCTCCACAATAAATGCTAAAGGAACTTCTCTAAGTGGGAAACACAAGAGAAGAAAAGGACCTACAAAAACAAACCCATAACAATTAAGAAAATGGCAATAGGAACATACATATTGATAATTACCTTAAACATGAATGGATTAAATGCTCCAACCAAAAGACACAGGCTCACTGAATGGACACAAAAACAAGACCCATGTATATACTGTCGACAAGAGACCCACTTCAGACTTAGGGACACATACAGACTGAAAGTGAGGGGATGGAAAAAGATATTCCATACAAATGGAAATCAAAAGAAAGTTGGAGTAGCAATACTCATATCAGATAAAATAGACTTTAAAATAAAAAATGTTACAAGAGACGAGGAAGGACACTACATAATGATCAAGGGATAAATCCAAGAAGAAGATATAACAATTATAAATACATATGCACCCAACATAGGAGCACCTGAATATATAAGGCAACTGCTAACATCTATGAAAGAGGAAATCGACAGTAACACAATGACAGTGGGGGAATTTAACACCTCACTTACACCAATGGACAGATCATCCAAAGAGAAAATCAATAAGGAAACACAAGTTTTAAATGACACAATAGACCAGATAGATTAAATTGATATTTATAGGACATTCCATCCAAAAACAGCAGATTACACTTGCTTCTCAAGTGCGCATGGAACATTCTCCAGGATTGATCACATCTTGGGTCACAAATCAAGCCTTGGTAAATTTAAGAAAATTGAAATTGTATCAAGCATCTTTTCTAACCACAACGCTATGAGATTAGAAATCAATTACAGGGGAAAAAAACGTAAAAAACACAAACACATGGAGGCTAAACAATACGTTGCTAAATAACCAAGAGATCACTGAAGAAATCAAAGAGGAAATAAAAAAATTCCTAGAGACAAATTCCAATGAAAACACAACAATCCCAAACCTATGGGATGCAGCAAAAGCAGTTCTAAGAGGGAAGTTTATAGCAGTACAATCCTACGTCAAGAAACAAGAAAAATCTCAAATAAACAATCTAACCTTACACCTAAAAGAACTAGAGAAAGAAGAACAAACAAAACCCGAAGTTAGTAGAAGGAAAGAAATCATAAAGTTCAGAGCAGAAATAAATGAAATAGAAACAAAGAAAACAATAGCAAAGATCAATAAAAGTAAAATCTGGCTCTTTGAGAAGGTAAACAAAATAGATAAACCATTAGCCAGACTCATCAAGAAAAAAAGGGAGAGGATGCAAATCAATAAAATTAGAAATGAAAAAGAAGTTACAACTGACACTGCAGAAATACAAAGCATCTTAAGAGACTACTACAAACAACTATATGCCAATAAAATGGACAACCACGAAGAAATGGACAAATTCTTAGAAAGGTATAACCTTCCAAGACTGAACCCGGAAGAAATAGAAAATATGAACAGAACAATCACAAGTAATGAAATTGAAACTGGATTAAAAATCTTCCAACAAACAAAAGTCCAGGACCAGATGGCTTCACAGGTGAATTCTACCAAACATTTAGAGAAGAGCTAACACCCATCCTTCGCAAACTCTTCCAAATAATTGCAGAGGAAGGAAGACTCCCAAACTCATTTTATGAGGCCACAATCACGTTGATACCAAAAACAAAGACACTACAAAAAAAGAAAATTATAGACCAATATCACTGATTAATATAGATGCAAAAGTCCTCAAGAAAATACTAGCAATCAGAATCCAACAACACATTAAAAGGATCATACACAATGATCAAGTGGGATTTATCCCAGGGATGCAAGGATTCTTCAATATACGCAAATCAATCAATAGGATACACCATATTAAAAATTGAAGGAGAAAATCCATATGATCATCTCAATAGATGCAGAAAAAGCTTTTGACAAAATTCAACACCCATTTATGATAAAAACCCTCCAGAAAATGGGCATAAAGGGAACCTACCTCAACATAATAAAGTCCATACATGACAAACCCACAGCAAACATCACTCTCAATGGTGAAAAACTGAAAGCATTTCCTCTAAGATCAGGAACAAGACAAGGATGTCCACTCTCACTACTATTATTCAAAATAGTTTTGGAAGTCTTAGCCATGGTGATCAGAGAGAAAAAGAAATAACAGGAATATAAATTGGAAAAGAAGAAGTAAAACTGTCACTGTTTGCAGATGACATGATACTATACATAAAGAATCCTAAAGATGCTACCAGAAGACTACTAGAACTAATCAATGAATTCGGTAAAGTTGCAGGATACAAAATTAATGCACAGAAATCTCTTGCATTCCTATACACTATGATGAAAAATCTGAAAGAGAAATTAAGGAAACATTCCCATTTACCATTGCAACAAAAAAAATTAAATACCTAGGAATAAACCTACCTAGGGAGACAAAAGACCTGTATGCAGAAAACTATAAGACACTGATGAAAGAAATTAAAGATGATACCAACAGATGGAGAGATATACCATGTTCTTGGATTGGAAGAATCAATACTGTGAAAATGACTATACTACCCAAATCAATCTACAGGTCCAATGCAATCCCTATAAAATTACCAATGGCAGTTTTACAGAACTAGAACAAAAAATCTTAAAATTTGTATGGAGACACAAAAGACCCCGAATAGCCAAAGCAGTCTTGACAGGAAAAAATGGAGCTGGAGGAACCAGACTCCCTGACTTCATATTATGCTACAAAGTTACAGTAATCAAGATAATAGGGTACTGGCACAAAAACAGAAATATAGATCAATGGAACAGGATAGAGAGCTTAGAGATAAACCCACACACCTATGGTCAACTAATCTATGACAAAGGAGGCAAGGATATACAATGGAGAAAAGACAGTCTCTTCAATAAGTGGTGCTGGGAAAACTGGACAGCTGCATGTAAAAGAATAAAATTAGAACACTCTCTAACACCATACACAAAAATAAAGTCAAAATAGATTAGAGACCTAAATGTAAGACTGGACACTATAAAACTCTTAGAGGAAAACGTAGGAAGAAGAACACTCTTTGACATAAATCACAGCAAGATCTTTTTTGATCCACCTCCTAGAGTAATGGAAATAAAAACAAAAATAAACAGATATGACTTAATGAAACTTAAAAGCTTTTACACAGCAAAGGAAACCATAAACAAGACAAAAAGACAACCCTCAAAATGGGAGAAAATATTTGCAAATGAATCAATGGAGAAAGGATGAATCTCCAAAATATATAAACAGCTCATGCAGCTCAATATTAAAGAAACAAACAACCCAATCCAAAAATGGGCAGAAGACCTAAATAAACATTTCTCCAAAGAAGACATACAGATGGCCAAGAAGCACATGAAAAGCTGCTCAACATCACTAATTATTAGAGAAATGCAAATCAAAACTACAATGAGGTATCACCCCACACCAGTTAGAATGGGCATCATCAGAAAATCTACAAACAACAAATGCTGGAGAGGGTGTGGAGAAAAGGGAACCCTCTTGCACTGTTGGTGGGAATGTAAATTGATACAGTCACTATGGGGAAGAGTATGGAGGTTCCTTAAAAAACTAAAAATAAAATTACCATATGACCCAGCAATCCCACTACTGGGCATACCCAGAGAAAAGCATAATTCAAAAAGACACATGCACCCCGATGTTCATTGCAGCACTATTTACAATAGCCAGGTCATGGAAGCAACCTAAATGCCCATTGATAGACAAATGGATAAAGAAGATGTGGAAAAAAAAAAGATGTGGTACGTATATACAACGGTATATTACTCAGCCATAAAAAAGGAATGAAATTGGGTCATTTGTAGAGATGTGGATGAATCTAGAGCATATCATACAGAGTGAAATAAGTCAGAAAGAGAAAGATAAATATCATATATTAACACATATATGTGGAACCTAGAAAAATGGTACAGATGAACCAGTTTGCTGGGCAGAAATAGAGACACAGATGTAGCGAACAAATGTATAGACACCAAGGGGGGAAGTGGTGGGGGGGTGGTGATGAATTGGGAGATTGGGATTGACATATATACATCAATAAGTATAAAATGGATAACTAATAAGAACCTGCTGTATAAAAAAATAAATAGAAAAAGAAAGTACACAACACCCCTATGAAGCAAGACAAAAAAAAAAATTGAAGCTAAATCTAATCCAGCATCTAGATCTAGCTCATGTTTACAAGAAATACTACAAAGAATGGGAGAAAATTTAAAAGACATTATGATGAAAATAGTCAGCTGAATCCAGGTTGTGAACCGTTGTACAGGGCAAATAATAATTCTCCACCAAATCGATTTCATTAAAGAAGTGAAAGGACTGCTATGACTTGAGACATAACAGCCAAATACAAGGTGTGAACCTTCTTCTATACCCCTGCCTTATTCCCTCTGGATTATTTTGAAGAAAATTGCAGACATACTATCATTTCTTCTTAAATATTTTTAATGTTACTTTCCCAAATAAGAATGCCTTTGAAAATAATTATTGTAATATCATTACCACATCTAAAAATCTGACAATTCCAGATTAATGGCAAGTATCCAGTGTTCAAATTTTCCCAGTTGTCTCATATATATTTTAATGAATTGTCTGAATCAGAAAGTACATATGGCTCATAGATTATAATTGGTTGATATATTTCTTAAATTTCTTCATCTATATGCTCCTCATTTACCTCTTTTATCCCTTCTTGCATGTATTTGTTGATTAAAAGAGATAGTCTTGAAGAAGTTCCAAATGAATGTATTTGGAATGAATTTCCAATTGCACTCCAGGGTGTTATTTTACATGTTCCTCTGTTCCCTATATTTCTGGTAAATCAGTGGTTAGGTCTAAAGTCATATCTTCGATATATCTTGAGTTCAGTTCCAGACCACCACAATAAAATGAATATCGCAATAAAGCGAGTCACCTGAATTTTTGGTTTCCCAGTGCATACAAAAATCATGTTTAGGACTTCCCTGGTGGTGCAGTGGTTGAGAGTCCACCTGCCGATGCAGGGGACATGGGTTCATGTCCCGGTCCGGGAAGACCCCACATGCCATGGAGCGGCTGGGCCCATAAGCCATGGCCCCTGAGCCTGCGCATCCAGAGCCTGTGCTCCACAACGGGAGAGGCCACAACAGTGAGAAACCTGCATACCGCAAAAAAAAAAAAAAAAAAAAAAGACTATCCACGAAGAAAGATAATTATTTTTAAAGGTACCAAATGAAAATTTTGGAGTTGAAAAGTACAATAACTGAAATGAAAATTTCAGTATAGGATCTCAAAAGCAGATTTGACCTGGTAGAAAAAAGAATCAGTGAATTGTAGATCAATAGAGGTTGTCTAACTTGAAGAACAGGAAAAAAGAATGAAGAAAAATGAAGAGAGCCTCAGAGACCTATAGGACAACATTAAGTGTACAAACATACCTGTAATAGGAGTCTCAGAAAGAGAAGAGAATGAATAGGGAAAAATATTTGAAAAATAATGTCCACTTACTTCCTAAATTTGATGAAAAACATTAACCTACTCATCCAACAAGCTCAACAAACTCTAAGAAGGGAAAACACAAACAGACCCACACCTAAACACACCATAGTTAAATTGTTGAAAGACAAAGAGAAAACCTAGAAACTGACAAGAAAAAAATCACACAAAAAAGGAATCACAATACAATTAAAGCTGACATGTCATCAGAAACAATGCAGGGCAGAAGGCAATAGAATAATATTTAAAGTGCTGAAAGAAAAACACTGCCAATCAATAACTCAATATCAAATATGTGCTTCAAAATGAAGGCAAACTATCTCTGCCCATTCGTGCCATTGTAGTTTCAGAGGAGGCTGAATGGGAAGCCAAGATTTTCATTCCCACCCTGCAGTAATGAAGCTACACCCCTTGTGATGCCGCAGACACCTAGACACTCCGTAAGGAACCTGGACTTCCACACCCAGCAGTAACAAAGATCTTACCCACTGGTGTCAATGGAGGCCATGTGGGAAGCAGCAATGAGACCCTGACCCCTTCCTAGCCAGGGCAGTGTCAGCAAAGGCCTAGTGGGTAGTATTAACTCCCACCTCTACCCAGCAATAATAAGGTACCCCCACCAGGGTATCAACAGAGGCTATGGGGGGAACTGGGACTTTGACCACTACCTGGCAGTAATGAGGCAATACTCCCTTTTTGCTGTCAGCACAGTATCTCATATCATAATACCCACAAGTGAAGGATGCAATGGAAAATCACTCGTAATACCAAGAATGAGGAAAATCCTATGTTGAATGAAAAAAACAAACAACAGATGCCAACACCAAGACAATACAGATGTTAGAATTATCTGACAAGGATTTTAAAGCAGCCATCATAAAAATGCTTCAGTTACGAACACACTTGAAACAAATGAAAAAACAGAGAATCTAAGCATAAGCAAAGAAACAAAAGATACAGAGAAAATCCAAACAGAAATTTTATAACTGAAAAATACAATAACTGAATTTAAAAAGCTCAATGGATGGGTTCAAAAACAGAACGGAGAGGACAGAGGAAAGAATCAGTGAACCCGAAAATAGAACAATAGAAAATACCTAATCTGAACATCAGAGAAAAACTAGATTGAAAACAATGAGTACAGCCTCAGGGACCAGTAGAACATAAACTCCAACATTTGTGTCATCAAATTTGTGGTTGCTTAGGGCTGGAGTGGACTGAAGAATGGGCACATTCTTCGATTTGGGGTGATGAAAATGTTTGAAAATTAAATTGTGGTGATGTTGCACAACTCTGTGAATATACTAAAAACCATTGAATTGTACACTTCAAATGTGTGGATTTTATTGCATATGAATTATATCTCAATAAAGCTGTTTTTTAAAGCATCGTAAACTTAAGTGTAAAACATAACACTACAAAACTTTTAGAATAAAATATAGGAGAAAATCTTTGGGAGCTAGGCTTGTGAAGATATAACACCAAAAGCATGATCCAAAAAGAAAAATAATCAATAACTTGGACTCTAAAAATTAAAACCTTTTGCTCCGCAGAAGACCCCATTAAGAGGACAAAAAGACAATTGGAGAAAATATTTGCAAACCATATGTATGACAAAGGATTTGTATCTAGAGTATGTAAAGAACTCTAAAAATTCAAAAGATTTTTTTAAAAAAAACAAAACCAAGCCAATTAGAAAATGAGCAAAGGATGTGAAAAGACATTTCACCAGAGAGGATATACGAATGACAAACAAGCACAGGAAAAGATGTTCCACATCTTCAGCTATCAGGGAAATGCAAACTAAGGCCACAATGAGATATCACTACACACCTATTAGAATGACTAAAATTGTTAAAATAGTGACAACACCAAATGCTAGAGAGGATGCAGATAAAATGGGTCACTCATACATTGCTGGTGGGACTATAAAATATTACAGCCACTCTGGAAAATAGTTTGGCAGTTTCTTAAAGAAATTCAACATCACTACCATGCAACCCAACAATAGCATTCCTGGACATTTAACCTAGAGACATAAAAACTTAAATCCACACAAAAATATGTACACAATTGTTCATAGTAACCTTATTGGTAATAGCCAAAAATTGGACACAGATGTAAAGGACAAATGTATGGATACCGAGGGGGAAAGGGATGGGATGGGAGGAATTGGGAGACTGGGATTGACACATATACACTATTGATAATATGTATAAAATAGACAACTGAGGGGAACATACTGTATAGCACAGGGAACTCTACTTAATGCACTGTGGTGTCCTAAATAGGAGGGAAATCCAAAAGGGAGGGGATATATGTATATGTATATGTATGGCTGTGCAGTAGAAGCTAACACAACATTGTAAAGCAACTATACACCAATAAAAATTAATTTTAAAAAACAAAAACAAAAATTGGAAACAACCTAAATGTCCCTCAATAGGTGAATGGTTAAACACCCTGTAATACATCCATACCATGGAATACTACTCATCAACAAAAAGAAGGAGCTATTGATACCTGCAAAACTTGGATGGATCTCCAGGGCATTATGCTGAGAGAAAAAAAATAAAGCTCAAAAGGACACATACTGTATAATTCCATTTATAAAACATTCTCGAAATTATAGAAATGGAAAACAGATTAGTGGTTGCCAGGAGTTAAGAGATATTAGGGAGGGGTGGTGTGTGACTATGAAAGGGTAGCATGAGGCAGATAATTTCAGTGAGTGAATATTTTTGTATCCTGATTGTTGTAGAGGTTATTGAATCTGCACATGTAATAAAACAGCATATAACTATCTATATACACACATCATACTGATGTCAGTTTCCTTTGTTCAATATTGTACTATAGTTATGTAAGATTTAACCATTGCAGGAAACTGGATAAACGTGCACAGGACCTCTCTGTGATATTTCTGCAAATTCTAGTGAAACTACAATTATTTTAAAATTTCAAAAATTTAATGAAGACAAAATACATTTCTAGAGAAACAAAGACTAAGAGAATTCTTTGCTGGGTGGTCTGTCTGGCTTACAAGAAATCGTAAAAGAAGTTTTAGAATTTTATTTGTAAACTTTATTATTTTGAGGCCATGTTGTTGGGTACATACAGGTCCTGGATTATAACTTTCTGGTGAATAGTTCATGTTCTCTTGTACAGATGTACCTTAATTAGACCCATCCACCATTGATGGACATTTAGGTTGTTTCTAATATTTTGCTAATACACACGATGCTGCCATGCATGTTCTGGTTGTACTTCAATACATAATGGTGCTAATATACCTGTAGGATAAATTCCTAGAAATGGAATTTCTGGATCAAAGAGTTAGGTGTACTTTAAACTAGTTAAAGATATTCTAGATGAAAAAGTTCTGGAAATGGATGGTGGTGATGGTTGCAGAACAGTGTGAATGTACTTAATGCTACTGAAGTACACTTAAAAATAGTTAAAATGGTAAATTTTATCTTAGGTATATTTTACAATAAACAAAATTTTAAAAATTCAAATATATATATATTCCTCTGTTTACGCCCCAAACAGCATGTAACAATATTTGCTTTCCCACATAGCTGTCAAGTGCGGCCAACGTGGAGATGAGCCTGTCAGACTCCTCTTCAAGAAAGGACTCATTGCCCAGCTTCGAGAGGTATGGTTACTTGAGAGTCTCCAGTTGTTAGCTCTGCTGCGGTTCACCTCAGCTTTAGTGCCAAGGTCCCACTATCCCCAGCCAATTACTGAGCAATGAGGTGGTTCAAAGTGTGAGGCAGGACTCCTCTAACAGGTAATCTTTGCTCTGGAGCTCCTCGTTCGGCTAGCTGCAAATTTGTCAGGCTGGCATCATGGTCTGACAGCTTCCAATCCTGCCCAATCTTCCTTCCCCCCTTTTTCTTTCACAGGTGTTACTGCCCAATAAACCTGCACTTCTAACTCCATCTCAGCATCTACTTCCCAGAGAACTTAAGCTGTGACACCAACAGTATATAGCTGACCCTTGAAGAACACAGGGTTTGGGGTGCTCCCCATAAGAATCCACGTATAACTTTTGACTTCCCTAAAACTTACCTACTAATAGCCTACTGTTGACCAGAAGCCTTACTGATAAGGCAAACAGTTGATAAACACATATTTTGTATGTTATATGTATTATATACTGTATCGTTACAATAAAGTAAGCTAGAGAAAAGAAAATGATATTAATAAAATCATAAGAAAGAGAAAATACATTTATAGTACTGTACTGTATTTATTGATAAGTTTAAATCATCTGTTTACAAGATGAATCGTCTGTCAGTACCTACATCAATATTGCCTTATATGATACAAAGCACTGTAGGGACTTCCCTGGTGGTCCAGTGGCTAAGACTGCACGCTCCCAATGCAGGGGGCCTGGGTTCGATCCCTAGTCAGGGAACTAGATCCCACGTGCTGCAACTAAAGATCCCGCACGCCACAACTAAGACCCGGTGCAGCCAAATAAATAAAGAAACATTAAAAACAGAACACTGTAGATGTTATCTGTATTACTAACACTAGACATCAAAAATGAAAAGATAATGTGAAAAAGATATTCATATTTATTTATAGTTATGTTTCATGCATTGATAGTGAAGAAGCACAATATGATTGCTTTATGATAGGCTAGTATAACTGATACAATTGTTTCACAGTAGCCTAGCCTATACACTAATAAATGAATCATTATAAAATTTTTATGGCATACAGTATTTGTCATATTCATAATACAATATTAGAAACACTGTTACTTTTTTATTTTTACTTTTTAAAAATTTTTAAATTAATTTTTATTGGAGTATAGTTGATTTACAATGTTGTGTTAGTTTCTGCTGTACAGCAAAGTGAATCAGTTATACATATACATATATCCACTCTTTTTTAGATTCTATTCCCATATAGGTCATTACAGAGTATTGAGTAGAGTTCCCTGTGTTATACAGTAGGTTCTTATTAGTTATCTATTTTATATATAGTAGTGTGTATATGTCAATCCCAATCTCCCAATTTAGAAACAAGTTTACTGTTAAAAAACCAACAGTTACCTGTGATTATAGGCTGATACTCAGTTTCTTCTCCAACTGAGAGAGAGAGAGAGAGGAGAGAGGAATACTGTATGGTAATGTTATTCTTTGAAAGCAAAGTTATAAAACAGTAAGAAAACTAACACTATTAATTTTATATTTATATCACTCATCTTATGCCTGTGTAGGGATAGACCAGTATCTACATATATTTTACACATTCATGATATACCTTTTTCTTAATTTTTTCAATATTTCTAGGCTACATGTTTCATCTGCAAGTTTTTTCAAATTGTCGCAAATCTCCAAAAAATTTTCCAATATATTTATTGGACCCATGCAGATCAAACCCTAATCCTGTTGTTCAAGGGTCAACTGTATTACAAATCTTTTCTTTTCCAACCTGATAGATGAAAAACAGCATTTCATATCTTTATCTTGCATTTCTCTTTTATGATTTAGGATGAACACATTTTCATGTATTTAAAAGTGATTTGTGGGACTTCCCTGGTGGTCTAGTGGCTAAGGCTCTGTGCTCCCAATTGCAGGGAGCTCAGGTTCAATCCCTGGTCAGGGAACTAGATCCCAAATGCATGCCGCAACTAAGAGTTTGCATGCCACAACTAAAGATCCTGCATGTTGCAACTAAAGGTCCCGCATGCTGCAACAAAGATTGAAGATCTCGTGTGCTGCAACTAAGACCCGGCACAGCCAAATAAATAAATAAATAAAATTATAAATAAATAAAAGTGATTTGTATATCTATGAATTGTCTCTGTCTAGTTCCTTTTAAATTATTGGCCTTTTATATTGATTTGTAAGAGCTCTTTATATATTAAGTAAACTAGCCATTGATTGTATCTCTTGCAAATTTTTCTTCACATTTGTCATTTGGCTTTAAGGCTTTTTAAGTTAATCATGCATACATTAATTTTATGCACACAATGTATCAATATATTCTCTCATGACTTGAGAATTTTATGTCATGATTAGAAAGGACTTCACTCTGAGAGAATAATAAAAGATTCTTCCATTTATTTCCTTCTAGCACACTCATAGTTTTATTTTTACATTTAAATCTTTAATCCATCGGAATTCATTTTAGTGCAGGAAGTGAAGGAGAGTTCTAATTTTATAGTTTCCTGCTGAGTGCCATGAAATATTTCCTTCTGCTGATGAACTGGTATGCTTTTCCTTCATAAACAATACAAATCACATAACTGATGAAAGAAATTTTCACATTCTGACTTACTTCACTCTGTATGACAGACTCTAGGTCTATCCACCTCACTACAAATAACTCAATTTTGTTTCTTTTTATGGCCGAGTAATATTGCACTGTATATATGTGCCACATCTTCTTTATCCATTCATCTGTTGATGGACACTTAGTTTGCTTCCATGTCCTGGCTATTGTAAATAGTGCTGCAATGAACATTATGGTACACGTCTCTTTTTGAATTATGGTTTTAAGTCAGAAAGAGAAAAACAAATACCGTATGCTAACACATATATATGGAATCTAAAAAAAAAAATGGTTCTGTTGAACCTAGGGGCAGGACAGGAATAAAGACGCAGAGGTAGAGAATGGACTTGAGGACACGGGGAGGGGGAAGGGTAAGCTGGGACAAAGTGAAAGAGTAGCATTGACATATATACACTACCAAATGTAAAATAGATAGCTAGTGGGAAGCAGCTGTATAGCACGGGGAGATCAGCTCCGTGCTTTCTGACCACCTAGAGGGGTGGGATAGGGAGTGTGGGAGGGAGACGCAAGAGGGAGGGGATGTGGGGATATATGTATACATATAGCTGATTCACTTTGTTATACAGCAGAAACTAACACAACATTGTAAAGCAATTATACTCCAATAAAGATGTTAAAAAAGAAAAAGAAATTTTCACATATTGAGGTATAGGGAAGTCATCCTGGCATATACATAAGTTAACTTGAATTTTATGCTAACTAAAACTGCCTGTGGCCTATCAAACTTACATTGTGCATCTGCTTTAATTATTAAGGAAAAGGGTGCATTGACCAGCAGTAAAAAATGTCCATGTTAAAGATAAAGATTAAATGCCTCCCCTCCTGGGTTGCCAATGGTTGTATTCCAATGTTTAAGACGCCCTTCCCAGGTGTCAAGGCTGTACTGACTCATTCTGTACGTGCTGATCTGTTTCTTTTTTTTTTAACTTTGAAGGAAGTATCCCTGACTTGTTTGATGTTCTTTCTTCTGACATGATATAAAACCAAGCTTCTCCGGAGCAGTTCCTCAGAGTTATCTGAGAGAGACTGCCTTCCGGGCTAGAGTCCTCAATTTGGCTCAAATAAAACTCTTTTCTATTCCTATTATATTTAGATTGTTTAATGATTATTTTCATCGACATAACTAACCCAATTTCCTTTTTGCTATGGCTGTGGGAAGATCAGAGAAAAATTCACAGCTATGCACAGATGTGAATTTCATACCTACTTCCCAATCTTCTTTGATGTTAATCTTTTACTTGCTTTATATTTTCTGTGATCTTACTTTTACTTTTCAATTTAATGGGATGTATTTTTATCAGGTTCCAAATATCCAGTGGAAAATAAAGTAGGTAGTGAATGAACAAATGAGCTATAACTCCCCTGGGCCTCAGTTATTTCTTACTCTTCTTGGGTAAAGGCAAAGGCAGAGATCTCTAAGTCAGAGCTGGGGGAGGTTAGGGAATAGGATGTTGGACCGGAGGAAGAGAAAATATAAATAGAGATATAAGAGCCTCATATCTCCCAGAAGCCTGAAAACGCCCACCCATAAGCCAGTAAGAGGTCACAAGTTGAAGCCAGGGAGGCCCGTGTGCTTATTATAGTCCCAACCTATGTATTGGTGACTGACATGATTGTGTAGAGCTAGGATTGGCAAACTTTTTCTGTAACGAGCCAGATAGTAAATTCTTTAGAATTTTTAGGCCATATGGTCTCTTTGGCAACTACTCAATTCTGCCATTGTAGTGATGACAAATTGAAATTATAATGGAGTAATCACAGTTCAGACATACAAAAAATGGAGTCGGGCAGCTGTTGGGGATCTGGTCTCAGACACATCCCTGCACCACTGAGAACTTGAATTTTCTCTGAACTGTATCAAACTCAAGGACACCAGGGGCCCTTTTCAAAACAATATCTGCTAGCAGCTGCTAGTTGCAACCTTGTAGTTTCAAAGTCCCCCCTTGCCGAGTTTTATATCTTGTCAGAACAAAGAATATCAAACAGGTCAGGGTTACATTCCTTCAAAGTTAAAAAAAAAAAAACAGGGCTTCCCTGGTGGCGCAGTGGTTGAGAGTTCGCCTGCCGATGCTGGGGACACGGGTTCGTGCCCCGGTCCGGGAAGATCCTACATGCCGTGGAGCGGCCGGGCCCGTGAGCCATGGCCGCTGAGCCTGCGCGTCTGGAGCCTGTGCTCCGCAACGGGAGAGGCCACAACAGCTAGAGGCCCACGTACCGCCAAAAAAAAAAAAAAAAAAAAAAAACAAAAAACAGATCAGCACATGCAGAGCAAGTCAGTATGGCCTTAGCACCGGGGAAGGGAGTCCTATCACTGAAGGAGTACCAGCATTGGCATCCCAGGAAGGGAGGCATTTAATCTTTATCATTAACATGGATATTCTTTACTTCTGGTCAATGCGCCCTTTTCTTTAATAATTAAAACAGATGTACAGTGTAAGTTTGATAAGCCACAAACAGGCTGTTTTGTTTTAGTAAGCATAAAATTCAGGTTAACTCATGTATAAGCCAGAATGACTTCCCCATACCTCAATGTGTGAAAATTTCTTTCATCAAAGTAAATGAATGAGTGTGGCTATGTTTAAAACTTTACTACTGGACACTAAAATTTGAATTTCATATAATTTTCACATGTCACAAAGTATTCTTCTTTTAACTTTTTTTCAAGCCTTTAAAAATTGTAAATAGTATTCTTAGCTTGCAGGCAGTAGGAAAACAAGGGTCAGCAAACTGGGGGCCACAGTGTGCTGACCTCGATGTAAAACTTGGATGAGGAAGTTTGTTATTGGGAGTAGGTGTACAATTGTCACTTAACACTTGCTTTACAATACAGTGACCTCCTTTAGATCAATAAATTACAGTCCTAGAAATTTGTCACAAGAAAATAAACATGGTTGCACACAAAATTTTGAAAGCAAAGACTGTTATCTTATCCTGGATTATAACAATGAAAAAAACTGGACACATCCAAACATCGAGGAACAGAAGACTGGATCAAAAATCTGAGGCCATCCAAAAGACAGAATGCTATGCAGCCATGTCAACAATTATTGCGTGGTCTGAAACGAGAGAAAGCAAATGCTATCAAATATTAACATTTGGTGAATCTAAGTGAAGGCTATATTGGTGTTCAGTGCCCACTTTTCTGTAGGTTTGAAATGTAAAAAATAAAGTTGGAAACATTTTTAAAAAGAAAAAAAATGTTTTGGGGGGAATGTAAGTTAATAGACTTGCACAAACCCATCTCCAGCTCATCAGAACTCTGTGCTCTCCATGTTAAGTAAAGATAATAAATGTAACACCTTTTTTCACAAGAAAATGGTATAGCTTAACTCGATAATATTTGTCTAACTACCTAGTGTCTGTTTTGATCAAACTAAATGTAATTGTAACCATATGTAACATGAGAAGATTTACCAAAGAATTTTTTAACTCACAATACTTCCTTTGCAATCATCTTGTTCTAAGGGCAAAGAAAAGTTTGACTTGCTCAGGTTTTGAGTATTTGAAACAAAGCTTGCTTAAAAGACACGTAAACCCGCAAATTATCTGGGGAGACTTCCCTGATAGGGGTGGGTGCTCTAGGCCCTGAAGGTGGGAATATCATTTGGGGGATCCAGCATCCAGGTTCTCCTCCAGGCTCAGGCTTGGACTTACTGGGTTAGATGCTATTATTTGAAAATTTAACGTGGGAAATAAATCCATTCGGTAATTTGAGCGCTTAAAAATAAAGTAATAAAAAGCTTACACATTTAAATAAAAACATAGGAACTATTTCAGCTACAGGATAACCTGTCTTGGGCAGAGGACTTCAGCGACCCTCCATTTGACGCCCCTATTAAATGACGTGATTAGACATAGTGCATTGTCAATCTCTTCTTGAACCTCAGTTAGATTGCGGGCCACAGAGCTGGAGTCATCAAAGGTGCATTTTAGAAAAACTGTCTCCTTTTAAAAACGTTTTTTTAATGCTCACAGTCATTTCCATTATCGGGAGTCAAACCCAAACTTCCCGTGTGAAAAATCAAAATCCAGGGCGATACAAGGATGTACTTTCCTTTTTACAGACCAGATCCATGATCGATTCTAGCCCGTCTGCTTCTGAAGCTCGGACTTATTTATGTATTTATTTATTTTCAACACCTTTATTGGAGTATAATTGCTTTACAATGGTGTGTTAGTTTCTGCTGTATAACAAAGTGAATCAGCTATAGATATACATATATCCCCATATCTCCTCCCTCTTGCGTCTCCCTACCACCCCAATCCCACCCCTCTAGGTGGTCACAAAGCACCGAGTTGATCTCCCTGTGAAGCTCCTACTTTTAAATACTAAACGCTTTACTCTCTCTACTTCCACCTGTGCGTCCCGCTTCCTCTGGAACCCGCCAAATCCCATTAAACCTCACCCCCACCAACCACGCACTGTCCTCATAGGCTCCGCGCTCAGTCCCGGTTCCCAGCCTCTGCAGCCTTCCTTAATCTCATCGGATTTTGTAAAGCCCCGCCCTTCTCTTCTCTCACGCGTTTTCTTCCGTTCAGGACCATCCCACACCACCTGGTTATTTGGTTGGCCAGCACCCTCGTTGTACGTCATTTACCCGCGCCACCCGGAAGCTAAGGTTCTTACCAACCATTCTTTTTGCCGGCGGCTCTCAGGTAACGGCCGTGTTTGGGTGTGCCTGTGTGACCGGGTCCCAGAGTTGGGAGGGGCAGAAGGCTGAACCCCCAGTTTGAGCCGGATGACCCCACTCCTAACGTTGAGAGGGTGCAGATGTACTGTGCTTGAGAGCAAACTGAGTGGTTATCGTGGTCTTCTCCCTCCTCATTCCTCAGGAGCCCATCATGGCGACGCCCCCTAAACGGCGGGCGGTGGAGGCCACCGCGGAGAAAGTGCTGCGCTACGAGGCTTTCATCTCTGACGTGCTGCAGCGGGACCTGAGGTGAGTGACAGAATAGGGGGCGGGGCGCTTGGAGCGGTGCACGTGGTGAGCGGGGCGTTCGAAATCAGGGCGTATCCTTCTGATTGGTGGGTGAGGCGTTCGGAACCTGGCCCCGCGCGCCATTCGAGGGGGTAGGAGGGGCGATATCCGGGGTGCGAAGGTGGGCGGGAGAGGGAAGACATGGCGGTCTTAATGGAGGGTGTGTCCGCGCATGCGCGGGTTCAGATGGCGTTAAGGGTTACGAGCGAGTTTTCAGGTTCGAATCCTGACTTGGTCGTTTCGTTTTACGTGTGAACACGTTGTACCTCACCTCGAGTTTCTGTGCCTCAGTTTTCTCATCTGTGAAATGGGGAAGTTAATGCAACCTTCCTCATGTGGTGGTTTTGAGTTTTCAACGTGTTCAGTCCTTGTAAAGGATTTAACTTGGATACTAGAGGATCAATGAGTATGAAAAATTATTATCCCTCTCATTATTAATCTGAGGAGGAAGTAGAGTTTTCAGGTCTAGGATTATGAGCATCCTAAAAGGGATGGAGGATTTTTTTCTAGGGTGAGAATAGGGTATCCTGATTGGAGGGAGGCATTGGGAGTAGAGTGAAATAATACTAATAAATAATAGCTAACACATATATAGAGCTTCTTGTTTGGCAGGCACTATTCTAAATGCTTTTTAGTAAACTCATTTAATCTTTCTAATGACTCTGTGAGGTAATACTCGTTATTCCTATTTTAAAGATGGGGAAATTGAGTTCCAAAAAGGTTACTCACTTGCCAAAGTCTCACAGCTAGTAAAATGGAAAGCCTGGATTCAAACCGAAGTAGTCTGACCCAGAGTTCAAATCTTGACTTCTGCACTAAAACACCTCTTTAGGACATGGTGACATGAGAGTCTCAGAGGGTCATGATATGAGGTATTCCAAGAGAGACAGGGTTTCCTCTTGGTCACCATTTTACTCTTGTCCCATTAGAAAGGTGCTGGACCATCGCGACAAGGTATATGAGCAGCTGGCCAAATACCTTCAACTGAGAAATGTCATTGAGCGACTCCAGGTAAAGGTGCCAGGGTTAGGTACCATCTTTTTGTGGGCAAAGGAGGGGGAAGAGAGGAGATACCCCAGACCAAAACCTGTCACCTAACCTAAAACTTGACCACTGATCCCTACCTCTTTTTCCCCGGCCCCACAGGAAGCTAATCACTCGGAGTTATATATGCAGGTGGATTTGGGCTGTAACTTCTTCGTTGACACAGTGGTGTGAGTGTCTACCCACCCCTCTGAGCCCACAGGGTTCAGCTTCCCCTTTCCTTCATTCAACAAAAATTTTTTTTGAGTATTTGCTATGTACCAGACACTGCTAGGTGCTGGAGATGTGACAGTAAATAAGATAGGACAAAATTCCTGCCCACCCAGAGCTTCAATTTGGGGAAGGCGGGGGAGAGGGGAGTAAAAAAAATCTCAAACTGTGTGGTGTGCTAAACAGTGATAAGAACTTCCCCGCTTCCTCTAACCACTGTTTCCTTAGCCCAGACACTTCACGGATCTATGTGGCCCTTGGATATGGTTTTTTCCTGGAGTTGACACTGGCAGAAGCTCTCAGGTTCATTGATCGTAAGAGCAGTCTCCTCACAGAGTAAGTCCATTGCATGAGGATAGTGCCTAAAAAGCACTACCATTTGCCACACCCTTCTTCCCCCTTTCCCCATGGCTGCCTGGGATGATACTTAGGAACCCATCTCCCCTCCCCCTCAGAGCTAGGGCTGAGTAAAGTGGGGATGCAAAGCTTAGTCCCAGGTGTAGAACATAATAAGCACTGATAAATGGTCTTTGTATTGTTCACTCACACAAAAATTTATTGGGCATCTGCTGTGTGCCAGGCTCTGTGCTTGGTGGTGGGGAGGCAGCAGGGAACAAGACAAAAGGGTTCCTTGAAGGCTTACCTTCTAGAAGGCTTACCTTCTAGAAGGACTAACTGTTACACATCAGCACAGTTTTGACCAGATCCTGGAGGTCTCAGCCTATAAATCAGAAACAATAAAACAAATTACCTCTGACTTCACCTCCTGCTAATTTTCCTGCTCATCCACTGTGCTCTCACCACACTAACCTTCACAGGCTTCTTTAAACACCCTCAGAATGATCCCACCTCAGCGTGATTGCAGGGGCTCTTCTCTCTGCCTACAGCACTCTTTCCCCAGGTACCTGCATTGCTTCCTTTCTCCTTATTCAGTTTAAGTCTTGCTTAAATGTCACTTCCTCAATGAGGCTTTCTATAACCTAACTTTAAAATTGCAACCCCTGGCACTCCTGATTCCCCTCCCTTGTTCTACTTTTTCTTTTTTTCCCTAGCACTTATGACCTCCTAATGTTTACTGTGTAATTTACTTCTTTACAATGTTCATTGCCTCCTCGCATTAGGATATAAGCTTTGCAAAGGGAGAGATTTTCTCTATATCCCAAGTCACTAGAATAGCACATAGCATATAGTAGGCACTCTGTTGAATGAATTTAAAAGCATATGCTGGAAATAGATTTAAGTGGGAATTGAAGCAGATCTCTGTTGGTGGTGATGGGGAGGTAATGTGGGGATAAAGGATGGGCTCCAGTTGAGTTTAAGGTTCTGTGCAGGGAACGGGAATTGGGAGTGTGGACGGGAGGTCTGAAATGTGGCTAGGGAAGGCCTCCCAGAGGAAGTAACATTTGAGTCACTTGGTTGAGTGAACAAGCCATAGGGCTCTCTGGGGAAGAGCATTCCTGGCAAGGCAACCAGTGTGCCTGCCATGTTAGGAGGAGCTGCCGAGAATGGTGAGCATTCACTCACTCAGAAGGAGTGAGTGAGGGGATGCTGAGCAAATACACTTAGATTAACAACATCTCACAAGTGTGAACCCCACCGATCTAAGATTCCTTCTAGGTTATATTTCTCTTTATTCCTACATTCATTTCTTCCAGAGTTGCCTCCCTTAGGTTTCAGTAATTCTTCTCTTTTCAAACCTTTTCAGGATTTCAGTGTCCGTAGACCCAAATGAGCCTCAGACCCACTGGGATTTCTAAGTCTTACTGATCAGGCCAGTTGGTGAATAGTTTGGTCGAGGGACCTGGTTTCATAGGCCAATGCAATTCTGAACTTGGTGGCCATTTAGACCAAATCCAATTTTTTATGACAAAGCCTTCCTTGTTATGACACAGGATTCCTGAGCCTTTCAAATAGGTTTTAATTTTATGAAACTTGATGTCTTTCCCCAAAATGAGGTATTTGTCATTGCCTGCCCCCTGTCTGGTATTTCTGATTTACTGACCTGGTCTATTAGTGTGATGAGAAATGTGAATCTCTTACTACTTTATGGTAATTAGTAGGACTCCGTAGTAATTGAATCTTTCTAGGAGATGAAGATTTGAGTCTGTGTAGCTCGCTCTCTTCTTTAAAATACTTGGTTATTCTGGACACATTTTAAAGTAACTTTCTTTCAGGTTATTTTATGTAACCGAAATGGCCTATCAGTCCTTCCTGTTCTTAGTCTGTTTCTTTGAGGAGTGGGAGGATCAGGTCTCTGTGTACATTCTTTCTGATTACAGAGAAAGGAGTACACATCCATACCCATAAGCAGACATGATTATAGAAGAAACAGAATAACCATATGACTATTAACACTGCCTTATATACTAATCAGTAGCAATAAATTAAACATATCCCTTTTGTGTTACAACTAGCATTTGGTGAACTTTATACTTTTCTCCTCCTTTTTTATTTTAAGCATTGAAACCTTTCACAGACTAAGCTTGTACATTGAGTGCCTACTATGTGCCACATACTGTTTTTGTTCCTGAGGATACAGCGGGAAACAAGGCAGACCAAATCTCTGCCCTTACACAGCTTACATTCTAGTCAGGGAAGACAGACAGTAAACAAATAAGTAAAGGATGTAGTATGTCACAGGTTGACAATGTTGCAGAGAACAACAAGGATTGGAGGTGAGAAACATTGCCTCCGAGGGAGCAGTTGCAATTTTAAATAGAATGCTTGATTGGATGTGGGGTGTGAGAAAGAGAGAGGAGTCTAGGTTTTTGGCTGAGCAACTAGGAGGATGGAATTGCCATTTTATGAGATGGAGAAGATAAGGGAGGAGCAGATTTGGAGGGGAAGATCAGGAGTTCAGTCTAGGACCTGTTAAGTGTGAGGTGCTCGTTAAACACTGAAGTAGATTTTCTGAAGATGTAGTTAAAACTCCTCAACTCGGGGGAGAGGGCTGCATTGAAAATATAAATTTGGGAGATAGTGATATATAAATGGGTTCATACTATTTTTTCCCAATTTGACATCCTATGTTGTTGCCTTCTACTTTTCTTAACAGTATTTTGTTTCCTTAAAACACTCCTACACTGACAGATAGCTCAGCCAATAAAATCCACATTCCTATCATGATATCAAGACCCTGCATGATCTAGCCCCTTCCTACCTCTTGGATCTTATCCTGTGCTTCTTTCCTTCCACCATTCGCTTAATTTCTAACACTGGTCTCCTGACAGCTCCTCAAAAAGCTCTTTCCTGCCTCTTGGACGTTTTGTGGAAAAGACCGTCTTACTGTTTAACTCCTACTCATTCTTCAGAAAGGCCTTCCTTGATCCTTTGTATCAATTAGGATTCTTTTGGGTGAGACTGGTCCCAGTTGGCATAGATATAAGGAATTGACTAGTTCACATAACTCAACAGTCCAGAGCCAGAGTGGTTTCAGGCAGCTCCAGCTTCCCAGTTGCTTAGGCCTTGGTGTCTTTCTTAAGTCCTCTCTCTCGTACCCAGCATCCTCCTTTGGTAAATCCTGTTGACTCTACCTTCAAAATATATCCCAAATCCAATCATTTCTCATCACCTCAACTGCTGCTGCTGTGGTGTGAGTCTGCATCTCTCACCTGGACTATTTCAATAGCCTCCTCACTGGGCTTCCTCTTCCACACTAGCTGTCCTTATCCCTAGTCAGTTCTCCGCACAGCAGCCAGATGGATCCTCTTAAACCCTAGTTGTTTCATATCCCTTCTCTGATCACAATCATCCCCTGGCTCCCATCTCACTTAGAGTAAAAGCCAGAGTCCTTACCATGGCCTGGCAGCTTTTACATGATCTGTCTCCCCCACTTCCCTCTGTGACCTTACCTCCTACACCCCACCTTCGCTTATTTTTCTCCACCCATGCTGGCCTCTTTGCTGTGCCTCAGACATGCCAGGTACACTCCCACCTCAGAGCCTCTGCATTTGCTGCCCCTTGTGTCTGGAACACTCATCCTCCGTGTATTCACATGATTCGCCTCTTCATTTTAAGTCTACTCAAATGCTTCTCAGTGAAGCCATCCCTAAGCACTCTAATTAGAATTACAGCCCCCATGCCTGCACTCCTTATCCTCTCTTATCATTTAATTTTTTTATTGTACTTATAACCATCTGACATACTCCGTGTTTTATTCCATCACTGTCCTTCTTAATGAGAATTTGAGCTCCACGATGCTGAGATTTTTGTTTGTTGTGTTTGCTGCTGTCTCCCCAGTACCTAAAACGACCCGGCAGAGAGTAGACGTTCAATAAATGTCTCTGAATCTGTGCCGTCCAGATGGCAGCCAGGCATCTCTGCATAGGAGCAGGTCAGGTAATCGGATGTCCTACCACCTGCCGTGTGGAAGTCATCCATGATGTAGGTAGTTCCTGAAATGATGAGGAAGCATCATCCTCATGATCATAAGTGGGGCCCACTTTGCCCTTTCTTGTTTCTTTTCTCCAGGCTCAGCGACAGCCTCACCAAGGACTCCATGAATATCAAGGCCCATATCCACATGTTGCTAGAGGTGAGAGCAACTCACCCCATTCCCAGACACTATCTCCAAATGTTTAGGGCGGTGACCTGAGGAAGAGAGAGAGCCAGAGATGGGAAGTACCATCTTTCCCCCTAAACTGGAGTCAAATTGGAGCCAAGCTGGCTCGGAGGGAAGGGAGTTCTGAGCAAGCCTGGGGTGGGGCCTGGACCCAGGCTCCGTTCAGTCTTTTCTGTTCTCTTTTTCAGGGGCTTAGAGAACTACAAGGCCTGCAGAATATCCCGGAGCCTCACCATTGACTTCTTCCTACCTCCCCTGACATTAAAGAGCTTGAATGTCTTTGAGTCATATGGCCCTTCTTTCCCCCCTTAACCCTTGCTGTTTGCGAAAGTGCCCTGTTTCTAAAGCACAAAGTTACTAGGAGGCCCAGAGATCCAGTCTGTGTGGAACCTTTAAAAACCACTGAAGTCCCGTCTTCATCCTGTCCCCTGGCAGAATGTGCCACTTGACTTTCTGATTTGCCCTCTATACCATCGCCTTGACAATCTGGGCCCCCACCTGACCCTTCCATTTCTTTTCCTGTACAATACTCTCAATTACCTTAGAGAATGGGCCGATTCAGGGTGGAGGTTTGTTCCCCAAGGCAGCCTTTCACTCCTGGCCCTAGGGTTTACCCTTCTCCCACACCCCAATCGTTTCTCAGGTACCTTAAATTACACCCACACCCGTCTAGGCCCAACCTTGGCGTTGCCCCAGCTTCTAATTATCAATAGTTCCAGCTTCCAGCAATGGGCCTAGGGCTGGTCCAGCCCCTATTCTAGGTTGAGTCCAGCTTCCGCCAATCGATGCAGAGCCTGATTCCACTGCTTTATTACTGGCCGCAGCTCGACCCGCCCCCGTAGGCATTTAGTTTCCGCCACTCAACACTCCTTCGCTTGTCTGGCAGCTGCTCGTTTCTAAATTCGTCTTTTCTAGCCAATCACTACAGAGTTACCCTGCCCGCCTACGCAGAACCCTGGCCAGACCTCCTCCCTGCGGGCTGCTACGCCTGTGTACTTCTATACAAGTCCCGCTTCCGCTGAGCTGCGTAGAGTTTGGCACCTCCCCGTTAGGGGTTCTGGCAGCTAAGAGTCCCTCGGCCGCCAATCAGCAGAAAGCAGGGCCTAACCACCCCTATCCTCGGACGCTGGCTGTCTTCCATCAATCCCATATAGGCCAATCAGTGCGAGGCAGGCGTCCCCCGAACCTTGTCTGTCGCCCATGGCCTATCAATCTGTCTTGAACCAATCAGTGTGGAGCACCGGCGGGGCCGAGCACGCCCCCTCGGAACCCAGGCGGCCATCTGCGTTCCATCAGTTCCCCTCGGGCCAATCACAACATAGTTCTGTGGAGCAAGGCCCGCCTCCCCAGCCCTGGAAGCCGCACCGTTGATCCACGGTACTTTGGCCAATCAGCGAACAGCGGAACGTTCGGCTCCTCCTTCGTGGGCCCACGTGAGCAGTGGGGAAACGCAGGGGCGGCTTCTAGGTGCTGTCGCCGCCACCACCGCCACCACCGTCGCCTCGGAACCCGGGCCTGGGGGGCGGTGGGGCCGCGCATGGAGCCCCCGCCCCCCGGAGCTGCCAACACCGCCGCTGCGCTACACACAGGTGAGCCCGGGGCCTGGAGGGTGGAGGGCCCGGTCCGTGACCCTACGTATCCTTCCCGCCCCCGCGCGGGGGGATGTGGCTTGGCCCGTGGCCTGCTGGTGTTCGACTCCCCACCACCACCACCTCGGCTGGTGGACCTACCTGTGCCATTGTCCCCTCCCTTTGGCCCTTTGCCCCGTAGCTTAATCCCCCTTCCTGTTTTATAATGGGTCGGCCTGCGTGCTTGAATTTCTCCCCACCCCACCTTACAGTAGACTCGGCCGTGGTCTTGCCCCAGATCCCCGCTTATAGGGAACCAGTCTCTGGCAATGTCCACCTCCTTGACAGTAGGTGCGTCTGAGTGTTTGTATTCTCCTGTCCTCAACTTTCAGGGGCCCCGTCTGTGGCCTTGTTTTTTCATCCCTACTGTTCCTGTAGTGAGTCAATCCGTAGCGTTGTACCCCCCCCCCCCGCAACAGTGAGTTAATCTGTGAATTTGTATTCCTGCCTCCAATCCCCCAATGCATCAGTCTATGGCTTTATCAAACACACACACACACACACACACACACACACACACACACACACACCATTTTACAGTGGATCAGTCTAAATGCTTGTTTTCACGTTCTCCTGCTTATCAGCCCATTGCCCTGTCCTCCCTTTTTTGTAGACTGTCAGTCCAGTCCTTGGGCTTCCTCTCCCTTCCTTTTACTAGTGGGTCAGTTTAGTGCTTTATATCTCCCCATTTTCAGTAGCCCAGTCCATGGCCTTGTCCCCCTCTCCTTTTAATCAGTCTGTGGGGTGGCTTTTCTCCCTCTCCACTATTGTGCATGAGTCAATGTGCTTTTCTTCTCTCCTTGCCCCTAGTAAATAAGGTGAGCCTTTACACACACACACACACACACACACACACACACACACACACACACACACCTTTGCAGTGGATCTGTTCATTGGCCTTCCTGCCACCCATGTGCTTGCATTCACACCCCTCCAGTATACCCTCCTGTGAGTCCAGTGCTTTGTAATCCCTCCAGGAGGGTCAGACTGTGCTTTTATTTCCCGCCTCCTTTCCTTGTGCTGCATCAGTCTGTGACCTTCCCTGCCACCCTCCCTCCTTAATAGTGGATCAGCCTGTGTGCTTGTTGAACCCAGGACTTTTTTACTCTAGAACACACCCTCTCATATACACTCTTAACCACTAAGACATCTTGCCTCCCTCCAGTAAATGAATACATTAGTGATAGTGATAATGCCAATAGGAGCTAACACTTATTGAGCACCTACTGTGTACCAGGCAAAATGCTGTATGTTAATGAGCTCATTTAATCCACCCTATGAGCTAGGTACTGAGGGAAGTTTGGCATAGGGAGGTTAAATACCTTACACAGAGGTGATCAGTAGGTACCAGGTTAGGTTACCCCTCAGAACATAGGATAACTTTTTTTTTTTTTTTTGCGGTACGCGGGCCTCTCACTGTTGAGGCCTCTCCCGCTGCGGAGCACAGGCTCCGGACGCGCAGGCTCAGTGACCATGGCTCACGGGCCCAGCCGCTCCGCGGCATGTGGGATCTTCCAGGACCGGGGCACGAACCCATGTACCCTGCATCGGCAGGCGGACTCTCAACCACTGCGCCACCAGGGAAGCCCCCTAGGATAATTTTTGAGGCTTTCCTCTCTCACTACATCTCACCTCACGCGAGGCCCCACTCCTTAAAAACCAAATTAGTTCCCATCTCCATGCTTTTGTTTTTGCTGTTCCCTCTGCCTGCAGAGC
Source organism: Leucopleurus acutus (assembly GCF_964270905.1). Lineage (NCBI taxonomy): Eukaryota > Metazoa > Chordata > Mammalia > Artiodactyla > Delphinidae > Leucopleurus > Leucopleurus acutus. The sequence goes on along the minus strand of NC_139148.1, from coordinate 41,684,967 downwards.
TGTCTCCATTCCACACCTTGTCTCAGCACCCATCCACCCCCGATCCCAGCAGCTATGTGACCTTAGTGGCTTAACCACTTTCTCTCTGCACCTCTCTCCTCACTGGTTAAATGGGGGAATCAGAACTAGAATACCCTCCAATGTAAATAAAGAATACCTGTGAGTTAATAAAACAAGTAACTTCTCTGGCCTTACCTCCTATGCGCCGCCCCCCCAACTCTGTTCCAGCCACACTGGCCTCCTAACTGATCCTCAAAAACACCAGGTGCGACCCAGCCTTGGGGCCTTTCCCTTGGCTATTTTTTCTGCCCAGAACACTCTACCCCCCTCTCTGTGTGGATCCTTTCAGGGCTCTGTTCAAATGTCAACCCGTCCCTGACCATCTGAACCTGCACAGCCAGCAGGACTTAGACCCCTTCTCTGCTTTATTTGTGTCTTTGCCCTTTATCACTGTCAGGCACACTGTATATTTTACCAGTTTGTCATATTTATTGTCTTTCCCCGTTAGAATGGGAGTCCCATGAGGGACTCTTTTTGTCTGCGTATTTACTGCTGGGCCTCCAGCACCTAAAATTCTTATCCAGTACTTGATAAGAATTTATTGCACGAATGAATGGAAAAATATAATATCAGATAAATCAGGGTAGGGGGCAGATGGAGATGAAGAGGGCATAAGAGAGCTAGTTAAAAGAGGCTGGTTAGTTGGGACTATTCATTCAACAAACACTTACAGAGCACCTACAGAGCACCAGGCATTCTAGGTTCTGGGGATATGGGAGGGAACAAAATAGGCAGAAATTCCTGCCTTTGTGGAACAGACATTTGCTAAGAGTGCAGACTGTATAAATAAATAAGTCTAGTTAGTATGTTAGACAAGTGCTAAGGAGGAAAAGTGAAGTAGGGAAGGTAGGAATAGAGTATCAGGGTGGTTGAAATCTTAGGCACAGGGCAGGCCTCACTTAGAAGGTGCTTCTTGAATTAAGGCCTGAAGGAGTTCAGGAAGGGAGCCATAATGCCTAGGGAAAGAGTGTACCAGGCAGAAGGAACAGCCGGTGCAAAGGCCCTGAGGTGGGATTGTGCCTGGCATGTTCAAGGGCCATGAAGGAGGCCAGAGTGGCTGGAGCAGAGTGGAGGGAGAGGTAGGAGGCAAGGTCAGAAAGGTGGTGGGAGCCAGATGGTGAGGCCATGCTGATACATAAGATTGTGGGGGAGGGGCTAGGGAGGAAGAAGAGTGTCACGCCAGCTAATTGTAACATTTGAGTGTCTGCTATGTCCCAGAGATAACTTTTCTAAGTCCTTTACATACACTGACCTTTAATCCTCACAAAGGCCTTTGAGAGTAGGTGTATCTTGCAGATACTTTACTTTGAGGGTGACATATCCCCCATTTTACAGGTACAGAAGCAGAGCCAGAGAGGCTGAGTAACTCGCTCAAGGTCACACAGCTAGAACAGGACAGGAGTACGAGGCTGGAGACCCAGAGAGAAGAACACATTTGCAAGGACAGACAGGTTATTCGACACATTGGATCACACAGAGGAAGAATTAATTCTGCCTGGGAGATACCAGAACTTGATGATGTGTGTAATAAAGGGTTCATCATGTGTGGGGAAGGGGGAAGGGCACTCCTGGCAGGGAGAACAGCACATACATATTTTCAGAGATAGGAACTGGATTAACTCAGGGTGCCCATGCCAAGCTTGGGCCCACCTCAGAGCCTTTGTGCACACTGTTCCCTGTGCTTGAAGCACCCTTCCCATAGATGTCAGCATGGCTTGCCATCTCCCCTCCTTCAGATCTCTGCTTAAATGTCACTTCCTCAGGGAAGCCCCCCCGCTCACCCTGTGTAAATTAGCATCCCTGTCCCCCTGTAGGACCTTACCCTTCTGTTTTGCTCTATAGAGAGCTGGTGGAGCAAGGTGTCCAGGATCACTGCCTAGTGCCAAACTGCCTGGGTTTGAACCCTGGCTCTGCTAAATTCCAGCTGTGTGACCTTAGCCAAGTTACTTTACTTCTCTGTGCCTCCATTTCCTCATCTGGAAAACGGGAGAGTAATAATAATGCCCACCCATAGTGTTGGTTTGAGGATTGAATGAGTTAAGTGACTAAAATGGTTTGCAGTACACAGTAAGGGCTCTGTGACTGGTTCCTATTTTTTAGATTAGTATTATTCCTGGCATACACGTAGGTATCTCACAGGGCCTCTGAGACTGACCATCTCCAAAACTGACCTCCTGATCTCCCCTCAAAACCTGCTCTCCCACAGTGCTGCCATCTCAGGTGATCAGGCCACAAACCTAGAATCACCTTTGGCACCTCTCTCACTCCACCCCACCCCCATCCTCTCTGCCAACAAATCCTGTTCACTCTGTCTTCAGATTTTATCCAGAACTCAGCCACTTCTCACCAGTTCCACTGCTGCCACCACCATCTCTTACGTGGACTATTGCAGTGGCCTCTTCAGCCCGTACAGTTGGTTCTTCTTACAAGAGCCAGAGGGATCCTGTTAAAATCCAAATCACAGGCTGTCACCCCTCTATTCACAGCCTTCTCATGGCTCCTGTCTCACTCAGAGTCAATGTCAAAGCTCTTCCGGGGCCCGAAAAAGCCTTACTCAGTCTGGCCTCTGCTGCCCCTCTGTTCTCATCTCCTGCTACTTTCCCGTCACTGCCTTCTCTCCGACTACGCCAGACTCCTTTCCCTTCCTCTGACCTGACAGGCTCTCCAGCTTCAGGGCCTTTCACCCTGACTATTTCCTCTGCCTGGATGGCTGCTCCCCAGGTTGTCACAGACCTGACGCCTTCACCTCTCTTAGGTCTTTCCTCAAATATCACCTCCTCGTGACTACCCTCCCCTGACTACCCTTTCAAAAATAACAACTCCTTCCCTGCTTCGTTTTGTTTTTTTTTCCCCCCCGGAGCTCTTATCACCATCTGACATATTCTTGTTTATCTTGTTTCTTGTCTGTCTTCCCCACTAAAATGTGAATTCCGCCAGAGCAGGGATTTTTGACTGTTGTATTCACTGCTGTATCCCCAGCACCTGGCCCACAGTAGGCCCTCCAAAAATGCTTGCTAAATGAATGAAATAAAGAGAAGTAAACACATCTGAGTGAGGCATATGACTAGAACTCTTATTAGGGGTCACGTGGGAGACGTGATAATAAACAAAATACAAAACCCCATGTGCTGCTGAGGCTTGAAGCCAACCGTCAGGTTTCACCTTAAGTAAAAGATTCTGTGGCTGCTGAAAGAGGAACTGGTAAAATTGCCTGTTGTCGCCACCAGGAGTCACACTGGTCTCTTTGTGCCTCTGAAACAAACAGGCCTTCCGAATAAAAACCCAGCAAGGTCTCTGATGATGGGACTCTGATCTGGACACTTCGTGGCCTTGTGACTTACATAATTGCCTAAAATTGTGTCTGCAGAATGAACTTCAGAATGAATAGCTCAGACATAAGAGGATCAGACTGTATTTCATTACAGATTAAAGACTCAAGCTATAAATAATAGAGGGAGGTTCTTTGAAACCTTCCGATTTGGAAGGTCTTATTCTTAACCCAACAGTCCCAACAGCTGGGTGAACAGTTGATTGATGAAAGCTCATTCCTTAAGGAAAAGGAACTTCATGTTTATTTCCAATTCACACTCAGCAAAGGGAGCAGTTATGGGGTGGGTGGGGGCGCCAGGAGGGTCCTGTTCTCTGCTCGACATGCTGAGGGAGCAGTCAGTGCAAGGGGCAGTTTAGTCTAATGGTTGAAAAGATCAGACACCTGGAACTTGGCTGCCTGCGTCCAAATCCTGGCTCTGCCACTTAGGGCTGTGTGGCCTGTACATGTCATTTAGACATTTTGTGCCTCCGCTCCCTCATCTGTAAATTAGAGATAATAAGAGTACCTATTTCCCAAAGTTGTGATGAGAGAGAAATGAGTCAATAGCTATAAAAATAGCAATCCAGGTCTACATGCCCTTATCTAAAACCCTTGGGGCCAGATGTGTTTCACAATTTTGAATTTTTCAGATTTTAAAAAGGTGACAAGGTATACATACAAGATGTTACATAACACCCTTAGTGGGCTCTGTAATCAGCCACATTCAGATTTCTGCAGCAAGATAGATGTATGAACAGTCACACCAAGTGAGGATCAGTGAAGACCACAAAAGGCCTTATTTTGTTTCAGATCAGGTTTTGGCATAGCAGATAAGGAATTATGAACAAATTAGAAACTAATATTTCATAAGAGCTTATCATACCCCAGGCATAGTATATTTAATCTGTACGATAACCCTACGAGCTAGGTGGTATTATTATTATCCCTATTTTACAGATGGGAAAATTGAGGCACAAGAGGTTAAAGAACATGCCCAGTGTCACACTGCTAATAAGTAGCAGAACCAGGATTCCAGCCCTGGCGGTCTGGCTCTGGAGGGGCTGATTGTCCAGTAGGCCATATTGCCTCTGATTGGTACAATGCCTGGCATGTATTTAGCACTCAATAAATGTTCATTATTGCTGTTGTCAAGAAGGAGAACACAGAGGGACAGAGACAGGTCAGAGGAGCGTGGGATAGAGAGACAGAAGAGAGCAGACATTCAGTGTCAGGAATTTTCATAAAGGCAAGGCCCTTGGGGCTGGTAACTGAACAATGGAGAAGACTTCTAGGCAGAGGAAGGGAACCCAGCATGAAGTGAACAGCCTTTGCGAGGAGCTGGCAGAAGGAACCTCCTGGAAAACTTAATATTTGATGTGGTAGAAGATGCAAATGAAAATGTTCAGGTGAGGGGCCTTATTCTAGTTTTCTATTCGTGCTGTAACAAATTATAACAAACTTTTAACTGCTTAAAACACAAATTATTCTCTTAGAGTTCTGGAGGTCAGAAGGCCAGCACAGGTCTCACCAGGCTAAAATGCAGGTGTTGGCAGGGCTGTATTCCTTTCCAGAAGCTCCAGGGAATGATTCATTTCCTGTTCGTTTAGGTTGTTGGCAGAATTCAATTCCTTGAGGTTGTAGGATTTGTATAAAATAAATAGGCAACAAGGGTATATTGTAACCACAAAAAAAAGTTCATGTGATGAGATTGAGCTCACCCAAATAGTCTCTAGCTTAAGGCCCATAACCTTAAATTCACCTGTAAAGTTCTTTTTGCCAGGTAACATAATATACTCACAGGTTCCAGAAATTAGGATGTGGACATCTTTGGGTGAGGGGCATTATTCTGCGTATCACAGTCTGCCCTCTGGACCCCAGAGGTTCACATTTGTCCCACACGCAGAAGACATTCACGCTATCCTAGTATCCCCAGAAGTCTCATCGCATTACAGGAGTCGTCCAAAGCCAGGCTGAGGGCGTTCAGGGAATGGTGGTGGCAGTTGGAGACAGAGGTGGAGGCAAGATGGCAAGAAAGGAATCCACCTCCTGCTGACCTCTTCCCCTTCCTGTGTCTGCAACCTCTCAGCTCTGAGCTTTCTGCCCTCCAGGTACCCCTGGGATGGCGTGAGCGCTTGCGCAGCAATGGACCCTTCTGTGACGCTGTGGCAGTTTCTGCTGCAGCTGTTGAGAGAGCAAGGCAATGGCCACATTATCTCCTGGACCTCCCGGGATGGCGGTGAGTTCAAGCTGGTGGATGCTGAGGAGGTGGCCCGGCTCTGGGGGCTGCGCAAGAATAAGACCAACATGAATTATGACAAGCTCAGCCGGGCCTTGCGGTACTACTATGATAAGGTAAGGTGTTTGAGACTAGAGCCAGGAACCCCACCCACTCGCCTGTGCCAAACATTTAAATCAGTTATGTCACTTTCTTGCCTAAATTGATAGAGCTCTAACTTTGGAAACGATATTAAAATTTACCATTTCTTACCCTATCCTCTGGTACTCTTACACGAACATGGGGGCCCCTAAGCATTTATCTCAGTTGTTTTATTGTATTTTATTTTAGCTTCGACTAGAACCTTCATAGCACCATTAACACTGACCCCCTACTCACTCCACTCTCTCTGAGATACCCAAAGTCCTGCTGTCGCACTGTGCCCCGCACGACATTTCATCTTCTCTCCTTATTCCTCTGGCCAAAACTTTTGAAAACTCTATTACTAATGACTCTTCCTCATCCTGGGCCAGTCCTGAGTTCCCCCAGTTATTTCATAATCTGCTCTTATCCCAGAATAAGAATTCTAGAATATCCTTATTCTTAGAATCAAAGCCTCCATGACAGCATTATACTAACCTTTCCTTACCTTATTCTCCAGGACCCTCAACGTTTTTATCAATTCTTTTTATCTCTCACTCTGTTAGCTAAGACCTCCAAAACAACATGTATAATGCATGCTCCACACCCCATCCTCTTGTATTCCCAGAGCAACACTGGTCCACTCCAATATTTATACCAATTATTTTATCACCTTATTCCTATAGCTAAAATTATACATTTTCCTTATCTTATCCTTTCAGACTCCCAAACCAGCGCTAGATACCCCCCCATATTTATACCAGTTATTTCAGTTTCTTATTTCTTTTTTAAAAAAAATATTTATTTATTTATTTTTAATAAACCTGCACCGGGTCTTAGTTGTGGCATGCAGGATCTTCGTTGCTGCATGCGGGATCTTTAGCTGCAGCATGTGGGATCTTTAGTTGTGGCATGCGGGCTCTTAGTTGCGGCATGCGGGATCTAGTTCCCTGACCAGGGGTCGAACCTGGGCTCCCTGCATTGGGAGCATGGAGTCTTAACCACTGGACCACCAGGGAAGTCCCGTCAGTTTCTTATTTCTTTACCTGAAACTTCCAAAACAATATTTTTCATCTTCCAGTTTTATTGTGATATAATTGACATGCAGCACTGTATAAGTTTAAGGTGACAGCATAGTGATTTGACTTATATACAGCAAGAAATGTTCATCACGATAAATTTAGTGAACGTCCATCATCTCATATAGATACAAAATAAAAGAAAAAGGAAGAAAAAATCTTGTGATGAGAACTCTTAGGATTTACCCTCTTAACAACTTTCATATGTAACATACAGCAGTGTGGATCATATTTATCATGTTGTACATTACATCCCTAGTACTTATTTTTCTTATAACTGAAAGTGTGTACCTTTTGACTGCCTTCATCCAATTCCCCTTCCTTTCAACCCCCTTTGAAACTTCCAAAACAATATTAATGAACCTCCCTTTTCATTCCTTTTCTGAGAAACACAAACCCACCCTGTGATATACATGAACAACACTTAAGATGTTCCCAGGGTGCTCTAGTGCCCTCCAGATACCTCTTGTCCCCCAGAACAGCCCTGGACCTGTGCTGCACACCCTTAACTCATTTATAGCATTTATTCCATTTTTATATTTTAATCCTTTAGCTCAAACCTCCAAAACAATATTAATAATGAGGCTGCCCCACTCTGTACTCTGAGACCACCAGAATATCCCTGAGACCCTCCAGACCTGTCCTGAAATACCCCAAACGTGTTCTGTGACCCACCCAAGCCAGCCTTAAGATTCTCCCAATATTTATACCAGTATTTTAAATTCTTGTTAGTTGCCATCAGTGACTTCATTTTCCAATTGCCTCAGCTTAAACCTCCCCAATAGTATTAAGAATGAGGCTCCTCATCCTGTCCTCCCTGATGACCTTGCCCTGTTCCACGTCTGTGTCAAGAGCTTTAAATAATCCTGTAATAATTCATGTTTATTAACAATTCATCACCACATTCTTCTACATTCATTTAGTCTCTTCCAACATTTATTATCAGTGACTTCATTTTCCTGTCTTACTGCATAAACTAGACTCCAAAACTGTCCTGGCAGCCAGCCCCAGGGCCTGGCCCTGTTGGCCCACAGACACTCCTGGTTTCTGGAGCCAGGAGGAAAGCCTGCTCCTGGATCTACTCCCCTATGTGGGCCCCAGTGTGGAGAGGAGCTTGTGGGTGTGGCTTTGTGTATCTGAGGTGGGGGTGGGGGAATTGGACAGATAGAGATGAAGAGAGTGTGACAGAGGGAGACTTGGAGGGGGATGGACAGGAAGGAGATGTGGAGGGGAGAAGGGCATTAGACTAAAGGAAGGATTATGGGTGGGGGGGGACAGAAAAGGAGGAGAAGCTGGGGGAGAATACAGAGAGGGGAATCAGGTTGGGGGAGAGTGGTAGAAACTGGAAGAGAAGGGAGGAGACCCCAAATTAGATGAGTGAGCTGTGAAAGAAGCTGGGAGGGGGAACCTATGGGGAGGCAGACACTGAGGTGGGACGGTGTATATGTAAAAGGACAGGAGAGGGGCACGAGGAAAGAAAGGCACTATAGGAGACACACCCCTTCACCCCCTCACCATCCACACCCTCCCTGGCCCTTTCTTCTAAGACCCTCTATCCTGTCTCCCCCTTCCCAGAACATCATCCGCAAAGTGAGTGGCCAGAAGTTCGTCTACAAGTTTGTGTCCTACCCCGAGGTCGCGGGGTGCTCCACTGAGGACTGCCCGCCCCAGCCTGAGGTGTCTGTCACCTCCACTGTGGCAAATGTGGGCACCACAGCTGTACACGCCATCCCCGGGGACACTGCCTCTGGGAAGCCAGGCACACCCAGGGGTGCAGGAGTGGCAGGCCCAGGCGGCTTGGCACGCAGCAGCCGGAATGATTACATGCGCTCGGGCCTCTATTCCACCTTCACCATCCAGTCCCTGCAGCCGCAGCCACAGCCACCCTCTCATCCTCGGCCTTCCACAGTGCTCCCCAACACCGCCCCTGCAGGAGCAGCAGTGCCCCCCTCGGGGGGCAGGAGCACCAGTCCAAGCCCCTTGGAGGCCTGCCTGGAGGCTGAGGAGGCCGGCCTGCCTCTGCAGGTAAGGACTAGAGTATGGAAAGTCAGCAAGAGGAGGGATGTACAATTCCCAAGTGAGGAGGGGGCTGGGAGGAGGGGAGACATAAACGTCCTATTAAAGGAGATGTAGTGGAAGGAGGGACACAGAAGTCCCCTTGGAGAAAGGGATGGGGAGGAAAGCTATGCAAAGCCTTGGAAGGAAGAAGGAAATTAAGCACACGACAATTAGTAGTACACCCAACATGTAGCAGGTGTCCTGAATGTGTTTGCTTAATGCACTGGTTCTCACACTTTTAGCACTCATCAGAAAGCACGTAGAGGGCTTTTTAAGCCACAGATTTCGGGGGGCCACCGCCCAGAATGTCTGTTTATGTGGGTCTGTGGATGGGTCTGAGAGTTTGCACTTTTAACAAGTTTCCAGATGAGGCGTATGCTGCTGGTCCATAAAGCAAATTTCTGAGAACCACTGCTTTCGTGAATGGGGGCAGTATCTCCTGGTGTCCCGCCCCTAAAGGCAGCTGTGCCGCTATCAGGTGTCTCACCCCTCCCCTGCCCCCAGATAGGAGGACCTACTCCAGAAGGAGCCCCACTTCCTTGGCAAAGTCCCACGTCTTGTTGGAGGACCTGCTCCCACTACCAGGTCCTGCTTTCCAAGGGAAATAATTGGCTTCACTACCCCAGCAATCTTTAGGCACCCCCTCTGCACTTGTTCCTCTTCCAGGTCATCCTGACCCCACCCGAGGCCCCAAACCTTAAATCCGAAGAGCCAAATATGGAGCCTGGGTTGGGCCGACCACTGCCCCCAGAAGTCAAAGTGGAAGAGCCCAAGGAAGAGTTAGAAGCTGCAGCCACTGGGGAGGCGGGGTTTGTCCTGGAAGCCGTCAAGGCGGAGCCCTTTGAGCCCAAGGCCGAGCCAGAAGCCCCTCCTGCGGAGGGCGTGCCAGCCCGGCTGCCTGCGGTCGTTATGGAAACTGCGGCGCCGGTGGGCGGCCTTGCGGCTTCCACAACTTCCAGCACGGAGAACGCCCAGCCTCAGAAGGGCCGGAAGCCCCGGGACCTGGAGCTTCCACTCAGCCCGAGCTTGCTGGGTGGGCCGGGACCCGAACGGACTCCAGGATCGGGAACTGGTTCCGGTCTGCAGGCGCCAGGCCCAGCGCTGACGCCTTCCCTGCTACCTACGCACACATTGGTGAGAGCCTTTGAAGGGGCGGGGCTGGCACCTGGAATGAATGGGATTGGGGCGGGGTGGTGGTGGGAGGAGTTAGACTGACTGCGAGGGCCAATACGGTTATCTCTGAGTGAGTGGGAGGGTGGAGCCTTCGAGTGGGGTTGGCTGCGCGGAGAGACGGGGCTTGATTGCTACAAGGCGAACGAGCTTGCAATGCCGAGGGGTCGGGTCCCCAAAAGAAGGCAGATCTGGGGAGTTCTGTGGGCAGGTACTGGGGGGCCCGAGAGGCTTTCTGCAGGAACTGTTTCTGGGTTGGAACATAGCTTGAGGAACCTAAGCGGGGCTTTGGGGCCTGGGATTTGCTTAGCGGGTTTCCTGTGAGGTATGCAGGTGGGGGATAAGAGTTGGAAGTTGACCCTGAGCTACTGGGATGGTGAGGTTTGAAAGCGGCATGTGGGTGGGGTCTTGTAGGTGGTCTTGCCCAATGAGGCTGGGGTGGGCCCTCAGGAGTTAGGAGGGGTTGTCTGTGTAAAGCTGGAGAGCTGTCACGGGCATGGCCTTGGTAATTATGGTCTAGGCCTGTGCTCTTTGAGGAGTGATCTCATAAGTATGAGTGGGCAATCTGGCGGGGCTGGAACCAAGTTCCTTTGGTTTTCCCACACCTGCCCTCTTGCTCACTTGCGCCCTGACCACCCCTTCCCCACAGACCCCGGTGCTGCTGACGCCCAGCTCGCTGCCCCCCAGCATTCATTTCTGGAGCACCCTGAGTCCCATTGCACCCCGTAGCCCGGCCAAGCTCTCCTTCCAGGTAGGATCAGCTCCCCCCATCTCGGAAAGGGTGAGAGACCCTAGCACGGTCCCAAGCCATGACCTCTCCCTATTTTTGTCCCCAGTTTCCGTCCAGTGGCAGCGCCCAGGTGCACATCCCTTCCATCAGCGTGGATGGCCTCTCAACCCCCGTGGTGCTCTCCCCAGGGCCCCAGAAGCCATGACTATCACCACCACCACCCCTTTCTGGGGTCACTCCATCCATGCCCTGAACTTCTCTCCAGCCAGCCGTCTCAAGGAGAAACGTAGTTCAGCTGACAGACTCGTGCTGTGGTCGTGGTTGGGTGGGGATTCTTAGGAAAAAGGATCTTTCAGTAACCCTTCCACAGAAAACATACAACTTCTCTTTTCTTGGTCAGTCCCCCAGTGGCCGCTCTTACACGTCTCCTACTGCAGTGGTGGGGACGGTTTATTTATTTATTTTTTGAAGGCCACTGGGAGGAGCCTGGCCCAACTCTTTCGTTGGGGGGGGGGCGGTTGGCGAGGGCATCTCCCCCATCTCCACATTTTTTCCCCAAGGTGAGATAGTCAGGGTCTGGCTTGAGAAGGAACTTTCTTTATTTATTTCTCAGGCTGCCCTTGGGGAGCTGAGGGAGCCTTGTCTCCATTTTGGGGTGTGGGTAGAAGAGCTAGATTGCTGTAGTTTATTATTCCTGGCCCTCCCCAAGGGTCCAGGAAGAATTTTTGCTGTTTAACATTTTGGGAGTTTTGGCCAAGGAAGACTCACACCCTTGGGAATGGGAATTTCCACCTCCCCGGCCTTTCTCTCAGACAGCTTGTCCTTTTTCAGCCACCTTTTTTGGCCGGGGAGGAATGCCCCTTTTGTTGTTCTTCCCCTGAGAAGCCATTCCTGTGTCTGCCAAACTCCTGGGGTCCTGCCTGTTACCTCCCAATGGAGGGTTTTTTTGGGGAGTGGTTCCCGTCTGGGGGGCCCCCTCCAACCAGTACTCCAGGTCTCCCTGTCCCCCACCCCCTGCCATTTTGATAGTATAATCTATTTTTAAACAGGGCTTTTCAATAGGGGAGAGGGAGGCATCTCTTCCTATATCTGAGATAGGGTGGGTGGGAAGGAAGGGATTTGGGGGGGGTCTTCCTGCCACCCCCAAGTGTTTATTTTTGATACCAAACATGTATTTTCAGCTCCCTCCCAGCCCCCCAATTTCCTGCGGGCGGGTACAAAGGACCCTTTAAGTGTCCCTGGAGTTGGGAGGGAGGAATGAGGGACATAAAGCCTGTCCTGTGTGAATTCCAGGCTGGAGAAGGGCGGGTTCAAAGGACTCCTGGGTTCACTTCCCGTCAGCACCGGCCCAGCCTGGGCCTGGGGACCTGGGGGTTGGTGATTTGGGGGACGGTGCTACACCTGTCTCCACTGTTTGTTTTACTTCCCCAAAAATGGATCTTTTTTTCTAAGAGTCCCAGAGAATGGGGAATTGTTCCTGTAAATATATATTTTTAAAGGTGATGCTGGAGACTGCTAGCATTTTTTTTCCCCCTAAAGCCGTTGGGAGTAACTGTGTGCAAAGGCGTGACTATGTGAAAGGCGGTGAGGGTGTGAGATTGATCGTGAGAGCAAGAGAGCATAGTGGTGTGTGTCCGAAACAGTGGTAGAGACTGTAGATTGGCAACCAGGTGTGTGAAAAAGAGAAAACTCTGGAAAGCTGTGATTGCGCACGTTCGTTTGTGAAGCCATGTGTTGAGAGAGTGGAAGTTGTAGCCACAAACTTGACATTGTGCCTATGTGTGAAATCATGGCTGGGTGGCAGAAAACCACTGTAAGACTGAATGTGAGTGATTAAGGTACTATATGAGAAACTGGTGGTGTGTGTGAAATAATGTTTATGAGAAGGAAGTGGGGACTGCGCATCAGTCACTGTTGAACAGGCTGATGGTGAGCAAAACAGACTGAGTAACCAAAACAACGTGTGAGAGCCTGTATGAGCACGAAAGTGCCATAGAGATCGTCAGGGACCGTGCCGTAGGTAAGGAACTTCACTGTAAGTAAGCGGGTGACTCAGCGTTTGGGAGATGGCTTGTGCATGAAACTGTTCACGCAAGGCTGTTGGATCAACTAAAGTAATGGGAGTGCATGTGTGAGAGGCTGATGGTATGAGAGAAAATGTCTGTGAGGCCAGATGGGTGGCTGAGATGAAAGACACCAGAGTACGCAATTGTGTGTATGAAAACCATTCCTGTGAGACTAAACTAGCAAAGACTGCGTGAGAGACTGAGAAAATGTGGCTGCGACTGGAAGAGCGTGAGAGGCTGTAATTTGTGTGTGTGTGTGTACGTGTGTGGGTGTATACCTGAGCCTAGTGGCAGATTGATTTGCAGTTACTACTCCAGTCTAGCCCACAGGTTCAGGGACTCTGTAAGAGAAAATGATGGTGAGACTGAGTGAGTGAAAGTAAGCTAGAGACCACCTCACTATGAGTGAGAGGTGATGAGTAAAAAAGAAGGAAGTCAGTGCCGCTGGAGAGAAAACTGATGACTGAGCAGCATGTGAGAGTGTGAAACGTTTCATGAGAGACTGTAAACCAGAGACTACATGCTGGTGAAAGACAGAGAAAATGGAACAGAGTAAATGAGACATAGAGACCATGTGATCAGTATGTGTGAGAAACCGATGAGGCTGTAATTGTGTCTGAGGGTACACAATACGCTGGCTGGATGCAGCAGATGAGGGTGTAAACGACTAAGACGGGCCATGAAAGGCTCTGGGTGTGAGACTTACTGAGAGCCTAGTAACATTGGTGAATTAGTGACAACAGGATGTCAGAGGCTGAGTGAGGGCAAGTGACCGTGACACTGATTAGGTGACTGAGAGTGAGAAAACGAGTGACTGAGAGTGTCTGAGAAACTGTGTGGGTCTATAAAACTGCAAGAGACTTTATTAAAGGATGTAGAGCAAGGACTGGACATGTTGGAAGCTGCTTGCAAAGAAATGTGAGACTAGGCGACTAAGACAGTGTCTGAGACGCTGTGCGATTGTGTATGTGTGTGAAACTCTTACCATAGTGACTCTGGGTGTGCAGAATGGGTGTGAGTGTGAAGAGGGGAGAAAGAGTGATTGTGGGTGTGGGTGTGTGCACGAGAAACTTCCAGAGAGACCAGTGGTGGCTATAAATCACTAACCATTTGTGTATGTGAGAAAATGACGGCCCGAGTGAGCGGTGGAAACATCCTATCAAAAGGCGTGACTCCGGGGGCTTCCCTGGTGGCGCAGTGGTTGAGAGTCCGCCTGCCGATGCAGGGGACACGGGTTCGTGCCCCAGTCCGGGAAGATCCCCCATGCCGCGGAGCGGCTGGGCCCGTGAGCCATGGCCGCTGAGCCTGCGCGTCTGGAGCCTGTGCTCCGCAACGGGAGAGGCCGCAACAGTGAGAGGCCTGCATACCGCAAAAACAAAAAAAAAGGCGTGACTCTGTGTGGATGTGCAAAACTGACCCGTAAGGGTAACTGTGGTCTTGGCCGAAGGAGACCATAGTAAGACTGGGGGCCAATGACAGTAAACGACTCCCTGAGTGGCTGGGAGAGGCTGTGCATTTGAGTATGTATGTAAGCTTGTTCGTAAGAGACTATAGTAGAGAGAGACTGTAAATTCAGAAGTGTGTGTGTAAATATGTAAAAAAAAGAAAAAGAGAAAATGACTGAGGCTGAATTTGTGTGTGAGAGCCCATGGATGGAATGTGCCAGGCCTAGGGGAAAGCCCTCTTCCATCTGTCCTCTTCCTCCTCAGGCCCCTGGGCTGGCTTCTCCCAGTTCTCCAAAACGTGAAATGCTGGAGTTTGCCGGGGCTTTGCCTGGGCTTCCCTTCCTTCTTCTCACGAGCCAAGCCCTCTCCAGGTGGTCTGGTCCAGTCCCGGCACTTGAGACGCTACTTCTCCCTGCCGTGATGCTCGCATTTTTACCTCCAATCCAGATTATTCATCTTCACGCTTATCAGAATCTCTAAAGCTCTGTTTATTGCATTTATTTACTCATTCAGCAGAGGTTTATTGAGCACCTACTGTTTGCTGGTGCCCATCCAGGACCTCCAGACACAGCAGTTAACAAAACCAAACACAAATCCCTGCCTTTGTGGAGCTGGCATTTTAGTGAGGACAACAGACAAACAAATACATCATATTAGGTGGTGTTGTAATGATTACATGAGATACGACTCAGTCTTTGTTTAAATAAGAACTCTGCAGTGATTTTATTGCCCAAACGTGTAGGAGAAGATGAAAGTGGTGACAGTCCTCTTCCCAAGGGAATCCAGTGAGTAGGTATACAGTTTAGGAACAAAGGAAGTATCGATTATAACATTATTACCAGGGCAACAGGTGATTAGATAAAGCAGCCAACCAGAATTACAGGTTTCTTGGGGAGTTTGTTTTCATAGGATAACCACTGATGTCTGAAGTCCTAGAAGCATAACAAGACCCCTTTGTTCAAAGCACACTTTCAAAGACAGGCTCATGTTATCAGGAAACAGTACATCTGTAACGGATACGAATGTCAACACACCTTATCACCCATGAAGCAAGACCAGTATTCTTGAGAAAGTTCTGTTTTAACGCCTGACCAAATCAAATCCTTCAACCTTGTTTTAATTTGCAGAATGGTGTTCCTCCTTGGATGCAGGGGAAATGAGACATTGCCTTCCTAATTCTTAGACTCCTTTTTGTTGATTAAAAAGATTCCTGCTTTTTATTTTATTTTATTTTATTTGCGGTACGCAGGCCTCTCACTGTTGTGGCCTCTCCCGTTGCGGAGCACAGGCTCTGGACACGCAGGCTCAGTGGCCATGGCTCACGGGCCCAGCCGCTCTGCGGCACGTGGGATCCTCCCAGACCAGGGCACGAACCCGTGTCCCCTGCATCGGCAGGCGGACTCTCAACCACTGCGCCACCAGGGAAGCCCAAGATTCCTGTTTTTAAAGCAGGCTCTGGAATTTCACTCATTAGGACTTACTTAAAAAAAACAAAAAAGGCTCTGTGGAGCATGGAAAATGGGCTGCATTGGAATTAATTATTAAGAGAAGGATTATGAAGAATAATTTTTCTACATGAGATCCACAAAGAAAAGTAAAGGGTCAGGAACTAGAATGATGGATCTTAAAGTGTGGTCCCCGACCAGCAGGATCAGTGTCACCTGGGACGTTGTTAGAAATTCACATTCTTGAGCCCCACCCCGGACCTACAGAATCAGAAACTGGGGTGGGGCCTGGCAATCTGGATTCAACAAACCTTCCAGATGATTCTGATCCACATATAGGTTTGAGAGCCACTGGGATAGAGAATGAGAGGTGCCCTACAAAAAGCTGAGGAAGGCTTCTGTGAGGGAGGTGACATTTATTGTCTGCCTCTTTTAGAGCATAAATCCCTTGAGGGCCAGGATTTTGGGCTGTCTTGTTGTCTGTTCCAGCCAACGCCCAGAACAACTGGCACCCAATAGTTGCTCAGTAGATGTTGCATCAGTGTATTTAACAAACAGCACCTGCTGTATGCCAGGCACTGGGCTAAGGACTTTTAAAAATCTTAACTCCCAGTCTTCGCAACATACCCTAACATGCCCTGTGTATGGGGTGGGGCAGGGTGGCAGGTATTACCTACCCAAGATACTTGATGGAACATGGCCAAGCCAACCATCCCCTTCCTCGGGCCCTGAGGGTGTCCCCAGCTGGCCCCTGGGGCAGTGGATATACCCAGTTCAGTCCTTCTGAATTCTCCACCCCATACTCTTGCCACTTCCCCTTCTCACTTCCCTTGTGCTGACCTCCCCTCCACATTGCTGACCACAAAGAACCTCACTTTTAAGAAAGAGGAGGGTGGTGGTGAAGTCAGGATGGAGGATGAAGTAGTTACCTCGATGCCCACTCCACCCCATGAGGAGGGACACGCTAAGCATGCCACGCTCACTTCACCCTTGTTCAACACCCCCGTGAGGTTGGCCCTGTCATTGTGGTAGAGGGCGTGCATTTTACAGGTGGAGAAACTGAGGCTCAGAGGTTCAAGTGACTTGCTCAAGGTCACACACAGCGAGGGAGTTCAATCTTGCTTCCAACTTCCAGGCTCCACTTCCCCCTCAGTAAGAATTTGTCCAAAGAGCATTGATTGAGTGCCACTGGGCTGCTGGGCGGGGCCTGGGGTGCTGGGGACACAGTGACAAACAAAACAGACCAAGCGTGAGGCAGGAAGTAGGGAGGGGAGAGGAGAGGAGGAAGCTCAGGGACAGGTAGCAAGGGAGAGGTCGGAGCTGAAGAGACCTGCACGATACCCTCCCCTCCCCGCCATCCCCCATCACCACCACTGCCCTTCACCCTCCTAGTTCCTCCTGCCCCTGGTTCCTCTTTCCCACTGACTCTAGGATCAGATAAGCCCACATAAAGCCGGACCTCCTTTCTGGCGGGGCTGCAGGAGTACAGTGCCCAACATGCCCACCCGAGCGCAGGCCCATCGGTTACTGCTGCTACCGCTGCCGCTGCTGTTGCTCACCCTGCCAGCCACAGGTGAGTGGGTGGGGGCCCAGCTGGCCCCCAGGGGTGCCTGGGCCCCCCACACACTCCTGACCGTGCTCCCCCAACCCGTTACAGGCTCAGACCCTGTACTCTGCTTCACCCAGTATGAAGAATCCACGGGCAAGTGCAAGGGCCTCCTTGGGGGAGGTGTCAGCACGGAAGACTGCTGTCTCAATGCTGACTACGCCTTCCAGGAGCTCGGCAGCAAGCTCTGTATGGCGTGCAGGTTAGGGGGAGTCTGGGGTTTGAGGGGGGCAGAAAGGACTGTCTGCAGGGCGACCCAGAACTTGGGCTCTGGCCTTCTCTGAGATTCTCAAGCGTGGCTCCAAGGCCCTGATCGTGACCATGGCTCCGGGTCTCTCAGCCTTGGCTCTGTTGACATTTGGGGCCAGAAAATTCTTTGTTGTGAGGGCTGACCTGTGCGTTGCAGGATGTTTTGTAGCATCCCTGGCCTCCCACTAGATGCCAGTAGCAACTTGCAGCAACTAAAATGTCTCCAGACAGGTAAAAATCATCCCGAGTTGAGAACTGCCGTGGCTTACATGTATTGAGCGCTTCCTGCATACCAGAAGCATTGTGGGTGGGGTGCAGCTCAGGTATTTCTGAAGGTAGCTCAAGTCCCCAGATGGTGATGACAGCTCATACGGAGCATTTACTGTATGCAGACACATTGCTGGAGGGGGAGAGTTTGGGCAATTCTGAGGGCAGCTGCAGCTCCCTAATTATAACGACACTTCATATTCATTGAGCACTTCCAGCATACCAGATGCATTGCAGAGGTTGGGGGTAGCCAGAGGATTTCTGAGGGTAACTCTAGTCTCCTAATCGTGATGCCAGCTTACGTGTACTGAGCCCTCTCTGTATGTCAGACATATTTTCTAACTCTTTACTGTATATATCCCAGGTACACCATGGGGATGGGGAGCTTGGGGATTTTTGAAGGCAGCTCTGGGCTCCTGGTTGTCAACAGGTCCCATCTGTCTAGCATTATGCCATGCAGGGGCTTGGACCTGGGGTATTTCTGATGGGGTCTCTGAGCTCATTGGGATGATGGCTCCTATTTATTATGCACTTCCTGTTTGCCTGCTACCGTGCATGGCTGTGGCCTGGTAGGCTTCTGACAGCAGTTCTGGGCCCTTAGTCCTTGTACTTGTTTACTGCGTGCCTGGCACTGTCCTTGGGGGACTTCAAAGGGTAACTCCAGGTTCCTGATCATGAAGGTAAATGATATTTAAGTATTTGCTGTGTGCCCACCTCCTCCCCAACATCACGAAGAGGTAGATACTCTCATCACTCCATTCCACATACGTTTATCCCGCACCCCTGTCTGTGCCTACCCACCCTCTGTGGTCCCATACACCATCCTTGTCAGAGCGTGCCAGGATGGGACATGTGCTTCTCTCTGCAGGCTCCCACAATGGTCACCGTGGTCCGAGTGGGCCCCCTGCTCAGTGACCTGCACGGAGGGCTCCCAGCTGCGGCACCGGCGCTGCATAGGCTGGGGCGGGCAATGCCCCCAGAAGGTGGAGCCTGGGACCCTCCAGTGGCAGCTGCAGGCGTGTGAGGACAAGCCGTGCTGTCCTGGTGAGAAGGAGCAGCAAGGCGGGCGAGCGCTGTCAGTTACCCGGCACTGGGAACTATCAGGGCAGAAGCCCTGAGGGTGGGAGTGTGCTTCATGTTTGTGAGGTCGAGGAGGAGACTGGCGTGGCTGAAGGAGAGTGGTGGCAGGTGAGGTCAGAGGGGGACTTATCCCTGTGGGCCACAGTGAGGATGTTGGCTTTTACTCTGAGTGATGTAGTGATGGTGGAAAAACATGATCTGACTTGAGTTGTGACAGATCCCTCTCACTGTCAGGACGACAGACTGTATGTGGTGAGTAGTGAAGCAAAGTGACCACTGTGAAGGCTACTGCAATAGTCCAGATGAGCAATGATGGTGGGCCAGGTGTGGCAGAAACAATGGGCACAGGATTAGCTGATGTGGGATACATGAGGAAGCCTGGACCCCTGAATGACACCACCACCTCCATCTTGTCCCCCTCTTTTCTCTCCTACAGAGATGGGCGGTTGGTCCGACTGGGAGCCCTGGGCATCTTGCTCTGTCACCTGCTCTAAAGGGACCCGGATTCGTCGTCGAGCATGTGATCGCCCCACCCCCAAGTGTGGGGGCCACTGCCCAGGAGAGGCACAGGAGTCAGAGGCCTGTGACACCGAACAGGTCTGCCCCAGTGAGTGAGGGCAACCACAGAGCAATGATGTGGGCACCCAGGGTGGGTCTGGGGGTTACAGCAGAGAACTTCCAGGGTGGGAGGACTTCAGCATGCATGACCACACTTGGCATCTCCCCACCCCCACCCCATCACAGCACACGGGGCCTGGGCTGCTTGGGGCCCCTGGGGCCCCTGCTCAGGCACCTGCCACAATGGACCCAAGGCATCTGAGGAGAGACGAAGCCGCACATGCTCTGCACCTGAGCCCTCCACGCAGCCTCCTGGGAATCCCTGCCCAGGGTCATCCTCCGAGCAGCGGGCCTGCACCGGCCTGCCACCCTGCCCAGGTACTCGGGGATGAGGCCTCTGACACTCTGCTCTTGATTTAGGCACAGATGCTCTGCCATTTCAAGGGACAGCGATCTGAGACCATGTGACCATGGAGCTCTTCGTTTGGGGGCAGTCCGTCTCAAGGGTCTAGGGGCTGAGGGGGGAGATTGAGGTGGCCTTTCTCCTCACTCCTGTCTCCCCCAACAGTGGCTGGGGGCTGGGGGCCATGGGGTGCTGTGAGCCCCTGCCCTGTGACCTGCGGCCTGGGTCAGACCCGGGAACGACGGACATGTGATCACCCTGTGCCCCAGCACGGGGGCCCCTTCTGTGTCGGTGATGCCACCCGGACCCACATCTGCAACACGGCCGTGCACTGCCCTGGTCAGTACCCCAAGATGCACCATTTCTGTGCCTAAGCCCCCCACCCGTCTCTGCTGCCCAGTTCCCGCTGTTAATACCTTGTTCCTGTCTCTAATTCCTCCATTCCTGGCTCCGATGCCTTGGTTCCAATTCTGATCCCCCTTTCCCACATCTGATCATTCCCACCCCGTCTCCCAGCCCCCATTCCTTCCTCTGAACACCCTTGCTGGCTCCTTTCTTTGGTGCAAGCCCAGCTGCCCCCGTCTCTGCAGTGAACGGAGAGTGGGAGCTCTGGGGGGAGTGGAGCACCTGCATCCGCCGGAACATAAAACACATCAGCTGCCAGGAGATCCCAGGCCAGCAGACCCGCTCCAGGCTCTGCAAGGGCCGCAAGTTTAATGGACAGCGATGTAGCGGGGAACAACAGGATATCCGGCACTGCTACAACATCCAGCGCTGCCCCTGTGAGTGCCCCCAGAGACCATGCTGTGAGCGTGCGGCAGCCCGTGCAGGGACAGGGGCTTTCTGACTCTCTGCCACAGACCGCATGTCCCTGCAGCCTCTCTCTCATCACCCCACCAAGACCTCTAATTCTGATTCGGGAACCCCTCCCCTCCTGGCAGGGAAAGGCTCCTGGTCGGAGTGGAGTACCTGGGGGCTGTGCATGCCTCCGTGTGGACCCAACCCCAACCGCACCCGCCAGCGCCTCTGCAAGGCCACGCTCCCCGAATTCTCGTGAGTGAGGGGGCAGTGTGCCTTGGAAGGGGTCTTGATATTGATATGTCAGCAGTCAGGGTGGGAGAGTTGGCCACCCCCAACCAGGGCTTCCACCACTGGGTCCATAGGTGCCTTGTCTGGCCGAGTGCCATCTCCCAGCTGTAGGAAGAGGGGAGAAACTAAAGAAGAAGCTGGGAAAGAGGATGTTGAGGGGAGAATCAGTAGCCTCCGTGCTCTTCAGTGACTCATTCAGTCACTCAGCCATTCTCCCATTCACTCCGTCCTTCCTGTGTCCATGTGCTCTGCCCCCTCAATTACCCAAGCTTTGACTTGCTCGTTCAGTCACTCATGCCTCCATTCACTTTCTCATTCCCTCAGTCACCCGTGCCCCAAAGCACTCTAAGGCCTTTTGGGTAACAACAGTTGCAGACACACAGAACCCAGATCCCATGGATTCCCCCACGGGATCCAGGTCTGCTGGGCCCTGACAGAAGGCATCTGAGAAATGGTTGGTGTGTGGAAAAGGGACTGCCACCTCAGTCTGGGTCCAGGAAGCTGACTGGGCCTCCCCTGGCAGGAGGGGGTTGGGGAAGGCTTTCCCACCATCAAAACTGTGTGAGCAGAGTCCTGGACACAGGTGATCAGCCGCCCGAAGTGTTTCCAGGTGGCCAGGGTGGCCCAGGTGTTGGAGAGGGTTAAAACACTGACTTATCCCTTCCCTATTTCCACATGCATCAAACTACTAGATTAAGTGGCCTCTTCCCAACTCGTGGAAAGCCTGCCATCTGGTCTCTGGGTGTGGGGTGTAGAGTGGGTCCAGAAGATGAGTTAGGGGTGTTGAATGGAGGCATGAAGGGCTTGACAGAGGGAGGGAATGAATGGAGAAAGGACTGATGGAGAGAATCGGAATGGGAGTGAGTGGAGAGCTTGCCTAGTGGGACAGATAACCCAGGTAAAGACCATTTTGGACATGCGGCTTTGAATAAAGTGGAAGAGAGAACTAGAGGTTGACTTGGGGGCAGGGATTTGTGCCTAAAAGAAAGGCTTGAATGCCAGGGCAAGGCATTTGGGTTTTTTCCAGTGGGCAGTGGGGAAATAAGTAAAAGGTTTTAGAGGTGAGAGAAGGTAGCTCATATCAACAAATAATTACCAGCATTTATTGAGCATTTATTGTGTACCCGACATGACTCTGAGCACTTTACCTGAATCAACTCATTTATACTTACTCAGCCCAGTGAGGTGGGTATTACAAGTATTCCCATTTTTCAGATGAAGAAAACTGGGGTACAGGGGAGATAAAGAAACTGCCCAATATCTCACAGCTTAAAAATAAATAGTGTTGGGCACACAGTAGGCACTCAATAAGAGTTTGTTGAATGCATTCTTGCCTTCCCTGAGCTTCTCGCCTTCATCCCCCGCCCCTAACGCACCAGGCCCACCGTTACCATGGTCGAAGGTCAGGGTGAGAAGAATGTGACCTTCTGGGGGAAACCGTCGGCATTGTGTGATGTGCTGCAAGGGCAGAAGGTGGTGGTGGAGGAGAAACGGCCATGTCTACACGTGCCTCCCTGCAAAGAACCCTGAGGATGAGAAGCTCTAACATCTCTCTCTTCCACTCTGACCCCCTGACCTCTCAGACTTCAATAAACCAGCCTCTTCCCCAGGAGTGGGGCCATGGCATCTTCTAGGCCAAAGAGCGCAGCACAGGCAAAGTCGCACTGGCCTGTGGTGGAAAACAGTATTTTCCACGGTGTGACAGGAGTGAAGGCGAGTGTCCGTTCCTGCTGTAGCCCTGATATCTGCCCCTCTTCCCCGCAGTGCCCCGGGTCACCCAGCACGTCCCTCTGCAGAGTCCCGATTTACGAATTACGGGCTTCCTGATTGGCTACCCTCCCTGGCAGGCACTTTCTGATTGGTCGGAGTGCTTGTTTTCCATCTCCCCGCTCCTAAAGCTCCCTCCGCTGGCGGATTCCGCGTCATTTGGCAATGAGGCCTGGCAGGGGTTGGCGCCCAACTGAGCGGAACACCTGCACCCACCCACTCCCAACAGCCCAGCTCCAACGCTGCAATTAGCGGCGACAAATAGCTCCCGCGAGGCGGGGGGCGGACCGAGGAAGTGCCTACGAGGTGCTTTGAGCTGGGACAGGGGCAAGGAGAAGCTAGAGTCAGCATCTGCCAGGAGGAGCCCCCCAAGACACTCAGACACATTCCTTTAGGATTTGTTCATTCATTCAACACTTATTAGCATCTACTGTATACTAGAGCTAAGTCTGGGCATCGGGTGGAGGAGGGCTGGTAGAAGGGGAGGACATCTAAGCAAGGGAACAGACTAGAATGGGTGATCCTTTCATTCGAACATTTTATTCAACACTTACCAACGCCTACTGTATACTAACAATAGCGCTGGACATCATGGGGGATGGGGAAGAAGAGTCAGAGCCGTATGTGTCTCCACAGTGAAGGGAACAAACCCAGGCTGTGTGCCTGGTAGTGTTTTAAGACTTTCCAGAGCATGAATTCATTTAATCCACAATGAACATATGAGGTCAATATTATTATCCTCATTTTACCAAGGAGGAAACAGGCACAGATAGGTAGTGGGCTGGACGTTTTTGAAACACCATGTCAGGAGCAGAGTTTAGGACTTTGTCCTATGAGTGGAGGGGCACCTCTATGTGGGAAGCTTCAGATGGGAAATCTGTGACACCCGGAGTCTGTCAGGGCGCTCACTTCTCTGGGTCGATTTTCCCTCGTGTAAAATGGGTCAACTGATGGATTGGGGTGAAGATGAAATCGATGGATATTCGGTTATCTTGGAAGGAATGAGCCTAAGTGAGGGGTTCCGGTGCTACTGCCAGGGTATGAGAAAAATATGTGTTTCTAAGAAAGTGGAAATTTGGCTCTATGTGTGCTTTATGAGGCACATATCTCTGTGAATGTGTGATATGCAGACCTATGGGTCTGTGCAGGAATTAAGTGTATGTGGAGTGCGTGTGAAGTTACAACCGTGTGCACATAACAATGTGTAAGTTATAGGAGTGTGGGTGTGTGTGCATGCTCATTAAAGTGGCATGAATATGTATGTGTGAGTTATAAACATGGGTACAATACTGATTACGAACATATGTCAAGTGTGTGTTTCAGAGTCATTGCTTACCAATGCACAACAAAGAAACACATTCTTGGAGCCCCTTCTGTATGTGCCTTCCTGTTGGAGAAGATGAAGCCAGTACAGAGGAGCCTTACCTCTGCCTCAGGGAGTTGAGACACTCCTTGGGTGGGGGTCGGGGGAATCTTCGTTCTTCTGCGAAACAGTCTACAAAAAAATTAATTTCTGGAAAATGAGCCACCTGGAGAAAGGGAATGACACTGGGGGACATGAGTACTAGGAACCTGGCAATGGGGCTACTGGGAAGAGGCAGACTGGAGACAGATTCCTAAGGAGCCCAACTTCTCACTCCCAGAGGAGCCAGAAAGATCTGTAGACCTGCAGCTGCTCCCATCCCCCAGAGAGGGCACCACGGGCCCAGCAGAGCTTGTTTGCTTGTGTTTCTGAGCAAAAACTGGGGAGCACATACTTCAAAATGTTGGGAGATACCCAGTTTCTGGAGAGCTCCCCATTTGGGGAACACTGGGATATGGGATGCCAGAGAGGGTATCCATGAGAGGGGGAAGGAATGGCCAAAGCAGAGGCCTGCAAGTGGACTGAAGCTGGCTGCGATGGAGGAGGGAACAGAGACAGTGGACTGTGAGAGCCTAAGGGAAGAGGGGACTTCCTGGAGACCTAGGCAAAAGATGATCCTTGAGAGAGAGAAGGAAAGGACATTCCTGGCAGAGGTCACAGCACTCCCCCACCCCCACCCTCTTAGAGTTGGGTCGGGTGATCATTTTTACAGATGAGGAAGCCAAGTTTCAGAGGCCGGTAAGTTACTTTCTTAAGAGTATAGTGGAGGCCCAGTTTGAACCCAGGCTCTCCGACTCCAGACCTCACACCATGACCTTGTTTAAACAGGCCAAAGCTTTAATGAATGAAGAATGTATAAATGAATAAGTGGATGATTCACTTGAAAATCCTGATGGCACAAGGGACTCTAAATCTGCCTACTTCTTGCCATATCTTCTTCCACCTCACTTGGTCCACCATTATCGCTCACCATGGCCCACAAGGCCCTGCTCCATCTGGTCCCTGCTAACCTCTCTGACCCCATCTCCTGCCACAATCTCCCTCACTCACTTTGTTCCAGCCACACTGACACCTCTTTCTGGCACATTCTTAAAAGAAAATAACAAATGTATGGATCACAAAGTGAGCATGACCCTTTGGGAATGAATTGGAGTTCGTGGATTCCATCTGTAAAATGGAAATCATATTACCCGCCGCATAGTATTGTAGTGAGGGTTGGGTACAATCGGTCAACAAATGATTATTTTTAAATGGATTTGTGTTTTCATTGTAGTCAGGATCTTACAGGAGCTTCCACAGCCCACCTCTGCTCAACCTACAAGGATCATTTGCTCACGTGGCAAACACTATTTGGCACCTACAGTTTGCATACCCTAGGATGGGTCTGCCTCTGTCTGTGGAAAGTTCTCTGGTGCAGAGGAAGATGGCCTTGGACACTGACAATGCCAGATGGTTATTATCGTGGTTTTTGACTGTGTCCAGGGCAAACGGATGGGGACCTATAGGCCAAGTGTGTGTGTAGGGGGGTGAGGTGGGGAGGTGAACACACATCAAGGCTAGAGCTTCAGGAAATGTGTCTGTGTGGAGATCTAGGTTTGTCCATGATTGTCTGTGGGTGTGTTTTGTCTCGGTGTGCATGCTCATGTGAGTTTCCCTGGGTCTCCGTGTGTCCGAGTGGTGCCTGTGTGCGTGTTTAGGCGTATTTGCATGCATGTATGCATGCATGTCCATGACTGTTACCCTGGGCTTGTGTGTCTGTATAGATACCTAGATAGGTGTGTTCTCTCTCTGCACATGCCTCCGTATGTTTCCTTACTTTTGTGTGTGTCTATGTTTCTCCACATATGTGGCATTCCCTGTATGCCTCCAGCCCCCCGCCCAGGGCAAGCGTATGTACTCCCCACAAGTGTCCACGTCCCCCTGTCTGATGCTGTCTACACCACCCCCGCATGCATCTCTCTGCCTAGCTGAGCCTATGTGGACGTGGGAAACTGATCTCGCGGAGTACTGCATGTGACCCCCAACCCTCGCCGTGAGGGGGTTATTTCTCTACTTTTGAGTCTCCGGGTCTTCCCACCCCGCCAAATGCCTCCTGTGGTGAATATCAACACTGGAAATCGAGTATCTGCGGAGGGTCCTGTGTGTGAGTGCGAGTGCGTGTGAAGACCAGGATGAGGCGGGGTGGGGGCATGCCTGACGCACCCACCCGGACCCTCCGGACAAACACCCACCCCGCCCCCACTCCCCAAATTGCGCATCCCTAATCGGAGGCGGGGGAGGGGAGACAGGATGCGGCGTGGCGCTTGCGCAATGACGCCTTCAGCACCACGGACAGTGCCTTCGCCCCCGCCTGCCGGCGCGCGCCACCGCCACCCCAGCCCTGAAGGCGCGCTGACGTCACTCGCCGCTCCTCCGCAAACTCCCCTTCCCAGTCGCCTTGGTCGCGTCCGCGCCGCCACCGGCCCAGCCGGACTGCACCACGCGGGGCGCGAAAGAGGGGGTCACGGGCGCGACCATCCGCGCTGCGGCGGCGGCGGCGACTCAGCTCTGCCTCAGTCTGCAGCGGGCAGCGGAAGAGTCGCGTCGTGCCTGAGAGCACAGCTGTGCTCCTGGGCCCCGCGCGGTCCGCCCCCGCGGTCCTGACCAGACTGCTCCTAGGACCCCCTGCCCCGCGTCGCAGCCATGAACTACCTGCGGCGCCGCCTGTCGGACAGCAACTTCATGGCCAATCTGCCAAATGGGTACATGACAGACCTGCAGCGCCCGCAGCCGCCCCCGCCGCCGCCCGCTGCCCCCAGCCCGGGAGCCACGCCCGGTCCTGCGACCGCCACTGCTGAGAGGGCCTCATCGGCAGCCCCCGTGGCCTCTCCGGCTGCCCCTAGCCCCGGGTCCTCTGGGGGCGGTGGCTTCTTCTCGTCGCTGTCCAATGCGGTCAAGCAGACCACGGCGGCCGCGGCCGCCACCTTCAGCGAGCAAGTGGGCGGCGGCTCTGGGGGCGCAGGCCGTGGGGGCGCTGCCGCCAGGGTGCTGCTGGTAATCGACGAGCCCCACACCGACTGGTAAGCCACTGCTGTGGACATCCCCCCGCGGTTCTGGGTCCCCAGATCATTCCATCATGAGCAATTATCGAGCGCCGCTTGTGTGCCCCGTGCCTGGCCCCCTCGCCCAAACCCTTTTCCTTTAAATTATTATGCGAAGCGCTTCATGTGTGCCCCGCCCTTGCCTCCCCCCTCCCCCCACCCAGACCTTCTAGATCTATACAGGGAGCAGTTATCGGGCGCCTGCTGTGTGCCTCCTTCCCAAAAGCCTTGACTTCAGTATATCCTGTGAGCAATCAAGAGCCCGATGTGCCCTGCACCCCGAACCCGTGCCCAAAGGTCTTGTCCTCTAATGGATCTTGTGAGCATTTATCAAGTACCTGGAGTGTGCCTCAGTGGGAGCCCTTCCTCAAGGCCTTTGGCTTACGTGAATTTTGTGAACATTCGTTGAGAGCTTGATATGTGTCTTGTCCCCCTCGGTCCTTGCCCTAAGGCCTTCTCTGATCTTGTGAGCATGTATCCAGAGTGCGCTATGTGCCTGCAACCCAGCCCTCACCTCAAAAACCTTTTAAACTATTCACTAAACACTGATTGAGTGCCTGCTGTGTATCCCATCCCAGATTCTCGCCCAAAGCTTTGCCTTTAATGGATCCTGTGAGCCTTTATTGAATGCCTTCTGTGTGCCCCAACTCAGTCCCCCTCTCTAAGAGCCTATTTCTCCAAAGGATCTAGGAAGCATGTATTAAGTGCCTGGTGTATGCCCCACCCCAAGCCCCTTCCTCAAACATATTTTCCTCAAATGAGTTCTATGAGCATTTTTGAACCTTCTGTGTGGGGCTAATCTTCAGACTCTCTGCTCCAAATCCTTTTCCTACAACGGATCTAGAAAGCATTCATTTGAGTGCCTCCCTTATCCCCTGTTCTCAAGCTACTTCTTCAAAGACCTTTCCTTTGGTGGACCCACTTAGCATTTATCAACTGCCTGATCTAAAGGTGTGAGCCTTCTCTAAAGGCTCTTTCCTTCATTGTATTCAGCAAGCAATTATTGAGTGCCTGCTTTTTACCTCACCCCAGACCCTTTTCCCAATGCCTTTTCCTCCAGTGGCTTCAGTCTGTATATATTGAGCACCATCTGCATGACCCAACCTTAGACCTTCTCCATAAAGGTCTTTGCCTCCAATTAATAGTGATCATATATCTGCACTTACTGCGTGCACCGTTTCAATCTTTCTTTCCAAAGACCTTTTTAAAAAATCACTCCTGGAGCATTTGTGGCACACCCACTGTGTGCCTGATTCTGTGCCTTCTCCATAAAAGCCTTTCCTCCCAAGAATGGAGAATCAAGCTTACATAAATCAAGTTACTGTATCCCCATTCCCCTTCCCCCAAAGACTTTTCCTCCAATGAATCCAATGATGATATGCCCATCTCTAGCCACCCCCCCTTCCCCAAAGACCTTTTCTTTTAATGGATCCAGTGAGCATTTAGTCATTGTCTGCCAGGTGCTCGATTCTAAATCACCTTCCCCCAAAGGCCTTTTCTTCTAATAGCTCCTGTGAGCATTGATGGAGTGCCTTCTGTGTGTTCTATAGTCACACCTCCTCCCCAAAGTGCCTTTCTTCCAGTGGGTCCAGTGAGCACGTATGCAGTACCTGTCGTGCGTAGGAAGTAGATTCCCCTTCTTTACTCCTAGCATAACCTGTGCCAATCATAAAGCCTCTCCCCAGGGTCCTTTCCTTCAATAAATCTAGAACCAAATTTAGAAGGGTTACCCTTTTCCCACTCCCTTCAGTATCGCTAGGATTCCCTCTCCCAATCTTAAGTCTATACCCCAAAGGGCCTTTTTTTCTATTTAAGCCAGTAAACACTTACTGAGCACCTACTATATAAGAGCCATTCACAACTTCCTCTTGCCAAGCTTGGAAGTTCCTTCCCTTGTCTCAAGAGCTCTCTCTCCAGGGGTCTCTTTCAGCCTGAATTTATTGAGTACCACCTCTTTACTGGTTAGTCACCCCTCTCCCCAGGAGCCCTTACCCAGAAGCCTTTGGCTCTATTCAGAGCTCTCTCTGTTTATTCATTCTACAGATATTTATTGCATACTTTCCATGTGTAAGAGTATGGGAGGCATTTACTAAGCACTACTATATACTAGGATGAACCCTCCTCAGTTCCCTTTCCTTCTAATCCCAACCACCAGCTGTATTCTCCATACTTTCTCCTCCACTCAGCCCCAACAATCTTTTAATGAACACTTACTGTATACTTCTGAGAACCCCATATTCAGTGCTTCTTCTCCCCCTCCTGTAGCCCTAACTCCCCCTTCGACAATCTCCATCCTGCCTTTCACACGACACAACCGAAAGCTCATGATGTGTACCTACTATTTTCTGGCTAGGTTCCCTCCCCCACATAGTAGCCATCTTCCCAACTGCCCTTTTCCCCCAATTAATCCAAAAAGCATTTATCACTCTTTTACTGTGTCCCGTTCAAACAACGACATTCCCCTCCCTGCAGCAGACTCCTCCACTCTCTTCTCCCTCAATCCATAAAGCATTTATTGAACACGTGTTGTAATTCCTTCACTAACACCCACTCACACAGATGCCATCTTCCTGGCTAAATTTGCTCTATTGAAGTCAACAAACCTTAATGAAGCCCCTGCTGTATATTGGTAACCACCCTCCTTTTGACTTCCCTTCTTCACTTCGACCCTCCAGGCAGGTCCTTTGCTGCCTTTTCCTTCGTTCCATCAAACAACTCCAGTGTTTTCCACTTTTTTCTTCTAACTTGTCTAGCGAGCATTTATTGAGCATCTGCTGAATTCTGTGAACAATTCTTCCCTTCCACTTCTGTATCCCAAAAGCCCTCCTTTATCCCAGCAGCCACTCCAGTCTTTTCTTCCAGTCAACCTAGCAACCATTTATTTAGTGTCTGCTATAGGTGGGGTGGGATGGGCAAAGGGAGAGAGCCTGTGTACGCCAGGTTCAGTGTGAGGAACAGAGACCTCTGCATCACCAACTTGCAGACATTCAGAACCACGCAAGCTTAGGGATTTCAGCCTGGAATAAAGGAGGAGTTGTGCAAACTCTGTAATGGATTGTACACCTAAGTACAGTCTGATGCCTTTCCCACCAAACCTCACCACTCTCATTCCTTCCTGGGTCTTGAGTCCTGTGTGGTTTAAAGTTGCAGACTCAGTTGAGACTTGTCACCTCTTTTTACAGATAATTTAGTCCAGTGTTTTTTCGGCTGTGGGTCACCTCTTGGCTTGTGACCAGCATTTCATTTTCTTCATGAAATGAAAGTAGAACTATGATAAATAATAATATTGATACATGAAAATAGTAAGAGTATATTGCACATAGTAAGCACAATTAATATTTAGTGAAACTGAAACTGTTACTCCAATAAGAAATGTAATCAATAATGTATACCATATATATTATGTATATTCTCTAATACATTTGTTATATAATGAGTTTATAGTATATAATACATATATATGTGTATGTTTTTCTTCATGAAATGGAATAGAATAGGAAATATCAGACTCCATTGCAAATACTAAAGGTAACTATTTACTGAAACTTTCATTCTAATATATGCATATTTATACACATTCTAGGTAATGTAACACATAATATATAATATGCAATATGTTATATAAGACATCCTATATTAAATTTTCTGTACATTATATGTCTTATATAATATATATTACATATATAGGATGGGTTATTATGTAAATATGTATATGGTGGGTTATATATTTCTTCTTGTGGCTTCTTTTCTTAGACTTTCCTGGAAGCAGACCCTGAGACTCTGATATTTGTGTGCAGATTGATCGGAGAGAGCTCTTGGGAATAACACCTGTTGCAGGGGAGGAGTGGGGGAAGCAGGATTTGGCAGAAGGAAAGGCTGAGCTCTGATGCTTCACAACAGTTGTCCCAGCTGATCATCTGGGGAGCTCTGGAGCTGGGATGACACTTCAGAGTTGTCCCAGTTGAGATGGGGTGGCCAGGCTTTTGTAGTCCTGCATCAGTCAGTCATTGGCTGCAGGCTGCCCTCTGGGAGGAGGCATAATCTTGCGGAAGGTGAGTCCCTGCTGCAGAGGGCAGTTCCCAGGGATGGACAGCACTGTGAGCCTTCAGCAGCAGGTATTCCCAGAAGCTGGGGGACAGATGTGACAAGAAGGAGGAGTGTGAAGATCTGGGTGGAGCGCACAGCCTACCCCCTGGACTGCTCAGATTCACTTGCTTTTTAGAAGTAAGTTCACCCATCTGGGAACAGCGTTTCCAGGATTCTAATTGATCTTGTTTTCTGGGGGACACTTGAAAGAGCACAGTTAGTTGGACAAACTACAGCCTCCACTGCCATAGTTGATAAATGTGGCATAAGTAAATGATGCATTGTTTCCTTCCTCTACCTCACATTCTAGATTCCCCTCACCCTCGGCTAGCACCCCCCCCTTGGTCTCAGTGGCGTATCTGGTGAGTGATCCATTCCCTCATCCTTGAGGGATCCCTGAGCTCTTGGTCCCCATCCCCTCAGGCTGTGGCTGCTGTACTCGTCCATTTGCCATCAATGTTAAGCAAGGAGTACCGACAGATGCCCAAGCAAATCACCTGGGGGCCAAACGTATTCCTCCCTGCCCCCACTGTGTAACAGCAGCCCTATCTCCTCCTGATGATTAGGGTCACGTGCCCCTGCCAAGACAGTGACTCGTGTTCCGTTCCGTTGGCATGAGAAGCCTGAAGTGTCCAGGTAGCAGTCAAGGCTTAGAAGGTAATGGGATTCTTGCTGTGTCCCCTGGTAGCAGTGTTCCCCCTTAGAAAACCAGGACCTCTAACCTTGCAGAACCCTGAGTGAACAGGAAGCACACATTCCAAAAGTGGATCACTGGAATTGATGGTAAGCTGGGCCACTCCTACTTTCACCTCCAAGTCCCCAGACCGGTGTATTCTACCTCTAAAGAGCACAGCACAAACAACAGATTTAGCGTGTACACTGTTTTGGAGGATGGTATCCCATTCCTGCACAGTATCACCTGTAAGCTTAGGTCTTAGCTGTGGCTACACCAGGTTGTTCTTTCACTCTATCAGGCCAGCAGCTTCTGGGTGGTGCGGTATATAATGTCATCAGTTGATTCCATGGTCGTGGGCTTACTTTTGCACCTCCTTTGCTGTAAAGTGTGTCCTTCAGTTTGATGCAATGTTATGCGGGATCCCATACTGGTGGATCAAATATTATGTAAGCCCTTGGACAGGGATGCTGGCTAAGGTCCTGTAGTCAGGAAGGGCAAACCCATATATAGAGTATTCCAGTCAAAATCAGTCATTACTCTTTCCCGAGTGGAAGGAGCCCAGTGTAGTCAGTTCGCCATGGAGTGGCCGGTTGGTCTTCTTGAGGGATGGTGCTGTGTCAGGGACTCAATATTGGTCTCTGGTGCTGGCAGGTTGGACATTCAGCAATAATGCCATAGGCCTCACATGCTGCCTCTGTCTCTGTTACCCTTGCCACTTCATACGTGTGCCCATCTGCCAGCACTGGCTGATTCTAGAAGCTGGCTGACGTCATTTGGCTGAGTCATTCTGTCTACCTGGTTGCTTAGTGCCACTTCCAGGGTGGATGCTATCTGGTGGGTATTAACACACAATACAAAGATCTTCAATCCTCACTCTGTTTCATCTCCACTCCCGTACGTCCACCCACATTTCGGTGTCCCAGACCTCCTCTTCCTGATCTTCCAATATTGTTCATTCAAGGCCTCTGTCTGATCAGCCAAGCCATTTACCACTGCCCATCAGTGAATATGTATTCGAATCTTGGGCCACTTCTCTTCCCCCACAAAATAGATGACCAGGTGCACAGCCCAAAGCTCTGCCCATTGGGAGCTTTGCCACTGTTTTTCAAGACCACTCCAAGTGGGGCTATAGCATCGTCACTGTCCATTTTTGGCTTCCACCCACGTACCAAGCCAACCCATTTGTGAACCAAGCTTAGGCTTTTTCTTCCTTCATCTGCTGGTTGTAAGGTGTTCCCTTAGTGAGCTGAGGGAGGCACTAACACAACAGTGTGGATGACACGGGCATCCGGGTTACTTGCTCAGGCAGCTTGCATGGTCCTGCTGGGGTCGATCCTGGCTCCTGGGCCCATCTGACTTCATTACTTGGTGGGCCTGGCAGGACCCAGCTCATAATAGGCACCAGGATACGTGGTTCCTTGGTACCCCACGGTCAAGCATTCTGTCTCTCTCAGGGCCCAGTACTGCACCAGGATTTGTTTCTCAAAAGCTGTGTAATTCTCTGCTGCAGATGGCATGGCCTTGCTCCAGAACCCCAGGGGCCTCCCACTCAGGCATCCCATAAGCTCCACACTACATTTTCCCCACTATCCAGTACTGTAGGATCTGTCAGATCATATGCCCTGAGTGGCAAGACTGCTCACACTACAGCCTGGACCTGCTCAGGGCTGGCAGCCTTACGTGTCACCTGAAATATGGATCGGAACAGCATTTCCAGGTGTGGAATACGCTGCCTCCAGAACCTAAAGAGACCTCTCCTCTGGACCTGAAGAGGCCTTCCTCATGGCAGAAGGTGCAAGATGCAATGCTTTGCGCGATTATTTGGAGGGGCTGTCCTGGCATACCTTGGCCCACTGAATCCCTAAAAATCGCACTAATGTGGCAGGACCCTGAGTCTTTTCAGGGTTTATCTCCCACCCTCTGGAGTGCATGTGTCTTATCAAGGCAATGTGCTAACCATCTCTTGCTCATCTTGGCCAATCAATATGATGTAATCGATATAGTAGTCCAGTGTGATATTCTCTGGGATGTACAGGTGGTCCATGTCCTCTTGGACTATATGATGACATAGGGTGAGAAAGATAACATAGCCCTATGGCAAGACCATCAATATATATTGTGGTCAGTCCCATATGAGTGTGAAATGTCTCTGATCCTCTCTTCTGATCAGGATAGAAAAGCAGTCATTCACTAAATCAGTGCCCACCTGCTGTACCTGAGATCCTTTAATTTGCTCCAGCAATGACAGCATGACCAGTACAGCAGCTTCAATCAAGGCTACTACTTGGTTGAGCTCACAGTAGTCTACATTCTTTAGGATCCATCCAGCCTCCTCAGGGCCCAAACTAGTTAATTCAGTGGAGATATTATGGGACTAACAACCCTGGGTCCTTTAGCTCTTTCAGAGGAGCACTAATTTCCAGCATCACCCCTAGGATAGATACAATATTGTCTTTGATTTACAGTTTTGATCAGGGGAGGTGGGTATAATTTCCGAGGCATCCATTTGAACTTCCCCACTACCATAGCTCTGCCCCGGCAGGCCAAGGAACTCGTGTAGGGTTCTGAAAACTACAGATATGTCCATTCCAATTATGTATTTGTGAGCTGGGGAAGTGACCACTAGGTGGACCTGTGGACCCAACGTACCCACTGTGAGCAGGACCTGGGCCAGGACTTCATTTATGACCTTATGTCCACTGTGCTTCTCAACATGGCTGGTGCCACTCTCACCAACATATTCCTCACTTTGTAAGTCGGGTATATCCTCTGGGCCCTCCCATAGAATAGAGTCAGCTGGTTGGTTTTCCAGACTTAAGTAGTGTATCTACTCTAACACATCTGCTCCTCTGAGCCCTTTGATCCTTTCCTCCACAATCTGCCATGGAAGTCTGGTATTTCTGCTTCACTTGGTGTGGGCCACTGTTTTTTCCAAGCTACCACAAGTCATCCAAAATTGTATCAGCAACATTTCCTGGAGTCGTTGCCACGGTTTTAAGTTCTGTGTCCTGGGAGAGTGCTCCAAGTTCATGCTTCACTCCCTTGGTCCATTGTCCTCAGCATCCAGGCTCAGGCATGCTTTCCCAGCTCCTGCTGATACATGTTAGCCAGATTCTTCAGCTTCTGTGTATCATTCCTTTCCTTCCTTTGCAAGCTTAGAACCTCTCCAGTCAGGTTGTGCTAGGATTTGACCCTGGTTATTGATCTGGTTGCCGAGAGGGGAAGGGAAGTTGATTCTGAAAGGGGTAAGAATTGTTTTATAAGACACATGCTTCGTTCGAGGCCTCTGCATTATTTTCAAGCAAAGGGAAGTTTCTGTATTCTAACAAGGAATGGGCTACTCCAGCAGACCCAGTGGGTTCAGGTGAATCTGTAAGTTCAAGGTGTTACACGCATCTTCCCAGATATCCCCATCACAATCTCAGGGCTCCACTCCTGTCCTTTTAGGGCCCTGAGCATGGCATAGGAGATGTACTGGGCCTGAGAATTCAACCTTCTCTGAAGTTCGACTACACTTACAGTTAAGTCCTAAGTCTGATCTTCTCCTCTGTCTGCCCTCTGGTTGCAGAAGATTGGGGTTTCCTTAAGTACAGCCAAGGAGGTCTTCTGCCTTTTACATTTTGCTTTGAATTGGTGATTATTCACACTGAGCATGTCATATCTTTCTTCAGCTAATCAAGGGTGTTTAGCGAATAGTCACCCAAGTCTGGTTACCATTTCCCTCACACCTCTCTAGTACCAGGAATATTTCACCAGCTAGTGCATTCCCTTCCACTAGTATCTCATTACAGTCCACCATCAGTTAAAGTTACTTCTGCTTCAAAACCCCATAGGCCTGCACTATAATTCTCCCACTCAGGAGAATCAACTCCACACTGCATCTTTTCTCACTACAGACATCTCTAGTATCATAGGGTTTGCCAGATCATATGGTTCAAGTGGCATCCTGCTTGCACCACAGCGCAGACATGTCACAGGGCACTTTGTGTTGCTACAGCACATCAGGGACTATTGTGCTCCACCCCCACAAATGATGCTTCGTTATTGCCTGCTGGCTGCTGGGTGGCCCGGCTCCAGAAAGGCAGTAGAGTCTTCTTTGTAGTTTGACTTCTCTGGCCCACTGTTTTAGATTGGGGTCTCTGAAAACAGATTTTGAGACAGAGAATTGCACGCACAGGCTTATCGGGGAGTGCCTTTGGAATCAGCACCTGTAAGGAGGGCAAGGTTGAGCAGAGGGAGAAGTGGGTCCCCAATGCGGTTGCATCCAAGGCCTCAGCTGATCCTAAGGGGGAGCTCTAGAGCTAGGATGGTCCTTCAGAGTCAGCCTATATTGAGGCAAAGAGGCTGGCCTTTGTACTCACTCACAGACCACATATCAGCCATGGGCTGCCAGTAGGTAAGTATAACCTTGGCCAAGGAAGTTCCCTGTGACAGAAGACAATTCCCAAGGGGACACAGCTGTGATCTTTCAACAGCTGATATTCAGGGTGCATTGACCCTGAAGAGGAGATCTGAGCAGAACACCACAGTATCCACTACATTTATGGTCAAAAAAGTTAAAAAAGTTTTTTAAAAAAGTGATATATATCATATATATATACCACAGTATCCACTACATATATGGTCAGAAAGTGATATAGATATATATATCACTTTTATTTATTTATTTATTTATTTTTCCATTCATCTAATTTTTTAATTTTTTTAAAAAAATTTTTTATTGGAGTATAGTTGATTTACAATGTTGTGTTCGTTTCAGGTGTACAGCAAAGTGAATCAGTTTTACATATACATATATACACTCTTTTTTAGATTCTTTTCCCATATAGGTCATTACAGAGTACTGAGTAGAGTTCCTTGTGCTATACAGTAGGTCCTTACTAGTTATCTATTTTATATATAGTAGCGTGTATATGTCAATCCCAAATTCCCAATTTATCCCTCCCCCCTTTCCCCCTGGTAACCATAAGTTTGTTTTCTACATCTGTGAGTCTATTTCTGTTTTGTAAATAAGTTCATTTGTACTATTTTTTTAGATTCCACATATAAGCGATATCATATGATCATCATCATTTTCTAAATGAAAAATGCACAGGTCTAAGAGATTCTCTTCCAACATCTGTGAGGGGACAGTGTCAGTGATGGAGTAGGGGGTAGGAGGGAAGAGGGAGAGAGAGGAGAAAATAGCTGTGCTTGGGGTCTTAGGGGTATGTCAGTGAAATCACTAGGGCCGGTTGTGCTGTGTATATCAGAGATCCTGATTGTGTGCATGTAGGCAATCCCAGGAGTGGCTCCTCCCCTCAGCCTTCTTCTATGGGAAACCTGATTGGGGATGAGCTTCTGTCTGTGGAGAAGTCTGTCAGGAAGGAATCCTGGGCCTGGGGGAGAAGCCCATATGGGAATGGGTCCAGGGACAGTGACTTAGCAGTTCGTGATGTATCTACTGCTGTTCCTACGCCTCTCCGATCCTGTGGCTTCCCCTCATCCTCAGCTGCATTCCTCCTCACCCTCATCATGGCTGACTCTGGCTTCTGTAGAACCCCCACCAGCCTGCACCCTTCAATCTGCTCCTCCTTTTCTAATGCAGCTGCCCACTCATGGCTGCTGTGTCCCTCTCAGTGCACAACCACACGTGGTGAATGTGTTCTTCCTTGGGAAAGGGCTAGAGAGCAGAGAGATGCTTCAAGCCACACAAGCAGACATAGGTGCTGACACATACCTGGGCACACTCCATATATATATACCCCCTAAGGTTCTTTACCATTTACAAACTTCCATGCAATTTCAAAGTATGTTACACTTTACAAAGCACTCCTTGTTTTGCAAAGCTTTTCAGATAGCAGTGTGACAAGCAGACCATACTTTGGGAAATGCCTGCTCTCTGTGTTTTAAGAACTTGTTTTATAGTTTGCAATCTCCTTTGACATTTACATACCTCCACAAGGATTACAACAGACTTCATTGTTCACAAAGAACTGTTAGGTTTTTCAAAGTATTTCAACAATTATAAATCACATTATAGTTTCTCTAGTGGCACTGGAGGGGCAAAGGGGTCAAAGGACCAGCCTGGGTTTCGTCTTCCTGAGATTGGAGCATTGACGGATGTGCTCTGCTTTTCCTCTTCAGGGCGAAATACTTCAAAGGGAAAAAGATCCATGGAGAAATTGACATTAAAGTAGAACAGGTTAGTTGGGGCAGGTGGACATGGGGGTCAACTGTCCAGACTGCGAACTGAGTGGTCTTTTTTGTGTGATGTGCGTGAATCCCTGATTTTTTTTCCTTCCCAGGCTGAATTCTCTGATCTCAACCTCGTGGCTCATGCCAATGGTGGATTCTCTGTGGACATGGAAGTTCTTCGGAATGGGGTGAAGGTTGTGCGGTGAGTGTAAAAAGGTTACCTTGGTATTATGGGGGAGGCATAAGGGCTCCCTTAGAGCTGAGGGAGAGTCCCCACCTCCCCTCCCATCCTTCTGTGAGCAAGAACTTAGGCACATCGCAATAGCCAACCTAAGTATCCATCAACAGATGAATGGATAAAGAAGTGATACACACACACACACACACACACACACACACACACACACAATGGGATGTTATTCAGCCATGAGAAAGAAGGAAATCCTGCCATTTGTGACAACATGGATGGATCTTGAGGACATTATGCTAAGTGAGATAAATCAGACAGAGAAAGAGGAATACTGTATGCTATCACTTATATGTGGAATCTGAAAGAGCCAAACTAATAGAGACAGAGAGTAGAAAGGTGATTGCCAGAGGCTGGGGGGTGGGGTGGAAGAATAGGAGAGATGTTGTTTAAGAGTACAAACTTGCAACTGGTAGATAAATAAATCCTAGAGATCTAATCCACAGTACGGTGGATACAGACAACAATATTGTATCATAATCAGCAAACCTGCTAAAAGACCAGATCTTAATTATTCCCACCATGAAAAAAGAAATAATTATGTGACATGGTGGAGGTACTAACTAATGCTACAATGGCAATCATATTATAATATATAAATGTATCAAATCAACATGTTATACACCTTAAACTTATAGAAGAATTGACATATAACGTGCCAATTATATTCCAATTTTTAGAAAAAGAACTTAGGCACAGAATGTAAGGAGACAGCTTCTCTTGTGGAGAAGAGCCAAGGATCCCAGAAGACCACAAACCAAACTTTTCAGTTATTGGATTGGCCAAAATGTTCATTCGTGTTCTTCCATAACATCTTACAGAAAAATCCAAACGAACTTTTTGGCCAACCAAATATTAATTCAATAAACATTTCTTGAGCATCTACTGCATGCCAGGTGCTGCTCTCAGCATTTTACATTCAACAAATATTTATTGAGTATCTATTGTGTGCCAGGAGCTGTTGTACATACTGAGGTCCTGGCAGTGAACAAAACAGACCCCAAAAAAGACAAAATAAAAACCCTCTGCTCGGGGCTTCCCTGTTGGCGCAGTGGTTGAGAGTCCGCCTGCCGATGCAGGGGACACGGGTTCGTGCCCCAGTCTGGGGAGATCCCACATGCCGCGGAGCGGCTGGGTCCGTGAGCCATGGCCGCTGAGCCTTCGCGTCCGGAGCCTGTGCTCCGCAACGGGAGAGGCCGCAACAGTGAGAGGACCGCGTACCGCAAAAAAAACAAACAAAAAAACCCCTCTGCTCTCGTGAAGCTTACATTCTACTGTGGGATACACACAATAAACAAATAAAGAAGGAAATGTCAAAGTGCTCAGAAAAAATATCAGCAAAGGGATATAGGGATTGGTGAAGGGATTGGGGAAGGGTCTGCAGTTTGGTTGGGGGTAGACCAGTAGTGTGAGAGACATTTGAGGAAAGACTTGAAGGAGGTGGAGGAGTGGGGCATGTAGAAATCTAGGGAGGAAGCGTTTCAGGCAGAGGGAATAGCCCATGTAGAGGCCCTGAGGCTGGAATTTATTCTGGGCAGCATCCTTCGTGGACAGAAGTAGTCTGAGAGATTGTGACTGGGAGCTGTGAGAGCTGAGCGGGCAAGTTGCAAGCTCACCTTGGTGAGGAGAGGAGCAGGCAGGAAAGGCTTAAGAGGGCCACCAGATGAGGAAAGTGTAGGAAGGGCACATGTGGTGGAGGGAACAGCTTGTGTATGTGGCTGAGGTGAGAAACCACTGTGTAGTTTCTAGGAGCTGTGGAGATTTCAAGACTTGACCTTTATTCTAAAGGTGGTGGGGAGCTTCTGGGAGGACCATCTACACTCTACCCTTGCCACCCCAGGTCTCTGAAACCAGACTTCGTGCTGATCCGCCAGCATGCCTTCAGCATGGCACGGAATGGAGACTACCGCAGTTTGGTCATTGGGCTGCAGTATGCCGGAATCCCCAGCGTTAACTCTTTGCATTCTGTCTACAACTTCTGTGACAAGCCCTGGGTGGTAAGTGACAGAAGGGTGCTACTGGCAGAGGGAACAGCTCATACATGCATGCGGGAGCTTGAAACCACTGTGATCTGGGGGAACGGAGGAAGTTTGGAAGCTTGGAGTCCCAGCTTGGAGACTCCCTCCAGGTAAAGGGACTTGCTGACCCGTCTCTCCTGCCTCTCATAGTTCGCTCAGATGGTTCGACTGCACAAGAAACTGGGGACAGAGGAATTCCCTCTAATCGATCAGACCTTCTACCCCAATCACAAAGAGATGGTGAGTCTGGGGAAAGGGAGTGAGCTGGAGGGAAAAGCATCATGCCTATTGCAATAGTATTGCCAATGGATGTATTACCAGTAGTATGCTATCAGAGAGTGCAGCCGGCACATGCACATGGAGGGTGACGTTGCTTCGTGATACGGTTTATTACTACCAGGAATTTACTGTGTAGTTACAAGTGTGATTAAATCATTGATCCTGTTATAGTATCTATTCTCACCAGTATTAAAAAACTGATTTCTAGTGTAAATTAACAGAATTAATGTAATGATTCAGATTATGGTGCTCACTTCGGCAGCACATATACTAAAATTGGAACAGTACAGAGAAGATTAGCATGGCCCCTGCGCAAGGATGACACGCAAATTCATGAAGCGTTCCATAATTCTAAGATCCCACATGCCTCACGGCCAAAATACCAAAACATAAAACAGAAGCAATATTGTAACAAATTCAATAAAGACAAAAAAAATGATGCACATCAGATTATGTTACATATACAAATCAAGTCATTGTTACTAACGTTACCAAATATTCCTCCTGATAGAAATGTTAACAGTGTTTCAAATTAGGATTGCCAATAAAAATTATCAGTAGCAATGTTAAAAATTAGATTGTATACAAATAGAAAATTGGATTGTTGGCTACTTTTACCACAAATATAATCACTAATATTATAAATTATAACCAGTATTACAAATTACTGTTATTGATAAAAAATTGTGAGTGCCAATGTTATGAATTAAATTATAGTTCCTAATAGAATTTGAGTAATTATTACTAGTATCATTGAAGATTATAACTATTATTACAAATTATTATCAATATTATAAATTATGCTCTAATATAAATTATAAGTCCCTGTTTTGAATTATATTATACTTAATAATAAAAATTGTATTACCATTACTAATATCATCAAATATTACAACTAAGATTACAGTTTATTACAGTGTTACAAATTAAGATCATCAATATAAATGATTAGTGCCTATGTTGTGAATTAAGTTATAATTACTAAAAGAAATTAAACTATTAGTACAAACATTGTAAAGTACTGTTACAAATTACTGCCAATGTTACAAATTAAGATTACTAATATAAATTGAGTACCTATGTTTTGAGCTATCCTACAGTTACTAACAGAAATCATTATTAATATGGTTAACATCCAATTGATATCATAAATAATTACTAATATTAAAGTTATGTTTACTAGTATAAGTTATGAGTACCACAGTTATGAATCAGGTTTTAGTTACAAATAGAAATTGGAAAAAAAAAGAAATTGAATCACCATTACCAATGCCATCAAGTTTTATAACTAATTTGACAAGGTTTTTACAATGTTACAAATTATGTTTACTTATATAAATAAACATCACCAGTTTTATGAATTAAATTACAATTAAATATCAATATTGACCCAGCTTTACCAACTTAAATAAACATTGGTACTAATGTTAAAAATTCTTACAAGTATTACAAATTATGGTCACTGATATAAGTCAACAGTACTATGAATTAAGTTTACTAACAGATGAAGATCAAATCATTAGTTCTTAGGAAACCAAGTTTGTTTATCATTATTATTATTTTACATTTACTGAGAGACAGTATAGCTGACTATGGTTAAGAACATGGACACTGTAGTCAGAATTTCTGTATTGTAATCCTAGCTCCACAACTTATTAGCTTCCGAACATAAGAAATGTTAGTTAAATGCTCTGTGCCTCAGTTTTCCCATCTGTAAAATATGGCTAATAATAGTTCCTGCCTTACAGAGTTAATGTGAGAATTAAATTATTTAATGAACATAAAGTGGTTACAACAGTGCGTCTGACATTTATTAACTGCTACCTAAGTGTTGATGAAGTTCCCTTCTATTCTTTATTTGTTGAAGTGTTTTTATCATGGAAGGATGCTGGACTCTGTCAAATGCTTTTTCTATGTTTATTGATATGATACGGCTTTTTGTCCTTTATTCTATGAATATGGTGTATTACATTAATTGATTTTCATGCAAATTGAGTCACACTTGCATTCTTCGGCCAGATCCCACTTGGTCTGACATATAATCCTTTTTATATGCTATGGGATTCAGTTAGTATTTTGTTGAAAATTATGGTATCAATAATCATAAGGGATATTGATCTGTAGTTTTCTTATGATGTCTTTGTCTGGTTTTGGTATCAGGGTGATAGTAGCCTCATAGAATGAAATGGACAGTGTTCCCTCCTCTTCTATTTGTAGGAAGAGTTAATGAAAGATTAGTGTTTATTTTATTTTTAATTTTTAAATTTTTTTTATTTTTTTGCTGTGCCGTGCTCATGTGGGATCTTAATTCCCTGACCAGGGATCAAACCCGCGCCCCCTGCAGTGGAAGCATGGAGTCTTAACCACTGGACCTCCAGGAAAGTCCCTAGTGTTAATTTTATTTTAAATGTTCGGCATACTTCACTGGTGAAGACATCTGGTCCTGGGTATTTCTTTGTAGGAAGTTCTTTTGTTTTTTTAAATACTAATTCAATCTCTTCACTTATTGTAGGTCTATTCAGATTTTCCATTTCTTCTTGAATTAGTTTTGGAAGTTTGTGCCTTCCTAGAAATTTGTCCATTTCAACTAGGTTTTCTAATTTGTTGGCATAGAATTGTTCATAGTGTTCTCTTATAATCCTTTTTATTTCTTTAAGGTCGGTAGTTATGTCTCTTTCATTCCTGATTTTAGTAATTAGTTTTCTCTGTTTTAAAATCTTAGTTTAAAAAATAAATAAATAAATAAAATAAAATCTTAGTCTAAAAGTTTGCTTATTTTGTTGATCTTCTCAAAGAACCAACTTTTGGTTTCATTGATTTTCTCTATTGTTTTTCTATTCTCAACTTCATTTATTTCCACTCTAATCTTTATTACTTCTTTCCTTCTGCTTTCTCTGGTGTTTGTTTTTGTATAGTTTCTTAAGAAGATTAGGTTATTGATTTGATATCTTTCTTATTTTTAAATGTAGATGTTTACAGCTAAAATTTCCCTCTAAGCAATTTTTGTATGTTGTCTTCATTTTCATTCATCTCAAAGTAGCTTCTAATTTTCATGGTGAGTTCTTCTTTGACCCATTGGTTATTTAGGAGTGTGTTGTTTACTTTCCACATATTTGTGAATTTCCCAAATTTCCTTCTGTTATTGGTTTCTAATTTCATTCAGTTGTGGTCAGAGAACATACTTTGTATGTTTCAGCTCTTTTACATTATTGAGATTTGTTTTGTGGCTTAACATATAGTCTGTCCTCGAGAATGTTCTATGTACACTTGAGAAGAATATTTATGCTGCTGTTGTAGGATGGAATGTTCTATAGATGTCTGTTAGGTCTAGTTGGTTTATAGTGTTGTTTGGGTCTTCTCTTTCCTTGTTTATCCTCTGTCTAGTTGTTTTATCCATTATTTAAAGTGAAGTATTGAAATCTCCAACAATTATTGTTTTTTTGCTTTTTTTTTTTGGCTACATTGGGTCTTTGTTGCTGTGCATGGGCTTTCTCTAGTTGCAGCGAGCGGGAGCTACTCTTCATTGTGGTGCGTGGGCTTCTCATTGCAGTGGCTTCTCTTGTTGCAGAACACGGGCTCTAGGCACACGGGCTTCAGTAGTTGCAGTGCATGTGCTTAGTAGTTGTGGCTCATGGGCTCTAGAGTGCAGGCTCAGTAGTCGTGGTGCACGAGCTTAGTTGCTCCATGGCACGTGGGATCTTCCTGGACCAGGGATTGAACCTGTGTCCCCTGTATTGGCAGGCAGATTCTTAACCACTGTGCCACCAGGAGAGTCCCAACAATTATTATTGAACTGTCTATTTCTTCCCTTCAGTTCTGCCTGTTTTTTTTTGTTTCATGTATTTGGGGCTTTGTTGTTAGCATATATGTTGACAATTGTTATATCTTCTTGATGAAATGACCCTTTTATCAGTATAAAATGTCCTTTCTTATCTCTAGTAACAATTTTTGTTTTAAAGTCTATTTTATCTGATGTTAGTATAGCCATTCCAGCTTTCTTTGGGTTACTATTTGCATGGTAAATCTTTTTCCATTCATTTACCTTCAACTTATTTGTATCTTTGAATCTAAAGTGTGTCTCCTATAGACAGCATATAATTATGTCATGTTTTTCATCTATTTTGCCTATC
The DNA here is from genome assembly GCF_964270905.1 of Leucopleurus acutus. Taxonomy (NCBI): domain Eukaryota; kingdom Metazoa; phylum Chordata; class Mammalia; order Artiodactyla; family Delphinidae; genus Leucopleurus; species Leucopleurus acutus. Next base: position 41,640,173 of record NC_139148.1, on the reverse strand, counting down.
TCTGCCTATTAATTGGAGTGTTTAATTAATTTACACTTAATGTAATTACTGATAAGGTAGAATTTATGCTTGTAATTTTGCTATTTGTTTTCTATATTTCTTATGCCTTTTGTGTTCCTGTATTCCTCCATTAATGCATACTTTTGTGTTAAATAGATATTTTCCTGTGTGCCATTTTAATTCTCTTGTTGTTTCTTTTTCCATGTTTTTTAAAAAATTATTTTCTTTGTAGTTTCCCTGGGGATTACAATTAACATTTTAATTTATACCACTCTCATTTTAATTAAAACCAATTTAATTTCAATAGTATTAAAAAAATCTTTGCCTTTTTATAGCTCTATTCCCTCACTCTGCCTTTGTGCTATTATTGTCATACAAATTACATCTTTACACATCATATGCCCATGAATATAGACTTATAATTATTGCTTGATACAGTTATCTTTTAAATCAGATAGGAGGAAAAAAGCATTACAAATAAAAAATGCATTCACACTGTCTTTTATATTTATCTATGTAGTTACCTTTACAGGTGCTCTTTATTTCTTCATGTGTATGTGAGTTACTGTTTAGTGTCATTTCATTTCAGCCTGAAGGATTCTCTTAGTATTTCTTGTAGGAGAAGTGTGCTAGTGACAGATTATCTAAGTTTTTGCTTATCTGTGAATGTCTTAACTTTTCCTTCATTTTTGAAATATAGTTTTGAAAGATGTAGAATTCTTAGTTGAGAGTCTTTTTCTTTCAGTGCTTTGAATAAGTTGTCCCACTGCCTTCTGGCCTCCAAGGTTTCTGATGAGAAATCAGCTGTCAGTCCTACTGAAGATCCTTTGTATGTGAAAAGTCACTTCTCTCTTACTACTTTCAAGATTCTCTCTTTGTCTTTCACTTTTATAGGTTTGTTTATGATGCGCCTAGATGTAGATCTCTATGAGTTTATCCTATTTGAGGTTCAGTGAGCTTCTTGGATGTACAGATTAATCTTTTTCTTCAGATTTGGGAGGTTTTCAGCCATTATTCCTTCAAATATTCTTTATTTCACTTTTCTCTTTTCTCTCTCCTTTTAGGACTCCCAATATGTGTGTGTTGACATGCTTGTGGTGTTTCACAGGCCCCTGAGGCTCCAGTCATTTTGGTTATTGTTTTCTTTCTGCTCCTCAGATTGGATAATCTTAGTCGGCCTATCTTCAAATTCACTGATTCTTTCCTCTGCCAGCTCAAATCTACTGTTGAGCCCCTGTAATGAATTTTTCATTTCAGTTATTGTGTTTTTCAATTCCAGAATTTCTATTATTTTATAATTTTTATCTCTTTATTGATAGTTTCTGTTTGTTAGAACACCATTCTTATACTTTCATTTAGATATTTAGACATGGTTTCCTTTAGTTCTTTGAAAATCTTCCAAGTAGTTGATTTATAGTCTATTAATTCCAACATCTGGACTTCCTCAGGGACAGTGTCTACTGACTGCTTTATTTTTCTGTGTTTGGGTCATACTTTATTGTTTCTTCGCATGTCTTATAAATTTTAGTTGAAAACTGAATATCTTAAATAATATAATGCGACAACTCTGGAAATCAGATTCCCCCTCCTCCCCAAGGTTTGCTTTTGTTTTCCTTTGGGGGTTTTTTTAGGGACTTTCTTGAACTAATTCTGTAAAGTTTATATTCTTTGTCATATATGGTCATTGAAGTCTCTACTTTATTAGCTTAGTGGTCAACTAATGATTGGACAGATATTTCTTTAAACACTTGGATCTAGTAAGTCTCCCAGCCTTTGCTGATGAGCTCTGAGGGCACGTTGGGGCATGCCTTCAATGTTCAGGCAGGCTGTTTACAACTTTGCCTTAACCTTTACTTCCTGCTTGTGCAGAGCCTCAAGGTCAGCCAGAGATCCTAGGCATGCACACAGCATTATGCATATTTATGGCTTTCTAGATTCCTAGGAATATGTCAGAACTTTTCAAAACCTCCTATGAACATCTTATTACTCAGATTTTTCTGTTAAGTTTTGGCCAGCTTGTTGATTGTCTTAACTGTAGTCGTTGCCTCAAACAGCTGCTGTGTTAAACAATTGCTGCTGATTATTTTTGAAAAGCACCCCCAAGAAAAACTGTTCACACCAGGTGAATTCTGAGTCAGGTCAAATAGACAAGTCCTGTGAATGGAGTTTTCTGGGGAAGTGCCATACAGGTCAAATAAAGATAGTTTCTGGGAATGGGGCTTTGGAGGAACTCCTACCCTGTTCTGCTTCCTCCATTGGCTGCTAGCCAGCCTGCTGTGTTTTCATCAGAATTGCAAGGGTGTTGATTTTAAAATCTGTTGTGGAAGTGGGAAGAAGAGAATGGGAACAGGAAAAGTTCAAATGCCACAAAACTTACTGTTCTTAGTGAGATTCAGCCTTTTTCTTCAATAAATGCTTCCTGAATTATTGTAAACCTCTGGTCAGTTTCCAGAGTTCTGATAAAGTTGATTGTGGCAATTTTTACCAATATTCTCATTGCTTTTATGGAGGAGAGGATTTTTATAGGCCCTTACTTGGCATTTCGGCCAACGTCACCTCCAGGCATATCTTGTTCTTTCACAACCCTAGGATAACGGTATTTCAAAGCCAGGATCTGGGAGCTAGATGTACTCATTGCTACTGGAATGTCCTTGCTTCTAGATCCTCTCATTGTGCAGAGCTTAGGAAATTTCATTATATATATATGAAATATATATATATGAAATTTTATATATACATATATATGAAATTATATGAAATGTGTTCATACTGATACTTTTTGGGGGTTTTTTTTGGCTACACCATACGGCTTGTGGGATCTTAGTTCCCCAACCAGGGATCAAACCTGGGCCCCCAGCAGTGAAAGCACCAAGTCCTAACCACTGAACTGCCAGGGAATTCCCCTGATACTTTCTATTTTTTTTTTAGAATTAAATTGTTTTATTTCTTTATAATAAACTTATCAACAGTAGTGTGAGCAGTGACTGCCTTCTTTTCATGGCATACCTGATGACAGGGAGCCTACATTATTTCTATGCTTTGTAAATTGTCATCCTCCTTGCCAAGTTTGGATCAGCCTTCCACATTGGATCCTTTGTGTTTCCAATGTCATGAAATTCCCCCAGAGTTTTGTTAGTCTGAAATTTCCTGGCTGTGTCACTTCATCTGGGACTTCTTCAGAGTTTACTTCACACACTTTCCTCCTTCCTGCATCTCTGGGAGACGGGGGGATGTGAGCCTGAGAGGAACAGAAGTCATGGAGAGAGGGTCGCCCTTGACTGGTTCAAGATCACACGCAGGAAAATGGAGGGAGAAGGGTCTGGATTTACACGCCTTTTATCCACAGGAGGTGCCTCACCACATTGTCTCACTGTGCAGGTTGGCTCCACTGAAGGAGAAAGGGCGCAGATCAGCAAGTCACTGGAACAGCAGGAGGGAAGCATTCCTACCAGTATTAGTGTGGTGTATCTGATGAAAACTGTTTTTTTCATTCTGGGCAGAAACTCACAGGATCCTGGTGATCAGCAATCAGTTGGACCAGGGAATTGGGAGGAGTTTCTTCTCTTTGAGCTGGGATCCCCGATACTTTCAATTCTAATCCGACACAACATAGGGTTCCTTCTAGCCTTCCCCCTTTCTATATTTATATTTCTCTTCTCTAACATTGAGAACCCTAGCTTCCAGCATCATCAATATATTTACTCATTTGCTCAATCCTACAATACACAGAAAGTATTTTTAGAATTTCAACACCCGTACCACTGTGAAAAACAACTGTAGTAAGGTATAGCTTGAGATTTGTTTGCCCTTTTTATGTCTTTAGATGAGGATATACAAAGTACTGTATTCAAATGTTACATGGTCTAGTTCATTTTGTCATTCAACATGGTTATATTACTCATGTTATTTCAAATATAGTTTGTTTCCCTTTATATTAAATTTTAGGTTTTTTCCCATCTATACTGACTTAATTTTATGCATTTAAATGTAATATGTTAGCATGATTCCAAAAGTTAAAATAAAAGGCATACATAGATAAAATTTTAAACCTACAGGAAATGGATAATTTTCTAGGGAAACACAGTTTACCAAAATCGACCCCATTTGAGCTTAACAGGTCAATTTCCATAAAAGCAATAAAGTTATTAAGGAACTACCCCCTAAAAAAGCATCAGGCCCAGATGGTTTCACAGGGGAATTCTACCAAACTGTTACAAACCAGTTAATCCCAATGCCACATAAATTGTTACAAAGAACAGAAAATGAAGAGAAACTTCCACATTATTTTTCTAAAGCAATTATAACATTGATAACACAAAAAGAAAAGCATAGACCATTTTCAATCATAAATATCAATGCAAAAATCCTAAATAAAATATTAGCAAACAAATCCAGAACTAAATTAAGAAAATAAGATAGCATAACTGTGTAAGTAAGTTTCCTTCTTGGAATGCGAGGATGGTTTGTTATAGGTAATGTATTAATATAATACAACATATTAATAGATCTGAGGAGAAAATCATATGATCATTTCCATAGATATTTTAAAAGCCTTTAACAAAGTTCAGCACCCATTATGATAAAATCATTCAAAAATAGAAATCAACTCATGCCTTCTTAACATAATGAAATTTGTATACTTCAATCTGAAAGTTATTATCAACTTAATAGGACAACATTGAAAGCATTTCCACTAAGGTGAGGAACAAAGCAAGGTGCCCACTGTCTCCATTCCTTTTCAACATTGTACAATACTTAGAGGTATTAGACCAATGCAGTTAGACTAGGCAAAGCAATTATAGATGCAAGAATGGGTAAAGAGGATGTAAAAATGTCTCTGTTAATAGATGATATGATAGTATATCTGGAAATCCCCCAGAGAACCAATAACAAATTCAAACAATAAAATAACTTAATAACATAGCAGAATATAAAGTCAACATACAGAAATCAGTAGTTTTCATATACACAAACAACCAGATAGAAGAGAAAACCCCATTTAAGGTAACAACAAAAAAGATGATAAAGTATTTCAGGATAAATTTAGCAAGGGGTGTGCAAACTTATATGAGGAAAAGTTTAAAACACTCCTGAAAGACTCAAAGGTAGACTTACACAACTGGAAAGGCATTCCTTATTTGTGGATAGGATTAATTAACATCATACAGATGTCAGTTCCCCTTCTTAGGTCTCTATTTTTAATTTATAAATATAATGTGATCCCCCAAAATATACCTATAAGCTGTTATCTGGAGCTGGACAAGTTGATAGTAGAGTTCATATGGAAAAGAAAACATGCAAGAATAGCCAGGAAAACCCTGAAAAAGAAGAGCTATGAGAGGGGACTAGCCCTACCAGCCTACAAGGAGTTTAATGCATTTGCCAGCAAACATTTTATGAAGCTTTTCTAATTTAAACAATATGATGCTGACACATGAATAGATAGACTAACAGAGTAAAAGAAGAAAAATTAAAAACCCAGATTTAGATCCATGTACATATGGAAATTTAGTAGATGATAAAAGTGGCAAGCTTTGTTTTTGACATTTAAGTTCTTCATCCATCTGAAGTTGATTTTCTTTTTCTGTTTCTTTTTAGCATTCTTACAAACATCTTTATTACATTTTTTCTTTAACGCTTCTCTACATGCATTACAGAGGGGTCATCACATCCATTCACTTACATTACACTGTTCTCAATGTAGCAATCAAGTAGCACTCTTCCAAACATCTTTATTACATGTGTTCCTTGAAATTGATTTTCACATACAGTGTGAGATAGGTAGGGATCCAGTTTCATCTTTTTCCTTATAGGCAACGCTTTTTTCCCCACTGATCTGGTATGCCACCTCCATCATATCCTAAAATCCTATATATGTGTGGGGCAAGTTCAGGACTCTCTGTTCTACTCCGTCGGTCACTTTCTCTATACCTGTTCCAGTGCAGTACTGTCTTAATAACTATATTTTCTCATTAATTCCTGATATCTAGTAGGGCAGATGCACCTCCTGGCTGTCTGTAGCTGTGCAGAGGCTATTTTTGTCAAGGGACAGAAAGAACAGGACTTCAGAGGCCAGGAAGAAGACAAAGTTAATGGTGGGTAATGGTGGCGAGTGGTGGCAGAAGCATTAGACTTCCCACAGGCCAGCTTGCCTCCCCTGTTTCCTCTTTTGTCCCCAACCCCACTGTGCAGCATGGAGGGGCAAAAGCTAGGCCTGGATTTGTGGGAGCAGTCTTGCGCCACCCCGTACTTTGAAGCTGGAAGACACATATCAGGACTCTGGCCCCCCTACCCCATCTACTCCCATCCAGTTTGGAGACCACCAGGAATCCTCAGGGATACTCAGCTCAATGTGTCTAAATAGTCACCAGTCAGGGGTGGGGCACAGGGAAGATCTTGTGAAGCACAGTTTGACTTCTTTTCACCCCGACTTTCCTAGCCTGGTGATCTACTTACATCAACTTGGTCATGCAGACCTAGAGGGTGGGGTGCTATGGGAATAGCTATGGGACTTCCCTTCCCTTGCTACCTACACTCCGGGTGATTTGTGGCTCAGCAAATATTTGCAGAGGGTTCATGATGCGACGGGTGGAGTCCAACACCAAGGTCTCTCTGGATCCAGACCCCTCTCTGGGCCCAGGATTCATGGTCCCTGTGCTATGAGGAAAGAGAGGGTGCCTTGGGGTGAGAATCAACAGGGTCATGGATGTGGGGATTGTGTGAAAAGAGAGAGAGCAGGAGTGAGGGAGCAAATGAAGTAAAGAGCGAGGGAGATATGTCAAGAAGGTGGGGGTTTCTTTTTCTTTCCTTTCTTTTTTTAACTTATTATTTTGTTATTGAAGTATAGTTGACTTACAATATTATATTAGTTTCAGGTGTGGAACATAGTGATTCACAATTTTATTGATTATACTCCATTTACAGTTATTATAAAATATTGGCTATATTCTCTGTGCTGTACAGTATATTCTTGTAGCTTATGGGGTTTTGTTTTGAGGGGCCAATTTCATTGAGGTATAACAAGTTTGGAAAAGGGGACATATCATAAGTGTACAGTTCATTGAATTTTCACAAAGTGAACACACTCCTGTCTTCTGCACCCAGATCAAGAAACACAACACAAACCAGATAGATCCCTAGCACAGTTAGAAGCTGGTGGTCTTTGGGAGGCTTGAGGGGGTGGTGGGGGGAGGTTGATGGGCTTAGATTTGTTTGTGATGTTGAAGGAGGTGAAGCGTCCCCAGCCCACTGTGGCTGAAGAGAAGTCTGGGTCCAAGGCCAGAGGCTGTTGTACAGGAAGATTCAATAGCAGATATCAGGTCACCGGGGAAGGCAGCCAAGTTCATGGCTTCATGTTCTTCTTGCCAGTGCTCAGATAAACAGAGGTCCCTCCACGGACACTGTGCAAGGTTGGGACTCAGGTATGTGGCTTTGCGGGGTTGGCAGGGAGGCACCTGGGGGTGGTTGGGCAGGGCACTCCTCCACTCGCTTCTCCTCATAGCTTCTGCTCCTGGAAGAGAAGGGCCACAGACGCTAAGGATAGGCAGGGGAGCCAGGGACCCATGAAAGGGAATAGCAAACAGCGAGGAAACAAAGAGGAGTGGGGAGCAGAGAGGAAAGAAGAGAGCGAGAAGAGGGCACAGCAGCGGGGGGAGGGATAGAACACAGAGAAGGAGCAGGGGAAGGAGATCAGGAGAGGAAGTAGGGACCAGCAAACAGGAACAGGGAGCAGAAAGAACAGGGTGGAGCTGTGGCTGCAGGCATACCTGAGGGGCACACTCAAGGCCCGGGCATCCTTACCTGTAGATATTCAAGATACCTTCCTGATATACTCCTCCCCGAGCCCCTTCCAAGGCTACACAACTCAGTGCAGATTCCCAACCCTCAAAGAGCCTAGAGGGGATGGATGCCATATCCTGATGGTCAGTAAAGTGTGGACCAGATGTCATTTGGCTGAGACAGATTGTGATCCCCAGGTGGTCAGTCCCAAAGATCCAGGGCATTATGGGTCAGGGACAGAATTTGCTGTGGTTGGCTGAAATCAGGAGCACAGTATCCTGAAGTTGGGTGTATTTGGTGGAAGAATGCCCCAGGGAGGGACACTTTGTTCCAGGGCTGGGACAGAGCCAGAAGTCTGAGGATGAGGAGTCCACGCAGGCTGGCTGACCTGAGATAGAAGAAAACTTCTCCCCATGGATGTCACCACCACTGTTCTTGGTGGGTGTGTAGATAGATACAACCACATTGCTCTTTATATTTGGGTACTTTCATGACCTAGAGTTTCAGGACCCCTTTCAGAATGTTGATTGTCTGTGAGGGGGGAAAAGAGAGAGGGACACTGGGACTGAGGAGCATTTATGGGGTGAGGGGCTGGGTCTTAGTATCGCATCATTAGATTTTGGATCTCAAAGACCCACCCTATTCCCTCAGTCAGAGCAAGGTAGGGGCTTGTATTTTGGTGGGGAGGTGGGTACAGGGAAGAGGTGAGCAGGGAGCCCTGGTTACTTGAACTCATAATGCCTCATGGTCTCAGTGAGAAGACCCAGGAATTAAGCCACAAGGACTAAGGGTGGGAGAAATGTGTCAGGGGACCCCTTGGGGTTCAAACATTCAAGATTTTCCCTGTCCCCAAGACTCTTGGGAAAAAAGGGTTTGCAGAGCAGCTACCATCCAGGTTCAACCACCTCAAGGGGCTTTATCCACCCTTCTGGAACCTCACTGTGAGTCCCTGCGTCGGAGGCTTCTCTGAGGTCTACCCAGACTTACCCACGTCTGAGTTACAATAAACAGTATGAGGGCCAGCCCAAGGGTGGTCAGGGACAGAGCCAGGAGCAAAGCAGGGACCAGCAGGAAGTCGGAACTCATGGCAAGGACCTGGAGACACAGTAGGGGTGGGGGGAGTTGAAGCATGACTTTTCCCTGGCCCAGCTCACCCCCAATCAAGAGAAGATTCAGGGAACATTTAATTAACACTACTACTTTCCAGGGGCCTGGGGTCAGGGGAGGCCCCATGGTGTGGTGGCGGGGAAAGGACACTGAGACTGGGCCTCTGGTACCAATGGCCCCACGTCCATTCATCAGAGCTGTAGCTCTCCACAGAGGTTCAGCAGGAGGCCCAAGCTCAGTGGTGGATAAATAGTCAACAACAGGGAGGTGCGGCCTGGGCATTCCTGCCCATTTGAACCCTCTATTTTACTCTTATAAGAGATCATGTCTTCAGCCTTCTATTGGAGTGGGGATTGGTATTTGGGGTGTGTCTGGGGTTCTCACAGCTTCTCATGCAGACTTTCAACTAATCTCTTTTTTAAACTCCACCTTCACCCCTACATCCAGAGAGAACTTGTGCCCTAATCATTTCCTTTGGTGGGCGCTCTACAGTATAACTGGGGTTGGTCCTCAGATTTCACCACTACTGGCATAGTAAGTGTCCAAGGCTGGAGAGTGAGACGTAGGTGTCAGTATTGATAAAAAGGAAGGGTTGTTCGTATAGAAATCTACCTCTTCATCTGTCATTGGGGGGTGTGGAGAGATGTTTCAACATATAGGGTAATATATTGGGAGCTGTTCCAGCAGGGAGATTTTCCAACTAGAGATATCTAAGGATGGGGAAATATGTCAATGGGGGGAGTCAATCAAGAGGAGCTATATGGATGGATGGGGTTTTATGAATGGAAAGGTTTTAAAGTGGGCTTATCAATGAGGTAGATATCAATGGTGGGTATTTCTGAATAGGAAGATTGACAATGAGAGCATTTTGATGGGCATGTCTGAATGGGGAGATATGCCAGTAGAATACATGGGAAGATTTGTCAATAGAGGTTGTCAATGAGAATTATGTCATAGAAAGGTATTTATGAATAGAGAGATTTGTCAACTGAGTGGTCATAGGAGATATGCCAATGGATTAGGTAATGATGAAGAGAGATATTTGTCACTGGGGTCCATGAGTGGGTGATAGATTACTGCTGGGTATTTGTGAATGGGGATATTTGTCAATGGGGGGTCTTCAATGGAGATATGTCAATGGGATATTGATGAATAAAGAGGGTAGCTCAACAGAGGTATTTGTTAGTGGGGTATTTGTGAAAGAGGTATTTGTACAATGAAGAGAGGGGACTTTTCAAAGGAAACATTTACCAAGGGCTTAGAGATTTGTCACCTGTAGTTTTGGCAACAATAGAGATTTATAAATGTGGTGATATGTCCACAGTGAGGACTTTATAGTGGGGAATGTTATCACTGGGGAAGGGGTTGTCCTCAGAAGTCTTTTTAAATGTTGGTATTTTTAAGTGGGGTGAGTTGCACACTGGGAAGCAGTGTAAAAGTTTCATAGTAATAAGAAAAAACAAATGAGCATATTAAATATTTGTAACATCTGTGGGGGAGATTATCAGGATCACGAGTTAAACTAAGGTTTCCAGGGTGCATTCAATTATTACTACTGATATTATACATCATTTCCAATATTGTAAATTATCATTCCTGACATTTAATGTAATTTTCAATATTGTAAATAATCATTAGTGAGAAGAATGATCACTACTAAAGTTACACATTAAATTACATTTATCTTACTACTACTAACTAATACTTGTAAGTGCTATGTGCCTAACACAGTTCCAGGCACTTTACACATAAAGTTACATTGTCCCTAGGAGTTAGGCATTCGTTTTATACCAACTTTACAGATATGGAAACTGAGGCATAAAGAGGTAATATGATCTCCCCAAGGTCTCAGAGCTAGTATATGGAAGGGGCAGGATTTGACTGCAAATGACCTGGCTCTATGTTTAGGCTCTTAACCACTACACTACACTGCCAGTCTAGAAATTAAAATCACTGTTAGTAATCTTACACAGGAAGTTATTGTTATGAGAGTTTCATGTGTTTTGACCCCCCCCCCAAATACCCAATGAATGAATGCACCCATTAATCATCCTCCAACCCTAGCACAGACCTCGGAAGGATTCTGGGTAGGGACTGTGAGACCCATTTTTCAGGGAGAAGTACTGAAGGTTGGGTGAGGGTAGGGCCAGCCCCCAGGCTACCCATGGAGCTGGACCCCATGCCACACCCCCTCAACATTGGTCCCAGGGTGCTCCCACCAGGTCGTCTGACATAGGTTTGTTCCCAGACACTACACAGGGACACTGCCTGCTGAGTGGTAGTTCTTTATTGCATTGTCTTGGAGAAAGAAAGGCGGGAGTGGGAATGGGGGTGAACACTGTGCAGGCTTCAGCTTCTGCTGGGGGCAGGATTCAGGCCATCCGGGGCCGCAAGGACTGCCAGGTGCACAACCCTGGCTCCCGGGGCAGGCAGGCAAGGTGGCGGCTCTGGAAGCCCTTGTCAGAGCCTGTGAGGAGCTGGTCCGTCCACAAGCAATGAGTGTCACTCTGCAGTTTGCAGGGGATGGATGAACAGGGAAACACCTGGAGGAGGGGAGGGAGACACATCTCTGAGGGCTTCTCCTCCTGCCCCTACCTCCCCTCCAGAGGATAACTTTCTGCTCCTCAGATTTTAACTTGGAGCTGCTGGGGAGACCTGGTGTCACCCCACCTGGGTACAGACTCAAGAACACTCCCTCCCATTGTGGGGAACAGTCATTGGGCTTGAGGAGGTGACAGCAATCCAGGGAAATGATCAGCTTCCCGGAATGGTGTTGGGGGAACAGTCAGGCAGGTCTCCTGGGGACCTGTCCCATTGGATAGGGAACAGCTGGCAGTAGCAGGGAACAATCGGTGGGCAGGAAACTTAAGCATAAGGAGACGTGGGGCTCAGAGATAGTCACTGGGGTCAGAGGACATTCAGGGCCATCAGGGAGCAGTCTTGGAACAGAGTGGCCGAGCAGTCACAAGGGGGAGTCAGAGGGACAGGAAGCAGCCAGAAAGTCCAGGAAACAGCGGATTCCCAGGTATCAGACACAGGGCGAAGGAACAAGCAGAATGTCCAGGGGAACAGTCTCAGATTTGAGGGAACAGCAAGAGAGATCAAGGACATCCCTAGGGTTTGGGAAGCAGCCATAGGGACAAGGAATAGTCAGAGGGAACCAAAAACAAGCCATGGTTTGGGGAAGACCCCAAGGACTGCTCTCCAGGCGGCGGGCAATGTCCAGGGACTCACTGTGCATTCCTTACAGCCAGCAGCATAGGTCTTGGTGAAGCCCCGGCGCTGAGCAGAGCTCAGACTGTTCCAAGGAGCCACGAAACTGCAGGTGGTGATGTACAGGTTCCCGTTCAACAGTTGTCCTGCGTGGGTGGGGGCGGGGGGGGGGTCAACAGGCAGATTCTGATTGGCTGGGCCAGGGACAGAGTGGCGCCAGATTGGTGTCCCAGGACCACAGACCCCGCTGGGCAAAGCCCCAGCCTTCTGATAGGCTGAAATTGGGGCGGTCCCCATTTCAACTGGGACCATTCCCACAGAGCCTCCCCTCCCTCTTGCAGTTGCCAGGCAGCAGCGGAGGGGTGGCGTGGCACAGGGCGATGGGGCGGGGCCTCACCAGCTATGAGAAACTCCTCACTGCGGTTCTGGGACCTGTGGGAGTATCCGCAGACGCTCTCTGTGGCGGCGGTGTAGATGAACCGGATGTCAGAGGCATCCCCCAAGGCGTTGAACCCTTTGAACATCTGTCAATGGATGAGGGGAAGAATCTTTTACTGACATAATCCTCCCACTCCACATTCTTCCCTGAAGTCGTATAGCACTCTGATATCACAGCTAATTTCCTCGCCAAACCAGTGGCCAAAGGCTTTTATTTTGACAGGGAGGAAGATTTTAGGAACTGCTGCGGGAAGGGGCAGGAGGGATACCTTGGTCATCTTGATCTCGTAACGCTGGTATGAGGTGGTCTGGTTGACTTCTGCAGTCCCCACAAACTTGGCCCTGATGACTGCAGGAGAACAGGGGAAAAAAATGAGTAAAAGGGACTGCATGAGCCAATAAGAATAATCACAATGATAATACTAGCAAAGCACATACTTAAATAGGGATTGCTGAATGCCTGACAGCACCCTAGTGACTTATGCATTTGTTAATTGCTTCATCTGTATGTTGGTGCCTACTGTTAGCCAAGCACTGCTTCAAGCCTTTTTTCACATATTCATCATGTGTTCGTTCACTCAACAAATATTTTGGTGTGCCTGCTCTGTGCCAGGCACTGTTCTTGGTGTCAGGGACATAACAGTGAACAAAACACAGAAATCCGTTCCTTGTGGAGCTCACATTCTAGCCAGGAGAAGAGAGACTAAACACAAGCAAAATAAGTATATAGGAAGTTAGATGGTATTGTGATGGGGAACTTCAGAGCTGGGTGAGGGGATCAGGAGTAGTAGGGGACAGGGGCTCAAGTTTTGAACAGGGTGGTCAGGGAAGGCCACCCTGAGAAGGTGACATTTGGATATCCCCATGTGGATACCTGAGGGGACGGGTATACCAGGCAGAGGAAGTAGACAGTACAAAGGCCCTGAGGTGGGATTGGGCCTTGAGTAATCAAGAAAGTGTGAGGGTGGCAGAGTGGCTAAAGCAGAGTCAGTGTGGGGCTGAGTGGAATTGTTCTAGAGGTAGGCACCATTGTGAACCCCACTGGACTGAGAGGGAAACCGAAGCCCAGAGTGTGTGGGTAGGGCGGATACACTCACCGAGGTCGGAGTTGCAGAAGGCCATCTGTGGGTGGGGTGGGACGCAGGTACAGGCTCGGCTGGGGGCTGTCAGCCACAGCAGCAACAGGATGCCAGAGGCCAGTGGTGCAAAGGGGGCCATGGTGCGTTCTGTGGCGGTGGGGAGGAGGGTTCAGAGGGCCCCCAGCTCAGCCGATCCATGTACCTGGGCAGGCCTCCCACGCCATTCTACCCACACACACACCGGGTTGGGGAGTTTGGGGATTTTAAGGGGCTTGGGGATTTGAGAGCCCAGGGGAGTCTAGGGGGGTAGGGAGTCAGGAGAGTTTAGGAGTTGTGGAGTTTGAGGGATTTAGGGGACTAGATGAGTGGGGGAGTTATGGGGCTGTAGCGTTTGGGGAATAAGGGGGCTGGGGAGTTTGAGAATTTAAGAGTGTTGAAGAAGTCGGAAAGTGGGGGGCTGAGGAATTTGGGCTTTGGGGAGCTGGAGGAGTTTTCAGGGAGGCTGGGAGTTTGGGGGTTGCGCATATTGAGAGGTGGAAGAGGTGGGGGAGTTGAGGGAAGTTGAGGAATTTGGAGGAGGTTGGGGATTTAAGGAGTTGATGGAGTTTGGGGGCTTAAGGGAGTGGGAGTGCCTGAGGGATTTGGGTTCAGAGGAAGCTTTGAGTTTAGAGATTTGGGAGGCTGGGGATTGGGAGGCTGGGGGAGTTTAGGGAGCATCAGGGGTTTGGGTTGCTGGGGGACAGGGAGGGAATTTAGAGGAGTTGGCAGCTTGGGAGGCATCTGATGTTAGGGGCTCATGGCTTTCGGGGAGCTGAGGATGGATGTCAAGGGTTCAAAGGAATTTGGAGTGTCGGGATTGGGGGAGCAGTTCCAGCCCCCCACCCTCTTCCCCTGGACCAGCCTAGGCTCCCGGTACCCGCTGGCCAGGCTGAGCAGCCGAGTATCATCAAGCAGGAAAGCTCCAGCCCAGTTCCAGGCCCTGCGGGCCGCCCAAGCCCCTGCCTACCTCTGGTGTAGCCTCTCTGGGCGCTGGGTCTTCGGCGATGGCGGCAGGGCCGGAGCAGCGGAGGATAAATATCCAAGCGAGGGGCGGGGTGGCAGCTGGTAGGAAACCACAGGCCTCCAGGCTTCCTGGATGCATTACTCATCCGCCCACCATCCGTGGAGGCCAAGGGGCGGGCCCTGGGCTGCCGAAAAGGAGATGCACCCTCCTCCTCTCCCTCCCCCTGAGCCTCGCCCTGACCATCCCCCTCCCCCATCTCCACGTCAGGCACCAGTCCCTCCAGGCGGTCTTACGGAGGGCTTACAGGCCGGATTCGACCCAGTGCAATTCCCTAAAGACTCCAAAATCTATCCGATCGCCCACATTCCCGAAAATCCCCATGGCTAAAGCCCAAATTAGTTCATTCCTTCAATAAGAATTTCTTGTGCACCTACTGTTTTGGGGGGGGGGTGGTGAGCGGCAGAGAGCAAACAAGTAGAAGCAGTGAAGGGAGATAGGGCAGGTGAATGGAGGAAGGATACAAGGTGGGGAAACTGAGGCACAGAGAGGTTAAGTGATTTATCCAAGGTCACAGTTAATAAGTGGCAGAACTGGGATTGGAATTCAGGAGGCCTGGATGGAGCCAGAGCCTGGGTCTTACCCCTTCTCAAAAAAAAAAAACACAGGCAAATAGTCAGCATTTATATAGCACCAACTGTGTACCGGGGCGGCACTCGGCATAATTTATCTCACTTAAAGCTTACGATAAGCCTCTGAGATGGTTATCAGTATTATTCCCATTTCCCAGACGAGGCATAGAGGAATTGAAGAACTTTCCCAGGACCACAGGGCATGGCTGGGATTTGAACCTAGGCTAACTGGCACCAGGATCTTAACCCAGGCTGGGCACAGTCCTGGCAAGCGGGGAGATTGCTGGTGAATGAATGAGCATTGGGGTGGGGGAGTTGAATGGTGGTGAAAGAGGCCAGTGAGTCAGTAGAAAACTGATCCCCTCCCATCCTGCCCTGCCCCTTCCCCACCAACCCTCCCACGCCCCTGGTGGGGGTCAGCGTGAGGCAATCTCTGTCCACCAGCTTCCAGATGCTGCCTGAATCTTCCCTGGGGTCCTGGGAAAGGGCTCTGAGGGCCGATTAACATCCTTGGTTAGGTCAGGGAGGACAGGCCAATAATAATAATGATGACGGTAGTGATGATAGGAGCCACTTATGGAGCGCTTACTGTGTACTGTGCCCTGAAGCCTTTGTGTAGTTCTCTCATCCAATCCCCATTACCCCCTTGCTAATTAAGCTTGATTAACTCAGAGTGGTTAGCACAACCATCACCACCAACACTACCACCACAACAGAAACTACCGCCAGCACTATGAAGTGCTTACTATTACTATGCATCAAACACAGCTCTAAAATCTTTGGAAGTACTTTATCTGTCAGTCAATCCCGATTACCTCCTTGTTAATTAATATTGGCTAACCTAGGGATATTAAACCAATAATAATAATAGTACCCAACACCTTTTGAGGATGGAGGCTTCCTGTGTGCCAGATACTGTGCTAAGCATTTTGCCCAAAATAACTAATAACTAATGTGTTCCTCACAGCATCTGTGAGTTAGAGACTGTTCATGTTCTCATTATACCAATGAGGAAAATGAGATACACAAAGGGGTCAAGTGATCTCCCCAGGAAGGAGAGTGAAGAAGTGACTCTTTTGGGGGGGGCGGGCAGGACCAGGTAAGGGGGAAGAGAAGTAAACCAGGAATCTGGAGAAGCTGATTGTGAAAGTGGGGAATGAGAGTGAATGAGACAGGGGCTAAGTTGGTGGTGGGTGCAAAGGGGAAGTCCTGCTGCAGCATCATGACTTTGAAACCTGAGTCAGCACAGAGTTTTGCCCACTGTCTACATGTGAGGGGTTATGTGGACCCGGGTTATTGTGCAGGTTTTGAAACTGGTGGGGTTTCATGGATGGGTGTCCGGCTGTATGGCCACCTGGCGAGCTGGATGGGTTTGGGGGGCGTGGGGTCCAGCTGGGTGTGCACAGCAGACACCTGGCAGTCCCCACACACACCAAGTGCTTGGGCCTGATTGTACCCTTTATACAGATCAGGAAACTGAGGCCCAGAGAGGGTTAAGTGACCTGCCTGGGGTTGAACATGGCCTTAGGAAGAGGAGAGGCCAAGGTTCAAACCTCGGGTTGGCCAGGGGATCCCAGTATTCAGAGCTCACTGCATGCACACATGTGTGGGCACACGCATACACATATACACAGTGTTGTGTTCAGGCTCAGGTCCAGAGAAAACAAGGAAGGTTTGTGAAAAGAGCCTAAAAACCTTGGGGCGGGGGGCGGTGTGCATGTGTGCTTGCACACAGTTTCCTGCTGTGTCTCTGCCTCTGAGGGTTGCGTGTGTGCCTTTAGGTGGTGTGTGCCCCTCTGTGGTGTGTGTGTGTGTGTGTGTACTTGAGTGTACCTGAGCCCAGTATGGTTTTTTTGTTAGTGTTTTTTTTTTAATTGTATTATTTATTTATTATTTTTCGCTGCATTGGGTCTTCGCTGCTGCGCGCGGGCTTTCTCTAGTTGCAGCGAGCGGGGGCTACACTTCGTTGCGGTGCATGGGGCTTCTCATTGTGGTAGCTTCTCTTGTTGCGGAGCATGGGCTCTAGGCGCACGGGCTTCAGTAGTTGTGGACGCAGGCTCAGTAGTTGTGGCACACGGGCTCAGTAGTTGTGGCACGTGGGCTCAGTAGTTGTGGCACACGGGGCTTAGTTGCTCCGCGGCAATGTGGGATCTCCCCGGAACAGGGCTTGAACCCGTGTCCCCTGCATTGGCAGGCGGATGACTAACCACTGCGGCACCGGGGAAGTCCCAAACCCAGTATGTTTTGTGCTGCTTCTGGAGTTGTGCCTGCCCATGTAAAACAGGTCTGGGCTGCGAATGGAATTGAGGATGCGCTGTCACCTCTGTGAGCTGTGTGTGTGCCTGTGTTACGTCACCTGCCATTTCAGCCTGGTTTCCCTGGAATGCTAATCAGAGCATCCCGGTAACAACTCAGTGCCTCTCAGCGCCCCATCCTGACGCCAGTCATTTGAGAAATGAGGAGGGTGGGGGGGCGTGCAGAGGGAGGGTGAGGCCTGAAGGCCAATTGGTCACCCTGACCCTGCGGGCTTCCTGTGCCTGTCGGGAACTGAGAACCACCACCGCCCCCAGCAGCCCCTCTGGGGATGCCATCCTCTACCCTGTCACCCCTGTCCGCACAGAGGAGGGAGGGTGAAGCCCTGCATGTTCATCCGTGTATGGTGGCGCTGGGGTCGGCCAACTAGGCCCCCTCTACTCCTCCCAGGGTTGGGGGAGACTTGAGGTATCCCCATGCCTGAATGTGAGTGTGTGTGCATGTACACACCCCGGGGTGTTGTCCATGTAATTAGGAGGCTGTGGGTGTCTCTGGTCGTGTGCACGCCTCTCCATCTGTATATATGGCAAGGCACGTTTTTTGTGTGTGCGTCCCTACATACACTTTACGTGTGCCCAGGAGTATGAGTCTCTGTGTTGTGGGTCTCGGTGGTTTTGTGAATACCTAGAAGTGTGAATACCTGGAAGTGTGTATACCTGTCCATGTGGTGTGGGTCCTTCTGTTTGTTGTGTGTATGCCTAGGAGCATTGCATGTGTATCTGTCAGTGCTGAATATGTGCCCATTTCTGTTGTGTGTGCCTGTCAGAGTTGTGTGTGCCTCTGCATTCTGTGGCTATGCCTCTGAGGGTTGTTCGTCTCTGTGTTGCATGGATAACCTTCGTGTTGTGTGTCCCTCTGTTACGTGGATTTGGGTGAGAGGAGGAGGGCTGTGTGTATGTCTCTGCCCAAAAGTGTTGATTGTGCGTCTACGAGTGTTGAGTGTGTGCTGCTGGGCTGGCTGGCTGGCTGTGAGGGTCTCCGTGCAGCCACACAGCAAGGCATGCTCCGGAACCGGTGTCGGTGGTGGATCTTTCCATCGCGTGGGTCTCAGCATGTGTGGGAAACTCTGGGTTTGGCTGTGTAGATCTGAGTTCTGAGGGTTTGTGTGTCTCTGGGTTGTGTATGTGTGTGGAGGAGACACACACAAGGCCCGGCTGAGGGGTCCAGTTGCTACATGCTCGCCACTACACCCCCACGCACGCACATGCACACACTCACTTCTCTGTCATCCATTCACTGTAAAAACAAACTTTCCCTTTTCTGGAAAAGTCCCCCACCCCTATCCCACGCCTCTTCCCAGGAAAGCAGAGGCAGGAATTCTGGGACTTGTGGGTGGTGGAGGAAGGGATAGGCAGGCAGGGCTCTGGGTTCAATTCTGGGCTCCGGGGTATCGTGTGACCCCCAGCTGGTGGCTGGCTGTCTCTGACCCACCTCTTCTGGGAAAATCCCTCTCAGTGTGGCTCCCACTGGATGGGCTCCCCTCAGCACCACCCCCAGCCATGGCTGTCAGCCCTCCTGCCCTGACCATGCTCTCCCTTTCCACCCTACCAGCTCAGCAGCACAACGTACCCTGTGGTTGTGAAGATGGGGCACGCACACTCTGGGATGGGTAAGGTAAGTCCCCGGGTGGGCTTTGTATGTGCGTGCTTGTAAATGATGCATGTTCCTGGCATCGTGCGGATATAAGTACAGGCATACCTCGTTTTATAGCACTTCGCTTTATTGCGCTTCACAGATACTACTTTTTTTTTTTTTTTTTTTTTGCTGCTCTCACTGTTGTGGCCTCTCCCGGTCCGGAGCACAGGCTCTGGACGCGCAGGCTCAGCGGCCATGGCTCACGGGCCCAGCCGCTCCACAGCATGTGGTATCTTCCCGGACCGGGACACGAACCCGTGTCCCCTGCATCGGCAGGCGGACTCTCAACCACTGCGCCACCAGGGAAGCCCGATACTACATTTTTTTTTTTACAAACTGAAGGTTCGTGACAACCCTGCGTTGTCAGATGATGGTTAGCATCTTTTAGCAATAAAGTATTTTTAAATTAAGGTATGTACATTGTTTTTCTTAGACACTTAGATGTATTGCACACTTAACAGATTACAGTATAAACATAACTTTTATACGCACTGGGAAACCAAAAAATTTGTGTGACTTGCTTTATTGTGACCTTCGCTTTATTGCGGTGGTCTGGAACTGAACCCACAGTATCTCCGAGAAGGTATGCCTGTTAGAAGTATATTGTGTATTCAGTGCACACAATAATGCTGTATAATTGTGTGTCCTTTATCTATTTGTATTTTTCCTCATATTCTTACATTTTGGTGGCCCAATTTTCCATTTTCAGCCAGTTTTGTGTGTCCTGTTATTTTGTTAGTGTATCCAGCACTGTGTCTGTATATAGGCAGGCCTCTGCGTTGAACACACACTACGTCATCTTTTACATTCAAGGGTCTCGGGGTCCTGTATGCTGTCCATCCGATTTTGTCTGTATGTCCATAGAAAGAAGGCTTGTAATTTGTATGTTTGAGTGTGCCCATGCTTCTGTATGTTTATATATTGTGTGTACAATTGATTTTGTATGGGTGCCCACATGCATATACTGTATATACACACAATTTTTCCCACAGCTTTATTGAGATATAATTCACATACCATACAACTTAACCATTTAAAGTAAACAAGTCTAAAAATCGGGTTTTGTGTGTTCACAGAGTTGTAGACACCCAATTTGGTGTCTGTGTGTACATGTAAAAACCAGGAGACCCAGAATTAATGCATGCTTGAGTGCCTTGGGGTGTCCACCGAACTTCTGTGCACTCACCTCACCTGTGTCATTTGCCCTAAGGCACCCCAACTGCCGCCCCCTCCTGACCGGGCCCTGCTCCCCACCCCACTCCCACAGGTCAAGGTGGACAACCAGCACGACTTCCAGGACATCGCAAGTGTCGTGGCACTGACCAAGACATATGCCACTGCCGAGCCCTTCATTGATGCCAAATACGATGTGCGCGTCCAGAAGATTGGGCAGAACTACAAGGCCTACATGTGCGTAAGGAGACCAAGGCCTGGGTAGGGGTCCCCTGCCCTGCCTTGTGCAGCCCAGGCCCCCCAAGCCTCTCTCCTGTCTCCTCTTACTCTCCAGGAGGACGTCAGTGTCAGGAAACTGGAAGACCAACACCGGCTCTGCGATGCTTGAGCAGATTGCCATGTCTGACAGGTGGGCGGCCTGAACTCGGGGGTGGGCGGTAGAAGTGTGGCCGCCCAGACCAGGCACTGACGGGCTGCCTTGCCTTGTGTCTTGGCAGGTACAAGCTGTGGGTGGACACGTGCTCAGAGATCTTTGGGGGACTGGACATCTGCGCAGTGGAAGCACTGCATGGCAAGGACGGAAGGGATCACATCATTGAGGTAGGAGCACCCCAGAATTTTGTGGGGGCACAGAGGGGGGAGCAGGTGCAGGGCAGCAACACTGTGAAGCACGCCAGGGCCTAGAAAGCCCTCAGCGAACGGCAAAATGTAAAACTGTAAAGTGCCTTGTGAACCAGGACATCCCTGGCAAATGGCAAAATACTTAATAAATTCTAAACTGCTCTGTGAACTTGGACATCTTTAGTGAAGGGCAAAACACTTGTTAAGGTATAACGTCCTCTGTGAACTGAGACACTCTGGTGAGTGACCAAGCACTTAGTAATCTTTAAAGTGTTCTGTGAATTTGTACTTGGCCAACAGCAAAGTACTTTGTAAGCTATAAAGAACTTTATAGAGAGTGGCGGTTGATACTAAAGCATTCTGTAAACTGTAAAGAACCTTAGGAAGGTACTGCTTGGTGAACAGCAAAGTACTTTATAAAATTATTTTAAAGAGGAGCTCTGTAAACTGGGAAATCCTCGTTATTGAAGCAAAGCGCTTTCAAAATTCTAAAGCTCTTTATAAGCAGCAGTGTCCCCGGTAAACAGTAAAGCAATTTGCAAACTGTAAAATACCTTAAAACTTCTGAGTGCATGGTAAATGGTAGCACTTTATACATGGTAAAGCATCTTGTAAACAGTGGTGCCCTTTGCAAAGCACTTTCCAAAGTCTAAACACACCATATATGTAACAGTCCTTTGTAAAGGGCAAGGAGCTTTGTAAACTGTAAAGTACCATGTAAACCACAGAGTTCTTTGTAAAACACAGAGCACCTAGCAAACTATAAAGCAGGGATTGGCAAACGTTTTCTGTCGAGGCCAGACGGTGCGTATTTTAGGCTTTGTGGGCCATACAGTCTCTACTGCAGCTCCTCAATCTGCAAGAGCAGCCACAGACAATATGGCAAGAAAGTAAGGGTGGCTGTGTTCCCATGAAACTTGGTTTATGGACAATGAAATTTAAATTTCATGTAATTTTCACGTCATGAAATCTTTTGATTTTTTTTTCAATCATTAAAAAATGTAAAACCCATCCTTAGCTCCAGGGCCTGGGGCTGCACAGAAACAGGTGCTGGGCCGGATTTGGCCGGTAGGCCTTCATTAGCTCACCCCTGCTAGTATGTCCTAAGCTGTAAGGTATCTTGTAAAAGACAAGCCTTCCCCACACTGCGTAATAGGTGCTTCTCATACTGAAGCTGGTTTCCTGGGCAGCCGCCAGTCATACCTTTTCCCAACTTACAGCACTTCGTCATCGTCACCCTCCCGTGCACTTCCTGCTTTTCTCCTCACTGGATCCCTTCTCCTCCCCCAGGTGGTGGGCTCCTCCATGCCGCTCATCGGTGACCACCAGGATGAAGACAAGCAACTCATCGTAGAGCTTGTGGTCAACAAGATGGCCCAGGTCCTGCCCCGGCAGCGGCAGCGGGATGCCTCTCCCGGCAGGGGCTCCCACAGCCAGGTCAGGCCCCTGGCTCTGGCCCTTGGAGGCTAGTGGTGGGCAGGCCAGCCCTTGGTCATACTGTGTCACAGAGCTGATAATCAGAAGGCTAAGGGCATCGCCATGACGCACCCGTGTCGCAGCAGTTACCAACTATTTTAAAAAATGATAAATAGCTGCTACCGTGACTTCCCTGAGTGCCTCCTGACCCCTCCCCTGGGAATGAGTCCCGCACCCCACAACCTGCCATCCCCTCAGCTCAGCCACAAATGCGGCAACACCCAGCACACAGGGAACCCATGTCATTCTGATTGGCTGATGTTCCACCGGCTGGTAACTATTTTTAACCTCTCCTGCTCCACTCCTCTGCCGCAGACTCCATCCCCAGGGGCCCTGCCCTTGGGCCGCCAGACCTCCCAGCAGCCCGCGGGGCCCCCAGCTCAGCAACGACCCCCGCCACAGGGTAAGTGAGGGGCCAGCTTCCTCGGCCCCGACCCCGCCGGCAGCCCCCCACCTCTCACTTGCTTGCTCTCACGTGTGCACTTTCTCTCTGTCCCTCAGGCGGCCCTCCACAGCCGGGCCCAGGCCCCCAACGCCAGGGACCCCCGTTGCAGCAGCGCCCGACCCCGCAGGGCCAACAGCACCTTTCGGGCCTTGGACCCCCAGCTGGCAGCCCCCTGCCCCAGCGCCTTCCGAGTCCCACATCAGCGCCCCAGCAGCCTGCGTCCCAGGCCACACCGCTGCCCCAGGGTCAAGGCCGCCAATCCCGGCCAGTGGCGGGAGGCCCCGGGGCACCTCCAGCAGCCCGCCCACCCGCCTCCCCCTCTCCCCAGCGCCAGGCAGGCCCCCCACAGGCTACTCGTCAGACATCGGCCTCTGGTCAGGCTCCGCCAAAGGCCTCAGGGGCTCCACCAGGTGGTCAGCAGCGCCAGGGCCCACCCCAGAAGCCCCCAGGCCCTGCCGGCCCCACACGCCAGGCCAGCCAGGCGGGTCCCATGCCCCGCACTGGGCCACCCACCACGCAGCAGCCGCGACCCAGTGGCTCTGGCCCCGCTGGACGTCCCACCAAGCCACAACTGGCCCAGAAACCCAGCCAGGATGTGCCACCACCTGCCACTGCCGCTGCCGGGGGACCCCCACACCCCCAGCTCAAGTAAGGGGACCCCACAGCAGCCCTCGCCTTGCTGCTCACAGAATGCGCTCCTGCACCTGGAGGGCAGCCCCAGCTCCCAGGCTCCTCAGACCCAGGTCCTGTACATGGCTCCTGAGAGCTCTCTCTCCAGTTCCAGTCTGGGCCAGACCCCTCCCAGTTCACAGAGGCTCCTGCCCTCCATCCCAGAGAAACCCCCTCTGAAGTGCAGAATCCTCCCAGTAGGCCCTGGGAAAGCCCCCCAGCCCAGCTCCTCTCGGCCCACCCCAGGCGCCTTGCTGACCCTCCTTCAGTACTTCCCTGCCAAACCCATCCTCCTCGTGCTCTACCTGATTTCCCCCAGCCGAACCCACAAACTCCTCCCGGCCCAATCCACAGTCCTCCTATGTTACTTCACTCTTCCCAGTCGTCCTCATGCTTTTCCTACAGTCTAGGCTCCCTTCTAGCCCGTCTCAGTCTCCTCCCAAATCACGCCATCCTCTCTGCCTCTTCTGGTCCATTCCAGACCTCCTCTCTTAGCTCAGAAGTCCGTCCTGCCCCACCCAACTGCTCCCCCTTAGATTTGCCCCTTCCAGCCTGTCCTTGGTCCAAGCACCACCACCCCCTTTTCTGGACTCCTCACCCTTAGACTGGAAACCTCCCTGCCCATCGTCACCTTTATATCAAACTCCTCCCAATCTAGCCTAGAATTATAAGAGAAGATTCAGCCCAGAACTCTTCCCATCAATCCCAGGCTTCTTCACCTTGGATCCAAGTCCTCCCAGCCTGGCCCAGGGCTCCTCCATTCGTCCTGAGAATCCCTCCAGGGTCCAGGCCCGTGCTGGGGGGTGGGAGGGTCACAGGCACAGCCCCAGGACCAGAGGGGCAGGGCTGGGGCCGGGCCTGGGGTAACGTTGTGTTTCTCTCCCCCTCCTCCCTTCCTCTCTCCCCTTCCTCCCACGCCTCCACCTTGTTTCTCTCTAGCAAATCCCAGTCTCTGACCAATGCCTTCAACCTTCCAGAGCCAGCCCCGCCCAGGCCCAGCCTTAGCCAGGACGAGGTGAAAGCTGAGACCATCCGCAGCCTGAGGAAGTCTTTCGCCAGCCTCTTCTCCGACTGACACCCCACCCTGAGAGCCCCCAAATCCCTGGGCAACCCCTGTCTGGGCCCTGAATCTATTTCTCACTTTTGGAATCTCATCCCTTGAGAAGCCCTCTCCTGGATCGCCAAGATCCCTCTTCTCACTCCTCAGAATGCCCAAGTCCCTGGGGAAACCTCACTCCCGGTCCTAAATCCAGTTCTCACGTTTAGAATTCCCAAGTCCTTTCAAAAACTGAGACCTACTTCTCAGTTCTAGAACCTCCAAATCCCTGAAGACCTCCACTCCTGGTGCCCTCAGAGTGCATTTTCCTTTCTGGAAGCTCTCCCAAACACCAGGCAACCCCTCCCGGAGCCCTGAAATTCCTGGAAAACCCCACTCCTGGTACCAGAGCTCTCAAGCACACCTTGTTCCCCATCAAAATTTCCCAAATCCTTAAGAAACCCCTACCTTTGAGACCCTTTCTATGGATCTCCCATCTCTGGAGATCCACCTCTTCGACTGCCCCCACCCAGCTCCCCAAGGATTTCCCTTCACCCCCCCCAACCAACCCCACTCAACACACTGGGAGCTCCTCCCACTGCTAGGACCCCTCAGTTCCCCAGGGACCTCTGCCCCACTCTCCTGACAGCTGTCTTAAATATGCAAACTCCACCCATCCTCCCAGAATCCTTTGCACACAGGCCAGTGGTCCCCCACTTCCCCACCTTTGCAGTGATGTCTGTGTCTGTGACTGACGTGGCCTCCTCTCGTGCCGTGCTTGGCATATGTGGTCCTCGTTCATCGTGCCGCCTGTGGTGATGCGTGCAGTGGTGCTGTTTGTGTGGTCCGCACCTCCCCCCAACCTCCAACCCTTGCCTGGACTCACCCTCACCCCTCAGCGGCTCTGAACCCCATGAGAAGAGTCGGGAAGAAAAATAAACAAGCAAAGGCCCAGCAGAATTCTGTGCTTCTTGGTGAAGAAAGAGGGGAGTCCTTGAATGGTGGGAGACAGAGGGGACCCCCCAAATCCACATGGGGTGCTGGGGACCCCAAAATCCAGTGGAAGGCACATCAGGCACAAATTCCAGAGAGGTTCTGAGTGGAATCCCTGCCACAAATCCCAGCCGTTGGAGATGGAGGAGCTCCCGAATTTAGAAGTATCGCCAAAGCCAAGAGGAAACCGAATTATGGAGGAGGCAGGGGTCTCGGTCTTCGAGGGTCCCCCAATTCCAGAGGAACTTGAAAAGTACATGGGCACCCCCTCATCTCCCAGGGCAGGGATGGGGGATCCTGAGGCAGTAACGGGGCAGAGACAGACATTGATTGGTTGGTGGGCAGGGCTCCTTGGCGTGGCAGGTTGAGATTGGCTCCCTGGTGGCTGGGGGTGGGACCTAAGGCACAAGGCGGGCTGCGCTGAGTAGGCAGGCAGGCAACTCATCAGCCTGGGTACGGTGCAAGGAGGGTTCGGAGGCACTCCGCTCAATCTTGGGGAGTGACCGCTGCAGCAGCTCAATCGTGGCCAGGATCTGGGGGCAGGGGCGGGTGAGGAAGGGTGTCCAGATCCGCATGGGCACCCCGACACCCCCAGACCCCAGCCTAATGGGGAAGCGCACACTCACACACATTGTACACCTCGGAGCCTTGAACACAACACAGTTCACATTCACACCTCAGAGTCCTTCTCCTCAGAGGCTCCCTCCCCAGGGTGTCCAGCCCTCCTCCTCGGCCCACCTGGGGGAAGAGGGGCCGCTCCTCCCGCTGGAACTTGAGGCAGTCAGACAGCAGGCGCCTCATGGCCTTGGGGCAGTTGCTGGAGATTTTGCTGAGGTCCGGGGACAGATAGCCACGGCCCACCATAAAGATAATCTGGGAGGGGGGACAGGAATGGGGTGATCTGGGGGTCTGGGCTGGGAAGCCCAGGTAATTCTGGGTCTTGAGGGACCTGGAGGGCTCCTTTTAGGAGAACTGGGGTATTCTGGGTATTGGGGCCCAGAAGATTGTGGGTATCTTGTGGATCTAAAGATTCTGGGTCTCTGAGGACTTAGAAGGATTCTCTGCTTACGAAACAGAAGGATTTAAGCTTGGGGGAAGTCAAGGACTGTAGGTGTCCGGGGCCCAGATGATTATGGGTCCACAGGTTTCTAGGGGGCTTAGGGGCCTAGAAAGTACTGAGTCTGGGGGAAACATGAAGTTCTGCGTCTGGAGGAAGCTAAAGGATTCTAGCTCTCAGTAGTCTGTATTTCTGTAGAGGTCTGGGGCCTACAGGACTATGGGTCCACGTGGTCTGTACGACTGTGAGTGCTCAAGACCCAAAGACTATTGGTACGTGAAGCCTACAGGATCCTGGGTTTCTGAGGGTCTGGGAGATCCCAGGCCTTGAACCTGGAGAAATGTCTGGGGCCTAGAGTACTGTGGATGCAAGGGCCCTGAAGTCTGACAGATACCTAAGGCCTGAATGGTTGTAGGTATCTGTGAGGATTCCAGAAGTACAAAGGGATTGTTTCTGGGAGAAATGGGATTCTGGGCTTTGGGGACTTTGGAGTGTTTGAGTAACCAGGCCAGAGGACTGTGTGTGTCTAGGGATCCAGAGGGCTTCTGGGCTTTTGGGGGCCTAGGGGGATTCTGGGTATAAGGGATTCAGGAGATTCTGGACTTTGAGGACCCAGAGGAGTAGATGTGGGTGAAGGAGGGAATTCTGGTTACGGAAGACACAGAGGAATCTGGGAATCCTCAGCTCAGAAAACCTGGGGTTTCTGGGGGAAGTGTGGTGTTCTTGGTCTATGCAAAGGTGGAGAGCTGAGGTTTGGAGGCTGAGGGGATACCTTGGCCTGGGAGATAGCAGGTGTAAGGCATGGGGCTCACCTGGTCACGGCTGCCAATGTGGCTGTAAGGCAGCGAGCCGGTCATGAGCTCGTAGAGCACAACCCCATAGGCGTAGACATCCGACTGGAAGCTGTAGGGGTTCGGGTCCTGCATACGGATCACCTCAGCTGCCTTCAGTAGGCCGGACCGGGCAGGAGGAATGTGGAGGTCAGCAAATGACTGGCCCATAGGCCCTGGGCCCACCAGCCACACTGGGTGTAACTCAGAGCCACCCACACGGGGTGAAGCATGAGCAGTCCAGACACCCACACCTCGGGGTGCAGGCATCCCCGGCCCCACTCGGCCTCCCACATCCTAGCCCAGCAGCCCATGTCCCTATATGCCCCCAGTCCAGCCTGGCCCAACTCACCATCCATAGCACAGAGCCCGAAGGCTGCTCCAAAGGCTGGGCCCCACTCCACCGCGTCTTCACTGTGGCCAGGCCGAAGTCCCCGATCTTCACCGTGAGCCCCTCGTGTAGGAAGATGTCCGCCAGGGTCAAGGGCCACTACAGGGACTCCCAATAGCCAGGCTTCTCGCCCTGACTGGGAGGCTCTCGTTGACACCTCCACGCCAGTCATGCCTCTAACCCTGACCAGAAGCCCTGCAATGTCACACAAACTAGCCACAACCTTGACTTGGGTGGGGAGCTCCAATGAATGCCCCCTACACTTGGCCCTCCTGTGACTCCTGACTAGGAAGCTCCTCTAATGGCACCCACACTCACCATGCCTGTGACACTGGTCAGGAGCTCCCCCTAACGCCCTCCACAGCTGCCGCTCCTCAGACCCTGGCCAGAGTCCCGAAGAACAGCACCTGAACCAGTCAAAACCCTGACTCCTGACCAAGAGACTCCCATTAAAGGCCCCTCACCAGCCACAGCTCTGGCACCTGGCAAAGGGAAATGCCACATGTGCCCCTCCCTGTTTGCCCCCAGAAAGCCTCCCACAAGAGCCATCCCTCTAAGCCCTCATCCTGTTTGATGCCCCCCACCCAAGCCCAGCCCTCAGAGAGGGACATGTAGATACTGTTAGACTTGAGATCTCGGTGGATGATGTTCTTGGCATGGAGGTAGCTGTTGGGGTACAAGCAGGTGTCAGACTGTCTGGGGGCTACCTCATCTCCCCACCCCCAGATCCCCCAGCCCCCTCCCTAGTCCCCGGGCCAGGACGCTCACTCCATGCCCTGGGCAGTCTGCCGGGCCACATCAATGAGCTGGACCATGTCGAAGCGTGTGTCGGCCACGTGCAGGTGGTGGTAGAGACTGGAGCCCTCGCACCACTGTGTGATGATAGCAAATCCCGGCCGGGTCATGAAGCCCATGAACAGCAAGATGTTGACGTGACGTGTCTTCCTGCAGGCAGGGCAGAAGGTATCAGGGCAGGGAGGGTAAACAGCAACTTCCTGAGCATTGGGAATGGCGCTGTTCACTGCTGCCTTCTGCCATCATTCCCACCCTGGCTTTCAGGAGGCTCAGGGCCAGACTATGGCCAGATTCAATGAAGTTGTGAGACATGTTTGCTGGGCTATGATTCCACGCTGGGCGCTTATGTCCTGGGCTTCCTCATCCAAGTCTCCCAACAAAAGCAGGAGGGAGAGATTACCCCTCACCCTCTACTGACCAGGAGTGTCTTAATCATCAATACCTGCCATACCTCTGACCCTGACCATGACCTGAGCCTGTGACCATTTGAGATGAGAAAGTGGAATGCCAACCTTCATCAGTGATATATCAACATAATATTGATAAATGCTGGGTAAAAATATCAGTGATGTGTGACTATATCCTGTTAACCATGAGAGGCTTAGAGGTAAAGAGCTTGGGATTTGGACTCAAATTAGATCCTAAGTTCCAATCCAGGCTTCCCTGGGTACTCACTGTACAATCTCAGGGAAGACACTTAACTTCTCTGTGCCTCATTTTCCTCAACTGAAAAACTGTGATAATTCTGTGAGCTACCTGACAGGGGTGTTGGGAGGAATATGTGAGTAAATAACCTGTAAGGTGCTTATTAGAACAGCTGAACACAAGCAAGCACCCTGAAAATATCACTCTCCTTGCTGTTATCACTACTGGGTACCTAGGTTACCTGACAGAAACTCTGTCCTGTATGAATGGAGCCACCCTCATTTAGAAGAAAACTTTCATTCCTTATAGAAGTATTAACTGCAGTTACAATGGTAACTTACACGCAAAGAACATCAACAACGCTCTGCAATTTTGCTCACAGCGCGTTAGTATTCTTCACAGCAGTTAGGTTATAGTTTCAATACGAACACAACGCAAATTCACAGCCCGCTCAAATCATTGCCATTTCATAGAGAGGAGCAGAGACTGAAAATTTCCTTACTGTGGCATCCATTATGAGGATGAGTATTAAAATAGCACAAGGAATTATGATAACGTCAACTCTGCAACATAATTGTGCCACTTGTCAGAGGGGAAAGCCCACACTGGCAACCCCAGGAGTGGTAGGAACTAGGGTAGCAAAAAGGGAGCGCCAGGGTTTCTTAGCACAAATGAGTTAATATAGTATGAATGATATATTAGGTAGAGCAACCACAATCATTAATCAAACAATGATTAAATTATGGTTCTGATTATAGTTCTAATACTGTTCTTTAAAGTACAGTATTGTTATAATTAATAACAAGAAGGCAACACAATAAACATATACTAATGATGCAGAACAAGCAGACGAGAGGCAAGGACGCCAGGCTGCCTGGTGATGCAGTTAACTCACATTATGCTATTGATGTAAGTACCACAGTAACACTGGTGATACCCATTTCACAGCAGACAACTGAAAAGACCCACATTTTGGAGGCAGAGCCATTAATTAATATCAGTATTTATACAAACACAAACACCAATGTGACCAGAGGTCCTCCAAACATACCCCTTCCCAGAGGGGAAAGGGGCTTCTCTGATAGAGAAGAAACTTACCATTATGGTTATAACACCACACAAACACAGGGGATGTGCAGGAAATGCCTTCAGTACGGCCTTTACCCAGAGAGGCACCAAGGCGGTGCCCACCGCCCCTGCCCCCATCCCTGCGCGCGAGCAATCTCACCTGAGCACCTGCATCTCGTTCTTGAAGGCCTGGGCCTGCTCAGCTGTGGGTTGGGCCACCTTGAGCACCTTCACGGCCACATCGCCGTGCCACCGCCCACGAAACACGGTCCCAAACGAGCCCGTCCCGATCCTCTTCAGCAGCTGCACCTCACTGGGTGGCACCTCCCAGTAATAGCCCGAGTCCCGGTACCCCAGATTCTTCTGCGGGCCACAAGGGCGGCATCTCAGGGGCCTGCCCACACCCCTCATCACTCGGCCTGCAGTGCCCCCACCAAAGGTGCCCCCTGGAGCTCACCACTTTCTTCTTGTCATCGGCCAAGGACTTCCGCTCCCGCTGCTCTGACGGGGACTTGGAATGTGGGGACTTCCTCCCCGAGGACATGCTGGCTGGGCTGGGGCTCCCCCGGGGGGTTCCATCGCCACCACCTCTATTCCCGGCAGCTGCAGTTGCGGAGAGGATGTGAGTGGAGCCGGGTGGGGTGGGGTGGGGGACTCAGGGTGCAGGTAGCGGGGGGCTCACCGTCAGTGTTGAAACTCTGGGCAGGGAGCTGGAAGAAGAGGGCTGGGCGTCAGAGAGAGGACATGGAAGACAACAGGAATGGCCCTCCCCTCTGCCCGGTGCTCCCCTGTGACCTCCCGCCTCGACACCAACCTGGATGAGGCCGGAGTCCATGGGGGCCGTGGTGCTGACCATGTGGA
The DNA here is from genome assembly GCF_964270905.1 of Leucopleurus acutus. Classification (NCBI taxonomy): domain Eukaryota; kingdom Metazoa; phylum Chordata; class Mammalia; order Artiodactyla; family Delphinidae; genus Leucopleurus; species Leucopleurus acutus. The sequence goes on along the minus strand of NC_139148.1, from coordinate 41,608,917 downwards.
CGTTGGGGGTGGATGTGGAGCGGATGCGCTGGAGGGGGGCGTTGGCCGGGGCAGGGAAGGGGAAGTGCTTGGGGTCGCGGTGCTGGGTGCAGGAGCTGGCAGGGGAAAGGCTGTGAAATCACTGTCGAGTGAATGAGAAAACCAGTAGAGCTGCCACCACCGCCCACGCCCCGCCCCGTCCTAAGTGTGTGTTTAGCTCACACAGAGTAAACGTCCACTGTCATTACTATTATGCATTTGTTCAAGAAGCATTGACTGAGTGCCTGCCATGTGCCAGATACCACTCTAGGTAGTGGAAATAAAACTGTGGACGAAACAAATAAAGGTTCTACACGCATGCTGATTTGAACTGTACTAAAATTTTAAAATTAAAAAAAAACCAAAGAAACAAATAAAGGTTCTTGCCCTCATGGGGCTGACTGCAGCAGGAAAAAAGAGAAATAAAAAACAAAGAATATTTAATATGTCCAATGGTGACAGGTGCAATAAAGCAAAAACTAAAGCAACATAAGGAGACAGGAAGTGTCCCTGGTGATGTCAGGAAAGGCTTCTCTGAGCAAGTGACATTTGAGCAAAGACTTAAAGGAAGGACAGCAAGCCATGCAGATAGTGGGGGAAGAGCAATATATAATATTGTATAACTATATGTACTATTCAAATATATTATGTATTATATAACATACAGTATGTTATCTATATTAAAATTACAATGCTTTACACATATTATAATAATGTTATATGTTATACATACACATCTGTTATACATGATATATACTAAATATATTATAATGTTACAAAAATATTTCTTAATGGTCCCTTCACTATCCTGAAATGCTATTCATAGATAATTTATTCACATATACCCATAATTAAAAATAATATAATGCTCTAACTTTACTATTTCATACATTACATAAAAATGTTTGATGTTCTACATTATATGAAAATATTATCAACATAACACATAATACAACAGCATAAATATATCATATAAATATTGACATTATAAAATATAGATATATAAAATGCATATCATATGAACATGATATATTAGAGCAATAATATATTTCAACATTGAAATTGAAAGGGAATTTACGATAAAATAATATGTATTTCAAAGTGGACAGGCTTGAGCATGGTTATAATGGAAGAATTAACTAAGTAGTTAGATGCATATATATAGATATATATTATAATTAATAAGAACTTATTTTATACCAGATCTTGTTCTAAGCATTGGACATGTCTTAACTCATTTAATCCTCACCAGAACCCTATGTGGTCATTATCTGCTCTTTACAGATGAGAAAACTAAGGCCCAGAGAGATTAGGGGAATCACCCAAGGCCCCAGAGCTCCATGCCCTTACTCACACTTGTAGGTGCTAAATAAATGTTCATGGAGTAAACAAATGAATTAAGTATGGCTTGTACTCTACAGAGGCCTCCAGATCTTTTTCTTCTGACAGCAGCCCTTCAGCTAAGGCGTTCCCTACCTGGGACCCTGAGGGGTGAGTGGCTCATTCAGGGGGTGGTTCGAGGGAGCCTCATGCTGTCTGGAGCCTCCGGACAAATCCTGGACACTGTGGTAGAACCTTGAGGGCATTCAGGGTGTAAAGCAAGGGAACATGGGTCAGCTGTCCGTAAGAGCCTTGTGGCTGGGCCTCTGCCCTCCCCATCCCCCTGCCCACCCCAGGCCAGGCTCACTGTCGGCGGTTGGTACTCATGTCAACACAGACTGTGGGGACCTTGGAGGAACAATGCTGGTGGAACTTGTATCCACAGGTTTGGCAGCGGAAGCCATGGAACAGAAACTTAAGGCAGAAGTCACAAAAGGCCAGGCTGAAGAACGTCTTCCGTACCTGCTGTCACAGAGTAGAGAAGATTGAGGCCTGGTCAGGGACCCTCCTACCACACCCACGGTCTGCCCCACTTTCTACCCTGCACTCACAAAATTGTGCATGGTCAGGGGGACGTCTTCGAGGACCTCCACAATGAGCTCCTCGCCATCCAGGGGTGCAATGGCTGTGTCCCAGGCGGTGACTGTCTTTCGACTGCAGAAGGCATGGAAGGGAGTGAGTGGGAGGGTGGATGGGGCCATGGGGAAAAAGGGAACCCCCCAAAAGTCCCTCCAAGCTTGCTATCCATGCAATAATAGATGGCATGTTTCATTCTCAGTACAGCAACTCTAGGAACTAGTACTATCCTTGTCCTCATTTTACATATGGGGAAACTGAGGCTCAGGGGGATGAAATGACTTGTCCAGAGCCACAAGGGATTGTAAGTGGCAGGACAGTGCGAAGAGTCCATGCTCTTAGCCACAAGACGAGGAGCAAATGAGACTGAAGAAACAACTAAATCTTAGAAGTCCTGAGCAAGCCCCCAACAAAGCAGCTGGTGAGGCACTGAAATAACAAATAAAAAGCAATGCGTGAATTGAATACAAAAAAGTTAAGGAACTCTAAAACAGAGGAATAAATGGAAGGTCAGCGAGGCCCACACAGCAGACAGAGAACAAGGAAACGGAGGAAGGAGAGGGCTGACAAATTGATAAAACAGTGACAGATGAAACAGATGAATTCCGGGAGGACATGACGGAGCACGGTGAGGATTTGGGGTGCAAGACGAAAATGAGCTGCTGACCTTACAGGCCAATAAACTAATGAAGTAATGAGACAAAAGCTGGATGCACTCACGGAGTCACCGAATGAAGGGAAGACTAACGGAGACTGCACAGCAGAGTGGAGAGTCCCATGACTCTGAGGAGGGGCTGGAAGGCTGCGCGCCCAGTTGGAGGTGGCAGTGCCACACTTACCCCTTGATGAGCCGGTAGACCACACAGCAATCCTGATTGAGTCCCCGCACCTTGAGGGCCTTGTCTAATGAGTCGTAAACACTCATGCCATCCCGGACAGTCACCTGTGTGTGTGTAGATGTGAGGAGTCAGCTCTCAGTGGAGTCCCCAGCTGACTCTCCCAGCCCTTGTCACCTTTCTGATCCAAGATTTACAACCGGGTCCATGCCTACCCCTTGCCAGTTTTGCTCCCGTCAGACTCACCACCGTGCGTTGCTTGTTGGGCAGGTACACTTTGACGGTGCCCACCGCCCGGGATGGCTCGGCCCCGTTGGCAGGGGGGCCCCGTGGTGGCTCCATGGAGCCTAGGACTTTGTCAAGACGGGCTAAGGTGGGGCTGGGCAGGTGCCATGGGGCTCCTAGAAGACAGAGGGAAAATTCAGAGGTCCCATAATGATGCTCTGGAAGCAAAGTGGCAGGGGACAAAAATTCAATCTCCCAGCTCCACGTCACCCCTTGTAGCCTAATTTCCACACAGCCCAAGGGATCCAGTTCCTCCTCTGCTCAGCCGCTCCTGTTGTCTGTCTCACACTTAAGTGCCAAGGTCTCGGATTCACTGCGTAGGGCGGGGTGGGGTGGGGGGTAGGACATAGTGAGAGGTACACACACTGTCCCGGAGGGCACAGGAGCACGTAAGTCTCCGTGCTAGGGACTAACGGGGAAGTCAGCACGCACTGCACTGGGGCCTGTCAGGTACGTAATGGACATGAACAGGCTGCCCTGGCTTTCTAATGGAGAAGGGGGTTCAGATGCTGTGGTGTGGGGTGAGTCACAGATAGGGTGATGGGGAACTAACAGAGGATCATCAGATACTGCCCTTAGTTTGAGGGAAATGGGAATTGCACCAAACAGTGTTCGTAAGGGCACTGTGGGCATCCCAAAGCCCTGAACTGTAATGATGGTAGGTTCATGGATACTGTGTTAGGTGGCTAATGGGAGTCACCAGACTATGATGGGGAGTTCATAGAGGCTCAGCAGACACTACGCTGCGGGGAGATGTAACAGGGGTCACTAGGGACTGTAATGGGTAGAAGAGTGGATAATGGGTGTCACCAGACACTGTCATGGGGGAAAGGAGGGTAATGGAGCATCACCAGACATGGTTGAGGTGAGATAAATGGGGGTAAGGCGCGGGTGGGGCGGAGGGCGCTCCAAAATTCTCCCTGACAACTAATGAAAGGGTCGCAGTTATATTACTGGTGATAATGGAAGGAGGCTGGGGAGGGTTAAAGAGGAGGAATGGGGGAATCCTCAAACATTCTCCAAGTGGGCTAGACATTGATCCAGAATAAGGAAAGCGAGAAGTGAGCTTCGTCTTCACGCATTCCCCGTTGTCGGTAAGCAAGGGTCATCAGATACCTTAAGGAGGTTAAGAGGGACTGCACATGACAAGACACCACAACCCAAGCCCCATTCGGCCTGACCCCGCCCACCGAGGGCCTTCCAGCTCTGCGCAGGCGCGCTGCCCACGCGACGGGCGAAACCATCCCCCGCAGCCTTGCACCCCTATTCCAGTCTACCCCCCCCCCCCGCGTTGTCGAAGATGGTCTCACCCCGGGTCAAACCACTCCTCCGGTTCCGGGCGGGGGGCATCGGGGCCCAGGCGCAGCCATCCTGGAGCTGAGCTTTCGGTCCCGGCTCCCTACCCGAGCCCAGCAGTCTCTCCGGAAACCTAACCCTGCGGGGCCTGCCCTCACCTGTCACGCCGCTACAGCCGCCGCCGCCTCCATCTTGGGCCTGTCTTCTTGTTTCCTTACAGAGTCCGCCTCCACCGCCCCTCGGGCTTTGGCTATTGGCTCCGGAGGACTCAGCCCTCCATTCTTATTGGATTAGGGTCATGCCTGTCAAGGCAGGACCGGCGGAATGTGGGTCGTGTTCCGCATTAGGAGGGGCTGCCTGAAACGTCAGGGTCCAGGGCAAATTCGCACGTCCTGACTCGCGCAGGCGCAGTCGGGAGGAGACCAGCGTTCCATGGGCTTTAACCCCAATCGTGCCGTAGTGGAATCAAGCAGGGTGGTTTTTTTGTTTTTTTTTTTTGGTCACCTGGGGCTGACTTTAGGGATCCCCGAATTTGGGCGGAGGATCCTTAAGCGTCCTTTTTGCTCCAGTGTGACCCAGCGCCCTAAGTACCCATTTGGGATTTTCCTATGTCTCAGTTTTACCGTCTTTGAAATGGGTTAGAATCAGACCAAATATCTGCAAAGTTTTCCAATTCTAAGAGACTGTAGTCATAGCCTTTGATAACAGCGAGTCTCTAGTGTGGCCGTGGCTGTGGCTCTAGGAGTAGCGGCCTGCTGTTTGGGGAGGCTTCCTTTAGGAATGGAGTTGATAAGGATTTTGAAAGACTAATAGTAGAAGGTCAGGGGAAATTGTGGACCTGGAGTAGGGCATAACTCAGGGAAGAGGGTGGAAGTATCGTAGGGTAGACACAAAGTTTTTAAAAGTTGAAGTTTTCCTGGTGTCACAAGTGAAAGAGACTTTCCATCCTCCCTTGGAGTATTTCCTTCAGAAAACGTGTAAATTTTTTCTCTGTACCTTCAAGATATATGTAACTCTTTAAAAAAAAAAAAAGCTAAATAGGCCTCCTGCCAGTTTTACAACTCAGGAATGTTGTTCTTGAGGGCCTGGGAGCCATCTCTTTGAAATGTAAACGTCAGCAGAGATAGCGCCCTATCTCCACGACCCTAGGAATTTGACCTAGGAGACTGGTTCCAAGTCGTCACCTGCTTGTCAAAGAGATATGTGTTTTATTCTTCCTTTGCCTAAAGGCAGATAGCTACACCGATTACCAGGGAATTTGAGATGACCTGTGTGTAGTAAATGGTGCTGTCAAGTTCTCTTGAGGGCAAGTTATCATCTGTCTTAAGAACATGTATGCAATGGGTTGTATCTGCCTGGCTATATAAAAGGATGAGGTTTCTTTCCTTCTCTGAAATCTGTTCAGTGAATTGCTTGTGATGCACATCACGAGCTGGTTTAATGCTTATTCGACAATAAAACTATTTCGTTCTTTTCTACCTTTGTTGAGCGAATTCACTGGGTTGGCACAAGATTTTATTTTTAATTATTCCCCAACAGTATGAACGCGGCCTATTGTGCTTGAAGTGACTACCTTCTCCCATTAGGAGCCTCAGCATTCCTCTGCGATGAAATGGGAAAGATCAGGGAAAGGGCATTATGTGAGGGGATCTCAACATGCTTCAACTTGTATTTACTGAGGACTTTCTCTGTCTATAAGGAGAGAGACAAATGTACAGCTTACTGGGCTGCCATATAACCTCCATTTCCCATCACCCCTCTTCTATTCAGATCTTCATTAAATGGCTAAAATTAAAAAGACTGACAATACCACGTATTCATGAGAATGTGGAGCAACTGGAACTTTCATATGTTGCTACTGGGAGTGTAAAATGTTACACCACTTTGAAAACAGTTTGGCAGCTTCATATAAAGTAAACAGACATATCATGCAATCCAGCAATCTCACTCCTAGGTATTTACTCCAAAAAAAAAAAAATAAGAAAACGTATGTCCAATGGTGTGCTGGTAAATGTTTACCAACCAGCTCTCCGGGGGGGAAAAAGCTCTAATTTGTAGTGATTGTCAACTGTGGTGTAAATACTCCCATCATGGCTTATTTCAAACTGTGTACTAATATGACGTCAGAGAACCAGAGTTGAGAAGAGATTTGCAAAATTGGCTCTGGTGAGCCAGCCATAGCATGCTACCGCAATATGTCCACACAAAAAACTTGTGCTCAAATGTTCACATTAGCTTTCTTCATGATAGCAAAAAAACTGGAAACATCCCAGGAGTCCAACAACATAAGAATTGACAAAGAAACACAACAATGGGATCATGGAATACTACTTAGCAAATGAAAGGGACAAACTACTTCATATGTTTGTGAAGTTCATAAGCACAAGGTTGAGTGAAAGAAGCCAGACACAAAATAGAAATACTGTAATTTTTCCATTTGTATGAAATTCTAAGCCAGGAAAAATAATCTGTAGTGAAGGAAATCAAACTAGTTGTTGTCTTGGGGGAGAATGACTGGGATGAGCATGAAGGAATTTTGAAGGTTGATTGGGCCGTTCTCTATGCATTTGTCAAGATTCATTGAACTCTATACTGAAAATGGGCATATTTTATTGTATGTAAAATGTACCTTGATTTTTTAAATGCATGGCAAAAAATGGCTTCAAACGTAATTCTGAATACTTGATTTCTTATGAATTCTTATTGATTAGAGGATTTAAAAAACAAATTATCTATTCTGAAATTGGATCCCTGGACCAGGCATGCCTGTCTCCCAGTGCAGGAGCCCTGGCGGCCACCTTAGCGCCACGTGGGGTAAGGAACAACTCCAGCTGGAGCTCAGTGAGGGGCTCCAAAATGCTCACCAGGAGAAACAATAATTTCATGGATGGGGAGAGTGTATTTTAAATTTCAGTTCATTTAAATATTATTTAATTTGATTAAAAACTTTAATTTCTAAGCAGTATTTGAAGACAGATTTCTGACTCCTTTGCACAACGTTTATAAAAAGATGAGCAAAATCTCAGGGTAAGCTCACTGCACAGTGCTGTGTGGAGAAGAGGAAGGATGGGGCGGGGGGATGGGGGATTGGGGGGGGGCGAGGCTCACTCAAAGGCAATCCGTTCTCTCCAAAGACTCATAGACTCACTCAAAACCCATGCCAACTAACACAACTTCAGCCATGTACCTCACAGGTACCTGACAAGCCATGAAGGCCATTAAAGGAATTTGGGTTTTTAATCATCATCATCACATTAAAATCATCAGAAGCACCATGTATTAAAACAAAAATTAAAACCCAAACTAGCTGATTATGGTTTTCAGACATCACCCTCGAAATTATCCACCTTAAACTTTTAAAAGATTTTAAACTCGTTGTTGATTTTTGTTAGTGTTGATTTTAAATTCTGAGAAACATTCAAAACCTGAAGTGTTCACCAACTGCTGTTGTAAGGCTACCCATTTTACAGCTGAGCAAATTGAGGTTCAGGCTGCCCTTACTGGACAGAGGTGAGGGAGCCCCAGGAATAAACGTTTGGTTAACAAAAAATGTTGAACAAGGATGAAAGCCAGGGACACCTCCTTAAGGAATCTTGGATCTACCCCAGCAGTCCTGCGTGCCTGAGGCTCCCCTCTGAAACCCGCCACTCCCATTTCCCAAGGCCACTGCTCGCCCCTGTGGCCGCCAGGTTAACGCCACCTCTGAAACCCCATCATCCTGCCTCCCGCTCAGCAACCCATTACAGGAGAGATGACTGCGGGAGGGGACTGCGTATACACATTTTGCTGAGTGACAAACCAAGACTTAGCCGGGAGTCCCACAGTCCTGGCTCAGCGCCCTCAATTATCGGCTCCTCTAGGCCACTGCAGTGGTCTGCAGGGAGTCACTCTGAGCCCAGGTGGTCTTTGGGCCGTCCCAGCCAATGAGAGGTGGTGCAGGCCTGAGACTTGCTGCAAACCAGCTTTAATGTTGCTCTTAGATGAGTGCCAGTGCAACTGTAATTGTTCCATCTAAAGCAGAGTGTGGAAGTTTCCATTTCTGAATATTTCTTGAAGACATTTTTAATATACAACCCAGGGGTCAGAAGTGTGGGAAATTTGCAAGTGAACCGAAACACTACCTGTAACATTAATATTCCTTATTAAAAAGTCTGTCCTACAAGATGCATTGGGTGGTAATTTGAATTTGCTATCCCTGTGATCCAAATGGATGAGAAGCATACCATTAAACCAACAGACAGGGTTCTTTTGTTTTAAATTAATTTTTTTAAGTTCCTTATATGTTAAATATGATACTTCCATGTTTTCATAAAACGCGCGGTTTTGTATATTTTCAGTTTCCAAACTCAAGGACCAGATGAGTTAAAAAAAAAAAAGAAAAAGTCAACTATTTCTCAATAAAGCTGGGGGAAAAAAGAAAAAAATAATTAAACCAAATAACAGGTCCTGTAATTCTGTTATTAAAGTTTACTCTGATGAGGAAATCCTTCGGTGGCTATGTTTATTTCTTAGAAATAAAGCAAAACTCGAATATGAAAATATTTAATAGCCAAACAAAGGGATCAATATAAACCTACAAACTGATCAGTGGAACCATCTTTAAAATGCCATGAACAGTGACACACACCTCTGGCCCTCCCTGGGCCAGCTCCTTTGGTAGGGATTGCAATTCAATATGTTCAGCAATTATTTTAAAATTTTTAATTAAACAAACAAAAAGCAATTTCCCCAAAGGAAGTGATTCTGAAATGTTTGCTTTTGGTTTTGGTCAGAAATGCATTTGGTAAAAAATTTCTCAAGGTTAGCATATTTATTCCAAGCACATATACACTGACCCACAGGTCCATCAAAGGTGAAAAAAAAGTTTAAAATCTGTTGGTTTACTTCACACATATTCAATAAATTTTTAGTCAATTTGTAAAACCATTGTAAATGAGATTTCAGACAAATATGCCCCAAATAAATTTTCATTATTTCTGGATAAATGACCCACATGTGGTCTTTGCTATATCATTCTTCATATTATATATGTATTATATTTAGTCCTTTGTATATATAAAAATTCCTCATAGTTTTTGGGCCGCCCACATACATGTTGTGTACCATCATGTAGTATGAGAAAATCAATTCTGAAGTTACCCAGAATGTCTTAAGAGTTGACCTTTTGTCTAGTTAGAGTGTGTGAGTATCCCCATGTCCTGCTATGTAACTGTGTGACCTTGGACGAATTGTTTCCTTTCTCTGTGTCTCGGTTTCCTTATCTTTAATATATATATTTTTAAATACTTCCATCATAGGGTGGTTGTAAGATTCTGTGAACTAATCTATATCAAACTTTACACAGTGCCTGATGCATAGTGGCTGTGCAGTAACTGTTAGCTATTCCTATTATCACTATCATCACCACTGATATTAATAAAGTATCAAAGCAAAGATCTATGTCCCTTGGCAGAACTTGATGTATGATCCAAGTTCAAGGACACTGACAGGATTACGAGAGATTAAACATCTCAAAGAATCCAATAGGAAGGCTAGTTTCATTTCAGAAGGCTCATTCCCAGCATTGACAGATGTTTTAGCAATCCTGGTGGCCTGCAGGTACCCATCTTCGCCAGCCAGGGCTATGGCCTTGAGGAGCTCTGCTCCTTTTTTTCCCTTTCCTTTCCCTTTCCCAGATACCCTATGAAGTTCCCTGTTATCCTAATTTTCTGGGGGTTTTGTCAAAATGAGTATCAGATTTTGTGAAATGCTTTTCTGCATCTATTTAGATGATCATATGGTTTTCTTTTTTACTTTGTCATTGTGGTAATTGTGGTGAATCACACTAATTGCTTTTCAAATGTTAAACCAATTCTGCATTACTGGGATAAATCCCACTTGGTCACAATGTATTATCATGTTAATATATTATGGAATTCGATTTGCCAAAAATTTGTTTAGAAATTTTATATCTATATTACTGAGGGATATTGGCCTGTAGTTTTCTGGTAATGTCATTGTCTGATTTTGGTATGAGGATAATGCTGGCTTCATAGGATGAGTTGGGAGGTATTGCCACCTCTCCAATTTTGGGGAAGAGTTTGTGTAGAATTGTTATTATTTCCTCCTTAATATTTGGTAGATTCACCAGTGAAGCCACAGCCTGAGGTTTTTTGTTTTTTGTTTTTCTGTAGAAACATTTTAAACTACAATTTCAATTTCTTTAAGGCTAATCAGATTATCTTCTGGAGTGAGCCTTGGTAATTTGTGTCTTTCAAGGAATTTGCCCAGTTCATCCATGTTGTCAAATTTATTACCATAAAGTGGTTCGTAATATTCCCTAATTATCTTTTTTAATGTCTGTAGAATCTGTAGTCATGTCACCTCTTTCATTCCTGATTTTGGTAAGTGGTGCCTTTTTTTCCTCATCCTCATTTTTTCCTCATTTTCCTCATTTTATTGATCTCAAAAAGACAGCTTTTGATTTCATTGATTTTCTCTATTGTTTTTCAGTTTTCTGTTTCATTGAGTTTTGCTTTGATCTTTATTAATTCCTTCTGTCTGCTTACTTTGGATTTAATTTTCTCCTCTTTCTCTAGTTGCTTAATGTGGAAGCTAAGCTCATCGATTTGAGATCTTCTTTCCTAATATAGATATTTCCTCCTAAATACTGCTTTAGCAGCATCCCACAAATTCTAAGATTTTTAAATTTTTCTCTTGATTTCTCTTTGATCCATGGGTTATTTAGTTTCCAAATAATTGGGGATTTTCCAAGGATCTTTTTGTTATTGGTTTCTGCCTGCTGCATCTGTCCATTTATTAGAGAAAGGTGTTGAAGACTCCAACTACAATAGTGGATTCATCTGTTATTGGTTTCTAATTCAATTTCATTTTGGTCAGAGTACATACTTTGTATGACTTTAATCTTTATAAATTTATTGAAACTTGTTTTATGGCCCCAAATATGGTCTATATTGGTAAATGTTCCATGTGCACTTGAGAAGAATATATTCTGCTGTTATTGGGTGGATTGTTCTATAAGTGTCAGTCTGGTCAAGCTGGTTAGTAGTGTTGTTATAAACTGAATTGTGTTCCCCCACAATCACATGTTGAAGCCCTAACCCCCAACATGACTATATCTGGTGACAGGGCCTTTAAAGAGGTAATTAAAGTTCAATGAGGTCATAAGGGTTCGTCTTAATCCAGTATGACTGATGTCCTTTTAAGAAGAGGGAGAGTCACCAGGAGCACACACACACACACACACACACACAGAAAAGACCATGTCAGGACACAGTGAGTAGGTGGCCATCTGCAGCCAAGGAGAGAGGCCTCAGGAGAAACCAAATCTGCCAACACCTTGATCTTGGACTTCCATCTCCCAGGACTGTGAGAAGATAAATTTCTGTTGTTTAAGCCACCCAGTCTTTTTTGTTATGGCAGTCTGAACAGAATAATACAGTGTTGTTCACATCTATTATATCCCTGTTAATTTTCTGCCTACTTGTTCCATCAGCTTTTGAAAGAAGGGTATTGAAATCTCTATTTCTTCTTGCAGTCCAATCAGTTTTTGCTTCATGTATCTTGATCCACTGTTATTAGGTGCATAAATGTTTAGGATTGTTATGTCCTCTTGATTAATGGGCTACTTTATCATTATGAAATGACCTTTTCTGTGATATATTCTTTGCTCTGGAATCAACATTGTGTGATATTTATATAGTCACTCCACTAGTGTTCACTAGTATTAGCACAGTGTATCTGTTCCCACTCTTTTACATTTAACCTATTTCTGTTTTTATATTTAAAGCGTTTCTTGTAGGAAGCATATAGTAGTGTCTTGCCTTTTTATCCAATCTGACAATCTGTGCCTTTTAATTTGGATGTTTAGACCATTTATGTTCAGTGTGATTATTGATATGGTTAGGTTTGAGCCTATCATCCTGCTATTCATTTTCTGTTTGTCCCATCTGTTCTTTGTGCCCTTTTATCTCTTTTTCTACCATCTTTTGGATTGATATTTTTATGATGATTCCATGTTATCTCCTTTGTGGACTTATGAGCTATAACTGTTATTTTAGTGGTTGCTTTAGGTTTCATAGTAAGCATATTTAACTTATCATAGTCTACATTCAAGTTACAATATACCACTTCATATATGGTATAAGAACCTTACAATAGCATACTTCCATTTCTACCCTCCTGAAACTTATACTATTGTTGTCATGCATTATATTTTTACATGTTATAAACCCCATAATGCATTATTATTATTTTTGTTTAAACAGGCAATTTTTTTAAAGAGATTAAATATACAAAATCTTATATATTTACATATGTAGTTTCCAAGGCCAGTGTTCACCATTCCTTTGGGGTTTTTAAAATATTTAATTTATTTATTTGTTTTTTGGCTGCATCGGGTCTTAGTTGCGGCACACGGGATCTTTCATTGCTGCGTGCAGGCTTCTCTCTAGTTATGGCAAGTGGGCTCAGTAGTTGTGGCATGAGGGCCTAGTTGCCCCATGGCATGTGGCATCTTAATTCCCCAACCAGGGATTGAACCGGCATACCCCTGCATTGGAAGGCGGATTCTTAACCAGTGGACCACCAGGGAAGTCCCTCATCATTCCTTTGTGTAGGTCATGATTTCCATCTGTTATCATTTGCTTTCTGCCTGAAGGACATACTTTAACATTTCTCATGCTGCAGGTCTACTAGTGATTAATTCTTTCAGCTTTTCTATATCTGAAAGCACCTTTATTTCTCTTATTTTTAAAGTTAAGGTTTTTTAAAACTTCATCTTGACATAATTGTAGACTCACAGGCAGTTGTGGGAAATAATACAGAGAAGTCCATGTACCCTTTTCCAAATTTCCCCCAATGGTAACATCTCGCAGAACTGTAGTACACTATCACAACCAGGAGACCTTCTCAACTCAAGGAGTCTACTGGGCTTCATCTCATTCTCTGATGCTTTGCTGGGCATGGAAACTCTCTCAAGGCAGTAAGCTGGGGCAATCACAGGTCTCATATTGTTTATGTTCCATATCTCAGAGATCATTGTCCTTCATTGCCTGATATCCAGTGTCTTAAAAAACCATTGTTTCATTTATATTGTCCACTGTCATTTATATTGTTTAATTTATTTTGGTTCTTTCAGATGGGAGGTTATATCTGTTACCTGTTACTTCATCTTGGCTTGAAGCAGAAGTGCCTGCTCCTTTTCTTAATGACTCCACGCAATCCCCCAAACCAAGACCTTGGGTGCTTTTTCCAAAATAATGATATAACTCTGGCTAAAGTCTCTTTAAAAGCTGCTGTTTCCCTGAAACTTTTGGGGTTTGTTTTTTTTTTTCACAGTGGCAGACGTTTTGCTACACACAGCATCCTTCCTCTTGAAAAGGCCTGTCTGTTATTCCTGGATTTAATTCTAGGTTAGCAGTTAAATGCTTAATATAGAAATAGTCTAGGTATACAATATGCTTCAGCACAATATTTCTGTCAATCAGATATTTTATAGGAAACATAAATACCTTCAGGCATAGAGAGAATATTCTTTGAGCCTTCTGAAAAAATTTTACTATGCTGTGGAATTCCATCTTTAGCTTTAATATTTAAAGAGATTTTACCAATATATTTATGGGGAACAAGTACATCCAGTACATTCAGCTCGTTACTTATGGAAGAGAATGAAGGCATCTTCACCATATGTTATGGAGTGAATGTTGCGTCCCCTCAAAATTCACATGTGTGGCTAACCCCCCAGTGTGGCTATACTTAGAGATGTGGCCTCTAAGGAAGTAATTACGGTTAAGTGAGGTCATAAGGGTGGAGCCCTGATCTGATGGATTAGTGTCCTTAAAAGAAGAGACATCAAAAAGTGCTCACGAGCTTTCTCTCTCCCTCTCTCCATCTCCCTCTCTCTCTTTCTCTCTATCCCTCTCTCTCTCTTCTCTCTCCCTCTTTCCCTCTCTTCCTCCCTCTCTCCTTCTCACTTCCCTCCCCTTCACAAAGAAGAGGTCAGGTGAGCACACAGTGAGATGGCAGCTGCCTACAAATCAAGAGAAGAGGTCTCAGAATGAAATTTACTTTGGGAGCAGCTTGATCTTGGACTTCCAGCCTCCAGAACTGTGAGAATTAAATTTCTGTTGTTTAAGCCACCCAGTCTGTGGTATTTTGTTATGGCAACTCCAAAAGCTAAATACACCATATTTCTCATTCAAGGATAAGGATCTGGGAACATTTCTTTCCTCTAGATTACACAACATTTTTGTCTCAGTTTCATGTTCTCAACAACTATGTGAGCAAAGATGATGTTAGCAAAGGGCATGGAAGGAAAATATTCAAAACATCTTCTTATCAGCATTCCCTTGAGAAATCACTGAAAAATAACAATTCTTGGCATTCAGAAATGCACACTCACTTGAAAACATTTACAATTTTATAGATAATGCCTAACTTTCCAGTCTAAAGGTCATTCTGTCTCATGCGAAACCTCTTCCAATGCAAAAGGAAAAAGAGATGTCTTAAGGCATTAATGTAGAGTGAGGTGCCCAAAGGTTGAGACAGTCTAGGCAGAGGCTGGTAAACATGAAGTTGGAACAAGTAAGGAGAATAAGACTCCCTTTCTTCCCTCCCTGGTCCTAAGGATGAGGGGGCTAAAATTGCCAGGGACAGAATGAGGGGGCCTAGACCCACCCTTCCCAGCAGGGCCTAGCCTAGCTCTCTAAACCTATGTCCACTCCTTTATTCCCAATCTTGCTCCTAAAACAATGTAATTTGCATTGTAATACTAGAAGAAATTTAATTGATGCTAAAAACGGTGCCAAAGCTTTTAAGAATGCCATATAAGGGTGAGTTTCTTTTAACCTTTTTTCTTTAAAAGTTCAGGCTCCCATGAGAAATGGTACTTCTTAATTCTGAAGAGCAGTATTGGCCCTGTTAGGCCCTAGGACATCTAAGATTCTTCCTGTAACCCATCAACACCTAATGCTTTGTTGTCACTGTCTACCTCTCTCTCTCTGTCTCCCTCTTTCTCATTTTCTTCGCGCAAGTTATTTTCTATCTTAAAGTTTTTAAGGCTCTTAAAACCAGCAATTGCTAAACCTAGCAACCTCTGTTATACCAAGTGTTTCCTAAGGTGCAGGCCCTCTAGTGGCACTGCTGAAAGATTTCAACAGAGACTTAGTCATTTATACTGCACTAAAAATGTCTATGTCAAAAAGATGCAGGGCAGGGAGGTATAAATTAAGGGTTTGGGATCAACAGATACACACTACTATATATAAAATAAATGACAAGGACCTGCTGTATAGCACAGGGGACTATATTCTGTATCTTGTAATAACCTATAATGGAAAATAATCTGAAAAAGAATATATATATGAATATATGTGTGTATATATATATACATATATATGTATATATATATAACTGAATCACTTTGCTATACATCTGAAACTAACACAAGATTGTAAAAGGATGCAAATATTTTGCTCTGAGTTCAAATATTTCTGTTCAGATTAATCTTAAAATTTATGTCACACTAAAGTATAAGAAACAAAAAAAGCTAAGATGGTAAAAAAACATTTCATCCTCAATATGAAGTTTTAATTCAGATAAAATTCTTACATTTCTAGATCACCAGATTTTTTCTTTTCTTTCTTTCTTCTTCTTCTTCTTTTTTTTTTCCAATTAATGGGCAGGTTTTCAGGTTTAATCCAAGAATCTGAGTGCCTTAGTATTCGTACAAACTAGTTGAAATCTAAGCTGAGTTAAAGGATTTTTTTCCATTTATATCTTCAAAATGCACATGTTTCACAGTAGGCCAAAGCTTTGCAACTTGAGGTGTAGTCTAGCTGTATAATATTAGCTATGTTATATATAGAAGTTTGTTGAAACCATATGCCTTGAAGCCAAAGACTCATCCATCTGACCTGGTAGTTGCAATGTTTGTCATTTCCTTTAAAACCTGACAGCATAGGCAGCAAGATAGGAAGGTGGTATTGCAGGTGGGGCTCTTTAACAAGCAGACCCCACGATGGAGTTTAGTGTTCAGACTGTTTGTTCTGGAATGTTCTTGGTATCAGTGCATGTGGAGGGGAGGTGCAGAAGCCTGACTGGACAGAGGGACATGTCGAGTTGTTACGTGCAGTCCCTAAGATAGCCTTGGCTGATTACACAGGAAAGCTCTGGAGATAGGTTGGCCCATCAGAGATTTCCCAAGCTGGACTGAAGGTAGCCAGGCCTTTATGCCCCCATCCCCATCCTGCATTGGTCAATGACTGGGTGGGGACCACCATGGGAGGCATGGCCTTGTGCAAGGAGCCTCTCTGAAGGGACTGATGGCTGAGGACTGCGCTCCCAGTGCTCCCAGCAGCTGGGTCCACAAGTCCTTGCTTGAAGGGGGATCTAGGTACCACATCAGAATGTCTACCATTGGTGGGTTGGTTTTTTCTCCCCTAGCTTTATTGAAGCAAAATGGACAAAATAAAAATTATATGTATTTAAGATGTACAACCTGATGATTCGATATACCTATACATTACAGAATGATTACCACAACCAAGCTATTTAACGCATGTATCACCTCACAGAGTTGGCATTTTTTTTAATAGTGAGAACATTTAAGATTTACTCTCTTAGGAAATTTCAAGTATATAATACAGTATTATTAACATAGTCACCATGCTGTTCATTAGATTCTCAGAATTTATTCATAACTGTAAGTATGTACCTTTTGACCAACATAGGTGGGTTGATTTTAATTGACACCTAGGACAACAAGTTGTTCTAACTGAGAATTCCCACAGCAAGGACAGTGAGCTAGCATTTGTTCGGAAAGGCCTCACTCTGGTTGTTCATCTATATTATCTCTGATCAACACTTGAAGCTTTGCTAATTTTTATAATGAACATTTAAAATGTCTTTTCAATTGCAAAATTAGTGATTGTTATTAGCTTGTGAATGTTAAAAATGGGCTTTCAATGGTCAGATTACTGAGGTTCAGGATATATACACCACCTGAACTATTTAGGGAAATCCCTGCACTGGCATAGATTAAGCTGCAGCCAGCCTATCCTGAGGGATGGCTCAGACAGACATGTATTTGCACCTCTGTGTCATAGAGAGTACATATCCTTAATGTCATTAGATAATGCCAAGCTGTTTCCTATAAATGTGCACCTTTTACAGTTCCATCACACTTTAAAATACTTGACAATCTGTTGGGTGTGTAGTAGCATCTTATTGTGGTTTTAATTGGCAATTTCTCTACTACTAGTAAAATAGAACCCTTTTTCATATGTTTATATACCATCTGAATTTCCTCAATTATGAGATGCTTGTACAGACCCTTTTCATTTGGGTTGCCCGTTTTTATACTGATTTGCAAAAACTCTTTTCACCTTCTGGATAAGAGAATTTTCATAGCTATGTTACAAATACTTTCTCCCATTCTGTGGCTTGTCTCTTTATTTTAATTATAGTATAATTTGATGAACAAATTTCTTAATTTAATAGAGTAAAATAAATCACACTTTTCATTTTAAGTTTTGTGATTTGAAGTTTTTGTTTAAAAAGAAATTCCTTACCACCAAGTCATGAAGCTATCCCCATATCTTATCTGTTAAAGGATTTATAGTTCTGCCTTTCTTATTTAGCTATAATGCCCTGTTAGTTGATGTTTAGTGGATAGTGTGAAATAGGGAACCAATTTCAGCCTTTTTCCGTGTAGATACACAATTGGCCCAGAGCCACTTATTGAAAAGGCCTACCTTCCCCATTGCTCTGTAATAACACCTTGATCATAGGTCAAGGGTCTGTATTGGACATACTGCTATACTTTCCATTCAACTTCATTTATTTGCTTGCCTATCCCTGCACTATTACCACATTGCCCTAATTTATATACATTCTGACATCTGGTGGAACAAGTCTTCCAAACTTGCTTTTCTTCAAAATGATCATCTACACAATCTAAGCCCACCTCCAGCAGGTCCTAAAGCAAGAATGCATACACACACACACACACACACACACACACACACATACGTATACATATATATACACACATATATATATATTCATATATAAACATATATGTATATATATTTAAAAGTTATAAATCAAACTAAACATTTAAATAAACATGTTGTCTCTTCCAATCTTGACAAATAAACTTCATAATGACCAACTACAGGTTTTTTACTTTTAAAAAATTAGTTTTAAATTTACAGAATAGTTGAGCATGGAGTTTCATATACCCATGGCCTCCACATCCCTACTGGCACTGATACAAGTTTCCCCTATTACTAACATCTTGCATTAATGTGGTACATTTGTTACAAGTAATAAATCAATATTGATACATAGGTATAACTAAAAGTTATAGCTTACATTAAGGTTCACTCTTTGTATTATATAACTTTATGGGTTTTGACAAATGCATAATGATATGTATCTAGCATTATAGCATCATACTTGGTAATTTCACCACCCTAAAAATCCCCATGTGTCACCTATTTATCCCTTTCCTCCCTTACCCCGAACCCTAGGCAACCACTGATCTTTTATTGTCTCTATAGTAGTTTTGCCTTTTCCAAAATATCACATACTGGGTATCATACAGTATGTAGCCTTTCAGACTGGCTTCTTTCACTTGGCAATGTGTGTTTAAAATTCATCTATGTCTTTTCATGGCTTAATAGCTAGTTATTCTTATCACTGAATCATATTCTATTATATGAATGTACTATGGTTTGTTTGCCTATTCACCTATAGAAAGACAGTTTGATTCCTTTTAGTTTTTGGCAGTTATGAATTACAGATGCTAAAAACATCCACGTGCAGGTTTTTTTGTGTGTGGACATAAGTTTTCAACTCAATTGGGTAGTATGGTAAATCTATGTTTACCTTTGTAAGAAACTGCCAAACTGTCTTCCAAAGTGACACCATTTTGCATTCCCACTAGCAATGAATGAGCATTCCTGTTGTTCTGCATTCTCACCAGTATTTGATGGTTTCAGTTTCTGGATTTTAGCCATTCTAATAGGTATGTAGTGGTGTCTCACTATTGTTTTAATTTGCAATTCCCTAATAACATATGATGTTGAGTATCTTCTCATATGCTTATTTGTCAACTATGTATTTTCTTTGTTCTTTATTCTGCTCAGATATTTTGCCCATTTTTAACTGAGGTGTTTGTTTTCTTATTGTTGAGGTTTAAGAGTTGTTAGTATATTTTAGATACAAGTCTTTTATCAGATATGTGTTTTTTAAATATTTTCTCTGAGTCTGTGGCTTGTCTCTTCATTCTCTTAACAGTGTCTTTTGCAAAGCAGAAGTTTTAAATTTTAATGAAGCCCAACAACGATTTTTTCTTTCTTTTTTAAAATATTTTATTTATTATTTATTTATTCATTTGTTTATTTATTTATTTATTTTTGGCTGTGCCCAGTCTTCGTTGTGGCACATGGTATCTTTAGTTGTGGCATGTGGGCTTCTCAATTGTGGCATGCATGTGGGATCTAGTTCCCTGACCAGGGATCAAACCCAGGCACCCTGCATTGGGAGTGTGGAGTCTTACCCACTGGACTACCAGGGAAGTCCTCCATTTTTTCTTTCATGGATTGTGCTTTCAGTATTATATTTTAAAGCTCACTGCTAGGCCCAAGGTCACTTAGATTTTTCTCCCATGTTATCTTCTCGAGGTTTTATAATTTTGCATTTTACACTTAGGTCTAAGATCCATTTTGAGTTAATTTTTGTGAAAGGTATAAGGACTGTATCTAGATTTTTTTTTCTTATTGATGTCCAATTGTTGTGGCACTATTTGTTGCAAAGACTATCCTTTCTCCATTGAATTGCCTTTATTCCTTTCCCAAAGATCAATTGACTATATTTGTATGGGTTTATTTCTGGGATCTCTATCTATTCTGTTCCATTGACGAATTTGCCTATGCTTTCACCAATACCACACTATCTTAATTAATGGAGCTTTATATTAAGTCTTAAAGTTTGGGAGTCAGTCTTTGACTTTGTTCTTCTTCAGTATTGTGTTGGCTATTCTGGGTCTTTTGCCTCTCCATATAAACTTTCTAATCAGTTTGTCAATATCCACAAAATAACTTGCAGGGATTTTGATTAAAATTGTGTTGAATCTATAAATCAAGTTGCAGAGAATTGACATCTTAACAACATTGATTCTTCCAATCCATGAACACAGAATATCTCTTCATCTATTTATATTTTCTTTGATTTTTTCGTCAGAGTTTTGTAGTTTTCCTCATATACATTCTGTCTGTATATTGTTAGGTTTATGCTTAAGTACTTTTTGATGTTAATGTAAATGGTATTGTGTTTCTAATTTCAAATACCAATTGTTCATTGCTGGTACATAGAAAAGCAATTGACTTTTATATATTAATTTTATATTCTGTGACCTTGTTTAACTGCTTATGAGTTCCAGGGTTTTTTTGTTGATTCTTTGGGATTTTCTACATAGACAATCATGTCATCTGTGAACAAAGAGTTTATTTCATTTTTCCCAATCAGTATAACTTTTACTTCCTTTCCTTACTGCATTAGCTAGGACTTCCAGTACAAAGTTGAAAAAGAGTAGTGAGAGGGGACATCCTTGCCTTGTTCTTGATCTTAGTGGGAAAGTTCTAGTTTCTCACTCTTAAGTATGATGTTATCTGTAGGTTTTTGTAGATGCCCTTTATCAAGTTGAAGAAATACCCCTCTGTTCCTATCCTGCTGAGAGCTTTTATCATGAATGAGTGTTGGGTTTTGTCAAATGCTTTTCCTGCATCTAGCAATATGGTCATATGATTTTTCCTCTTAGGCTGTTGATGCGATGAATTACATTAATTGATTTTCAAATATTGAACCAGCCTTACATACCTGACATAAATCCTACTTGGTCATGGTGTATAATTCTTTCCTGGATTCAATTTGCTAATATTTTGTTGAGGGTATTAGCATGTATGTTTATGAGAGACATTGGTCTATAGTTTTCTTTTATTGTAATGTTTTTATTTGATTTGGGTATTAGGGTACTGATGATCTCGCTGAATGAATTAGGAAGTATTCCCTCTGCTTCTATTTTCCCGAAGAGATGATAGAGAATTGATGTCATTTCTTCTTTAAATGTTTGGTGGAATTTGCCAGGGAAACTATTTGGGCCTGCTGCTTTCTGTTTTGGAGGGTTATTAATTATTGACTCAATTTCTTTAATAGAAAGAGCCTATTCAGATTATCTCACTTAGTGTGAGTTTTGGTAGATTGTGAGTTATTTTGTTTGTTTGTTTGTTTTGTGGTACGCGGGCCTCTCACTGTTGTGGCCTCTCCCGCTGCGGAGCACAGGCTCTGGACGTGCAGGCTCAGCGGCCATGGCTCACGGGCCCAGCCGCTCCGCGGCATGTGGGATCTTCCTGGACCGGGTCACGAACCCGTGTCCCCTGCATCGGCAGGCGGACTCTCAACCACTGCGCCACCAGGGGAGCCCGGTATACCGATTGTGTTTTTTAAAGGATTTGTCCGTTTCATCTAAGTTATCAAATTTGTGGGCATAGAGTGATTCATAACATTCCTTTATTACCCTTTTAATGTCCATGGGGTTGGTAGTGATGGTCCCTCTTTCATTCCTAATATTAGTAATTTGTTTCTTTTATTCGTTTTTTCTTAGTCTGGCTAGAGATGTATCAATTTTATTGATCTTTTCAAAGAACAAGCTTTTGGTTTTGTCATTTTTCTCTATTGCCTTACTGTTTTCAATCTCATTGAATTCTGCTCTAATTTTTATTATTCCTTTTCTTTTACTTGCTTTAGGTTTATATTGCTTTTCTTTCTCTAGTTTTTAAAGATGGAAGCTTAGATTATTGATTTTAGATCTTTATTCTTCTCTAATATATTCATTTAATGTTATACATTTCTCTCTAAGCACTGATTTTAAAGCATCCCATAAATTTTGATAAGGTGTTTTTTTCATTTTCATTTAATTCAAAATATTTTAAAAATTTCTCTTGAGAATTCTTTTTTTTGACCCATGTGTTATGTAGAAGTGTGTTTTTTAATTTGCAAATATTTTGTCATTTTCTAGCTATCTCTGTTATTTGTTTCTATTTTAATCTGCTGTAGCCTGAGAGTATACTTTATATGATTTCTGTTCTTTTAAATTTGGTCAGGTGTGTTTTGTAGCTCAGAACATGGTCTATCTTGGTGAATGTTCTATGTGAGCTTGAGAAGAATGTATATTCTCCTGTAGCTTGATGAAGTAGTCTAAGATGTCAATTAGATCCAGTTGATTAATGATGTTCAACTATGTTCTTACTGATTTTCTGCCTGCTGGATCAATTACTGGTAAAAGGGTATTAAAGTCTCAACTATAATAGTGGATTTGTCTATTTCTCATTGCAGTTCTATCAGTTTTTACCTCATGTATCTTGATGCTCTGTTCTTAGGAGCATTCACAGTAAGGATATCTTCTCACAGAATTGACTCCTTTATCATTATGTAATGTCTCTCTTTGTCCCTGATAACTTTTTGTGCTCTGAAGTCAGTTTTGACTGAAATTAATATAGCTTCTTCACCTTTCTTTTGAATAGTGTTAGTTTGATTTATCTTTCTCCATCCCTTTACTTTTATTCGTATGTATCTTTATATTTAAAATGAGTTTCTTTTAGACAACATATGGTGGAGTCTTGGATTTTTTCATCCATTCTGACATTCTTTTAATTGGTATATTTAGACCATTCACCTAAAAGTGATTATTGAAGTAGTTGGACTAATACCTACCATGTTTGTAATTTTTGTATATGTTGCACTTGTTCTTTGTTTCTTTTTTTAAAATATTCCCCTCTTTTTTCTGCCTTCTCTGGTTTTAGTTGGGCATTTTATATGATTCCATTCTCTCTCTTTCTTCATATTATCAATTATGCATCTTTTTAAAATTTTATTTTAGTGGTTACCTTACAGTTTTCAATATACACTTATAACTAGTCCAAGTCCACTTTCAAATAAAGCTATAGTGCTTCACAGGTAGTGCAGGTACCTTATAAGAGTATTTCCAATTTTTCCTTCCCATCCTTTATAGCATTGCTGCCATTCCTTTCACTTATTATTCATGCTTTAATCACCTAATACACTGTTGCTATTATCACTTTGAATAGTTATCTATTAGATAAGAATAAGAAAAATATTTTCTTTTGACTTCATTTACTCTTTCTCTGATGCTCTTCATTTCTTTATGTATATCCAAATTTGTGACCTATATAATTTTCCATCTCTCTGAAGAATTTCTTTTGACATTTCTTGCAAGACAAGTCTACTGGCAACAAATTCCCTCTGTTTTTGTTTACCTGATAAAGTTTATTTTTCCTTCACTTTTGAAGGACAATTTCATTGGATACAGAATTCTAGGTTAATGGGTTTTTTCTTTTGAGGCTTTGAATATTTCACTCCACTCTCTTCTTGGTTGCATGGTTTATGATATGCCTAGGTATAAATGTTTGGGAGTATTTATCCTGCTTGGTAGCCTCTGAACTTCCTGGATTTGTGGTCTGGTTCATATCAATAAATTTGGGAAATTCTCAGCCATTATTATCTCAAATATTTCTTCAGCTTCTTTATTCTGCTTCTGATATTCCCATTACATTTATCTCACATCTTTCATAATCGACCTACAGTTATTGCATATTCTGTTCTGTTTTTCTCTCTTTTTTTTCTCTTTGCATTTCAGTTTGGGAAGTTTCTATTGACATATCTTCAAGTTCACTGCTTCTTTCCTTGGTCCTGTCCAGTCTACTGATCAGTGTGTCAAAGGAATTCATTTCTATTACAATGTTTTTGATTTCTAACATTTCCTTTTGAGTCCTTCTACAGTTTTTATCTCTCTGATTACATTACCTATCTGTCCTTGCATGTTGTCCACTTTTTCCATTAGAGTCCTTAGCATGTTATCAGAGCTATTTTAAATTCTTGGTCTGATCATGCCAAATCTATGCCATATTTGAGTCTAGTTCTGTTGCATGTTTTGTCTCTTCAGACCATGTTTCTTCTTGCCTTTTAGCATGCCTTGTAATTTTTTTGCTAAAAGCCATACAGATATAATGCATAATTATACTCAGGAACTGAGTTAGACACATCTTTAATGTGAGGTTTTATGTTGCTCTGGCTAGGAAGTAAGCTGTGTTTACAGTTTTTTGTAGCTTCAGGTTTCAGTGTCTTCAATTTCCTCTAGTGTCCTTGTTTTACCTCTCCTGCTGCCTTTGGGTTTCCCTAGAAACTTCTTCTTAAATGGAGACTAAGACTCGAAGTTCTTTCAGCTTAATTCACTATTATTAAACAGGAACGCTGTTCATGTGGTGGTTAGGTGTGGGAGGAAGAGAAACATTCTATGATCATATGATTAGGTCTCTGTCTTTTAGTGCCCCTGTGCCCCTGACCTGTGACATACACAAGTGTTTCTCAGCTCTCCCCCACAACCCTTAGTTGAGACACAAAGCCTGGATGGGACTAAAGTTGGGTAATTTCCCTTCCTCCAAGTTGGATAAGGCTCTGGCAAAGACTTTTCCATTGTGGGGTAGTTCTTCGCTATGGGATTAACATTATGGGAGAACATTCATGGGAGAACATTCTGGGGTTATTTCTGAATGGTTACTTTTTGCCCTCCCCTGGCCAAACACAAATTATTTATTTGCTCCAGTGGCTTCTGCTTCGGGTAAACTGACTTGAATTCTCTGTATTCATGGGTCTCTCCAGTTTGGGGGGTGGAAGTTTGTCCTGTGACTTCAGTTCTCTGATGGATCTAAGAAAAGTCATTGATTTTCAGTTTGATCAACTTTTTTCTTGTTGTATGAGAGAGATGTCTTCCAGTTCTTACAGGTTGGAACAGCTGTAGTTTTATTATGACTGAAATTCAGCAAAATATTATAGGTGACTAAATGTAATTATCATTGCCCATAGGTATTCTGTTGATGGATAGCTGATATTTGGATGAATAGTAAAATATGAATTCACATAAAATGTTTAAATTATTACATGTAACTTCCATATAATTTATCTTCCTTCATTTTAGCAAAAATACTAAAATCAAGATTTTGTGAAATTTTGGTTGTATTGATAGTAATGAACGAAAGGAATAAAAATAAAATGCAATTGAAATAAGTGTACAAAATTTTATGTATATTCCATCACAATATAAATTAAATGAAATAGGAAAAAGAAAACTTTTTTTACATTTAAAATTATTTGCTTCAAAAATACTCAATATTAACTGTTAAAAGGAAAATGTAAATTATAACTGACAAATTATAAATAAAGAGCTTTAATGTGCATACAAATCTTGATTTCTAAATTTCATTCCCCATTAAAAGGAACCCGGGGAAGGGGAAACAAATGAAGTTGAAACATCTTGTTGTGCAATTAAGTAAGGATGTGCTCAAACAATGATGAAGACATGTCAAAAGGACACAAAAGCCAGCTTGCAGAGGCTCCCATGGGCCAAATATGGGATCATTTGAGCAAATATGGGATCATATGAGCATCAAAATAGATGCTCATCGTAATAGATTATAACCATTTAAATAAAATAAGAATCCATGAATCCATACTATATATATAATCCATGAATCCATACTATATAACATATATATTATGTGTGTATATGTGTATATATATATATGTTATCTTAGTCTGTTTGGGCTGCTAAAGCAAAATACCACAGACTGGGTGGCTTACAAATAACAGAAATTTATCTCACACCATTCTGGAGACTGGAAGTCCGAGCATGGGTGCTAGCATGGTTGGGTTCTGGTAAAGGCCTTCTTCTGAGTTACAGACTGCCAACTTGTCTCTGTGTCTTCACTCGGTGGAAATGAAGAGGGAGCTCTCTGGGGTCTCTTTTATTCCATTCATGAGGGCTCCACCCTCATGACCTAATCATCTCCTAAAGGCTCCATTTCCTAATACAATCACATTGGGTGTTAGGTTTTCAACATATGAATTTAGGGGTATGCAAACATTCAATCTATACCAGGTGCCTTACATTAGAAAGCAATTATTAAATGTAGAAAAATAATGACAGAGTTAGAAAATCATCATTTTCAACCATTCTTGATTTAGGCAAGAGTAATCAATGAATACTAAATGGGAGGGGAGGACTTTGAGTCTACAAAATATCCTATTCATCATCAAAGTGTCTCCCTACAAGATGTTTATTAATTAGGAAGAGACAAACAGTAACTTTATAATAGAGAAACCTGGCAATCATCACCTTACCCATGTGATCAAAGCTAATATTGCAACAAATATATTGTTCCAGATTAAAAGTAGCTAAAGGGCTTCCCTGGTGGTGCAGTGGTTGAGAGTCCGCCTGCCGATGCAGGGGACATGGGTTCGTGCCCTGGTCCGGGAAGATCCCACATGCCGTGGAGCGGCTGGGCCCGTGAGCCATGGCCACTGAGCCTGTGCGTCCAGAGCCTGTGCTCCATAGCGGGAGAGGCCACAACAGTGAGAGGCCGCATACCGCAAAAAAAAATAATAATAAATAAAAAATAAAAAAGTAGCTAAAAAGAATTTGACAATTAATGCAATGTGTGATTCTGGATTGTATCCTGGACCAGGAAAAAATTGCTTTAAAAGGCATTATTAGGAAAATTGGCAAAGTTTGAATAAGGACTGAAGATTAGATAATATTTGTATCAATGTTAAATTTCCTGAATTTAATAATAGAATTGTGATTTTTGTAAGAAAATGCCCTTGTTAATAGGATATACACTCTGAAATATTTGATAAAATTTTAATATTTGTATTTATTCGTATTATACTGAAAGTAAATATAAGATTTCAGGCAGGTTATTATTACTTACAAGAATAACTACATCACTTTCCCTTTGCCCCATTCCTTCCCCCTTCTGGGGCAATGCATTCAGAACCAGATGGACAGACCTGCAACACAGGGGTTGGACTCTAAGGGAGGCGCACCAAAATTAGGAATCTTGGAGCTTATATAGGAATAAGACAGCTGCCCAGCCACTTCCTTTCTAAGAGAGACAGAGAGAACCCATTGCACCATAGTCCCAGTCTTTCAGAATCCTCTGGAACGTAAACAACTGGCTCTGGGTTTCATCTCACTTTGAAATGTAAACACATACCTTTGGGATGCCAAATTTCTCCCTATGATTTCCTACTATCTATTCACCCTTTAGCTTCCAAGTCTTGTCTTTTAGCCCAAATTTCTTTTCTCAGAAAACCCTAACTATGCAGAAACATGAAAATATTTTCTTTACAGTCCCACAGAATTTAAGGGTAAATGGAAATCATGCCGAAATATTATATATACAATTGGCGGGGGTGGAAAGAGAGAAGGATAAAGCAAATGGGACAAAATGTTAACAAGTGAAGTATCTGGATGAAGGGTATACAAGAGTTCTTTGTACTATTCTCACAAGTTTTCTGTTAAGTTTGAAATAATTTCAAAATAAACATTTAAAAATGTAAAATAGAAAGCAAACTTATGGTTACAAAAAGGGAAAGGGAGAAGAGGAGGGATAAATTAGGAGGTATGGGTTAATGGATGTAAACTACAATACGTAAAGTAGATAAGCAAGAAGGATTTACTGTATAGCACAGGGAACTATATTCAATACCTTGTAATCACCTATAATGGAAAATAATCTGAAATATCTATATCTATATATATATGTATATAACTGAATCATTTTACTGTACACCTGATTTACATGTTGTAAATCAACTATACTTTGATTTTTAAAAAGTAAAATAAAATATAGTGGGAAAGAGAAGAAAGACCCCATATCAGAACTAGAGAATGCTTACAAACCTACTTATTCTATAAGTACAGTTCACTTACACATACATGGGACTTCCATGTCAGCAGGTTTGGCTCAAGGGTTTCCTGGTCCTTCCTTCCTGGTGCCCACAGTTCAGCAAATGACCTGGTGGTATCTGCAAGGAGTTTGATAAGGGCACGCATCCAAGAATACTGAGGAAGCCATTGTCCAGAGGGCAGAAGTCAGTTGCAGTGGGGGGAAGAAGATCTCCCAGAAGAATAGTTAGACAGTGAAATCTAAAAAATAAAACAAACAAATGAATACAGCAAAAGAGAAACAAACTCACAGATATAGAGAACAAACTAGTGGTTACCAGTGGGGAGAGGGAAGGGGGGAGGGACAAGATAGGGGTAGGGGATTAAGAGGTACAAACTACTATGTATAAAATAAATAAGCAACAAAGATATATTGTACAGCACAGGGAAATAAGCCATTATTTTACAATAACTTTAAATGGAGTATAATCTATAAAAATATTGAATCACTATTGTACACCTGAAACTAATAAAATATTGCAAATCAACTATACTTCAATTTTAAAAAAAAAGAATAGTTGGAGAACTTAAGAATGAAGGAGGCCTAACTAAGTCACAGTTGGAGTTGGGGAGATAGGGGACCTACCTAGAGGGGATAAGATAGTAACAGTTCTAGTTTCCTGATAACAAGGGCTTGTGATCTAGATTAGTGAGGCAAACCTTTTTTGTGGGTTTGATGGGGGAGCAATTCAGGGTGTGAAAAGTGCTTGGCACATAAAAGGAATCTAAATATTTGTGGAATAAAAGAGTAACTGATCCTTTAATTCAAAATATACTTTAATGACAGAAAGTCATCAGACAGGGTTTTCCCCCCTCCTTGAAATCGAGATAAAAACAACAGCAGTTTTTAAACTTTGTTTCTGGAAAAGAGATCCATTCTTTCTTCAAATAAGTATATTCTTCTACTTTTTTTCGCTAAAAGGATAAAAATGACCAATTAGATAAAGGCTAAATGAATCACTTTCATGTACACCACTTTATACTGTTCTAAAAACTCTTTCAGTAAAGATTGCTTAAAGTTGCTCCAGATGGTTTTGTTTTGTTTTGTTTTGTGGGTTTTTTTGTTTTGTTTTTTTGGCCGCATGGTGGGATCTTAGCTCCCCAACCAGGGACTGAACCTAGGCCCCTGCAGTGAAAGCACTGAGTCCTAACCACTGGCCTGCCAGGGAATTCCCAAAGTTGCTCCAAATGTTTAGAATCTTTTTGATAAACATTATTTACTTCCTATCTCTTGCTTTTTCATTCTTCTATATTTTCCCGTTTTGAAAATGGAGTATTCAAAACAAAAGAACTGCACAAACTGTAAAATCCGGGAAAAAAAAGAATGTAGCAAAATCGTCCATAATCTCTTCGTTAATAACCATTGTTTACCACAGTGATGTATTTCTTTTTAATGTATTTTTCCTGAGCGTTTATGTTATATGTCTGTATATCTTTCAGATACATTTTTAAATTAAAATAGGAATCTTAGGGGAATAAAAGCTGCAATATAAAATACTTGCATGGCAATTCACATAATAGGGATACTTTTCTGAGCTGCTAGTTATTCTTAGAAACCATTTCTTCTGCCTCCTTGGTCAAATAAGGAAGTGCAGACACCATCTGTTGTTCGCTGAACAGCTGTAACTGGAAGCTGATAGTCCCGTGGGTGGCATGTGGGAGGTAGGAGCCCTCATTCCTGACTCCCTAACTGGTGTCTGCAGCGTCTTCTATGTATGCCTGATTGTGGCTCAGAACACAGAGCCCTCTGCTGGGCTATGTGCAAAATTCCATCCAGGGAACTTTCTGGAAGGAAAAAAGCCAAGGAGAAGGTAGGGAAAAATTTTTCTGAGAACCAAAGAAAACAACTAAGTATACATTTGATTTTGTATACAATTTGGAAACTGCTTGGAAGATACAATATTTATATCATGAAATTAGAAATCTAATTTTTCCTCTCCTTTTTGTTAGCAACACCTGAGATGTATTGGTGTGTTAAGTTTATTTATTTTTTTAACATCTTTATTGGAGTATAATTGCTTTACAATGGTGTGTTAGTTTCTGCTTTATAACAAAGTGAATCATATGCATATATCCCCATATCTCCTCCCTCTTGCATCTCCCTCCCACCCTCCCTATCCCACCCCTCTAGGTGGTCACAAAGCACCAAGCTGATCTCCCTGTGCTATGCGGCTGCTTCCCACTAGCTGTCTGTTTTACATTTGGTAGTATATGATACGTCCATGCCACTCTCTCACTTCGTCCCAGCTTACCCTTCTCCCTCCCCGTTTAAAAGTTAACTACTAACATGGTGCATTTTATGATCACTCTGAAAAGCAAAACTATGTAATTTTCAACATCTATAACTTTATAGTCTTCAGAATCTGAATTACTTTTTAAAAATATTAAACTTCATATCCACCTGTGGGTGGTGTAAAAAACTTATGCTCCATGACTCAGCAGTTTTCTTTTCAGAATCATTTATCTCCAGCCACTTGCTGGAGTAGAGGAAGTCATGAAAGCATTGGATTAGGTGCTTTGAAACCCTTTGATAAGAATCTCTAGGCGTTATAAGTGTTGGTATAGGCTTACTCTTTGTTCCTCCTATAACCTAGTTAGTTAAGATATTAACAAAAGAGAAGAATACAAAAGAGAATACATTATAGATTTCCATATAATGAGATACTTACACATTCATTAAAACAAAGGCACTGATTTGGAAAGATGCCTTTATTTTATTGCCTAGTGAATAAAAATAAGTTGCAGAGCAATAATTATTCACTGATCTCATTTTTTGTTAAAAAAATTACGTTGGTATAAGAATAGCAAGATGTCCAGAAGCACACACAAATAATTATATTTTTAGGAGGCTTAATTTATCAATATTTTTTCTTTCATGACATCTGATTTGTCAATTATAAAAATATTCAGCCTTGTTTTAATTTATCACTTTCAAAGACTTTTTCTTTCCTTTAGTTTTCTTTTTTTTTCTTTAACATTTAAAGCTTCAAACCAGATGGAATTTCTTTTCTGGTACAAGGAGAAGACAGATCTCAAGTTTTCATTTTTTTTCCCCAAATAACTACCAGATACCCTAGAAGTATTGGAAATATTTCATTTATTTTTTATTTTAAAATCTGCAGTTTTATAAGTAGTGAGATACAGAGAAAGAAAATGCCATAGAACAGGTAATTAAAATAATCACTACCAAAAATAGAACCCTGCCAGGACATTACTTGAATAGGGAAAAGTCACAGCGCCTGGAAATCATGATACATGCTATTTTGACATCAAAATCTCCAAGTTGGTAGGGAAGGAAAAGGTTTTCATTGCCTTCATCTTAAGTTTATAAGAGAAGAGTTGTTTAAAATGATTAGTAGTACAAGTCAATTTTGCTCTCTGGCTTTGAGCCAACAGAATGTAAGACAGCTAACTGAAATATGTGTTTCCTTTATCCATTTGTTGGGTAAAACAATATTGCTGAACATACACCACTCACAAAAAATGGACTCAAAATGGATTAAAGACTTAATTTAAGACCTGAAACCATAAAACTCCTAGAAGAAAAGATGGGGGGAAAGCTCCTTGACATTGTTCTTGGCAGCAATTTCCTGGATATGTCAGCACAAGCAACAAAGGTAAAAATAAATAAGTGGGACTATATCACAGAGAGGAAACCATCAACAGAATGAAAAAGCAACCTATGGAATGGGAGATGATATTTGCAAATCATTTATATGATAAGGGATTAATATCCAAAATATACTAAAAACTTAAACAGCCATGAGTAAGAAGAACTTTTTGTGATGACTTGGATGGACCTTGAGGGCATTATGTTAAATGAAATAAGCCAGACAGAGAAAGACAAATACTGAATGATATCACTTATATGTAGAATGTAAAAAAGCCAAGCTCAGAAACAGAGAGTAGAGTGGTGGTTATCCAGAGTTGGGGGTAGGAAAATGGAGAGATAGTGGTCAAGGGGCACAAACTTCAAGCTTTAAGATGAACAAGTTCTGGGGGTCCTAATATACAGCATGATGAATATAGCTGATGATACTGTTTCATATACTTGAATGTTGCCTAGAAAGTTGATCTTAAATGTTCTCATCACAAAAAAGAAATGGTAACTATGCAACAGGATGGAGGTGGTACCTAACACTATGTTATGTGCCAGTTGTTGACTGAAGAAAAAAGCACAACCTGAAAGTTATGAGTTATGTGTTATTCAGGGACCTTACTGAGGACTATAGCCTGGGACGCAGCCTCTCAGATAGCTCAGAGGAACTTCCCCAAAGAGGTAAGGGAGGAGCCAGGATATATAGGAGTTTTTTGTTAGGGGGGAAGAAAACATATAATCGAACATCAAAAGATTACGATTAACCAGAAAAACAGACATCTTAAATTAATTATTTTAGTGCTTTTCTATGTATGGGAAGATGCAAGAATCTAGATTCATTGAAATTATTCCTTAGATATGCATCTTAACTATCTAGGGCCACTGTCCTGTTTTTCTCCATCCTGAATTCCCCTCAAGGCGCCCCGGTGGTGGTGGATGCAGTGGCTGAGGCTAGATGGCAGGCAACATTTATTGTTTCCTGGAATGCCAGGCAACATTTTTTGCCTGCACAATTATATCTCAATAAAGCTGTTAAATTAATTAATTAATTAACTAATTTAAAAATATTGCTGAACAGGTTTGAATCACTATGAAGATTAAACTGTGGACTGTATTCTCAGACACTTTAGCTACATTTACTCATATGATATTGAATATACTAGTTACAAATCATTTTTATATGTATAATAAGGAAAACAATCCTTTTCTCATTAAATGGGTTTCACAGTATTGGAAAATCTCCAGTATTGGATTAATAGCACAATGATACCACCTCTGGTTCTTTATGAGGTTTTATTCATGAGGCTGAGCATCTTTTATGTGATTATTTGCCTCTTTTCTCAATTGCCTGCTTAAATTTCTTACTCTTTTTTCTATGTAGTTGTCCATCTTTTTTCTTAAGGATACTTTATATTCTGGATACTAATCCTTTGTCCATTATATGCATAGAAAATATCTTTTCCTGGTCTGTGTCTTTTCTTTTCACTTTTTTTTTTCTTTTCACTTTTTGATGGCGTGTGTCAGTGAGAAATTAATCAGTCGATCTAAGAAAGAAATGGAAATTTTTATTTGAGCCAAATTTGAGGTTATAACCCAGGAAGAGCATCTCAGAAAGCCCTGAGAACTGTTCTGCCAGTTCAAAGTCAAGGCACAGTTATATAAGTTTTTTGAGACAGAGGGTTGTACATCAAATAACGTATTACTGACAGTTTACATAATCCAGATCTAAGCAGCATCGTGGTGGGTCATGTACCCCTTACAAGATCAAGAAGGAATGTTACCTTTTTTTTTTTTGCGGTACGCGGGCCTCTCACTGTTGTGGCCTCTCCCGTTGCGGAGCACAGGCTCAGGACGCGCAGGCTCAGCGGCCATGGCTCACGGGCCCAGCCACTCCGTGGCATGTGGGATCTTCCCGGACCAGGGCACGAACCCGTGTCCCCTGCATCGGCAGGCGGACTCTCAACCACTGCGTCACCAGGGAAGCCCAGGAATGTTATCTTTTAAGGAGTTGTCTTGTTGGTGCTAGGAGAATATTGCTCTTTATGGTTGAGCAGGTACTCCTGCTGATGGGGCAGATCTGGTAGATGCATAATGCAGATACACAATGCACAGTGGGGGAAGTGAGGAGGCCAAAGGGCAGAGATTTTTTTGTTTAAATCTCTCTTGTCTTGCCATAAAAATATGGCTTTTACTTCATATGTGTTTAGATGAATAATTTTATTTTGCTTTGTTTTAATAGTTTTTATGTGAAACTATCTCAAGCATACAGAAAAGTTCCAAGTAAATAAAAGTAACTTTTTTCCTGAACTGCTTGAAAGTATGTTCCAACCTGATACCCCATCATCCCCGAATACTTCAGTGTTTTCTACAAACAAGGACCATCTCCTACATAACCATAGGACAACCAACAAAATCAAGAAATTAACATCCCTACCATCTAATCCTCAGACCCCATTCAGGTTTCACCTATTGTCCCAACAGTGTTCATTATAGCAAAAGAATCCAATTGGGGATTATGTTTAGCCTTTAGTTTTCATATCTCGTTAGTATTCTGTGATCGGGAATAGTTCCTCAGTCTTTCTTTATCTTTCATAACCTTTGAACATTACAGGGCAGTTATTTTGTAGAATGTCCCTCAATTTGGATTTGTCTGATGTTTTCTCATGATTAGACTCAGGTAATGAATCTGTCAGGGATAGCACAGAAGTGATGCTGTGTCCTGAGTGCATCCAATCAGATGGCACATAATGTAAATTTGCTCTGTAACCAATGATATTCACTATGATCACTTGATTAAGGTGGGTCTGCCAGCCTTCTCTACTGTAAAGTTACTCTTTTCCCCTTTGTAATTAACACACAATTTATGGAGAGGCACTTTGAGATCATGTAAATATCCTGTTCCTCATCAAATTTTCAATGTATTCATTTATATCAGTATGGACTCATAATTCCCTATTTTATTCTATGGGTTATAATCTTACTGTTTTTTGTTTTAAAAATTTATATTATTTTTATTATACAAATTAGGATAAATATGGAGAAGAATGAAGTAATAAAAAAAGCAAATCTGAAGTCATTCAAATGATTACATAGATGTTAGTTATCCCCAGAGCATAAATAGTGAAATTCTCATGAGTTAAATATTCATGTGATATGATTTTATGGAATTATTTTAAGATGTCAACCTAGTATTTCTTTAGCAATGTCAGAAGTTGAGCATATCCTTCCTAGAATAAAAATAATAACAAACCTTTGGGTGCTAACTATGTGTCAGTTGCTGTTCTAAGTGATTTGTGCATATTAATTCATCCACATTTTACAGTGAGGAAACTGAGGCACAGAGGAAGTGAGTAACTTAAACAGGGCTGTAGATCTAGTATGTGGAAGAGTCAAGATTCTAGCCCAGGTAGTGTGGCTCTCGCCACCAAGTGCTTGCTTGTTCTTCTCTTCTGCCTCCAGAAAATTTCCTCCTTCTTTGCCTTATTCTCACTGCCCTCTGTCATTACATTAGATCATTACTACTTTGTCGCCATAATCTAAACCAGAGATACACAGCTATCATGTGTGAGCTGTGCATTTTAAAAAATGAAACTTTTTTAACTTCGAGATCATTGTAGAATCGCATGCAATTGTAAGAAATAATACACAGAGAACCTATATACCCTTTATCCAGTTTCACCTAATGGTAACACCTTCCAAAATGACAGTACAATATCATAACCAGGGAATGAACATTGATACAATCCACAGGATCTCTCCTGCTACCCTTTTACAACCACACCCACTGCCCTTTCACCCTCCATCCCTTCCTCCATGACCCTAACCCCTGACATTAATTTGTTCTCTATCTCTATCATTTTGTCATTTCAGGACTGTTATATAAATGGAATCATATACTATATGACTTTTGGATATGGCTTTTTTCACTCAGCACAATTCCCTGGAGATTCATTCAAGTTGTTGTGTGTATCAACATTTTGTTCCTTTTTATTGCTGAATAGTATTCTAGAATATGGATATACCACAGTTTGTTTTCCCATTTACCTGTTGAAGGACATCTGGATTGTTTCCAGGTTTTCACTATAACTAATAAGGCTGCTATGAACATTCATGTACAGGTTTTTGTATGAACAGAAATTTTCATTTGTCTGGGATAAATGCCCAAGAGTACAACTGTTGGGTCATTTGGCGATTGCATGTTTAGTTTATATGAAACTGGCAAACTTTTTCAGAGTGCTTGTAGCATTTTACATTCCCACTTGCAATGTATGAGTAATGCAGTTTCTCTGCATACTCGCCAGCATTTGGCATTATGATTCTGCATTTTAGCCATTCTGAGTGTGTAGTGATAGCTCATTGTGATTTTAGTTTTCATTTCCTTAATGGTTAATAATGTTGAATATCTTCTCATGTGGTTATTTGCCATTGTGTATCCTGTTCAGTAAAATGTCTCTTTATACCCTTTGCCCATTTTCTAAAGAAATTGTTTGTTTCTTTAATGCTGAGTTTTAAGAGTTCTTTATTCTAGCATATTATTGGATCGTGTTTTTTAATCCACTCTGCCAATCTCTTTTAATTGATGAATTTAGACCATTTATATTTGAGGTAACTATTCATATGTTAAGAGTTTGTTTGCCATTTTAATATTTATTTCCTGCTTGTTTCCTGTGTTTCTCATTCTCTTTTCTTACCTTCCTGTGGGTTACTTGAGCATGTTTTGGATTCCATCTTGATTTATTTATAGTGTTTTGAGTGTACTGCTTTGTATAGATTTCTTTGAGTATATCTCTTTGTATAGATTTCTTAGTGGTTGCTCTAGGTAACCAGTAGGTATGTAACTTATCTACTGGTATCAATGTTTACCACTCTGAACGAAGTGCAGAAACCTTATTTACTTTACCCTCCCCACTTTAAAAATATAATTGTCTTGGGCTTCCCTGGTGGCGCAGTGGTTGAGAGTCCACCTGCCGATGCAGGGGACATGGGTTCGTGCCCCGGTCCGGGAAGATCCCACATGCCGCGGAGAGGCTGGGCCCGTGAGCCATGGCCGCTGAGCCTGCGCATCTGGAGCCTGTGCTCCGCAACGGGAGAGGCCACAGCAGTGAGAGGCCTGCGTACCGCAAAATATATATATATATATATATATAATTGTCTTAAATATCCCCTCTACATAAATGAGGACCACATCAGATATTATCTACAAGAAACTCACTTCAAATACAATGGCATAAGTAGATTGAATATTAATCTTTAAAAAGGCAGCAGTGGCTCTATTAATATCAGATAAAGTAGACTTCAGAGTAAAAAAAACAAAAACAAAAAATAACCTTACTAGAAACAAAGAGGGACATTGCATAATGATAAAAGGATCAATCTACCAGGAAGAAATGACAATCCTCAATGTGCACATTTCAAACAAAAGAGCCTCAAAATACCTACAGGCCTCCATGTAGGTGGGTGGGACACAGACTGACACCATCTCCTTACCTCTGTGTGTGGGTGTAAGCTCACTTGCCTTCTGGGTCCTGCTGACGTCAGAGGTGAGGGGAATGGGAAATCCTGATTAGAACTAACCAGTACTGCCTTGTTTAGTCTGTGGATGCTAGGTGAGGCGGATGCTAGGTGAGGCGGAGGCGCTGAGGGGTGGGGTGGAATACCAGCTCCCTGCTCTCCTGATGAAACATGGTAGTGTTGGGAGGGATGTTGATTTTTCCATTGCTGTTTGGCTGGTGTAGGGCTGGTATTATCTAAAAGGTTTTTCTGTTGTTAAGCCACCCTTTGCCCCGACCTTTGGCGAAACACACTTTCTTCGTAGCTTTTTTTTTTTTGCTGTGCCTGTTGGCAGTTCCAGATTGGAGGCTTCTGGAGCCCCGTGTCCAGGATTTATGAGCGGCAATAAGGAAGCTGAGGAAATTCACTGCTGTGTTATTCCTCAAGTCCTGAGGTCCCTAGACCATCTATCTGCCTTCTTTGCACCTTCCAGAGTCTTCCTTTGCTTATTTGTTGTTTTGTGTACAGGGGGTTTTAGTTGTAAGAGGGATGGTTTGCGAGGGATGGCCTACTCCCTCTTGACCGGAACTGGAAGTCATTTATTTCGGGGCTCAAACTGTCCAAACTTGGCCCAGTGAGAGCCCTTTCAAGCTGCCTCTTGTATCATTCTATGTCCCCGTTATTCTCTGAGCAATTCACTACTTTCTGGCGCAAGATGTTCTAAGCACATCTTGTACTTTCCCTGCTCCAGCCATAGAATAAGCCATTTCTTCAAAGAACCCTGTATCCTTTAGCAGAGAGTGGTAGTATTCAGAAACCATTAACGATGAGGGCTAGCAGACACTCTCCTCATCCCTCCGGGACTCCAACACTCAGCTTTTCCCGAACGAAGATGTGTGAAGGACAAAGTAAGATGTGCCTCTGATCACAGTAAATGCCCCTCTTGCAGCACCTGAGGTCCCCACCAGGCGCTCAGTCACCCTGGCTTTGGTCGCTAAGAAGGTATGAGCTTGGCTCTAGGGGGATGAGCTTGCACTTTGTCAACTACAGACAAAGCTGGAGAGTTCGGGAAAGATCTAAAGGCTGAACCAATGAACGCCTTAGTTTGCTGGGGGGTGGCGGAGGTCGGAGGGCGGGGACAGGTTACATATGCAAGGAGACTGCTCGAGGGATTGGTGCGTTGCGCCGGGTCAGGAGTTTGCAACCTGTCAAGCCACTGCCGGCTGTTGGGCCCAGAGGGATCTGACTGGGAGCAGCCAAGAACGCTGGCCCGGAACCTGCTCCCGCCGTGGGCGCCCTGT
The DNA here is from genome assembly GCF_964270905.1 of Leucopleurus acutus. Lineage (NCBI taxonomy): Eukaryota > Metazoa > Chordata > Mammalia > Artiodactyla > Delphinidae > Leucopleurus > Leucopleurus acutus. Next base: position 41,570,268 of record NC_139148.1, on the reverse strand, counting down.
CACCCTCTCCAGGATCTTCCCCTCTTTCGGCCCCTCTGCCATACTTCTCTCCCAGCCTCTCGGTCTCCGGCTTCTCCGCCGGCTCTTTAGTCCTTTCCAGGTCGCCTCCTGCCCTTCCCAATTGCCTGCCCTTTCGAGACTATGGGCGCCTCTCATTGGTGCTGCTTTAGCCGCCGAGACAGGCTGGGACGCGCCTGGCTGCGCAGCCCAGGAGGCGCCTTCTCTGCACTTGTTCCCTCGGCAACAGGGGCGGGGTTTGTGGGACCTCAGGGAGCTGCGGGGACATTGAGTTAGTCCTTAACCTCTAGTTAATAAACGGGAGAGTATTGAGGGCTTACTAAGTGCCGGCCACCATGTAGGCAACGGATACAAGTCCGGTCCTTTAAGACCTCATGAAGTCTCATGTAATTACCCGCATTTTCTTTTCTTTTTTTTAAGCTTTATTAAAGGATAATTGACATACAAAATGAACATATTTAAGGTACACATCTTGATGAGTCTGGATATATGCATACATCAGTGATACCATCACCACAAGCGAGGTACTAAACATATCTATCACCTCTAAAAGTTTCCTTGTGTTCTTTAGTGGGTTTTTTTTTCCTTTGGTGATAGGAACATTTAACATGAGATCTAGACTCAGTATAGTTTAAAGTGTACAGTGCCTTATTGTTAATTACATACGGTATATATGGTTAACTATATATTGGTACTGTGTTGTACAGATCTCTAGAATTTATTCATCTTCCATAACTGAAACTTTATATCCATTGAGCAACAATTCCTCATTTTCCCCTCCTCTCAACCCCCAGCAACCACCATTCTATTCTCTGCTTCTATGAGTCTGAGTTTTCTTTCTATGAGTTTACTTTACATACTCATATAAGTGAAGCCATGCAGTGTTTATCCTTCGGCAACTGGCTTATTTCACTTAGCATAAATTCCTCTAGGTTCATCCATGTTCTTGCAAATGGCAGGATTTCCTTCTTTATTAAGGCTGAATAATATTCCACTATATGCATATACCACATTCTCTTTATCCATTCATCTGTCATGAGTGTTTCCATGTCTTCAGTATTGTGAATAATGCAGCAGTGAATATGGGAGTGCAGATATCTCTTTGAGATCCTGATTTCCATTCTTTTGGATATATACCCAGAAGTGGGATTGCTGGATAATATGCTAGTTCTATTTTTAATATTTTGAGAAACCTCCATACTGTTTTCTCTAGTGGATGCACCATTCTACATTCCCATCAACAGTGTACAAGGGTTTCAATTTCTCCACATCCTTGCTAGTACTTGTTTTCTTTTGTTTTGTTTGATAATAGTCATCCTGACAGGTGTGAGGTGATATCTCAGTGTGGTTTTGATTTGCACTTCCCTGATGACTAGGGATGTTGAGCACCTTTTCAGGTACTATATATATATATATATATATATATGTCTGGTGGCCATTTGTGTGTCTTCTTTGGAGAAATATCTATTAAAGTCCTTTGCCCATTTAAAAACTGGACTATTTGGGTTTTTTTAAAAACATCTTTATTGAGATATACTTGACATACAATAAATTGCACATATTAGAGTGTGCTATTTGCTAAGTTTGTTGTATACATCAGTGAAACCATCACCACAGTCAAGAGCGTGAACATATCCTTTGCCCCCGAATTTTCCTCTTGCCCCCTTTTTATTCACTCCTTTCTGCTCCTCTCTGTTCCCACAATCCCCCAGGCAACCACTGACCTGCTTTCTGTCACCATAGATCAGCTTGCGTTTTCTAGAATTTTATATAAATGGAATCATACGATATGTACTCTTTTTTGCATAAGTTCTTTCATGCAACTCTATTATTTTGAGATTCACCGATGTCATTGTGTGTATCAGTATGAATTCCTTTGTATTGCTGATTAGTGTTCTGTTGTCTGGCACAGTTTGTTTATTCATTCACCGAGATATTTGGGTCATTTCCAGTTTGGGTTGTTACAAATAAAGTTGCTGTAAACATCTGTGCTCCAAACGGTATATAATAGCTTTATTACTCTGATCATTCTTGTGGGTTAACATGTAAGACTTAGCATTTGAAGGACAATATCTAGTTTATTTACAACATCTATTTTAACACCATGCACAAATATTTTTTGTAGAAGTTTTTTATGATGTTACAAATCAAGTTTAGAAACCTTTTACAAATAGATCATTTTTGAAAGTCACTGGAGTCATTAACGTATCAGAATGATATTTTTGAAGTGAGGCATGGTAGGGGTGATAGAATCACTCCCATGGCTCCTGGGACACTGATTTTTCTTACACCTCTCTGAGTTGCTCATTCAACGTTTTATTCATCAAATAATTATTGGACAGCTACTATGTACCAGAGATTGTTCTAGGTAGTTGAGTAGATAGCAGTGAGCAAATCAGACAGAGTCCCTTTTCTCATGGATCTAACGTTCCCATGGAAGGTAGCTCCTCCTTGGAATTATTTATTTATTTTTTTTGCTGGTAATGTTGTTTCTTTTTTAAAAATTTTTAAATTGAAGTATAGTTAATTTACAGTTGTGTTAGTTTCAAGTGTACAGCAAAGTGATTCAGTTATATATATGTATATATATATATATATATGTATATATATATACTTTTTCAGATTCTTTTCCATTGTAGGTTATTACAAGATATTGAGTATAGCTGCCTGTGCTATACAGTAGGTCCTTATTGTTTACCTATTTAATATATGGTAGTTTGTATATGTTAATCCCAAACTCCTAATTTATCTCTCTCCAACCCCTCCTTGGAATTTTTTAATGAACTTCTCATACTAAGCACCGTCCTTATACCCTTATACATGGTGTCCCCTAGGCTTCTGTTCTTGACCCTCTATCTTTCCTCTGCTTTCCTTGGGCAATTGCTTCCTTGCTCATTACTTTAAACTTCCACCTACATGCTTCTCACTACCAAATGTATGTCTCCAGCTCTGATCTCTCTTCTGCTTGACTGATGGGAATGTCCCACAGATCTTTTGAGCTTAATGTATCTAGCATGATCTTGTCACCTTACAGTCCAATCTTCTCTACTCCCCTTCCCCATCCTCCTCCTCTGGTACTAATACCCAAATAACCCTGAAATGGAAGTACTCCAAACCTGGAAGTTGAACTGTCCTTCCCCTACATTTCATGAAACAGCAAGACTTGTGGATTTTACATCCACAAATGAATTCTGTCCTAGCCCCTCTATTTTGTCCATCCTTCCACAGTTCAAGTCCTAGGCTCCTAATCTATTCTCCCCTTTTTTTATGGGCTAAGTTGTGTCCTTGCAAAATTTGTATGTTGAAGTCCTAAGCCCCAGTACCTCAGGATGTGATCTTATTTGGAGATAGGGTCTTTACAGAGGTAATCAAGTTTAAATGAGGTCATTAAGGTGGGCTCTAATCCAATATCATGTCCTTATAAAAAGATGTCCTTATAAGAAGGGGAGATTTGAACACAGAGACATGTACACAGGGAGAACACCATGTGAACATAAAGCCAGAGATCAGGGTCATGCTTCTACAAACTAAGGAACGCCAAAGATTGCCAGCAAACTACCAGAAGCTGGGCAAGAGGTATGGAACAGATTCTCCCTCACAACCCTCAGAAGGAACCAACCCTGCTGATACTTTGATCTTAGACTTCTAGCCTCTGAGACAAAAAGTTTCTGTTGACAAGCCACCCAGTTTGTGTTACTTTGTTACCGCAGCCCTAGCAAACTCATACATCCTTCTATTTTGGATCTCTGTCCTATTCACTGTAAACACTGCAGCCGGGAGGAATCAAATCTGAAGACAAATATTCCCATGTCATTCTCCCGCTAAAAGCCATTCACTAGCTCTTCCTCATCTCCAAAAAGTGGTCCAAACTTCTTCAAGTGGAGTTCAAGGGTATTCATACTCTGACCCCTCCTAGCCCCAACTGCCCCATCTTTCAAGCCCTCTTGCTCCCCCACCTCAGCCTTAAGCATCTGCTTTTCGGGCTCTTCACCACCTACTATTGGTTCCTGCCCCTGGGCTTTTATCCCTGTGGTTCTTTCTGCCTGTAAATTCCTCCGTGTTTTCTTCTGTTGGTTCATTCCTATTCCTTCAGTACTTGGTATTTCATTTCAGGGGAAAATGCTCCCCTTCCACATGCCTGACGCAAACCCCTGTCTTACTATAGTATTGAAATGATCTCGTTAGCAGCCCTGCTTTCCCATGAAGAGTGTCATCTGAAGGGTAAGGCATGTGTTAGCTTCATCTCCGTACTGTTGGGACCCCACACAATTCCTGCATGATACCAAGTAGAAACTCATTAAAACTTAATTGAACAGAACTTAAAAAAAAAACAACAACCCAGTAGATACTCCAAAGGTAAAGTGGCAAAGGGCCTGAACAAAAAATTATTAAGGTGACTTAAAGCTATGGGAAGGGCTTCCCGGTTGGAGCAGTGGTTAAGAATTCGCCTGCCAATGCAGGGGACTCGAGTTCGAGCCCTGGTCCAGGAAGATCCCACATGCCGCGGTGCACCACAACTACTGAGCCTGTGCTCTAAAGCCCACAAGCTACAACTACTGAAGCCCGTGTGCCTAGAGCCCATGCCCTGCCACAAGAGAAGCCACCACAATGAGAAGCCCACGCACCGCAACTAGATAAACCCCGTGTGCAGCAACGAAGACCCAGTGCAGCCAAAAATAAATAAGTAACTTAATTAATTAATTTTTTTAAAGCTATGGGAAAATGTTCACCTTACTTAGGAATAAAGAAACTAAAATGAACACAATCATAAAAAATCATTTTCAAATATCAAAGTAGCATTAATGAGAAATAATGATACTCAGCACTGAAGATGGAGTAGAATGCAGGTTGGAAGTAGAAAACAACTCACTTGGAAAGAAATGAACATTTCCTTGACAGGTGAATAAGAAACCTTAAGGAGGATTATGCCCTTGGGCCTAGTAATCCCTCTTCTATGGGAAAAAATGGAAAAAAACAGGAAAATCTTTCCAGATGAAAGTGATTAGCTCCTGCTCTTTACTGCCTCATCGGTGTTCATGTCCTAGTCTGGCCCTGGGTAGGCCATGAAGAGAACACCTAGAATGAGAATTAGACCAATGTGACACTCAGCCTTCTCTGTTGGCCAGTGGGTCAGGGAATATATGTGGAGTGTGTGTGTGGGGGTACTTTCTTTTGTCTTCTTTTTAAAAAAATTTTATTTAAGTATAGTTGATTTACAGCGCTGTCTTAATTTTTACTGTAGAGCAAAGTGACTCAGTTATACATATACATATTTTCTTTTCCACATTCTTTTCCATTATGGTTTATCATAGGATACTGATTATAGTTCCCTGTGCTGTACAGTAGGAAGGGGGGACCTTTCTTTTTATTTATTTATTTATTTATTTATTTAAATTCATGAACTTATTTATTTATTTTTTGGCTGTGTTGGGTCTTCGTTGCTGCCCGTGGGCTTTCTCTACTTGTGGTGAGTGGGGACTATTCTTCATTGCGGAGTGCGGGCTTCTCATTGTGGTGGCTTCTCTTGTTGCGGAGCATGGGCTCTAGGTGCGGGGGCTTCAGTAGTTGTGGCACGTGGGCTCAGGAGGTGTGGCTTGTGGGCTCTAGAGCGCAGGCTCAGTAGTTGTGGTGCACAGGCTTAGTTGCTCCGTGGCATGTGGGATCTTCCCGGACCAGGGCTCGAACCAGTGTCTCCTGCATTGGCAGGTAGATTCTTAACCACTTTGCCACCAGGGAAGCCCAAGACCTTTCTTTTTGATTGTGGGGGGCTGAGTAAGGAAGAACCAAGGAGAGAGGCCCAGGATGCAGCAGCTCATGTTGCTACACTGAACCAGCTTCCCTAGTGAGAGCTGGGGAGGGGTCCCAAGTACCAGCCTGGCCTCGGGCTGTGGGGGCCGTGGTCACTCACAAGGGGGTCAGGAAGGTCCAGAGCCAGTTACAATGGAAACCCTCCTGGAAGGGGGGGAGTTGTCAGACCTGGATCTTCTCCAAGCCACACTGGGCTCTGAACCCTGGGTATAGCCGCACCAGAAGCTTCCAGTTAGGCAGGATTTCCTCCCCTATCAGCCTGGTACAATCTCCTGGACCATAGGAGAAGGAAGCAACCAACTTATGGGCACATTCCTCCTCCTGGCAGAGACACCTGGCTTCTGGGAGTGGGCTCTCGGAGTGGGCGGGTGCTGACTTGGGGGCCATAATCCCCCAGATAAGACCTGCCTCTTCCCATGCACTTCTCATCCATGTTCTCCCCAGATGGGGCCATGGTTGCCTTCGGCACAAGATGCTGACTCCTTCAGACTGTCAGCAGGAGGCCAGATCTACTGTACCTCCAGTTCCTCGAGGAGAGAGCTGCTCTTTTTCCTGGAGTGTGTTTCCAGAACAAGTCACAGGGGGCTAGCATGCAGTAGACACTCAGTACATGATGCTAAAGAAATATCTCTGGGATATGGACCCTCACCCTCGAATACCCCCTCTTGCATTGTAAGCCATAATTTTGGAGTGGAAGGTGCCCTAGAGTGGAAAGTGTTGTGGGGGGGATTATGGCGGGTCTCAGACAATCTCTGGTACTCCCTGCACTTACACTCCACTGAAGAGATGTTGAGGTTAATTCCACTCCTGGGTATATATCCGAAAAAACCAAAAACACTAATTAGAAAGGTACAGGCACCCCAATGTTCATAGCAGCATTATTTACAATAGCCAAGATATGGAAACAACCTAAATGCCCATCAACAGATGAATGGATAAAGAAGGTGGGGTACATATACACAATGGAATACTACTCAGCCATAAAAAAGAACAACATTTGCAGCAACATGGATGGACTTGGAAGGCGTTATGCTAAGTGAAATAAGTCAGAGAAAGGCAAACACTGTGTGATATCACTTATATGTAGAATTTTTAAAATACAGGAAGCTAGTGAAGATCATAAAAGAGAAGCAGACACAGATATAGAGAACAAACTAGCGATTATCAGTGGGGAGAAGGAAGAGGGGAAGGACAAGATGGGGTAGAGGATTAAGCGGTACAAACCATTAGGTATAAAATAAACTACAAGAGTGTATTGTACAACTATCTTATAATAACTATAAATGGAGTATAAAAATTATGAATCACTATATTGTACACCTGTAACTTTTATAATATTGTACATCAACTATACTTCAATAAAAAATAAACAATTTTTAAAAAGAGAAATGCTGAGGTTACTGAGGCATCATGGGTGAATCCAGAGGAAGAGCTGGGCCAGAGACCTAAGAACCCCCATCAGCCTCCATCTCCTCTGGCTACCTTCTGAAAGATCTCCCCTCTCTTTGCCTCCATCCTCCTTCTCTGGTTCCCCCTCTCCCTCTGTCTTTCTCTCTCTCTCTCTCTCCCTCTCCTTCTCTCTCTCTCTCCTCCTCTTTCTTCGTTCCTTCCATACTTTGTCTCTAGACCTCATTCATTCTTTCACCTTCTGCATCTCTCCTTTCCTCCCTCCCTCTTTTCTCTCCTCCTCCTCCTTTTTTTTTTTCTTTTTTAGAGACAGGGGTCTGGGTGGCAGTTTCTATTTATTTATTTATTCATTTATTTATTTGGCTCTGTTGGGTCTTAGTTGAGGCATGTGGGATCTTTGTTGCCGCGTGCAGGATCTTTAGCTGCGGCATGCGAACCCTTAGTTGCGGCAAGTGGGATCTAGTTCCCTGACAAGAGATGGAACCTGGGCCCCCTGCATTGGGAGTGCAGAGTCCTAGCCACTGGACCACCAGGGAAGTCCCCTCCTCCTTCTTCTTTACCCTCTTCTCTCTCTCTCCCCCTCCTCCATTCCTTCCATACTTTGTCTCTAGACCCCATTCTTTCTCCTTCTCTATCCCTTCCTTCCTCCCATCCATGCATCCATCCTCCTTCCTTCCCTCCTTCTGGCCTTAGTGAAGGGATGAGCACTCCTTAGGCCCCCTGGATAGCTCAAGTTTGTGTTGTTGTGTGAAAGAGCATGGTCAGGTTGGGAGGACAAAGCTTGAGCTGGGAGATACGGCAGTCTCTGCCTCCTGTTTCCCGACATCCACTTCACTCCCTGTGTTTTAAAACCTCATGCCAGAGTGAGACTTTTTCTGGGAAGAGGAGGTAGTTGGGAGGCTGCCAAGGTAGGGTGAGGGGCCACTGAGGCAGGAGGGTGAGGGTCTTGAGAACCTCTCAGAGAACAGGCAGAGGCTCCCACAGCAACCCTCACCCTTGGAGGGAGCCCTTGAATGGCAGAAGGGTGTGTCGGCCTGGCTAACTTGGTCACCTCCCGTGCTCCCTCGCCTCCAGAAGCCCTCTCCAGAGCTGAAAAGGGCATGGTATCCTTCTGGAAGCTTGCTGTAGTATCAGGAGCCAGGACACGGCCTTCCTCCTGGCCTACACCCACAGAGAGCACCCATGGGCCTGCTTTCCGACAGAGTCTATCCCAGGGAGGGAAAATGTGGCAACCCAGCACTTATTTGACACCTACTGTATGCTGGGCACCATGCTGGCTGCTTTTCTCTAGCCTAATTTCAAATTCACAAGAAGCTTACAGGGGATGCGTGTACCTGCCTCCCCACACCTCTTGCCTTAAGTCTTCATCCCCTCTCACCTGGATTACGATTTTTACTTCCTAAACTGTTCTCTTTGCTTCCAGACTTTTGTTTTGTTTTATTTGTCTTTATAGATAAGGTTACAGCATTTCAAACTTTATCACACCAGTGGTGACAAAGAGCACCAACAAGTGACAGGCACGGTTGCTAATGTGGTCAAAGGGCAGGAGGGAGCTCAAGAAAGCCTGTTGGTCCCTGCCCCTTCCTCCCCCTACATCTTGCTGTCACTTTTGACATCAGTTAAACACAGGCAAGAAACAAAATCACTTTCAAGAAGGCTGGGCTCCACTTCATTACCAAGAAGACCTTCAGGCTCTGAGGAAAAGCAGAAATTAGAGAGGCCAACCTGCTCCCTGCCCTTGGCCTGCTCCATCCACATACCACGGTTACCCAGGTCCTGGCTGGGACTTGGGACAGAGGAAAATCCAGGGAGACACTCTCCACCTGGCAGTACTGGGAAGCTGGAGAGACTGTGGGTCAATGACCAGATGAGATGCCCAAACCAACAGGTGGAACTCTGGGTGGTTACCAGCTTCTTCTGGGGGAAAAAGTCATTCAAGAAAGAACAGCAACTTGCTTCACACATGGCTGGGGTAAAATACCTTTGCAGAAATCCTAACCAATGACTCATCCATCCTCAGATCTCCAGAGCATTGAAATATTTACAAATTGTCATTGGGTTGCAGTGAGGGGGAAAAACTTGGTGAAAACCTGTCCTCTAAAGGCAGAAAGAAGGAATTCCCTGGCGGTCCAGTGGTTAGGACTCCGCGCTTTCACTGCCAAGGGCGCGGGTTCAATCCCTGGTTGGGGAGCTAAGATCCCTGCAAGCCGTGCGGCGTGGCCAAAAAATAAAATAAAATAAAATAATAAATAAAGGCAGAAAGATCATCTATGTCTGTTTCTCAGGGTACTGAGTTCAGGTCCCAACACCAGTCCCAAATGCTCGCTTCCAAATGCTCCCCCGAGATGCCCCTTCCACACTGCCCCAACACAAGCCTGACACAGATTTGGGCTGTGTGAGCTGGGACCTAGGGCCACTACACACCTGCTTCCTTTACCAAGAGAACCCCGCCCCTCTTTGTCTAACTTGGCAAATCCCTGCTCACCATTCACAGCTTGGTTCTAAGGTGACTTCCAGGGAGTAACATTTTCTGGTCCCCTCATGACCAGTTCTTCCCAGCTTCCCCTGTTCATGCTTCCTGACTGCACTTGGCTGTAATGTCATCTTCCTCCTTCGTCCCCTGACCTCCTTCTTATTCCCCTTTGTATCCCAACTGCCTGAGAGCTCTCCATATACTTGGTGAATGTGTGGCTAGAAGGATAAATGGGAAAACGTGTGCTTTGTGAGGTCTGGTCACGTGTCTAAACTCTGCTATCTAAGCTGTGTGAATGAATCAGTATCCAGACTGGAATCACTGGCCTCTAGTGTTTGCAGCTCTCCTCTCCACCTCTTCCTCCTGTTGAACTCTGCTTGGGAGGTCTGTGGGATCCCTGGGGGTAGCAGCTGGGTGGGTTCTGGAATCAACCTTCATGTCTGGTCACTAGGAGTCATCCCCTGCTTGGAGACCATTCCTAGCTGGCTTGGGTCAGACCATCTGGTCCCTGGTCTGGAAGTGCGGGAGCGATAGCCTGGTCCAAGCGCAAGAGGCACACAGAGGCATGTAAGTGGGGATTCTGGGTGAGATGGGATGCTCATTGAATCCCACTTGGGGCCACTAGAGACTGGGTTTGTGGAGGGTCGCTGAGGTCCCTCCTGGCCCCACATGGATTGACTCAGCCTAGGGGCTGGATCAAGAGAAGGCCCTCAGGCCAGGGGCCCGGTTCGGATTTGAGGTTATTCTGAATCGTAAAGGAGGGGAGTGTTGATTCCTGGCAGCTCGAGCTGTAGACACCCGCAAAGGGCGTGGGGACATGGCTGCCTCTGTCCTCCACAAGTTGTCCTGCTGTCTTGAAGTGTCACCATTGGGCATTTCCAGGGTTCTGGGCTACAGAGTTGTGACAAAGATTCTCCCCTTGACCAAACTCCGTTCAGGCGCCCCTGAACTTTTCAACTAGCCCTCGACTTTTGGGCTTCTGTGTTCCTCTCTGCATTGTCCAATTTTAGCAAGAATACTGCTAAGTCAATTTAGCCAGAATTCCCCATTCTCCATATCTGATCACCCTGGATAGCTGATCTGGTTCCTCATCCTCCACCATTCCCCAGGTGATGTCTGATCACTCGCTGCCCTCAGCAAGAATCCTGTTGGATGGATTTAGCTAGAATTCCACCTTACCCCTGACATTTCCTCTTAGTAATTTTCCATCCACCGATACACTCCCGCCCCACTGCTCCTGGCGATAACTTCTCACTTGCCCATTCTGTACTCAGAATTCAACCTGGTTCTATAGTGAGGTCTCTTTTCCCCTCTTGCAATAGTCCTGAATAAAATCTGTTTTTACCACTTTAACTACTGTCCAGCTCTGCTTTGTCTTTGACAATGGCAGGTCTCCACCCCAGAGACCCCAGGCCCCTGACCCTTGTGTCCCACTTCCTCCCCCGCAGGAGGAGACTGTGGAGGTCAGGGCTGTGCAGTCCCCATTGCACCCCAGTTCGGTCCTTGACAGCACCTCCTCCTGGGACCACAGAGAGCGAGAGACCAGGAACCGCAAGGAGGGGCCCCGAGCCCTTGGGGCAAGCGGCCACCGCTCAAGATTAATCCTCTCGCGCGCTGGGAGGGGCCTGGGCCCCGTCGCCATTGGTCTCAGCCCGCCGGAGCCCCATGTCGGCCTGCTCATCCCCTTGGGTCTAAAGGAAGCAGCTAGTTCCGCAAGGGGCTCCTCGGGTTGGGAGCCCTAAAAAGCGAAAGACTGGAGATGGACAGGGGAGGGATGGATGAAAGAAAAGCTGTGCAGAAGCAAAATGGAGGAGGCAGCGGCGAACGGGAAGAGAACCAAGAGCAGCAGCCCTTTGCTGGCTCACAACGCGAACGGCAGGGAGCGCCAGAGACCGCCCAAGGCCAAGGCCAAGTGCTACTGCGGCAAAGCGCCCGCCTTGTTCTCCAAGTGCTACTGCGGCAAAGCGCCCGCCTTGTTCTCCGCAGTATGGGGTCTGGCCTCCTCTTTCAGGTTCCTGGCCGCTCCGCCCCGATCCGCAGCCGCTGCCCTGGTGACTGTCGTGCGCAGTCACGGAGAGGCCTCCGCTCCCCCGGACCAGGGTTCTTAACGTGAAGGAATAACCTTCCTCTCTTCCTCTTCCCCTCCTCCCCCGCACCACACTCCGTCCATCTTCTCTTCCATCTTCTCTATGTTTATCTTCTTTTGTTATATAGATGATGCATTTATAGATAAATAGATAGAGAGGTGTGTGTGTGTAGATATTTATCCAAGCGTTATTTGTAAAAAGGGAAGCATTTGAAATCACAGTTGGGGAATAATAAATTAAGGAAACCAAGGGTGGACAGTCTCTTTTAAAAATATTGTGAAACCTTTAAAACTGTTGTTTATCAGGACCATGTAACATCATCGAAAAATGATTTTCATATAATAGTAAAGTGAAAAATGCAAGATGCATAGGAATCACCATGTTAAAATGTTAACTATACACAGAAAGGGGATGACAACCAAAATTCCCCCCAAAATATGAATAATGGTTTTCTACAGGTACGGTAATGCTTTTCCAGCTCTGTGGCTGGGCAGGAGGGGGAGCCTGGGCAGGGCTTGAGTTGGGCAGAGGGCTCCTCAGTGACGCCTTGTCAGCTGTCCCCCAGGTCCTTGGATCTACCCCTACCCGTCTCTGCAACCGCTGTTTTCTGCTCCCCTTCCCCTGTGCCCAGGTAGCCCTACCTTAAGATCCCCACCTCCTACATACCCCAAACTCCAAATCTTACTTTGCAGGCTTCTTGAAATAGTCTCCTGTTAACATTTCTCTGCTCAAAATATTTAAGAATTTCTCAATTAATCTAATGAATTGAAGAAATTTATCCATGCTTGGCTTTGGAAGCACTCACATTTTGGCCCTGACTTAGGGTTTCCCACTAACTGCTTCCCCATTCGTATATCTATGGAAGGGGGCAGTTTTCCACTGCCCAATTCCTCCTCGCCTTGCTGATGGTGCTCAGCAATCCATGCCCCTGGGCCCTGGGCCCTGAGCCCTGATGGGCAGTGCAGAGCACCTGTATGTGTTAACAGAAGCCTTTCTGTAATAGATGGGATTGAAGTAAAAAGACACACCAATAATGTGCCGAGTACGCATGGGGGTTTAATACAGTCATCCTTGGATAACTTCAGGGGATTGGTTCCAGGACCTCCATGGATACCAAAATCCTCAGATGCTCAAGTCCCTTGTATAAAATTGCTTAGTGTTTGCATGTAACCTACACATATTCTCCCGCATACTTTAAATCATGTCTAGGTATTACTTATAATACCTAATACGATGTAAATGCTATGTAAATAGTTGCTAGAGTGGCAAATTCAAGTTGTGCTTTTTGGAACTTTCTGGAATATTTTGCCATATATATATATATATATATATATATATATATATATATATATAGCCACACCCCACAGCATGCAGGGTGTTCGTTCCCTGACAAGGCATCAAACCCGTGCCTTCTGCAGTGGAAGCACAGAGTCCTAACCACTGGACCGCCAGGGAAGTCCTTTGAGTATTTTCAATCTTTGGGAGAACCCACAGATATGGACAGCCAACTATACATCTTTGTGGAATACAATACAGTATACATTAAATGGCCACCGGTATGTTAAAATATCAGCAAACTGACAAGCAAGGTTTTAAAATACACATTGAATTTTCAAAGTGTACAATACACATTATACTCATTTTCTGGCACTGCCCAGGCTATAGCCCCTAAAAGTAAATTCCATTTGAGTATATCAGGCCTAGGATGTCAGGTGAGGAATTCGAATTCAGTCCTGACCCAGTGCTCCCCACGCCGGTGCAGGAGGACAAACTTAGCATCACCTGTCCAGATATGAAGAGGTGCTCAGTCTTCACCCTTCTAAACCACTGGGTCAGGCAAAGAGGGGTCTCGTGCTGTGCCTGGGACCTACAGCTCTGGCTGCAGTGGGGCTGAGCCAGACCTCCTGACTGAGCTTCTGGAAGAGTCGCCTTTTTCCCCAAAGCACACTTGCCTCCTGGTCCTGTGCTTCCTGGGGGATGGGGCGGAAGCAGCCGCAAAATAAACTGGGGGAGTGGCGGTGAGAAACAGAAGCCATTCCTATTTGATTGTCCTCGCTCCCCTTCTCCCTAGTCAGATCCTCTCCTGTGTTATCTGCACCTGACACGTCCTTCTCTTCCAACTTGTCACTGTGACTGGAATAAATGGAGGGATGAGTCAGGACCTGGCAGTGCCGGAGGAGCTGGAAGGGAGGGGCTGGGTCTCTGGTGCAAACACTTCCTGTTACAAATTCGACCCCTGACTTCAACTGCTAGACAGGTGGCTGGGAGGAGGAGACCGAGTGGTCAAGAATCAACATCAGTCATTTTTTCTCCTCCCCGCAGCTTTCTTTGGCTGATATTTTTGCCCTCTGTCCCAGGCTGACCTGACACTCAGTTCCAATGTCCCAGGCCCACCAGGACCTCTGTCCCCACCCTATCCACTGCATGCCAAATTCTGATCCAGAATATTATTAGGATGTGAAACATGTATCTCAGAATCTAGAACACATGGCATTTCTCTAATTGTTAAAGTTAAAATTGAAATGGCATTTTTGAGGCCTATCTGTTTAAGGGAAGGAATCTAACATACATCTGATCATTGTTATGTCCTTTACCATCCCAGTTTCTTATCATTTTTAATATAATGTAGGGTTTATGGTTCATACAGTTATCAATATACTATATAATACATTTATATAATAATCATATTTTGACATTTGGTTTTATAACTGGATTTAGAATTTTATAAACCATGATTATGTCTAACCGGCTTCAGGCCTCATTGCCAGGCTCTTCCAGGACCAGCACTCTTCAGTAGAAAGATTTTGCAAGCCACATAAATAAATTTTCTTGTAGCCACTTTATAACAAGTAAAAAGAAACGAGTGAAATTAATTTTAAGAATACATTTCATCTAACCCAATATATCCTAAATTATATCATTTCAACACGTAAACAATTTGAAGTTATTAATGAGATATTGTACATTCTTTTTTCATACTAAAATCATTGAAATCCCACATGTATTTTACACTTCTCAATTCCTGTGACTAGTGGCTACTGTATAAGACCGTGAAAGTCTATGAATTCCCCATTCTTTCGTAGGCAGGATGAGGAATCTTGAATTAACGTAATGGGAAGATGAAGCACTGGCATATCATTTTCAATTGTATCATCTTGGAGAATAAGCATGTCTAGTCATAGAGTCAAAATAGTCACAATTTTTCTTTCATACAGTGTTTTGAAACAAAAAGAATAGCCGCTGTATATTAACTATGTCGACTATATCTAATTGTCGTATTAATCATCTTAATAACAATGACCACTTATTAAGCATTCACCTCATGCCAGCTTATGTGTGTTTTATGGGCCTTCTGGAAGCACATTGTTAAGAACATGTGGCTCTGGAGACAGACTGCCTGTGGATTAATTTTTTTTATTGAAGTGTAGTTGATTTACAATGTCGTGTTAGTTTTGAGTGTACAGCAAAGTGATTCAGTTTTATATATATATATATATATATATATAAAATATTCTTTTTCAGATTCTTTTCAGATTCTTTTAGGTTATTAGAAAATATTGAGTATAGCTCCCTGTGCTATACAGTAGATCCTTGTTGATTTTCTATTTTATATATAGTAGTGTTTATGTGTTAATCCCAAACTCCTAATTTATCCCTCCCCCCCTTTCCCCTTTGGTAACCATTAGTTTGTTTTCTATGTCTGTGGGTCTGTTTCTGTTTTGTAAATAAGTTCATTTGTATCTCTTTTTTTTTCAGATTCCACATATAAGCTATATCATGTGATATTTGTCTTTCTCTGTCTGACTTAGTTCACTTAGTATGATAATCTCTAGGTCCATCCATGTTGGTACAAATGGCATTATTTCATTCTTTTTTATGGCCGAGTAATATGCCATTGTATATATGTGCCACATCTTCTTTATTCATCTGTCACTGTGGATTAATTTCGATTCGATCTTTTACTTGTGTAACTTTGAATAAGGACATAGACCACTCTAATTCCGTTTTCTCACTTGTAATATGGGGACAATAATAATGCCCACTGCATGGTCGTTGTGAGGATTAAATGAGGTAATCCTTATCAAGCCCTCATCCCATTGCCTCACTCAGGCAGCCCTTCAATGCATGTTCACCTGCTACTATTACTATCCTACTCAGTCCTTATGATAACCACGTCAGGCAGATATTATTACTTCTATTTGAGAGGTGAGGAAACTAGGATTAGGTAGCTTTTCCAAGGTTATAGAGGCTGTTAGACAATGAAATTGGTTTTAAAAACCTCTGTTACCCTGACCCAGAATCCAGGGTTTTAACTCCCATGCTACACCCTCATCTCAATTCTCCTCATGAGCTACGTAACTAAGGAATTAGTTACATATCATTTGGGATCCATTCAATAGAGGCTTCTTACAAGGTTTTAATATAAAAACTGAAGATAAATACGTAATTGCAGAACTTTTGGTGACCAAACGACTCCAGAAATTAAATAGAACAATTTTAAGTAATTTTTATTGGCAGGACTTTTGAAACATTTTTTTTAAAATGTGAATGGCTGTATAACTTTTTCTTCTCATTCATCAATTGAAGTCGATTGATTATAAATAGAGTAAACAGAACAGCATAAAACTTTTTTAAAAGGCATCTGGGGCTTCCCTGGTGGCGCAGTGGTTGAGAGTCCACCTGCCGATGCAGGGCACACGGGTTCGTGCCCCGGTCCGGGAAGATCCCACATGCCGCGGAGCGGCTGGGCCCGTGAGCCATGGCCGCTGGGCCTGCACCTCCGGAGCCTGTGCTCCGCAACGGGAGAGGCCACAGCAGTGAGAGGCCTGCGTACCGCAAAAAAACCCCAAAAAACAAAAAGCCAAAAACAAAAAAGGCATCTGTATTCTCATTACCCTGATAAAAATCACCAGACTTTGTAGACTGACAACAGAGAAATAGACCAAGAGAGAGGGTACATATAGGGATGGAAGTGAAGAGATTTTGTGTGTGTGTGTAGATATTTAAATATCTAGACCAGAGGATTCTGGAAACTGCCTTCCTGTGTGTCGTGGTCGGCCCTTCTCTGACTTGACCAGGTTTGGAGTTCGATTAAGTGGCAGGGGATGCTCAGAGCTATGTGATGAGCCTGAGGTGGGCAGCCCATGGGAAGAGGGGGCAAGGCTGGAAGATGCACTGCAGAGGCCATTGGGAGGGACTGGGTTAGTCTGGGTCTGACTGGGGAGCAAGTGGCACCTGAGATCCTCACATGCACTTGCTGTCTGGGGACATCAGGTCCCTGTGAAGTGACCTGTGTTTCATGTGTTCACATTCCGAGTTCCTGGCAGGCAGCCCTTGGTTCAATCTGTCTCTCTCCCCTCCCCACTATAAGCTATTGGTTAGTCCTTGAGGCATCCTGGTTTTCAGATCCATGGTACTATACACCTTCTGTGGCTTTTCTACCCCTGCCCACACTTTTGCCATTTTCTTAGTCCTCTTGAAGTACCCAGTTTGGGGGTGCCATCTGTGTTCTGCCAGGACCCTGACTGGCAGGACAGAAATATCCTAAAAGTATTTTTCTTATTCACATTCCCTTTGCATGTGCATATCTATTTTAGTATATTGTGTTGTCATGATGCAACTCTTTTTTCAGGTTCTACATTTTCTACTGCACTATTTAACATATGTGTCCTGAAAGTGTGCCCTGTGTCAATGACGTGTACTGACCCAAGGTGCTCTGGAGAATACCATCCTCATGGCCTTAGCCTTGGAGGAAGTACCCAAGTCCTGCATGTGAGAGCAGCTGGCATGAGTAGAGGGCCTTTTGCTGGGACATCTCATAGGAGTTTCTGTTTCCCCCAGAAACTGTGGAGTTCCTGCAATCAAACCCCACTGGCCTTCAAAGCCAGATTCTCTGGGGGCTCCTCTTCCGGTTGCTGGACCCCCAGGCTGGGAAGCCTGATGTGGGGCTCAGGACTTTCACTCCTGTGGGAGAACTTCTGTGGTATAATTATTTTCCAGTTTTTGGGTAGCCCACCCGGTGGGTATGGGATTTGATTGTACCCTCCTACTGTCTCGTTGTGACTTCTTCTTTGTCTACGGATGTCAGGTATCTTTTTTGGTAGGTTCCAGCGTTTTTTTGTCGATGGTTGTTCAGCAGTTAGCTGTGATTTTGGTGTTTTCGTAAGAAGGGGTGAGCTCACATCCTTCTACTCCGACATCTTAAGACAGTGTATCCGGACATCTCATAGGAGAACCACAAGATTATGGTCTCTTGGGAATTCCCTGGTGGTCCAGTGGTTAAGACCCCTCGCTTCCACTGCAGGGAGTGCTGGTTTAATGCCTGGTTGGGGAACTAAGATCTCACATGTCATGTGGTGTGGCCAAAAAAAAAAAAAAAAGATTATGGCCTCTTGTGTTCAGACTAGCTTTGAGAATTTCAGCATGAAAATGAGGTGACGTCATCGGCTTCCATGTTTTAATTGGCATCTCTATACCAGCCATCACAAGATTTATATTTTCAGCCCATTCCTTTTTTTCTCAGCTTCAGTCTCCTTGATATTGTTATTTAAATATTTTGCTGCTTTTACAGCAACATTAACCTCATCTAGCTACTAGGATGTAAGGCCCAGAGGGCAGGGTCTTTGTTTTGTTTGTTTGTTGTTTTATTCCTGTACAGTCAACACTTATGGTAGTCACTCAATAAAAATTTGAAAAAATAAATATATTGTTCTTTTTAGCTAAACAGTATTAGAGTATGTTGCTATAACATAATTTACTTAAACAAAACTGTATATACAGCGTTTTCCATACTTAGGGGTCTATTGTGAATAATATTTTCATTAAATTTTATGCCTATAGTTTTTAGTGATATTGAGTAATTCTTTTTTTTTTTTTTTTGGCTGCATTGGGTCTTCATTGCTGCACGCGGGCTTTCTCTAGTTGCAGCGAGTGGGGGCTACTCTTCACTGCAGTGCCATTGAGGTAGCTTCTCTTGTTGTGGAGCACGGGCTGTAGGCACGTGGGCTTCAGTAGTTGCAGCACGCAGGCTCAGTAGTTGTGGCGCACAGGCTTAGTTGCTCCTCAGCATGTGGGATCTTCCTGGATCAGGGATAGAACCCTGCACTGGCAGGTGGATTCTTAACCACTGCACCACCAGGGAAGTCCTGATATTGAGTAATTCTTTTTTTTTTTTGCAGTATGCGGGCCTCTCACTGTTGTGGCCTCTCCCGCTGCAGAGCACAGGCTCTGGACGCGCAGGCCCAGCGGCCACGGCCCACGGGCCCAGCCGCTCCGCAGCATGTGGGATCCTTCCGGACCGGGGCACGAACCCGTGTCCCTTGCATCAGCAGGCAGACTCGCAACCACTGCGCCACCAGGGAAGCCCAAATGCTATTCTTTTAAGAAGTTACATTGCTAGCTTCAGAAGAAAGGGAAAAAAATGGATCTTTACAGTCAAGCAGACACTCCCATCTTTTTAGGTGCTCTGGTTAATGTGTAACACAGATGTACACTGCACATTAGGGAGGGAGGGAGGAGGCCCAAACAACACACAGAGGGAATTTGATGTTTAAGTTTTCTTGTCCTGCCTTTAAAATATCAGTTTAATTTCATCACCCCTGTTATTAACATTTTGCATTAGCGTGTTACATTTGTTACAATTCATGAGCTAAGGCTGATACCTTATTAACTAAAGTTCCGTGGTTTACTTTAGGGTTTACCCTTTGTTTTGTGAAGTTCTATGGATTTGGACAGATGTATAATAACGTATCCAGCATTACAGTAACATACAGAATAGTTTCACAGCCCTAAAAATCCCCTGTGCTCCACCTATTCATCCTTCTGCCACCACATGAAACTCTGGCAACCACCGATCTTTTTACTATCTCTATAATTTTTAACATTTTTTTATTGTGATAAAAAACCATAAAATTTACCATCTTAACCATTTTAAGTGTACAGCTCAGTAGCGTCAAGTACATTCACATTGTTGTACAACAGATCTCAAGAACTTTTTCATCTTGCAAATTTGAAACTCTGTACCCATTAAACAGCAACTTCCTATTTCCCCCTCCCCCAGCCTCTGGTTAACCACATTTCTACTTTCTGTTTCTAGGAATTTGACTAGTTAAGATACCTCATAAAAATGGAATCAGGCAGTATTTGTCTTTGACATTTTGTTGATCCATTCATCCATCAGTGGACATGTGGATTGCTTCTACTGCTCAGCTGTTGTGAATAGTGCTGCTCTGAACACGGGTGTACATGTCTTTATTGTTTTGCCTTTTCCAGAATGTTGTAATCATACAGTATGTAGCCTTTTCAGACTGGCTTCTTCCACTAAGCAATATGCATTTAAGGTTCCTCCGTGTCTTTTCATGGCTTGATAGCTCGTTTCCTTTTATTGCTGAATAATATTCTATTGTGTGGATGTACCATAGTTTATTTATCCATTCACCTTTTGAAGGACATCTTGGTTGCTTCCAGTTTTCAGCAATTATGAATAAACTTATTGTAAACATCCCTGTCTAAGTTTCAGTGTGGACATAAGTTTTCAGCTCATTTGGGTTAATATTAATACCCAGGAGCACAATTCCTGGGCCATATGGTAGCACTATATTTAGGTTTGCAAGAAACTGCCAAATTCTTCCAATGTGGCTGTACCATTTTGCATTCCCACCAGCAAATGAGAGTTCCTGTTGCCCCACATTCTCACCAGCATTTGGTATTGTCAGTATTTTGGATGTTAGCCTTTCTGATAGGTATGTAATGGTATCCCACTATTGCTTTAATTTGTAATTCCCTATGATGTTGAGCATCTTTTCATATGTGTATTTGCCATCTGTATCTCTTCTTTGGTGATTAATATTCTGTGGAGGAATCAGTGATGGGAATATGTAGGGGGTGTGTGTCAGTGATTAGTAGACTTTAGACTTCACTGTGCAAGAATCTATGCAGCTATTTGCTGTTTGTTGGGTCAGAGGTAGGAGTCCTTGGATATCAGGTTTTAGGTGCCTACTGGGTCGATGATTTGGGATCTGTTGATGTCAGGGGTTGGGGGTCTGTAAGGGGTAGGAAAATGGAGTTTTCGTAAAGCAACTGAGGGCCTGTAAGAGTTGTTGATTGAGGGAAATGTGTAGGTGAATGATTGGGAGGCCTACGGAAGTCAGTGATTGTGGTTGTCTGCAAGGTAGTGATTAGGGGGTGGCGTCTGGGATGTGGATGCTCTGGGGATCAATGGTTAGGGCCTATATGCCTAGTGACTGCAATGTGACTTATGCCCTCTATGATCTGTGTGGGGCCTTAGTCTTATGAAATTCACACTTCTTAGTGATTCATTGTTGATAATTAAGGGGTTTGAGGGTCAAGCAAGTGGGTTTCCTGGGGGACATAGATAGAGGCAGTTCTGGATCAGTATTTGTTAATCAACAACAGTTTCTCGTATTGCTAAGCATGTGATGCAGTGATTCGGAGCCTTTGGAAATCAGCAGATGGAACATTTTTGGTGGTTATTTTTATTGGGTGTATAGTGAGTCAGTGATTCACAGCTCAACAATGTCAATGATTACATCCCTAGGATTTAGTTATTGAGAAATAGAATGTGTAACCCCTGTTAGGGCCCAGGGCAAGCTGCCCCAAGATATGCCTCAATGGAGTACTGATTACTCTGAATTAAAGTTACTTGAGAAATGGCTGATGCAAGAGGGATACTCTGACTCTCCTTTTAGTTTCCCTGAAAGCAGGAAATAAATCTCCCATGTGAAAGGTACACTCCCTGCATCTGGAGGTAGAAGAACCCCCTTATCACCAGAGACAGGGAATTTGGGCCAAGAAATCTATACAAACAAACCTCGTTACTTCTTTAGTTTACTACCCCAAGACCAGACTCTATTTAGATTCCTTACTAATTAAGCACCCCAAACCTAACTTTCTTTGTCTTATCAATTCATCTCAGAAATTCCTCAGAGAAATTTGTTTATTTGTCTAAAAAGTGTAAAAGCTATTTCGGCCACTTCTTATGTCCTATTTCTATAAGGCCTCTGAGTACGTGAATTAAAAGTTGTTTCTTTTTCTCCTGTTAATCTGTCTTATGTCCATTTTATTATTAGTCCAGTCACAAAAACTCAAGAGGAATAGGGGGAGAAATTCCCCCTCCCCGACAGCCCCAAACATCTAGAACAACTTCTCTGCTGTGGGGGACCATACTGTGCATTGTAGGTGTTTAGCAGAATCCCTGGCCTCCTCACCCATTAGATGCCAATAGCGCCATCACTCTCTCATTGTAAAAACCAAAAAGTATTGCCAGACATTTGCCGAATGGCCCTTGGTGGTGTTGGGGGAAGCAAAATTGCCCCTGTTGAGAGTCACTGGTCTAGAAATAAGGCCAAAGAATGGCACTGCATATAAACGATTAAACTCACCTAATAATGATAGAGAATCTCAGATTGGATAGACGAACAACATACAGCTATGTCCAATTTAGAGCGGAGACACTTAATATGAAATGGAAAGCTTGAAAATAAAAAAAATGGGGGACTTCCCTGGTGGCGCGGTGGTTAAGAATCCGCCTGCCAATGCAGGGGACACGGGTTCAATCCCTGGTCCGGGAAGATCCCACTTGCCACGGAGCAACTGGGCCTGTGCGCCACAACTACTGAGCCTGTGTTCTAGAGCCTGCGAGCCACTACTACTGAGCCCACGTGCCAGAACTACTGAAGCCCGCACACCTAGAGCCCGTACTCCACAACAAGAGAAGCCACCTCAATAAGAAGCCCGCGCACCACAAGGAAGAGTAGCCCACACTCGCCACAATTGGAGAAAGCTTGAGTGCAGCAATGAAGACCCAAAGCAGCCTAAAATAAATAAATTTCTAAAAAAAGAAAAAATGGAAGAAGGTTGTTTGTTTGTTTGTTTTGTAAGCACACTGGGTCCGGTTATACAGTTCGCTGTTGCCCTGCACATCCCAATTTGGGGAGGTGACTGGATTTCTAGAGGTTAAAGGTCATGGGAATTCAGTTCTGAACTACAGAGGAATCTAACGGTGGGGCATAGTTGATTCAGAATGAATGTGTGGTTGATGGGAAAGAGTGGAGTCTTTTAGCAGATGTTTTGAGGATGTCTGTGAAGAGACAAGCATCCCTGCCCCAGGGAGGTTTTGGGCTGGTGGCAGGTAGCCTGCTTTCTTCTATTATTTTTGCTTATATAAAACTTAAGGCAGACATTTGCTTCTGGCAGGATGGAGTAAGGAGGTTGACAAATCTCCCCCAAAAGCAACTCTAAAAGCTGAGGGAAAAATGGTCAAAACAACCATTTCAGTACTCTAGAATTCTACCAAACGCATTCTGTAAATTGTTTTATGCATTAAAACTGCTCAACACAGTGCAGTTTGGGTGGTTTTTTCCATTGTGGCTCCCTCCTCTGGCACTGTTGGTGCAGTAGTTCAACCAGGGCAGGGCAGCCCAGGAAAACAGCAAGCTTCATTGCAGCTGCTGGAGATGGCTAACAGGATTTGGAGCATGGTCAGTTTAAGTGGCTATCTCAGCAGCAAGCAAACCTAGGGGGCCAGCAGAGCCATTAGTAGGACCTGACAGCCTGTCTGGGGCAAGTAATGGACTGGTCTGTTGGGAATTTAGCAAGATCTGGTTGATGAGATATCTACAGGGAGCTTGACAAACTATCTTAGGCAGACTGGAGCCTTTGCACGTGTGCAGCAGAGATCAGAAAAGACCCAAACCCTATCCACTTATCTCTAGGTTACTGAGCCTACGTATGCACAGAGGAGACACGAGCAAACCCAGAGAGAAATAAAAGCCAGGGCAGACTAGTAAAAGGCCTGATGTTTGAATGTACGCTCTGGCAGCAAAGCAAGTCAAACATGGCTTGACATGTTTTTGCACAACCTCTGATCAATCTTTTGCTGAACACTGAGCAGTACAGACATGGGGGGGTGACCCCTAGAAAACCAGTCTTAATTATAAAAAAAAAAAATCTGAGCAGAGACATCCATGGCTGCACAACTGCGGGGAAGACAGACTTTACAGATTTAGCTCAGCTATAAAAAGTGGACAAAATGCGTGGACCAGCTGAGGGCTCTGAAAAGAGAGGCAGGAGGACTGGGGAGAAGACCAGAATCTGAGGTACCGCTGAAACGGTGGTGAGTTTACCATTTTTCTTCTTCCAGTATTCTCCAGCCTGAATAAATGCAGGTTGAAACCGGAAGTGGGCACTGCACAGCAGAGAGAGATGCAGGAGAAGTCTCTTAGTTTTGGCTTGAGCCTAATGCTCAGAGAGTGTGGAAATCCCCCACTATTTTTATTTTCATTTTATTTTCTCTGGTCTCCTGTGTCCAGGCCCCTAAGCAATTTCACGGTGGCATCAGCAGTGGCCAAAGACCTCTGAAGAGCCAAACCCGAGGGAGGGAAACCTTCCTCTCCAGTAGGTGGAGCTGTGGTCCCAGGAGGGTGGGGGCCTCCCTCCCTCCCTAGAGGAAAGAACTGGGTAAAGCGACCCCCCAAAATAATTTATGAACTCCAGGGGTCAGTAAAGTTTTCCTGGAAAGAGCCAGGCAGTAAATATTCTAGACCTTGTATACCACACAGTCTCTGTCACAACTACCCAACTCTGCCATTATAGCAGGAAAGCAACCAATGCATGAACAAACGAGTGTGGCTGGTTTGAATAAAACTTTATTTACAAAAACAGGCAGTTGGTGGGTTTTGGATCATGGGCTGTAGTTTGCTGGCCTCTGCCATAGAGGAAGGAAAACTTATGTGCACAGCAAAACCTGTCTGTCCACGAATGTTTATAGCAGCTCTATTCATAATTGCCCCAAACCGGAAACAGGCCAAATGTCCTTCAATGAGTGAATGTATAAACAAACTGTGATACATTCATACAAGGGAATATACAAACTATGCTGAGTATTGCTACTCAGGAATAAAAAAGAATGGACCATTGATACATGTATCAACATGAATGATTCTCCAAGTATTACACTGAGTGAAAGAAGCCAGACTCAAAGATTACATACTATAACCTGAGCAAATTTTCCTGGTGATTCCATTCATATGGCATTTTGGTAAAAACATAACTATAGGGACAGAGAACAGATCAGCGGTTGTCAGCAGTTGGGATGAGGGGGAGGTTTGATTATAAAGGAACAGCATGAGGGAGTTTTTTGGGTCTTGAAACTGTTCTGTATACCGATTTCAGTGGTGGTTACATGAATCGATATATATGTTAAAACCCACTGAACTATACACTAAAACAAACCATTTATGCAAATTTTAAATTAATATTCTTCCATGTGGAAATAAAAATAGATTCCAGAAAGACTAAAGTGCTGACTATAAAAATGTTAGAAGATAATATAGAACATTATTAAATAATCTCAAATCTTAGATATAAAATACATATACCATAAAGGGAATATTGACAAATATTACCACACTTAAGTTTAAAATTCCTGCACAATAAAAGATCATAAATAACACTGAAAGATAAGCAACTAAAGAATATTGAAGATTAATATCCAGAATAAAGAATTCCAGTCAATCAATAGGAAAAAATTTTTGAAAACCCAATAGAAAAATGGGCAAGTTATATGAATAGGCAATTTATAGAAAAAGACACACAAATGTCCAATAAGCTTAGGAAATTTATGCTGAACCTTAGAGAGATGCAATAGTATTTAGAGACATGCAAATTTAAACAAATATAACTTTTGGTTTTGCTTAATCTAAAGGTTGATAGTATCCAACAATGAAGACAGAGTGTGTAATTGGCAGGGTCATCCACTCATAAACATAAACTGGTTCTGGTTTTTTGGAGGATAATTTGGAAGTTTTATTAAAATTAATACTGTCCCTTTGTCCTAGGAATTCTATTCCCAGAGATTCATTCTCCTAATAAAATATCCACATGTGTACTCATAGAATTATGTACCAGGGAATTTGCTGAGTGTTCCAGTGAAAAATGGAAGTTCACTGATAGCTTGAGATAAATATGTCTTAGAGAAATTTCCACATCATATCAATTGGAAGTCTCTTTAAGCCATATTTATTTCAAGCTACATTTTTAATGGAAAAGCAATTTGCAGAAAAATAAGAATATTCCTATAAAAGGAAAAGCACAACTGAACTATATATTTTTCTGTGTACAATGTATATGTAAATGCATAGAAAATAGTCTGGAAGGATATCCAGTAAACTGATCCATGGCAGTGACCTCTGGCATGGATTCTAGGATTGGAGTAGGTGGTCAAGTGTAGGAGAGTCATTCCTGATTGGAGCAGGTCAGAAAGCTGTAGGAGAGATTTCTTCAAACAGATGGAATGAATAACCTACTTTTATTATTTGAAAGAATGGACTCTAGCCAGACTATCTGGATTTGAATCTCACTGCCACCACTTACTTGCCTGTGCTTTGGGGTGATGTGAGATAATAGAAAATATGTGTTGGTCTCTGCCCCCAGGTCCTGGCACAGGGCTCCTGAAACCCTTGTAACTTCCTGGGTGATAGGAAGGTCTTTTGTTCTAATGAGGTGACTCTAGGTGGGCTCCTGGATAGGGACTGGGCACCAGAAAGACCAAACCATGATTAAAAGCTTGGAATTTTCAGCCCTAACCCCCCATTCTCATGAGAAAAGAGAAGGGCTGGAAATGGAGTTAATGATCGATCATGTCTATGTGATAAAGCCGCCATAAAATCCCAATAGTATGGGGTTCAGAGAACTTCTTGATTGGTGAACACATGGAGATTTGGGGAGAGTGATGGGCCCTGAGAGGGCATGGAAGCTCTGTGACCTTCCCACATACCTTGTCCTACACATCTCTTCCAAATGCACATACAAAAGATGTTCATTTGTATCCTTTTATAATCAATTAGTAAACAGTAAGTAAACTGTTTCTCTGAGTTCTGTGAGTCACTCTAGCAAATTAATCGAATTCAAGGAGGTGGTTATGGGAATCTGTGATTTATAGCGGATGGGCCAGAAGCACATGTGACAACATGGGGATTTTGACTGGCATCTAAAGTGGGGCAGGGGGTGGGGGCAGTCTCGTGGGACTGAGCCCTTAACCTGTGGGATCCGACACTACCTTCAGGTAGATAGTATTAGAATTGGGTTAAATTGTAGAACACCCAGCTGGTGTTACAGAGGATTGTTTTGCGGGGCGGCGGGGGGGGGGGGAAGCTCCACACATTTGGTGACCAGAGGTGTCAGAAGTGAAGTGTTCTGTGTGAGAATAAAGGATACACGTGGGAGGAAGAGGACGGGGTTTTTCCCTTCACAGAAGAGGGACGACTGGGTGGTTTTTCTGACACAGTCGGTACATAGTAGAACTAGGTGTCAAATGAATCTGAAGGGTGAAGTGTTCTGCGTGAGAGTAAAGGGGACACACATGAGGGAGACTGTAGGTTTTACCTATATAGGTGACTTTACTTAAATTTTCTGTGCTTCAGTCTCCCCAAGTATCAAAATGGGGAAACTCAGGTTACCTTTCTCATCAGGTGATTGTGGGGTATGTGTGGAGTACCCAGAGTAGTGCTGGTTACTTAAGTTTTTGCTGTTATTATTATCACGTAATATGTGGAATATGCTGATAAAATTTACACAGCTGGAAAGGATTCTGAGTTCAATCACTGGTAAGCATACAGAAAACTAAGCCAGACAATTATTAGCTGTAGGAAAAACCAAAAGATGAGCAGGAAATAAAAATAATCAAACTACAACATGGCTCAGCTGTGAATAGCTTAATAGTCGAGATAATAAATACTGACCATAGATCTAAACAAATGACACAACCAATTTAGGAGTGTGGAACTTAGGAAGTGAGTTGCATGAAAGATGGCTAGATCCTTATCTTCCATGGTGGAAAGACAAAAGATAATGCCTGCAAGAGAAAGAACTAGCAATATAGGTGTGTAATTTAGAGATGGGGAGGTAATGCCAAAGAATCAATAAATGAATTCAAAGTAGTCTCCCCTTTGAGGAGCTGGAGAAGGGCGGAGGAGTCAAGGAAATGCTTCTCGTTTTTTTCCTGGTAACCGGCCTTGCAGAAATTTTTACTAAACGCAAGTGTAACTTTGATATAACGTATCACTAATTTCTGTAAATCTGTAGCTGATTTAATTTCATTTTTTGCTAAGTCTTCTAGTTAGATCAAAGACAAATTTACCATTTGAACTTGTCCTGGTGTTGATATTCTACCCTCTCCATATTTTCCCGATCCTAAATTTTATTGTTATTTTGGCCATTTTGCTATACAGAATCTTAGAAAAATCCTAAAATTCAAACAAACAAACAAAGGCAATAATAAATCGATGAAGAAGTGATAAATCACAGGAACTTGTTCATTTCTGTCCATGTCATGTGACACCAGCCACATGGTGCTCACGCAGCAGGAGGATGGAGATCTGTCTCAGGGGCAGTGATTCTGGAATCTGCTGCTTCTGTGAAACCATCTGCCCCTGCCCTGAGGCCCTGGTGACAGGTTAGGGCCATCTCCTCACTGAATTCCTGCCCCTAGAGCCCTCTCCCTCCTCACCTCACACACGCTGTCATATCCCTCTGCAGCCAGTGCTGGGGACCACTGGGGAGACCTCCAGTTGTCTGGCATCTTGCTGATGGGCTGCAGTCCCCAGGCTCTCTTGCTGACAGCTCCATTCTTCCTGGGAGCCTGAGGCCAGGAAGGCTTGTGGACTCAACCAGAGCTTCTGGGGCCAGAAGGAAGATCCTGCAGCCTTCACAACAGGGTCTGGCCCAGGGGCTCCACAGAGACTCTGAGAAACCTGGAAGGACAGTGTCCATGTGGTCAGTCATTCAGCATTCACCCCACAAAATTTAACCATGTACTGGATAGCAGATGGTGTCAAGGAATTACTAACTTTGTTAGGTGTCATAGTGGTTTTGTGGTTATGCTAAAGCAAATAATATTTACCTATTAAAGATATATACTAAAGTATTTATGGGTGAAATAATAATGTCTGGGATTTTCCTTAAAAATACTTTAGCAAGGGCAAGGTGTATTGGTGTCTGCAACTCACGTTGCAGTGCCTCAATAGAGAAGATGGACGGGCCTGGGGCTTGGACCTCAGAAGGAGCAAGCAGCTGAGAGCTAGAGCCTTCAAAGCCAAGTTTGGGGCATCTCCCCAAATGTATACCCCACTCAGCCTTCATCAAATTTGAGAAACTAAGTGCACCTGTGGTTTGCTTGTCCCTGGCCCTGATGCCATGTGCCAAGGGCAGGCTTCTGGGGTGGTGGTGATGGTCACAGTCCATCTCATTCCCCAACAGTCTTCCCTGTGGGTACCAAAAGGTAGTATTAGATCTGTACTCCCTAACCGGAGTGGAGGCCAGTGTAACCACTGGCAGGATCCAGAGTCCACATGTTGCTCTGGAAAGTGGGCAGCTGGGGCAGGTGGGTGAGTAGTGCCGGGCTCTGCCTTTTACTGCCTCAGACTTTGGGCCTGTCCCTTCTCTTTGGTCTCCTTGGTCTCCTCGGGCAAAATTGAGGTGGTGAAGCAGATGAGTTCTGGAGCATTC
Source organism: Leucopleurus acutus (assembly GCF_964270905.1). Lineage (NCBI taxonomy): Eukaryota > Metazoa > Chordata > Mammalia > Artiodactyla > Delphinidae > Leucopleurus > Leucopleurus acutus. Next base: position 41,540,952 of record NC_139148.1, on the reverse strand, counting down.
CCCACCCCCACACTTGGGCCGCTTTTCTAGGCTTCCAGCAGATCCCAGACGAAGCCCAACAAAGGAGGAGTGATGAATCCTTTTTAAAGAAAGTGCATCTCGACCCACCTGCAAGTATGGCCCCTTCAGAGCAGATGTATCAAGAGGCCAGCTGGCGTCCTGCAAGGGTGCTATTTCTTCACGCTCCTTCCAGATAGATCTTTGGGGGCAGGTTCAGAGTGGATGAAAATGAGCCTGTGCCTTCCTTGTCCCAGGTTGTGAACGACCCACCTCATTTACACACCCTGCATCCCCCTGACTGAGCAGGACCCTTGGCAGAATCAGGTAGATGTGGTGTCAGCAAGGACAGTCAGAGCACCTGTTGGCCCCCCAGCTTTGCCACCTAGTTGTTCTCTGGATTCTGGCTGGGCTGGAGCGCAGGAATTTCAGGTTGTGCTCTGGTTAGGAGAGACATGTTGAGCCCTAACACTAGGACTGCAAAGAGGAGTAAGATGTGCCCTGAGCCCCAGCGAAGCTTGTGGACTAGTGAGAGAGATGATCAAGGCGACAGGACAGTGCTGTGATGGGAGCACAGCTGCAGGTTTCACCCAGCCCTCGGGGATGGGAGGCTCCTGGAGAAGAGGGAGCAAGGAGCTGGGGTCTGTGGGGCAGGCCTTCCCCTCCACTCACCCCATTGAGGACCCTATCAGGAGCAGCCCACCCGCCACTGGGCAGGCTCAGGAAGGGTGGCTCAGTGAGGCTGTGCCTGGGGGTGCACAGGCGCTCTCCCATGTCACCATCAAAACCTGCCATCTGGTGATGTCTGATGCTGGCAGGTGTGGGTCTGAAGGCCACACCTGGGTGTGGGAATGCGAAGTTCAGGACTTGTGGCTTGGAGGCCCCATGATCTGGCTTCTTGGCTCCTTCCACCCGCTCTTCCTACCGCCTTCCTGTTGTCCTCTCACTGGTCGGGGCGCCTCCATCCTGAGCAGAGGGTGGGGTCTGTTACCAGGCTCTCCATGTGGTTCTGGTACTCAACCCAGGGCAGCGACTGTGAGCCTCACCCTCACAGGACCCTGTGAGCAGAATAGAGCTGGGCCCAGGGGATCAGTGCACACAGCAGGGCTTGGGTTCGAATCCTGGCTCTGCCACTTGGCCACTGTGTGAGCTCCTCGCTGTGCTGATGTCTCTGGGTCTATTTCCCCATGTGTAAGATGACATAACACACCTACCTATTGGGGCTGCCCCGAGGATGAAATGAGCCAACCCCCTTAGCACTTGGCATTCCCGGGTGTGCCTTCAGTGTGTGTTTGCTGCTGCCGCTGTCTGCTGAGACATCTGACTCGGGTCTCTTCTCCCATTCCCAATGACATGGGGTCTTTTACAGCTTACATCTACAATTTGTAATGTTTACAAATATTAAAATCCCATCCACTCTCAAAAGAAAAAGATGGATTGGTGGATAGAGGGATGGAGAGATGTTAACTAATATAACAATGTTATACAGATAAAGCAAGCTATTGAAAAGTAAATATAACAAAATGTTAATTGGAGAATCTAGATAGTAAGTACATGGGTATTCATTGTACACTTCTTTGAACTTTTCTGGATGTTTGAAATTTTTCATAATAAAATGTTGGGGGAAAAACTCTAACAAACAAGAGTTCACAGAATATATGAAACAAAAATGGCAAATTGATGATAATTGTTAGAGCTGTGTAACAGTCCATAGGTGCTCATTATGCCATTCTGCCTTATTTTGTGTATGTTTGATACTTTCCAAATTACCAGGATTTTACAAAATTTTACTGGGATGAAACTTGAGGACATTATGCTAAGTGAAATAACCCAGTCAAAAAGAAAAATACTGTGTGATTCCACTTATATGAGATACCTAAAGTAGTCAAATTCATAGAGACAGACAGTAGAAAGGTGGTTGCCAGGGGTTGGGAGGGGGTGGAGTTGAGGCATTGGTGTTTAATGGGTACGGAGTTTTAGTTTTGCAAGATGAAAAAGTTCTAGAGATTGGTTGCACAATGATGTGAAAATACTTAACACTACTGAACTGTACATTTACAAATGGTTAAGATGGTAAATGTTGTGTGTATTTTACCACAATTAAATTAAAAAAATTTTTTTGATTTACTGGGCAACTATATTGTGGGGGCACTTGATCTAGGTCTAGAATTGAAATTTATTAATTTTACTCTAGATAAAATATGCAAAACTCAGTGAATATCGATTCTACGTTTTAGTCAGTGTGCAATCCTGGAAATACCATTGAAATTCTGAGTAAAATTAATAAATTTCAATTCCAGTTCTTCCTCTTTTTATGTGTGAGAATAGAAAGAAGTTATTTCATTTTCACTTACCTTACCTTAAAGATAAGTGTGAAAATTCTTCTCGATAAATCAAAGATATTTTTAGACAAAGACTACAGAGAATTTACCATCAATGTTCTGGACTTGAGGAAAGTATTCAACAAAATTCTCTAACCTTAGAATAGAAATCTCAGAATAGGAGGAAAACAGTATCAAGCAATGACTTTTGCAACATAAGCATAAAATGGAAGATGACTGGGCATTCAGGATAAATATTCCCTACTATAAGGGAAAAACCAATAATAGCCCAGGGCTTGCATATTTTTTTAAAGTAAAATAAAATATAGATACAAAAGGCCATAGACACAAAAGTATAGCTTAATGGGTTACAAGGCAAACACCCTTGTAACTGCTACTGAATTCAAGAACTTTGTCACTCATCCCAGAAGCCCCAACCAATTTCAACCCACCAACCATTACCCTGATTTTATAACAATTACTTTCTTGCATTTGTTTATCATTATATCACACAAGTACACATCCTAAACATCGTAGTTTAGTCTTGCCTGTTAAAAAAATTGTTAGGTTTTTAAAAATATTTATTTATTTTGGCTGCACTGGGTCTTAGTTGCGACATGTGGGCTTCTTAGTTGTGGCATGCATGTGGATCTAGTTCCCCGACCAGGGATCAAACCCGGACCCCCTGCATTGGGAGCATGGAGTCACACACACTGGACCACCAGGGAAGTCCCAAATTGTTAGGTTTTTAAAATCTCTTTTACTCTCAAGTTTTTCACTCAAGTCTGGATTTTCCACAGTCTAGATTTGAGTAGTTGCACACATGTGGTGCAGTGTATAGAAAACCTACATTACTCCTCCTACATATGTCTCCTGTACTCTCACACTACTGCCACACTCACACTTCTGACCCCAGATATGTGGGGTTTTTTTTCCCACACCAAGCAATTCTCTGCAACACCAGCCAGATGTCCTACAATTTAAATCAATTCTGACACTATCTACCTGGAGATACTGTCAGATCCCACAGGTTAAGAGCTCAGGCCCAGGAGATTTCAGATGCCAGTCGCAAGTCCAAGCTTCTGTCCAACCAGCTATGGATTGGAGGTTCCCATGACCCCCTCCTCGGATTCGATTAATTTGCTAGAGCAGCTCACAGGAAACCAGTTTACTCACTGCTTACCAGTTTATTTTAAAAGGATATGATAAAAGATACAGATGAACAGCCAGATGGAAGAGATGTGTAGGGCAAGGTATGTGTCAAGGGGCGCTTCCCTGCCCTCTCCCAGCACCTACACATGTTCACCAGCCTGGAAGCTCTCTGAACCCCATACTTTTGGGATTTTTATGGAGGCTTCATAACATAAGCATGATTAATCATTAACTCCATTTCCAGTCCCTTTCCCCTCTCTGAGTAATGCAGGGTAGGGCTGAAAATTCCAAGCTTCTAATCATGACTTGGTCTTTCTGGTGACCAGCTCCCAGCCGAGAGCCTACTTAGAGTCACCTTATTAGAACAAAAGATACTGCTGTCACCGAGGAAATTCCAAAGGATTTAGGAGCCCTGTGTCAGGAACCAGGGTCAAAGACCAAATATTAGAACATAAGATGCTCCTAGTGCTTTTATCACATAGGAAATTACAAGTGTTTTTGGAACTCTGTGCCAGGAACTGGGGACAGAGACCAATATATTTTTTTTCTGTTATTTCACATGTAGTTCAACATATTTCTCTGTATTCTGTTTCCTGCAAACTGACAGCTGAATGCAGAGGCCAGTCTGGTTCAAGTCTGATCTCTTTAGCAAGACTTCAGGTAGCGGTGTGTCCTCTCATCAGGGGCACATAATGTCTGGTTGTCGTTCTTTTTGTGATGTTAGCAGCTGAGATGCTCAAAGCCTAGATCCATTCGATGGTGGTTGCAAAATGGTGATATTCAAATTATAACAATTCTTTTTCATTTATTAGTTGCAATACATTTTATAGAGATGCTTTCACTCACCTGTCATTTAGTTACTGATGCTACAGTTCATATAGGAAAGGCAGGACAAATGCTTTATTCTTTTCCTTTTATTTACCAGTTTTCAAGAAAATGACTTGGTTTCCTATCATCCTCGAAAAGTTACTACTTTATTAAAGATCATTCTGTCCCATTTGTTTATTTTTGTTTTTATTTCCCTTATTCTTGGAGGTGGGACAAAGAATTAATCTCCAAAATATACAAGCAGCTCATGCAGCTCAATATCACAAAAACAAACAACCCAATCCAAAAATGGGCAGAAAATCAAAATAGACATTTCTCCAAAGAAGACATACAGATGGGCAACAAACACATGAAGGGATGCTCAACATCACTAATCATTAGAGAAAGCAAAGCAAAACTACAATGAGGTATCACCTCACACCAGTTAGAATGGCCATCATCAAAATATCTACAAACAATAAATGCTGGAGAGGGTGTGGAGGAAAGGGAACCCTCCTGCACTGTTGGTGGGAATGTAAATGGATACAGCCACTATGGAGAACAGTATAGAGGTGCCTTAAAAAACTAAAAATAGAATTACCGTATGATCCAGCAATCCCACTACTGGGCATATACCCTGAGAAAACCATAATTCAAAAAGTCATGTACCACAATGTTCATTGCAGCACTATTTACAATAGTCAGGACATGGAAGCAACCTAAGTGTCCATCGACAGATGAGTGGATAAAGAAGATGTGGCACATATATACAATGGAATATTACTCAGCTATGAAAAGAAACGAAATTGAGTTATTTGTAGTGAGGTGCATGGACCTAGAGTCTGTCACACAGAGTGGAGTAAGTCAGAAAGAGAAAAATATCACATATTAACACATATATGCGGAATCTAGAAAAATGGTACAGATGAACCGATTTGCAAGGCAGAAATAGAGACACAGATGTAGAGAACAAACGTATTGACACCAAGGGGGGAAAGTGATGGGGTAGGGGTGGTGGTGTGATGAATTGGGAGATTGGGATTGACATATATACACTAATATGTATAAAATAGATAACAAATAAGAACCTGATGTATAAAAATAAAATTAAAAAAAGATGTGACACATGTATACAATGGAATATTACTCAGCCATAAAAGGGAATGAAATTAAGTTATTTGTAGTGAGGTGGATGGACCTAGAATCTGTCATACAGAGTGAAATAAGTCAGAAGGAGAAAAACAAATACCGTATGTTAACGCATATATATGAAATTTTAAAAAGCGGTACTGGGCTTCCCTGGTGGTGCAGTGGTTGAGAGTCCGCCTGCCAATGCAGGGGACGCAGGTTCGTGCCCTGGTCCGGGAGGATCCCACATGCCACGGAGCGGCTGGGCCCATGAGCCATGGCCGCTGAGCCTGTGCGTCCAGAGCCTGTGCTCCGCAGCGGGAGAGGCCACAGCAGTGAGAGGCCCGCGTACTGCAAAAAAAAAAAAAAAAAAAAAAAAGCGGTACTGATGAACCTAGAGGCAGGGCAGGAATAAAGACACAGACTTAGAGAATGGACTTGAGGGCACGGGGGGCGGGGAAGGGGAAGCTGGGATGAAGTGAGAGAGCATCACTGACATATATACACTACCAAATGTAAAATAGATGGCTAGTGGGAAGCTGCTGCATAGCACAGGGAGATCAGCTCGGTGCTTTGTGTCCACCTAGAGTGGTGGGATAGGGAGGGTGAGAGGGAGGGAGACGCAAGAGGGAAGAGATATGGGAACATATGTATATGTATAACTGATTCACTTTGTTATAACGCAGAAACTAACACACCATTGTAAAGCAATTATACTCCAATAAAGATGTAAAAAAAAAAGATCATTCTGAATTCACTAATTTAAACAGATTAGATGGGTTTCAGTCAAATTGCAATTATTATCTTCTCAAAGCTCAAATTGTCTCGTCTATGGCCAGTGGGAGACTCCTGAAGCTGGCTCCCGGGCCTTTGACCGTGACCCTAGTAGGCCTTGAACACATCCTCTCCATCTGTTATGATGACAAGATTCCAGGGTCATCTCGTACATTTCCAGTCCCAGCTGTTTCTCCAAGAAATGCTGGTTTCTTTTCATGAGAAATGTTTCAAGGCCACAATCTGGGTGCCAGGGTTGCTCATTACTACTGAGTTGGTCACTGTTTCTAGGCCTCTTCAGCAGACAGATGCTAAAAAGGGCACACACACGTACACACACACACACACACACACACACTTTTTTTTTTAAAATAAACCATCTTGTGAGATCATACTGATATTTGCAATTCAAATTCAGGAATACAGGTTGGTTTCTTGGTTTTTGTTTGTTTTTACTTAACCTCTTCTATTGTATCTGTCTCTCCTTTCTTCCACACCAAAAATATAGGTTCTCGGGCTTTCCTGGTGACACAGTGGTTGAGAGTCTGCCTGCCGATGCAGGGGACACAGGTTCGTGCCCCGGTCCGGGAAGATCCCACCGGCTGGGCCCATGAGCCATGGCCGCTGAGCCTGCACGTCCGGAGCCTGTGCTCCGCAACGGGAGAGGCCACAACAGTGAGAGGCCCGCGTACCGCAAAAAAAAAAAAAAAAAAAGGTTCTCAAAGATAAAGAGGATGATAGAATCAGAATATCTCATAGTTATTCATGTACTCTATCCCACTGTGTTCCCAGGATCACCTCACATTTGATGACTTGCTAGAAGGACTGACAGGGTTGAGCATATAATTGTATTCACAGTTAAGTTTTATTACAGCAAAAGGATATGTGACAGAATAAATGGGCAAGGGGAAAAGACACAGACAGAGTCTGAAGGATGCCATGCACAGGCTTCCTTATGCTGTCTCCCTCCCTCTGTGGATCGTATAGAGCTCGCTGTTCCCTAGCAACAAAAACACAGCAACACATGTGTGATGTTTCTGCCCAGGAGGCCATTAGAGACTCAGTGCCCAAGGTTTTTACTGGGGGCTGTCGCTAGGCACTCTCTGCCTAGCATGCATCAAAATGCCAGACTCTTAGAAAGAAAGCAGATGATGTAAACCATGCTGTTTGCATAACAGACTGGGCAAGTGAGCCATCCTTATCAGTTCAGGAACAGTGGGAATGCTCCCCAAATGCAAGTTTCCAGCCAAGGGCCAACTTTGCAAGCAGGCCTTTCAAAGGATAGCAGTTTCAGGCCTGCTCTGTTAACCCCTTTCTGGCTAGTACACCCTTTGGCCCTTGACCAAGACAACTTCACAGCAAAATTATCAGTAGGACGGCAGGCAGCAGGATAAGATCAACCTGTGGTATAGCCTCAGTTATACCTTCTAGAGGTCTTAGATTTCACCAGTTAAAATAAATCCCATTAACCAAAAAGATCTATCTTAGAAAGCCAAGTGGCTTCCTTAAATCTCTCTCTCTCCTTTTTTTTTTTTTTTTTTTGGCTGCGCTGGGTCTTCGTTGCTGTGCATGGGCTTTCTCTAGTTGTGGCGAGCAGGGGCTACTCTTCGTTGCAGTGTGTGGGCTTCTCATTGAAGTGGCTTCTCTTGTTGCAGAGCAAGGGCTCTAGGCGCGTGAGCTTCAGTAGTTGAAGCATGTGGGCCCTAGAGCGTGCAGGCTTCAGTAGTTGCGGTGCACGGGCTTAGTAGTTGTGGCTCGTGGCTCTAGAGCGCAGGCTCAGTAGTTGTGGCGCACGGGGCTCAGTTGCTCCGCGGCATGTGGGATCTTCCCAGACCAGGGATCAAACCCGTGTCCCCTGCATTGGCAGGCAGATTCTTAACCACTGCGCCACCAGGGAAGTCCTTAAATTTTTATATGAACTTTTTCTGGCCTGGCTCATGGCAATGATTCAGGCACAGCACACTGTGCTTAATAAGCTGAAGCTGACCTGAAAGTTTTCCAGGCTGAGGTTGTGTAGGGATATTTAGGGCTCTCACGCAGGAACTGCAGTCCCAGAGGGCACACGTCGCACCGCTGGAAACAAAGAGCTCACAATTGTTAGGTCACTCCGAACAGGATATACATCAGGCAGGCAGTGCAGCTCCCCAGGGTCCCAATGAGGCCTCCCACCCAGGGACCTTCCATCTAGAACTCCCTGTCCAATTTGAATAATTCATTTGAGGTCTTGGTCTGAGGACAGACATTAGTAAGACAGAACAAGCTAACAGGGTCCCCGGTGTGGATTCCCAACTTGGAGCCTCCCGCCCAGTCCAATCCAGATAATTCAGTTTAGTCCTTGGTTAGAGGGACTGCCTGAAGGCAGCTGGTTTCCATCATTTGGCCTATCCTGTTCATCCCTCTTGTGAACTACAGCTGGAGGTGCCCAGTGGGTAAAGAGCAGGAGCTGGGACCACCCCTGCGGTCCCATAGTCTGAGCTCTGTCAGGTGTAAAGAGGAGACTCAGCAGTTTGCATTCAAAGTGCTCACAGCAGCTTGGAAAGGAAACGCCATGGGGCATCTTTCTTCAGGAAGAAGGGAAAGCTTCCAGGAGCAGTTCCGAAAAACAAAACTCATTAACGCCCTCTCTACTCCCAGGCTTTTTCTATATTTCTCCACGGTTGTGACATCAGTGTGTCTCATTCAGTAATCATAATCTGACATTTCCCAATCACTCTCCTCCAGACCTTTTGTCTGGAAGGGCTCTATGCAAGAAGAAAACCCATTTTCCCAGGGAAACATTTTTATACAATTTAACCAGAAAGACACATCACTTTCAGGAATCCCTCAGGAAGAATCCTTAACTTTCCATTGTTTTTCAAAATGGGTTCGGGTAACCTCCCACTCCTTTAACCTTGAACATTTCCCCAGTGAGTAACCTAGATAAAAAGCAATCCCTTGCCGGGAACAGCTGCATTTAATAATCAAATGCCTTCTCAAGTGTGTGTAGCAAGAGAGAGATGAAGGAAGTAGAGTCAGGCTATCAGTTCATTGGTACAAACTGCAAATCTTTTGGAAGGTGGAATACAGCAACTCAACAGCAGTGAGACATCGCCAAGCAGGGGCGCGAGTCCCATCTGTGAAGAGTTGGGGGGAGAGGTCACACTCCCTGTGCTGTCCTTGCAGCTTTCAACAGTAACCACAAGTTAGCCCCACAATTATTCTCTGTACCAGAGATATGGAGCCCATGGGCAGCTCAGTTTCAGAGAACAAGCCCTTTCCCGTCAGCATTTGTATGATGATCAAATATCATATTCACTCAGCATCCATGATATTTTAGTAGACACCCACGGAGGCTGTCTGAAATAGACAACCATTCCAGAATATGAGTTCTGTTCTTCGAGATGCACTTTCAGTTCAGCACAGCACACAGCGAGGCTGAAACAGCTGCAGAAGACAGTTTCAGGTTTCAGCTTAGAGTCAGGCCCGGGGGAATTAGGATCTGTGAACCCAGGACTTTTTAGAAACCAGCGGCTTTTCTTCAGTAGCAGCAAAGACGAGACGAGGAAGGGCCAGACAACTGTGTTCTCAATCTAAGTGACAAGCAAGTCTTTCTTAAAAGCCCCCTCCCACACACACCTTTTTTTTAGTAGAAGTGGTTAGGATGAACATCATTATCATTTTTTAAAATTTTAAATTGAAGTATAGTAGATGTACAATATTATATGTTACAGTTGTACAGTATAGCGATTGACAATTTTTAAAGGTTATACTCCATTTATAGTTATTATAAAATATTGGCTATATTCCCTGTGTTGTACAGTATATCCTTGTAGCTTATTTATAACTAATAGTTTTTATCTCTTATTCCCCTACCTCTGTACTGCCCCTCCTCCTTCCCTCTCCCCACTGGTAACCATTAATTTGTTCTCTATACCTGTGAGTCTTAAAAGCCCTTTTTAAAACTTGAAGTATAGTTGATTTACAATATTGTGTTAGTTTCAGGTGTACAGCAAAGTGATTCAGTTATATATATACATATTTCTCAGATTATTTTCCATTAGAGGTTATTACAATTTATTGAATATAGTTCCCTGTGCTATACAGTAAATCTTTGTTTATCTACTTTCTATACAGTAGTATGTACCTGTTAATCCCAAACTCCTAATTTATCCCTCCCCCACCCCTTTCCCCCTTTGGTAACCATAAGTTGGTTTTCTATGTCTGTGAGTCTGTTTATGTTTTATATATAGATTCATTCCTATTATTTCTAAAAGCCCTTTTTATCTTGTCAGTTTTAGAGTCCAGACAGACTCACTCAAAAATATGTACACTGGGCTGGAAAACCAGCGACCTCTACAGGCCAGACAGTTCATTTCCACAAGAGTACACTAGCAAACTAAAAGCTGGATTTCAAATCTCCAAAAGTACGTTTCTATCTGGAGATTGCATCTATTTTCATGTTGTCTCCCTTTTCCCAGAGGCTCCAATAGGTAAAAATCATTCATTACGGGGTCTTGTTCTCTTTTCAATAGTCAAATAGTTTAAATTGCAATCGCAAAAAGCAAGGGAACTATGATCCACTAACACTTTTTGTTTTTCCTTTGCAGCTTTCCCTGTCAGGATGATCTGTCTAGCACTGATGAACTGAAGCATATAACATTTTATATTAACTTTTATCATATGCCTGGATACGATAGCCATAAATACAAAGTGTTTTAAAAATTCCCCTCTTGGACTTGGAACGTATTATGCTTAGTGAAATAAGTCAGACAAAAAAAGACAAATGCTATATATTATCACTTATATGTGGAATCTAAAGAATAAAACAAACGTGAATAGAACAAAAAAGAAGCAGACGCACAGATATGAAGAAGAAACTCGATTACCAGTGGGGAGAAGGAAGGGGGAAGGGGCAAGATAGGGGTGGGGATTAAGAGGCACAAATTACTATGTATGAAATAAATAAGCTACAAGGATTTATTGTACAGCACAGGAAATATAGCCAATATCTTATAGTAACTTTAAATGGAGAATAATCTATAAAAATTTTGAATCACTATGTTGTACCCCTGAAACTAATATAATACTGTAAATCAACTATACCTCAATTTTTTAAAAAGTGGGAAAAGGAAATGATCAGACAACACACACATAAAAACCCCCTTTTTCCTTCAAACTGTAAAATCAGCATTTATGGGGTTAACATTACAGCTGCCTAGAGAGCCAGGCTGCAACTTAAGGAGGGGCTGCAGTGGAGCTGAGGCAGATGCTAAGCTGAAGAAAAACTAAAGTATCTTATTATTGTTTCTTTCACTCGGTTATTTTTTTTCTCCTGGTTTATCTAAAGCCTTGCTTCAGCCCTGGGACCTGATTTAGCTATTTTCCTTCCACTTTAAGGAGAGAGCAACACAAACTTTTAACATTTTTGGTACGCCCAAGGCCCGCCTTCAGGAATTTGGGGACACTTCCCCTCCTACCTGAAGGAGACAGCAACTACAAACTGATTTTTTATTGTCTTTAGCTCATGCAAATCTCATTTGGGGAGAATATTAGGGCCATTTCTCCTCCCACTTGGAGGAGAGAACAAAAACCAAAGCCATCAGCTGAGCTGCTCTTTTTCCTCCTTTTAACCAGCGTAGCCAAGAACAGCCAGGGGGATGGAGCAAGCCAACTCCTATGGCTGGATTTATCATTCTTCAAATTCCAGAGGGAATTTGCCTCTCACAAGAGATGGCAGCTCAGTTGCTGCAGGTAACCCCATAGCCATCCAGTCACCAGGATTTTGTCACCCCCCCATCCCTTTTTCTTTCTTCTTCCTAAGTAATGCTGTAGCCATATTTCAGTGAGTCAGTGTTGTTCTAATTGAGTCCCACTACTGCCACCACATCCGATGATTCGCTGCAAGAACTCATAGGACTGGGGATATAGTTGTATTTGCAGCTAAGGTTTACAACAGCAAATAGATATGTGGTAGAATCAGCAAAGGAAAAAGACACAGGAAGATGCCATGCACAGGTTTCCTTATGCTGTCTCTCTCCCACAAGGGGTCATGCCGATCTTGCTCTTCCCTTAGCAACAAAAACAAGCAATACGTGCGTGCGTGATGGTTCCGCCCAGAGAAGCCAATTAGAGACTCATCGCCCAATATCTTTACTGGGACTTAGTCGCCAGGCACCCTCAGCTGAGTATTTACCAAAATTCCAGATCCCCAGAAGGAAGGCTGATGTTTGACATAAACCACACTGTACAAACAGTCTAGGCATAGTGAGCCACACTTTTCAGTTAGGGAATAGTGGAAACTTTCCTGAAATCCAAGTTCCCAGACTCCAGCTAAGGGCAAACCTTGTGAGCAGGTCTTTCGAGGGAGAGCAGTCTCAAGCCTGTGATGTTAACCCCTTTCTGGGCACACAGGCGTTATTCAGTCTCAGAATAACAAGACTAATACCACCACCACTGATATAATTACCAAGAATAGTTTATTTAATTAAAAAAAATTTATTGGAGTATAGTTGCTTTACAATGTTGTGTTAGTTTCTACTGTACAGCAAAGTGAATCAGCTATACATATACATATATCCCTTCTTTTTTGGATTTCCTTCCATTTAGGTCACCACAGAGCATTGAGTAGAGTTTCCTGTGCTATACAGTAGGTTCTCATTAGTTACCTATTTTATACGTAGTGTACATGTCAATCCCAATCTCCCCGTTCATCCCACCCCCTTTACCCCCCAAGAATAGTTTAAAAACATGAATATATTCTCATTATTCTCTCCCAATTTTTTCATGGTTGTACTATATCTACATTACCTGAGCCATTACATTTTTAAAATTATTTATTTATTTATTTTTGGCTGAATTGGGTTTTGTTGCTGCACCCGGGCTTTCTCTAGTCGTGGCAAGCGGGGGCTACTCTTCGTTGCGGTGCGCGGGCTTCTCATTGCAGTGGCTTCTCTTGTTGCAGGGCATGGGCTCTAGGCACACCGGCTTCAGTAGTTGTGGCACGTGGGCTCAGTAGCTGTGGCGCATGGGCTTAGTTGCTCTGCGGCATGTGCGATCTTCCTGGAACAGGGATTGAATCCGCGTCCCCTGCATTGGCAGGTGGATTCCCAACCACTGCACCACCAGGGAAGTCCAGCCATTGCATTCTAAACTCTCCCTTTGAACTGTTACTTGGTCTTAATTCTTTTTTTTTAATATTTATTTATTTAGCTGTGTTTGTCTTCGTTGGGGACGTGGGATCTTTCCTTGCGGTGCACGGGATCTTGCAGCGTGCAGGCTTCTCTCTAGTTGTGGCATGCGGGTTTTTTCTCTCTCTAGTTGTGGTGCGTGGCACGTGGGCTCCAGGGCACATGGGCTCAGTAGTTTTCGGCACATGGGCTCTCTTGTTGGGGCACTCGAGCTCACAGCTGTGGCTCGAGCTGTGGCATGTGGGCTTAGTTGCCCCATGGCATATGGGATCTTAGTTCCCCAATCCCCAGTATTGCAAGGCAGATTCTTTACCACTGGACCACCAGGGAGGTCCCTTATTTGGTCTTAATTCTTAGTTCAGTGTTTACCGCCTGTCCTTACATCAAAGACTCTAATCATTTTGGTTTTCTGAAGTTTGTTCTTTAATAGATTTCTTGGGAAGAACATATGAGGACAATATTCCTTGAGTTCTCGCATGTCGATAACATTTTATCCATGTACTTTATGGTTGAAAGACAGTTTTTCTTGGTAAAAATTCTTGGCTCACATTTTCTTTTTTTTTTTTTAATTAATTAATTTATTTTTGGCTACATTGGGTGTTCGTTGCTGCATGCAGGCTTTCTCTAGCTGTGGCGAGCCAGGGCTACTCTTTGTTGCGGTGTGTGGGCTTCTCGTTGCAGTGGCTTCTCTTGTTTCAGAGCATGGGCTCTAGATGCACGACCTTCAGTAGCTGTGGCATGCAGGCTCAGTAGTTGTGGCTCGCAGGCTCAGTAGTTGTGGCTCGCGGGTTCTAGAGCGCAGGCTCGGTAGTTGTGGCGCACGAGCTGAGATGCTCCACTGCATGTGGGATCCTCCCGGAATAGGGCTTGAACCGTGTCCCCTGCATTGGCAGGCAGATTCTTAACCACTGTGCCACCAGGGAAGCCCCTTGGCTCACATTTTCTTTCCTTGTTCTATATTAAATGTTACTCCACTTTATTCTGACAGAAAGGGTTGCTATCAAAGTCTGATGACTATTTAATTTTCTTTCCCTCATAAGTCACTTGCTCTTTTTGTCTAGATGCTCCAAAGATCTTTATCTTTAAAGTCAAATAATTTATGAGAATATGACTTAGTGGTGGTCGTTCTGGGTGGATATTCTCAGGTACACGGTATACTCTTGCAAATAATTTTTTCTGTACCTCCCACCCCCCAGCGACACCAACTACGTATATATTAGGCAGCTTGATTTTATCCCACAGCTGATACTCTGTTCATTTTTCAGTCTTTTTTCCTTCTACATTTCAGTTTGGATAGTTTCTATCACTATGCCTTCAGATTCACTAATCTTTTCTTCTGCAATGTCTAATCTGATGCTACTTCTAGCCATTCATTTTTCATTTCAGATACTGTAGTTTTTCATCTCCAGAAGTTTTATTTGGACCTTTAAAAAAACTTCCATAAAAGCAGTAAGAATGAGCATTCCTGCCTCCTTACCAGCTTGAGGAGGAAAGCATTCACCATTTAGTATCACATTATGGATAGATTTTTCTGTGGATGCCCATTAGCAAGTTGAGTGAACTTTCATCATTTTTAGTTTACTGGGTGTTTTTGTATCATAAATGTGTGATTTTGTAAAGTCTTTTTTAATATATCTTTTGATATGACCATGGTTTTCATTCTTTATTCTGTTAATATGGTGAATTATATTATATTAATTGGACTTTGGATGTGTAACTGACCTTGCATTCTTAGAATAAATCCCACCAGACCATGATTAAAAAAAGAAAAAAAGCTTCCATGTCTCTACTTAATATGCATAATCTAGGATTTTGAACATTGGAATAGAGTTATAATGACTGTTTTAATGTTCTTCACTACTGATTCATAATCTGTGTCATTTCTGTGTCAATTTGATTTATTTTTCTCCAAATCATGTGTCCTATGTTTGCCTGGTTCACTGCATGCCTTGTTATTTTATTAAATGATTTGTATTTATTTATTTATTTACTTTTGGCCATGTGGCATGCAGGATCTTAGCTCCCAAGCCAGGGATTGAACCTGTGCCCCTTACAGTGGGAGTGTGGAGCCCTAACCACTGGACAACCAGAGAATTCCCCATGCCTGGTTATTTTTTACTGGATGAAAGACACTGTGAATTTTACCTTGCTTGGGGCTGGATATTTTTGTATTCTTATAAATATTGTTAAGGTTTATTCTGGGACACAGTTAATTTATCTGGGAATAGTTGGATTTTTTTCAGGTCTTACTTTTAAGCTTTATTAGGCAGGGCCAGAGCAACATCTAGTCTAGGGCGAATTTTGTCCCCACTACTGACCTTCTAAGTACTCTACTTGATTCCCTGTGAATTATGAGGTTTTCCACTCTATCTGGTGAGATCAGGAACTATTCCCAGTCCTCTGTGAACTCCAAGGATTATTCTCACTAATCCTTTCTGGTGGTTCTTTACCCAGCCTTGTGTAATTTCCTCATATCCATGAGCTGAGGAGTACTTAGTCAAAAACTCAAGCAGGACCCTCTACAGATCTCTGGAGCTCTTTTCATCTCTATGTAGCTCTCTTCTCTCCAGCGAGCTGACTTGTGAACTCTAGCTTCCTTGGTCTCCTTGAACTCCCAGGTCCATCTCCTTAACTCAGGGAGAGTACTGGGCTCTGCCTGAATTCCCCCTGTCAGTGTTATGACTGGAAACTCTATCCAGGCTGAGGCATTTGTAGAGCTCACTTCATTTCTTTCCCCTTTCTCAAGGATCACTCTTCTTCATTGCCAGATGTCCAATGTCTTGAAGACCATTGTTTCATACACTTTTTCTCATTATTTTAGTTGTTTCAGATGGGATGGTAAATCTGGTCCCTGTTACTCCATCTTGGCCAGAAGCAGAAGGAAGTCTGGTGTTCTCTCTTAGTATGCAGTTTTAACTTTTTAAAAATTATTCTAGGTTTTCCAGAACTATAGTTTTTAGTATCTGTTTTGTTCCCTTGGTCTGGTTTTCTTTTACAGGGACTTCTATGGTATATGAATTGGATCTTCTTTTTCTACCTTCAATGTTTGTCACTTGTTCTCAAATCTTTTTCTTTCCTTCTTTCCTTCTTTCTTTCATTCATTCATTCATTCATTCTTTCTTTCTTTCTTTCTCTTTCTTTCTTTCTTTCTTTTTCTCTTTCTTTCTTTCTTAAAGAAACATTTTCCTCCTTTTTGCCTTCTATTTCCCTTAAGCCATCATGTGTTATGTTTATTTGCTTCATGTTCCTTATAGTTTAATCTTCTATTCTGAAATGACTTTTTCTTTTTTCTCCAAGTATTTCCTGAGATCCATCATGTTATTTCTGAATTTTTCTAATACTTATTTATGCTATTCTTTTATTGCCTTGCACCATTTTCTTAATGTCTTTTAGCTTGTTCAAAATAGCTGGCTTGGACTTCCCTGGTGGTGCAGTGGTTAAGAATACGGCTGCCAATGCAGGGGACATGGGTTCGATCCCTGGTCTGGGAAGATCCCACATGCAGCGGAGCAAATAAGTCCATGTGCCACAACTACGGAACCTGCACTCTAGAGCCCGTGCACTGCAACTACCGAGCCCACGTGCCTAGAACCTGTGCTCAGCAACAAGAGAAGCCACCACAATGAGAAGCCCGCCTACTGCAATGAAGAGTAACCCCTGTTTGCCTCAACTAGAGAAAGCCCGCACGCAGCAACAAAGACCCAATGCAGCCAAAAATAAATAAAATTTAAAAAAAATAGCTGGCTTGGGAATTCCCTGGCAGTCCAGTGGTTTGGGCTCTGCACTCTCACTGCCAAGGGCCTGGCTGGGTTCAATCCCTTGTTGGGGCTCACAAGAGGTGAGGCCAAAAAAAAAGCTGACTATAGCTTTGATGTGTTCTGTAAGCGTGAGTTTCAATCATGCTTTCATTGTCTCTAAGGTTGATATTCTACCGCTTATTCTTTTATCCTTATAGCAACATTATATGGGATTTGCCTTCTGTACATTTTTGTTGCTCTTCTTTATAAGAAATTAGTTTTCCTGAACTTTTGGAAGGAGGTGGGGTTCAGGGTAGCTTCTCAAATGTCAGAGCTCCCTCTTCTGTTGTTTTTGCATAGTGCTAAAGATTATGGCAACTTGTTTCTGAGATTTCTTGACTCTATTCCCCTACTTTTACCTGGACATTCTCTTTCCTTATTGAGGTAGACCGAATAATGGCTCCCTAAAAGAAATCCATGTCCTAATCCCTGAAACCTGTGAATGTTACCATATGGCAAAAAAAAAAGGACTTTGCAGATGTGATTAAGGATTTTGAGATGAAACTATCCTGTATTCTCCAGGTGGGCCCTATGACAAGTATCTTATAAGGGAGGCAAAGGGAGATCACACAGTTTGAAAAGAAGGAAATATGACCATGGAGGCAGAGATTGGAGTGATGGGGCCATAAGCCAAGGAATGCCAGCAGCCACCAGAAGCTGGAAGAGGCAAGGAATGGGTTCTCCCTTAAAGCTTCCAGAGGGAGCATGACCCTGCCAACGCCTTGGTCTTGGCCCAGTGATACTGATTTGGGAATTCTGACCACCCAAACTGTGAGAGAATAAATTTCTGTTGTTTTAAGCCACTAAGTTTGTGATAATTTGTTCCAGCAACAATAGGAAACTAATGCAGAGTTTGGTGACAGAAGAGGGGTGTTGCTGTAACAAATATCTAAAAATGTGGATGTGGCTTTGGAATAGTGTAGTTGAATACTATGTAGAGGCTGGAAGAATGTTAAGGAACATGACAGAAAAAGCCTCAATTGCTTAAAACAGACTGCTGGTTGAAATATAGATGCTGAAGGCACTGCTGGTGAAGGCTCAGAAGAGGTGAGGAATGCTGGCAACCTGTGGATAGAGCAGGACCTTGCTGAAACTTTGATTTTGGCCGTGATACTGATTTCAGACTACTTACCTCCAGAACTGTGAGAGAATAAGTTACTCTTGTTTTAAAACACAAAGTTTGAGGCAATTTGTTACAGCAGCCATAGGAAATGAATACACTTACTCTCTATTGTTCTAACCTGTTCAATTTTTATTTTACCTTCAGAAGTTTCTCCTCAGTGTAGATCCCTATCCTGGAAGAGAGCCCTAGTGGATCAATGTACAATAAAGGATTAACTCAGCAGGTCTGGGTTGTCCAAACCTTGCATGTCCCAAAGAAAGGTTTGGCCCTCGCCCAGCTCCTGGTAGACAACCTCTAAGCCCTTGGCATAGCCCGCCTGTTAAGAATATCTTTGTTTACCTGAGTCCATGAGCCATGCCATAGAGTTTACTTTAAAACTGTAATTTATGGTGGAGGTCGTGGGCCAACCAGAATCAGCTCGAACTTTGGAGAGACTGAGTAACTAAGGTCAGCTCTGTCCATGTGATTGACTCCAAATAAAAACTCTGACACCAGGACTCAGGTGAGCTTCCCTGCTTGGCAATATTTCTGTGTGTTACTCCACATCTTGTTGGGAGAATTAAGCACTGGCTAGATGACTCCTCTGGGAGAGGAGAATTGGAAGCTTGCTCCTGGTCCCTCCTGGACTCTGCCCCATGTGCTCTTTACCATTGCTGATTTAAATCTCTATCCTTTTGTTGTAATAAACTTTAACGATGAGTATAACCACTCTGCTAAATTCTCTGAGTTCTTCTGGTGAATCATTGAACCTGAGGGTGGTCTTGGGGACCCCCAAACACAGTCATTCTTAAGAGTTCACAGGAATTAGGCTGCTCCAGCCCCCTCAGACTTTACTGCAGACCCCTTACATTCACTTGTTAATGGATAGGGTAAAATGCTTCTCAGTTTCAGCTGCTGAATTCAAGTTGGCATACCATCCCTGTTGACTGTTTTGGCATTCTCCTATTCTCAGGCCTGTCAAATGCCCCTTAATTCTCTCTGCTTTTTCCTACACAGATAACTATACCATGCAGTTCTTGTGGCTACTGGTGACCTGTCCTCACCCACACGTATTTTGAAATTCATGGATATTTCAGCTATTTATTGCTGTGGAACTAAACTGCACCAAAACTTAGTGGCTTAAAATAATAACCATTTTATTGCTCACGATTCTATCGGTCAAAAACTTGGGCAGGGTTCAGTGGGGATGGCTCCATTTCTTCCCCATATGATGTCTGAGGCAGCTAGAAAGGGGTTGGAGGATCCAAGATGCTTTCAACACACGATTGGGACCTTGGTGCTAGTTTTCAGTTGGGGCCTCATTTCTTATGCACATGGACTCTTTTATAAAATGGTGTCTCAGAGCCTTGGTCTTCAGAAAGATAGGACTTTTTTACAGGGTGTCTAGGTTCCCCTCTCACTAAAGCAGAAGTTCAAGGCCTCTTAATGTCTACACTCAGAAGCCCCAGAATGTCATTTCTACTGCATTTTATTGGTGAAACAGAACATAAGGCCAGCCCAGACACAAAGAATGAAAAAATATACTCCATATCTCAATGGGAGGAGTGGCAGGCACTAATGGGGATGGAAATATCGTTGGCAGTCATACCTGCAGAAAATCTACCATGCTGGGGATACTGTGTCACCTAGTTTTGTTGTGAATATTATGTATGGGTTTTGACGCTGCTATCTGGTTGCTGTTTGCATGTTGGCATGAAGAGAGATTTAAAAACTGCTCAGCTGCCACCATATTCCCAGCATCCATTCTAATTTTTAAAAAATCATCTCAGAAAAGAACAGAAATTTTGGGTGAGGGTCGAGTGAAGAAGTAAAAACATTTTAAATGGTACATTCTCCTAAGAAATTAGGAGTAAATGAAAGTAACACATGTGTGTGTGTGTGTGTGTGTGTGTGTGTGTGTGTGTGTGTGTGTGTGTGTCATGGACCAATAGAGAAAATTTGAATCATGTTTATAAGTAATAGAAGGATAATCACCAGCAGAATTGATAAGCAGAGTTGAACTTCCAAATTACTAGGAGAGGAAGAAGAATGAACAGAAACTTGACAGAGACGGCAAATATAAGGAAATTGAAAAGGAGTATCAACAACAAAGTAGAAAAGGGAAACAGTCGATTGAAGACACAAAATTGAGTATATCATTAACAAATGAAATCGATTAGGTTCTCCTATACAAGACTGTGAAATAGGGTTAAAAAACAAGAGTTATGCATTGTTTCCTAAATGTACATTTGAAATAAAGAGGCAAAACTAAACACTATGTAAAGATACATCAGGTAAATGCAAGCAGAATAAAGGAGGTCAGATGATATAATTATCAGGTTAAACTCCAAGGCCAAAAGCATTCAACAGATTTTTAAAGAGACATTATGTAATAATAAAGTATACATTAGATGAAGATATAATATGTATAAACATTTATACAAACACAAATAACACCAGAAAAAATTCATTGAAAAGGAACACATTTTTTTTCTTTTTTTTTTTTTTTTTTTGGTACGAGGGCTTCTCACTGTTGTGGCCTATCCCGTTGCGGAGCACAGGCTCCGGACGCGCAGGCTCAGCGGCCATGGCTCACGGGCCCAGCCGCTCCGCGGCATGTGGGATCTTCCCGGACCGGGGCACGAACCCGTGTCCCCTGCATTGGCAGGCGGACTCTCAACCACTGCGCCACCAGGGAAGCCCAGGAACAAAATTTTATTTATTTTTTGGCTGCATCGGCTCAGCAGTTACAGTGCGTGGGCTTAGTTGCCCCGCGGCATGTGGGATTTTATTTACCCGACCAGGGATCGAACCGGTGTCCCCTGACTTGCAAGACGGATTCTTAACCACCACGGTTAAGAATCCATAATTTATAAATTTTAAATTCATAATTTATAGTGGGAGGTTATACCTCATTCAGAGTATGATAGATCAAGCTAACAAAAATAATTAAAGGTAAGAAAGATCTGAAAATTATAATCAATAAGCTACATTTAAAAGACATAAAAAGAAATTTGTATCTTACAAGCAGACTCTCTACTCCTATGTCCTTGCAACATTAAAAAAACATTCAATTGTCTAACTTTGCCTCAGAGAAATGATTGATATATTTTTTAAAAGTAGGGCTTTGGCAGATCACATTCTCTGATAAGAGCCAACAAAAACAGAAATAAATTAAATATTACCATAACATCTTAACCAGCTGAAAATTAAGAAATACTTTCCAAAATAAATCAGGACTAAATGGGTCTACAGAGTCCAGTTCGTAGAGAAAGATGGAAGTTTCCCAATTTATTTTTTAGAAAAGAGAATAATTTTAATACCAAAACTGAAATATATTCCTCGAAAAAGAAGATAACTAGAGACAATATTTCATGAATATGGCTAAACTTTTCTAAATAAAATATCCGCATATCAAATAAATCCAGATATGTTTTGAGAAAAAAAATACACCATAACCATTAAGATGATTCCAGGAATGCTAGTATGGTTTAATATTTGTAAATCAATCGATATACTTCATTACACCAACACTTTAGAAAAGCCATGTAACACTATTAATTGATATAAAAAAGTATGTGATACAATTCATTAGCCATTATATTAATAATAAAAACTCAAAATAGAAATAGAAGGAAACGACTTAAAATTGACAAAACCATTTTCCAAAAAATTGCCAGAACGCTTTATACTAAATGGTAAAATGGATAAAATGATTTCCATTAAAAGTGACAACACCATAGGGATGCTCTCTATCACATCTATTACTCAACATTAATTTGAAGGTTCTATCTCAGCATTGTCTGATACAACTTTCCACAATGATGACGTGTTCTATATAGAGAGAGCTGCCTAATACAGTAGCAACTAGCCGTATGCTGCCATTGAGCACTTGAAATGTGGCTAGGTGTCTAAGAAACTGAATTTTAAATTTTATGTAGCTTTAATAAATTCAAATTTAAATAGCCATGTAAGCTTAGTGGTTACCATATTGGATAGCTAATTCAGTGGAAAAAGAACTAATGACATCAAATAGCAGATAAAAGAGAATATTAACTAAATCTAATATGATTATACAATTAGAAAACCTAAGAGACTATACTAAGAAGCTACCAGAATTGGTAGGGAGTTTTGATAAGGAGCTGAATATAAGATAAAATTTTAAAAATAGGTCTTTTCTTACAATACTAGCAGTTAGCAGACAGGATTAGCAAAAAGAAGTCTTAACAATAACAATAAAAGTATTATAAATATCTAAGAATCAATTTAACCAAACAAGATGATGGACTTATAAGGAGAAAACTATGAAATATCATTGAAGCATACAATACAAGACATAATCAGAGACAGATCAAATCCCTAGATACAAAGGCTTATTATAATAAAGAGCATTAACTCTCTCCAAACTATTAATATATTGGGTTGGCCAAAAAGTTCGTTCGGGTTACCCAATAATACAATTCCAATCAGAATAACAATAGTTTTGTTTTGTGGAGGGTTTTGTGGGGTGCGTAGCATTCATTTTGAAACTTCATAAAATGATTCTAGGAACTTCAGAGTTCCTAGAAAAATAGATCTGCAAGAACAAAAATCCTTTGAAATCATATAGATTATAGAGACACAATAGAGTTCAGATCAAGCTAAATATATTTCTGACCTTATATGACAGAAGTGACATTTAATTCAGTGCCTATAGGGCAGTAACTTCCATAAACCGTTCTAGCTGATAATGTTGTATTTTACCTGAACCCTGTGATTCTGGTAAATAGTGAAGGTTAAGAAATTCCCTTACTCTTTTTTTTTTCTTCATTTATTTAGTTTTGGCTGTGTTGGGTCTTCGTTGCTGTGCGCGGGCTTTCTCTAGTTGTGGCAAGCGGGGGCTACTCTTCATTGCGGTGCGCAGGCTTCTCATTGTGGTGGCTCCTCTTGTTGTGGAGCCCGGGCTCTAGGCACATGGGCTTCAGTAGTTGTGGCACTCGGGCTCAGTAGTTTTAGCTCGCGGGCTCTAGAGAACAGGCTCAGTAGTTGTGGTGCGTGGGCTTAGCTGCTCCGTGGCATGTGTGGGATCTTCCTGGACCAGGGATTGAACCTGTGTCCCCTGCATTGTCAGGCGGACTCTTAACCACTGTGCCACCAGAGAGAGCCTCCCTTACTCTTTTGTGCTCTTGTGTGTTACTCTTTGCTTACTGCAAAGAACCTCCCTTCCCTATATGACTTTGGACTCACAGACGCCCCTTGTTTACCTGTGACATGACCAGACACAGACCCTCCAAATTCTCATTCTTTTCCTTATAAACATTCATTAATCTCAACAAAATGCTTGTTAGCCAAAATTTAGCCAAGCTTCTCTCCTTCCTACAGGTTCCTGAACTCTGCTTGCCCCCAAGCCTGAGCAAACACAAAAAATGTGGAATGTGCCCCTCTTCTCAGCTTGTCCTGGGAATCAGCTGACCACAGTGGGCACTTTCCTGTCAGACCCCATTAGTCATTCCCCTGTTTGTGCAGCTTCTCCTCCACAGATTCTGCTTATCTTGGCTTGCCTCCTCCTTACCCTATCTATAAACAAAAAGCCTTTTTCTGTTCGGTTTTGAGATGCTTGCAGATTTCTGAGATGGGAATTTTCTCCCTATTGCAATAGTCTTTCTTTCTAATTAGTCTCTCCCTATCTAATTCTAGATTTGTTTTTATTTGATGCAGCAACAGTGAAGCTTGACCTTGATCTCATACCATATACCAGAATAAATTTCAACTAGATTAAAAGTTAAAGTAGAAAAATTTAAAACAATAAAAATGAAATAAATGTTAAGACTATCTTTTTAGGACTACCTGGAATGGGGACCATACAAGACAGGAAATACAGAAGCCAGAAAAGAAAACTTATTTTTGATGAAAAAATACATTTTTCTAATTAAAGATCAAAGGACAACTACAAATGCAAAGGGCAAAAAGAGTTAGGGGAAAAATATTGCAATGCCACTAACTAACAAAGACTTAATAATATCCCTAGTGTACAAAGAGCTACTACAAATTGATAAGAAAAAGACAAATCACTCCAAAGAAAATTGGACAAAGGATATGAAGATTTGCAGAAGAGAAAATCTAAATGGTCAACAAACAGAAAAAGATCTTCAGTTGCACAAGTAGTCAGGAAATGCAAATTAAAGCAGTTAAATTAGCCCTCTGATTGGCAAAAATTAGAGTATCAACATTCAGTGCTAGAGAAGATTTGCCTTGATGGACTCATATTTTGCTGGTGGGAGTAGGAAATGTTAAAAATCTTTTGGGGAAGTTATTTGGCTGTATCTATTCAACAACACAATAGCCTTACTTGTATTTAATAATAAAACTTAAAAATATAGGAAGCAAAAATTGACTGGTGAAATGAAACCCTGACTTATCAATACAGTGGGAAATCTCAGTAACTCAGGGAGCAAGCAGAAGAAAATCATCAGGAATGATATACACATTTAAAAGAAATTTTATTGGAGTATAGTTGATTTACAGTGTTGTGTTAGTTTCAGTTGTACAGCAAAGAGGAACAATATACACATTTTTAACAGCCCAACTAACAAGCTTGAACCAATAAACATATACGCTAAACCCAACTATTGGAAAATATATGTTTTTTTCAATCAAGAGATGAAACATTTTTGAAAACTAGGCCTGTACTTGAACCTTAAGGCAAATTTCAACAAATTTCGACTCAACATCATTCAGACAACATTCACAGATCACAGTGCAATTAAGTTAGAAATCACTAACATCGAGATTAACTTTGTGTTTGAGGAAATGAAAAATGGTGTTAGGAACTGTAAACTTTTCTGCACTCCCTCTAAGTTCCTTCTTTAATCATTAAGTATGAGAACAGGATACAACAGAATGAGATGGGCCAAATCAAAAACAGCTCCCTTCAGCAGCATTCCACCTGCGGACCAAAGCCCACCAAACTTGCAGGAGACACTGCGCAGGGCTGTTCTTGTCGCAGCAGCCTGAATAAAGTCACCATTCCCTTGACATTTGAGTCTCGGAGAATTTTTGCATGTTCGACACTGGACTTCTAAATAATTCTTGGATCAAAGGGGGGAAAATTACAAATTAGCACTTGAAACTGAACACTAATGAAAATGCAACAAATCAAAACTTGGATCTTTGGGAAAGAAGTTTAAACTTCATGCTTCTATAAGGAAATTGGGAAGGCTGATTACTCGAGTTTTTAAAAAATTGGATGACGTGCCCCACCACTGATGTCACAAGCCCCCCCCCCCCTCCGCCCCACGCCCAGCTCAATGGCTCCCTGCACAGATGCTTGGTTTCTGGCGCTCAATCACCTCAGATCCCTGCGCCCAGAGTGGTTAAACTCTCGCTGCGGGCGACTTCCGCTTCCTGGCCTAAATCTGACACGTACTATTCCCCCCGTGGCAACTACCCAGGGTCGGTGACAGCCAGAGCCGGGCGATGCCCCCAGCCGACGGGTGGACAGAGGCGCCGTCAGGTGGGCACGTAGCGGCGCCCCGGGCCCTGCCGCCGCGAGCCGCCTGCGCCGATCGGGGGCCGTTCCGCACCCCGAGAAGTGGAGCGGCGGCTGGGGCGGGGGCCGGTCAGTGTCTGGGCCGGTGCCTTGGAGGTGTCTTTCTAGCTAGGATCGGGGAGAGGGGCAAGGGGGGGTTGCAACGCGCGAAGATGCCGCGACTCCCCGGGGATACGGCCTGAGGGCGGGGCCCCGAGCACAGAGAGGGGAAGGCGCCAGGCCCGCGCCTCGGGGTAATGGTGGAGCATGAGGCGCAGGAGGGAGGAGTCCGGGATCTGCAGCCGGATCTGCTGGGCCCGATCGGCTCCCGGGAAGCCCCACCGGGGAAGGCCTGGCGGGGGCCCGCTGGCTCCGGCGCAGCAGAAATGCCCACCCTCCCAAGATGGCGACTCCCGGAGAGACACTCCCAAGGGGACAGCCATGTTAGTGGCCTGACAAAGTCACTAAAGAAAATCGGCAAGCCCGCCTCTCCTCCGACACACACAGACACGCACACGCACTGACACCTCGTGAGTGCACCCAGTGTAATTGGGGGCTAACGGCCGCTTCCGCGCCGACACTAAGCATGTGCGGTGCGAAGTCCAGAAACGTGGGAGTCCCGCAGAGGCAATTTCAATACTTCTGGCTCCGGGACTGAGTTTAACCGAGGCGGCGATTTAGGGCCAGTAGAACGTTGACATAATTATGGGGGTGTTACGACATGGTTTTCGGGCTCAGTGATGGTACTCTGTGGGGTGAGTGATGGGGCTTCTCTGGAGTCACTTATGAGGAGGTGCGTAGTGATAGGGGTTTGTGGGTGAATGGTGGGGGCAGTAGGGAAAGTAATAGGTAGTCTGTGGGGTGAGTATTGGGGGGTCTGTGGGGTCATAGTGATGCAGGGTCTATAGGGTGAGCAGGGGGCATCGGTGAGGTGAGCGATGAGGAGTCTGTGGGGTGAGTGATGAAGATCCTCGGAGGCCACTGATGGGGTATGTGGAGTAAGTGACTGGGTCTGTGGGATAAGCGATGGAGGTTTGTGGGGTGAGTGACCAGGCGTAAGTGCAGTAAGGAATGGGGACTGTGGTGTGAGTGATACAGTCTCGGAGGTGTGATGTGTGCTCTTTGGGGTTAGTGCTGGAATTCCTGTGGGGCGAATGATGGCGGTTCTGTGGGGTGTCATAGGGGGTTAGTGGGGTAAGTGATGGAGGGGTCTGTGAGATGAATGATGGGAGTTCAGTGGGGTAAGTGATGAGAGTCTTTGAGGAGAGTTACGGGTGGTCTGTGGAGTGAATGATGGAGAGCCTGTGGAGTGAGTAATGGAGAGTGAATCAGTGAGTGAGATGGAGAATTTTTGAGGTGAGTGATGAGGGCCACGGGATGAGTGTTGCAGGGTCTATGAGGTATATGATGGGGTTTATTGGGTGGATGGTCAAGGTTTCTGTGGTGTGAGTGATGGAGCTCTGTGGGTGGTCTTAGGATTGAGATGGGATTGTTTCAAAAACCTACCTTTGGGGCTTCCCTGGTGGCGCAGTGGTTGAGAGTCCACCTGCCAATGCAGGGGACACAGGTTCGTGCCTCGGTCTGGGAGGATCCCACATGCCACGGAGCGGCTGGGCCCGTGAGCCATGGCCGCTGAGCCTGTGCGTCCGGAGCCTGTGCGTCCGGAGCCTGTGCTCCGCAATGGGAGAGGCCACAACAGTGAGAGGCCCACGTACCGCAAAAAAAAAAAAACAAAACCTACCTTTGACCTTCTTGGTCCTCCTGTATCTTTGTTTTCTGTGTCATTAGTTTCTGCCCTTGATTTCATTATTTCTTTTCTTTGGGTTTTTTCTTTTATTCTTATTTTTAAATTCCTAAATTGAATGCTTATCTCATTAATATTCAATCATTTTCTTTTACAGTATAAGCATTAAGTTCATGAATTTTTCTCTAAGAACACTTTAGCTCCATGTCACAAGTGTTGATATGTAACATTTCCACCACAGTTTATTAATAATGTTTTCTAATTTTTCTTGTGGTTTTCTCTCTGATCCCTTAGTTATTTAGATATGAGATTTTCATTTCCCAAAAAGTTGTAATTTTTGTTATTGATTTCTAAATTATAGCCAGAGACTGTCATCTGAGTGATTATTAGGTGCAGGAATGGATGTTCCTTGAAGTGGATGGTATGTACTGAAATTTAAGTCCAAAACTTTTGTAAAATTGCAACTCCCACCAGCAACATATAAAAGGGCTCATTCCAAAATCATCTCCCACACTGAATGTTGCTGCACTTTTTAATTTCTGCCATTCTGAGGGCCAAACACAACAGTATGTAGCTTACCTTGATGTGCATTTTCCTGACACCTGGTGGCTGAATATCTTCTCATATTTATTGGCCTTTGAAATGTATTTTTAAAAATTTTCATATCCTTTGGTCTTTTTTTTCCTTTATGTAGTTTGTCTTACTAATTTGTGGATACTAACCTTCTGTCATTTATTGTAATTTTTTCCCTTTATCTCTCTTTATATCTTGATTTTTGAAAGGTGTATTCACATATAATTAGAAAAAATAATTATCTGATTAGGTAATTTTTCCTTAACAAGTTCTGAATATCGTGTCTTGCCTAGTGGGTTCTCCCTGCTTTGTGCTTAAATAAATACATGCTTTAAATTTAAATTTTTATTGTTTTAAAGTTAAATTGTAATCCAACTGGAAAATTCTGGTGTGTGGTGTGAGATGAGATCAAAGTTTCTACTTTCCATTTGGATAGAAAATTTGCCTGCACCAATCATTAAATAAATAGCCTTTTCTAACTCAGTTAAATGCCACTTTTGTCACATAAATTCCCAAATGTATATCATTCTATTTCTGAACTCTATTTTTTCTTCTGATACATGTATCTACTCCCTTTCAAAAAATTGTTTTGACTTTAGAAATACTTTTAATATTGAATAGTGCTAATCCCCTCACTGTTCCTTTTTTTTTTGGTTGTTTTCTTTAATCTTTTTTAGCATTTATTCTTCCACATGAATGTTAAAAACATTTTATTTCACTTCAAAAGCAACCATTAAAACTATATTTTATAATTTTCTTCTTATAGATTCAGAACCTTTTTTGAAAAGTTCATTCTTAAATATTTTAAATTTGATATCACAGTGAATAGCACATTTCTCTATTTCCATAGAAAAATTATATAAATTAAAAATTTTTTATTTCTTTTTTGCATTTTATTTCTTATCCAATCCAGTTATCACATTCTCATGTGAATTCTAGTTGCCTTTTATGGTCTCTTAGTTTTCCTAGATATAACATCATGTCACATCCAATTAACAATGATACTCTCTCTTCCTTTCAAGTATTTATTCTGATTACTTCATCTTCTCCTATTGCATTAGCTAGAGCTTTCAGAACAATGTTGAGTGATACTTGATAGAGGGTATCCCTATCTTGTTGCTAATTTGAAAGTGAAGGGTATTCATTCATTCATTCAACAAACATTTGTTGAATACCTTCACCTTTCCAGATACTGGGTTTGAAATCCTGCATGGCCACTTACTAGCTACATGATCTTTTTTTTTTTCCTAACAGCTTTATTGATATAATTCACCTACCATAAACTTCACCATTTAAAGCTTACAATTCAATGGTTGTTAGTATATTCAAGGAGTTGTGCAAACCACTGTCATAATCCAATTTTAGAACATTTCATCACCCCAAAAGGAAACATTGTACTCATTCCTCATTCCCACCCCATACCTCCAGCTGCAGACAGCCACTAATTTACTTTCTGTTTCTATAAATTTGCCTATTCTAGACCTTTCATACACATGGAATCAAACAATATATGATCTTTGGTGACTATCTTCTTTCACTTAGCATGTTTTTAAGATTCATCCGTGCTATAGCTTGTATCAGTACTTCATTCTTTATTACTGAATAATATTCCTTTGTATGGATATACCACAGTTTGTTTACTCATTCATCAGCTGATGGACATTTGGGTTGTTTTCACTTTTTGGCTACTATGAATAATGTTGATGTGAACATTTGTGTACAAGTTTTTGTGTGGACGTATGTTTTCATTTCTCTCAGAAGTGGAATTGCTAGATCATATGGTACCTTTGAAGAACTGCCAAACTGTTTTTGGCATTTTACATCCCACAGCAATATATGAAGATTCCAATGTGTCATATCCTCATCAACACTTAACAAGTCTTTTTTTTTATTCTAGCCATCTTAGTGGGTGTGAAGTGGTATCTCATTGTGGTTTTGATCTCTATTTCCCTAATGAATGTTGAGCAACTTTTCATGTTTGCAATGGACTAAATGTTTATGTGCCCCTCCCATTCTATGTTGAAATCCTAACCCGCGGTATGATGGTATAAGGAGGTGAGGCCTTTGGGAGGTGATTAGGTCATGAGGGTGGAGCCCTCATGAATGGGATTAGTACCCTTATAAAAGAGACCTCAGAGAGCCCCCTTCCACCCTTTGCCATGTGAGGACACAACAAGAAGATAGCCATCTATGAATCGGGAGGCAGGTTCTCACCAGACACCCAATCTGCTGACGTGTGAGCTTGGATTTCCCAGCCTCCAGAACTGTAAGAAATAAATGTTTGCTGTTTAAGCCACCCAGTTTATCGTAGTTCATTACAGCAGCCTGAACACACTAAGACAATGTGTTTAACTGACCATTTGTATGTCTTCTCTGGAGAAATATCGGTTCAAATTATTTGCCTATTTTTTAATTAGATTATTTGTCTTTGTATCATTGAGTTGTAAGCATCCTTTATATATTCTGGATACAAGTCCCTGGTCAGATATGTGATTTGCATATATTTTCTCCCATTTTATGGGTGTCTTTTCACTTTCTTGGTGGTGACCTTGTAGCACAAAAGTTTTTAATTTTTATGAAGTCTAATTTATCTATTTTTGTTATTGTTGCTTGTGCTTGTTTTTAAACATCTTTATTGGAGTATAATTGCTTTACATTATTGTGTTAGTTTCTGCTGTATAACAAAGTGAATCAGCTATACATATACATATATCCCCATATCCCCTCCCTCTTGCGTCTCCCTCCCACCCTCCCTATCCCACACCTCTAGGTGGACACAAAGCACCGAGCTGGTCTCCCTATGCTATTTGGTTGCTCCCCACTAGCTATCGATTTTACATTTGGTAGTGTATATATGTCCATGCCACTCTCTCACTTCGTCCCAGTTGCTTGTGCTTTTGATGTCATAGATGTTTCTTTCCCCATTGAATTGTATTGAAACTCTTATCTAAAATCAACTGACCATGAGTGTAAAGGCTTATTTATGAACTCTCAATTCTATTTCATTCATCTATATGCCTCCTTTATGCCAGTACCATGCTGTGTTGATTTATATAGCTTTGTAGCAAGTTTTGAAATAGAGAAATGTGTGTCCTCCAACTATGTTCTTATTCAGTGTTTTGGCTATTCAGGTTCCTTGCATTTCTATCTGAATTTTAGGATGAACTCATTACCCTCTTCCAAAATGCCCCTGGGATTTTGATAGGGATTGTGTTGAACCTGTACAACATTTAGGGGAATATTGCCATTTTAATGATATTAAGTCTTTTTTTTTATTATTTATTTTAACATCTTTATTGGGGTATAATTGCTTTACAATGGTGTGTTAGTTTCCGCTCCACAACAAAGTGAATCAGTCATACATAAACATATGTTCCCATATGTCTTCCCTCTTGCGTCTCCCTCCCTCCCACCCTCCCTATCCCACCCCTCCAGGCTGTCACAAAGCACTGAGCCAATATCCCTGTGCCATGCGGCTGCTTCCCACTAGCTATCTACCTTACTACATTTGTTAGTGTGTATATGTCCATGACTCTCTCTCGCCCTGTCACAGCTCACCCTTCCCCCTCCCCATATCCTCAAGTCCGTTCTCTAGGAGGTCTGCGTCTTTATTCCTGCCTTACCCCTAGGTTCTTCATGACATTTTTTTTTCTTAAATTCCATATATATGTGTTAGCATACGGTATTTGTCTTTTTCTTTCTGACTTACTTCAGTCTGTATGACAGACTCTAGGTCTATCCACCTCATTACAAATAGCTCAATTTCGTTTCTTTTTATGGCTGAGTAATATTCCATTGTATATATGTGCCACATCTTCTTTATCCATTCATCCGATGATGGGCACTTAGGTTGTTTCCATCTCCGGGCTATTGTAAATAGAGCTGCAATGAACATTTTGGTACATGACTCTTTTTGAATTTTGGTTTTCTCAGGGTATATGCCCAGTAGTGGGATTGCTGGGTCATATGGTAGTTCTATTTGTAGTTTTTTAAGGAACCTCCATACTGTTCTCCATAGTGGCTGAACCAATTCACATCCCCACCAGCAGTGCAAGAGTATTCCCTTTTCTCCACACCCTCTCCAGCATTGATAAAGGTGGCAGGAATGTACAGTGGAGAAAGGACAGCCTCTTCAATAAGTGGTGCTAGGAAAACTGGACAGGTACATGTAAAAGTATGAGATTAGATCACTCCCTAACACCATACACAAAAATAAGCTCAAAATGGATTAAAGACCTAAATGTAAGGCCAGAAACTATCAAACTCTTAGAGGAAAACATAGGCAGAACACTCTATGACATAAATCACAGCAAGATCCTTTCTGACCCACCTCCTAGAGTAATGGAAATAAAAACAAAAATAAACAAATGGGACCTAATGAAACTTCAAAGCTTTTGCACAGCAAAGGAAACCATAAAAAAGACCAAAAGACAACCCTCAGAATGGGAGAAAATATTTGCAAATGAAGCAACCGACAAAGGATTAATCTCCAAAATTTACAAGCAGCTCATGCAGCTCAATAACAGAAAAACAAACAACCCAATCCAAAAATGGGCAGAAGACCTAAATAGACATTTCTCCAAAGAAGATATACAGACTGCCAACAAACACATGAAAGAATGCTCAACATCATTAATCATTAGAGAAATGCAAATCAAAACTACAATGAGATATCATCTCACACCAGTCAGAATGGCCATCATCAAAAAATCTAGAAACAATAAATTAATGATATTAAGTCTTTTTATCTGGGCATTTTTTTTAGCATAATGTTTTCTGGTGATTTTGGGGGTAGTAGTTGTAATATTTACACAGTTCTTTAATGTTCTTATTTTAATTTGTGTTTTTATTAGGAATAGCTCCTGAATTGTGTCAGATGCTTTTTGATATTAACAGCCTTATGGTATTATTCTCTTTAATTGGTTGTTGTAATGAATTACATTGATGTGTAATGTGGCCACATCTTTGCCTTCCTGGAAGAATTCTGTTTGGTCAAGGGGAATTTTTCTTATAAGATACATTTGGATTTGAATTAGTAATATTTTATTTAAAATTTTTGCCACTATAAGAAAACTGCTTATAGTTTTCTTTTCTTTTTTCTTTTTTTGTACTATATTTAACATGTGTTGGTATTAAGGTTATGGCAGTTTTTAAAAGGAATTCAGGAGATTTCTATCTTTTTATATGTTAAAATGGCATAGAAATTATCTCCTTTTTAAAGTTCAGCTATAAACACACTTAGAACTGGTGTCTTTTAAAATGGTAAATTTTAATTATTTTTTTTCTCTGATTACTGGTCTTTACAGATTTCTTCTTTTGGGGGGTTAATTTTGTTGGTTTATGGTTTTCTGTTTTGTTTTGTTTTGTTTTGTTTTTCGGTACGCGGGCTTCTCACTGTTGTGGCCTCTCCCGTTGCGGAGCACAGGCTCCGGACACGCAGGCTCAGCGGCCATGGCTCACAGGCCCAGACGCTCTGCGGCATGTGGGATCTTCCCGGACCGGCGCACGAACCCGTGTCCCCTGCATCGGCAGGTGGACTCTCAACCACTGCACCACCAGTAAAGCCCTTGGTGGTTTATGTTTGCTAGGGATTTTATATTTTCATAGAGCTGCACATAATGCTTAAATTATTCTGGTCACTTCCACATCTGTGGTAGTAGTTCCTTTTTCTTTCCTAAAATTGTGTGAGTATATGTGTGATATGTGAGTGTGTGTGTGTGTGTGTACATGTATATTTCCTTCTCTTTTACCTTTATCAGGTGTCTCATGAATATTTTATTTTCTTTTTCTAATTTCTTAAGTTTAGCACTTAATTCATTTATCTTTGGCTTTTCTTTTTAAATATTAAAAACATTTTAGGCTAAAATGTCCCTTAAATATAACTTTAGCCATGTCTCAAAATGAGGTATGAAGTTTATAATTTTATTATTGAATTTATCTTCAATTCTGCCATGTTTGTCTGTTTGTTTAATTATTTATTGGCTGCACCATGTGGCATGTGAGATCTTAGTTCACTGACCAGGGATTGAACCTGCACCCCCTGAAATGGAAACGCGGAGTCTTAACCACTGGACCACCAGGGAAGTCCCAATCCTGCCATGTTTAGAGAATATTTCTTTTTCCCCCAGCTTTATTGAGACATACTTGACATATAACATTGTATAAGTTTAAGGTGTACAGTGTGTTGATTTGATACATTTGTATATTGCAAAATGATTATCACCATAGTGTTAGCTAACACTTCCATCATGTCACATAATTACCACTTTGTGTGTGTGTGTGATAAGAACATTTAAGATCTACTTTCTAGACAATATTCGAGTATATGATACAGTATCATTAGCAATAATCACCATGTTGTACCTTAGATTTTCAGAACTTGTTTATCTTATAACTGGAAGTTTGTACCCTTTGACCAACATCTTCCCATTTCCCCCACCCCCGGCCCCTAGTAACCATCACTCTACTTAGAGAATATTTCTTTCTTTCTTTTTTTTAATTGAAGTATAGTTGATTTACAATGTTGTATTAGTTTCAGGTGTACAGCAAAGTGATTCAGTTATATATATATATTTTCAGATTATTATCCATTATAGGTTATTACAGGATATTGTATATAGTTCCCTGTGCTATACAGTAAATTCTTATAATCTATTTTATGTGTAGTAGTTTGTATCTGTAGAGACTATTTCTTAACTGCAAACTAGTTTTGGTCATTTGGTTATCTTTTTATTCTATATTTCTTTTTTATTGAAATATAATTGTCGTATAACATTGTGTAAGTTTAAGGTATACAGTGTTTTGATTTGATATGTTTATAAATTTATAAATTACGACATGATTACCACAGTAGCTTTAGCTAACACCTCCATCCTGTAACATAATTATCATTTCTTTTCTGTGGTGAGGATGTTTAAGACATAGTCTCTTAGCAATTTTGATTCTATATTTCTGATTTTTGTAGTATTGTTGGTAATATAGCCTGCCAAAACTCTAATTTTTAAGAAATATCAATATTTTTTTCTTTGAGTCCAAGTTACACAATTTTTTTTTTTTTTGGTACGCTGGCCTCTCACTGTTGTGGCCTCTCCCATTGCGGAGCACAGGCTCCGGATGCGCAGGCTCAGCGGCCATGGTTCATGGGCCCAGCCACTCCACGGCATGTGGGATATTCCCAGACCAGGGCACGAACCCGTGTCCCCTGCATCAGCAGGCGGACTCTCAACCACTGCGCCACCAGGGAAGCCCCAAGTTACACAATTTAAAGTTTTTTTAACTGTGCCATGAGTCTAAAAGAAGAGTATATTAATTGGACAGAATTAAATCTAGCACTGATTATATTTTTCAAATCCTCTTTACTTCTTTTTTTGGCCTACTTGACCCATTATATTATAATAAAATTTCCCAGCGTAATTGTGATATTTAAAAACTCTTTATTATGAAATAATTATAGATTCATACGAAGTTGCAAATATAAGACAGAGAAATCCCATGTACCCTTTACCCAGTTCCCCCCAATAGTTACATCTTATAAAATCATAATGCAGTATAAAAATTTAACATTGGTACAATGTGTGTGCCTAATTCCTTGTCATTTTGCCATGTGTGTAGATTCGTGTAACGACCACCACAATCAATATACAGAGCTATTACCCTTTTTGTACTTTTCACCCCCACCATCATCCCTAACCTTTGGCCACCAATAATCTGTTTTCCATCTCTATAATTTTGTTATTTTGAGAATGTTACATAAATGGAACCATACAGTATGTGGCCTTTGAGATTTTTTTTTTTTCACTCAGCATAATGTCCTTGAAAACCATCCTTACAACTATCGTAACAATAGTTCATTTCTTTTTATTGCTGAGTAGTATTCCATATTATAGATGTACTACAGTTTGTTTAACTATTCATCTACTGAGGGACATTTTGGTTGTCCCCAGTTTGGGGCTATTACAAATAAAATTGCTATGAACAATTGTACAGATTTTTGTGTACATGTAAGATTTCATTTCTCTAGAATGAATGCCCAGAATGCAATTGCTGGGTCACTTTTTTAAAGAAACTGCCTGTTTTCCAGAGTGTCTGTACCACTTTACATTCCCACTGACAACATATGAGAGATCGTTTTTCTGCATTTTCTCCAGAATTTGGTATTGTTGCTATTTAAAACATTTTTAGCTGTTTTAATAGGTGTGCAGTGATTATATCATCATTGTCTTAATTTGCATTTCCTTAATGGCTGATGACATTGAACATCTTTTTAAAATTTTTTTTATTTTTGTACACTTTTAAAAGTTTACTTTCCACTTACAGTTATTACAAAATATTGGCTATATTCCCCGTGTTGTCAATACACCTTTGAGCCTATCTTACACCCAGTTTGTACCTCCCACTCTCAGACCCCTATATTGCCCCTCTTCCCCACACTGGTAACCACTAGTTTGTTCTCTATATCTGTGAGTCCACTGCTTTTTTGTTTTATTCACTAGTTCGTTGTATTTTTTAGATTCCACATATAAGCAATATCATACAGTATTTATCTTTCTCTGTCTGACTTATTTCACTTAGCATAATGCCCTCCAAGTTCATCCATGTTGCTGCAATGGCAAAATTTCATTATTTTTTATGGCTGAGTAGTATTCCATTGTGTGTGGATATAGATATAGATATAGATAGATAGATAGATAGATAGATAGATAGATAGATCTTTATCTATTCATCTATTGATGGACACAGGTGGTTTCCATGTTTTGGCTATTGTGAATAGTGCTGCTATGAACATTGGGGTTTATGTATCTTTCGAATTAGTGTTTTTGTCTTTTTCAGATATATATCCAGGAGTGGAATTGCTGGGTCATATGGTAGTTCTATTTTTAGTTTTCTGAGAAACCTCCATACCATTTTCCACAATGGCTACACCAGTTTACATTCCTACCAACAGTGTACAAGGGTTCCTTTTTCTCCACAAGCTTGCCAACATTTGTTATTTGTAGACTTTTTGATAATAGCTCTTCTGACAGGTGTGAGGTAATATCTCATTGTGGTTTTGATTTGCATTTCCCTGATGATTAGTGATGTTGAGCATCTTTTCATGTGCCTGTTGGCCATCTGCATTTCTTCTTTGGAAAAATGTCTATTCAGTTCTTCTGCTCACTTTTTAATTGTTTTTTTTTTGTTTTTTTGATGTTGAGTTGTATGAGCTATTTATATATGTTGGATATTAATACCTTATTGGTCACCTCATTTGCAAATATTTTCTCCCATTCAGTAGGTTGTCTTTTTGTTTTGTCGATGGTTTCCTTTACTGTACAAAAGCTTTGAACATCTTTTTAAACATTGACATTGAACATCCTTTAAAATTTTTTTTTTACTTAAAATATATTTTGAGATGTAGATTCATATGCAGTTGTAAAAAATAATACAGTGATCCCTTGTGCACTTTGCCCAGTTTCCTCCAATGGTGACATTTTACAAAATAAAAGTATAATATGCCAACCAGAATTTTGACCTTGATACAATTCAACCATCTTATCCAGATTTCCCCAGTTTTACTCATACATGTATGTGTATATGCATGTACCAAGTTTTATACAATTTTATCACCTGTGTAGGTTTGTGTATCCATCACCATAGTCAAAATACTGAATAGTTCCAACATCACAAGGATCCCTAGTGTTGCCCTTTTATAACCACACCTATTTCCCTTCTGTCTCCACTACCCTTGGAAACCACTAACCTGTGCTCCATGTCTAAAATTTTGTCATTTCAAAATTGTTATATTAATCAAATCATACAGTATATAAACTTTTGAGGTTGGCTTTTTTCACTTAGCATCATGTTCTTAAAAACCATCCAAGTAGCGTGAGTATCAACAGTTCATTCCTTTTTCTTGTTGAATTGCACTCCTTGGGGTGGATGTACCACAGTTTGTTTAACCAGTCGCCTGTTGAAGGACATCTGGACTGATTCCAGTTTTGAGCTATTACCAGTAAAGCTGCTATGAACATTCATGTACAGATTTTTTGTGTAAACATAAGCTTTCATGTCTCTGGGATAAATGCTCAAGAGTACTATTGCTGGGCCGTATGGGAATTGCATGCTTAGTTTTATAAGAAACTACCAAACCGTTTCCCACCAGCAGTGTAGGAGAGATCCAGTTTTTCTGCAACCTCATCAGCATTTTGTGTTGTCACTATTTTTTATTTTAGCCATTCTGACATATATATAGTGATATCTCATTGTAGTTTTCATTTTCATTTCCCTGGTAAATAATATGGAACCCCTTTTCATATGCTTATTTGCCATCTGTATATCCTCTTTGGTGAAATGTTCATGCGTTTTGCCTATTTTCTAATTGAATTGTTTGGATGATTTTACTGTTGAGTTTTGAGAGTTCTTTACGTATTCTAGATACCAGTCTTTTGTCAGATATGTTGTCATCAAGTATTTTTCCCAGTCAGTAGCTTGGCTTTTCATCCTCTTCATCCTTTCCATCCTCTGGTCTTTTTCAGAGCAAAAGTTTTTAAATTTTTGGCAAGACCCAATTTATCAGTGTTTCCTTTTATGGATTATGCTTTTGGTGTCCAAAAAAAACTTTGTCATTCTCTGATTCTCTGAGAGCAACTGAATGTCCAACAATTCAATTTAATTTTGACACTACCTACCTGGAGTTAGCATCAGATCCCATAAGTTAAAGGGCTCAATCCCACAAGACTGCCCCCACTTCAGATGCCAGTCACTGCAGGTCCCAGGCCACCCATACTTCTGATTTACCAGCTATAAATTGGGGGTTCCCAGGATCTCTTCTTCAGGCTCAATAATTTGCTAGAATAGCTCACAGAGATCAGGAAAACACTATGTTTACCAGTTGATTATAAAGGATACAACTCAGAAACAACCAGATGGAAACAACTCAGAACAACCAGTTGATTATAAAGGATACAACTCAGAAACAACCAGATACACAGGGCAAGGTATGGGGGGAAAGGCACAGATCTTCCATGCCCTCTCTGGACATGCCTTCCTCCCAGCACATCTGTGTTCAACCTGGAAGCTCTCCAAACCTCATTATTTAGGGATTTTTCTGGAGGGGTTTATATGGAGGTTCCATCATGTAGACCCCATTGATTAAAACATTGGCCATTGGTGATTGAACTCAATCTCCAGCTCCTCTCCCCTCCCTAGGAGGGAGGTGGTGGCAGGGGAGTGGGACTGAAAGTTTCAACCCTCTAATCAAGCCCTATAACCAAATGATTGGTTCCTTTGGCAACCAGCCCCCACCCTAAAATTATCTAAGAACCCACCATGAGTCCCTTCATCAGCATAAACTCAGGCATCGTTGGAAGGGGCTTGTAAGGAATAACTAACAAAAGATGCTCTTATCACTCCTATCACGTAAGAAATCTCAGGGCTTTTAAGAGATCTGTGCCAGGAACAAAAACCAAATATATATTTCTTATCATACCACACTCTGTCTAGCCCTAAATCCTAAAGATTTTCTCCTATGTTTTTCATAAAAATTTTATAGTTTTACATTTTATATTTAAGTCTGTGATCCATTTTGAGTTAATTTTTGCATAAGGAGTGAGGTTTAGGTTGAGGTTCTTTTTGCCCTGAATGTACAGTTGTTCTAGCACCATTGACTTCTTTTGCATCTTTGAAAAAATATCAGTTGGCCATACTTATGTGGGGCTATTTCTGGATCCTCTATTCCATTCCATTGATCTGTGTCTGTCCCTCTGCCAAAACCACAGTCTTGATTAGTGTACCCATGCAGTAAGCTTTAATATCTATTAGAGTGATTCTCCCACTTTATTCTTCTTCAGGACTGGTTTAGCTATTCTAGGGGCTGTGCCTTTCCATATAGATGTTAGAATATGCTTGTCTGTGGATGTTGAACATATTCTCATGTGCTTATTTGCCCTCCATATATTCTCTTTGGTGAAATGTCTCTTCATGTCTTTTGCCCATTTTCTTTCTTTACTTTTTTTTTTTTTTTTTTTTTTTGCGTTAGACGCGGACCTCTCACTGTTGTGGCCTCTCCCGTTGCGGAGCACAGGCTCCGGACGCACAGGCTCAGCGGCCATGGCTCACCGGCCCAGCTGCTCCGCGGCATGTGGGATCTTCCTGGACTGGGACACGAACCCGTGTCCCCTGCATCGGCAGGCGGACTCTCAACCACTGCGCCACCAGGGAAGCCCTTTTTGCCCATTTTCTAATTGGGTTGTTTGTTTCTTCAATGTTGAATTTGAGAATTCTTATTATGTTATAGATATGAGTCTTTTGTCAAATACGGGGTTTGTGAATATTTTCTCTCAGTCTGAAGCTTGTCATTTCATCCTCTTAAGAGTGTCTTTTGTAGAGCCACAATTTTTAATTTTGATGAAGTCAAATTTATCTATTTTTTCTTTTAAAAGATTATGTTTTTGGTGTCATATCTAAGAACTCTTCACTAAGCCCTAAGTCCTGATGATATTCTCTTCTGTTGTCTTCCAACAGTTTTATATTTTACATATAAATCTATGATCCATTTTGGGTTAATTTTTTATAAAGTGTGATATTGAGAATGAGATTCATTTTTTGTTTTTGTTTCATTTTGGTTTGTTTGTTTCTTTGTTGCTTATGAGTGTCCTATTACTCTAGCACCATTTGTTGAAAAGACATTGAATTGTTTTTGTACCTTTGTAAAAAAATTAGTTGACTGTGCTTTTTCTGGGTCCTCTAATCTGTTCCGTTAATCTATATGACTATCCCTTCATCTGTACCACATTGTCTTGATTCCTATAGTTAAATAAAAAGTATCGAAATCAGGTAGATTTATTTCTCCCACTTTATTCTTTTTTTAATCTTTATTGGAGTATAATTGCTTTACAATGATGTGTTAGTTTCTGCTTTATAACAAAGTAAATCAGTTATACATATACATATGTTCCCATATCTCTTCCCTCTTGCATCTCCCTCCCTCCCACCCTCGCTATCCCACCCCTCTAGGTGGTCACAAAGCACCGAGCTGATCTCCCTGTGCTATGCGGCTGCTTCCCACTAGCTATCTATTTTACGTTTGGTAGTGTATATATGTCCATGCCACTCTCTCACTTTGTCCCAGCTTACCTTACCCCTCCCCATATTCTCAAGTCCATTCTCTATTAGGTCTGTATCTTTATTCCCGTCTTACCCCTAGGTTCTTCATGACATTTTTTTCCCTTAGATTCCATATATATGTGTTAGCATATGGTATTTGTCTTTCTCTTTCTGACTTACTTCACTCTGTATGACAGACTCTAGGTCCACTCACCTCACTACAAATAGCTCAATTTGGTTTCTTTTTATGGCTGAATAATATTCCATTGTATATATGTGCCACATCGTCTTTATCCATTCATCCGGTGATGGACACTTAGGTTGCTTCCATCTCCTGGCTATTGTAAATAGAGCTGCAATGAACATTGTGGTACATGACTCCTTTTGAATTATGGTTTTCTCAGGGTATATGCCCAGTAGTGGGATTGCTGGGTCATATGGTAGTTCTATTTGCAGTTTTTTAAGGAACCTCCATACTGTTCTCCATAGTGGCTGTACCAATTCACATTCCCACCAGCAGTGCAAGAGTGTTCCCTTTTCTCCACACCCTCTCCAGCATTTATTGTTTCTAGATTTTTTGATGATGGCCATTCTGACTGGTGTGAGATGATATCTCATTGTAGTTTTGATTTGCATTTCTCTAATGATTAATGATGTTGAGCATTCTTTCATGTGTTTTTTGGCAATCTGTATATCTTCTTTGGAGAAATGTCTATTTAGGTCTTCTGCCCATTTTTGGATTGGGTTGTTTGTTTTTTTGTTATTCAGCTACATGTGCTGCTTGTAAATTTTGGAGATTAATCCTTTGTCAGTTGCTTCATTTGCAAATATTTTCTCCCATTCTGAGGGTTGGCTTTTGGTCTTTTTTATGGTTTCCTTTGCTGTGCAAAAGCTTTGAAGTTTCATTAGGTCCCATTTCTTTATTTTTCTTTTTATTTCCATTTCTCTAGGAGGTGGGTCAAAAAGGATCTTGCTGTGATTTATGTCATAGAGTGTTCTGCCTATGTTTTCCTCTAAGAGTTTGATAGTGTCTGGCCTTACATTTAGGTCTTTAATCCACTTTGAGCTTATTTTTGTGTATGGTGTTAGGGAGTGTTCTAATCTCATACGTTTACATGTAGCTGTCCACTTTTCCCAGCACCACTTATTGAAGAGGCTGTCTTTTCTCCACTGTATATTTTTGCCTCCTTTATCAAAGATAAGGTGATCATATGTGCGTGGGTTTATCTCTGGGCTTTCTATCCTGTTCCATTGATCTATATTTCTGTTTTTGTGCCAGTACCATACTGTCTTTATTACTGTAGCTTTGTAGTATAGTCTGAAGTCAGGGAGCCTGATTCCTCCAGATCCGTTTTTCATTCTCAAGATTGCTTTGGCTATGCGGGGTCTTTTGTGTTTCCATACAAATTGTGAAATTTTTTGTTCTAGTTCTGTGAAAAATGCCAGTGGTAGTTTGATAGGGATTGCATGGAATCTGTAGATTGCTTTGGGTAGTGGAGTCATTTTCACAATGTTGATTCTTCCAATACAAGAACATGGTATATCTCTCCATCTGTTTGTGTCATCTTTAATTTCTTTCATCAGTGTCTTATAATTTTCTGCATACAGGTCTTTTGTCTCCTTAGGTAGGTTTATTCCTAGATATTTTATTCTTTTTGTTGCAGTGGTAAATGGGAGTGTTTTCTTAATTTCACTTTCAGATTTTTCATCATTAGTGTATAGGAATGGCAGAGATTTCTGTGCATTAATTTTGTATCCTGCAACTTTACCAAATTCATTGATTAGCTCTAGTAGTTTTTTGGTAGCATCTTTAGGATTCTCTATGTATAGTATTATGTCATCTGCAAACAGTGACAGCTTTATTTCTTCTTTTCTGATTTGGATTCCTTTTATTTCCTTTTCTTCTCTGGTTGCTGTGGCTAAAACTTCCAAAACTATGTTGAATAACAGTGGTGAGAGTGGGCAACCTTTTCTTGTTCCTGATCTTAGTGGAAATGCTTTCAGTTTTTCACCATTGAGGATGATGTTGGCTGTGGGTTTGTCATATATGGCCTTTGTTTGACTATGATGTTTCTTGGCGTGGATTTTTCTTATTGTTGTTTGTTGCTGTTGTTTTATCCTGTTTGTGTTTCATTCAGCTTCTAGCATATGTAAGTTGATGTCTTTTCCCAAATTTGCAATATTTTCAGCCATTACTTCTTCACATACTTTTTCAGCCCCATACTCTTCCTGTCCTCTTAGACACCAATGATTCGAATGTCAAATCTTTTGTTATAGTCTCACATGTCCCTCAACTGTCTTCATGTTTTTCCAGTTAATTTTCTCTCTGTAGTTGATCAGATTGGTTTGTTTCTATTCAGTCTTCAAGTACACTGTTTCTTTTGTCCTCTCCATTCTGTCATTGAGTCCATCCACTGAGTTTTTTGTCAGTTACCATATTTTTTAGTTTTAAATTTTCCATTTAGTTCTTCTTTACATCCTCTATTTCTTTGCTGAGATTTTCTATTGTCTCATTTGTGTTGTGTTTTTTCATAATTGCACAATGAAGCATTTTTATGATGACTGCTCTAAAACCCTTGTCAGATAATTCCAACATCTATATTATCTCAATGTTGGCATCTGTTCATTGTCTTTCCTTTTTTTAAAATTTTATTATTATTTTTAACATCTTTATTGGAATATAATTGCTTTACAATGGTGTGTTAGTTTCTGCTTTATAACAAAATGAATCAGTTATACATACACATATATCCCCATATCTCTTCCCTCTTGCGTCTCCCTCCCTCCCACCCTCCCTATCCCACACCTCTAGGTGGTCACAAAGCACCGAGCTGATCTCCCTGTACTATGTGGCCGCTTCCCACTAGCTATCGTTTTTATATTTGGTTGTGTATATATGTCCATGCCACTGTCTCACATTGTCCCACCTTACCCTTCCGCCTCCCCATGTCCTCAAGTCCATTCTGTAGTAGGTC
Source organism: Leucopleurus acutus (assembly GCF_964270905.1). Taxonomy (NCBI): domain Eukaryota; kingdom Metazoa; phylum Chordata; class Mammalia; order Artiodactyla; family Delphinidae; genus Leucopleurus; species Leucopleurus acutus. The sequence goes on along the minus strand of NC_139148.1, from coordinate 41,496,826 downwards.
TGCGTCTTTATCCTGACTTGCCCCTAGGTTCTTCAAGATCTTTTTTTTTTTAGATTCCATATATATGTGTTAGCATAAAGTTTTTGTTTTTCTCTTTCTGACTTACTTCACTCTGTATGACACACTCTAGGTCCATCCACCTCACTACAAATAACTCAATTTTGTTTCCTTTTATGGCTGAGTAATATTCCATTGTATATATGTGCCACATCTTCTTTATCCTTTCCTCTGTTGATGGACACTTAGCTTGCTTCCATGTCCTGGCTATTGTAAATAGAGCTGCAATGAACATTGTGGTACATGACCCTGTTTGAATTATGGTTTTCTCAGGGTATATGCCCAGTAGTGGGATTGCTAGGTCATATGGTAGTTCTATTTGTAGTTTTTTAAGGAACCTCCATACTGTTCTCCATAGTGGCTGTATCAATGTACATTCCCACCAGCAGTGCAAGAGTGTTCCCTTTTCTCCACACCCTCTCCAGCATTTATTGTTTGTAGATTTTTGGAGGATGGCCATTCTGACTGGTGTGAGATGATATCATTGCAGTTTTGATTTGCATTTCTCTAATGATTAATGATGTTGAAAATTCTTTCATGTGTTTGTTCACAGTCTATATATCTTCTTGGGATAAATGTCTATTTAGGTCTTCTGCCCATTTTTGGATTGGGTTGTTTGTTTTTTTGATATTGAGCTGCATGAGCTGCTTGTATATTTTGGAGACTAATCCCTTCTCAGTTGCTTCATTTGCAAATATTTTCTCCTATTCTGAGGGCTGTCTTTTCATCTTGTTTATGGTTTCCTTTGCTGTGCAAAAGCTTTTAAGTTTCACTAGGTCCCATTAGTTTATTTTTGGTTTTTGTCCCATTTATCTAGGAGGTGGGTCAAAATGGATCTTGCTGTGACTTATGTCATAGAGTGTTCTGCCTATATTTTCCTCTAAGAGTTTGATAGTGTCTGGCCTTACATTTAGGACTTTAATCCATTTTGAGTTTATTTTTGTGTATGGTGTTAGGGAGTGTTCTAATTTCATTCTTTTACATGTAGCTGTCCAGTTTTCCCAGCAAAACTTATTGAAGAGGCTGTCTTTTCTCCATTGTATACTCTTGCCTCTTTTATCAAAGATAAGGTGACGATATTTGTGTGGGTTTATCTCTGGACTTTCTATCCTGTTCCATTGATCTATATTTCTGTTTTTGTGCCAGTACCATACTGTCTTGATTACTGTAGCTTTGTAGTATTGTCTGAAGTCAGGGAGCCTGATTCCTTCAGCTCCATTTTTGTTTCTCAAGATTACTTTGGCTATGCGGGGTCTTTTGTGTTTCCATACAAATTGTGAAAATTTTTGTTGTAGTTCTGTGAAAAATGCCAGTGGTAGTTTGGCAGGGATTGCACTGAATCTGTAGATTGCTTTGGGTAGTATAGGCATTTTCACAATGTTGATTCTTCTGATCCAAGAACATGGTATATCTCTCCATCTGTTTGTATCATCTTTAATTTCTTTCATCAGTGTCTTATAATTTTCTGCATACGGGTCTTTTGTCTCCTTAGGTAGGTTTATTCCAAGGTATTCTTTTTGTTGCAGTGGTAAATGGGAGTGTTTTCTTAATTTCACTTTCAGATTTTTCATCATTAGTGTATAGGAATGCCAGAGATTTCTGTGCATTAATTTTGTATCCTGCTACTTCACCAAATTCTTTGGTTAGCTCTAGTAGTTTTTTGGTACCATGTTTAGGATTTTCTATGTATAGTATCATGTCATCTGCAAACAGTGATAGCTTTACTTCTTCTTTTCCAATTTGGATTCCTTTTATTTCTTTTTCTTCTCTGATTGCTGTGGGTAAAACTTCCAAAACTATGTTGAATAATAGTGGTGAGAGTGGGCAACTTTGTCTTGTTCCTCATCTTAGTGGAAATGGTTTTAGTTTCTCACCATTGAGAACAATGGTGGCTATGGGTTTGTCATATATGGCCTTTATTATGTTGAGGAAAGTTCCCTCTATGCCTACTTTCTGGAGGGTTTTTATGATTAATGGGTGTTGAATTTTGTAGAAAGCTTTCTCTGCATCTATTGAGATGATCATATAGTTTTTCTCCTTCAATTTGTTAATATGGTGTATCACATTGGTTGATATGTGTATATTGAAGAATCCTTGCATTCCTAGGATAAACCCCACTTGTTCATGGTGTATAATCCTTTTAATGTGCTGTTGGATTCTGTTTGTTAGTATTTTGTTGAGGATTTTTGCATCTATGTTCATCAGTGTTATTGGCCTGTAGTTTTCTTTCTCTTTGACATCTTTGTGTGGTTTTGGTATCAGGGTGATGGTGGCCTCATAGAATGAGTTTGGGAGTGTTCCTCCCTCTGCTATACTTTGGAAGAGTTTGAGAAGGATAGGTGTTAGCTCTTCTCTAAAAGTTTGGTAGAATTCACCTGTGAAGCCATCTGGTCCTGGGCTTTTGTTGGTTGGAAGATTTTTAATCACAGTTTCAATTGCAGTGCTTGTGTTCAGTCTGTTCACATTTTCTATTTCTTCCTGCCTCAGTCTCGGAAGGTTGTGCATTTCTGAGAATTTGTCCATTTCTTCCAGGTTGTCCATTTTATTGCCATATAATTGCTGTAGGAATCTCTCCTGATCCTTTGTATTTCTGCAGTGTCAGTTGTTACTTCTTCTTTTTCATTTCTAATTCTATTGATTTTACTCTTCTCCCTTTTTTTCTTGATGAGTCTGGCTAATGGTTTATCAATTTTGTTTATCTTCTCAAAGAACCAGCTTTTAGTTTTATTGATCTTTGCTATCGTTTCCTTCATTTCTTTTTCATTTATTTCTGATCTGATCTTTATGATTTCTTGCCTTCTGCTAACTTTGGGATTTTTCTGTTCTTCTTTCTCTAATTGCTTTAGGTGTAAGGTTAGGTTGTTTATTTGAGATATTTCTTGTTTCTTGAGGTAGGATTGTATTGCTATAAACTTGCCTCTTAGAACTGCTTTTGCTGCATGCCATAGGTTTTGGGTCATCGTGTCTTCATTGTCATTTGTTTCTAGGTACTTTTTGATTTCCTCAGTGATCTCTTGGTTATTAAGTACTGTATTGTTTAGCCTCCATGTGTTTGTATTTTTTACAGATTTTTTTCCTGTAATTGGTATCTAGTCTCATAGCGTTGTGGTCAGAAAATATACTTTATACGATTTCAATTTTCTTAAATTTACCAAGGCTTGATTTGTGACCCAAGATATGATCTATCCTGGAGAATGTTCCATGAGCACTTGAGAAGAAAATATATTCTGTTGTTTTTGGATGGAATGTCCTATAAATATCAATCAAGTCCATCTTGTTTAATATATTATTTAAAGCTTGTGTTTCCTTATTTATTTCCATTTTGGTTGATTGGTCCATTGGTGAAAGTGGGGTGTTAACGTCCCCTACTATGATTGTGTTACTGTCGATTTCCCCTTTTATGGCTGTTAGTATTTGCCTTATGTATTGAGGTGCTCCTATGTTGGGTGCATAAGTAGCTACAATTGTTATATCTTCTTGGATTTATCCCTTGGTCATTATGTAGTGTCCTTCTTTGTCTCTTGTACTAGTCTTATTTTAAAGTCTATTTTTTCTGATATGAGAATTGCTACTCCAGCTTTCTCTTGATTTCCATTTGCATGGAATATCTTTTTCCATCCCCTCACTTTCAGACTGTATGTGTCCCTAAGTCTGAAGTGTGTCTCTTGTAGACAGCATATATATGAATCTTGTTTTTGTATCCATTCAGCCAGTATATGTCTTTTGGTTGTAGCATTTACCCATTTACATTTAAGGTAATTATCCATATGTATGTTCCTATTACCATTTTCTTAATTGTTTTGGGTTTGTTATTGTCGGTCTTTTCCTTCTCTTGTGTTTCCTGCCTAGGGAAGTTCCTTTAGTATTTGTTGTAAAGCTGGTTTGGTGGTGCTGAATTCTCTTAGCTTTTGATTGTCTGTAAAGGTTTTAATTTCTCCGTCAAATCTGAATGAGATCCTTGCTGTGTAGAGTAATCTTGGTTTTAGGTTTTTCCTTTTCATCTCTTTAAATATGACCTGCCACTCCCTTCTGGCTTGCAGAGTTTCTGCTGAAAGACCAGCTGTTAACTTATTGGGATTCCCTTGCATGTTATTTGTTGTTTTTCCCTTGCTGCTTTTAATTTTTCTTTGTATTTAATTTTTGATAGTTTGATTAATATGTGTCTTGGCATGTTTCTACTTGGATTTATCCTGAATAGGACTCTCTGTGCTTCCTGGACTTGATTAACTATTTCCTTTCCCATATTAGGGAAATTTTCAACTATAATCTCTTCAAATATTTTCTCAGTCCCTTTCTTTTTCTCTTCTTCTTCTGGGACCCCTATAATTCAAATGTTGGTGCATTTAATGTTCTCCCAGAGGTCTCTGAGACTGTCCTCAATTCTTTTCATTCTTTTTTCTTTATTCTGCTCTGCAGTAGTTTATTTCCAATATTTTATCTTCCAGGTCACTTAATCGTTGTTCTGCCTCAGTTGGCTAGTGATCCTTTCTAGAGAATTTTTAAGTTCATTTATTGTATTGTTCATCATTTTTTTTGTTCTTTAGTTCTTCTAGGTTCTTGTTAAATGTTTCTTGTATTTTCTCCATCCTATTTCCAAGATTCTGGATCATGTTTACTATCATTCTGAATTCTTTTTCAGGTAGACTACCTATTTCCTCTTCATTTGTTAGGTCTGGTTGTTTTTTACCTTGCTCCTTTATCTGCTGTGTGTTTTTCTGTCTTCTCATTTTGCTTATCTTACTGTGTTTGGGGTCTCCTTTTCGCAGACTGCAGGTTCATAGTTACCATTGTTTTTGGTTTCTGCCCCCAGTGGCTAAGGTTGGTTCAGTGGGTTGTGTAGGCTTCCTGGTGGAGGGGACTAGTGCCTGTGTTCTGGTGGATGAGGCTGGATCTTGTCTTTCTGGTGGGCAGGTCCACGTTTGGTGGTGTGTTCTGGGGTGTCTGTGACCTTATTATGATTTTAGGCAGCCTCTCTGCTAATGGGTGGGGTTGTGTTCCTGTTTTGCTGATTGTTTGGCATAGTGTGTCCAGCACTGTAGCTTGCTGGTCATTGAGTGGAGCTGTGTCTTGGTTGAGATTGAGATCTCTGGGAGATTTTCACCATTTGATATTACGTGGAGCTGTGAGGTCTCTGGTGGACCAATGTCCTGAACTTGGCTCTCCCACCTCAGAGACCCAGCCCTGATGCCTGGCTGGAGCACCAAGAGCCTGTCATCTACACGGCTCAGAATAAAAGTGAGAAAAAAAGAAAGAAAGAAAGAGGAAGGTAAAATAAAATAAAGTAAAATGAAATAAGATAAAATAAAGTTATTAAAATAAAAAATAATTATTAAAGTATTTAAGTAATTAAAAAAAAGAAAGAAGAGAGCAACCAAACCAAAAAACAAATCCACCAATGATAACAGGCACTAAAAAGTGTACTAAAAAAAAAAAAAACCGGACAAATAGAACCCAGGACAAATGGTAAAAGCAAAGCTATACAGACAAAATCACACACAGAAGCATACACATACACACTCACAAAAAGAGAAAAAGAGAAAAATATATATATATATATCGTTGCTCCCAAAGTCCACCTCCTCAGTTTGGGATGATTTGTTGTCTATTCAGGTATTCCACAGAATCAGGGTACATCCAGTTGACTGTGGTGATTTAATCCACTGCTCCTGAGATTGCTGGGAGAGATTTCCCTTTCTCTTCTTTGTTTGCACAGCTCCTGGGGTTCAGCTTTGGATTTGGCCCCGCCTCTGCGTGTAGATCGCCTGAGGGCGTCTGTTCTTCGCTCAGACAGGACGGGGTTAGAGGAGCAGCTGATTCGGGGGCTCTGGCTCACTCAGGCCGGGAGGAGGGAGGGGTATAGATGCGGGGCAAGCCTGCTGCGGCAGAGGCCAGTGTGACGTTGCACCAGCCTGAGGCGCGCCGTGTGTTCTCCCGGGGAAGTTGTCCTTGGATCACGGGACCCTGGCAGTGGCGGGCTGCACAGGCTCCTGGGAGGGGAGGTGTGGACAGTGACCTGTGCTTGCACACAGGCTTCTTGGTGGCCGCAGCAGTGGCCTTAGCGTCTCATGCCCATCTCTGGGGTCCACGCTGATAGCCACGGCTCGCGCCCGTCTCTGGAGCTCATTTAGGCAGCACACTGAATCCCCTCTCCTCACACACCAGGAAACAAAGAGGCAAGAAAAAGATTCTTGCCTCTTCGGCAGCTCTAGACTTTTTCCTGGACTCCCTCATGGCTAGCTGTGGCACATTAGCCCCCTTCAGGCTGTGTTCACGCAGCCAACCCCAGTCCTCTCCCTGGGATCCGACCTCCGAAGCCCGAGCCTCAGCTCCCAGCCCCCGCCCGCCCCGGTGGGTGAGAAGACAAGCCTCTGGCTGGTGAGTGCTGGTTGGCACTCTCTCTGCTTTGCCCTCCACACCCCTGTTGCTGCACTCTCCTCCGTGGCTCCTAAGCTTTTCCCCTCTGCCACCTGCAGTCTCTGCCCGCAAGGAGCTTCCTAGTGTGTGGAAACCTTTCCTCCTTCACAGCTCCCTCCCACTGGTGCAGGTCCAGTTCCTATTCTTTTGTCTCTGTTTTTTCTTTTGCCTTTGCCCTACCCAGGTACATGGGGAGTTTCTTGCCTTTTGGGAGTTCTGAGGTCTTCTGCCAGTGTTTAGTAGGTGTTCTGTAGGAGTTGTTCACATGTAGATGTATTTCTGATCTATTTGTGAGCAGGAAGGTGATCTCCACGTCTTACTCTTCCGCCATCCTCATTGTCTTTTCTCATTCAAGTTGAGATTTACCTGGTTCTTAGTATGACATCTTATTTTTTTTCCTGAACACAAGTGAAGCTCATATGTATTCTTCCCCTTTTCTTAGCTTTGATGTTTTTCTTTCTTTTTAAAATTTTTTAAATTTTATATTGGAGTATAGTTGATTTACAATGTTGTGTTAATTTCAGTTGTACAGCAAAGTGATTCAGTTATAATTTACATATGCCTACTCTTTTTCAGATTCTTTTCCCATATAGGTTATTACAGAGTATTAAGTAGAGTTCCCTGTGCTATACAGTAGGTCCTTGTTGATTATCTATTTTATGTATAGTATTGTGTATATGTTAATCCCAACCTCCTAATTTATCCCTCCCCCCCACCTTTCCACTTTTGTAACCATAAGTGTGTTTTTTATGTCTGTGAGTCTGTTTCTGTTTTGTATACAGATTTATTTGAATTAATTTTTAGATTCCACATATAAGTGATATCATATGTTATTTGTCTTTCTCCATGTGACTTACTTCACTTAGTATGATAATCTCTAGGTCCAACCATGTTGTTGCAAATGACATTATTTCATTCTTTTTTATGGCTGAGTAATATTCCATTGTATATATGTACCACATCTTCTTTATCGATTCATCTGTCAATGGGCACTTAGGTTGCTTCCATGTCTTGGCTATTGTAAATAGTGCTGCAATGAACGTTGGGGTGCCTGTGTCTTTTTGAATTATGGTTTTCCCAGGGTATATGCCCAGTAGTGGGATTGCTGGGTCATATGGTAGTTCTATTTTTAGTTTTTTAAGGAACCTCCGTACTGTTCTCCATAGTAGCTGTACCAATTTACATTCCACCAACAGTGTAGGAGGGTTCCTTTTCTCCACACCCTCTCCAGCATTTATTGTTTGTAGACTTTTTGATGATGGCCATTGTGACTGGTGTGAGGTGATACCTCATTGTAGTTTTGATTTGCATTTCTCTAATGACACTTGATTTTTTTTTAGTATGTCCAGGACATTTTGGGTATTATATTATGAGGCTCTAGAATTTATTTGACTCTTATGTTTTATCAGGCTTTCTTTGACAGAGCTCTGTTTGGTGAAGGGAAATGTCACAACACAGGTGACATTTGTTATTGACAGGTGGGTTGGAAGTCCAAGTTCTCACTTGCCCTCTTTTTTTTTTTTTGCCAGGGGACTCCTTGTTATTGTTCAGTGAGGGTGGGGGTTCCACCTCCCCACTAGGCTTCTGCTGATACCACCCTGGCTGGGAGGGGGTAGGCACCTTGTCACTGCGTCCCTTGGTATCCACTGTTACCTACAGGTAGGGGAGGAGAAGGCAGCTGTTATTTCCCAGCAAGGAAAGAAAGATACAGCACCCTATTAGGCTTTCTCTGACACCACCCTGGCAGGGGGCTGGGGCCTGGGGGTGCCTTCTTACAGTCTGACAAGTGTAGAAGTCTAGGCTTGGATCCACTTGGCCTTGCTGTTAGTCGTGGGGCTGGGCCTGCAGTGTTTTCTGTGTTTGGCTTGAGTAGAGCCATCATTGTCTGAAAGTTTTCTATCTTGCTAGACTGCCCCTTTCCTGGTCCTTTGACTAGAGAGAGCAGGCTTTCTTGGGGCAGTTTTTGTCTGTACCCATTGGCCTTTCTGGGTTGTAGCTTCTCCAGCACCTAGTCTAGGCTATATGAGGCTAAGGGATAACCCAGAGAACTCACTGCCATGTCATTTTTTTTTTTGCCATGTCATTTTTTTAGGTCTCACGATCCTTAGCCAGTCTGCTTTCTTCATTCCACCTTTCAGAGTTTTCCTATGTTTTCTAGATAATGTCCAGAGTTTTCAGCTGTATTTAGCAGTAAGAATAGATAAAATTATATCTACTTCATCTCCAGAAGAGGAAGTCCTCATAATTATGATTTTTAAGACTTCACATGGTTCCATGCATTTGTGCTGGTTTTATTTGTATATGTTGAATGACCCTAAAGGTTTATGCAAGTTATCACTTCTTTATTGTATATTTTATATTAAAAGAGACTCCCTTTTTGTTAATCTATTGTGCACCTTGGACCTTAATTCCCACCTCAATAATTATATTTCTAGACCTACTTTCATTTTCTTGCATTTGTCTGGGGTATTATATATTTTTAAAATCTTTATTGAATTATAATACAGAAAAGTGCACACATTATGCATGTTTAGCTTGATGATATTTTAAAAGACTGAACAAACCTGCACAACCAGCCACCTAGATCAAGAAATAAAACATTCCTAACACTCAAGAAGCCCTCCTGTGTTCCTTTCCAATCACTAACTTCCTTCCAAGGGGTATCAATATCCTAACTTTTAACAATATGGATTAGCTTTACATGTTTTTGAAATGTATAGAAATGTAATCATATAGTATTGATTCATTGCAGTTTCAGGTCTGGCTTCTTTGGCCAATATAATGTTCATGAGATAAGATTTGTGCATGTTGTGTATAGCAGTTGTTGATTCTCATTGCTGTGTATTAATTCCTTGTATTAATAAAGGACAAGTGCTTATCCATTCTAATGCTGATGGGCATTTGCATACTTTTCAGTTTTGAATAAAGGCACTGTGACCATCATCATACCTGTCTTTTGGTAAACATATGTTCGCATTTCTCTTGAGTAAATGCTTCGATGGAATAGCTGGGTCATAGGATATTAAGCATATGTTCAGCTTTAACAAATACTACCAAACAGTTTTCCAAAGTGTTTGTAGTATATTATGCTCCTAAAAAACAATTTATGAGTTTCAGTTGCTCTACAACCTTGCCAGCTCTTGGTTATTTTCAATCCTTTTCATTTAAGCCATTTCTGGTGGATGTGGATAAGTATCTGTAGCTTATATTTTCTTGCTAACTTATGAATTTGAGCATCTTTTCCTATGCTTATTTGCCATTTGGATATCTTCTTTGTGAAGTGTCTGATCCTTGTGTTCTTCTTCTATCGTTCTTATTGATTTCTAGGAATTCTTAATATATTTGAGATATGAGTTGTTTGTCAGATACAGGTATTGCAATTATCTTCTCCCACTGTGGGATTTGCCTTTATGCCCTTAATTTTGTCTTCTCATGAACAGAGGTCCTTACTTTTAATGCAATCCAACTTAATAATCTTTTACTCTACCAGATATCAAAGCTTAATATGAAGCACATTAATTAAGACAGTGTATGTAGTACTGGTCCAAGAATAGACAAATAGACCAATGGGAATACAGAGTTTGGGAATGGACTCCCACATATATCGTCACAAGGCAACCTGGAAAAAGGGTAATCTTTTTTTTTTTTTTTTTTTTTTTTTGCGGTGCGCGGGCCTCTCACTGTTGTGGCCTCTCCCATTGCGGAGCACAGGCTCCGGACGCGCAGGCTCAGCGGCCATGGCTCACGGGCCCAGTCTCTCCACGGCATGTGGGATCTTCCCGGACAGGGGCACGAACCCGTGTCCCCTGCATTAGCAGGCAGACTCTCAACCACTGTGCCACCAGGGAAGCCCAAGGGGTAATCTTTTTAATAAGTGGTACTGGATCATCTTGACACCAATATGGAAGAAATGAATCTTGACCCTAACACATACCACACACCAAATCCTTCCTGGGAAGACTATAGATCTAAATGTGAAGATAAAACAGTAAAACTTTTAGAAGAAAACATTAAACATCTTTATGACCCTGAGGTAGGCAACGATTTCCTAACAAGGCATAACTAATGCAGACCATAATGGAAAGAGTAGCAAATAACATGGCATACTTCTGTCCAGTGCTTCATTTCACATCTTTGTCTTTTTGTTTTAGATGTGTGGCAACTGTATTTTTTTTAACCCAATCCCATAGTCCTTATCTTTTACATCAGAATTCAGCTCATTCAATTTAGTTGAATTCTAATATATTTGATTTCATGCCTCCTATTATCTTATGTTTACTATTTATTTTACATGGTTGATATTTCCTCACTTTCTCTTTTCCTTTTTTTTTTTTTTTTTTTGCTGGTTTGGTCATGTTTCTCTTAATTCCCCTCTAATTTCTTAATTTCTTATTATTTTGGAATTATAGTTTGGAGTTTTATCTTTATCAATTTCTGCTAGTAGTTGCCTTCACCTTCCTTACAAATGTGATTGTCTATATTTTCTCTATTTCTAAATCCAAATAATGTTTTAATATTATTTGGATCTAGTAAAAGAGATGCATAATTTTCCTCCTCCTCATTTCACTCAGTAAATTTCCCCAGGGTATTAAAATTTTTTCCACTTATTAATAGTAATAATCTTATTTGTTCCAGATGCCCAATTACATACATTTTTCTTTACTCAGTTATAACTATATATCAATTGCAATAATCATTTCTCAAAATTGCTTTCCTCCAATTTTGAGGTTTCTGTTACTATTGAATTTACAATTGCTTAGACTATCCCCTTGAGTATTCTCCTGAGATTCTAATATTGGCATATAATGTTATAAGTGCTTGTATGTCTAAAATTGTCTTTTGCTCTAACGGAAGCATGGTATTCAGCTAGAGTGGGTTTAAAATTCTTGGATTGAAGCCCCTTTCAATAATTTGTAGATGTTTTCTTCTAATATGGCTCCAGTGTTGCAAATAAATCTAGTGCCATTGTGATCCCTTTCCATTGTAAATAGCATGCTGTTTCTGCCTGGAAGCATTTAAAATTTTCTTTTTATTCTTTAAATTCAATACCAAACCAGATTTGGGGTTGATTTGGTTCCTCTGGGAGTAAAGGATTGGGAGGATTTCTGTGGGGGGGCATCACAGAGTTAGAGTCCAATAGGATTAGATAATCCAGGGCCTATAGATGCTATTCATGTTGGGTCAGTGAGTGATAATCTTGGGAAATCCTTGAAGAAACATAATTAGAGACATATGTTGGTAAGTGATTGAGACCTCTGTAGAAATTCTTGAGGTTTTATAAGAGTTGGAGGTCTGAAGTCATCTAAAGTATCTGAAGTCATCAGTCAGTCCATGAGAGTTATTGATTGGGACACTGAGGTGGTGAAAGATTGATTGCAAGCCTGGGATTTTAAGTCTTTGGGAGACAGTTTTAGGAGCCCTATGGGAGTCATTGATTGGGACCTGTAGACATCGGTAATTGCAGGACTGTGTGAGTTAGTATGTGATGGACCGGAAGGTCTATATTTGAGGGGTTTATGGGAGTCATTGACTCTACATATGGGCTGTGAGTTATGGAGTCCTATAGGAGGTCAGGTTTGGATCCAGGGGTCATTGAGCAGGTTAATAGTTGATTTTCTATTGAGGTTGTGTTGCCTGTGTTGGTGATTATTTGAGGAACCTATGGAAACCAGTTGATGGCACCATTTGGGGCACAGTTTTTGTCAAGCAGTGTAGGTTACCGATTTAGGAGCCTGTGCAGACATGCTGACTTTCAGAGCCAGATGGGAATTGGGAGAGAGGGGACAAAGAGTTTATGTTTTCATCTTTGGCAGAAGAGGGTGGGTGGGCTCTATAAGTTGCCCAGAATGTACACTGAATTATACAGACGCTTGGTTTATCACATGTGACATGTCATCCTTCAGCCAGAGCACTTTAAAGGCAGCAAGAAACAGAAATAATGTTTATTGTGATTCTTCCACGTATCGAATACCATATGGCACAGTAGTTAAGAAAATAAAAAAAAAAAAAAAAAGAAAATGTACTTTGGAGCTAGGCAGACCTGGGTTTGAATCCCTGTCCTTCCCCCTAATCTAAGAGATCTTGGGGCAAATTTCTTAATATTTATGAACAGCTCTATCTGATGGTAAATGGGAATAATAGCAAAAGTAATGCCTAGTTCATAGGATGAGTGTGAAAATTAAATGAGGTACCGAATAAAACATTCCTTGCACCTTATAATAACAGCAATATTTAATATCAATGGAGTGTGTTCCTGATGCCAAATAGGAGTGCTTTTGAAGCATCATGTCATTTAACTCTAACAGCCCTATGAGATGGGTGTTTTCATCCTCAGTTTTTTGTTTGTTTGTTTGTTTTGCGGTATGCGGGCCTCTCACTGCTGTGGCCTCTCCCGTTGCGGAGCACAGGCTCCAGACGCACAGGCTCAGCGGCCATGGCCCGCAGGCCCAGCCGCTCCGCGGCATGTGGGATCCTCCTGGACCAGGGCACGAACCCGTGTCCCCTGCATCGGCAGGTGGACTCCCAACCACTGCGCCACCAGGGAATCCCCCATCCTCAGTTTTAAGGTGAAGAAACTCAGACTAAAGTGGCTTTCCCAGATTCCAGCTAGAATGCAAAAGAGCTGGAATTCAAACTCTCATTCGTTTTACACCAAATCTCATGAGTTTTTTTCCATATTGTATGCTAATACTTGGTGTTGATTACTGAACTTTTCTCTTCCACAGTATCCAGTGTTGTAAACTGTACTTTGGTGCCCCCAGGAAGCATTTATGGGGTGAATGCTGAATGACTGACCACGTGGACACTGTCTTTCCAGGTTTCTTGGAGTCTCTGCGCAGCCCCTGGGCCAGACCCCGTAGTGAAGGCTGCAGGATCTTCCTTCCAGCCCCAGAAGCTCTGGCTGAGTCCACGGACCCGCCTGGCCTCAGGGTACCGGGAAGAGCGGAGTTGTCAGCAGGAGAGCCTGAGGGTTGAGGCTCAGCGGGACAATGCCAGCCAACCGGAGCTCTCCCCAGTGGTCCCCAGCCCTGGCTGCAGAGGGACATGGCAGTGTGTGTGAGGTGAGGAGAGACAGGGCTCAAGGGACAGGAGTTTATTCAGTGAGGAGATGGCCCCAACCTGTCACTAGGGACTCAGGGCAGGGGCAAGTGTGTCACAGGAGGGGCAAATTCCGGACTTGGTGTCCCTGAGACAGGTCACCATCCTCCTGCTGCGTGAGCACCACGTGGCTGGTGTCCCACATCCAGAGCCCTTCCTGTTTCAGTGGAAAATGTGATGCAGCCGATGGAGGAAAGGTGGGATGAGCGGGTCAGCCCCACCGCCTAGAGGAGGGGGAGGCAGCTCCCTGCAGGGTGTCTGCGAGCGAGGTCTGGGTGGGGGTGACCACCGGCCCCAGCCAGGGAGACGCTACCCCCTGACGCCCAGCACAGGCCCTTCAGTCCTCACTGGCTCTGTGCACACACTCAGCTGATCCCTACCAGAGCCTGCTTTCCCCTGATCCTTGGGGATTTCCTGATTTCTCCTCTATCCTGATCTAGGGCAGAAAAATCCCCTTTCTTTGGAACTTAGAGAATGGCAGGGTAGTAGGGTGAACACAGTCTCTAGGGCCCTTCTGCTTCCTCCTCCTCTCAAAGATGAGTAAAGTGGCCTGAGAAGGTACATGACTTGCCCAGGCCTCTGGGATTGTGAGTGACAGCAGTGGACTGGAACCTTGTCTCCTGACCATGTCTTCCACCCTCACCACACAATAGCCAAGACCAAGTTTCCCACTAAAAGTTCCCCTTGAGATTCTGTAAACAGAGCAAGATGATGAGGGAGCCACACCTTGCCCCACAGCTCCCTCTTTCCGACTGTCCTGTGGATGCTGTCACCTCTGGGGACAGGCTCGTTGTCACAGGGGCTCAGGGTCATGTGGTCATTAGGATAATATTAAACTTTAAAAAATTATTTTGATGTTTACTATTTCATAATTTCATTATTTCACAATATAATGTTAGAAAATACAGGTAAGCAAATACAAGAGAATAAAACATTACTTATAATTCCAGCATTAGCCAAAGTTAATCATTGTTAACATTTAGCTATAGTTCCTTACAGTTTTTTTTCCTTTGTATGTGCATGTATGTGGGTATACATGTGGGGCTGTGAGTGTACATACATACCACACACATATACATTATATAGCTCAAGTTTAAGAATGAAATCATAGTATTTGGTTGTCTCCTTTTTAACTTGGTAGTTTAATATAATTTTCTAGGCAGTAAATATTTTTCTTCACACACACATGATGCATAGGATAAACTATATCCTATGGATAAACTATATTTAATTTAACCAATCCACTATATGTGAATTTAGGGTGTTCTAGGTTTTCTGTTGTGATGAAAACTGCTATGGTGAAATTCTTACACTTAAATCTTTTTGCCCAAGTCACTGAAATTATATTTTGAGTCAAAGGTATAGGGACATTGAATGGTAAACGAATTGCTGCCTAACAGTAGGGCACTTCCACTCTTGGAAAATTGTACTTGTCCAGGCTCTTCTCCATCATATCAGTCACAGACCCACAGGTTGGGGCCACAACAATGTGGTCCTCCCAAGTCCTCTGCACATGGCCTCTTGCCCAGCCAATGTGTGGAAATTTCTAGATGAATGATTCTGATCTCTGCAAGGCACATTTCTCCATTCATGTCTTCCTTCCCAACCATAGACCTCTGCCCATTTGCAAGAAGAGATGGAAATGACCAAGACCCTGGTAAATATTATTTATTCACGTATTTATTTGTTAGGTTCTTAATTTTTTCATTAGATGTCAGAGAGCAGGGAATGGGAAGAGATACCAAGGAACCAATAAAAATGTCCCCAGGGGTGAGGAACAGCCAGTTGGGCTAAGAAATAGTGGCTGAAGCTGGAAAACAGGCAGAGGGGTCAGTAAGAGAAAGAGGGATGAGGAATAGCCACAGGGAACAGCTGGAGGGACCATGTTGCACTTATTGGAAATAGAGGATAGCCAAGGGGCCCAGGGGACAGGTGGGAAATCAGTGGAACAAACAGAGGAAATGGGAAACAAGAGCCAGAGGCCAGGAGCAGCAGAGAGACCAAGAAACAGTAGTTGGGGCTGGAGAAGTGTTAATAGTGGGGAGCAAGGAAGAGCCAGAGGATATGAGAACAATTAGAAGGATCTCAAAATGGGAGGAGGGACCAGGAAATAGAGGAACCAGATATCAACCAGAGGGAACAGGGACCATCCACAGGGACAAGGAAACAGAAGAATCAGCTAAAAGGAAAAAGCAAAAAGGTTTGGTGTACTGGGTAAGAGCCTGCCAGACAAGCCACTTCAAGAGGTACCAGGGGTCAGAGGAGAATCTGAGAGGATGGGGAAAGGCAGAGATACTGGGGAACAGAAATGGGAAATGGGAAAGATGAGCCTGGGATATGCAGCAGCCAGAGGAAGCTAGGGACCAGCTGCTGAGGCTGTAGAACAGGTTGGAGGGGCAGGAAAGGGACAGACCCATGGGACAGTTGGAGAGGCAAAAGGACCTCTGAGGATGAGGAGTAGCCAAGGGCACCAGAGGCAACAAGGAACAGTCGTAGAGGTTGGAGAGTAGCCAGAGGGAACAGCAAAGTGGACATGAAAGATATATCTGGTTTGGATAGCAGCCTGTCTGACCTGGGAACAACTAGAGGGACTAGAGAACAGCTGGAAGGCATAGTATCCATTCCCGAAGCCAGAGGCCCCATGTAGTGGGCACTGGGGTTAAGGGACAGTTGCAGAAGCCAGAGAGAGTCTGGGGAGCATCCAGAGTTCCCTGAGATAGGGCAATAGGGGCTTCATGGGATGTGGAACTTCACTGCTACAACAGGGAAAGTCCTAGGCAAACTGGGACAGTTGGTCACCCTGCCCAAGAAACAGCCAAAGGAGCCAGTCAAAAGTCAGATGTAATGCAAGTGATGCAGAAGGTGAAAGTACAGAACCCAGCTGTGGCACGAAGCACACAGAAGTAGTATATGTTGATGATCAAGAGCCTAGGCTAGGAGCCAGGTAGACCAGCACTTCACAGACAGTGGTCCATGGACCAGATGCAGAGCACCAGATGAGAGCATATTAGAAATGCATTCCAGGACTGCCCAAGGAGCAGGGAAGAATTGCGTCTACAAAGAAGTCAGAGGAGTCAAAGAGCAGTCAGTCTGTGTCAACTAGAAGGAATGAGAAAGGCTCATCAGGACCAGGGAGCAGCCAGATGGACTAGGGTGCAACCAGAATGGTGCCACAGACTAAGGATCACCTAGAGGAATAGTTGTCAAAGGGAACACAGGACAGTCAGAGGCATCAGGGATCAGTCAGAGGGAAGAAGAAACAGGAGGCATGGAACAAGGGACAATCAGAGGAAGCAATAAACAGAGGCATCAGGAAACAGACCAGGGGACAGTCAGAAATAACAAGAAACATTTAGAAGGAACAGTAAACAGAGGGATGAAGAAGAGTCAGATGGGGACCATGCAGAGGGAACAAGAATCAGGAGAGGGAGCAGGGAGAAGTTAGGGGACAGGAGTGGGTAAGGTAAGCAGAGAAAGCCAGAGAGAGGAGCATGGGAGCAGGAAAGACTAGGGCACCCCCAGCCCCAGGCGAGGGCACAGTGAGCTACACTGCATACTTTCAGGCAGCCTAGTAAGTGCCCTAGGAGCCCTCCTGCTAGGCTGGGATAGGGTTTAGAAGGGCAGGGTTATATCACAGGAGGTGATGGAGAAGTGTGCTGGGGCAGGAGTGAGAGCAGCCCTTGGGGACTGAGCCCCAAGCTGGCTGCAGGGTGGGACAGAGCAGATGGCCAGGGACAGAATGGGCAGTGAGTGGCCAATCCTGGCAGCACAGCGTTCCCTTGGGTTGAGAGTGCAGAATGTTTTGGGACTGAGACATTGCTGTGTGGTTCACTGGCGAGCTGTCAAGAGCTGGAGTGGGGATCCTCACCTAGGATGAGGGAGTCCTTGTAAGTGTCCTGGTGGTGGCAGAGACACAGGCCATCCTCCATGGTACAAATGGGCCATAAAACCAAACCTTTTTGTATGTGGCTGCTGAGGCTAGAATCTGGGTGGTTCTATATTAGCAACTTTGTATCCAAGTCACTAGCTCCAAAATCCCTCTCCATCACATCACATAAGCCTGCCCAGCCAGGGTGGAGTCCAAAGTGAAAGGGATCAGAGGGGCATCTGTGCCTGGCATGGTCTTTTTACCCTTTCCCTGTGTGACTCCCAGGGAGGGAGAGACAGATGAGTGTGGTCTTTTGTCCACCAGCTTGGGCTGTCAGAGTTGTTAAAATATTTAACAATGTCTGAAAAAGTATATATATATATATATATATATATATATATATATATATATATATCTTAATCACTTTGCTGTACATCTGAAACTAACACAACATTGTAAACTAACTATGCTTCAAGTTTTATTTTATTTTTTAATTAATTAATTTATTTGTTTTTGGCTGTGTTGGGTCTTCATTGCTGTGCGCAGGCTTTCTCTAGTTGCGGCAAGCGGGGGCTACTCTTTGTTGTGGTGCACGGGCTCTCGGCACGTGGGCTCAGTAGTTGTGGCTCACAGGCTCAAGAGCACAGGCTCAGTAGTTGTGGTGCATGGGCTTAGTTACTCTGTGGCATGTGGGATCTCCCCAGGTCAGGGCTCGAACCCATGTCCCCTGCCTTGGAAGGAAGATTCTTAACCACTGCGCCCCCAGGGAAGCCTGCTTCAATTTTTAAAAATGGTAAAACAAAGTTTTTTAAAAATGTTTACCAGTGCCAAATGATAGAATATTTTAATTTTCCCATACTGGTTGGCAAATAGCCACTCCTCCCCGCCACCTGAGGCTCCTCCCCTGTGTCACCTACACACCTGCCGGTCTGTCCTGGGGTCACTGGCAAGAGAGCAAGGATCAGGAGGATGGGCAGGCAGAATGAGAGCTTCCCTCAAGCCTGACCCCAGGGCTTTCCCTGGGTGAGTGCCCTTGTGCAGTGAAGGGGAGTAGGTCAGACATGCTGCTAGAGGCTCAGGTGGAGGTCCTGCTCTCAGCAACCCTAGGGGCTGTGCTCAGGAGAGCTGGTGGATGGAGAAGTGCTGGGCACCACCCAGTGCTTGCAGATCTGCCCCCGGAGCTGCTGCTGGTGGAGCAGATACTGTGAGTTCCATGCCTGCTCTGTGCCCCTGAACACTCACTAATAAGGGCCCCCAAAGAACAAAGGTCTTTCAATGAATAAAGTTTCCTCATTTCCTCACAGTTGAATCACTAGATCTTGTCTTTGATACTTAGGGCATTTTTTGTGTTGTTTAGGAAATCCTCACCTACCCCAAGGCCTAAACAAATATTTACCTATATTTTCTACTAAGAGTTTTAAAGCATTAATTCTTTTGAAACGTTTGATTCTTTTGCCCTTCACCCAGAACCACTAATTGTTAACATTTTGCCACATTTGCTTTCTCTTCTCAATTTATGTATATATGTATGTATGTATGTAGTGTATACACATAGAAATATTTAAAACTTTATTTTCTGAACCACTTGAGAGTAGTTTGCAGACGTAATTCCCCTTTACCCTTAAATACTTAATGTGTATCTCTTAAGAACAAGGACATTCTCTTACATAATCACAGTACAGTTATCAAAATCAAGAAATTGCACATTGATCTAGTACTATCTAATATTTGATGAGTATTATCTAATTACCTAATGAGGTGAAAAACTCGGCCTCTGTGCACCAGTGCCAAATCGAATCTCAGAGACAGAGTTTTGGGTGAAGTAGAGAAGAGTAGCTTTATTGCTTTGCCAGACAAATGGGGACACAGTAGGCTCCTGCCCCAAAAAACTGTGTGTCCCAACCTGGGAGGATTGGATGAGGAGTTTTATAGCAATGGTTCAAGAGCAGGCTTGCTGGTAAGGATTAGAGTGCGTGCAGGGCCTGCACTCCTTTAATCTGGTCTCAGGTAGTCTCTTGATGAGCTTCTCTGGTTCCTTTAATCTGGCCTCATGTGGTCTTCTCTGGAATGAAGAATGCTAACACCTTCCATTTGTTGGGGGTTTTAGTTCTGTAAAGAGCTCAAAGATATTATGTGTATCCCTTGAGGGGGAACCAGGACCCTGCCCCAAGGCTGCACTATTGTTTTTTGGCTGCTTCTCCTTTGTCTCTGCATCCCCTCCCTTAACTGATTAGCAACTGTTCAAATCTGCCCTTTGGAAATCAGGGAAGGTCATGGAGGCTGGAATCTATTCCCTACAAACAAGAAATGTGAGACAGGGAGTTCCCTGGTGGTCCAGTGGTTAGGATTCCAGGCTTTCACTGCCAGGGCCCAGGTTCAATCCCTGGTCGGGGAATTGAGATCCCACAAGCCATGCAGCATAGCCAAATAAATAAATAAATAAATACAAAAATCTTGAAAAAAAAAAAGAACAGGGGACAGAAAGGCTTCCATGCCCAGGAGCCCCACAGGGTCCTGCTCGGTTTCACTAACATACAATTTGTAAATAATTTTCCCAGTTGTCACGATAACATCCTTTATAGTATTTCCCCCTGATCCAGGATCCAATCCAGGCTCATGTATTATGTTTAGTTGTCATGTCCCTTTACCCTTTAATCTGAAACAGTTCCTTAGCCTTTCCTTGACTTTCATGACACCGTTTGGAAGAATGTCCCTCAATTTGGGGTTTTTTTCCTGCTTCCTCATAATTAGATTCAGGTTTTTCATTTTTGTCAAATATCACAGAAATGATGCTGTGTTCTTCTCAGTGCCTCACATTGGCAAGAATTCAATACCAATTTGTCCTTTATTGATAATGTTAACTTTGATCACCTGGCTAAAATGGCATCTGTCAGGTACTGTAAAGTTACTATATTTCTCTTTGTAATTAACAACTAGGTTGTGGGGAGATACATTGAGACTATGTATACATTGAGACTATTTCTCATGCTTTTGTCCGCTGATTGTAGCATCTAGCAATGATTCTTGCCTGTAACAATTAATTACGGTGCTATTTCCCTAATGGTGTTTTTCTAATTCCATCATTTCTTCTATATTGATTAGTTGGCATTCTCCTATAAGGAAAAAATTCCTTTCTCTGACTGCTGAAATGACAATTATATGCCAGGCACAATGAGCACACCTTGAGTTACCATTTGTCACTAATAGGAACTAGAGCTTCTTGGAGATATGACTGACTCCAGGGTTGGAACAGAGAAAGTACAAAATGATTCTGGAAGAACTCATTGTGCTGGGAAGTAATGAAGCACTCAAAAGATGGGAACATGTCAAAATGACACAGGAGCCACTTTGAAGGAGCTCCCTCTGGTCAAATCTGGGACAATATGAGTAGCAAAAGAAATCATAATAGTAATAGATTATCATCTACTGAATAAAGTAGGAAGTGACCAGACCCTATAATACATAGGTAGGCAGATAGAGAGGAAAGAAGTGAATTCACCCCATTTTTTATCTCTTTTCTTGGCTGTGCTGCACGGCTTGCTGGGTCTCAGTTCCCCGACCAGGGATTGAACCCTGGCCACAGCAGTGAAAGTGCCAAATCCTAACCACTAGACCACCAGGGAACTCCTGTGAGTGCTCCTTTTTAATAGCATCTTGATCTTTTTTGCTGTGTCCCCTACTCCAATCTTTCTGAGGATAATTTAGTAGTTTGTTAAAACTTTTTATTTGGAAATAATTATACATTTATAGGAAGTTGCAAAGATGGTACAGAGAGGTCTCATGTAACTCTTTACCCAGTTTCCCCTAATGATTACATCCTCTGTCACTAGAGTACAATTATCACAAATAGGAAATTGACATTTCTGCGGTGTGCGTGTCATTCTCTGCCATTTTACACATGTGTAGATTCCTGTACAATAATCCAGATACAGAACTATTCCATCACCACATAGGTCTCTACTGGTGTTGACGTTTTACCAGTTAGAGTGAAGTGTAGAAAACTTAGCTCCCTTTAAGTCCCTTTACCCTCACCAATTACAATTGTCTTAAATATTTCCTCTACATACATGGAGATCCACATCATAAAAATGTTATACTTTTTACTTTGACCTTCAAATATAATTTAGAAAACTCAAGAGGAAAAGGAAAGTCTATTGTATTTAAACATATTTTTTCTCTTTCCATTTTTCTTCTTTCCTGATGTTCAAAGACTTCTTTTACCATCTCCTTTCTGTTTAGAGAACTTCCTTTAAGCCATTCTTTTAGGGTAGGTCTGCTGACAACATATTTTCTTAGTTCTCCTTCTTCTGAGAATATCTTGATTTCCCCTTGATTTCTTCTTTCTTAGTAACAGCTTTATTTAGATATAATTCACATACCATAGTTTACCCATTTAAAGTGTCCAATTCAGGGACTTCCCTGGTGGTGCAGTGGTTAAAAATCTGCCTGCCAATGCAGGGGACATGGGTTCAAGCCCTGATCCAGGAAGATCCCACATGCCGCAGAGCAACATGTGCCACAACCACTGAGCCTGCGCTCTAGAGCCCATGAGCCACAACTACTGAGCCCGTGTGCCACAACTATTGAAGCCCACGTGTCTAGAGCCCATGCTCCACAACAAGAGAAAGCCCGTGTGCACCAACAAAGACCCAACACAGCCAAATATAAAAATAAATAAATAAATTTATTTTAAAAATAAAGTGTCCAATTCAATGTTTTTTGTATGTTTATGGATATGTGCAACCATCACTATAATCAATTTTAGAACATTTTCATCACCTCAAAAAGAAACTCCATACCCCTAAGCCATCACTCTGCTCCACCTCACCTCCCTGCCTCCTCCAACCCTAAGCAAACATTAATATGCTTTCTGTCTCTATAGACTTTACTCTTCTGGACATTTCACATGAATGGAATCACATAACATGTGATCTTTTTGTCCGGCTTCTTTGACTCAGCATAATGTTTTTAAGGAGCTCCCTCTGGCTAAACCTGGGGCAATTTGAGTAGCAAAAGAAATAATGATAGTAATAGGTTATAACCCACTGAATAAAGTAGGAAGTCACCAGTCCATAATAGGTCAGCAGATACATATGTAGATAGGCAAATAGATAGGGAAGAAGTGTAGCATGTACATGTAGTAACATGTATCAGTATTTCCTTCCTTTTTGTGGCTGAATAATGTTCCATTGTGCAGGTGTATCACATTTTGTTTATTCATTTGTCAGCTGATGTACATTTGGGTTGTTTCCACCTTTTGGCTATTATAAGTAATGCTGCTGTAAACATTTGTGTACGTGTTTTTATGCAGATATATATTTTCATTTATCTCAAGTATATATATACATCTAGGAGTAGAATTGCTAGGTCAAATGATAACTCTATGTTTAATAATTTGAGGAACTGCCAGACTGTTTTCTAAAGCAGCTGCACCAGTTTACATTCCCACCAGCAGTGTTTGTATGAAGTTTCCAATTTCTCCAAATCCTCATCAGCACTTGTTATTATCTGACTTTTTGATTCTAGCCATCCTAGTGAGTGTGAGATAGTATCTCATTGTGGTTTTGATTTTCATTTCCCAGATAATTAATGATGTTAAGCATCTTTTCATGTACTTAATGGCCATGGCTGCTTCATTTCTTAAGGATAATTTTGCCAGATATGGAATTCAGGGTTGACAGTTCTTTTCTTTCAGCACTTGAAAAATGTTGTGCCACTTCCTTCGCTCCACCATGGTTTTGGGTGAGAAATCTGCTGTCACTTTAATTGTTTTTCCCCTATAGGTAAGGTGTCATTTCTCTCTTGCTGATTTCAAGGTTTTTTCTTTGTCTTTAGTTTTCTGAAGTTTGACTATAATGTGTCTTCGTATAATTTCTTTGGTTTATCCTTTTGGGGTTTGCTCAGCTTCTTGAAACTCTAAGTTGATATCTTTTGCCAAATTTGAGAAATTTTCAGCTATAATTTCTTCAAATACTTTTCAGCCCCACACTTTCTCCTCTCTTTCTGGAACTCTGATGACATGAATGCCAGATCTTTTATTATAGTCTCAGAGGTCCCTGAGGCTCTGCTCATTTTTTTTCCAGTCAATTTTCTTTCTGTTGTTCAGATTGGATCATTTCTATTGTTCTGTCATCAAGTTCTCTAATTCTTTCCTCTGTCCTCTCTATTCTGCTGTTGAGCTCTTACACTGATATTAAAATTTTAGTTATTCTATTTTTCAGTTCTAAAATTTCCATTCTGTTCTTCTTTATATCTTTTTTTCTGAGACTTTCTGGTTTTGCATTTAAGTATATTGAAGCATTTTTAAAAAAATAATAACAAAGTACTGTTAGCACAGGGACAAAATGTTCCCCTGATGACTCTAATGCATAGCCAGGCTTTTTTTTTAATATTTATTTATTTGTTTGGTTGCTCCAGGTCTTAGTTGCAGCAGGTGAGCTCCTTTGTTGCAGCTCACAGGCTCCTTAGTTGTGGCATGTGAACTCTTAGTTGTGGCATGCATGTGAGATCTATTTCCCTGACCAGGGATCAAACCCAGGCCCCCTGCATTGGGAGTGCGGAGTCTTAACCACTGTGCCACCAGGGAAATCCCTGAAGCATTTTTATAATGGCTGCTTTAAAATCCTTGATAATTCTAACATCTGTGTCATCTCAGTGTCAGTGTCAGTTGATTGTCTTTTCTCATTCCAGTTAAGATTTTCTTGCTTCTTCACATGATGCCTGATTTTCAATTATGTCCTGGATATTTTGGGCACTCTGAGACTCTGGATATTATTTAAATCTTGTGTTTAGCAGTCTGCCTCCAACACTGTTCTGCTAAAAAGGGAGAATCTCCTTCTTACTGCCAGGTGGAGGTGGAAGTTCAGGTCCCTAATTAGCCTCCTTTGACACCCCAGAGGGGACAAGCACTTTGTTGATCCTGGGTGGAGGTGGAATGTCATGCTCCCCACCAGACCACCTCTGACACCACCCTGGTGGGGAGACAAAAAGGTACCTCATTACTGTGTTGGGGGTAGAAGTTCAAGATCCCCACATAGCCTAAATTGACACTGTGTGGGAGGGGCCTCATTATCCCCAGGCAGGGATGAAAACCTAGGCTCCCCACTCAGCCTTTGCTGATGAAAATTGGGATGGGAGCTGCAGCTTTTTTCTGTGATGCTTGGCTGGAGTAGGGCAGTAATTATCTAAATTTTTCTTTCTTGTTACATTGGCCCTTTCCTGGTACTTTGGCTAGAGATAGCAGGCTTTCTTGGGACTGTTTGTATCTGCACCAGTTGGCATTCTGGGTTGCCAGCTTCTCCACCACGCAGTCCAAGATATATGGGGTGAAAAGAAAACTCAGGGAAATCACTGCTGTGTCACTCCTCAGGTTCCAAGGTCCCTAGGCAGTTAGCCTCCTTCTCTCCAACTGACAGTCTTCTTATCTTTTTTTTTATATATAATGTCCAGCTACTTAGCAGGAGAAATAGGGAGAATTGTATCTGTTCCATCTTGAGCCCATTGGTAACTTTTAAACTTAATTTTTTAATAGGTAATACATTCACATAGTTCTTTCCCCCAGTCCCACAGATTTCCCTAACCAAGAAACCAGTCTTGATTAGTTGGTGGGTGGGTGGGTGGATGGGTGGTATATGCTTATAGATTATGCAAATAAAAGCAACTAAGAAAATATCCTTCATATTTTTCCACAGATAGTAGATACTGTTACTGTTATGCTGAACACTGATTTTTAAAATTACTGTTAATTTTAAACTTTTTTATCATGAAATATTACACACATTTTGAATAATGCTGCTGTAAATACTCTTGAACATGCCTCTTGTTGCACATGATCACATATTCCAATTGAGCATATTTCCATGGATGGAATCACTGTGTCCTTGTGTATGCATATTTCAACATTACCAGGTAAAGCCAAAAGGTTTTCCAATATGGTCATCCAATTTACAGCTCCATTAGACATATGAGAGTTTTCGTTGCACCATGTTCTCTTCAACAGTTCATATTGCCGTTCTTCAAAAAACTTTTTAATTGAGGTATAGTTGATTTATAATATTATATACGTTTCAGGTGTACAACATAGTGATTCACAGTTTCTAAAGGTTATACTCCATTTATAGTTATTATAAAATGTTGGCTATATTCCCTGTGCTGTACAATATATCCTTGTTGCTTATCCTTGTATGCTTATACATAGTAGTTTGTACCTCTTAATCCCCTACCCCTACCTTGCCCCTCGCCCCTTTCCTCTCCCCACTGGTAACCACTTGTTTGTTCTCTATGTCTGTTAGTCTGTTCCTGTTTTTTGTTATATTCACTAGTTTGTTTTATTTTTTAGATTCCACATATAAGTGATATCATATGGTATTTGGCTTTCTCCGTCTGACTTATTTCACTTAGCATAATACCCTACGAGTCCACCCATGTTGTTGCAAATGGCAGAATTCCATTCTTTTTATGGCTAAGTAGTATTCTGTTGTATATATATACCACATCTTCTTTATCCATTCATCTGTTGATGGACATTTATGTTGCTTCCATGTCTTGGCTATTGTAAATAGTGCTGCTTTGAACATTGGGGTGCATGTATCTTTTCAAATTAGCATTTTGTTTTCTTTGGATATATACCCAGGGGTGGAATTGCTGAATCATATGGTAGTTCTGTTTTTAGTGTTTTGAGGAACTGTTTACCACAGTGGCTGCACCAATTTACATTCTCAACAACAGTGTACA